>NC_047095.1:8920612-10277929 GCF_902459505.1 Geotrypetes seraphini | reverse complement strand
ACAAGCAGCTGATCCCCCGGTTTAAATGCTATGCCTAAATGTCAATCATCAATGCAGTATATAACCTAGGCATATACATTGTTTACAATATTACCGTTTACATGGGAATATGTGCACTTACAATGTATTTGCAAGGGGGCATGCACAGGGATAGAGCACAGGCGGCACATGGACGGGGCACCCACCTACCTACATAGTGAAGATACAGGATGCTGTAAATTATGTTTATGCTTCTCTCTACAAAACTGGCAGCCAAATATTAGAATTCTTTTAGCGTTCTGTTATACAGTATGAAGAAGTTCTTCTTTTTTTTTTTTAATAAATCTTTATTCATTTTAAAGCCAAAAATAAGTGCAACATATTATACAATCATTTTATCCTTTTAACAGCACTTAAAATCAGTCAAAAATATATTAAATGACAAATACATATATCACCCAACCCCCCTACTACATATCCAACAAAGAAGAAGTTCTTGACTTTTGTGAGAGGAAAAATAATACTTGTATAAGTGGTGTTTTTGTTAGCATAGGAGCAAACTCTGTGGATGCTTGAGCACCCCCAATATTGAACACATCCCATGAGAGAATTTCTTTTGGGTTTAGCACCCAAATAATTTTGAAAATTTGGCTCCTATATCTGTCAGAACCATAATTAAATGATACCTTGTTCATTTAATGCTGGTAGAAGGTATGTTTATTAATTGGGGTGTCACCTTGACATCATCTTTTGGGTGTCATCTGACATCGACCTTTTTGGAAATAGACAAGGATTCTTCTTCTGAAATAGAGAATGCATTGTCATTTGTTTAAGACTGCTCTAGTCCTGCTCAAAACATGCCAGATCATAGCCCCTCACTAAAAGCACATTATTCAGTCTTAGATATGAATATCCTAGCTTTGTAAAATCATGATTGAGGAGCTTTGTAATCAAAGTGGGCTATTTATTAAGAAATGTCATTTTACTACTAACTCATGCTATTGTAGCAGAGGTCAAAGTTTATGCAATGAGTCCTGATTTCTAATAACATATGGATCTGGAATGGCCAAGTTGTCACCCCCTACCACTCCCCACTCATCCCTTACCCCCTTAATTACCAAGGCCCACATCATACTTTAACAAAGCTTACATAAACCCCAGCTGTAGCGTCGACACATAGACCACAGCAGTGGCGTTCCTAGCATGTGTAACACCCGGGGACCATCATTTTTTGGCACCCCCCCCATCTGTATGAAAAACATGATTTTTAGTAACAAGCCACACGTCATACATGAGTACCTAGGAAAAGGCAGCATCTTACATACTGCAGTGAGAAGTACGACAGCAATGCACCCATTGTAAAACTAACAAGCCACACTAGTACAGATCAATCCTGCTGTCAATCCTAACAGAAAACCATGTCTTTCGAACACACAGAACACAGAAAACACCTTCGCCTAGTATGGAATATCATCACAAACTTACCCCTCCCCCTTTTAAAAAACTGTAGTGTGGATTTTAGCCACGGTGGTAACAGCTCTGATGCTCATAGAATTCTGAGCATCAGAGCTGCTACCACCATGGCTGGCGCTAAAAAAACGCTTTACAGTTTTGTAAAAGGGGGGATAAAATAGAAATACATAGACAAAGGTTAAATTGAACTACAGGAAGCTGGACTCTGCATACAATGCAATACCACAGAAACAGTGACACATGTCTCCTAAAGCAATAAATAAATAGAAAATTTTTGTTCTACCTTTGTCTTCTCTGGTTTCTGCTTTCCTCATCTTCTTGTTAGTCTCTTCCTTCCATTCACTGTCTGCCATCTCTCTGCCCCCCTCCCCTATGCTCTGGCATCTCTCTCTTCTCCTTTATTTCCTTCCCACCTCACGGTCTGGCATCATCCCTTCCCTGATTCCCGGCATCTCTCTCCTTTCCTTTTCTTCTATCTCTCCCTCCCGCTCCATGCTCTGACATCTCCTCCTTCCTTTCCCCCTTCCTTTTCCCTTGATCTGGCATACCTTCCTCCTTCCCTCCAAACCCTGGCATCTCCTTTCATTCCCTCCAGCTGGGTACAGCAACACTCTCCCCAATTCTCTCCCCCTCTGCTCCCTTTCCTCCTTCTGTCACCCAAGGCCTGGTGTCCTGAACTTCATCAGGCAGCAGCAGCATTCACAATTCACTGCTGTTGCCGGCTTCAGGCTTCAGTGTTGTCGGGTCCTGTCTTCATGAAAACAGGAAGTAGGCAGGACCCGGCAGAGAGGAAGGCCTGAAGCCGGCAACAGCAGCGAATTGTAAAAGCTGCTGCTGCCCAAAAAAGGTAATGACAAGGCAGATGGCTTCTCCCCCCTTCCGAGCCGAACCCCCGCTGACCCTCATATCTCTCCCTCCCCCCCAAGTGAACCTTTCTGACCCTCCCAGTGAGAGCAGCAAACCTCCCTCCAGTAGCGTTGGCTGCTTCGCGGCTTTCTCCCGCCGGTGAAACGTCGCTGATGACATCATCAGTGATGCGGCAGAGGGAGGAGAAAGTCGCAAAGCAGCCGACGCTACTGGAGGGTGGTTTGCTGCTTTCGCTGGGAGGGTGGGAGTGCGATAGGGACCGGGCCGGCTATGCACCCCACCTAAGGCTGCACCCGGGGCGGACCGCCCCCCTTGGTACGCCACTGGTAGGCGATGTTGCAGTAATCTAGGGTAGATAGGATCAGCGACTGCACCAGTAATCTAAAGGATGTTGTGTCAAAGTATTTTTTAATAGTCCTTAGCTTCCACAGCGTGTAAAAGCATTTCTTCACCAGTATGTTTGTGTGGTCAACCATGGTTAAGTGTGTATCTAGAGTGATACTAGTATTTTTATGGTTTTGGAGATCGGATATTCGTGGTTGTTTATTTTTAATGATGTTTTCGTTATTTTGTCATTGGGGCTTGCCAAAAAAACTTTTGTTTTCTCTGTGTTTAGTTTTAGTTTGAAGCTGGTGGTCCATTTTTCGATTTCTATCATTATGTGTGAGAGGTTATCTATAATTTCATTTGTGATGTCATTTAAGGGGATTAGGATGGATATATCGTCTGCTTATATATAGTGCTTTAAGTTTAATTTTTGTAGTAGGTGACCTAAAGATGCGACGTAGATGTTGAACAATGTGGGTGATAGTGGGGAGCCTTGGGGCACTCCCGACATGTTTTTCCATGGGTTGGAGTAATTTCCATTGCTGGTTACTCGGTAGGATCTGTTTGTTAGGAATTCTTGGAACCAGTTCTTTACCTTTCCCGAGATTCCTATTGCATCAAGGCACAGTAGCATGATTTTGTGGTCTACTAGGTCGAACGCACTGCTATGGTCTAGTTACAGAATCAATGCGCTATTAACAATGGGAACAATCTGACATTTAAGGACACTGGAAATAACCCTAACATTTTCAGTTTTTCCTGTAGTTTAGGGTTAGAAAACACATCCCTAGTTATCAGCCCTATAGGCGTTGTGCCTGTCCACTTTTTTAGTATGAGTTGTTGAATTTGATGTTCTCTATTAAGGAGAAATGAATCACATCTGAATGATTACAGTAATGCCACCCATTTCCCTCCTATTAGTTTTAAATCTCCAGAGTTGCCCATCATTCTTCTTGCCTTTGCATGCAACACTTGAAACATCTTATGCTAAACATTATTGAACGTTTGCTTTTTTCATTTTCCCTAGGCATGGAACTCTCGTTTGATATATTCCTTCTGTACAGCGATCATGCATTCAAGTGAACTCTGCTGGTAGGGTAAAACAGAATATTATGTTTTTAGATATACTCGTATACTTTTTAAAATTTGATTTATAGTATTATAGACACAGTAGGCATTCAGTTTTCAAAACAATCTCTGCAAGCTACGTGATGCTGTGAAATGTAACACAATGACAATATATACCCAATACAATTCAGAATGATAAGATACAAATGACAGCCAAAAGCAGGTAATTCTGATTTAAAATGTTTAGATGTCAAGACTGTTAAAGTCTCCATTATATTCATATGATACTTTTGTATTAAGTATGCAATGACTGACCATTAACTCCCAGAGATTGACTGTGGTGGTCAGAGGATTTGTTAAATGCCGGTGACAACATATAAAAAAATCCCATCTGCAGCTGCCAGAATTTGTCCCCGTCCCCATGGATAGCGTGGAAATCCACCCCCATGTCATTCTTTAAGGAGAGAGGGAAAAATCAGAATATGAATGGGCACAACCACTAACCCTCAAGCTTTGCATTGAAAAAATGCTGGTGTAGAAGGACTGAGGTTGAGATGGACACTAAAGAATGATACGGGATGGTTTCCAGCAGTTATCCGCAGGGGCGGGGATGGTGACAACTTATGTCACAGTGTCATTCTCTATCAGGTATATCAGGATAGACTAGTGATATATCTGACTCATACACAGAGTGGAGATGTTAAGCTACTGTCTGGATAAATCTAGGACAGCGTTTTGCCATCCTATGTTATCCGGATTGTTATCCAGGCAGTGGTGCTGAAAATTGCTGTCCTAGGCATGTGCTATTTTGTAAATCTCGCCCGTTCATTTGCACCACTCAAGCCTAACATAGTTGTGGATACCCTTTATTCTCTAATGATGCATGTAAATTTTAGGAATGTCCCTATTCTGCCCATGACTTTTTTATTTTTGTGCCCCCCTTCTGGTACCACATATAAATTTTAGGCTTGGATTTCGCACCTAACTTCGTACACATATATTTAAATTATAACCAATTAACAGTGCTAATTGGCTCATTATTCAATTAAGTTGCACATGCAAATTGGGTATATGTCAATTTGCACACACAACTCAAAGCACCATATTAGGGAGCTAGTGTTGCAGCAATCTGTAAAAAATAATCCGTGGCACTGTCTGGATTAGAGAGCTGCAAGGGAACGGGGACGACGGGAATCCCGCGGGTTCCCCCTTCGGGTCACGGGGATCCCGTGGGGACGCCCCCTAGGGTCACGGGAATCCCGTGGGGACGCCCCCTAGGGTCGCGGGGATCCCGTGGGGACGCCTCCGAGGGTCGCGGGGTTCCTGCAGGGCTGGATGTACTAAGTCGCGCGGCTTTTCTCCCTACCTGCTCTGCCTGCAGCACAGAGCCGAACGGAAGTCTTCCCGACATCAGCGCTGACGTCGGAGGGGAGGGAGGGCTTAAACAAAGCCCTCCCTCCCTCTCTCCGATGTCAGCGCTGACGTCGGGAAGACTTCCGTTTGGCTCTGTGCTGCAGGCAGGGCAGGTAAGGAGGAGAGTAGCCTCGCGGCTCGAGTGGCTACCAAGGGAAGGGGGGCGTTCCGCCCCGGTTGCAGCACAGCCGGCCAGGTCCCCTTACTTTTATGGCGCTTCCCCGACCGACCGACAACAGCCCTGGTCCGACAAACCTCCCTGCCCTTAACCGCGAATCTAAATTACCTTCTTATAGCAGGTGTGGACGGGTGGGATTTCTGGCCCCGCGCAACTCTCTAGTCTGGATATATCCCACTGAATATCTGTCTCAGCAGGATTTTTCCAGGTAAAACAAAACACTGCTATTCAGAGAAGTCCTTTTAAATACTGATGCATAAGTAAATATAATACTCCAGAAAATGGAAAAAAAAAGGTTGGTATAGTCAGTGACCTCCCACCACTCCTTGCCAAACTTAACAAGTTCAAATTATTTGATACACTTCTCCCTCCGTATTCGCTGTGATAGGGGATTAACAGAACCCGGCGCAAATACAGAAAAACCGCAAATAATATTTTCATATGTTATTCGCTGTTTTCTATTAAAAACCATCATGAATGTGGTGAAATCACGAATAACATGGTGGGAGACCTGGCCAGTTCCTGAAGGAGAGGCAAAAGACGATGAAGAAAGTGCTGGGAATCAGCGATTTTTCTCTGTAAACGCTTGGAATCAGCGATTTCTCTGTGCAAGCTGATGTAATTTGGGGGGAGGAGCCAGCAAGCTAAAAACCATGAATAATCGAAACCACGAATACGGAGGGAGGAGTGTATACCATCCCATCTTTCTCCCTTGCTCTAGTACAAGTTTTTCAGAACATAAGAATAGCCTTCCAGGATTAACAAAATCTCCTTCAGATATTTCCTCACCATTTCCAATCTGTCTAAATGAGATGTATAATTTACCATATTACTTTTTATATACCTTGTTCTTGGATCTTATTTGTAGACTAAATAATTTAATTTTCTTTATGTCCTTTAAACATGTATCAACCCAGACTAGTCATTGTGACTTAGGGTTTTAATTTCCAATCCTCTTGCAAGTTTATTTTGCTTGTTTGTTATATTAAAGTTTCAATTAAAAAAAAGAATAGCTTTACTGAAAACAGTCAACATATGTACCTGCGACAGCCCACCACATACTATCACTTCCCATTGTAGCTACTAAACACTGTTCCTCAGACTTCATCTCCTTCCTGTCATTACCAAAACCTGAGACATCAATGTAAATTTGCTCATCTCTAAGCCTAGAATTATTAGTGTAAAATCCTCTTACTGAAAGTCGCATTGATTTCCAGGTAGAAAATTGCAGGATGCAAAAAGTTGCATTGTATTGAATTAATGTAGGCCAACAATTCAGAAGGTTTACCCACAAAGCACGGGTTAAATGGGAAAACACAACCAATATTTTATCCCTTTGACTTTCAGGATGTGCCTGTATCACTTGGGCTAGTCTCAGGAAACAAGCAAGTTGTTTTTCTGAAAGAGGCGCCAAAGAAGTACTAGTGCTTCCAGCAATTGAAGAGGCAAAGCTGACCTTGATGATCTCATGAGAGACACTCAATGGAAGGCTGAGGACAATTCTTTCCAAGAATTTGGAGGAGTTATGTATACACCTACAGTCACACATAAGAATAACCTTACTGGGTCAGACCAATGGTCCATCTAGCCAAGTATCCCATCTTCACAGTGACTAATCCAGGTCACAAGTAACTGGTAAAAATTCAAAGAGTAGCAACATTACATGCTACTGAGCAAGGGCAAGCAGTGGCTTCCCTCATGTCTGTCTCAAAAGCAGACTATGGACTTTTCCTCCAGGAACTTGTCAAAATATTTTTTGAAACCAGCAATGTTAACTGCTCTTACCACATCCTCTGGCAATGCATTTGAGGGGAAGGAGACCATTGCAGCTGCAAGTTTGCAGATTATACCAGCTACAAAATCTATAACTGAGTTGAGATAGGGATGCAGTATATTTTAACAAACTGTTTGTTACATTATCCCCCTTTCACCAACTGTCTGCTACCGTGAAGTAGTGACACTCTTCAGGAAATTTGCTAAGGAAAACTATAGCTGGAATCACTTTCTGAGGACATTTATTGTGTTTTGTGATTCATCTTAACAAGAGGGTTATTTTCTCCTAGAATTGAGGGGGGTGAGGGGGTGTTACTGATATCTCCTGTGTTAGTTACCATCCAGTGGCTCAAATTCTTATTGTTTCTATGGTTATTGGGGGGGGGGGGGTTGCACAGAATTTGCAGTAGCACTTACTGGCTTTTATGATTTATTGGAAAGGACACAATCTGGTTTTCAGAGCCAATATAGTACTTAAACTATGTTAGCAGCTCTTTGGAAATAGTTAAAATCATTATTAGATAAGAAACAACAAAGGCTCTAAGATGCAATTAGACTTGATGGCCATATTTGATTTGGTCAGCCATGATATATTATAGATTATGTTGAGTGAAATTAGGTTGGCCCATAAGTGATGCAGTGGTTTCAGGGTTTTTATTTACTTTCTTTCTCTCTCTCTTTCTCTCTCTCTTTTTAAAGAATTGTGCTATTGGAGTAAATTGGAAAGATTAGGGGCTCCTTTTATGAAGCCGCATTAGCGACTTTAGCACACGCATTTTTAGGGTGCGCTAACCCCTGTGCTAGCCGAAAAACTAGCGCCTGCTCAAGAGGAGGCAGTAGCAGCTAGCATGGCCAGCAAATTAGCGCGCGCTATTACGTGTGTTAAACTGCTAACACGACTTCGTAAAAGGAGCCCTAGATCTCATGAGAATAGAGGTTATATTGTAGGGTCCCAGAAGGATCCCCCCTTTCTCCTATCTCATTTAAAGTATATCTTCATTCAGTTTATTCTGTCACTTTACATCCCACAGGTTCCTATGCAGACAATATTATATTGATATTTCCTTTGGTGATTTCCACTATGAGCGTCGGAAGCAGCACGGAGCATTCAGCGCAGCTCCCTGTGTTAATAACCACTACTGCGATTTACCCCCTCTTTTACTTAGGTGCGCTATGCTTTTTGGCGCATGGTAAATATTAGCGCACGCTAATCACGCGCAAAATACTACAGCGTGCATGTTATCCTATGGACGCGTTAGCACACGCATTGATTTAGCATGTGCTAAATGCACACTAAAACACTTAGCGCACCTTTGTAAAAAGAGGGCCTTAGTAAAAGGGGGGAGGGGTTTAAATTAGATTAGAACCTGGAAGTTACTAACATTATTGCAGTGCTTTCTTTCTCTTTACTTGGTTGTATACTCTATACTTTGGCATTAAGGATGTGCTCTTGTTTCGTGGTGCCATAAATTATCACACACCAAATTAAATTGAGATGTGTTAACCTATGAATTAATATAAATGTATGTTAAGTGTCTACTTAAGGACTTTAGGCCCTTCTTTACAAAGCCACGCAGCCGCGGTGGTAATAACTCCCATGCTCATAGGAATTCTATGAGCACTGAACTTCTCACTGCTGTGACCGGCGCTAAAAACGCTAGTGCGGCTATGAAAAGGAAGGGGTTAATCTCTAATGTGTACTAAAAAAAACTTACAACATAAGTATTCCAAAATATCGAAATAGACATCCATGTGCTTGAAGCCTAGATTCTATAAATGATGCCTAAAGCTTGGCTAGGCGTGCCAATCTAGGTGCCTATCTAGGCACCTTAACTTGTGACCTGGATTGGCCACCATGAAGATGGGATACTGGGCTAGATGGACCATTGGTCTGAACTAGAGAGCTGCACGGGAATGGGTACGATGGTAATCCCACGGGACCCGCGGGGATCCCGCGGGTTCCCCCTTTGGGTTGCGGGAATCCCATGGGGACGCCCCCTAGGGTCGCGGGGATCCTGTGGGGACACCTCCGAGGGTCACGGGGTTCCTGCGGGGTTGGATGCGAGGCTCGTCTTCTCCCTACCTGCCCTGCCGTAGCACACAGCTGATCGGAATGGAAGTCTTCCACGATGTCAGCGCTGATGTCGGAGGGAGGGCTTAAGCAAAGCTCTCCCTCCCTCCGATGTCAGCGCTGACATTGGGAAGACTTCCGTTCTGA
This sequence comes from Geotrypetes seraphini, assembly GCF_902459505.1. Taxonomy (NCBI): domain Eukaryota; kingdom Metazoa; phylum Chordata; class Amphibia; order Gymnophiona; family Dermophiidae; genus Geotrypetes; species Geotrypetes seraphini. Next base: position 10,268,633 of record NC_047095.1, on the reverse strand, counting down.
TCGGCTGTGTGCTGCGATTGGCAGAGGCGTACCAAGGGGGGGCAGGGAGGGAGGTCCGCCCCGGGTGCAGCCATAGGGGGGGTGCACAGCCGGCCAGGTCCCCTTACCTTTGTGGCGCTTCCTCTGACCGACCGACAACAGGCCCGGTCCGACAAACCTCCCTGCCCTGTAGCTGCGAATCTAAATTACTTTCTTACAGCAGCTTCAATACTCCAGCTGCTGTAAGAAGGTAATTTAGATTCACAGCTACAGGGCAGGGAGGTTTGTCAGACCAGGCCTGTTCTGTTGTCAGTCGGGCGGGGAAGCGCCACAAAGGTAAGGGGCAGGGAGGGAGAAAGGTGGAGTCGAGAGGAAAAGACACTTAATGTAAAACTGAGGGGGGAGAAGGACGCGGAAAGCACTGGGGAAGATGGAGGGGGAGAAGGATGCTGAAATGACATGGGGAAGACAGAGGGGGGAGAAGGACGCTGAAAGCACTTGGGGAAGACAAAGGGGTGGAGAAGGATGTTGAAAGGACATGGAGAAGAGAGGGGGGAGAAGGACACTGGAAGCACATGGGGAAGACAGAGGGGGAGAAGGACGCTGAAAGAACATGGGGAAGATGGGGGGGGAGAAGGACGCTGAAAGGACATGGGGAAAACGGGGGGGGGAGTAGGACGCTGAAATGACATGGGGAAGACAGAGGGGGGAGAAAGACGCTGACATAGAAACATAGAAACATAGAAGATGACGGCAGAAAAGGGCTACAGCCCATCAAGTCTTCCCACTCTGCTTACCCACCCCCTGTCTATGCCCTAATGACCCAATTTCCTTATCTTGACCCTTGTAGGGATCCCACATGGGTATCCCATTTATTCTTAAAGTCTGGCATGCTGTCTGCCTCGATCACCTGCACTGGAAGCTTGTTCCAATGATCAACCACTCTCTCTTTGAAGAAATACTTTCTGGTGTCGCCATGAAATTTTCCGCCCTTGAGTTTGAGCGGGTGCCCTCTTGTGGCCGAGGGTCCCTTGAGAAATAAAATATCATCTTCCACTTCGACATGTCCCGTGAGGTACTTAAATGTTTCGATCATGTCTCCCCTCTCCCTACGTTCCTCAAGAGTGTAGAGCTGCAATTTGTTCAGTCTCTCTTCGTACGAGAGACCCTTGAGCCCCGAGATCATCCTGGTGGCCGTCTGTTGAACCGATTCAATTCTGCGCACATCTTTACTGTAATGTGGCCTCCAGAATTGCACACAGTACTCCAGATGAGGTCTCACCATGGCCCTATACAACGGCATTATGACTTCAGGCTTTCGGCTGACGAAACTTCTATTGATACAACCCAATATCTGCCTTGCCTTAGATGAAGCCTTCTCCACTTAATTGGCAGTTTTCATGTCTGCACTGATGATTACTCCTAAATCTCGTTCTGCTGAAGTCCTAGTTAAAGTTTCTCCGTTCAAGAAGTACGTCCTGCATGGATTTCCGCTTCCGAGGTGCATGATCTTACATTTCTTAGCATTGAAGCCTAGCTGCCAGGTTGAGGACCAACTTTCCAATGTAAGGTCCTGCACCATATAATTCTGTAAACTGCATTCACTTACTATATTACATAGTTTGGCGTCATCGGCGAATAGTGTTATTTTACCTTGAAGCCCTTGAGTCAGATCCCCTATAAATATGTTGAAAAGGAGTGGACCCAGGACCGAGCCCTGCGGCACTCCACTGGTCACCTCCAATGTTTTAGAGAGGGTACCATTAACCACCACCCTCTGAAGTCTGCCACTCAGCCAATCATTGACCATGCAGTTAGTGTCTCTCCTAACCCCATCGATTCCATCTTGCTTAGCAGCCTGCGGTGTGGGACACTGTCAAAAGCTTTACTGAAGTCCAGGTACACGACGTCCAAAGACTCTCCCAAGTCCAACTTTCTTGTTACCCAGTCAAAGAAGCTGATGAGATTGGATTGGCAAGACCTACCCTTGGTGAATCCATGCTGACTGGGATCCCGAAGATTCCCTTCATTCAAGATCGTGTCCAATTTGCTTTTAATTAGTGTTTCCATAAGTTTGCACACTATTGATGTGAGACTCACCGGTCTATAATTCGCAGCCTCTGCCCTGCAACCCTTTTTATGCAGAGGAACGACATTAGCTAATTTCCAGTCCAGGGGAACTTTCCCCTTACTTAGGGAGAGATTGAATAGCTCAGCCAACGGTTTCGCCAGGACATCGCTCAATTCTCTGGGTGCAAATTGTCTGGTCCCATGGCTTTGTTCACCTTGAGTCTTGCCAGTTCACTGTAAACTTTACCTGGTGTGAACTCAAAATTCTGAAACGGGTCTTCTGTGCTTTGTGTTGCCTTCAACTGCGGACCGTGTCCCGGTGCCTCACAGGTGAAGACTGAGCAGAAGTATTCATTCAGTAGTTCGGCTTTATCGGAATCTGCTTCCACGTAACTTCCATCCGGTCTTCTAAGGCATACTATCCCGCCTGTGTTCACTTTTTTTGTCACCTGAAGAAGGATTTGTCCCCCTTTTTAATGTTTTTGCCAGAATTTCTTCCACTCAAAGTTTTGCCTCCCTAACTGCCATTTTGACCGCTGTAGACCTGGTCCTATATTCTACTTTTGCCTCTCTTTTCTCCGTGCGCTTGTAGGAGAGAAACACTTTTTTCTTCTGAGGTGCGAGATCTCCGCGGTGAACCATTGGGGTTTATTGTTTCTTTGTCGTTTATTTACTGATTTTATGAAGCGGCTAGTTGCTTCATGTATGGTTGATTTCAGTGTTAACCACTTAGCTTCTACATCATCGGTCTCCGCTTGGTCCTGCAGCGTCTGATGGACGAAATCTCCCATGCGTGCGAAGTCTGTGCCCCGGAAATTGAGTACCTTTGTTTTCATGTTTGATCTAGGGAAGCCTTTCCTAAGGTTGAACCATACTATGTTGTGGTCGCTGGAGGCTAGCGTATCTCCTACTGAGACCTCTGAGACGCTTTCCCCGTTGGAGAGTACCAGGTCGAGGATCGCCTGGGCCCTAGTGGGCTCTGCTACCATTTGTTTGAGACGTGCTCCCTTTATGGAGGTTAAGAGCCTCCTGCTACCGCTGGTTGTCACTGAAAATGAGTTCCAGTCTGCATCAGGCATATTGAAGTCCCCTAGCAGTACAGCTTCTCCTCATAGAGTGATATTCTCTATGTCTTCAATTAATTCTGCGTCCATGTCTTCCAGTTGTCTTGGGGGTCTGTATACCACACCTAGATACAGGCATTTTTCTCTGCCTCTTGCCAGGTTTACCCAGAGGGACTCCCCGGTGTACTTGACATCTGTGATCCTGGTGGTTTTGATGTCCTCTTTAATGTATAGAGCTACCCCCCCCTCCTAACCTGCCCTCTCTGTCCTGACGAAGTAGATTGTAGCCCGGTATAGCCATATCCCACCCATGTGAGTCCGTGAACCAAGTTTCAGATATTGCCACCACATCTAGGTCGGCATTCCTTATTTCAGCCTCCAATTCTAGAATTTTGTTACCTAAACTGTGTGCATTGACATACATGGCCCTCCATATCTTGTGTTTGCTAAGTCCCTGTGAGGCGTATCCTACCCGAGTCGGTGTGACTCCCAAAGAACTGTTTGCAATGTGGGTACTTGCCTTGGACATGGAAGCGGAGTTTCGACTCACCTCATCAGGATAATTCCTTTCTGCACTAATATGTGAATGGGTACCCTCCCCCGACTTACCTAGTTTAAAGCCCTTTGAAGCAGGCGGGCTAGTCGGTGTCCGAAGACGTTCTTACCCCTACTGGTCAGATGGAGTCCGTCTGGTCCCTGAAGTCCTTGTAGCACTTTTCCATGGTTTAGGAATCCGAAGTTCATATCCCGGCACCATCCCTGTAGCCACTCGTTCGTTCTCAGAATACGTTCATCTCTGGCTCTTCCCTTGCCTCTAACTGGGAGGATCGATGAGAAAACCACCTGCGCTCCTGTCCGCTTCAGCCTCTCACCCAGTGCTCCAAAGTCTCTGGTGATGGTCTCCGGTGTGTTCCTGGCAGTGTCGTTGGTTCCTATGACATGGGGAAGACGCTGGCAGGGAAGAAGACAGAAATGCCAGACTATGGGGGAAGCGGAGGGAAGAAGATGGGTGCCAGACCAATTTGGAAGGGGGGAGAAAGGGAGAGGCACAGTAACAGAGCAAATGGAAGACGCAGAGAGAAGAGAGATAGTGGATGGAAGGAATTGAATAAAAACATGAGGAAAGCAGAAACCAGGCAACAAAGGTAGGAAAAAAATTCTATTTTTACAAAGTATGTATTCTTCCCAATTAATATTTCCAAATTAATAAAGTCTTTATGCTTATTTGTAAATGGGTTTCTACCAGAGGCTTTAATTCAGTAGCATAATTAAATGAAATAACTATTTCTGTAGTTTATAGGGACGGGTGGGGACGGAGGGGATTCCTCGCGGGAACGAGTGGGGACGGAGGGATTCCTCACGGGGACGGGTGGGGATGGGTGGGACTTTGGCAGGGATGGGTGGGGAAGGGTGGGATTTCTGTCCCCAAGCAACTCTCTAGTCTGAACCAGAATGGCTATGCTTATATTCTTATGTTCTGATGTGGACGTCCCTGGACATCCTTTCAAAAATATTCCTCCATGCAAGCTAAAGTAACATTTTTGCATGGACTAAGCATGCAGTAGCTAGCTCTTTTTTTTTTTTTTTTGGAGGGGGGGGGCATGTCAGGAATGGAGAATGGGCATGGACCTGGTATTCAGCTAATGCCTTGATATTTGTGCATGGCCATAATATATGAGTTCCCCCCCCCCCCAATACATCAATTTATTTCAGGTTATCTGTGCTGTGAATATTAGCGCATGACCTGAAAATGCCTTATATCTTGGGCACCCTGGAAATGGGCTTAGTGCATGGGAAAGTCCTTTATTAACATGCACTAAGCCCATTTCCTAGTGCTTTTTACTATGTATTGAAAAGATTTTTATTAAAATTAATGTGTGAAATGAGCAACAAATTCTGGCAATTAGAACACAACAAAGAAAAAGGACTAAAAATGCTTCATAGTGCTTATGTATCTGGAGAAAGTAAGTTACATGTGTCTTCATGATTACCAATGTGGGAAGCTGACGTGACTGTGCCATCAAGATGCAGGGTCTGCATTGCACTGAAAAAAAAAAAAAAATCATTGCTGAGGGCCAAGGATATGTAGAAAACAGCAATTTATCATTCAAGCAGTGTTGCATGCTGGATGGTAGCTATTTCCAGTGGCGTGCTTAGTGGACATTAGGTAAAAGATTAGACTCCAGTATGTGCAGGTACTAATTGGTACTTGGTAAGCAGATGACCTTTGCATTTCAAAGATGTCTGTGTTTTAATTTAGGGTTGTGAGCCAGGCATCCTGAAGTATAATCCTTTTGTTTACCTCATATCTTATTCATTTACGGTAAAGTGCTTAGATTTGCCTACATTGTCACTATACCAGATACAAAAGAAAACTAAAGTACAGATTAAAGCTGTCTCCTATTCACACTAAATATCTTTATTCACACAGACCCAGATTCTATGTAGGGCGACAATATTGGTGGCTGTCTAAAAAGCGGCCGCCGATCACATGTCAGTCACTTGACAGCGCCCTATAGAGAATCACACCTCCGTAAAATATAGGCGCTGGAAATGTAGACACCGGAAGTGGTGCCTATTTTTGTCATGAATTGTGCCTAAATAAGAACTTTGGGCCACCTAGCGCCACTTCTGGTGTTAACCACGCATCTATGTAGGCGCAATTTTAGCGCATATTATATAGGCACCGATAGGCACTTTAACGGTGCCATTTTTGCCGTTTTAAATGCAATGTTTCTGGAATTTCCCCCCTCACTTACAATAACTTGAAATGTTTATACAGTGTACCTTGGATTACGAGCATAATCCGTTCCAGGAGCATGCTCCTAATCCAAAATGCTCATTTATCAAAGCGAGTTTCCCCATTGGAAATAATGGAAACTCGCTTTGATGCGTTCCCCCCCCCCTCGAGAACCGGCATTGCTCCCCTCGAAGGCCCCCCTGTGATCCGGCACCCCCCCCCCGAAGCGAGCTGGCACCCCCCGCCACGATCCAGCACCCTCCCGACACGATTGGGTACCCTCCCGCCATGATCCGGCCCCCCTGCCACGATTGGGCACCCCCCGCCGCTTCTTACCCTCATCTGGGCACCCCGAAGAACGGCCTCCTCGTCTGCTGGGCCTTGAGCATGCGCAATTGTGCCCAATTGTGTCGGGGTGGGGTGCTGGATCGTGGCGGGGGGGTGCCCAATCGCGTCGGGGAGATCATGGATCACGGGGGAGGGTGCCGGATCGCGGGGGGGAGGGTGCTGGATTGCGGGGGGGGGGGGAGCGCTCTAAATCGAGCCATGCTCGATTTCGAGGCACCAATTTTGAAAATGTTTTGCTCGTCTTGCAAAACACTCGCAAATCGAGGTACCACTCTAATTAGTTGAATATCTGCTCTTCTGATAATAGATATCTGCTCTTGTTATTTGCCTCCTTCATGTTAAGGGCTCCTTTTACAAAGGTGCATTAGCATTTTTAGCGCACGTACCGGATTAGCATGCGCTAGCAAAAATATTACCGCCTGCTTTAAAGGAGGCGGTAGCGGCTAGCTCATGCGGCAATTTAGCGTGCACTATTCCGTGCGTTAAGGCCCTAACACACCTTTGTAAAAGGAGCCCTAAAACTTTTGGAACTGAATCAACCCCACAGTTGTGTTACCTATTATCTTTCATTTATACATATATTCCCAGATTCTATGTAGGTCACCCAAATTTGAGCCCAGATCTCAGATCCTCACGCTGACTAGTTAATGGACCATTAACAACCAATAATTGTTGTTTGGCGGCTCATTTGGGTTTACGTGCAAATCTGCCCTGCACCCTATTGTAGAACATGTGTGCCTATATTTTCTAGCGCGCAACTCAAAAGGGGCATGGCCATGGGAGAGTCGGATAGGCGCAGTGTTATAAAACAGTCATTTCCATGTCCAACTGCCATTATACGTGCCTAAGGGCTCCTTTTACAAAGCTGCAATAGCGTTTTTTAGCGCACGCAGAATATTAGCATGCGCTAAACCCACGCTACACGGCTAGAGCTAATGCCAGCTCAATGCTGGCGTTAGCATCTAGCGTGGGCGGCAGTTTAGCACGCACTAAGCACGCATTAAAAACGCTATCGCAGCTTTGTAAAAGGAGCCCTAAATCATCCCAAAGTTGCAGACTCAATCATTCTCATATTACTACTAGAGCAGGGATCTCACAGTCCCTCCTTGAGGGCCGCAATCCAGTCGTGTTTTCAGGATTTCCCCAATGAATATGCATGAGATCTATGTGCATGCACTGCTTTCAAGGCATATTCATTGGGGAAATCCTGAAAACCCGACTGGATTGCGGCCCTCAAGGAGGGACTTTGAGATCCCTGTCCTAGAGGAAGTAATACAATTCTTTTCTCATCTTCTCATAATTATTTATTCCTCATTCAGAATTACACATTACTAGAGCCATCAGAAGCGGCACTATAACTAGACAGTTTCTTTGCCGCGAGGCTTCCTTATCGGCTCTCGCATTTGAATTAAATAAGTGATTATAAAGTGCTTTAAATGTATATTTAACTTATATCTTTATATATCTTTTTATTATTTTTTCGCTTATCTGAACAGCACAGTATAATGAAAACTTTTAACAGCCATCTGCCGTATTCAAAAATGCACCGTCACCTGTTGTGTGCCTACATTTAAACCAGGTTTCAGTAAGCTTGAGTATAGTGCCCAAGGTTAGGCCTGAGATCCAAACAAAACTAGTATTTTATAAATGATGCAGACCATTTGCAGAATACCCTCTTGGGTGCCATTTATACAATCCCCCCCTCCCACAATAATATGTATTTTCAGTGAGAGGGAGTGTTAACTTTCTACTTAAACTTAATAGTTTACAGTCATTTTTCTGAATTATTTTGTGGCTTTTAACAGCAGCATTTGCTTGTAGAATTAATTTTCTCTGAAATTGCAGTCATAAAGTATGCTTTGACAAGGTCTTGAGTAACTTTATAAACGATAAAACTCATAGGATTCATGTCAATGAAATTGAACCATGAGACAAGAGGCCTCGAGTGAGCAACTAATGAAACCTCTGCCATAATTTAGTCACTCAGCTAAGGTCTTCTAGTGCTATCAATAGGAAGTAAACAGCAACTTGGGAGCCTGTGGTTCGCATTCCAGAAAATAATCTTTTTGCTTTAATAGACTGAATCCCACATGCCAGACAAGTGGCCACAGAATAGCAATTTATTAATGTTTGCCATTTCCCACAACTATTGAAAGTGCTGAGGAGAGTCTGTGAAGTAGTTCCTGTAATATATTGCCTCTTTGAATCTATCTCATTTCAAATGAGCTCAAACAGCTAATGAGGTAAGTATTTGATTTTCTCAAAGAGAATAAAGTCATTGAAACATGTAGTCTTAATGATGTACCTTAAATATTGAAACTGGTTAAGAAAGCTTCTTGAGAATACGGATAACACATCTGTTATCTAATATGAGCTTATCACCGGTGCTCATCCTTTTTCGTCTAAGCTTTTCAGGTTTTATCATTATTCACCATTTTCAGCAGAGCAATAGTTATAAAGACACCTTAAAAGATATTTTAAAATTATTTTTAAAGTTAGAATCTTTCATAACAATTATTTATCCCGTAGCGTACCATTTATCCAAACCCAGTGGTTCTTATCCAGTGTCTTGGGACACACTGGTGTGTCATCAAGAGCTGGGAGATGTGTCTTCAAAAATACACCAAACTTGCACTTTCCTTATCAACCATGCATGCAGTAGAGTGAGGAGAGTTGATAACCTAAAGGTCGTCAGCAATGCTCCCTCTAAGGACTGGCTGGGTGCGTGCAAATTTTTCTCATGTGAGCGACAAGTTCAAAAACATCATTTTTTTTTTTTTCGTATGAGCAAGTTCTAGAAAACAACAATTTTTCAGATTTGCATGTGTTTTCGTGAGTGACCATGTAAAATTCATAAGCAACGCTTTTAGAATGTATGAGCGATTGCTCATATGCTCAGCTTAGAGGGAACATAGGTCGGCAGATGCTTGAAATCTCCTTAAGTGATCCTTACTTCTGCCACCCAGCCTCAATGGAATCGTTGCAGGCCTCCAGTCCAGACTCCCTCTCCTCCTCAGACTTACCACCACTGCTTCTGGATTTCCCATGTATTATTGTTATCAGCATTGAAATAAAATAAAGGGAGGGATGGGGAGGGGTTAAAAAAATGTGTTCAAGGGTAAAACTTTCTGTAGTCGGGAGCGTGCATGTTTCTTGCCTTGTTAACATTTATTCTACTTAATATACCAAACTCAATAAAATTTTTGGAACTAAAAAAAAAAATGTGTTCAGATATGGAGTGTAGTATTCGGTGTTTCATGCAGATGATCAATGTCTGTCAGATGTGTCACAACAGAAGGTAGGTTAAGAACCACTGCTCTAGCAATTCTGAGCTAAGCAGGCATTTTCAACCAGTGTTCCTGTCAAGGGGGAGGGGTATCATGGTCAGCAAAACCATTAGGTACACTTATTTAATTGCCTAGGGCATCAGCTTTGAGGGACAGCAAAGATCAGTTGGAATCAAAGTAGAGAATGACACGGTGACAAAAATTCATCACCGTTCCCGTCCCCGCGGATAACCGCGGGAAATAATCCCATGTCATTTTCTAGTGTTTATTTCAACCTCAGTCCTACACCAGCATTCTTCAAAGCAAAGCTTGAGGGTCAGTGGTTGTGGCCATTCATACTCTGATTCTTATGTGAGCCAAGGATAATGAAGCCATTGTGACATCACTGATGTGATTGGCTCTTAGGCACTGGTGGAATGAGGCATTATGACATCACAATATCTGCTCTGAATACCAGAGACTGTCATTCTGTAGTGTCTATCTCAGCCTCAGTCCTTCTACACCAGCATTCTTCAAAGCAAAGCTTGCGGATCAGCGGTTGTGGCCATTCATACTCTGATTCTTCCCTCTCTCCTTAAGGAATGACATGAAGATGGTTTCCCACGGTTATCCGCGGGGACGAGAACGGTGATGAATTTTGTCTCTAAATCAAAGCAAAACAACAGTCCTAATCGCCTTTCGGCCAAGTGCAGCACAACTGTGGAATGATAGACGTGTAGCTAGATAGAGCGGTGTAGGATCTGGCAAAAGAAATAGCTGTTCTGCGTACTTTCTTCTTCCAGGTAAAGCAGGGGTGCCCAACGCGTCGATCGCGATCGACCAGTAGCTCAGGAAGGCAACTCGAGTCGATCGCACTCGTGTTGCCGTCCTGATCTACGGGCCGATCAGCCTTCCTCTCCAGTGTTCTCCCTAGTGCCTTTTAGCTGGGCGGTCCGCCCAGCTGTCATCTGCCGCTGCTGAACATTAAAAAAAAACCCCAAAAAACCGGCTTGGAGATTTCAGCCCCTAGCGAACTTATGCTCCGGGCTCTAACGTGTCCGTGCAGGCTTCTCTTCTCTTCCCTCCGAAACCGGAAGTTATGCCCGGGGAGGGGGAGGGGGGGAGAAGGGAAGCCTGCACGCACATGTTGAGAGCCCTGAAGCAAGCGTTCGCTACGGGCTAAGGCGGGAGACATGTTAGTGAAGCATTTCCTCTTCTTGCTGCCGGGTCCTGCCTACTTTCTGTTTCCGTGAAGGCAGGACCCGGCAGCATTTCCCCCAACAGTTCCTCGCGATGCTGGTCGGCCGAAGCAGGGAGAGGTTGGGGCGGCGTCGGCTTTTGGGCGTGTTATTGGCGTCGGCTTTCGGGCCTGTTATTGGTGGCGGTTTGGGTCCTGGTCCCCGATGGCAGTTTGGGTCCCCGATGGCAGTGGCAGTGTCTTGGGGGAGGGCAGGGAGAAAGAAAGAAAGAAAAAGGGCAGGCAGGGAGACAGAAGGAAAGAAGAGAAGCAGAAAAAAAGGAAAGGGAGGCAGAGAGAAAGAAAAGGCAGGGGAGAGGAAGGAAAAGTTGGGGGAGGGAATGAGGTGTGGAGGAGAGGAAGCATACAGGCTGAAAGAAGGGAAGAAAGATTGGATGCACAGTCAGAAGAAGAAAGTGCAACCAGAGACTCATGAAATCACCAGACAAGGTAGGAAAAATGATTTTATTTTAAATTTAGTGATCAAAATGTGTCTGAATTTATATCTGCTGTCTATATTTTACACTAAGGTCCCCTTTTACTAAACCGCAATAGAGTTTTTTAGCGCAGGGAGCCTATGAGCGTCGAGAGCAGCGCTGGGCATTCAGCGCAGCTCCCTGCGCTCTAAAAACTGCTATCGTGGTTTAGTAAAAAGGGAGGGGGGTATATTTGTCTATTTTTGTATGGTTGTTACTGAGGTGATAGTGCATAGAGTCATCTGCTTTGACCTCTTTGAAAAACCCTGGAATAGGAATGATAATTAACATTTTCTATGCGTACAGTGTGCGTTGTGTTTTTTTTAAATTTTATTGTTGGTAGATCATTTTGACTTGGTCATTTTAAAAGTAGCTCGCAAGCCCAAAAAGTGTGGGCACCCCTGAGGTAAAGGATAAAAAGCAGGAGGAGAAAAGTCAGGGTTGGAGTAGGCAGAGTAAAGACCTCAGCAACGTATCATTAACCTTTAGTCTAATCCAGACCCTCCTTCTCCTGTCATTTCCTTGCTTCCTCTGCCCGGAGTGGTGAACCTGGACCAGGTAGAATATAACAAAGTAAAGCTAATCTACTCCCTATTCCAGCCTTTGGAGAGGAATGGTAAAAGAGAAGGTGAAAGCTGGTAAAGAAATAAAAAACCAACATGGCTGAATGTTTTGGAGGGAGGAGGGCCTCTTGCCTTGACTCAGCACAGAGTGAAATGCTGGTTTGCCTTCGGCGGCGGTGGACCATTAATTTGGCACAGAATACAGCATTCAAGAAGCATATGAACAGTTGAAAGATAAGTGATCCTTGTTCCCTGGCATATCTAGTTTAAACTGCTAAAAGTATTATGTTTGCGAATTAATTTTTGTATTATAACATTGACTGTGAATATATGAATTTACAAGAATGCATGGAGAACACTAAAATAAGGAGGGTTTTTTTTAAATCAGGTGGAGGTTTATTTTCCGACCTGTGATTGAGATGTGCCTGCTATATTTGTAGCATACAGTATGCTTATATGTAGCAGTGCACTGTTTATACTGAGGTCTTTTTCTCCATTTTGGAAGGTAGTGCTACCGGGTTCTTGACATTTCTGGAAGAGAGTAGAGTGTTTGTATATTTTTTTGCTTTTTCTAAATAACCCCTCAGTGTACTGAGGGAGCATTATACAGGGTATCCACAAGTTATCAAAGTTTGTAATCACATTGCATTTGGGTATTTCAGGTACCCTGTTGATGAAAGAGAGGGTGTTGAATAAACCCCTACAATAAATGGCTTCTCCTCATGAAAAGGCGCAATGTGTATTGTGGTTTATTGAAACAAAATCGGATAAGCAGACTCAGCAAAACTCCAGGACTAAGTATGGAAAGCATCCACTGTCATGTCCGTCAATTCGTGCATGGCACAAGAAATTTATGGAGACAGGGACAGTATCAGATAAAGAAAGGAGTGAACGACAAAGAATATCAGAGGAAAATGTAGATCGTGTAAGACACTCCTTTGCTCGTTCTCCTTCAAAATCCATCCATATAGAGGGGTATTAAATGAGGCAAAAAAAACCACCCTTCAATATCTACTCATTTTTTAATAATTTCCACAGATTTGTCTATTCATTTGTTTTTTTAATAAAATCTTGAAATTGTAAAGAGACTTTGTGGACACCCTGTATTTGTACATTAAGGTCTTTGTGGATAGAGCACCATGTTCATGTTTAGTGAGTATGAAAAGCCCTTCCTGTGCACATTAAAATACTTTAGCTTTAAATCCCTTTGAGAATTGTCCAGTGTTCTCCATATGCTAACCCTTTTTTGTCAGACCAAAAATATTATGTAATTAGTGAGGGACATAAAAGGTCATGCTTGTCGCTAAAACTCTGCACAGCTATATATGTCATCTAGCCCAGGCTACAACTTTAACAAATCAATAAGCAGGTTAGTAAATGCATTACTGACAAGCTAATAAATCAATAAAGCCTTTTAAAATACAGGCAATAATTTACTGAAGTACCATATGACTTCTGAAGAGGAGGAATGGGTGGTACTTCTGGAAAACGCAATTAGTATTTCAACTGGCAGCATCTTAATAGGTTTTCTCATTTTGCATGCATCAAAAAAATATTTTTCTTGTTAGGCCCATTTCACCTTTCATCCTATAAAGATTTAGGTAGAAAGGAAAGTTCTAAGCAGGTACCAGAAAATATATCATCATGTCATTGGCAATTAACTTTCACTTTTAAGGCCCTCTTTTACAAAGGTGTGCTACGAGTTTTAGCGTAGATTTAGCGTGCACTAAATCAATGTGTGCACTAACTGCTAATGCGTCCATAGGATAGCATGCACGCATTAGCGTTTAGTGCATGTTTAGTATACGCTAATATTTAGCACACGCTAAAAAGCTTAGCACACCTTTGTAAAAGAGGGCCTTAGCCCCTCAAATGATATAGAAAAATCTGAGATGTTAGATAAAATTTTTCAGAGTTTTGCTATTTTGTCAGAAAAAAGGCCGCCATAGCCTCATCAGCTTGCAATGTTTCTTGGCTTCCTGAAATAAACCTTTAACCCCCCCCTCCCCTTTTACAAAGGTGCGCTAAGCATTTTAGCATGGATTTAACATGCGCTAAATTAATGCATGCGCTAACCTCTAATGCATACATCGGTTAACACGCACATGTTAGCGTTTAGCGCGTGTTTAGCGCGCGCTAAAAAGCTTAGCGCACCTTTGTAAAAGAAGGGGCAAGAGTGATGCTCATTCTATTCCAACTGATAGATTATGGCAAACATTTGAAAAAAAAAAAAAAAAAAGTTTCCCCTAATTTACCTGAGAGACAACAGGAGAAACTGCCTTCACACGGCGTGTACTGCTGACTGCTGTTCGAAGAACCAGCGTTTGTGGCTGCCCGCACTGTCATTGAACTGCGGGCAGCCACAAACGCTGGTTCTTCGAGCAGCAGTCAGCAGTACACGCTGGTTCAAAAAGGATTTTGTGGATTATGTACATTTTTAGCATTGTAACCCCATCTCTTGAACGACGAGTCTCACAGCTTTCTCCCTCGTAGTCGGCCTAAATTTGGGCACCTTAATGAGAAATGTCCCTCAAGATAAGAGGTCACAGAAAAAAAAAAAATATATATATACTTTCTCACCTAACTTAATTTTACCGGGTGAATACAAACCACATTTTGAGTAAACAAAATACTGTTTAAATAGTATAGGCTAATTTATTAAAACATATTTAAATCTAACAAAAATTGTGTATATTAATTCTAGGCTTTTCTTTTCTTTACAGAAAATTTAAACACTTTCCCATTACTCTTCAATAATATCAAATAAGTGCAAGTTTTTATTATTTCATCAATGTAAACTAATCATTTGTGTCAAAAAATTAGCAGTTCTTTAAGAATATGATCTTTGTGTGTTTTTGTTGCTCTTACAGAAATCCTGTTAAGATGTCATCAACTGGACAACTTCTTTGGACTCCGAGACAGCTCAAACAGGTAAGTATGCAGCAATTATTTTTTTCTGTCTCCTCCTGTTGCTGGATTTCGTTGGGTATTAGGGCGCTCTTCTTCTTCACCCAGAGAGTGGTAGAAATCTGGAACGTTCTTCCGGAGGCTGTTGTAGGGGAAAACAACCCTCCAGGGATTCAAGACAAAGGGCTCCTTTTACGAAAGTGCGTTAGGGCCTTAACGTGCAGAATAGCGCGTGCGCTAGCCGCTACCGCCTCCTGTTGAGCAGGGGGGTAGTTTTTCAGCTAGCGCGCGCTAATCCGGATGCGTGCACTAAAAATGCTAGCGCACCTTCGTAAAAGGAGCCCATAGTTAGACAAGTTCCTGCAGCACCAGAACGTACGCAGGTAAGGCTAGACTCAATTAAGGCACTGGTCTTTGACTTAAGGGCCGCCACGCGAGCGGACTTCTGGGCACGATGGACCATTGGGCTGACCCAGCAGCGGCAATTCTTATGTTCTTATGATGATGAAGGTGATAATGTACATATTACCTAACTGAGAAACTCAAAAAGGCAAAACCCTGTCCTAAAGAGCTCTTATGAATGGAAAATATTTTACTTAAAACTGGATACTAATAAATCAACAGTTAATTATGTTCCCCTATACTTTATCCCTCTTCTTACTTCATCAGTTCACCTAGTCACTTTCTATTTTTCACCAAACTTAAATTACTTTTAAACCCAACTCCACTCTAAATCAAGCAGTGGTATGCAATAAATACAGTAAGATTGCCCAACTGAACCAGTACCAATTAAATTATTTTCTCTCTCATCAAACCTTAAAAAAAATACTTAAAACCACAAGACAACTCTCTCTACACAGCTGTCTTTTCACCCAAACAACCCCAAACTGTCTTACTGGCAGTTTTAAAATAGTCTAGGCCAGGGGTAGGCAATTCCGGTCCTCGAGAGCCGGAGCCAGGTCAGGCTTTCAGGATATTCACAATAAATATGCATGAGATAGATTTGCATCTCAAGGAGGCAGTGCATGCAAATCCATCTCATACATATTCCATTGTGGATATGCTGAAACCTTGACCTGGCTCCGGCTCTTGAGGACCGGAATTGCCTACTCCTGGTCTAGGCTAGTCTTCGGTTTATATACCGGGACATGTCCTTACAGAGCTCAACTCGGTTCACAAATAATTAAAGACCAGAATACATAAAAATATGAGAACATGAAAAAGAGAATGTTAAAGTGCTATCAATTCGTCAGCACATTAGGTAAGCCATTAAGATATTGTGTAAACCAGTGTTTTTCAACTTTTTTGTACCTATGGACCGGCAAAAATGGAGGAATTGTTTTGCAGACCGGCGGTTGAGGAGTGCTAGTGTGGACTCGGGTGCTGCTACTGGACTGCCAAGGGGCACGGGGGTGGGGGGTGACTTTTCCTATTAGGAG
Organism: Geotrypetes seraphini; assembly: GCF_902459505.1. NCBI lineage: Eukaryota > Metazoa > Chordata > Amphibia > Gymnophiona > Dermophiidae > Geotrypetes > Geotrypetes seraphini. Next base: position 10,252,544 of record NC_047095.1, on the reverse strand, counting down.
GCTTCTCCTCAGCCTACCTGGGTGTTCGGGAGGCCGCATCTCATGCTCTGTCTTGCTGCTCCAGTTCTGTGCCGCGTGTTGCGGTAGCGGGACCTTCATTCCTTTTGGCCGGGCTTGGGAGTGGGAGGACCTTCTGCTCCTTCCAGGGAGGACCAAGACGAGAGCGCAGGCCGGGGAGGCGGTGGCTTTCTGTGCATGCACAGCGGATGCCTTCGGGCAGTACGGGCAGCTCTCCAGTGGCCTTTGACCCAGAGTTGCCCATCGGCCACTGCACCAGGTTCGTGCGAGCTTCCCGCTGGCGCTGCCTGGAGATGTTGGAGGATGACTGCACTGGTGTTTTTGCCTGGGTAGTCTACGAGGCATTTGCAGTGAACCACCTTTTTAACTCGGCGCTTGCGGGGGACGCTGGTCCTTTGCAGACCGGCAGGAGATTTTTAAGGACCAGCACCGGTCCACGGACTAGCGTTGAAGAACACTGGTATAAAAAACAAGAATTTTTAGGGCTTTACTATGCTGTGCAGAATTCTAAAAGTGACAGTACAATTCAGAATTCTTACACAGCTGCAGACCTGATGGGCTATGGCCCTTATCTGCCGTCATCTTCTATGTTTCTATGTTACTTTTAACTCCTGGTTGCAGTATCATGATTTGACTACAAGACTCCTGAGGCAGGCCCTCGTGGGCTGAAACATGATCATGTCGAGTCTCTCAAAATAAAAGAGATTGAGTACCAATTGGTCAACTTTGTTGTTTTATCCCCTAATTCAGTGGTTCCCAACCCTGTCCTGGAGAGAGATTTGCATATAATGGAAGTGATAGGCATACAAATCTGCTCCATGCATATTGATTAGGGCTAGCCTGAAAACCAGATTAGCCTGGTGGTCCTCCAGGACAGGGTTGGGAACCACTGCCCTAATTTACTTCCATTTTACTAAAATGCACAAGAGGTTTTTTGTGCCAGTCAGTGCGCTGAATGCTCTGTGCTGCTTTGACACTCAAAGGAACTCCACGTGTCTGTGTGTCTTGTCTTTGTCTTATGTTATTTGCTTATTTTGTATGTTTATTGTTCCTTGCCTAGATTTGTAGATAGGCGGGTTATAAATACAGTAAAACTTTGGTTTGCGAGCATAATTCGTTCCCGAAGCATGCTTGTAATCCAAAGCACTCGTATATCAAAGCAAATTTTTCCATAAGAAATAATGGAAACTCAAGACGATTCGTTCCACAAACCAAAAAACTTGAATATAAAATACTATACATACTTGTATTGCAAGACCTCGCTCATTTAGAACAGTCACTACACTCTTGCAGTGTCAGAGAGAGAACCGTTGGCTCCGCTGTGATGTGTGTATACTGCATGTACTTGTATGGCAAGACATTGCTTGTATATCAAGTTAAAATTAAATCAAATGTTTTGCTTGTCTTGCAAAAAACACTTGCAAACCAAGTTACTTGCAATCCAAGGTTTTACTGTAATTTTAAATAAATTGAAATAAATGTGACCATCGGAGCAGTGCAGAGCATTCAGTGTTCCAGCTGGTGCCAAAAAAACTCTTGTGCGGTTTTGTAAAAGGGGGAGGGGTGTTAGTATCTACTACTTTGTCTAGATTAAGTTCTTCCTATTCCTGTCCATCTTTTTTTTTTTTTTTTTTAACAGTATCATTAAATGTATTGAATTGGATTAATTTACTAGTAAATTATTTTTTAGAACATGGCTTCTTCTCACTGAATATTGGAAGATTATATTAACTCCTCTTCTCAAGGGTAATGCAGATCCTACAGAACCCTCACATTACAGACAAGTAGTGAATATCCCTATCTTGACAAAATTAATGGAAGTTATATTAACAAAGCAACTCATGGCAAATTTAGAGCAGTATTATCTCTTCCAGTCCTACCAACATGGATTTTGTCCATTACACATCATTGAAACCTTATTGTTGGCCTTGACTTGTAAGGTACAACGTTTAATTAGCAGAGGTAAACAGGCTGTGGAGCTCATTTCAAAACATAAAGGCACAGCCAGCGATGCAGAAAACGTCTCACTGCCTGGTTTTCTGCATGATCGCTCATTCCTTGGTCTGACCATGCAAATAAGCTGATTAATATTAAAATACCATGTAAACTAGTAGAGCAATTGATGCTCTAACATGGCTTTCCAACGCACTAAAAAAGTAATTGCTTTTAGTGATCCAAAAAAAGAAAACGTGACTAGTCAAGACCAGACGCTTACCTGTCTAATCTTTTTTTTTTTAATGGGCACAGATGCTGTGCATATTACACAGCACAATATTTATCCCATTAAAAATAAAACAGAAAAAAAAGCACACACACCCTGCTGATGACGGCTCTCCCCACTAACTGGCACCACAAACCCCTCCCCCCCCCCCCCACACACACTCACACATTCCAGTGAAAGCAGGAGAAAAGTTCACTTTCTGCTGCTATGCTGACCCTCTATGAAATAAAATTGGCAGGGATGCCAACTCCCTTTTGCCATGGCGACTACCCCCTCCTGTGGCAGCAAACAGTAGGAGGAATGCCCATTTCCTCCTGCCATACTGAACCACCCTCCAAAAGAAAATTGGCATGAGAAATGCCCATTCCCTCCTTCCACTAGAGGTCCCCTGAAACATCACCCCCACCCTCTGATCCCCGTATCTGAGCGAATCAGTGCCTTTGGCTCCTCCCTCTGTATCCCAGGATACAATGGGGAGGAGTCTAAGGCCCTGACTGGCTTGACTTGACTTAGCTAATCAGGGCCTTAGGTCCATTCCTGTGCATCACATGATGCATCAGGGAGGGAAAGGCCCACCATTTTTGAAGTGGTGGGCCTATGAGTAGGATGGACTGAGCTTCCCTCCCACTCCCAGTTCTCTAAAAAGGTATGGGGGGTTCAGAGGGTGGTGGTGGGGTTTCACAGGACCTCCAATGGTAGGAGTGAGTGAGCATTTCTCCTGCCTTTTTTTCAGAAGGAAAGGGGTAGGGGATATTTGAGGGGGGGTGCCTGGCATGGGGGTGGGCCTTTGTTGGCAGGAAGGACTGGGCATCCCTCCTGCCTTTTTGGCATGGTAGGAAAATGTGGGCATCCCACCTGCTAATTGTCTTTTACAGGGGCAGGGGGGGGTTGGCACGGCAGGAGGAAGTGGGCATTCCACTGTCATTTTCAGGTGTGTGTGGGGGAGGGGGGCGGTTCATAGTGCCAGTTCATTGGGGAGAGGTATCATCTTTGGGTGGGGCAGTGCTTTTTTTCTTTTTTAATGGGACAGATATTGCATCTGTGCCCATTTAAAAAAAAAAAAAAAGGTTTCCTGCCCCGAACAGTTGATGGCAGCTGTTCGGGCTTCCCCTGTTGGCTCTTCGCATGTGAGAATCACTCTCACAGTGATCATCGGATGATGGGGAGAGTTGGGGATTATGACAAACATTCACATGAATCATTTGCATGCAAACTTTTTAGTGCATCAATAGCTCTTTCTGAATTGGCCAAAAAATAGGATTGATACAGACCCACACGATCTTAACAATTTTCTTAGTGCATCTAGGCCAAAGACATAAAAAGCCCCAGCATAAACTGGCACTTGGACAATTTCACGCTAAAACATCCAAGTGCTGATTTTCAAAACTGACTTTCTGGATGTCTTGTCAGGCTTGTCCACTGAGCATCCAAAGTTCACGTGGGCATGTTTTGGGTGAGCTTAGCACTTAAGAACATAAGAACTGCCATCACCGGATCAGACTTATGGTCCATCAAATCCAGCGATCCACACACGCGGAGGCCCTGCCAGGTGTACATCTGGCGTAAATTAAGTCACCCATATCCCTCTATGCCTCTCATAAGGAGATATGCATCTAGTTTGCTTTTAAATCCTAGAATGGTAGATTCCGCAATAACCTCCTCTGAGAGAGCATTCCAGGTGTCCACCACTCGTTGCATGAAGCAGAACTTCCTGATATTTGTCCTGGACTTGTACATCTTGTGGTAATAATCAAGATATCCAGGTTGCAACTTAGAAGTCTGAAGCTAAATCTGATGTAAAAGTGTTTAAGTGCCCAAAAGGTACCCAAACTGACCAGAATTCTATGAGCGTTGAAGCATTTACCTTACCGGCCCATGATAAAAAGCTCTATTTTGTAAATGCCAGCACAAGTTAATGTAGAAACAGTGCAGTTGCACTGGGTTAATTAGTACAAGTTCATCTAGATCTTAGGCTGTATGCATATTTTATCACCGTTAAAGGGGGAGAGGGAGGGGTAGACAGAGGCAATGGGACACAGTTCAGGGTTCAAAGGTCTAATATCTGAAAATGGGTGAGAAAGGCAGTACTTTTTTGAGTCCTGTGTTTGATTATTGTAATTAACAAAAATTTCCAATTCCTGTTTGCTCCTGAAGTTTCATTTAAGCAGCTTTATTGTAAGATAATTAAGATAACAGAAAGAGGAGCCCAAGAGCTTGTCTCGATGGGCGAAGTATAACACAGGGCTGGGAGGCACGCATGTTGCCCATCGGACAGGCAGTTAGGTGGAGGGGGGGTGAATTATTAAGTGATTGGGAGGGAGAAGGTTCCTGCCATAGGGGTTTAATTCTATTGATGGAGGGGGAAAATGGACGTGGGGATGAGGCTTTAAAGCCGGGACCTTGGAGAACCCGGCTCCTTCCGGGGTCCTCCAGAGCGGCTTTTCCCACCCACCTGTCGTCGGTTGGTTTCGGCTGGTGATGATAGCTCAGTAGGGTATTTCTCCCGAGCTTCTTGGTCCTGGGGCTCATCTGTTGATGAGCGGTGGGCTGGCTGGGAGCTGTGCCTTAGGGTCAGGTGACCCAGGTAAAGGGGCATGTTGGACATGCCACCCCTTGGACTCTTGCTGATGTGGGAGGGTCAGGGGCCACACAGTACTATGTGTGCCTGGTAGCTTGGGAGGAGCTCTTTTTGGTTATGTTATGTTAATTTATGCAATGACATGTTAATGTTGTTATTGTTATGGCTGATCAATAAACAGAATTGCGGCTATTTTCACCGTCTGTGTAGTCAACAGTTGAGGTATGATTGATCGCTGCTGGTTGTTGCCTAGGATGGGGCGGCATCTGCTCTCTCACTGGGGAGGGGCTGGTGATGTCTCTGGATCCATGGAGTGGGGCCGTGACCTGGACTCCTCCTCCCGGTTGTCCGCTGATGGAGGCAGAATGCTGTATTCTTCAGGAGCTGCCCATGAGCATCCACCGCCCACCAAGAACAGTGCGGCCCGGTGCTGGATTGTTCTATCTCTGTGCATCTTCTGCTTGGAAGCAATGAATCAGGGCTGCAGCAGCTGGAAAGCCCAAGCTGATATCTGTCCCATCTGGACTTTTGCCATTGGGATTATTTAAAATATGCTGAGGCAACAGAGCTGCTTCAGGAAATTGGACTTCTGTCAGACTTATTTGATGTTTATTTTTTCCAGTTTATGAATTATTGTTTTTACCCCTATTCTATTCTATTAACGAAATTCTATTGTTTAACGGTTCCTCCCTTCTATTCCTTTTTACAAATTCATTTAGATATCATTTACATAGATGGTGCTCCTATCTGTAAAGTTAGGAATCTTTATGAAATATTCTACATGCTTCTCTCCTCTCCACTCCTTCCTGCCCTCCATAGTCCTCCCTACCCTCTTCTAACCTCTTCCTCTATAATGTCGCCTAGAGCAGTGTTTTTCAACCTTTTTACACCTATGGACCAGCAGAAATAAAAGAATTATTCTGTGGACCAGCATCGGTTCATGGACCGGTGGTTGAAGAGCAATGGGCTAAGTCGGGGCCAGACCCTGCCCATCTCTACCCAATCTCCACCCCAGACACCGCCCCCATAATAGTACTAATTGTAACACTATTTTTTCCATTCATTTTTCACAGATACACAATATAATCTTATTAACAACACATAATGGTTAACCACAAAATTAAACTACACAAAGCACACTGACAGCAGATGTAAATTCTCAAAATTGACATAATTCAATCACTAAATTCAAAAATAAAATCATTCCCCCCTACCTTTGTTGTCTCCCTCCCTCCATGCTATGCCTTACCTTCTGGCCTGCTCCCGCCTGGCCATTTTATGCCACCCCCGGGGCTCACCATGACTTATAAGGGAGCTGTAGTGAGATGTTTATGTGGTACCCTTTTTATGAAGTTCACACCCTGTAAGGTACCCCACCACTCTGGTGCCATGTCTGGGTGTCCAGTCCATCACTTTTCTGGCCCCTCCCGTGCCTAGAAGGTATTTTTCTAGGCGTTTGTGACTTGGACAAATTTTTGGATGAAAATGGGGTATAAAGATGGACGACTTAGCGGTCTGGGCGATCAGACGACTGGACGTATAGTTGAACTGAAAAGTAATTGAACTCTTTCTCTCACATATCAGGAGGAAATAAACACACCAAATTGTAGCTCTTGTGTTCAAAATATTCTCTGCCATGGCCAGCACCTATGGGAACAAATCTAGGTGGAAATGTCCAATCAGAAAGGTGCACAAAAAAGTGTCTTTCAACTCATCTGATTGATCCAAAATCTTTATTCATCCAAAGTGACTCAACGACCCGACATGTACATGTTTCGGCCTCACGGCCTGCATCAGGAGTCTTGAAGGTCTTTGGGTATATAAACAGTTATGTAAACCACTTGAAATGCCGTTTCTATCAAAACGCCGTCATACCGCAGCCTTGCAGCAAATGAAGAGCTATGGGGCCACAGGGTGCACTGATTTGTCATTCAAAATCAACAAAATAATTTACCTCTGGCCTAGATTCTCAAAGTCACAGTTCTTAGTGGCGTAGTAAGGGGAGGGGGGGGGCGATCCGCTTCGTGTGCCATTTTCCTCAGGGCGCGGGCAACCTTCCTCCTCTCTGCCCTCCTTCCCACTCCTTCCCATGTACCTTTTTAATTTTGGCATGAGCAGCCACCAACTTATTGCCCGCGTCAGCTTTGGTGCTCTCGCTGATGTCTCGGCCGGTACCCGTGCCTAGGAAGTGGTGTCAGAGAGAGTGGCAAAGCCGACACGAGCAGTAAATTAAAAAGGTACAGTGAAGGGACTTACAGCAGGTGGGGGAGGGGTGCCACTCACTCTTGCTACACCACTGACGGTTCTGTCTATCTATAATGCAGCACAATTGGCCAGGCTTGGCCCTCAGTTTAAAAGTCACAATTTTAACAAGGTTCCAGGCTAAACTTGGCTTACCTAGATAGAGCTCATACAGCTGTGCTGGAGACATGGAGGAGCATTTTCGATAGGACATCTGAGTTTGGACATTTTGCAAAAGACATCTAGAAATCCAGTAGAGAAAATGTCCATTTTCATAATAGCAAAATGTCTTTTTTTTTTTTATGACCTATCTAGATGTTTTGGTCTTTAGTACTCATATGTCTGTCTTTTTTGGCCATTTTCAAATACAAAGGTATCCAAGAGAAAAACATATAAAAACAAATCTCTAAAATATTTATTAGAACTGGACAAATATAAGGGTTATTAAGGAAACCTGTATACAGCAACAGAACTCCATAAATATCTGTAGCACTGATGTCAACATCAGATTTTTGTTGGATGAAAACCCTTGGGGAAAATAAGATCTGATGTTAAAACTGTATTCTGACTTTCCAGGACTGTCGAAAGAACTACTGGTTCAGAGCACATGAAAGGACTATGAATAAAAACTGTTTTTCTTTGCCATCTCCTGCAATACCAGATTCTTCCTCTATTGCATGTTAAATATTCACTACAGCTGAAAGGTCCCACTCATTCTACTGATATTTACAAACCAAGTTTCTGCTTCTTTTGAAATGGAGTCTGCTAACTTGCAAATACGAATAGCAGTATAGAGAAACAAAGTTTGTCAACTGTGGCTTCCTTACTTTGTTTAACCAAATATTCTAAGTGTTCATTTTCTTGGCTCTGGTGATGGGGGTCAATTCACCCATGGCTATTTAACCTGTAGAAAGATACTAAACTTCATTCCCAAAGTTTAAGAAAATAAGAGAAACCCTACTCACAGTGACTGTGGCTCAGAGCAAGTACACATGATGCACAATCTTGGCATCATTGTGACATCATCAATATGCACTTGGATGGTAGACTGTCACACAAAAAAAGGGAATATGTGCTGGGGTACCTGACCATACTAAGGATTTGAACCCACCACCTTGGGAATGAGTGCCTTTAAGCACTGGACCATAGTGCTTTCATGAGTACCTTTAAGCACTGAAACACAAGAGCTTCCTTTTAGGTAGGGGTTCCTGCCATGTGAGATGATACCTTAGGAGATCATAGCCATTGCAGGGTAAAAATAAGTTTCTCTCTGGACCCTGGAAATGACAGAGTGCAAATGTAAACGTAAAAGTCCTCTTGATACATGTCTACAACCCATACTTTCTTTTGAGATCAAAAAGAAGCTGTTATAGTACTGGGGAGGTTGTGTGGATTTGAACCCATAACCTGTGGAAGATGGAAGAAGTGCCTTTAACCACTGAGTCACAGGAGCATCCTTTTAGGAAAGTACTCCTATTATTTTTTAGTGACATTCTGCCATCTAGGTATATTGGGCTACAAACAGATTCAACTTTAATATACCAGGAAATCAAACAATTATTCACCTATAGAGGTTACTAATTAGTGCTCAGAGAACCACTGTTACAAAGAGACCGTTGGGTGAGCAAAATTTGCCTACTACTTAGACGGCTCATTTCTCAATCACTGCACTAAATGTACCTTTAAGATGTTCAAAAAACGGTCTTCTAATATACAAAACATGCTTTATAACTTTAAATAGGTGATAAACAGACTTAGCTTTTGGTGAACATAAGAAATGCCACTTCTGGGTCAGACCAGTGGTGCATCCTGCCCAGCAGTCCGCTCACGCGGCAGCCCTCAGCACCTCAGGTCAAAGACCAGTGCTCTAAATGAGTCCAACTTCACTTGCGTACGTTCCAGTTTAGCAGGAACTTGTCCAATTTTGTCTTGAAACCCTGGAGGGTGTTTTCCCCTATAACAGACTCCGGAAGAGTGTTCCAGCTTTCCACCACTCTCTGGGTGAAGAAGAATTTCCTTACGTTTTACAGAATCTATCCCCTTTTAACTTTAGAGAGTGCCCTCTCTTCTCCCTACCTTGGACAGGGTGAACAACCTGTTTTTATCTGCTAAGTCTATTCCCATTATAAATTCAGGAGAGGGGCTTGAGGCTCTGATTGGCCCAGGTTGTATAAGGCTCCTCCTATGGATGGGGCCTTAAATAACCTGCGCCAATCAGAGCCCCAGGATGCACCAGGGAGGGAAAGGCTGGAAGGAGTAAGTATCCCTCTGGTCAGTCATCTAATTAAAGGTACGGGGGAGAGAGGTCTGAGGCAGTGGAACAGAATGGGCATCTCTCCCATTGCTGGGGGGAGAGGTTCTCTTGGCAGCGGGAGAGTGGGCATCTCTCTCGCTGCAGGGGGGAGGGGGTGGTTGGCAGCGGGAGAGATTGAACATCTCTCCCGCTGTTGTGTTGGGTTTTTTTGTTTGTTTTTCTGTGCATATGCCCATCGTCCTCACCATGCAAATTTAGCAAGTCTTCGCTACTCTCCGCCAACCTCATTTACATGAGCATTTTGGGGAGAATGACTCGCTTTTTTAAATTCACTACCAGAAAAGCTGCAATAACAGCCTGTCATTCTTATACAGAATTTTTTTTAAAAACAATCTAGGCCTTACTTTTAATTTCATACTAAAGGAAGGGGGAGGATTCATCAGTAGCTGCTACCATGCTAGCATGCATTAAATGCTAAAGATGCCCATTATGGCAGCTCTTATGTTCTTATGCTATTTGTATTTAGCATGCTGGAGGCATTAATTTAAATTTTGTCAGCTAAACTGCGAGCCTTTCTGCATCACCCAGAGGTCCACTAACCTCTTGGTCCAAGCACACTCAATGCGATTTTTATGCCTTCTTCATAAGAGGCTGATACCACCCATGTGATTTTTCTTGTCTGATAAGGAATAATTAGAAATGAGATAGCTAATACATTCTACAGATCAAAGCAGGTAAAGCTTGTAAGGCTTCATTACACACTCAGTTTTGTCATATATATCCTATTCAGTCTCTTGTTCATCCACTAATCCATTTTGAATATCAAATGCTTTTATCCACTAGCTTGTCTGAATAGCCATTTACCTCAGCCTTCTTCCTGGATGCAAAAGCTGACTTAATAACTTATTTATATTCCTCACTACACACCATGCATGGATAAGTTGTATTACAACATACAATTACAATAAAAATACGCAAAACTGTTTCCAAGAATATCATACAATACAAAATGAATAAACTAAGCTACACTTTGACTTTAATGATTTGCTCTGGGTCATTTAACAAATTCCTCTGGGAATCACTTAAACATACATTGCCTGCCCTTTCATCCATCTTAGTCATCTGAATTGAATCACTTGCGTAAGAATTTTATGTTTCAGCTCAAAGGGCAAAGTGGTAGATATCTGAATCGTATACGGATGACTTGGAGAAAGATATAATCAAAGATTTCCTTTACTACTGCCTGTAATTCAACAAAAGGAAGGGGATTATAATGGAGGCTTTTCAAGGAAATACAGTGATTTTGACACTAGCACTTATGTTCTAAAATGATAGGCAGTATCACAGAAACTGAAAACATAGCTGGTCTGTATTTTCTTTGGGCACTGCAGAAAGAAGATTATTATTTTAATCGAGGAATTAGGCCGGCTTACCAACCACATACAAACACATTTTAGAAGGCTTTTTTTCCCCCTGGGAGTTCAAGTAAAAGTTAATTTAAAATGATGGGATTGAAATTTTTTTTTTTTTAAAGATATAGGGCTCCTTTTATCATGGCGCGCTATGGGGGTTAGCGTGTCGGACATTTCATCACACGCCAACCCCCGCGGCAGCCTAAAATCCTAACGCCTCATCAATGGAGGCGTTAGGTACTAGCGCGACAGGTGGTTTAACACGCAGTATTCCGCGCGTTAAACCGCTACCGCGCCTTTGCAAAAGGACCCCATAGTTTCAATTTCAGATAACGAACAACTAAAAAGAAGATATAACAACTTTTAAACTAGATCTTGGATAGAGATCTACATGACTTATGTAATATTGGTTAGTCTTCATTTAAAGTGTTGTTTTTGCAATTTTCATGTGTGTTTTTTAAAAATATTTCCTACATATTCTATGCCCACAGGAACAATTTTGCACATGCAAATTAACTGTACATTTGTTAAAATCATTTTTATTTGTATGTACTTAGGAATTAACATGCTTTACTTTTTGTTTGACACCCATACAAACCAAATGCATGCTAATGAATGCAAATTCTTAATCTCTGAGGAAAGCCAATAGTTGATCTTAAAGTACAGATTTCCAAATAAAGCATCTTTAAGATCAAAAGATACTGGCAAAATGCAGAAGCTAGAATATCCTCATAGAGAGATTATGAATAAAACAAAGGGCTCCTTTTACTTAGCTGCATTAGCGGTTTAAGCCTGTGCACTAGACGCTAACGCCTCCATTGAGCTGGCATTAGTTTTTCCACATAGCGTGGGGGGCAACGTGCGCTAAAAACGCTACTGCAGCTAAGTAAAAGAAGCCCAAAGTAGCCAAGAAACATTGAAATAAAGGGCAGATATATAGTACAGTAAAAGATTCCAAATTACCCCATCAATTTCCAGGCAGGTTGTAAATACTTTAAATTGTCTGTATGCTAATATTAGAAGACAATAAAACCCCATAAGATTGGAGAGTTAGAAGGGATGAGGGATGTGCTGAAAAGTTCTCAGCCCAACCAATAGAATGAGTTGTGCGGAAGAGATGTCACGAGCTGAAGCATGGGTCAAACAGGAAAAACTTCATTGATTGTAATAGTTGACTCGACACTGTCAGTGTTTTGGCAGGAATTGCCTTTATCAAGAATCAACCAAGAGGAGAATGAAGTGAATATGGTTCAATCAATAATCTGAAACAATATTAAAAACATAGAATTTTGTTTCTGCAAATTGGCACTTAATGAAATAAGATAACACTCTTTTCAGCTAGAATGCAAAATAATGCTTCAAATTTTGAAATTTGGTTAGTTGGGCTGAAAACTTTTCAGCACTCCCTCATAGGGAGGAAAATGAAATAGTTTGACATAACAGGCAGTACAGGGACCTGGCGGAAGAAGAATAACCCAATGAAAGCTTGCGATGCCTGAGTACAAATTATATCTGGGTTAAAAAAAAAATTGGACAAGTTCCTAGAGAAAAAGTCCAAAGACTAGGGGACACTCAATGAAGTTACAGGGAAATACATTTAAAACCAATAGGAGGAAAAAAATATTCACTCAGAGAATAGTTAAGCTCTAGAAGGCACTGCCAGAGATTGTGGTAAAAGCGGATTGTGGTAAAAGCGGATAGCACAGCTGGTTTTAAGAAAAGTTTGGACAATTTCCTGGAGGAAAAATCCATAGTCTGCTATTGAGAAAGACGGGGGAAGCCACTGCTTGCCCTGGATTGGTAGCATGGAATATTGCTACTCCTTGGGTTTTGGCCCAGGTACTAGAGACCTGGATTGGCCATCGTGAGAATGGGCTACTAGGTTTGATGGACTATTGGTCTGACCCAGTGAGGCTATTTTTATGTTCTTAATCTACTATTAAAAACATGACAAAAGCCACTCTTTGTGCCTGGGTTTGGTAGAATGTAATCTTGATACTCTTTGGAATTCTTTCAGTTTCTTGTGATCGAAATTGGCCATACTGGGCTAGATGGGCCATTGGTCTGAGTCAGTAGGACTATTCTCATATTCTTATTGAAATGATAGGGTAGACTCTTTATGGACAATATTTCCATGTGACCATATTGCTGAGTATATAATACCAAAGAGAAGCAAAAGAGGTGACCTTGGTGCTCAGTCTTTTTATTTATTCAAGACCTGACACGTACGTGTTTTGGCCGTATGGCCTGTCTCAGGGGTCTTATCCTCAATGAGAAGCACTTTGTTTACCAATCTCCTCTCATAATGAAACAGTCTAAATGTAAGTAAATGAATGGTGGTTTGAATGGATGACCTTTAAAAGCTAATCAGCTGTGCATGCCGTATCTCGACTAAACAGGAGTATATAACACCACCTACCTGTACAGGGTGAAGAGACAGACTACAAAATTTGGTAGCACAGTAATACTGCCCTTACTGCCATGTTTGAACCTTGTGTAAGGTTTTGTGATAGTGGGGTCACTAGATAATAATTACCACAATGTGGTCCATTTAGTTGTCACTGGAAGGAAGACAATACATAAAAATATATATTATAACCCCCATTTTATAAATGGTGCTAAGATGTAGGCACCAAAGGATGCAGCACACAGTGGCATAGTGAGGGTGAGAGGTACCCGGGGTGGGGGCAGGGGAAATGGCACCCCTCCCCTGCCCTCATCTCCACCCACCCACTCCTTCCCCAAGCCCCCTGCCTCACACACCCCCCTTCCCTTCTCCCGTACCTCTAGTTGTTCACCTCTAGTTGTTCTCTCCTGCTGACATCACTTCCTATTTGTGGTACCCTGGAGCGGGAGAGACAACATGGTCTCAAGGAGTATGTTAAAGTTGTTGCTCATGGCAGTGAACAACTAGAGGTTTGGGGGAAGAGAAGGGTAGACGTGCGTGTGGCAAGAGAAGGAGTAGCCTTTGGTATCTGGACAATCGGAGTCTTAGGCCACTCCCAGTCCATCCAAGACTGCACTGGGAAGGAGGCCTAAGACTCCAGTTGACCCAGGAGCCTAAGACCCCTCCTATGAGTGGGGCTTTAGGCAACTGGGCCAATCGGAGCTTTAGGCCCCTCCCTGGTGCATCCCAGAATGTACCGGGAAGGGGAAGACCCACCATTTTGAAAGAGGCAGGCCTGTTGGCGGGAGGGAGTTGGCATCCCTCTTGCCAGCCATCTCTTAAAGGTAAAGGAGGGTCAGGTGGTGTCAGGGGGGATGTTGGGATGAGAAGGAGTATTGGGATGTGTTGAGAAATGTTGGGTGAGTGTCAGGTGAGTGCTGGGGAGTATCAGGTGGGTGTTGAGGAATATCATGTGAATGTCAAGAGGTGTTGTGGTGTGTTGGGAAGTGTCGGGTGGGTGTTGGGAAATCTCAGAGAATGTTGGGTGGGTGTTGGGGAGTATCTGGTGTTTGGGGGATCAACAGGGCCAGCGGCAGGATGGAGTGGGCATCCCTACTGCCAATTGGATAGGAGGTGTTGGTAATGTCAGGGATTTGGGGATCGACGGGGTCTGCAAAAGGAAGAGTGGGCATCCGTCTTACCACGGACAGTGTTGGGGGTTCAGGGCTGGTGGCGGGAGGGAGTGGGCATCCTTCCTTCTGGTTGACTTCAAAGGGGGGGGGGGCGAGTGAGTTCCCTGCTGCGCCCAATCAGCTGATCACAGCAATGAGATTTCCTTGCCGTGATCAGCTTAACGGCCTTGTCTATTTGAAATGTAGACCAGCTTTTTGTTGGCCTACATTTCAGGTGCCTATCACAGCCCTAGGGAGACACCTAGGGCTACTTAAGCTCGCCTAAGGCTACTTTGGGCGAGCTTAAGCATCCCTTCATGTTTTCCTCAACCGCAGCAGACGCCTACAGTGTAGGCGGCCTGCCTATTGGCTGGTTAGATAGTGGTAGGATGCCTACCGCCATCTACAATTGGGACACATTTTATATAATTTGGCCCCATGTGTTCATAGATGAAGAACAGGAACAACCAAAGAAAACAAATATAAATATGCTTGCACAATCTGGCTCCTAAACATCTTGTTGAGCGTATCCTGCCACGTGTTCCGCCTCACCCACTTCGATCTGCAGAACAAATTCCATCTGTGAAGCAGTTGAAACTGACAGTGTCTAGGGATAGTATATTCCATTGTATAGGACCGAGGGAATGGAATAAGATCCCTAAGTATATGCAACGGCAGCAGAATATACAGAACTTTAAAAAACTGTTGAAGCGGCATCTTTTTTGCCAGACAACATATAAGGGGTGAAACTATGTTATTAATGAAAAGGAGAAGATGATAATAAGGTGCTGGTCACCTATGTATTTTATGGTTTGCATCTTTTGCATTGAATTGTGAGAGTATTTGATGCTGATGATGCATGTATTTTGTGATGTAATGTTATGATTTTGTATGCAAGTTTGTAACCCACCCTGGATAAGGGCGGGATATAAATGAATAAACAAATAGGAATGAAATGATTTTAAATGATTTTTAGAAGACCATGTTCATGATGAACTAGTTAAACTAAAAGAAGACAAAGAAATGGGGTTGGATGGGATGCTTATGAGTTTATTGAAAGAATTTATAGAAGGACAGGAGGACTAGGGAAAGGCAGATGTTCTTCACCACATAAAGAGGAAATAAGAGCATAAGAATAGCCTTACTGGGTCAGACCAATGGTCCACAAAGCCTAGAAGCCCATTCTCACGGTAGCCAATCCAGGTCACCAGTACCTGGCCAAAACCCAAGGCATTGCAATGTTCCATGCAAGCAGGAGAAGGTCAGGAACTACAGGCTAGTATGTCTCACCTTTGTAATGAATAAATTAATGGAAATACGGCTAAAACAGAGAACAGGGAGAAATGGTTGAGCACCTAAATAAATTCATGTAAACCGTTCTGGGAGAATAGTATAGAAATCGAATAAATAAATAAATAATGACAGTGCAATTTTTAAAATCCAGTGGATTGAAGGATTCCACTGGATTCAAAAAATTGCACTGTCAAGGATTCCAGACAGGTCTTATCAAATGAATCTGATTAATTGCTTTGATTGGGTGGCCAAAGAGTTGGATCAAGGGAGAGGGCTAGATGTGGTGTACTTAGATTTCAGTGATGCCTTTGACATGGTTCCCTATAGGCAACTTAAATATACTGTACACTAAGCATCTGTATTATGAGCCCTTATTGCATTACAGATAGCACAAATTAGACTGTGCTTTATGTACACTTTTTGAGGTGCTGCCCTGTGGATCTGATGCTGACTATGCCCTCATACAGTTACTATACAGGATTTGCAGTTGCCATTCTTAATTTTTGCACCTAAAACACGGTAACTGCAAATCTTTGGTTAGTGGGCTAGAACAAATCAACCTTGAGACAAACAATCTTTTGTTTCTATAAATTCAAAATAAATACAAAAGCACATGAATACAAACACTGTGTACCCTGTTGATTTAGTTCCGTCTTTGGACTCTACTATGAGCATCACATATGTTTGCAGTCTTTTTAAAGATTGTTTTAACAATTGTATTCCCAGCACTGGAGTGACACCTAGTGGACCAATAGACAGACCCCTGAGGCAGACCTCCACCTGGGGGCCAAAACACGGCCCATGTCGGGTCATCAGCTGGATCCTTTCAATATAAGGACATCACATTCATAGGACTTTTATACAAGTGCTTTTATTCATGTGCTTTCATATTTATTTTGAATTCATAGAAATAATCCCACTCCCCAGTTGTTCTCTTTTTGTTGGATTTTACATACATAAGAACATAAGAATTGCCGCTGCTGGATCAGACCAGTGGTCCATCGTGCCCAGCAGTCCGCTCACGCGGCGGCCCCCAGGTCAGAGACCAGTGCTCTAAATGAGTCCAGCCTCACCTGCGTACGTTCCAGTTTAGCAGGAACTTGTCCAACTTTGTCTTGAATCCCTGGAGGGTGTTTTCCCCTATAACAGACTCCGGAAGAGCTTCCAGTTGTCTACCACTCTCTGGGTGAAGAAGAACTTCCTTATGTTTATATGGAATCTATCCCCTTTCAACTTTAGAGAGTGCCCTCTCGTTATCCATAACTTGGAGAGGGTGAACAATCTGTCTTTATCTGCTAAGTCTATTCTCTTCAGTATTTTGAATGTTTCGAACATGTCCCCTCTCAGTCTCCTCTTTTCAAAGGAGAAGAGGCCCAGTTTCTCCAATCTCTCACTGTACGGCAACTCCTCCAGCCCCTTAACCATTTTAGTCGCTCTTCTCTGGACCCTTTCGAGTAGTACTGTGTCCTTCTTCATGTATGGCAACCAGTGTTGGGCGCAGTACTCCAGGTGGGGGCACACCATGGTCCGGTACAGTGGCATGATAACGTGGATTTTTCTGTTCCCTATACTTTGTTCTATAACTGCAAATCTTTACCAGACTTTAGTAAACATGTCTATAAATGATATATTTGCCTCTATATTTAGTGAGGAGGATACTTGTATCATGCCCACACCAGAAATCTTTGTTGGTAATTTTTTTTGGAGCAACTAAAGCAAAGACACTCTAGATCTAGAAGATGTAATAGATTAAACTGTCAAACTAAAGAGCAACCAATCACCAGTCATGAAGCTTATTGTAAAGCAGATATAAAGACATCAGCCAATACACATCTATTTGCTGCCAACTAAAATAAGAGCAGGGATTGTATAAAAATTAATATATAGAGAAAAAAAAGAACATTAGTCAGTGACTTCCATGTATAAATGCCTGTATCCTTAGGTGTCCATGAGACATAGCAACAACCTGTTAATCATATCACCTAAAGGACATCTGAGGAATGCTGCAGAAACTGAATGAAACATTACAGAAGTCCATTGAATAAACTACATTACTGGTAGGGAAAGTAGACTCTTTATCAAAAATAGTTGAAGAAATAAAATCAGAACGTGAACTGAAGTTTTCAAACGTTAACAAAGAAATTACTTCTTTAAAATCAGTGACTGAAAATTTGATTAAAGATGTGGAGGGGCATAATCGAAAGGAACGTCTAAGTCCGTTTTTGTCCAAGTCACAAGTCGTCCAAAGTAAAAAAAATAGCTTAGGACACATTTTTGAAAAATACTTCCAAATTTTTTTACCTTTCGAAAATTGTCTAAGTATACATTCTGCCGATCTGATCGTCCAAGTCGCTAAATTGTCCTTCTTTATGCCACATTTTTGTCCAACTTTTTGTCCAAGTCAAAAACGCATAGAACAAGCCCTGTTGGTAGTGGGAGGGGTCTGCAAAGTGATGGACAGAACACCCAGACATGGCACCTAAATAGTGGGGTACCATACAGGGCACTGTTGTGAACTTCACAAAAAGGGTGCCCTGTCATCATCTCACTACAGCTCCCATATAGGTCCCCAAACCACATCCAGAATTCCTTAGACCCACTTATCTACCACCCTAATAGCCCTTATGGCTGCAGGAGCCACTTATATGCCAGTACAAAATGGTTTTGGGGGTGTATAGGGGAGTGCACATGTTTAAGTATCAATGCAGTGATTACAGGGGCTTATGGCCATGGGGCTTCCTCTCTATGGGTCCCTAATCCACCCTCAAGACGACTTAAGCTGCCTCTGTGCAGGACAACTAGGCTTTCCTATGACAGGCTGCTAGGTGATGATGTTCTGGAGGCTGAATTTTACAGGTGTAATTACGATTTTTATGAGGTTAGGGGGGGTGTCGGTGATCACTGGGGTAGTGTGTGGGGTTCTGTATTATGTGTTTGCAGTGCTTATCTGGTCACTTTAGGTGGGTTTTTCTGACTTAGACCATGTTTTAATTTATCTAAGTCACAACGTCCAAGTTCCGTCTAGGCTCTGTTGTAAAACTTTCAGTTATACATGCTGTACGACTAAGTCTAAGCCTGTCCACATCACGCCTAAATCCCGCCCTCGACACTCCTCCTGAAACGCCCCGTTTAGCTATGGTCGTTCAGCGGCACTATGAAGGCCTAGGTCATTTAGAAATACGTCCAAAACCTAGTTTGATTATCGGCACTTGGATGTCTTTCATTTATGATCGACCAAGTGCTGACTTAGGCCGGTTTTTAGATGGTTTTCTCTTTCGATTATGAGCCCCAAAGTGCTTGTTCACAAAAAAATAGAACAGCTCGGAAACTTCAACAGGCGTCTTAATTTGTGCATACTGAATTTTCCTAAATTGTTAAATGTTTCTGCCATGGAATTATTTCGAAACTATCTGATACAAATGCTAAAGTTTGCCCCTGAATGTATTCCACCGTTAAACAAAATTTACTATCTACCTTTACCTATAAGAAAACAAGGGGGTGAACTAGGTGCTGTGAATCTGGAGTTTCAGCAACAGGTCTCTATGGACCTAGGAAACATTTCAGCAATATTGGAGGAAACAGAATCGATAATAGAGGAAAGAGCTACTTTATTATTTTTATTTGTTTTTCAATAGGACTTGAATGCGGTAATGAAACTATATTTTCAAAATGCGCAAAATCTTTTTCTGGGACATCGTGTATGGAAAATACCCTGATGTCAATAAGGAGACGCAGGAAAGAAGAAAACTTTTCCTGGCCTTGCGCCAAGAAACTAAAGATTTGGGTGCTATGTTTCTGCTTGCATATCCATGCAAATGTTTTATTAAATTCCTTGGGGTTAAATATATCTTCTATGCTGTAGCCCAGTTAAGAGCATTCCTGGACTTAAAGAAGATTGTTAGGAGATAAATTGAGATAAAAAATAGAAGGATTTAACCGTGAAGCTGTTTTCTTTGTAATTTAGTTTTTTGTTGTTTTTTTAAAAAATTATTTATTTTTAATTATTTTTTTTTAATTTTTAATTATTTATTTATTATTTATCTTTTAAAATTTTTATTGTAAACCGGCCAGATACTTGCTGATGGTCGGTATATTAAAACAATAAACTTGAAACTTGAAACTTAATTCTCTTTATTGAAGCAACAAGAATACACATCTCTGCAAAGATAATAATGCACAACAGAGTAATTAACAGCAGAAAAACACCATCATGTGAGCCATACAAAAAAGCCCATCAAACCTAGTGCAAAGCAGGTTTAGTAGGGGAAATCCCGAAGGTTAACGGAGCGGCTCCAGGAGCTTCGCCTCGGGACGTCTTGTCAGAGCATGCTCATCGCGTGACCCCTTTTGATAGGAATGTAATTCCATTTGTTTTCTTTGACTACCCTTATGTTAATCATATCACTGCACTAAGGGGCCCTTTTACCAAACGGCATTAAAAATGGCCTTAACACATGCATACGCAGGTTATTCCCATGTACTAAAGCCATTTTCTACAAGTGGCGTTATGTGGCCTAAACGAAGGCACAAGTCACATCATAGGTAGGCACTGGAAATGTAACATAGAAACATAGAATATGACGGCAGAAAAGGGCTGTAGCCCATCAAGTCTGCCCACGCTAATGACCCATCCCCAGACTTCACCCGGCTAGAGATCCCACATACATATCCCATTTCTTTTTGAAATCGAGCACGCTGCTGGCGTTAATCACCTGCAATGGAAGTTCATTCCAATGATCGACTACCCTTTCGGTGAAGAAATACTTTCTGGCGTCGCCATGAAATTGCCCACCTTTGATTTTCAGCGGATGACCTCTTGTGGTTGAAGGTCCTTTAAGAAAGAAGATATCGTCTTCCACCTCGATGCGGCCCATGATATATTTAAAAGTCTCAATCATGTACCCCCTCTCTCTACGTTCCTCGAGCAAATATAGTTGCAGTTTATTCAGTCTTTCCTCATATGGGAGGTTCTTGAGTCCCGAGACCATCCTGGTGGTCATTCGCTGAACCGACTCGATTCTCCGCACATCTTTTTGATAATGTGGTCTCCAGAATTGAACACAATATTCAAGATGAGGTCTCACCATGGATCTGTACAGGGGCATTATGACTTCGAGCCTCCGGCTGATGAAACCTCTACGGATGCATCCCACCATTTGTCTAGCCTTGGATGCAGCTTTCTCCACCTGCTTGGCAGTTTTCATGTCTTCACTAATGATTACTCCCAAATCACGTTCTGCCCTAGTCCTAGCTAAGGTCTCACCATTCAGAGTATAAGTTCTGCACGGGTTTTTGCTGCCAAGGTGCATGACCTTACATTTTTTGGCATTAAAGCCTAGCTGCCAAGTCGAGGACCAATGTTCCAATAAGAGCAGGTCCTGTTCCATACTGTCGGGCAAGGTGCTGTTATCTACTATGTTGCATAGTTTGGCATCATCAGCGAATAGTGTTATTTTACCTTGAAGCCCTTGAGTCAGGTCTCTTATGTATATGTTGAAAAGGATCGGTCCCAAGACTGATCCCTGTGGCACTCCACTGGTCATCTCTGATGTATTGGAGGGGGTACCGTTAACCACTACCCTCTGGATTCTACCGCTTAACCAGTCATTGACCCATGTCGTCAATATCACTCCCAATCCCATCGAAATCATTTTGCTCAACAATCTGTGGTGCGGGACGCTATCAAAAGCTTTGCTGAAGTCCAAGTACACGACGTCTAGAGACTTCCCCATATCCAGTTTCCTTGTAACCCAGTCAAAGAAGCTGATCAGATTGGATTGTAATTGCGCACATGCGTACTTATAGCTTTCTAGGGTTGTAAAATGAAAATGAAATTAAAAAAATAATGATGCAAAATATTTTCATAAAATCCAAAAATCTTATTTTTTATTAGATATCAATATTAGGTCATAAGTGTACGCAATTAATTTTATTTGCAAATCAATTGAGTATCTTTTGCATCAGAGAATTATTACAGAAGCCAAAAACGCTGGCCTTGCTCCTAACAATTCCAATGTCTTATCAATTACACGTCCATATATATCCTAAATGACGACATTCCTTCGTTACAATCCATCTGCAGTCTAATTGGTTCACATTATTTATTCCCATATAAGGCTAGCTTCATATAGGCGTGTCACAAATTACATTCTTATATCAAAAAAAGTTACATTCTCACATTAAGCTTACATATTTTATAAAAAGAAGAAATACATAGATCAATATTATAATACACTTACAAAACTCCTCAGATTTTATATTCTTTCCTGTAAATGTCAGTGTTCTTCTCTATTCTGAGATCTTTGTCTCACAAAGACTGAACAAAGAAAAGATGGAAAGGAGCAGGTACCCCTCCCATCAAGGTTCTACGTAGAAAAAAGTTGCTCTCCAATGAAGTAGAAAAAGTTGCTCAAGGTCAGAGGTCAAACACCATCTGTTGCCTTATCAGGATCTCTTCAGGATTTCAGATATATGAAGATTAAAATAAACTATATTCCTAATCTTTATATTCCTAATCTACATTGGTTTTTTTAACATATTATCTATAACTACCTAAGTAAATTTCTATTATATAATTTTTCCTAACTTTCTGATAGCTAACTTTGGATCAATTCATACCATGATACACATATGGTTTAGATTTGTCCTTAGCAAACTCAAGTCATGGTAAACCAGGGCCCCCTGGTATGTGGATACCAGGTCAAAAGCCAACTCCTGTCTGCCTACATTTCCCTGAGGATTGGCCTAGTTCAGGCTGGTCACTCTAACACAAAGAAACTCTATAAGAAACCTAATCTTCTCATCTGGAGTACATTTGATATGGTAGTCATCAATCACAAAAATGTCTTAGCTTGCCTCCCTATATCCATCAAGCACATGACATATATCAAATCCATATGGTAACTTAAAGTCCCTGTTTTTAAACTTTTTGTATTTCTGATCATTTTATTCCAGATTATCCAGTTTTCATTTATTAATTCATAGCTACTAATCCACATTCTCACTTGCTCTTGGATCAGGCCTTATCTAATAGTTTTTCTTTTCTTTCTAGCTAGTAAATCCTGATGCAATGTGAGAAAGTGTAATAGCTGAATTTTTTTATTTCATGTTTGCTCATTCTTACCTGCCCAGGTAAACAAAGCTGGCCCCAAAACTACTTAAGGTATAGGACCAGGTCCTTAGCCCCCCCTTGGGTCGTGGAGTGGAGTGCCACACCAGGACCCACACCTGGAGCTTTAGTGGCCTTACCTTGCTCTGTTCTGAGGTTGCTTTGGGCATGACTTGTTCTCTGGATCAGCGTAAGATTGGGAGTCACTTTCTGCAAACATGTTTTTCCAATGCCAATTATACAGGATAAACTACAACACACAATCAGAAACACAAAAGCCAGGCCTATCAAAACACCCAATAGGCCTTTAACCCATGATATATTAGGCATCCATGCAGTTAGCCAATCAAACCAACCCTTATCCTCTACCTTAAATTGTTCCCAATTCTGCAATGCCTTGTCTAGAGATGTGATATGTGCTTGCTGGTCAGAGAAGGAGTCAGGAATATAAGTACAACATTCTTGTCCAATGATGGCACATGTACCCCCCTGGGCTGCTAGGAGATAGTCGAGTGCCATCCTATTTTGAAGAGCTACAATGCGTGTTTGTCTGAGCTCTAGTGACAGAGATTGAGTAACTGCTGTTGTTTCATTACCCATAGTTTCAATAAGGGTGGATAATTTTTTTATAATTTGGACTAATTTACCTACTCCATAACTAGGTAAAAGGATCATAGCAAATCTTTCCCCTTCAGAAATGAGAGGAGTATTTCTTTTTGGTCGGATAGGAGGCAATTCAGATAGGATTCTCACAGGGGGTAATAGGAACCCGATATAGCAGGTCCCATACCATCCCTCGTGAAGCCATCTGTATGCATATGGGCCACAAATCCACCAGCAATCAGCATAAGAGGGTAACAAATAATTACTAACACCTGTAAGCCAGGCAAATTGTTGCCTGTCAGTAAAATAGGTAGAAACAGTAATATTTCCCAGTGAAAGAGAAATATTTGGACCATCTGAAGTAACATAATATTGACATGAACTCTTTCCAGCATACCAGGTGGTTTTATCTGTCCTTTTAGAATGGTAACAAAGAAATCCTCGCATGGGTCTAACTAAAACTGGGGCTGGTGGTTTATTTGGGTCAAAACTAAAAGCATAACGAGTAAATGTTTGAAGAAGAGAATATTGAACTATAGAGGAACAATTTCCCTCATGACTAAACTGTGGTGCAACTAAGCCATTACGTGGCATAAGATAAAGAGAATAATAACAAAGATCAGAAACATTCCATGCAAAAGGTCGAAAAGGTAACCCACTAGTGTGTTGTGGAAGCTGGGCACAAACCCAGCAATTGCTTACATTAGCATACCTAGCTACACGAAATTTCATTTGTTCATAGGAATTTCCCTGACCTACTATAGGTAAGAAAAGATTCCATTCTGCAAAAGTGTGGTGGAAAAAAGTAAAGAATAGTAATGGAGAACACCAAATAAGTAACATGGCTAAAATTAATACCTAATTAGTATAACTAAAAATAAACAGTATTGAAAATATGCAAATATAGCAATGAGATGAACTACTAATAATGTCTCTAGTCCTTGATTTCCTTGCAGAAACAATAGATATGATCAGGTAATCAGGTATTAGCAATGGGTGCTGGTTTAATGTCTTTCACGTGTACTAACGGTGTATACCCTTTTAATTTCACTGCATAAGGGAACACCACTTCCACTTGAAAAGGTCCATAAAAGTATGGCTGAGTCCATATATTTCTTGTATGTAACCTCTTATACACCCACTGATCCTGATGGAATCTGTAAACTGGAAGTGCTTGGTCCACACTACTTGGAGTTCGTCGTGATTGAATCTCTGCTATAGCTGTCTGTAATGCTTTACAAGGTGTTATCATGTCTGTAAAATCCACATGCCACTTCTGAAAAGGTCCCTGCGGGATAGGTAGAGTGCCTGGTGCTACACAAGTACCTCTAGGATTAGTTTTTACACATACAGCACAACGTAATACAGTCTGTCTTACTATTTTTTCTAAATTAGGATGCCAGATTTGCTGTGACAATTGACTAATTAAAGTAGCTGCACTTTCATGTAAGGCATTGTGCATTTGTTGGATCATTATCACCAGAGGTACCTGTGCCATACATGGCACACCTGACGAATTATACCAGATACCTTCTATACACTGACATTGTAAATTTGTCCATTGTTGAATCTCTTCCTCTGTTACGCCATCTAGGAGCAGTTGTCTTTGCTCGTCTTGTTCCTTTGTAATCTTGCTCCTAGCTCTAGTCTGCACTAGCATTATGCCCTGTTGCTCTACAGCCCATTTTGCTGCTAAATCTGTCTGATTATGCATATATTGCTCCCACGATTCATCTTTCTTATCATGGGCCTTAATTTTACATAATGCCAATGTTTTGTCTGGGTATTGCTGCAATAATCTATCCAATCTCTCTATCAAAGGTAAATGTTGAACTGGATGACCTCCAGAGTCTATGAATCCTCTCTTTTTCCATGTCGTTAAATGCAATTTTGCTACCCCTAAAGCATATGCAGAATCTGAATAAACAGTAACTTTCCTTCCTATATTGTCCTGTAACACCTGGACTAATGCTGCTAATTCTGCAGTCTGGGCTGAATATTGATCTGATGGTAAACAATAAGTTTTCCATTCAGTGCTGTCAGCATCCCTATCATACGTTGTGATAGCAAATGCTGCTCTGTTTGTAGCACTGGAACCATCTATAAAACAAATATATCCCTCACCTAGGGGTTTATCATATTGTAGCAACATTTGTTGCTGTGGGATCAAAACTGAACACTCGTGCTCAGTACTGTCTTGTATTCCTAAAAAAGCATAAAACACTTGTGCTGGATCTTTATCCTTCATTTTTGGTTGCACATCCACTAAACCAGTGGTAAGCAGAGCCAAATACTTCCCTATACGCTGACTAGTAAACACTACTTCTGGCAATTTTAAAATATTCAAAATATCATGGGAAGTATGTACTGTGATATGACTGTATGGCAACAAATCCATAAGTTTTCCTACCAATGTTGCAGCTGCCACTACACCTTTTTCACACTGAGAAAAACCCATTTCCACAGGTGTAAAACTTCCAGATAAATATCCACAAACATTGTCATTTTGTTGTAAAACTGCACCCCATCCAGGGTTTCCAATATGTAAATGTACTTGCACTTCTGTCCCAATCAAAGGTAAAACAAACTGTGGAGCATCTCTAATTGCTTGTTTTAACTCCTGTATAAGCACCACCAGTGCTGAATCTAATTGAATTCTGTCTCTGCTCTGAACATTTCCTTTCAATTTAGCCCTCAAAGGAAGTGTCCTTGTACTTAAACACGGTATCCATTGTCTACAATAATTAAGGAGTCCTAAGAATCCTCGTAATTCCTTTACTGTCTGTGGCAAGGGTGTTTTTTCTATTTCCTGCACTAAATCTTTAGTTAAAGCTCGTACTGACTTGCCGACACGATACCCTAAAAAGGTAACCTCTTCTTCTGCTATTTGTAATTTCTCCTTATTAACCACATAACCATATTCACACAGAAAATTCAATAGTTCAATAGTATATTTCACATTATCTTCCACAGTAGGCGCAGACAATAACAAATCATCTACATAAGAAATCAAATGTATTTCTGGTGGAAGCCGTTCTTTAAAAATTTGCAAATCATGCATTAATATCCTTGAAAACACAGAAGGACTCTCTGAAAGCCCCTGAGGGAGACGTGCCCAACAATAGCGCTTACCATCAAAGGTAAAGGCTGTATAAGGACGTGACTTTGGATGTAATGGAATAGTATAGAATGCATTTTTCAAATCAATGACAGTCAAATAAGATCCTAAAGGGACCTCATTCAGGATTGTTACAGGATTTGCAACTACAGGATACTCAGACTGAATTAATTTATTCAAACCCCTCAAATCATGCACTATTCTGTATGAGTCATCTGATTTCTGTATGGGAAACAAAGGAGTATTCCAGGCAGATGAACATTCTTCTAAAATCCCTTCTTTTACTAATTCTTCAATTATAGGAATACTGCCTGCTATAGCTGCTGGCTTCAATGGATATTGTGCTATTTTCGGTCCGACACCTTCTTTTAACATTTCAATTTGAATAGAATCTACAGTTTTAACTTTGCCATATTTCTTCCATAATTCTTCTGGTACATGGTCCAATACATACTTCATTATTTCCTCTTTCTTAGAGGGTAAATTCTCCTTAGGAGGTGGTAATCCTATCCAAAATGTAGTATCTAGTGTTTGACCCAGAACACCCATATCATCTTGTACACTCAATAATATTGAATGCACAAATGATGGAGGATTACTTGTCTGTTCTCCTGTTCGTAACGATGTCCATAGACAAGTTTCCAGAACTCCCTGCCTTTCATCCCACTGGCATGGTAATTCTGGTTCAAACACAATTGTGGCTTCCAATTTATGCAGTGCATCTCTTCCTAATAAATTCACTGGACATTCAGGCGCATATACCACTTGCATATGCAACCATTTTCCTTCAATTTGCAGAGATACATTTTCTAGTAAATATTTTTCATTTTCCTGCCCTTCTATCCCCATGGTAGTAATACTCTCTTTTGAAAGTACTGCTCCTACAGGGATAAAATTTAACGTAGTCATAGTGGCTCCAGTATCCACAATAAAATTATAATTATGTCCATTTACTTTAATTTGAAGGCATGGATCCCCCTTTTTACCTTTTGGAATTTTGAAAGAAATATACTGAGATAGTCAATCCTGTCTTCCAAATCCCTCTCCTGACACAGGTTCAGGTTCCCAGAATTGTGGCTGCTGCGCTGTCCAGGGTTGCCATCCTCCGGTCCTACCTTGTCCTCGTACACTCCTAAAATTTCCTCTTCCTTGTCCCCGCATTATACCACTTCCTCTAAATCTTCCTCGACTTACTGCTTCATTTCTACACTCATTCTTATAATGTCCCATCAATCCACACTGCCAGCATCTCACTTGCGACCTTTCTGGATTCTTAGCCCTATTAATTTGAGCCAGTTCCACAACTATATCATTCTTTTCTTGGTTTTTTCCTTTTGCTTGTTCCTCTTTAATTTGCATTGTCAGAACCTTTTTCTGCAGTTGCACTAATTCCTTATCCTGTTTACTTAGCTCATCTTCAGTTAATCTGCAATAGTGAGTGATATGGGACACTATCTCTGCCCAAGCCTTGTTTTCCAAACCAACTACAGCATCTAATCTGGCTTGTATATTTTTAGGTAAAGTAGTTTTCAACATCTGAAAAGCTACAGCTATCATTCCTTGTGCGAACACAGGCTCTCCTGTTTCTTTCTCCCAATTATCCTCAAACCGTTTTATAAACTCATAAATATCCATTCCTACTTTAAATTTGTGTGCAATTACTCTGTTCATATCTTTATGATCAGGATATAACATACGCATCGCATGCCAAATCTGGGGTCTAACTGCATTAAATGATGAACCATCGTGTGCAGAGTTAGTAATGTTTAAGGTTGGAAATCCTGCCTGTGTAAAAATTTGGCTAGCTTGACCCCCTAGACAAAGGTATAGCATCCGCTTAATATCCCCTATTGCTAGTGTATATCCTGCCGTTATTTGTTCAAATTTTGCTATCCAATTACTGGCTCCTCCTAACATAGAGGGTAACTGTTTCTTAATATTTTCCTGGTCCGTAAAAGACCAGGGTATATATGTAGTGGCTACACCTCCTCCTGTTAGGGGTTTATAAATCAGGGGTGCTTGTAAAATGGGTGATCCCTCATTTCTAAGCTCCTGAGATTTATTTACATTGCTTTGTTCATATTTCTCCCAGATTCTTAAACCCTTTTGCATATATGGGTAATCCCATTGTGGATCTCCTTTCCCATCCCTTATGCAAAATCGTGCTATATCTAATTTATTTGGATCTAAAGAACCATTTCTGGGCCATATCTCCATCTGTGCGCTGGATACTTCAGTCCAGCCAGCCAAATTATCACACCATGGGACCACATAGAGCCAGGAATTTTCCTGCTGCGCTACATAATCCCTAGGTATCATAGCCTGGCTTACATAAGCAGCTGCACCTCTATCCTGAATTCCCGTTGTTGATAAGTCTTCTACCCACTTATGTAATACATCTGTCTGTTCTTCTAAATTCTGCAGGGCTTTCATAGTTAAATCTGATTGACGTGTCTGAAGCCCTTTTAGCTTCCCCGTTACAGGGTTTTTAGGTTTTCGAACAATCACCTCCTCTTCTGCATCTGCATTTGTGGATGTCTCAGAATCTGTCTCTACAGGTTTCATGTGTAAGACTCCAGATACATAGACCCAGTCTTTAGTCTGGCTATCTGATGTTGGTGCCGTGGGTATGGAGGTTTGACCCACAGTGGATAGGGGGGTCTTTTCTTTAGCTACATTTAAAGGTGTATAACCAATTGCTACTTCAGGAGTACTCGTAAGAAGTGGATATAGACTGCTTGTAACCTTCCCAGGCTCTAAATATGGTGGGGGCTCCAAACTCCCCCCTTGACCCGTAGAAAGACCTGTATTTTTATCTTTAACAACTGGTGTTGGGGATCCTGGAGAATTCTCACATAATTCATCCCACAAATGCCAGTATTCTAAATGTTTCTGCTGGGATTTTCCTTTCTTTGAATCTAAAATCCACATTCGCAAACAGCATAAGTCTGACCATAATACAGACCCTTCTTTCGGCCATGTCCATGATTCAGTGTTAATTACTGCTTTTCTACACCATTTATCATGAAAATGCTGTATCTCATTAGATAACAATGGATTAGCTTTTTTTATTGCTTCTATCGGCAACATGACTATTCACAATTACTCTCAAACAAGTCCTAAATCACCTAAATACTTTCTCCTCTTAGCAAACAAAACACTTCAAAACAAACACTTTAAGAAACAAACCCCAGGAGGTATTTACAAAATACACTGCCCCTCACAGCCAACCTTAACAGGACAGCTGTAAACCCCGAGAGGAAAAAAACAGAGAGAGAAAGAAAGAAAGATCTGGCCAGAAAGACAGCAGAAATAAAGTCATAAAGCAATGAAGATACAATTTTTCTCTATACCCACAAATCTTAACAAACTAAACATATAATACAATATCCCCAAACACTATGCCTATATACAAAGCATTAATTCCTAAAATATAACTTACGGTATTCCGTAGCTTCAAAAAGGGCCCCCCCAGTCTGTTACTCAAAGAACAGACATACCTTATGTTGCACTTTCAAACGAAACCCAACGGTTCAAAAAATGGAACCTAGAAACGCACAGTACGCACATGTCCCATCTGGGGTGCCATTTAATTGCGCACATGCGTACTTATAGCTTTCTAGGGTTGTAAAATGAAAATGAAATTAAAAAAATAATGATGCAAAATATTTTCATAAAATCCAAAAATCTTATTTTTTATTAGATATCAATATTAGGTCATAAGTGTACGCAATTAATTTTATTTGCAAATCAATTGAGTATCTTTTGCATCAGAGAATTATTACAGAAGCCAAAAACGCTGGCCTTGCTCCTAACAATTCCAATGTCTTATCAATTACACGTCCATATATATCCTAAATGACGACATTCCTTCGTTACAATCCATCTGCAGTCTAATTGGTTCACATTATTTATTCCCATATAAGGCTAGCTTCATATAGGCGTGTCACAAATTACATTCTTATATCAAAAAAAGTTACATTCTCACATTAAGCTTACATATTTTATAAAAAGAAGAAATACATAGATCAATATTATAATACACTTACAAAACTCCTCAGATTTTATATTCTTTCCTGTAAATGTCAGTGTTCTTCTCTATTCTGAGATCTTTGTCTCACAAAGACTGAACAAAGAAAAGATGGAAAGGAGCAGGTACCCCTCCCATCAAGGTTCTACGTAGAAAAAAGTTGCTCTCCAATGAAGTAGAAAAAGTTGCTCAAGGTCAGAGGTCAAACACCATCTGTTGCCTTATCAGGATCTCTTCAGGATTTCAGATATATGAAGATTAAAATAAACTATATTCCTAATCTTTATATTCCTAATCTACATTGGTTTTTTTAACATATTATCTATAACTACCTAAGTAAATTTCTATTATATAATTTTTCCTAACTTTCTGATAGCTAACTTTGGATCAATTCATACCATGATACACATATGGTTTAGATTTGTCCTTAGCAAACTCAAGTCATGGTAAACCAGGGCCCCCTGGTATGTGGATACCAGGTCAAAAGCCAACTCCTGTCTGCCTACATTTCCCTGAGGATTGGCCTAGTTCAGGCTGGTCACTCTAACACAAAGAAACTCTATAAGAAACCTAATCTTCTCATCTGGAGTACATTTGATATGGTAGTCATCAATCACAAAAATGTCTTAGCTTGCCTCCCTATATCCATCAAGCACATGACATATATCAAATCCATATGGTAACTTAAAGTCCCTGTTTTTAAACTTTTTGTATTTCTGATCATTTTATTCCAGATTATCCAGTTTTCATTTATTAATTCATAGCTACTAATCCACATTCTCACTTGCTCTTGGATCAGGCCTTATCTAATAGTTTTTCTTTTCTTTCTAGCTAGTAAATCCTGATGCAATGTGAGAAAGTGTAATAGCTGAATTTTTTTATTTCATGTTTGCTCATTCTTACCTGCCCAGGTAAACAAAGCTGGCCCCAAAACTACTTAAGGTATAGGACCAGGTCCTTAATTGACAGGACCTTCCCTTTTTGAATCCATGCTGCTGGGGATCCTGTAGATTCTCCTCGGTCAGAATCGTATCTAATTCGTGTTTAATAAGTCTTTCCATGAGTTTACTCACTATTGAGGTGAGACTGACCGGTCTGTAATTCGCAGCCTCCGTTCTGCAACCTTTTTTGTGCAATGGAATGACGTTAGCTGTTTTCCAGTCCATGGGGACTTTTCCGGTACTTAGGGAAAGATTGAACAGCACGGATAGCGGTTCCGCCAGGACATCACACAACTCCCTAAGAATCCTGGGATGTAGATTGTCCGGTCCCATGGCTTTGTTCACCTTGAGTTTTGATAGTTCGCCATGGACGCTGCTGGGTGTAAACTTGAAATTTTGAAACGGGTCTTCCGAGGTTTGCCTTGCCTGCAGTTGTGGACCGGTCCCTGGCGCTTCACAAGTAAAGACTGAGCAAAAGTATTCATTTAGTAGTTTGGCTTTATCAGAATCCATTTCTGCATAGGTCCCGTCTGTTTTCCTGAGACGTACTATCCCATCTGTGTTTCGTTTCCTGTTGCTAATGTATCTGAAGAAGGATTTATCCCCTTTTTAATGTTTTTTGCTAGATGTTCTTCTGTTTGAATCTTGGCCTCTCTGACTGCCGCTTTGACTGCCTTAGACCTGGTCAGATAGTCTTCTTTTGCCACCCTGTTTCCTGTATGCTTGTAGGAAATAAAAGCTTTTTTCTTTTCCTTGACAAGATCTGAGATCTCTGTAGAGAACCACTGGGGCTTGTTCTTCCTCCGTCGTTTGCTTACTGTTTTTGTATAGCGGTTTGTTGCCTCATGCAAGGTGCATTTCAGGGTTGACCACATAGCCTCTACATTATTGGTTTCAGCTTGGTTTTGTAGCGCCTGATGGACGAAGTCTCCCATGCGTTTAAAGTCAGTGCCCCGAAAGTCGAGGACCTTTGTTGCTGTGTTTGATCTAGTGAAGCCTATCTTGATGTTGAACCATACCATGTTGTGGTCGCTGGAGGCTAGTGTATCACCTACCGAAACTTCTGAAACGCTTTCTCCGTTGGTGAGTATCAGGTCCAGTGTCGCCTGATCTCTGGTGGGCTCCAGCACCATTTGTTTGAGTCGCGTCCCTTTTATGGAGGTTAAAAGCCTTCTGCTGCCGCTGGTAGTAGCAGAAAGTGTCTTCCAATCAGCATCAGGCATATTGAAGTCCCCTAGCAGAACCCCTAGCGTAAAGTGATGTTCTCAATGTCTTTGATTAGTTCCATATCCGTCTTCCTGCTGTTTTGGGGGCCTGTATACTATACCCAGATACAAGCATTTTTCGTTTCCTCTGGCCAGGTTCACCCAGAGTGATTCCCCGGTGTAGTTGACATCTGTGATTCTGGTGACTTTGATGTTATCTCTAGTGTATAGTGCTACCCCATCCCCTATTCTTCCCTCTCTGTCCCAACGAAGTAAGTTGTATCCTGGTATAGCCATGTCCCACCCATGAGTCTGTGAACCAAGTCTCAGATATCGCTATTACATCGAGGTCGGCGTTCGTTATCTCTGTCTCTAATTCTAGAATTTTATTGCCTAAGCTGTGTGCATTAACATACATAGCCCTCCATACTTTATGTTTGCTAAGACCCTGTGTAGAATTTCCCGCCTGAGTTTGAGTGGCTTTTATATAATTGTTTTTACTGTAAACCCTGGCCTATATTTCTGGTGCCTTCCTTTGCCATAGGCATGATTCTGTACCCAGTGCCATCACATGATTGGCGCGCAAATGGTGGCCGGTTACAGAAATATAGAAATATGGTTCAGTGATTCCCACATATGGGACACAAACATACCGGGCTATAATATTTTTAGGAAAGATAGAGATGGTTGAAAGGATGGAGGAATAGCTCTGCATGTGAGAAATAATATCCAAGAGACTGAAATGCAAGGTTTTTTTTTTTAATGTTTATATATATATATATATATTTTTTTTTTTTTGGATGTTTATATATATATATATATATATATATTTTTTTTTTTATTATTATTTTTTTTTTACTATGAACCCCATAGACTTTACAGATACATACAATTTATAAAAGTAGCCCTCTTAGCTGAGGGTAAATTTCTGTCAGGGAAAAAAATTCCTTTGAATATTGTCACCTCTATAATTGGGCCAAAGTGCATAATTTCAATTTGGCCCAATCAAATAGATTGGTAGCCTTTTATTTTGTACAATGTTTAAATCTTGCCCATATATTTCTTTAAGGAATAAAATAATAATTTCCCTTAACTATTGAGAAAAAAACCATATATTTAAAAAGCTCTTCAAATATTCATCTAAGTTCAGTACTGAAAACAAAATCATGAGGAATGTTTTATTATTCTCGATACACTGACAGTCTGTTTAATCTAGAAAACAGAAACTGATCTGGTATTAGCACCCCATCTCAATAGAAAGAATTAGTTCTATTCTTATGTGCCTAGGAGAAATGAGTTTATAGTTTTAAGGGAAATAAAAGAGAGAAATTATACAAGTTGACAGAAAATGTTTGCATAGAATCTGTAAACCGTTTAGTGTTATCCCTTTGATACCAAGCAGTTATTGTATTTTCTGCAAAAATCTACTTTTCCTTCCTGTATAAACTAATTTTAGAAAGAGATACCCATACATCATGATCCTTTGTCTCTGAACAAAATGTGATTAGAAAACCACCAGCTGAACTAAAACTCATTTCTACAAAGACAGATAAAGAGCCAGAAAAGTAGACCAACGATAGATGCCAAAGAGCAACGTATAGCGGTAAACAGTAGGGCATTTATAAACCCTAGGGCAGCCGTGGTTTGCAATTTCATTAATGTATATCTTTCCCTAACACAGAAGCACAGAAGAGGAAGCAGATATGGACAATAAAGTCCATCCAGCCAGCCCAGTTTCATTTCGGGTTTCAAATCCATTAACAATAATTCCTCCTCTCTTCTCCACACGGGCGCGCGCGCACACAAACACACACGCAAAACGCACATACATACTCTCTCACACAATTGTGCTGATCCAATACTTTCTTGAATTCTGAATCGGTTAGTGCATTCCCCATCAAAACACTGGGCTCCTTTTGCAAAGGTGCATTTAGGGCCTTAACGCGCAGAATAGCATGCGCTAAAATGCCACACACGCAAGCCGCCACCGCCTCCTCATGAGCAGGCGGTAGTTTTTTGGGTAGCATGCGCTATAGCACGTGCTAATCTGGTGCGTGCGCTACAAACGCACACCTCTGTAAAAGGAGCCCACTGTTTGTTTTGGGGTATAGTGAAAAAAGAGCTGGCAGCCTGCTGTGATGTGGCAGAGACATTCAATTTGGTTGTGTTTCTTTACCTTGTCTTGCATTTTATACTTGCACCTGTTATGTTCATATGGACTGTTGCTTTTGAAGACATGTCCTCTTGCTGCATTTATGACTGTTCTTTTTTTGCTCCAATAAAAATATTATTTAAAAAATAAAAAAAAACACTGGAAAGCAATGCCATTCATCAATCACTCTCTCTGTGAAGAAATATATTCTTTTTTTTTTTTCAAAGTATGTTTATTGAGAATGGCAAAAGGTCCGCCACTATTGGGAGGTCACTCGGAAGAAATATATTCTGATCTCAATTCTTAATTCAGAAGACCATTTTTTAGAATGGTTTCATACATTTTAAAAAATGCCATTTATATGTGTAAATCAGCATGCATAAAAAGGAGCAACTTTACCAACACTGAATAATTGGGATTTGTTAACTACCTTCTCTAAGGGATTCATAGATCATCCAACATGGTGTACAACAGTGGTCTCAAACTCGCGGCCCAGGGGCCACATGCGGCCCGCCAGGTACTATTTTGAGACCCTTGGTATGTTTATCATAATCACAAAGTAAAATAAAACAGTTTCTTGATCATCTGTCTCTTTAGCTATAAATTACAATATTATTATTAAGACTTAGCCAAAAGGAAAGATTTATAAACTATAAAGAATTTTACCTCATGCAAAATTGTCATTTCTTTAATAAGACATTAACTATTTTTTTCTGAGGCCCTCCAAGGACCTACAAATCCCAAATGTGGCCCTGCAAATGGTTTGAGTTTGAGACCACTGGTGTACAAGTATAGCTTTATAGTGCATATCTCAACAAATGAATATACGAGAAGAAACAAAATTGTTCAGATATACTTTTAACAACACAGACATTTCAGACAGATATATTTAACTCTCTAGCATAAATGTTTGGAAAAAGCCAAGTACTGTATTCAATCTTTTACAAAATATAATATAGGAGGTTATTTCATAAATCTCAGGAGACATTGAATTCCATACTTGTACTGTCTGATAACTACTCAATGTGCAATGCATATACGCATATTTTATACCCTTCACTGATGGAAAAGTCAATAGTAACTGACTTAAGCCACGATGCCTAAAATCTCCTTCTATAATTGAAATAAACCTGGGAAAGTTTTCAGGAATTTCTCCATATAAAGTTTTAAATACCAGACAACATAATTTAAATTCTACCTGCAAATCAATCACGCAATAAGCCAGTTAGCACCAATAATTGGGTTCTAATAATTGCTGGCATTAGTTGGCAACAATTTGGATTTAGTTGTTTATCTTATTAAGCATTATTCTATAAAAATGCACATGTAAATCTCTTAGTATACATCCTTACCAGTGAAGAGTCATGTCTGATAATTGATGGGCTGCTACCCTTGGGCTATCTATTTTCCCAAGATCCAAGTCCAAAACTTCTATTAATAGGTTTTTCTGAATAAACTTTAGCTATTCTCCATAGCTGCTATGATTTCTTCATAGTCTATGGCTGTTTCCTTATTTGTAGACAACTTGATCCTTCCCCATACAATATAGAAACATGACAGCAAATGGCCCATCTAGTCTGCCCATCCACAGTAACCATCATCTCTTTCTCTCCGAGAGATCCCACATGCCTATCTCAGGCCCTCTTGAATTCAGACACAGTCTCTGTTTCTACCACCTCTTCCGTGAGACTGTTCCACGCATCTACCACCCTTTCTGTAAAAAAGTATTTCCTCAGATTACTCCAGAGCCTATCACCTCTTAACTTCATCCTATGTCCTCGCATTGCAGAGTTTCCTTTCTAATGAAAGAGACTTCACTCATGCACATTTATATTAAGTAGGTATTTAAACTCTCTATCATATCTCCCCTCTCCCACCTTTCCTCCAAAGTATAAAGATTGAGATCTTTAAGTCTGTCCCCATATGCCTTATTACAAAGACCACACACCATTTTAGTAGCCTTCTTCTGAACCGACTCCATCCTTTTTATATCTTTTTGAAGGTGCAGCCTCCAGAATTGTACAGAATATCCTAAATGAGGTCTCACCAGAGTCTTATACAGAGGCATCATTACCTCCTTTTTCCTACTGGCCATACCTCTCCCTATGCAACCTAGCATCCTTCTAGCTTTCACCGTCACCTTTTAAACCTGTTTGGCCACCTTGAGATCATCACATACAATCACACCCAAGTCCCGCTCTTCCATTGTGCACATAAGTTCTTCACCTCCTAAACTGTACCATTCCCTTTGGTTTTTGTAGCCCAAATGCATGACTTTGCATTTCTTAGCATTAAATTTTAGCTACCAAATTTCAGACCATTCTTCAAGCTTCGCCAGGTCTTTCTTCATGTTATTCACACTTTCTGGCGTGTCTACTATATTGTAGATTTTGGTATCATCCGCAAAGAGGCAAATCTTACCCAATAACCCTTCAGCAATATCATTTAGAAAAATATTAAAAAGAACAGGCCCAAGAATAGAACCTTGAGGCACACCACTGGTAACATCCCTTTCCTCAGAGCGATCTCCATTGATCACTACCCTCTGTCGCCCTCCACTTAACCAGTTCTTGATCCAGCCCGTCACTTTGGGACCCATTCTGAGAGCACTCAGTTTATTTATTAGACATCTGTGTGGAACACTGTCAAAAAGGCTTTGCTAAAATCTAAATACACCACATCTAGGCCCTGATTCTGCAAAGTGCGTCCCAATTTTAGGCAGCTGTAGGCGTCCTACAGCTATCTAATCAGCTAATTGGGATGCATGTTTTTTTTTAAAAAAATGCTCCCCAGGCAGGCCGCCTATATTGAAGTGCCTCCGGGAGCCTAGGGAGGTCCGCAAGACCGCCTAAGCTCGCCTAAGCCAGCTCTACGCGTCTCCCTAGTAAAGGAATCTCCCTGCCACGATAAGTATAGCGGCCGCCTGTACGATCGTCAGCAGGAGGGTGCCCAACCCCTCCTGCCGGAACACTGCCCCCTTGAAACTCCCAGTTGTTGGCAGGAGGGTACCCAACCCCTCCTGCCGGAAGGCTGCACCCCTCCAGATCCCCCCATGCTAACGCCCCCCCCCTGCGCTACCACACCAGATGACCCCCCTAACCTCCCCCCAACTAACCTCCCTCCCAACTAACCTCTAATTGTTGGCCAGATGTACAGGTCTTGCTGCCGTCCAGCCGGCAAGCCCGCCTCATTGAAATGAGGCAGGTCCACCCCTTCCAGGTCCATCCCCACTAAGCCTAAGGCCTGCTTGGCCCAGGCTCTAGGAGCCTGGACCAATCAGGCCTTAGGCTTATCGGGTCCACCCATCCCCACTATGCCTAACGGCCTGATTGGCCCAGGTGCCAGAATTCAATTACTTAAAGAGCTATTTTATTGGTTAAGTTTCAAACAAAGAAACAGAAAATGTCTCTTCTGTAGGCATATTTTTCAAAGAAAATTTTGATATTTTGTGGTCAAATGGTCATGATTTTTCCTGATATTGCCAGGGAAATTCAATTGAGGAGGAAGACTCCTACAGCTGAAGGCTAAGACCTTGGCTGTGTGAGCTACTTTCTTTTTAAAGTTTCCTTGTAAATGTCTGGTAACATGGAAATAACTCATAAAGGGCCCCTTTTACAAAGTCATGGTGACGAGTTACAGCATGGCAAATGGAACGTAGCCCATTCAGTTTCTATGGACTGTGTCACATTTGTTGTACCAGAACTCGCTAGTATGGTTTTGTAAAAGGGGCCCATATTTTCTTAGACTTTTCTATATGATAGGAATAAATCTTAATTTAGGATTGTTTTTCATGTTTTGGATTTTGAGATAGCAGACATTTGAGGGTTGAATGTTCTCTTAGGTGCCTACTATAACTGAGATTTAGCAGGGGTAGTGGTAAGACAGAAGGGAGGGTTGGTACGCGCTAGCGAGTGTGAGATCTAGTGTGGAGGGGGGGGAGAGTGTGAAAGGGGAGAAGCCGTGAACAGGGATCTCAATCCCATTTGCCACCGGCTTCTCCCCTTTCACACTCTCCCCCCCCCTCCACACTAGATCTCACACTCGCTAGCGCGTACCAACCCTCCCTTCTGTCTTACCACTACCCCTGCTAAATCTCAGTTATAGTTTTTCCCCTCGCCCCCCCCTCTTCATCGCTTGTAATTTTTTGTTACAATTCTGTAATTTTGTAGTTTTGACAGTTCTGTAACTTCGTTACAATTCTGTAAATTTGTAATTTTGTCAATATATTGTAATTTGTAATTTGTGTAAATTTGTAATTTTGTCAATATATTGTAAATCCGTGTATCACCGCGGACCGTAATTAATGAATGTGAACCGCCTAGAACTTTTTGGGTATGGCGGTATACAAGAATAAAATTATTATTATTATTATTATTACAAGTATTGAATAAATTTAAATATACTTTATTATTTGGTATTTAGGAGTTCTAAGTCTTTGTGTGTGTCCTCCTTGAAGTGGGTTGATATAATTATTGCTTGTTTTCTTTGTTTTGCATTTTTCTATTATGCTTTATATAATGTAAGCACAATTTCAATTAAAAAAAGGCACAGGAGAAACACAGAAATCCCTATATACATAGCAAGAAACTAGAATCAAAGTAAAACTTAAATTAATTTCTCACTCCAAAAGGGGTATAAAGAGGTGGAACCTACACAGAGCAGCTGATATAACTCTAAGCAAAGTCAAAGGGTAATATGCATGGAGCAGTGAGGGCAACTCTAGCACCTTTCTGGGTAAACTAGATGGCCATTCTGTTCTTTATCTGCTGTCGTTTACTATGTTGTTATGTTCAGTTTTACCCTTAAGCACAGTTGTAAATATAATTAATTGAAGCTTGGTATTAACATTTATTAGTATGTAAGTCCCATAGTGGTTTATGGTTTATTAGGCACTTTTCAAAGGGGGAAAAAAAATCAAAGTGGTTTACAATAAATGATTTAAGAAAAGCCAGGAAACAAACTACAAAATGTAGATAGAACAGACGGTGAGGTAAGGAAACAAACCATTATAGTAAACACCAGTAGCTGTCACCATTGTCCGCGACATTATGCAGGTGAACCATCTATGGCTAGGCTGAAATGGTGTGCCTTCATGAAAGCCCTAAACCTGCAGACTTAGCCAGAGTTTGAGTGGAAATTAACAGTCATGCTCAGTGACATAGCTAGGGTAGGTGGCGCCCCAGGTCCTCTTCTCCACCTCCTGCTCTTCCCCCCACCCCCACCACAACATATGCCTTCCCTTTCCCCATACTTCTTTAACTCTTCACAAGTGCAAGCAGCATCTCCAACCTGCTGCCTATATGCCAGCCTCAACTCTCCCTCTGATGTCACTTCCCAATTCAGCCCCCAGAAGTGACATCAGAAGGAGAGTCGAGGCCGATAAAAGGTTGGAGATGCTGGCAAAGAAACAAAGAGGTACAGGGGATGGAAAGGAGAGGTTCTAGTGCCCCCACCAAGACAGCACCCGGAGCGGTCCATCCCTCCCCCCTAAACACACACTTACTATGCCATTGGTCGAACTGAACAGCAGCAAATTGGCGAGCAGCATTGAAATACAGAGAGATCAACTATATGTATAAAAGGTGAAGTCACAGAATATGTTGAACAGAATAGCAAACTATTATTCCCTGACCTTAATCTATTTGGACCAAAATCACCATAACAATTTTGCATGTCAGAACATGCATAATAAAATTCATTCATATCCTTATGAGTTGGAGAATATATTCTGAAACTCAGAGCAAGCTTGCTCCAAATGCCTCAATGTGTACTCAGAGATCAAGCTCAATTTGCTATTTGGCCTCATTCACGGCCTCTGCACAAGTCTAATCCTCACAATTAGTTATTTGCCATAAACTCCTTTTTGGTCTCAAAACGGGGTGAATGAGCACCACTGTGGTAATATCTATGATAGAAGGAAAATGGTACACATAGAGCAAAATGGTGGATAGAATTAAAGATACAGATAAATCAGAGGTTGAATTTACCAGTCAGCAGAATATGCTAGAAGTGAAGTGACAATATGCAATCTCGATAGGCAGAATCTGTCATTTACAAATTGCTTTACAAATTCCATTTGGCAATTGGTAAATGAGATATCACCCCTTTTGACATTGGTAAGGTTAAACCAAATGCCTTTTCTCGGAAAGTTGTAAGCAATATTGTCTCTTATATTTTACTGTCGGTCTTGAGTTTAATGCTTCCTTGCAGAGAAAAAAGAATTTTAACCTATATAAAAAAAAATCAATACGTTGTCAATCTATTTTAATCAGTTTCTGTAAAAGAAGGCATAAAATAAAAGACAGACATGGGTACTACTGAATGATGCTGTTGATTTTATTTAAATGCAAAAAAAAAATGCTTTGGAGATTGAGGAAATATCTTTATGGTTAGTTGAAAATGTAAAATAAGTTAAAATTGCATTCTTTACATTTTCAGTGAATCTACCTTAAAGAAAGCAATTTAAGTAAATATGTATTGTACATATAAATATAGGGGCTCATAATCAAAAATAAAAATGTCCCCAAACCATCATAAGTTGGCGCTTGGATGTCCAAGTGCTGATTTTCAAAGCCATTTTTCAGGATGTCTAACGAGGCATTTTGCCCACTGTGCATCCAGAGTTCCAGGGAGTATGTTGGGAGTTGTGTTATGGGCATGTTTTAAGCAGGCTTAACTTGGACATCTTGGCCCTGATTCTGCAAAGTGCGTTCCAATTGTAGGCAGCTGTAGGCGTCCTACAGCTGTCTAATCAGCCAATTGGGAGGCACATTTTCTAAAAAAAAAAAAAATGCTCCCCGGGCAGGCCGCCTATATTGAAGGCGCCTCCGGGAGCCTAGGGAGGCCCGCAAGATGCCTAAGCTTGCCTAAGGGCCTTAGGTGAACCCAGGGGACCCTACATGGGAAACGCTTACAATGTAGGCTAGCAAAATGCTGGCCTACATGGTAAGTAGACGCGGCCACTATACTTAATCACGGTAAGGGATCTCCCTGCCATTAGTATAGCAGCCATGGCAATGGCTGCCAGTCTCGCCCCCCAACCCCCCCGACGATCGTGGCAGGAAGGTGCCCAACCCTTCCTGCTGATAAAACCCACGATCGTCGGCAAGAATGTGCTCAACCTTTCCTGCCGGTAGGCCCCACCCCCCGACAATCACAGCAGGAGGGTACCCAACCCCTCCTGCCGACAGAACCCATCCCCCCCTGAAGATCGCCGGCAGGAGGGTACCCAACCTCTCCTGCTGGACCTCCCCCCAATGACCCCCCCAAACAAAAGCCCCAATCCCTCTCCCTGGACCCCCCAATCCCCCCCCAAAGATCACCAGCAGGAGGGTGTCCAACCTCTCTGCCAGGACCCCCCCAACAAAACCCCCACTCTGGAACCCCCCCTCGGGCTTACCTGCAAGTTGGCTGGATGGGTCCTCGCACCATCCGGCTAGCAGGCCCGCCTCTGTCCAAATGAGGTGGGCATGCCCCTCCCCTCCCCTGCCCAACCCACAGGATCCTAATGCCTGATTGGCCCAAGTGCCTAAGGCCCCTCCTAAAGCGGGAGCGGCAGTGATTACGGCAGGAGGAATGCCCTATCCCTCCTGCCCAAAGTTACCATGAACAACCCCCTCCCCCCTGAATGATCACCGGCAGGAGAGATGCCCAATCTTTCCTGTAGCGATCTCCCGAACCCTCCCACAATGTTCCCCGGTAAAGGAATGCCCAGTCCCTCCTGCTGCAATCCCCCGAACCCTCACACAATGTTTCCCAGCAGGAGGGATGCCCAATCCCTCCTACCGCAATACCCCATGACCCCAACCCCCATGTATCATGGCAGGAGGGATGCCCAGTCCTTCTTGATGAAACCCCCCGAAAGGTTCACCCCCACCCACGACACTGGGTCTTTATCTGCCATCAACATTGGATAGTGAGTGTGGGGGTGACCAATTTGGATGTGTGTAGAGTATGATGTAATTTTTTTTTTTAATAGAATTAAAAATTTAACATGATTTAAAAATACATCATATACTGAAATAAACAGTCTAGTCAGCAAGGCAGATTAAAGGAAATTCCCAATAAAATTCAAAATAACATCATAATATGGCTAGGACGTAATTAGTCCTCAAACAATAGAGGAGGAGAACCTTAATATATACGGATTAATCAAATTAAGTTATTAAAAAACAGAGGAAAATGAGGAATCCTGCGGGTTAGCCTGACCTATATATTCGAGCTTTATTCCTGGATATTGACTGGTGTACTAGTCAAAGTCTGCCTTTTACTTACAAGAAATCTAGATAGCTACGAAGATTCAAAAAGATATATCTATCTCCTTGGAATTTAACCAAACAAATGTTGCTCCCAGTTGTAAGACTTGAGGCTCGCAATAATAGGAATTGCTTCCTTTTTTTGGTGTTGCTCTGGACACATCTGGATACATTTGAATTCTATAGGTCATAAACAATTTTTCTCTGGCTTTAAAAAAACATCTTTAACAACTATTCTCTATCTGATTCTAAAGCTAATTGTACAAACAAAGTAGCTGTTTGAACTAATTCATAATCAGATCTTTCCAAAATATCAGTTATATTTAGAGCTTCAGTCCCTGGTTCAGCTTGATCTTCAATCAGTCTTTTCTTTCCCAAAGGAAGATAGAAAATCTTTGAGACAGGATATGAAGATTCAGGCACTTTTAAGATCACAAAAAGATATCTTTTAAACAAATCTAAAGCAGAAGCAGTAGGAACTTTAGGGAAATTAATCAATCTGAGATTCTGTCTCCATGTTGTATTCTCCAACATCTCCAATTTACTATTAATTTATCCATTTTCTCTCATTAGGAGCTGATTTTGTGCTCCTAAACTTTCTAATTTTTTCTCTTGATCCAGGACTTTGGTCTCTAATTTCCACTATTTCAATTGTAGTTTAGAAGTTTCTAATGCAGATCCAAAGGTCTGTACAGCTAATTTTTGAATTGAAGTCCCAAGAGAAGACTGTAGCATAGAAATTGCTTCCCAAATTGAGTCCAAGTCTACTACAGGGGGGTTCTTCAAAGGAGCAATAGCAAAAGAAGATTCATTCTCTTTAGTCACAGTACCTGGAGGTAATATCGCTGTGGCAGATCCCAGTAGTTCACAAGACAAAACCAAGGGGATGATGGTAAAAGCAGTGCTGAGGCAATGGAAACTCTTTGTACTGCGAGGTCTTCGTTCTCCTCGCTACCCTCCAGCATTGCGGCCTCGCTCTTCTCTGATGAAAGTCGGGGGTGTGGCTGATCCGGCGATTTCCGCTCCTCCGGAGAGAGGCTGACTGCCTCAAAGGAAGCTTGAGAGCATTCCGTCTCGCTATCTCTTCCAGTCGAGGACTTCTTATCCGGCTTCACCTCAGGCCCTCGGTCGACAAAAAGATCCATTGGGTCAAATACTTGAGGAGTCCGTAGCATAAACCTGGGTCTTAGATTTGACCTGGGGTGATGGTGGACACAACTTTGAAACCTTCAGCACAGTGTGCGTCAGCCTCAAAGAAAGCAAACAGAATGCTGGGCATCATCAAAAGGGTATCACAACCAGGATGAAGGAAGTCATCATGCCAGTGTATCGCGCAATGGTGCGCCCGCACCTGGAGTACTGTGTCCAGTACTGGTCGTCGTACCTCAAGAAGGACATGGCGGTACTCGAGGGAGTCCAGAGAAGAGCGACTAAACTGATAAGAGGGATGGAAAATTTTGCATACACTGACAGGATAAAAATGCTGGGGCTGTTCTCCCTGGAGAAGAGGAGACTTAGAGGGGACCTTAGATAGAAACCTTCAAAATCCTAAAAGGCATAGAGAAAGTGAATAAGGACAGATTCTTCAAACTGTGGGGACCCACAACCACTAGGGGTCACTCGGAGAAATTGAAAGGGGACAGGTTTAGAACAAATGCTAGGAAGTACTTCTTTACCCAGAGGGTGGTGGACACATAGAACGTGCTTCCGGAGGATGTGATAGGCCAGAGCACTTTACAGGGGTTCAAGGAAGGTTTGGACAGGTTCCTGGAGGATAAGGGGATTGAGGGGGTACAGATAGAACTAGAGGTAGGTTATAGAAGTGGT
This sequence comes from Geotrypetes seraphini, assembly GCF_902459505.1. NCBI lineage: Eukaryota > Metazoa > Chordata > Amphibia > Gymnophiona > Dermophiidae > Geotrypetes > Geotrypetes seraphini. The sequence continues at coordinate 10,207,730 of NC_047095.1, read as the reverse complement.
CAGAAACCACTTCACAGGTCACAGACCTGATGGGCCGCCGCGGGAGCGGACCGCTGGGCGAGATGGACCTCTGGTCTGACCCAGTGGAGGCAACTTCTTATGTTCTTATTTCCTTTTTACCATCTAGGCAGGGAAAAGGCACAATGGCGTTCTGTTGCTCCCTCAGGACGCCATCTTGATAAGGCTCCTCCCCCCCTTCTTCAAAGATCAAGTATGATGTAATTTATAAGCCGTGTTTGCACAAAAATGTTTAAATAATTTTAAAAAGGTTAAATATTATGTTATTGTAAGGGAATTGAATGGTAATAGTAGCTTCTTTATTGCATATGGGTTTAATTTAATTATTGGGAGCTGCTAAGTGAGATAAATAACCCCGGGTGATAGTATATTTGGATTACTAATGAATATGCCTGAGAGAATATGCCTACTTTATAGGCAAATCTTTCTCATACATATTCATTACGGATATCTTGAAAACTTGACTAGCTGGGGGTTTCCCAGGACAGATTTAAGAACCACTGCTCACTGTTCTATATTGACATTTCAGCCCTCAAAATAAATTGTGAGATACAAAACATAATAATTGGACAAGCAGTATTATCCAGGATCTTTATGCAAAGCTATTGAAAAGTGATGGGTGATATTTTAGGCAACAAGAAAGTTGACACTGATCCCTCCACAAAGGGAACACAACTAAAAAACAAAAGAATTGTGGAGAGTTGATGTCCAACATGAAGGCTTTATTAAAACAAACAAATAGGGGGGCGCTATTGAGCCAGGAAGCAAGATGGTCGCATGATTTCCTCTCTCCTCCACAGTGTGCTAAAACATCGATTTGGAGCAAGTTTATTCTGAAACTTTCTTTGAAAAAACTAACCTTCTTTATGCTATAAGATGTCCACTAGTAAATCAGCTAAATCTGAAAGCTCTCCGACCCAAACTGCAGGATCTAAAAGGTCCAAACAAGATCCTCCCTCACCGGAGAAACCGTCAACAAGTAAGTCCACGGCCACCTCAACTGATGCAGTATTGGATGAACTACGGGCTTTAAAAGATCTTATCACCAAACAATACGATATCACCTGTGAAATGAAATCAGACATAAACTCACTTACTGCTTCCTTTACTGCCTGCGTGGCACGTGTGGAATCCTTGGAAAACAGAGCCGACATGGCGGCGCTCTCCTTTGCTCAATTCGAAACGCAAGTACAGCAACGCTTTAAAAAAATCGATCAGGATATGGAGGATCTTTGTAACCGAAATCGTCGAAATAATATTCGAATTATTGGATTACAAGAAAATTCTGAAGGTACTGACATGATTCAATTTCTTACTGATTCACTACCGAAACTTCTAAACCTCACCGCAGATCTCCCGCTTCAATTTGAGCGGGCTCACAGAGCACCATCTTCCCTGAAGCCTGGATTTACGAGGCCGAGGCCGATTGTGGCCAAACTGTTACGCTATCCACAAGCTCTTCAGATTTTAACTGCTGCGAAAACACAAAAGAATCTAACATATGCTGGAAAAAAACTTTTAATTGTTCCCGACTTGGCAAAAACCACGGCGCGAAAGCGAAAATCCTTCCTGGAACTACGAGCACGGCTGAAATCTATGGGGGCACGTTATGGCTTACAATACCCTGCCCGAATGATAGTAACAATTAACAACTCGACGAGGCATTTTGAATCGCCGGAGCTCCTTCAAACCTTTTTAGACAACCTGCAATCGCAAGGAATGTCATCCACATGAAAATCTTGCCTACATTGAAGCTTTACTGTCTGCCCTTTTCTGCTCTCCTACTGACTGAAAGAAAAAACATCTTTTTTTTCTTTGCCTCCTGTCGCTGGATCCTGCCCTCGCCTCTACGGATCTTCAAGAGCTTTTTTGTTACTTCATGCTGCATGTGTTTCTGAACTACTTTCATCGACGGACCTTATTACCTCCTACTTTGAATTTGATTTCGTACTATACTGCTTATTTTAATAATATTGCCTTTTCAATTTGCACTAGAGATTTAGCTTTAATAAGTTTCTCTAGACTCCTAAGCTGCTTCTTTCTGATCTCTCTGTATAATTATTTTTGCTACTTTTCCCCTTATTTAAATATTCTTTCTATCTCATCCCTTTACTTTACTATTACTTAAATTTCTCTTTTAGAAGATCCTTTCTGTCTTCTTAATACATGTTCTTATTCCTTACTTCTGTCAATCTAACGATTTTCTAGATTCCTTACTCCCCTAATACTCCACTGACATAGGAAAGAATGCTTTTTCGCTACTTTCTGAGTTCCTTATATTCAAATCAGAAAACTTACTTTATTATACTTTGCTGCATATATATATGGATTGTTATGTACATAAATTTACTTGGTATTAGTATATAATGAAAGTGGTATCTTAATGGGTGAGAAGGGATAAAAAAAAAAAAAAAAAAATAATAATAATAACAGCATCTCTATGTATAAAATGTCTAATCTGAAACATGATGAGATTATTATATATTGTTGTTTGCATTGTTGCTGGAAAGTATGATACATATTGCAATTTGTATGTATATATGAAATTTTAGTGAGAGAAATAGAGATTATTAAGAAAAAGAGAGAAAAATTACAAACACATACAAAAAAAAAAAAAAAAACCAACAAAAAAAAAAAAAAAAGAGAGGGAACATAATATTTGTATAAGACCATAAATTGATTACTATATGTTCTTATTGGATGTGAGATTGTCAAACATTTACTTAGGAACTTATATGTTTTACTATGATGTTATCTGATTGGGAATTCGTTAAATAAATTCATAGGAACCTGTGTGTTAAGAAATATAAAATTTAATAAAAGGGAAAAGAGAGATAGAAAAAAAAGAAAAAAATTAAAAAAAATAAATAAAGGGGGAATAGGGGAAAAAAAAAAAAATTATTATAAAAAAAAAAAAATATATAAAAGATTATTAAAAGATCTAAAAACTATATATAAAGGGAAACAAAAAAAAAAAAAAAGGGGGAGAAGGGACAAAATGTCTATCTTTAATAGTAAGTTGTTTTCTGTGTATTACTATTTGATTGTGAGGTAGTTACATAAATTTATAGAAGTTGGTGTATTATGAAATATAAGAAATACATATTCAATGCAAAAATAATATAAATAAAAAAAAAAAAATAAAAAAAATAAAAAATAAAAAAAGGGCAAATAATTATAATAATAAAATAATAAACACAAAAAAAAATACAATATAATAAAAATAAAACAAATAAAAAAAAATCAAAAACCAATAATAAATTAGGACAAGAGTTTAATACATAGAGAATTTACAAGGAAAAATTTAAAAAATACATATAATTAAATATAATAAAAAAAAAAAAATAAGTTAGCTCCAATTTGAGTAGAATACTTTTCTACTGGTGAAGGGAGGAGTCATGTGTACCTTTGCTTCTCCTGATTGATGGCTCCGTTCTTCTTTTTTGTTCTATTTGGCTGGACTTTTTTAGTCCTTTTTGCCTACTGTTCTGAGTTCAAAGGTTTACTCTGTTTGTCAGAGGTTTTTCTTTTTCTTTTTAAACAAGGCATATTGCTTTTCCTTTTTTTCCAACAGCATCCTCGAAAATACTTTCTTTTTCTTAATGATTTTCTAGTGCCCACACACATAATGTATAACTATAAGTAATCACTCACCACTCACTGTAGTCTCATGGAACGTTAATGGTTTAAATAATCCCATTAAAAGAAAAAAAGTTTTATTACAACTGAGGAGAAAACAGCCAGATATCATAATGTTACAAGAAACTCACCTTCCATCAACTTCCATTTTAACAAAACCATGCTCATGGATAACTATGGCAATCGATTCTCCTTCCAACGGAAGAAAAGGAGGTGTATCCATATTATTCTCTTCATCACTTCAACCCAAATTCATTGATCAAAAAATTGATCCTAATGGTAGATGGATAATAGCCCAAATGGAAATACGCAGTATCAAGCTTTTATTGGTTAATATCTACGCACCTAATAGTGACACCCCAGAATTTTTTCTAAATCTACTTACTGAGATCCAATCTTTCGACCCCTTACCGATTATAATGGCAGGAGATTTCAACCTTCCTTTCGACCTTCATATTGATAAACAATCTTCTTCTAAATCAGTTCAACAAAAATCACATATATCCTTCCATTCCCTCATTTCACAATTGCATCTCGCTGATTCTTGGCGTCTTCAACATCCCACGGCTAGAGAATACACTTATCACTCCATTCCTCATAACAGTTTTTCCCGTCTTGACTATATTTTTGTATCTCAACAACTATTGAACTCTCTGGCTAGCTCTTCAATATCCCCTATACTTATATCTGATCATGCTCTGGTGTCGAGTGTTCTCTTTTGGAATGCCAGTCCTACTCCTAAGTCGCCTTTGTGGAAAATGCAGCTTTCTCTTTTAGACGATGAACAAATTGTACAAAGAGTCAAACTTTTTATTGAAAATTATTTTCAACAAAATCCTGTCATTGATACCAATCCTTTAACAAGTGGGAGGCCTTTAAAGCTTCCTTAAGAGGAGAATTTGTATCTATTGCTTCGTATAAACGTAAAACTGAACAAGCAGATCTAATTAATTTAGAGACTCAGATCTCAGATTTGGAATCTAAATTTTCTCTGTCAAAAAATCCTATTCAATACAACACTCTATGTCAACTTAAATACCAATACAATTCCATCCTCTCGAAACAGGCTGGAATGCAAATTTTTCTAACTGAAGCTAAATATTATGCTGAAGGTAATAAAAGTGGTAAAATGTTGGCCTCTTATCTGAAACGGAAAAAGAGTAAGTTGCAAGTTCCGGCTATCCAAAATAATGATCATATTAATGTTACTTCCTATGCAGGAATTCTGAAAGAATTTAAGACCTTTTACTATAATTTATATAAATCTGACTCTTCTTCTATATCATCCTCGCTTTCTGCTTTTTTACAAAATCTAAATAGACCGACCTGGACTCCTTCAGACTCTGCTAATCTAGATAAATCAATTGATATTGACGAACTGCGTCTTGCGCTGAAACAATTACAGTCTCGCAAATCTCCTGGAGCAGATGGAATCCCAGTAGAGTTCTATAAAATATTTCAAAATGACTTACTTCCTCATCTCCTTCAGTTATTTCAATACTTAACGCCCAATACTGTTCTCAACAGTCGTTTTTCGGAAGCAATAATCACAGTTATTCCAAAACCTAATAAAGATTCTCTCTTCGTACAAAATTATAGACCTATTTCACTTCTAAATGTTGATTATAAAATATATGCAAAAATTTTAGCCAATAGACTTAAAATATGTATTCATAAAGTTATACATCCTAATCAAATAGGCTTTATGCCTGGTAGACTCATATCTGATAATACTAGACTGTTTTTTCATCTATCTCACTTGGCAAAATCCTTTCAACACCCTGTTATAGCTCTATCTTTGGACGCTGAGAAAGCCTTTGATAGGATTGAATGGAATTATCTTTTTAGTGTTTTGGAGTGGTTTGGTGCAAATACTTCCTTTATACAAATGATCAAGGTATTATATACAGCTCCTTCAGCTAGAATTATTGCAAATAACACACTTTCTGACTCCTTTACCCTGCATAGAGGAACAAGACAGGGCTGTCCTCTGTCACCCTACTTATTTAACCTAGCGCTTGAGCCTTTGCTTATTCGTATTCGCCAAAATTCACAGATATCTGGCGTAATATGTGGTTCTTCAGATATCAAACTCTCTGCATATGCAGATGATGTTTTTCTCTATCTTTCTGACCCTGAACATTCCCTTCCAGAACTCCTTCAAATTATTAAGAACTTCTCCTCTTTCTCAGGCTACAAACTAAATCAAGACAAGACTGAGTCTCTTCCTTTGAATATTTATGCTCACTCTTCCCTGGTCAAATCATATAATCTCCAATGGTCCCCAGAAAAATTAAGATACTTAGGTATTGAACTTACTCCTTCCCTCACAGACACTATTGATATAAATATGCATCATATTCTCCAACTTGTTCAAAATTTAATACAGTCTTGGCACCCTCTACATATTTCCTGGTGGGGACGTCTTGAAACCATAAAAATGATGCTTATGCCCAAAGTGAACTATATTCTTCTTATGATCCCGTTTCTCTTCCCAATTTCTTTCTACAAAAAACTTGATACGCTTCTCTCCTCTTTTCTATGGAGTAATAAACAACCATGTATTGCTTTAAACAAACTCAAATCTAATAAGGAAAAGGGGGGGGTTCTTTTCCCTGATTTTCTCACTTATCATAAATCTTTTATTATCCATCAAGGTTTATACTGGTTTGTGGACTCTGATATCTACTCACCAATATGGTTAGAAGTTGAAAAACAAATCATGTTACCTCTCCAACCGCCTGCATATTTGACCGTTCCTCACACTTCTATTGATGATCCTCTCTTAAAAATGACCTCTAAATGCTTACTTGAATTTGACTCACATCTTGAACACTCTTACCTAAAATCTCCATCTCTCTCCCTATGGTTTAATACCAACATACTTATTAATAAGAAATCGTTTCTTTGGAAAGAATGGATAGATAAAGGAATTTTCTTTTTATATGATGTTCTAGATTCTGACTATAAACTGCTTCCATTTAAAATCCTTCAAGAAAAATTTGATTTGTCACCCTCTGCTTTTTTTAAGTGGATCCAACTTAATCATTGTATATCTAGCTCAAAGATTGTTAAATTGCTCTCCTCACAAACGCCCACTATGAATATTATGGCTTTGCAATACTTGACCCTTGGTCATGTTGCATCTAAATTGTATAAACTATTTCTTATGTGGAATGTATCTTCCTGCTCTACTCTTAAAGATATATGGGAAAGAGACTGTGACTCCCAGATTGACAATCAAGCATGGGCACTTCTATGGTCAAAATCATTGCGTACTGTATCATCAGCTAGCGCAACTCAATCTATGTACTTTCTGTATCATAAAGCTGTGTGGACCCCCCACAAACTTCATATTGCTGGTTTATTACCATCTAATACATGTTGGAACTGTGAAAAAGGTAAAGGTTCCATTATACATATGATGTTTGAATGCCCGATAGTTCATTCTTTCTGGACTGATGTCTGGTCTACCATAAAGAAGATTTTTCATATACAAGATAATTTATCATTTTCAATAATAATGTTCAAATCGCACTCTCCTAATATAACTTTGCTAGATAATTATAAAAAACTCTTTGATATATTGATAACATTGGCACAAAAATTGATCCTAACTAATTGGAAAACATCGACTCTCCTTGACTCTCACCACTGGTGGAATTCAGTGTTGCAGCACCATAAATTCGAATTTATGTTATATAGATATAGAGGACAGTTCAAACAAATGTCTTCAATCTGGTCCCCTCTATCTTTATACCTGCAAGATGCCTGTAGCTAATGTATGTTCTGCTATTTGCTGTTTTATTTGTAAATGTTCACGCAATATGCCTTTTATGTATATCATACTTGTGTATATCATATATGTAATTCATATATTAATGCCTTCTTACTTTTATGTTTTATTGAAATTTCAATAAATTTTCTTGGGAAAAAAAAACAAACAAACAAATAATCCACATAAAAATGTCTAGGGCCCGAACCTCTGAGAACATGTGGACCCAACATGGTCCGTGTTTCAACACTATACAGTAGTCTTCTTCAGGGGGGTCCTATGAATAAAATATAGGTGTAAAATAACGTATAACTTAATGTATGCTACATGAAAGAGTGAATAAAATTGATATGAAGTAAAAATAAATGAGTGATGTGAGACGATGTGGAAAAAGTTTTGGTGAATGGTGCCATATACTAGAGAAATAGTGACACTGTAAGTGAAATATGATTAGTGAAAACGTGATATCAAAGACAATTATCTTTCCTTTCAACGCCAGAGAACAGGCAAGCGACATAGTGCATGAAAACTCTAAAGAAACCAACAGAGTGAAATGATGAAAATTGTACAGCAAAGGGAGACAGACAAGAATGCCTTATCACATGTGCATATAAGAAGGGGGTTACATACCCTATTGTTCCTAAATGCAGGCTTGTGGATCAAATAACAAACTGTATAGGAAAATAAATAAAAAACGAATAAATTGAAATGAGGCATAAAGCCCAATCTTAATGAAAATAACAGTTGAAAGCCTAAAATGTTTTATAAAACAGGAAACATCTTAAAATAGTAATGCGTTCTTAAAAATTCTAAAAAGAAGTCTCAAAACCCAGAGAGGCAAAAATGAAATAGTATGAGACTACGAATGACCAAAAAAACCCCCCAAAAACCTGAGGAATCAAAGACCACAGCAGATACACTGTTTAAGCTGTGAGTTATTGTTGATCCAAAGGCTACCTGATGGATAGCCAGTCAAATGGCCAGGACTAAAATTCAGAGTGCCGAATCCGCTACAAGAGACAATGAACAAACATAAATAACGACGTAGGATGGAGAAGCACTTGAATGGAGAAGCACTAGCTAGGACTTCAGAAGAACGGGACTTGGGAGTAATCATCAGTGCAGACATGAAGGCTGCCAAACAAGTAGAGAAGGCCTCATCCAAGGCAAGGCAAATGATGGGATGTATCAAGAGAAGCTTCGTCAGCCGCAAACCTGAAGTCATAATGCCACTTTACAGAACCATGGTGAGACCTCATCTGGAATACTGTGTGCAATTCTGGAGGCCACATTACCATAAAGATGTGCTTCGAGCCGAGTCGGTCCAGCGGATGGCCACTAGAATGGTCTCCGGACTCAAGGGTCTCTCATACGAAGAAAGACTGGGCAAATTGCAGCTCTATACTCTAGAGGAGCGCAGGGAAAGGGGTGACATGATTGAGACATTTAAATACGTCACTGGTCGTGTCGAGGTAGAAAACGACATATTCGTTCCCAAGGGACCCTCGGTCACAAGGGGGCACCCGCTTAAACTCAGAGGAGGGAAATTTAGTGGTGACACCAGGAAGTACTTCTTCACAGAAAGGGTGGTGGATCACTGGAACAAACTTCCGGTACAGGTGATCAAGGGCACCAGCGTGCTCGACTTTAAGAATAAATGGGATATCCATGTGGGATCCCTACGAGGGTCAAGCTAAGGAACTAAGTCATCAGCACTCAGACTTAATGGGGTGGGTTAGTAGAGTGGGCAGACTTGATGGGCTGTAGCCCTTTTCTGCCGTCATCTTTCTATGTTCTTTCTATCTTTCATCATCATCTTTCTATGTTCTATGTAGGGCTTGTCCTTATTAAAAGCTAAATGTTCTAAAAACCCAAAGTAAACCTGCATGTAAAGGTTATGAGACAAGGGTATAAAACCGGAGAGATAACCATAAAAGAAAAATTAAAAATAGAAATAACCATAGAGATATGGGTATAAAACTTTAGCACAGAGAGTACAGTAAAGGAGCATTTATGAGGCAAAAGTATACAAAAAGAAATATTGTGCATGTAAATGATTTTCCATGAAATGAAAATCCAGAGGATCATTGTAGATTGTCTTTTAAAGCAAATTGGAAAAAATGTCCTCCTGGTTACGAGTGAATGTAAAATTCCTTTGAAATGACCTCTGGTGAGCATTCATTCATTTTTCAACTTCTCTGTATTTCTGCTTAATCAAAATCCCCCTGTCCCCTTTCAGAGCAGCTGTCAGCAGGCCTCATTGGACTGAATAGCCTTCTGCAAGCTGACAGGGAAATCGGAACAGAAAAAGAGTCAAAGACAAGTAGGAAGTAAGAAAATGGTAAAAAAATAAATAAATCTAGAATAGAATGAAAGAGGCCTGAGACTGAAAATCACTTGGCACAAATCCTTGTGACCTTGACCAAGTTACCTATCCTTCCATTGTCTCAGATCATCTATTACAACCCCTGATGTTCATTCAATTCCTGCTTCTGTTCTTTTATTACGGACTTAGATTTTTCACAACACATCCACGGTCCCACTCAACAAGCTGGTCAAACTCTTGTCCTGGTTTTTACTCATGAACACTAATACTACTGCTACTTAACATTTCTATAGCACTAGTAGTCATATGCAGTGCTGTACATCAAAACATAAAAGAGAGAGTCCCTGCTCAAAAAAGCTTACAGCCTAATCAACACAAACAGGACAAGAAGATGCATCTATGCACAATGCTCAGGCGGGGTAATTACAGAGGGAATGATAAGTCAGATATTGCTGCTTAGAAGGTGGGTCAGAGTTTGGAATTGGGCTTTGAGTCTGGATTTGAACGGAGCTTGATGTACTGAGTCAGGCAGTTTGTTCCAGGTATACAGTGCAGCAAATTAGAAGGGATGGAGTGTGAAGTTAGCCTTAGATATGAGTACAGATAAGATAAATCTTTCCAATGAGTGGAGTGCCCTGGGGAAGAGGGGGGCAGAATGTTGGTAGAGAGGAGAGATGCTGAGAGATCGATGAGAGGAGTTTAAACTGTATGTGGAAACAGATAGGGAGCCAATGATGTGATATGAGGAGACGGGTAATGTGAGCATATTGGAATATGAGGTGTGCAGTAGAGTTCTGAGTAGGTTGAAGGGGAGAGAGATGGCTTAGTGGAAGGCCAGTAAGAAGCAGGTTGCAGTAGTCTAGGCGAGAGGTGATGAGGGTATGGAAGAGGGTCTTGGCAGTACGCTCAGAAAAGAAGGGTCTGATTTTAGTGATACTGAAGAGAAAGAAACAATAGGTTTTGGCAGTTTGTTGGATATGTGAAGACAAAAAGTCAAAGATTACCTCAATGTAACAAGCCGACGAGACAGGGAGGATAAGTGTGTTGTTTACAGAAATAGAGAATGCGGGAAGAGACAAGACAGATTTAGATGGAAAGATAAGGAGCTCAGTCTTGGCCATGTTTAATTTTAGATGGCCGCAGGACATCCAGGTAGCAATGTCATACAAGCAGGTTGAAACTCGGGACTGAATGTCTGCTGAGATTTCAGGTGTAGAGAGAGAGATCTGTGAGTCATCGGCATAGAGGTGATATTGAAAGCCATAGGAGGAGATTAGAGCACCAAGGGAAGAAGTGTAGATGGAAAAAAAGAAGTGGTCCTATAAAAGAGCCCTGAGGTACACCAACTGACAGTGGAATGGCGGTGGAGGATCTAGCACAGCATACGCTAAAGGTGCAATGAGAAAGATAGGAAGAAAACCATGCAATAACAGAGTCCTGAAATCCAAGTGAGGACAGCATATTGATGAGTAGTTAGTGATTTACTGTGTCAAAAACTATGAATAGATCAATAAGAATGAGTTTGGAATAGAGTCCTTTGAATATCAGTCGGGACCCATGTAGCTCTTTTTTGAAGTTCCCATCCCTCTTAAAATAGCTCCTCTCCTTACATACCCTCCCCCAATCAACTTGAATTAATATCTCCCATCCTGTCACCCCTCCCCCCATACCCCTCCCCCCCAATACACACATCCAAATAGGACTCCTCAGGCCTACTTTTCCTCCCTGGTGGTCTGTGAGTTGGGAGGCAAAAGCAAAGCTCCCTCACTCCTACCTCTTGTTTAGCTATACAGGTGCCAGCAATGAATACTACCAATGCTTGCATAACCCTAGGCTCCTTCCTAAAGCCACCCCCTGTACTGCCTCTGACCTGTTTACTCTTTTGTCAGTGATTACATTACATTACATTACATTAGTGATTTCTCTTCCGCCATTATCTTGCAGTTCAAGGTGGATTACAAAAGGAGTTATCTGGCCATTTTCAGAGGAATTAAAGAGTAGAGCGGGTTGCTTCAGAGAATTGAGATGAATCTTGCGGTATTAGTTTGTCTTCAAGGATTTCTTGACTAGCAGGTTTTTATTTTTTTTCTGAACAATTTTGTAGTCTGGGGTCGTTATCAGTAAATTGGAGAGCTTTTCAAAAAAGGAAGTTACGACAGTATGAGAACCATGGTTAGAAAACGGCTGAAGAAAAGAAAAACAGAAATCCAGACAGTAGATCAAGCATGGTTTCTGCTGAAAAAAACCATCACAGATGCACAGAATCTTTACATACCAAGGATTACCAAAGGAAGGCGAAAAAAGAAAAAAGGTGAACCAGCTTGGTTATCCAAAGAAGTGAAGGATGCAGTAAGGGAAAAGAGGAACTCGTTTAAAAAATGGAAGCGGGAAAAAACGACGGAGGCCTGGAACTGTCACAAAACCGACCAGAAAAAATGTCATAAAGTGGTAAGAGAAGCAAAAAAAGTCTATGAGGAAAAGATAGCTCAGGAAGCAAAAAACTTCAAACCCTTCTTTAGATATGTGAAGGGAAAGAAACCAGCGAGAGAGGCAGTGGGCCCTCTCAACAACCAAGGAGGAAAAGGGACAATTAAGGAAGACAAACAGGTAGCCGATAGGCTAAATTCATTCTTTGCTTCTGTCTTCACGAACGAGGACACAACAACATTGCCAGACACAGGGATTATATTCACCGGAGACATTGAGGAAAGCCTAACAACAGTCAATGTGGAGCTGGACATGGTATACGTCCAGATTGACAAATTAAAAAGTGATAAATCCCCTGGACCGGATGGAATTCACCCGAGAGTATTAAAGGAACTTAAGGTAGAAATTGGGGAACTTTTACAATCCTTGGCTAACATGTCAATAAAAACTGGGCAAATACCAGATGACTGGAAGATAGCTAATGTCATCCCAATTTTCAAAAAAGGAACAAGAGGGGAACCAGGAAATTACAGACCCGTGAGTCTCACCTCAGTTCCTGGAAAGATAATTGAAGCACTAATTAAAGATACCATCGTACAACACTTGGAGGGTCACAACCTGATAAGAGATAGTCAACACGGCTTCAGGAAAGGGAAGTCATGTTTGACAAATTTGCTACAATTCTTTGACAAGGTGAGCAAACCAATGGATAGGGGGGATCCAGTGGACATAATTTACTTGGATTTCCAGAAGGCATTTGACAAGGTCCCGCATGCAAGGCTCATGACTAAATTACAAAGTCATGGAATAGGAGGAGAAGTGCACAGATGGATCAGCAAATGGTTAGAAAACAGAATAAATGGCAAATTTTCGGACTGGGAGAAAGTAACTAGCGGCGTGCCTCAGGGCTCGGTTCTTGGCCTATCTTGTTCAATATTTTTATAAATGACCTGGAAGAGGGAACAACATGCAATATAATCAAGTTTGCAGATGATACAAAATTATGTCGGGCGGTTGGCACTCTAAGAGACTGCGAGAATCTGCAGAAGGATCTCAACCAGCTGGAGACGTGGGCGAAAAAGTGGCAGATGAATTTTAACTTAGACAAATGCAAGGTGATGCATTTGGGAAAGAAAAACAAAGAACATGACTATAGGATGTGGGGGTGACTTTAACCAAATGCGAACAAGAAAAGGATCTGGGGGTAGTTATTGATAGATCCCTTAAACCTTCGGTTCAATGTGCAGTGGCGGCGAAAAAAGCAAACAGGATGTTGGGGATGATTAAGAAGGGGATCACGAGTAGATCGGAGGAAGTTATAATGCCACTTTATAGAGCTATGGTTAGACCACACTTAGAATACTGTGTCCAGCACTGGTCTCCATACCTCAAGAAGGATATAACTCTGCTGGAGAGGGTGCAGAGGCGAGCCACGAAACTAGTCAAAGGTATGGAGAAATTGAGCTACAGAGAACGCCTCAAGAAACTGGGATTGTTCACCCTCGAGAAGAGAAGACTGCGAGGAGATATGATAGAGACTTTTAAAATATTAAAAGGATTTGACAAAATAGATCAGGAACCCTCATTACTAACATTTTCAGATGTGACACGGACAAAAGGTCATAATCTGAAACTGAGCGGTAGCAGGTTCAGGACTAACATCGGAAAGTTCTGTTTCGTACAATGAGTGGTGGGCACTTGGAATGCTCTCCCGGAAGAGGTTGTGATGGAGACTACTGTTCTGGGTTTCAAACGCAAGTTGGATGCATACCTTCTTGCAAATCATATTGAGGGTTACAGGAAAACCGGGTCTCCATAATGGAGTACCTAAATGGGCCTCCGCGTGTGCAGATCGCCGGACTAGATGGACCTAGGTCTGATCCGGAGAAAGCATTTCTTATGTTCTTATGTACTTATGGTAGTCTAGTTTTGCTGCTTGTGTGGCTAGAAGGCCATCGTACAGTTTTTTTCCATTTGATGTCTCTGATTTGGGGGTGCGTGGTGTTTTTTTCATTTGATGTTTCTGATTTGGGGGTGCGTGAATGGTGTGTGGGTTCTCCTATGTCTGTTTTTTATTTATTTAGTTAGTTAGTTTTCTATACCGTTCTCCCAAGGGAGCCCAGAACGGTTTACATGAATTTATTCAGCTACTCAAACATTTTTCCCTTTCTGTCCCGGTGGGCTCACAATCTATCTAATGTACCTGGGGCAATGGGGGGATTAAGTGACTTGCCCAGGGTCACAAGGAACAGCGTGGGTTTTGAACCCACAACCCCAGGGTGCTGAGGCTGTAACTTTAACCACTTCACCACACTCTAGGATTAGGTGGTTGTTCAGGTAGGCTGGGCTGTCTCCATTTATAGTTTTAAATAGTAAGTAGTAGAATTTGAATAGTATTCTTGCTTGTATTGGGAGCCAGTGTGAATCGAGGTATGCTGCAGTGATGTGGTCGTGTTTCCTCAGTGAATAGATAAGTCTTAGAGTTGTGTTTTGAACTGTTTGTAGTTGTTTTGTCATGGTTGTGCGGCAGGGGAGATAAAGAATGTTGCAGTAGTCTAGAAGACCTAGGACTAAGGACTGGACCAAGAGCTGGAATTGTGTTCTGTCAAAGAATTTTCGAACTTGCCTTATGTTTTTCATGACCGTGAATGATTTTTGTATTGTTTTGTTGATTTGTGGTTGCATGGTACAGCATCTGTCTATCGTCATTCCTAGAAGTTTTAGAGTGGGTTGCATGGGGTATGTGATTGAGTTTCTTACTAGATTTTTTATGGGTGGGGTTTTGTTATTTTCAAGGAGAATTAATTTTGTCTTGTTTCAGTTGGTTCAGTTTCAGTTTGTGATTTTTCATCCATTTTTCTACTGTTTCAAGTGTCCTGTGTAGTGTGTTTGTCATGGCAGACATTGGTTGGTCAAAAGGAAGGAGAATGGTGTTGTTGTCTGCATAGTTATAGGAGGTTAAGCCTAATTTGTCCAGGCAGGTGCTGAGAGATGCAATGTAGAGATTGAAGAGAGTTGGGGATAGTGGAGATCTTTGTGGTACGCTGCAGGGGTTGGACCATGGTTCTGATTTATCTTTATTCAACTTTACTATGTAAGTTCTGGTCTGTAGAAATCCTTGAAACCATGTGTGTACCTTATCTGTGATTCCTATTGTATCCAGTATTTGTAGTAGGATGTTATGGTCCACCAGGTCAAATGCTGCTGTGAGATCCAGTTGTATGATCAGCATTTTTTAACCTGTGCTGAGGTGTTGTCTAGCTGTGTCCAGGAGGGAACCTAGTATTGTCTCTATGCTGTAATTGGTTCTGAAACCAGATTGTGTAGGGTGGAGTATGTTGTGGTCTTCTAGGTAGTTGGTGAGGAGCTTGGCTACTAGGCCTTCTATTAGTTTGACATAAAGTGGTATTGAGGCTATGGGTCTGTAGTTGGATGGTTGATTTGTTGCTCCTTTAGGGTCTTTTAGGATCGGGGTGACGAAAATTTTGCTGAGGTCTTGCAGGAAAAGGCCTTCTGCGAGCATGGTTTGTGATCAAAAATAATATTCAACGGCACTGCCTGCTTTAATGCCACTGAATATCAGGGGTAAGGGGTGACCGGTGATTAAAGCCTGCTAGAAAACAAATAAAAATGTCACGGTATACTTGTTTCCATATAACATTGAGACCGTGTCCTCCTAACCAGACTCATGCGTGACAATTCAGCCACTATACCTGTATTTCTTATTTCTGTATTTGCATACATTGGAGTGATGCTGGCTGGAATTTTGTAAAGAAAAGCAGAAGAGAGATACAGCAGTCAATCACTTCTGTCCTGTGCAGTCATGCAGTATGTATTAAGGTGCACCTGGGAGGATCTGCAGATCATTTCTTCAGTCTAATTGGCACAAATAACCTGCCAGGCTTTCTTTTTAGCCAATTTATCTGTTTTACTCACCTGAGGAAATTAGCATTGCAGCCCATGCTGATGACAAAATTAGCAAATTTTGAAGCTTTTATTTTTTTCACATCTGTGGTTGCAATAAAATGTGTTGGCAAATGAAAATTATGGAAACATTACATATACAATTGTGAACTAGAGCGTTTCTGAATTTTGATTGCATCATTTAATAAAAATAATAATTATGGCTGGATCATTGTACATATCTAGGTTCAAAAATGATTAACCGAAGTGGATCTGAAGCACACTTGGCACCTTAAAAATCTAAAGGGAATAAATTTTATAGGATTATTATGATGACATTTATGATTATTTGTAAACAATAAAATCTCTCAAGCAAAATATTGATGTACATTGGATATTGCTCATCTCTCTCGTTTTTGAGAATTATAACTAATATACAGTAATAGCTATAAATATGCATTATATGAATATGTATCAAAAATGCTATTCACAAAATAAAAATCTGAACAGATCAAGATGGATCAGGTAGAGATGTGTTTGATGGTAGGGTCCCTTGTAGGGACTTATTGACGAGTATCTGTGTACAGTCTTAAAACCAACTTCTAGTGCTAGTGGAATACTCATATGGTGTACAATTATTTGTAATTGTGTAGCTATCCTAAAAACACAATTGAGAGGCAAAGAGGAGTTTGGGTCACCATTTTAAATGATGGCCCACACCAGCAGAAAGGGAACTACAAATACACAAAAAGCCAATTATGCCAAAAAGAAGTGTACAAGCCTGCAGAACTGGGACTTAATGTTCTTTATTCATCAATGATCCAACATTATCAGTGTTTCAGCCTATGGCCTGCGTCAGGGGTATTTTAAATTATCAATCATACAAGTTGTCAGTCATAAGTTGTCCCAATATAAAATGCCATCACTATCAAAATCTGATTCTCTTAAAAGGCTTCCTTTTAGAAAAAGTCTATAGAAGAATCGTATAACAGATCATTTAAAAGACCTCTGACACAGTGTTGGGTCATTGATGAATAAAGAACATTAAGTCCCAGGTCTGCAATCTTGAGTTAGGCTCCATTTATAGAATCGTGCCTAGCAGTGTCTAAATTGGACAGGTGATAGTAGGTATCAAAACTTTAGGTGTCTCCTATTTATGCCAGGGTTTTCTTGGCCTAAATACCAGCTCCTAAGTTAGGCACCTACTGGCACCCAAGTCTGATTTAGGTGCCTAGATGCAAAACATGTCCAAGATCAAAGCCTACTCTCGGTAGGCCTACCAAATTAGGCGCCTACAATCTAAGTGTTTTTTAATCATTAATTATGATTTTCAAAAATGGTAACAAGTAAACCTAATTAAATCATTTAATTTAGCATCTACCATGTTTCCCCAAAAATAAGACAGGGTCTTATAATTGTGCTCCAAAAAACACACTAGGGCTTATTTTCATGGTACAATCATCTCTCCCTTCCTGTCCTCCACTCCAATTCTTCCTCTTTCCTTTCTCCCCCCCTCCCCCATGTGCAGCATCTTTCTTCACCTTTCATCCATCCTCTTGTGCAGCAGCTCCCGAGGCCTACAAAAACAGTGGCAGTGCTCTGAACAGGCTGCTTCACAGCCTACACTGCCGGGGCTGGGCCTTCCCTCTGCAGCGTCTTTCTATTTCTCCTTCTCATCCCTTTGTGCAGTGGAACCCCATGGACCCTCCCACCATGAGCTTGACATACCTCCACTCCGAAGCCTCCAAAACATCAGAGGCAGCAGCACTCTAAATGGGCTGCTTTGCTGCCTTTCCCGCTGGGGCCTTCCCTCTGCAGCATCTTTCTATTTCTCCCTCCTTTCTATTTCTCGTCTGTGCAGCGGAACCTCATCAACCCTCCCACCATGAGCCTGACATACCTCCACTTCAAAGCCTCCAAAACAGCAGAAGCGGCAGCACCCTGAATAGGATGCGTCGCTGCATTTCCCACCTGGGCCTTCCCTCTGCTGCATTACTGATGATCTAGGTGCCTAACTTTAGGCATCTTTTATAGAATCAAGGCTTTTGGGTAAGGAGCAATACCAATGAAAAGTGAGATATTTGGGTGAGTATGGAGCTAGGCTGAGATACTAGTTTATTCATCTGGAGGGCGGGGTCAGTGTAGTAAGAGGGGGGTGGTCCACCCTGGGCACCATGTTGGTGGGGGCACTCCTCCTCTCTGCCCCCCACCACCTCATCCCATTCCTCCCCTTCACGTGCACCCCCATTCCCTCCCCCCATACCTCTAAATGAGTTGTTGCTCATGGCAGTCAACAACGTGCTCCTCATGATCCCCATCAGCTCTCCCTCTGACATCATTTTCTATATGTGGCACCCAGAAGTGACATCAGCGGGAGAGCCAACATGTTGTTGACCACCGCAAACAACAACTTCAACTAGAGGTATGGGGGAAGGGAATGGGGGTACACATTGTGGCCACCAGTGTGAACCCAGAGATGGGTTTCACTGAAGTCCTGATGACTACACCAAATAACACCCTTGCGTGTGACCCGGTCTGGAGTCACCCTGCAGGACTGGGTCTTTGTAATATATAAAAAAACAAAACCCAAAATAAAGTCACAGCACTCAATAAGTTCATACAAATAGTTCAGTTTACTCAGTTCATTAACATGTGGCTGAATGCTTTTAATACTTTATGAACTTCAGTCAGAACTCTGTGTAGCATTCAATTAACCACCAGCAAAGCAAACAGCAACTTCTCAAAGTCCAAAAAAAAAGGCAAAAACAGACAGCAGATGCAGTTAATCAAACTAGCATTAACCTTTCTTTTCTTTACTGTTCTTCAGCCTCTTCCAATAATGAGGCCTCAGCTCTCCAGAGAGCTTATGGGTCTGCTTTATAACAATAACTTGGTTTAGTCCACAAAAATAGTAGTCTTTCATTCAAATCACAAAACAAAAATAGGAAAGCCTCTGGCAATCACCTAATATGGCTGCCAGGAAACAGGAGAGAGAATATCAGGTTCTGCACAAGTTTGGGCCTTCCTTCAGGCTTCAAATTCCCACCCAGATATCAGCAAAAACCTCTCCCTCATTCTCTCCCAGCTTTCACCCCAAAACAATATTCAAAAGCCAGCTTCTCAGCCTACAAACAGTAAAGAAAAACAAAACACTCACTGCTTGTGGCTTACATTCCAATTCACTTGCATTGGTTCAGGCTGATAGTCATTCACACTAGCACAAGCCTCCTGAAAATCCATAGGTTCCTGTAAGGAAGTCACCTCTTCAGGCTGTGCACAATTATCTAGCTCCATCGGTTGGGGTTTGTTGTCCCTGTCCGGTTCCCCAGGGTTTTTAGGGAGGAAAGACCCAAACTTCCTCCCTAGCTGGCCTGTTTTCTTACTGACTGGGCCAGGCTTATATTCCCAAGGGCAACGCCCTGCTTGCTCAGATCTGGCTGAGATCCAAGGACCTCTTGGGCTCCCCTGGTGGTTACTGGAATTATTCAGCTCAAACCCAGCCTGTCCTTTTCCAATTCCTCCCCGGGTTTTCTTTATTACTCTCTTCTTTTCTGACTTAACTGGAATCTGAACTGGGGAAAGGTCTGGCTGGTCACATACCCCCACCGTTAAATGGTGCTTATCCCTATAAGCCTGGGGCTGTGTCATATTTTCCGGAATGCGAGATAGGGTATCAACATTAGTGTTTAAATGCCCGGGCCGATGAACTACCACGAATCTAAAGGTCTGTAACGCTAAGTACCACCTTGTAAGACGGGCGTTATTATTTCTCATGGTCCCTAGCCACTTCAATGCGGCATGATCGGTGACCAAGGTAAATTGTCGCTCCCCTAGATAATGATCTAAAGTCTGCATGGCCCACTTCGCTGCTAAACACTCCAATTCAACTACCGCATAATTCTTCTCATTTGGGTGTAACTTTCTACTCAAGTACAGAATTGGGTGCTCTATTCCTTGGTTTTCCTGGCTGAGTATGGCTCCTAAACCACAGCCAGAGGCATCCGTCTGGAGGATTAAAGGCTTGTTGTAGTCGATGGCCGCAAGGACCGGGCTATTTCCTCCACTCGTTCTTGTATTTGTTCTTGCAAATTATTCACACTACCACCCACACGTTTCACTGAGTCAGCTACTGTGCCTAGCTGGATAGCTTGCTGTTCTAACTGGCTCTTATTATTCCGACCCTGCTTGGCTAAGCTATCAGGTTCCATCCCTTCAGTAGCCCAAAGTTCATGTGAGGTTTGAATCTTCTTAAATTGGGACTGCAACTCTTGTTGCTGAGCTTGACTATTAGATGTCTTAGATTCTAATTCCCTCAACTGGGATTTTACCTGATCTAGAGATTCCTCAATTGAGTGAGAATGACGCTGTGTTTGTGCAGATATTTCTTGTTTTAGGGTCTCACCTAGTTTGGACAAAAGTTCACTATTATCCTGACTTCGTTTCGTATTACTTTTAATGCCCTCATCTACCCATTGTGCGTGTACAGTGGCCAACTCCTCTTTCCAACGAGCCTCCTGAGTCTTAGTCCTCACTTGTACTTCATTTTTCAGAGCAGCTATTTCCTGCCGTAAATTCCCCATACAGGTCTTCTCAAGAGGTACTTGGCACTTCCTCCACACTTCCGGTTCAGGACTCTTCCTCCAAGTGGATGATTAGGATTTCTGGGGCTCAAATACTTTAATCCAGACAAATTAGTCCATAGTTCAAAAAACAAAATTAAACAGGGAGCTAAATATGCCTTCTCTAGCCCCAAGTCCAAAATTGAAAAAGCCAAAAGAAAAACGTTTTTTTTTTTTTTTTCAAATGCAGTGCTTAACAGTGTCCTGCAGGAGGTGCAATAATCCCACTCCTGATACCAATTAATGTGGCCACCAGTGTGAACCCAGAGATGGGTTTCACTGAAGTCCTGATGACTACACCAAATAACACCCTTGCGTGTGACCCGGTCTGGAGTCACCCTGCAGGACTGGGTCTTTGTAATATATAAAAAAACAAAACCCAAAATAAAGTCACAGCACTCAATAAGTTCATACAAATAGTTCAGTTTACTCAGTTCATTAACATGTGGCTGAATGCTTTTAATACTTTATGAACTTCAGTCAGAACTCTGTGTAGCATTCAATTAACCACCAGCAAAGCAAACAGCAACTTCTCAAAGTCCAAAAAAAAAGGCAAAAACAGACAGCAGATGCAGTTAATCAAACTAGCATTAACCTTTCTTTTCTTTACTGTTCTTCAGCCTCTTCCAATAATGAGGCCTCAGCTCTCCAGAGAGCTTATGGGTCTGCTTTATAACAATAACTTGGTTTAGTCCACAAAAATAGTAGTCTTTCATTCAAATCACAAAACAAAAATAGGAAAGCCTCTGGCAATCACCTAATATGGCTGCCAGGAAACAGGAGAGAGAATATCAGGTTCTGCACAAGTTTGGGCCTTCCTTCAGGCTTCAAATTCCCACCCAGATATCAGCAAAAACCTCTCCCTCATTCTCTCCCAGCTTTCACCCCAAAACAATATTCAAAAGCCAGCTTCTCAGCCTACAAACAGTAAAGAAAAACAAAACACTCACTGCTTGTGGCTTACATTCCAATTCACTTGCATTGGTTCAGGCTGATAGTCATTCACACTAGCACAAGCCTCCTGAAAATCCATAGGTTCCTGTAAGGAAGTCACCTCTTCAGGCTGTGCACAATTATCTAGCTCCATCGGTTGGGGTTTGTTGTCCCTGTCCGGTTCCCCAGGGTTTTTAGGGAGGAAAGACCCAAACTTCCTCCCTAGCTGGCCTGTTTTCTTACTGACTGGGCCAGGCTTATATTCCCAAGGGCAACGCCCTGCTTGCTCAGATCTGGCTGAGATCCAAGGACCTCTTGGGCTCCCCTGGTGGTTACTGGAATTATTCAGCTCAAACCCAGCCTGTCCTTTTCCAATTCCTCCCCGGGTTTTCTTTATTACTCTCTTCTTTTCTGACTTAACTGGAATCTGAACTGGGGAAAGGTCTGGCTGGTCACAACATGGAGGGGAGGAATGGGTAGAGGCGGGGGTGGCACAGAGGAAGAGTGGTGTCGGTGCCCCCACCAACATAGTGCCTGGGGTGGACTACTGACCCCGCCCTCCAGATGAATAAACTAGTATCTCAGCCCAGCTCCATACTCACCCAAATATCTCAGTTTTCAATGGTATTGGCTCCTTACCCAAAGGCCTTGATTTTATAAAAGATGCCTAAAGTTAGGGGGAAGGGAAGGGGGCCCTCGCATGGGGGCAGTGATGAGGGCAGGGGCAGAGATGAGGGCAGGAGAGGGGCACCACTGCCCCAGGCGCCTCTCACCCTCACTATGCCAGTGGGTAGGGTTAATCAAAACAGGTTGAATCTGCAGAGGAGCACTCAGTTTGGAAGAGAAGCTATCTGCCGTGAGGGCTAAAGACTTGTAGATATGGAGCCACATTTGCTAATTACAGTTGGAGGGGGGGGAGGAGTAGAGTTATATCTATTATTAGTCACAATAATAAAACTTAAGTTACTGCCATAGATGATGTTTGTAAGCTACCTGCCCAGTAACATACATTATATGGGATTTAATCCCCTTTTGAAAATTACACTTCGTTTCAGGATAGTAAAACATTAAAAAAAATACACTTGAATTGATATTTTGGATCAGATTCTATAAACAGCACCTTGATTGGGGACACCTAGCTGAGTTCCACGTGGAACTCCAAATCATGAACTTAATTGGCATGGTAATTGGCCACACCATTAAAAGCTCATTAAAAAAATGAAGAGTTCCACGTGGAACTTGGAGCAGCACCTACCGATGCCTCGATTGAGATGCCTACCAGTGTCTAGCAATGCCTACCTGCAAAGCAGCTGTGATTACGGGTGAAGAATAGGTGTGGAATGATTTAGGCATCGCTAGGCATCTGTTAGGCACCAGGGAAACCCTGGCCTATTATGCCGGAGCCTAACATTAGAACGCCTAGTGATGCCGAAGTCAAGTTAGGTGCCACTAGGTGCGTTTTTGTAAATGGCACCTAACTTGACTTGTAAATGACAACTGTACCAATTGGCGCCACTTTGCAACATTTATAGAATCTGAGCCTTTGTATATATTTTTGTAAACAGGCCCCTTAAAAGTTAATTTGACTAAATGGGGGGAGGGCTTTGGCTCACTGGTAGAGCCGCTTCCTCTGCACCCAGAGGTTACAAGATCAAATCCCAGTGCTGCTCCTTGTGACCCTGGGCAAGTCACTTAATCCTCCATTGCACACCACTTTGAATGTCAGCTTTGAAATGCCAAAGGCAGTATAAAGTCCCTAATTTCCCAGATACAATGAAGGGGAAGACAACATTATTCACAAGACAAAACGTTTTTCTATGGCAATGATATGAAAGTTGTGCAAATCCATTGAATTCTCTAGTTTTCTGATGAATCAAACACTTCTATATTTCAATGCCCAATTTACAGAAATAAGTGTTTGATTCATCAGAAAACTAGAGAATTCAATGGGTTTGCCCAACTTTCATATCATTGCCATAGAAAAAAAGTTTTGTCTTGTGAATAATGTTGTCTTCCCCTTCATTGTATCTGGGAAATTAGGGAAAGGGAACGGGGACTTGTATGTTGCCTTTTTGTGGCTATATCTCTATAAACTGGGCATCGAAATATAGCTCAGAAGGTCCACGGAGTTTAAATCTCTCTCATTTTATATCAGAAAGAATATCATCTATACCCTGGACTTCCTCCCCAGCCCTTCTTTCTGATGACCGTTCTTACATCAGTCTCTGTGTGGTAGAGGCAAAACCGTACAATATCTTAGTTTTCTCTTTTGTCTGTTTTGTCGTTTCTGTGAACTAGGTGCAGTCCTCAGACAGAGAATTGCTTTCAAAGCCGCCCCGTAAAGGGAAAGGCAAGATTGGTACCTAGTGGCTCTGCAGACTTCTGCCGCCGAGCGTCACATGCGCCAAAGAAATAGCAGGGAAGCTCTCGCTTGCTTCCCTTATCATTTTGATCTGCAAGGGCTTGAAGAGAAAATTGAATCAATTTGGACAATCATTGCCAAAATTGGTGACAGCTGTTTTTTTGAGGAGGAGAAAAGGGTTATTCTAAAATGGATGTGTTATTTGCACTTATTTTGTGATGCAGTAGGGGATATTGCTAGAAAGATCATCTCTAGCCTGCATGGATTTATGCAGTAACGCTTACAAGGCACGGTAAGAGCCTGTTTATGCAAGCAGAACATAACAGGATGAGGAGTAGCCTAATGGTTAGTGCAGTGACCTGAGATCCAGAGGAACCATGTTTGTTTGTTTTTTTTAATTTATTGTTTTTATGTGTATGTGTGTGTTGATTTATACATTAAAAAAAAAATTATGTGAATTTTTTTTGTAATCTTTTAAGGAGTTTGGATTATGTGGGATATAAATAAATAAATATATGTATAATTCCCACTGTAGCTCCTTGTAACTCTGGGCAAGTCACTTAGGGCTCCTTTTATCAAGCTGCGCGAGCGGGATTAACGTGCGCAACTTTTTATCACGCGCTAACCCCTGCACTGGCCAAAAACTACCACCTGCTCATGAGGCGGCGGTAGCGGCTAGCGCATCCAGCGGTTTAGCGAGCGCTATTACGCACGTTAAACCGCCAGCGCGGCTTGATAAAAGGAGCCCTTAACCTTCCATCGCCCCATATACAAAATATAATGCCTTGCGTACCTAAAGTTGCATAGATATCTGTGCAAATAAATTGAATTATGAGTGTTGAACCCTCGATAATTAGATGCTAGCAACCAATTGATGTTACTTGGCATTTGATTAAATTTGCACATGCATCTGGATACTCGCTGTTCTATAAAACATGGCCATGGGCATTCCAAAAGTTGTGTACAGAATCGCAGTGAATGCTGACACTCAAGTTAGGCCTAAACGCACCTAGCTTGGATGTCAGCATTTATACCAGGTTTTAGCATGTATACCCTAGAGGAAAGGAGAGACAGGGGAGATATGATTCAGACGTTCAAATACTTAAAGGGTATTAACGTAGAACAAAATCTTTTCCAGAGAAAGGAAAATGGTAAAACCAGAGGACATAATTTGAGGTTGAGGGGTGGTAGATTCAGGGGCAATGTTAGGAAATTCTACTTTACGGAGAGGGTGGTGGATGCCTGGAATGCGCTCCCGAGAGAGGTGGTGGAGAGTAAAACTGTGACTGAGTTCAAAGAAGCGTGGGATGAACACAGAAGATTTAGAATCAGAAAATAATATTAAAGATTGAACTAGGCCAGTTACTGGGCAGACTTGTACGGTCTGTGTCTGTGTATGGCCGTTTGGTGGAGGATGGGCAGGGGAGGGCTTCAATGGCTGGGAGGGTGTAGATGGGCTGGAGTAAGTCTTAACAGAGATTTCGGCAGTTGGAACCCAAGCACAGTACCGGGTAAAGCTTTGGATTCTCGCCCAGAAATAGCTAAGAAGAAAAAAAAAAAAAAATTTAAATTGAATTAGGTTGGGCAGACTGGATGGACCATTCGGGTCTTTATCTGCCGTCATCTACTATGTTACTATGTTACTATGCTTTAGCAGGCATAAATCTGGTGCCCAAAAATTAGGCACAGGATCCCCGTTACTCTATACAAGATGGGCATCCCTTTTAGAACAGAGCTTAGCGCCAAATTTTTTCCAGTGTTATTTATTCAGTTCTCTCTTTTATGTAAGCCACATTGATTGTAACCACAAAAAGGCAATATATCAAATTCCATCCCGTGTCCCAAATTAATAGTTTGTTAGAAAATCATGTGGCATGTGATACAGTACTATTTGGAATGTCTATGAGGGCTAAGAGCCAAATATCTTCCAAAAATAATAAACTCTTACTTATTTTAACAGGAGTTGCCATACAACAAATAACATGCAATTGGAAAAATTGGAATAGATTAGGAACACCAGGCCAATTGGGTTTTCAGGCTAGCCCTAATGAATATGCATGAAGCAAATTTGCATGCCTATCACTTCCATCATATGCAAATCTCTCTCATGCATATTCATTAGGGCTAGCCTGAAAACCCGATTGGCCTGGTGTTCCTCCAGGACAGGGTTGGGAATCACTGGATTAAACTACAGTTTTTGGTGGAATTCAGTGTGTCATATTTATAAAATGGAAAGAACATTAGCTATTCAGAAAGGAAATTTTAATAACTTTCAAGATGTGTGGGGGGCCATTAACAAATTATTGCAATGAATAAGTATTCCCTGATTTGTACAAATGTAAGAATGGGGGAGGGGGAGGGGGGATTTATATGGTATAAGCGTTATGAGATGTTGAAAGGATGGGAGGGAAAGGGATAATTCTATTTAATATGAAGAATTGTAGAATTTCAAGTGATATATTTAAGTTAAAATGGTTGATACCTTTTGATGCACTTGATGTAAGTTATAAAATGAATAAAGAATTACAAAAAAAAAAACAAAAAAATAAACAAAACTAATATGTATGTAAAGAAGATGCCTCGGTCTATGAACATGTTCTAAAATTAACACAAGTCCATGAGTGCCATGTGTAAATGAGGCCTTAGAATGTGCATGATAAACACTCTTTTCTTATACCAGTTGTTCTTAAACCAGCCAGTCGGGTTTTCAAGATATCCCCAATGAATATGCATGTGGCAGATTTGCATGCCTATCATCTCTATTATATGTAAATTTGCCTCATGCATATTCATGGATATATTGAAAACCCAACTGACTGGGGGGCCCCCAAAACAGATTTAAGAACCACTGTCATATGCTATTTACTGTGAGCTCATTAATACCATATATTTAATTCCTGCCTCAAACTGGCTGTTAATGGTATTTTTTGCAGACCCAGAGCCACTCCTGCTGCTGTTTATTCTGGTTTAGGGTGTTGTGTCACTTCTCTCCTTTGGTTCATTTCGACAGAATGGTCTGAATTAGATTCTGCACATTCCCACAAATAATAGCAAGGATAGTTTAAATGTTGACAGGATGGTCTTTTGCTTAGACAAGCAACATCTCAGCTATTTCACACCACCAATCATCATTAATGAAACTGACATTCCAGGGCAAATAAAACCTACTCTTTCGTTATACGTTCTAAGCATGTGCTTATTTCATCCCCTGAAGCTGAAGCCGCTGTGAATAACAGGTTTTCACAAATATCTACTGTCATGAAATTGAGTATTTGTCTGCTCTTCAGTGGTTTTTGAGCCACTCAGAAAGCTTTTTCGAAAGGGCCTGGAAAATTATATCTGTAGCATGCATGAGGTAAAACCTGGTTATGCTCCTCATTATATGGCTCTGATCTGCTATGCTCCCATTACGAAAGGCTTCCGAGTAAATCCACATTTACCTGAAATAATTGATCCAGTTCTGGGTGTTCCCCACTGCATGCAGGGACTTGTAGTTGTGCTTTTCTTGGATAGGCACCTCGAAATTCAGTTTAAAACATAATTTCAATGGCATTTTTTTTACTGAGTTTGGGCATCTACTGGGGCTTAAAAAAATGACGCTGTTTAAAGAACCCAGGCCTAAGTTAACAAAATTTGGATAATGTGTTGATACCATTTTGTTGGACTAAACACATTTTTCAATTAGGTATGATGCCACAACCCCTTTCATAATCTAGTACCCATTGCAGTGTTTGTGGTGCAATGTTTTTCTAAGCTGGTACTTATTATATGATTCGTGAAAGTTACTGCTATTTTGAGAGCATTTGTTATTGTATTTCTGAGAGCAATTGTAATTCAAGCAGTGCATAGTGAAATGCAATACGTTATGTGGCTCATAATCGAAATGAAAATATGTCTAAAAACCAGCTTAAATCGGCAATAAGACAAGTCGTCCAAGTGCCGATAATCAAACCGGGTTTTAGATGTATCTCAAAACAACTTAGGCCTTTTCAGTGCTGCTGTACGACTAGAACTAAAAGGGCCATTTTAGGAGGAGTGGTGAGGGTGGGATTTGGGCGGGACATGGGCTGATCTAAACTTAGTCATACTGCAAGTATAACCGAAAGTTTAACGAGGCTGCCTGGACGGAACTTGTATGTTGTGACTTAGGCCATGTAAAACCAAGTCTAAGTGCCAAAAAGGTATCCAAAGTGACCAGATAAGCACTGCAGACACTAAGTACAGACACCCATACACTTCCCCAGTGATCACTGAGCCCCCACAACACCATAAAAATCGGAATAAAAATGTACATACCTGCCTCCAGAACATCAGCACCTGGCATAGCAAAGCCTAGTAGAGCAGCACAGAGGTGGCATAAGTAGTGTGTGTGTGTGTGTGGGGGGGGGGGGGGGCTAGTGAACCATAGAGAGGAGGACCCAGGCCCATAAGCCACTCTAACCACTGCATTTATGGTAGGACATGTGCAACCCACAAACTCCATCCCCCACCCTACTGTACTGCCATATAGGTGCCACCTGCAGCCATGAGGGCTACTGAGATGGGCTTTAAGCTGCCTAATGCCACTATGGGGGTGGCTAACGCCAGAAGTGGCGTTAGGCAGCCTAAATTGCCTATGGAGGGTGATTCACATCATCATAGGTACACACCAGAAATGTAGGCTATAAAAACCCTGGCATTTCCGGCGCCGGAGAGGTGATTCTGTACCTAGCGCCGTTGTGCGATCGGCACGCTACCAGTGGCTGCTTTTAAGGTAGCTACCAATGACAGCACCGGTTACAGAATCCAGGCCTTAATTTCTATATATTTCACCTGTGATTTGATGTAGGTAAGACTCACTTTAAGCGATTTCTGAAGATAGATTTAGATTCAGTATGCAAAGCTGCATAATTTGGTCACTAGTAATTTGTAAAAGTTTGAAAAAGATAAAAATCTACCTCTAAAATTGATACGCACTAGCCAACCATGATCTTTTTCCAGGATTTTCTATTTTGAATACAGAACGGAAGCATTTTTGGGGGCATATTGGCTTTTCCTCATCACTCATCACATAGCAGTTCATAACTTTCAGTCTTACAAATCAATGCTATTTCTGATTTCAACCCAGAATGACACTGAGGAGGAAGGAGAGAGGATTGAAGATTATCATTTTCTGATATCCTGTTGCTCAATTTCTATCATTATGCCATTCATTGTTCATCAATAATCAACTTAGCTCGTGCCACACTCTTTATTTAGATATTATCAATATCACTTGTTGCTTACAGAAGTTTCATAGATATTTATTCATCTCATATATATTATTGCATCTCTTCACAGACCATTATAAAAATTCTTCTGCAAACTTTCTATGGCCTCAGTGGCTACACTCGGGCGTCCTATTTCATGTGATACTCGAGCCTGTCAGTAGCCAGCCTCCTCAGTGTATCTTCATAAGATGAGGTAAGTTTGTCACTAAATTCAATTTATATATTTATTTAAATTATATGCAAAAGTTGAGAAAATTATTCTATAGACCAATGAGGAGGCTGACTACTGACAGGCTCGAGTATCACATGAAATAGGATGCCCGAGTGTAGTCGCTGAGGCCTTAGAAAGTTTGCTGAAGAATTTTTATAATGGTCTGTGAAGAGATGTAATAATATATATGAGATGAATAAATATCTATGAAACGTCTGTAAGCAACAAGTGATACTGATAATATCTAAATACAAACAGAATGTGGCACGAGCTAAGGGTTCCTTTTAAGAAAGTGCGCTAGTGTTTTTAGCACGTGCTAGCCGAAAAACTACCGCCTACTTAAAAGGAGGCGGTAGCGGCTAGTGCACGCTAAAACCACTAGCGCACCTTTGTATAAGGAGCTCTAAGTTGATTATTGATTATTGCCTTCACTCATAAACTGCATATATTGAAGCCATTTATTTTGACGATTCATGGTTCATCAGTATTACATGTTTAAAGCATTTTAGATGCTGAACTCACCTAAAAAGCATCCCATGAAAAAATAGGCAATTTGCGGAGATTGATGGGATTGGAATCTGGATATTTGCCCCGACTATAATGCACAGAAGTTGCACAATAAAGATGTGGCCTTTATAATTGAGTTTTAGGGCTCCTTTTACAAAGGCACGCTTAGCGTGTGCTAAAATGCTGCGTGCTACCCACTACCGCCTCCTTTTAAGCAGACGGTAATTTTTTGGCTAGCGCACGCTATAGCACGTGCTAATCTTGTGCGTGCGCTAAAAACGCAAGCGCACCTTAGTAAAAGGAGCCCCAAGTTAAAAATTAGAGCGCACACTGAGCTGCATTCGAAGCTGTGATAACCTTCTGCTCTATTTGTTTTCCCTCGTAGTGTTTAAGTGTTATGCTTCGTTACAGCAAGAATTCTCTGGCATAAAGCTAGAAGGAAAAAAATAAAAAAAGAATAGTTTAACAGAATTACATTCCTTAACCTCTTTGTTTAACTAGACAAATTGCCCAACAAGCTCAATTTGGCACATTGGAAATTTTGCACATTGTTAACAGGAATGATTTAACTCCAGTGCTCTTCATGAACATTTATCTCTATGTGTCCTCACATATATCAAGGACAATCCAAGCAGCAGCTTCAGCAAAATTAAAACTCTGTTTCTGATACATGGAGAGGCATTTTCAATATGACATCCAAATCCAAGTTTGGCTGTTTGGCAGAACACGCACAAACTTCCAGTAGCGAACATGACTTGCTTTTGAAACAAAATAATGTCAAAGGCCATTTCTTAGATGTGCTTGTCCTCAGTGCATCTACCGTTTATTTTTAGAAAACACGACCTAAAGAAAACCGCAATAAACATGCTGTTGGATATAGGAAAGGGACAGCAGAGATATCCCAGCAGAGCGGTGGGACACCTTAGATGGCACTGCAATGAACTTCACTTAAAAGGTCCCAGGTACACATCTCACCATAACCCCCTTATACTGTATGGTGAGCCCTCCAAAGCCTACCCATAAGAACATAAAAACTGATATACTGGGATAGACTGAAGGTCCAACAGCGGTCAAACCAGGTCCCAAGTATCTAGATAGATACATAGTAACATACATAGTAAATGACAGCAGATAAAGACCTGAATGGTCCATCTAGTCTGCCCATTAGTGATATTCATTAAAAAAAAAATACATGATTTGATTACCTTGTCTCTTCTTTGATACTTCTGGGTCATGTTTGCTCCTCTGGATGACTTTAATAAAAATGACTTGCAAAAAAAAAAAGACTGTAAAGTCTGGTATTGTCCTAGGTTCCAAATGCTGAAGTTGCCGTCCAAGCTCACTTCATCCTATCCAACCATCCCATTGTTTGCAGGACGTCTACCGTAAAGTCTGGTCAGCAACATCCTCATGTTCCATATTAGTGGAGTTCACACAGATGCCCGTCCCAGCCCACCCTATACCGAATCACCATATATGGGACACAGACCGTGCAGGCCTGTCCAATACTGCCCTTAGCTCTTTAATTTACATCCTTCATTTTCTAATTAGACATCCTCTATTTTTATCCCAAGTAGTAAAACAGATTTTATGCTGTTTAGGAATAAGCAGTGGATTTCCCCAAGCCATCTCAAAACCTACTCAACCCAACTGTGCGCCACACCAATAGCCCGCATGCTTGCAGGTGTCACCTATACAAGGGTACACTGAAAAGTTCTCAGCCCAACCAACAAAGTTGGGGCTGTCTCCATCGAGGGCTATATACTTAGGGCTCCTTTTACGAAGGTGCGCTACGGGTTTTACTGCATGCACCAGATTACGCGTGCTATAGCGCGCACTAGCCAAAAATCTACCGCCTGCTTAAAAGGAAGTAGTAGCATTTTAGTGTGCGCTATTCTCACTTTAAGGCCCTAGCGCGCCTTTGTAAAAGGAGCCCTTAGTTCAGCAATTTTGCACTTTTTTTCATTTTGTATTTTTCAAACAGAACAAGAAAGTGGAAAATCACAGGACTAAGGCCCAAATTCTGTAACCAGCGCTTAAAAGTTAGGCACCTATTTCGGAGGCGCCCAACTGGATAGGCGCCTATCTAAATTGAACAACAAGCTCAATTAAGCTTTTTAATCGGCGCTGATTGAAACATAGGCGCCTATCAAGAAAGCGTGATTCTGTAACAAGGCACCTCTAAAAATTTAGGTGGCCTTCAAAAAAATAGGCGCTATGCATGTTAGGCAAGAACATGGCTACATGTTAGGCGCCTTGTCGCAAAATCATTGCTCTTAAGCGTGCTTATGCGCTCAGCTAGGCGCCTAACTTTTAGTTGTGCCTAGAGCTGGCCTATTTCTTGGGCGCCTCCAAAATAGGTTCCGCTCAACGTGATTCATTAAACAGCACCCAATTTTACTTGAATCGTGCTGAACAGTGCCTAATTAGGCGCCTAACTTTTGGGCGCTTCTTATAGAATTTGCCCTTAAGTGTATAGCCCTCGATGGAGGCTGCCTCAACTTTGTTGGTTGGCTTGAGAACTTTTCAGTGGCTTCTCATATGTAGGTACAGTAGGATTTAGGTGAGTTTAGGAAGGCTTACTTACTCCACCTTAAGTGTAGTAGTTAGAGTAGAATATGGGCCTGAGTCCCAATCTCTATGGTTTACCACCCTACCCACTAGGCTGCTCTAGGAACCTGCTTGCTGGTCTACTAGAACTGGCTATAACATCTGAAGCTATCATGCAGGCAGGTATGTACTGTTTCATTCACATCTTTGAAGGGTGGGATGGGGGTCAGCAACCACTGGGGGAGCGTGGGGGGTCATGCCTTTATCCTTCCAATGTTTATCAGGTCAATTTGGATATCTTAATTTGGATATCAAAACCCTGCTATTCAAAAAATTTATCCAGCCAGCTTAACCCCCTCTCCTCCCCTCTTGCAATCTCCTCCCTCCCACCCTCTACCTGTATTACCCCCAAAGACTCAACAATGTGAAAGTTTCTACTCTTTAACTTCCTCGTATTCTTCCAGCATCATCCAACACTTTTCCTATTCTCTCTACCTATCTGGTACCCTCTTCTCAAAACTTTATTATGAACCAATTCCTTAATTGTACAATGTAACCAGATCCTCATTTGTAACTTTTTCCTGGAAATGTCCAGTCCACTTAATTGTAACTTTTGTTCCTGGAAATGTCCAGTCATCTTCTGATGTAATCCGCTTAGAACTGTAAGGTACAGGCGGAATAGAAGTCAGTAATGTAATGTAATGTATTTGTTGTTAAAATATGACTAGCCTCAAACACCCACATTGTGCTCTGGACAGTGTTAATTGTACAAAATTGTCCAAATCATAAGCCTGCCCTAGTCCCGCCCAAACCACGGCTCCAAACACCCCCTTTAGATTTAGACACACTGCAGACAACCTCCATTAAAATCCATCTAGAAAATGGATATCAAAAATAGTGAATTGGAAGGATTTGGCGAGAAAACCATCGATCTGCCCATTTATGCTACTTTTTGAACATTTTTTTCTTTTTTGTAAATTAGCCCTTTAGTCAAGGACCCCACTTGAAAAAAAGTACTTAACAGCATTGTTAAAAGGTGATGTCAGTTAATCAATATAAGGAAGGGCTACCAGTACTTAGGGCTCCTTTTACTAAGGTGCGCTAGCATTTTTAGCGCACACTAACCCCGCGCTACGCGGCTAGAACGAACGCCAACTCAATGCTGGCATTAGCGTCTAGCGCGCGCTATTCTGCGCATTAATGCCCTAATGCAGCTTAGTAAAAGGAGCCCTTAGTGACTAAAAAAATCTCCACTATTACTTACCCTTTCTGTGAAGTTACTAGAGCTGTTGAATTCAACACTATGATTTGTTACCTCTGTTTCTTTCTATTTTAACTCGGAACATGGCTTAAAATGGCCCTAGGGCAAATAAAGCATATTAACAGCATTAGTGCACACTGTCAGTAAATGACCCCCAAAGTGTGATGATAGAAAACTGATAAGATATTCAAAAACCACACCATACAGCAGAAATTTAAACTAGCTTGATAAAATGGATAAATAAAGTTTAATGGAAGTCATAGAAAGAGTCAAATGCAAAGTAAATTCAGCGTGAACTGAATCAGAACAGTCCTAGGTCCAACTGGTACCTGGATAATTATCTGTACAATTTTAGAGCATCAAGCCAAAGAAAGTCCTCAGTGTTTCTTAATTCAAATGCAATGTAGCATATTTTTGTGAGTGCTCAGAAAAAAAGTTTGTAGGAGACCAGACTTGGAGCAGAGCACATAACATGGCTTTGCATTTGATAATCAAAATCCATCAAAAGCCATGCTATGTGCTGTGATTGAAAAATGAGAGTTTTTCCTGATGCTGGAGATCTGCGCACTCACAAAAACATGCTACATTGCATTTGAATTAAGAAACACTGAGGACTTTCTTTGGCTTGTTACATTGTCCTTGGTGACACGTCTGGTTATTGAGTATCCTGCAATTTAGAGCAGTGGTTGCCAACCCTGTCCTGGAGGACCACCTGCCAGTCAGGCTTTAAGGATAGCCTTAATGAATATGCATGAGAGAGATTTGCATGTAATGGAGTGAAAGGAATGCAAATCTATTCCATGCATATTCATTAAGGCTATCTTGAAAACCTGACTGGCTGGTGGTCCTCCAGGACAGGGTTGGGAACCACTGATTTAGAGCATCACTACTGAGTCTGTCCAGAGCAAGGTAAAATGTATTTGCTGCTGCTACTGCTCCAGAACTGGACTATCTGTTGTCCTAACTTGCCTAGATAGTTAGCCAGGATCTAAGAACATAAGAATAGTGCTGAATATCTGTTGTACTTGGATATCTTCCAGTTTTGCTTTGGTTTCACACCTGGACTGAAATGGTGCTATGTGGATGGTACCAGGGAAGTCAGTAGATATTGTAAATGGATTATGTGGATAATGCTGCTGAAAATCAATGGTTGGCCCTGGTGGGCAGGACTTATCCAGAAAAAAAGCTTCTCGTCTCTAGATATGAATTTGAGGCCTAAAGTTCACAATAAGGGATATCAAACTGTCTTCAGTTCATATACATAGAAACATAGAAATAGACGGCAGATAAGGGCCACGGCCCATCTAGTTTGCCCACCCCAATGACCCTCCCCTACCTTTCTCTGTGAATAGATCCCACGTGTCTATCCCATTTGGCCTTAAAATCAGGCTCGCTGCTGGCCTCAATAACCTGAAGTGGAAGACTATTCCAGCAATCAACCACCCTTTCAGTGAAAAATAATTTCCTGGTGTCCCCATGCAGTTTCCCGCTCCTGATTTTCCACGGATGCCCCCTTGTTGCCGCGGGACCCTTGAAAAAGAAGATATCTTCTTCCACCTCGATGCAGCCCGTGAGATACTTGAATGTCTCAATTATGTCACCCCTCTCTCTGCGTTCCTCGAGTGAGTACAGCTGCAACTTATCCAGCCGTTCCTCGTATGGGAGATCCTTGAGTCCCGAGACCATCCGGGTGGCCATTCTCTGGACCGACTCCAGTCTCAGCACATCCTTATGGTAATGCGGCCTCCAGAATTGCACACAGTATTCCAGGTGGGGCCTCACCATGGATCTATACAATGGCATAATGACTTCAGGCTTACGGCTGACGAAACTCCTGCGTATTCAACCTATGATTTGCCTTGCCTTGGATGAAGCTTGCTCCACTTGATTGGTAGTCTTCATGTTCTCACTGACGATCACGAGTTATATGGTCGGTCTTAAAACAATAGTTCAGTGCCAGAGTCTCAAAGGTCATTTTAGAAGCATCTAGAAATGTAAATAACAAAATATACATGACAAGAGAGCATACAGGTGAAAACAGTATGGCTCACTGGTAGAGCTGCTGCCTATAACCAAAGGTTGTAAGATCAAATCCCAGTGCTGCTCCTTGTGATCTTGATTTTCCAGTGCCAATCACTTTGAATGTAGGCTTTGAAATGCCAAAGCCACAAAAATGTGGGACACAAGTTTCCTTCCCTTTCCCTTATAAGAAGCTGTTATTTGCATGTGTGTATTCCCTGGAACAGAGGTTTCAAGAAGGCATGATGGTGAGAATGGTTTGGATGGTGTCCAGAAATAAAATGTGTATTCCCCAATTTACAATGGGTGAACGTGTCTATTTGAATAGATATCCTCATTGGCTTTTGTACCTGCTTCAAGGTGTATGTGGGAGTGCAACAACCTATTTAGACCTGGGATCTTTAGGTGTACAGTAAATGCCAAACAAAATAATGTCCCATTACAAAACAATTTCCTCCAAGCAACAGTTTGGGGGATAGGAGTGATCACTAGATACTTCTAACCCATTAACCACCAAGTTTAAAAAGGTGCCTTTGGGTTCTCAGTTGTTTTTTTCCCCAGATCTAAAATAGATGAATCTAGCCCCTTAAATCTGAAGCTGGATCTGTTTAATTCAGTGGTACTTAATTCCAGGCCTCAAGGGCCACTAGTGGGCCAGGATTTTAGGATAGCCGTAATGAATATGCATGAGAGAGATTGGCATGCTTCCTGCTTCTGTTGTATAGAAATGTATCTCAAGCATATTCATTTTGTAGTTCCCATCTCTTCTCTACCACCACTTTTGTGAAGAGAGCCTAACATACGATCCCTCAAAGGACTCCTAATCTTTAGGAAAGCAATAAAAAATGTACCTCTTCACCTAATCCCTAGCCTATGAAAAATGTAAACAAAGAAAGAAATGTATGTTGGAACTAGATCCTCTGTATATGTCGAGTTAGGATGAGCACATTGTTTTGTAAGTATGTCATATTTTGACTCTATATCCTGTATGTTAACCTGTAACCCATTCTGAACTCATTGGGAAGAATGGGATAAAATAACTTTTATTTATTTAATTCATTAACTGGTCACAGTTCTGAATATCAGTCGGTACCCGGTTAACTACTAGTTGACCATAAGAACATAAGAACATAAGCAGTGCCTCCGCCGGGTCAGACCATAGGTCCATCATGCCCAGCAGTCCGCTCCCGCGGCGGCCCAAACAGGTCACCTGTCTGAATCATCAGAAGGGGCCCCCTTGCCACCCTGGTTTCCCATTGAAGTCCTATCTTCCCATCGAAGTCCTAACCCTCCGGTTTTGCACATGCACGACCTGGTCGGGTTTCTATACTTATTTCCTGGATACTTCTCTCAGTATCCCACGATCCCTTTATCCCTCAGGAATCCGTCCAATCCCTGTTTGAATCCCTGTACCGTACTCTGCCCGACCACCTCCTCCGGCAGCGCATTCCAAGTGTCCACGACCCTCTGGGTGAAAAAAAACTTCCTTGCATTTGTTTTGAACCTATCTCCCTTCAGTTTCTCCGAGTGCCCCCTCGTACCTGTTGTCCCCTTCAGTCTGAAGAATCTGTCCCTATCCACCCTCTCTATGCCCCTCATGATCTTGAAGGTCTCTATCATATCTCCCCTGAGCCTCCTTTTTTCCAGGGAGAAGAGCCCCAGCTTATCCAACCTCTCGGCGTATGGGCAGTGTTCCAGCCCTCTTACCAGTTTCGTCGCTCTCCTTTGGACTCTCTCAAGCACCGCCATGTCCTTCTTGAGGTATGGCGACCAATACTGCACGCAGTATTCCAGATGCGGACGCACCATCGCTCGATACAATGGCATGATGACTTCCCGCGTCCTGGTTGTGATGCCCCTCTTTATGATGCCCAGCATCCTGTTGGCTTTTTTCGAGGCTGCTGCGCACTGTGCAGATGGCTTCAATGATGCATCCACCAGCACACCCAAGTCTCTCTCAAGTCTGCTGTCTCCCAACAATGCCCCCCCCCCATTTTGTAGTTGAACAACGGGTTCTTTTTCCCTATATCCACTGAGATTTGTTTATTCAATGTCAGAAGCCACATATGCCTGGCACTGAATACCTGTGGCTGTGAGAGTCTCTAATGTTGCATGCTGAATATAGCGTCTGATATGTTTTTAACCCGTTATGTCAGTATTGTATAAAGAAAAGTAAGTGCATCCTTTTCTGTATAGAATCATATCCAAATAGGTGCATTCTAGGTTCCTAAAACAGATGTATTGTTATAGAATTATTTTTTTTTTTCATGTGCATCAGTCACGTATTATACATACGGTAAGTGTAATGTTTCTGTGTTAAGTGTATGGACAGATGCTGAGCATGCTTCCAAAAGGTACCACACTTTTCATTTAGCACAAAAGTTTACTGTATTCTAGCAGAAGGACCTGTAAATGTGGCAAATGCTAAAAATAAATAAATACATGGAACAAACTGCGAGCCTGCATGGAAAATGACAACAGAACTGCAGGAGGGTGGCTGTGACATAAGAAATGAATCTAATGCTAATAGTTCTGGGAGCATCGGGGGAAAAGTAAGGTCAATCTGAGTGAGCTGGTGAATCTAATATAAAGTAATAGGCACCATGCAAGATGTCTTTTGTTATTACTAAAAAGTATGTCAGCTTACTCAGTTTAGCCGTGAGGATTGTTAAAAGGAGGCAAGAGGTTTTGCTTCATAATGTTGGTATTATTCAAAACAACAAGACCAAACCAAAAAAAAAAAAAAAAGTTGATCCTTATGTTTCACTCTTTTCTCATTAAAATTAAGGTTTTAAAAAAATACAAGCACATACAGTAAATTACAGAAGCCGGCACTGTGACGTTCATAAGACTGTGAGCCTCCTGGTGAGAGCAGTCGATTGAAATTAAAGAAAGCCCTGGTGTTAGTTGCAACTTGGTGATGATTTGAGAAAAATAAATATGAAAAATTTGATCACAATTCCATGGCCCTTATCAGAAAAATGCAAGGTTTAAAGTTACCTTTCATTGCTGCATTAACGCTCCTTATTTACATACTTGGTAACAAAAATAAATATAAGCAAATACAAAATAAGAATAAGAGCATAATGGGTCAGAGCAATGGTCCATCAAGCCCAGTATCGCAACTTTAGGGTGGCCAAACTACCAGGTTCCTAGTATCTGGCCAAAACCCAAATAGCAACATTCCATGCTACCGATCCAGAGCAAGCAGTGGCTTCCACCATGTCTGTCTCAATAACAGACTATGAACTTTTCCTCCAGGAACTTGTCCAAACCTTTCTTTAAACCAGCTATGCTAACCGCTCTTACCACAACCTCTGGCGAAGCATTCCAGAGCTTAACTATTCTCTGAGTGAAAAAAAAAAAATGTTTCCTCCTATTGGTTTTAAAAGTATTTCCCTGAAACTTCATCGAGTGTCCCCTAGTCTTTGTAATTTTTGACAAAATAAAAAAAAAAAAATCGATCCACTTGTACCCATTCTACACCACTCAGGATTTTGTAGACTTCAATCATAGCTTCCCTCTGATGTAATGACTTATGCAGACACATAAACACACCTGTGATTGTCTCTCCTCTCAACCAGCCCCTTAAAATCCTCCATCCACCCCCTCCACCCAATTCCCTAGCCGTTCCACACAAATCAATCAGATCAATTAAGACACAGAAGCCATATTGTGGGGAAAAAAGGTATCACCTACTGAGTCAAATAATATACAACAACCAAATAACCCACAAACACCTCTTGGGGTTCTAATACTCGGACTCTACTCCAACTGCCACCCACTGACAGATTATTCTCTTTCAGATCTAAGCTAATAGATACACCACCACCCTTTCAGACCCCCTTCAGAATAGCTCCCTAAACCCTTTGACCATATACTGTAAAGGGGGGAAGAGCAGGAGCAATCCCCAGTTGCTTCTGCCCCTCCCCCTACGCTGCTGGGTTCAAAATGGTACAGGTGAACCCCTAACAGTAGTCTTGCAGTACCACTGTTAGTGCTTATACTGCCAAATAAGCAGTAAGTGCTTCAAGTTTCAAGTTGTATTAAAATGTGATATAATCGCCTATTCATACATTTCTAGGCGAAGTCAAGTACTGTATATATAAAATACAAGTTAAAACAATACGAGCGTATAAAATACAAAACAAGTACATAAAACAAAAATATTCAACATGGGAAAACAAACAGGAACAAGGAGGGAAAAATGGGAAAAAATACAATAGTTATAGGATAGAAAAATATATAAGGTTAAACACACGCTTCTGGGGAGGAAAAAGTGTAAGTGCGGCTTGTGAAGTTGATCACACGTTATGTTATTTATTTACTGCAGAGTCTGCACTACTGAGCTACTGCCGGGCAGTGATTGCAGCAGTAAATTAAGCTGTGGTTAATTGTTATATGTTTAAATTGGTTTGAAAATTGTTAGCCACATTTGCACTGAAAATAATTAGAAACTAGGGGCTCCTTTTACAAAGCTGCGTTAGGGCCTTAATGCACGGAATAGCGCGCGCTAGCCGCTAATACCTCCTCTTGACAGGTGGTAGTTTTTCGGGTAGCGCATGCTATAGTGCACGCTAAAAACGCTAGTGCACCTTTGTAAAAAGGAGCCCTAAAGTTTTGTTTTTCTCTTAACACATCCCGCCCCTCCCCCCCCATTTTTTTTTTTACAAAGCCGTAACGCAGA
This sequence comes from Geotrypetes seraphini, assembly GCF_902459505.1. Taxonomy (NCBI): domain Eukaryota; kingdom Metazoa; phylum Chordata; class Amphibia; order Gymnophiona; family Dermophiidae; genus Geotrypetes; species Geotrypetes seraphini. The sequence continues at coordinate 10,167,244 of NC_047095.1, read as the reverse complement.
ATCCCTATGAGCGTTGGAGCTGTTACCGCCATGGCTGGCACTAAAAAACGCTCTATGGTTTTGTAAAAGGGGGGGTGGAGGGTGGGGAGACAATTTTGGTGAACATTTTGATTTTTCATTGTTCCATTACTTCCTGCATTTCTGCTTCTCAATCTTGTATTAGGCTTATAGAAGTGAATTATTTATATCTTATATCCTGAAAAAAAAAATTGCAGTGGACTAAAAATGGCACATCAAATGCCAGGAATCTTTCGGTTTGAACTGAAATGCTGTACACTTGGGTCAGAACATGATCCCATCATGTAATTGGTATTAGTGAAACTTGACTGAGTAATAAAATACCTCATGTCCTTTTGCCAATGGAAGGACATTCTCCCTTTCACTGACATTCTTAAGTAAACTTTCTTCCTTGATACAATATCAGGGACTGTGGACAATATGGTGATACATGCCCAACTACGTGTTCTACACATGGATGTGTCAATACTGAAAAGGGTGCTTCACTAGAAGATGATATTTCTCCTGCATTACAATAAAAGAATGTATATATTTATCACCCAAAATATCTTTTGGCTGCTAAATACCCAAACAGGTCTATTCTTTCCAATAAAATGGGTTGTTATCTATCAATAAAGCATCATTTCCTCACAGAGGGACAGAAATAGTATTGGTTCATTTAATCTTCATTTTACTATGTTAGAAATTTTTCCGGAAAGGAATGAAAAAAAATAAATGAGAATGTTTTTATGCCTTTGAATGGCTCCACCTGGAATACTGTGTGACGTTCTGGTCATCACATCTCAAAGAGCTATAGTAGAATTAGAAAAGGTACAGAGAAGGGCAAGGATAAAGGGAATGGGACAGCTTCCTTGTGAGGAAAGGCTAAAGGGGCTAGAGCTCTTCAGCTTGGAGAAGAGATGACTGCAGGGGAAGCTACGATAGAAGTCTGTAAAATTCTGAGTGGAGTAGAATGGGTCGACATGAATCGCTTGTTTACTCTTTCCAAAAATACTAGGACTAGGAGATATGCATTCAAGCTACTAAGTAGTAAACTTAAAACAAATCAAAGAAAATATTTCTTCACTTAACGGGTAATTAAACTCTGAAAATCATTGAACATAAGAATTGCCGCTGCTGGGTCAGACCACTGGTCCATCGTGCCTAGCAGTCTGCTCACGCGGCGGCCCTTAGTCAAAGACCAGTGCCCTATTTGAGTCTAGCCTTACTTGCGTATGTTCTGTTCCAGTAGGAACCGATCCAACCTTGTCTTGAATCCCTGAAGGGTGCTTTCCCCTATAACAGCTTCCGAAAGAGCGTTCCAGATTTCTACCACTCTCTGGGCGAAGAAGAACTTACTTATGTTTGTACAGAATCTTTTCCCTTCTAATTTTAGCGAGTGCCCTCTCATTCTCTTCACCTTGGAGAGGGTGAACAGTCTCTCTTTCTCTACTAAGTCAATTCCCTTCAATATCTTGAATTTTTCAATCATGTCCCCTCTCTCAATCTTCTCTTCTCAAGGGAAAAGAGGACCAGTTTCTCTAGCCTCTTGATGCCAGAGAACGTGGTGAAAGCAGTGCAGTCCCTAGGCTGCTGCAACCTATTAGCTGGCTGTGTCTGATTGATGGGCTGCAGAAAGAGGAGGGGAGCTACACTAGCCAAAGAGAGAGGCATTTCGGCCCTGATTCTAGAAACTCCACCTATATCATTGCGATTAGCCAATGTGGGAGCCTGAATTGTTTAAAAGATGTAACCGGCACCAATAATTGACAATTAGCACCTTGTAATTGATGTAAATTGCACTTTATTGGATGGTTAGTGCTTAACCCCAGCCTTGGGATACACCAAGCCAATCGGATTTTGAAGGTCCCAACAGAGAATACGCTTGAGATAAATTTGCATGCATAGCATCCATTTTATGCACGTATATCTCGTACATAGTGGTGGTGGTTGTACTGAAAACCTTACTGACTGGGTGTGTCCCTAGTATTGGATTGAGAACCCCTGCTCCTAGACATGTTATATTTATGTATGCTGTATCCCTGTCCTAGGGGGCTTAAAGTCTTAAGTCATGCATCTGAAGCAAGAGGGTTAAGGACTAGATTCACAAAGCAACCCAATCGTGTACCGATCGGTTTGCGACCCCTTAGCAACCAAATTCCCCTCCGGCCCGATTCACTTACCTCTCTACCGACATCCTCCGATCTGCGCATGCAAATGAGGGGAGGGTCATTCAAAAGTAGGGAAGGCAGCGATTCACAAACCAAAATTCTCGATCCTACTGGGCTGGCCGATCAACTCCTAAAGCAACTGCTCTACCAACACCTCTCTACCGCACACCTCTCTACCGACTCTCCTGCTTCATTGCTGCCTCTGCTGCCCCGATCTCGCTGCCTGTTTCGGGGGTTGCGGAAGCCATTGGGCAGGGGGGAGAGCAATGCCTGTTGGCTCCCTGACTTCCAATTATGCTGCATACATCTAGCAATCAGTATTAGCAGGACATTACTGTAGATGTGGATATGTTAAAAACACATGCTTCTCTCAAAATATCTGTGCACTGCCGTAGATCTGCCACTCAATTTTCTTACAAAGGCAAAATGACACGAAACCTTCTAAATGAACATTCAGTGAAATAAGGAGGCCAAATACGTGAAAACCGATCTCTACTGCCTTCCCTGCAGTGCAAGCCCATGGGTTTAAAGCGGAGCTGCATGCCACAGTGCAGCCCCGTTTTAAACCTGCGGGATCACACTGCAGGGAAGGAGGGAAGAGACTGCCGCCGCCGGTGGAGATAGGAGCAAGAGAGTCGGGCCCGAAAAACCCCCCAGTAAAAAAAAAAAAAAAAAAAGGACACAAAACGCATGCACAGACCATCTACAGGGAAAGCAGATGGTCTGCACATGCATGGGGATCGCACACCAGCGATACGTGCAGGTAGATGAGGGTGTTCCTCCGATCGCCCCTATATACATATTTTTGTTTCCTGAATTTGTCGGACCTGCCCGGATCGGGCCCAATCGGGCAGGTTAGTGAATCCTGGCCTAAGTGTCTGCCTGTCCAAAGTCACACAAGGAGTGTTAGTGGAATCTGTTATTTCAGTCCCACTGTTATAACCATTAGGCTATTTCTCACCTTGGGAGCTAGAAATTGCATCTTTCTCTTGCTTTTGGAAGCAGAATGCATGCCTCTTCGTTTCCCTCTAGCCTTGAAGGAAAAATCTTCCACTTAAAGAGCTTGGCTACATTCGTTAATATTAAAACAAAACAACAAATATGAGCTTCATTCTATACAGAAATATTCAATCCAAGGAGAAGAGATAGGAGACGAGTCTTAGAAGCTAAGATTCTGCATGGTCAAAAATGTCATTTTTTGATTTTGACAAATGTTTCCTGATATTCAGGAGTTTTTCAGTTCATTTTACACATTCCTTAAAAGAAAACCTAAACTCTATGCACCTTTGATATTTTTAAGCATACCGGGGCAAATTCTCCCCCCCCTCCCCCCCATTTCCTTTAAATCTCTATGGGCTTCGGGACAGTTACCTCAGCTATAGCCACTAGTGTGGTTTTGTAAAATGTGGGGGAGGGGGTCTATGAGGTGCATAAGTTAGTTTCAAGTTTCAAGTTTATTGGCTTTTAATATACCGACCATCAGCAAGTATCTGGCCGGTTTACAATAAAAATTTGAAAGGAAAAATTAAATAAATAGATAAATTTAAAATAATCAAAGTGTACACTGAAGACATTAACTAGACAAACTTGAAGGTGAGGGGAAATGGGAAGGATAGGGGGAAAGTTACATGTTAAAAGAAGAAAGGAGAAAGAGGGAAGAGGGTAAAACAAATAGGGTGAGATCGCTTTATAAAAGCGGTTGGTTAAATATAAAAAGAAGAAAAAGATGAAGAATGGAAGTAAGGAGAGAAAGAAAAAGGAAAAGAAAAAAAGGAAAAAGAAACTATATGTATGTAAAGGAAAATCTAAATACAGGAAAAGGCATCGCTGAATAAGAAGGTCTTCAAGCTTATCTTAAATTTGTCGAGTTGATTTTCGGATCGGAGTAGCTGTGGCAGAGCATTCCACAAAGTGGGAGCTACTACTGCAAAGTTTATTTTCCTAGTGTAGAATAAATCTTTTATAGAAGGAATTGACAAGAGTTTCTGATCGGCTGACCTTAAGAGACGTACTGAGCGTTGTGGGATGAGGAGCTTGTCTAGGTATGAGGGCAGGTGAGAAAGTCTGATTTTAAAAGTGAGCAGAATGGTTTTATAAGTGATACGGTGTGTAATGGGGAGCCAGTGTGCTTCCTTCAGAAGAGGGGTAACATGGTCAAATTTCCTAGCTTTATAGATGAGTTTTATTGCTGTGTTTTGAATTAGTTTTAACCGTCGAATTTCTTTTTGAGGAAGTCCATTATAAAGAGAGTTGCAATAATCGAGGTGAGAAATAACTAGAGAATGAATTAGAATTTTGAGCGCATCTGTCTCTAGGATCGAAGTTAGAGAGCGGATAAGACGAAGGTGTCTACCTCAATTAGTGAACTGACTTCAATTATAAGCTTTAACAAGCTCATAATTAAAAGAAAAAAATAATAATAGGGCGATAGGCGCCTATCTTCTTAGGCATGATTCTACAAAAGATAGGCACCTATCCATGGCACCATGTGGCACCTAACAATAAAGTAGGTGTGTTTAGGGGTGGAAAGTGACTTAGGCGTTGCTAGGTACAATTCTCTAAAGCAGTGTTCTTCAACCTTTTGACAACTATGGACCGGTGGAAATGAAATAATTATTTTGTGGACCGGCACTGGTCAATGACAGTTGAAGAACACTGGACTAATTCGTGGGCCAGACCCCCACCCATCTCCACCACAGACCCCGCCCCATTATAGTACTAATTGTAACACCATTTTTTCCATTCAGTTTTCATATATACACACAATATAATCTTATTAACAACGCATAATGGTTAACCACAAAATTAAACTACACAAAGCACACTATATGCTTCTCAACATTCATTCCTACCAGAACACAGATAACCCCTATGCAAATACGGGACCACAAACTAAAAGTACTAATATATACAAACAAAATCCTAAGATTCAAGACTCTGCATGCAGTACAACCCCCAGAGAAATAGAAACACGTGCATTTCTTCCTGAACAGTGCAAAATACAGACACAGCCGATGTAAATTCTCAAAATTGATACAATTCAATCACTAAATTCAAAAGTAAAATCATTCCCCCTACCTCCATGCTGTGTCTTACCTTCTGGCCTGCTCCCGCCTAGCCGTTTTATGCTGCCCCCGGTTTTATCTCCGGGCGACTCCCTCTTCCTCACTGATGCAGTGCACAAAGCCACGGGCAGCGGCTCCTCGTGCGCGCATCCCGCGCCTCATCTGGAAGCCTTCCTTCTGATGTTGCGACGTCAGAGAGAAGGCTTCCGGTTCAGGCGCAGGACGCGCATATTAGCACAGCAGCACTGAGGAAGAGGGAGCCGGCCCAAAGATTACGCCACATCAATCGTACCCAGTCTCGGGCCCAATGCACGTGCTGGCCCTGCGGACTGGCAGGAAATTTCTGCGGACCAGCAGTTGAAGAACAGTGCTCTAAAGGATTTAGGTGCCTATAATAAAGGCCTTCATTACAGGTGCCTAACTCTAGCCTTCATTACAGGTGCCTAAGTTTTAAATTACTTTCAAAAAAGTGATGCAAATTTTGAGTCACAAAAACTTCCTCAGAGCTTGTAATCATTTAGCAAAAACTTATATTTCACACTCCAGGCAACCGTCCTCTTTTGAAATCTTTTTTTTATAATTTATTGAGCCTCAGCCCCACCACTCCACCGCATCAAATAACTTCCATAGCTTTGAGCTTTATGTGGTAATATCGTCACTGGCTCACTATTATATTGACATGCTGCTTAACCAATTTCTTTTAAAGTGCGCCGTGCTATATGACTCGGAACCTCTTTTAAAGTGCTTAGTGCTTAATCACACTATATTCAATTTGCATTCAAATAAATAAACTTAGCTTTGGTAGCAAATTTTCTTTTTAGGATAGATTCATCAGTCATTTGTTTTATTTAGTAATTTGGTTCGGGAGGGTTGGACCCGACATGTTTCGCATATCGCTTTTTCAAGAGTTCTACCGCAACCGCCGGTTTCATCTACCCCACTTAATTTATCAGAGTAAAGATCTGTTCATGTTCAACACATTATAGGACTGCAGTCCTAAAAAGAACAGCCATCCTCTTAGAAGCAGTACCCTATGAATAATCCATTTTTAGGTGGTGGTGGTGGTGGTAGTGTGTATGGGTGGGGTGGGGGAGGGATGGGTTTATAAAAATAATGTTTTCTGAGAATTATTTATTTATTTAAAAAATTTCTATACCGCTTACAGCTAAACGGTTAACAGGATATACATATATAGTCTTAAAACATAATAAAATAAACAAGCCTTAAAATTTGTAGCTAAAAAATACTAAGATAGCTTTGCATAGAAACAGAGCTTAAAAAACATAGGTAAAAGTTAATGGCATATCATAGACACAGATTAATAACGTAACTGTGGATCATAAACAGTTCATCAGGTTTACCAAAAAAGGTATGTCTAAAAGAAAGCAACAACAAATAACTGAAAGGCATAGAGAAAGTAGACAGGGACAGATTTTTCAAACTAAGGGGAACCACAAGTACAAGGGGGCACTCGGAGAAATTGAAAGGGGACAGGTTTAGAACAAACGCTAGGAAGTTCTTTTTCACCCAGAGGGTGGTGGATACATGGAATGTGCTTCCAGAGGCTGTGGTAGTCAGGAGCACTGTACAGGGCTTCAAAGAAGGTTTGGATAGGTTCCTAGAGGACAAAGGGATTGAGGGGTATAGATAGGTGTAGATATGGGTTGTAGGGATAGGAGTAGAGGTAAGTTACAGGAATAGGAGTAGAGATAGGTTGTAAAGCTAGTCAGGGACCACTGCTCAGGCAATGGGCCGCCGCGCGAGCGGACCGCTGGGCGAGATGGACCTCTGGTCTGCCTCAGCAGAGGCAACTTCTTATGTTCTTATGTTCTGTTAAGTAATTTTCTAAACATACCCTCTCTCCGTATCTGTCCTAACCAAAGAGTTCCAAATCTTAACTCCTGCACAGCAAAAGGTCTTTTTGCCAGTATCGACTAACCTTGGATTTACAGTCGTCTTCAGCAAAGCCAAATTCTCAGAATGCAAAGATCTTTTGGAAAAATAACTAGATATGTTATTTTTAATCAATACTGGAATATTTCCATACAAAAATTAATGACAGATCATTAAAGCTTTGTACTGTATTCTGAAGGCTACTGGTAGCCAATGCAATTTTTGGAGATGAGGTGAAATGTGATCATATTTAGACAAACCTGTTATCAATCTTTCTGCCACATTCTGTGTAACCTGTAATGCTTTACATCTAACCTTTGTTATTCCATGATAAAGGGTATTACAGTAGTCAAGTCTCAACAAGACCATAGCCTGAACTACTAAGAATGTATTTTACCTTCATCATTTCTCATTTTCCTCTCCTTATACCCAAGCTGCGCTAGCGTTTTTAGCGCCGGCCGCCGCAGTAACAGCTCAACACTCATAGAATTCCTACGAGCGTCTGAGCTGTTACCGCCATGGCCGGTGCTAAAAACGCTAGTGCGGCTTGGTAAAGGTTTTTTTTTTAGCTAATCAATTAATGAGCATTCAAGATCTCTTTAAAAGGTCCCTGAGGGTTCTACTTTCCAGAGGAAGTGAAATAATTATTGAAATAATTGCCAATGTTGCACATTTATCTCTACCTCAAAGCAAACAACTGGGAAGGGTTATATCAAACGGATTGTTCCAAACGTTGACAATCACAAAAAAAACAAAAGGGAACAAACCTGAAGAAGTATTTAATACCTTATTTAACTCAGATGGTGCTCAGAATCCACGGATGGAATAGAAAAAACTCAGGATGGGGAACAAACCCCTAAAGAGATTTTTTCATAGAATCTATCATTGCACCAACTAGTGTGTTAAAAAGGTGATTAAAAGTGCTTCATTCTGTTTTGCATGTCCATAACATAAGTGAGTATTCAATGATTCAAAAAATATATATTTTCACAAAGTACAAGCAAACTTAACTTGAAAGTCCATACAGCGATAGTCCGGCAGGGTTCTGACGCGTTTCGCCGAGGAGGCTTCTTCAGAGAACCCGCTGTGCTGTGTGCAATTCAAAATGAAATGCTTCCTAAACAAACAAAAAGAAGGTGTAACTATATAGAGTTCACAAAGAAAAAAAGTGTATGCAACTTACTCTCGACGTTGTCAGCAGGATACCTGGTTCAAAGGAAGAAGTCTTTCATTTCCTGTGACATCAGTGCTCAGCTGAGCACCCTGTACTTATGTAATACCAGGCTGTCCATCATCGGTGAAGAAACGCCCACCATTCTACTTCTCGATTCAGTCCAGTAGGAGTCACTGTGTCCCAATGATATATCCACCTCTGTTCTTGTTTCCACAGCCAGGCTTGAACATTACCTCCTCTCTTAAGATGGGCAACTTCCAAGATTGTAAACTGGAGATCATGTAGTTGGTGAGATGTCGAATGCCAATGCTGCACTAAAGGGGCAGCTGAATCGCCCCTCCTAATCTTGCTCAGATGCTCAGTTATACGCACCCTGATGCTGCGAGTGGTGTGACCGATGTATAACATCTTGCATGGGCATATAATAATGTATACCACCCCCTGAGTATCACAATCCGTATGATGTTGGAGGATGTGAAATTTGGGTAAAGTGGGGTGGTTAATGCGTGTAGTTTCAAAGGCATAGGAGCAAATGGTGCAGTGGCCACATTTGAAGTGACCCTTAAGATGTTCAGGAGTGTAAAAATGTTCACTGACAAATTGGGAGGTAGTGATGTGATCACGTAAGTTCTTGCCTCGGAAAAACGCAAACAGAGGAGGTTGAGAAAGTTCTGAATTTACCTGAAGGATGTGCCAGTGAGATTTAATGATCTTTTTAATACCAAATGCTTTATAAGAATAAGGAAGAGTACACACCATACGGGGTTCCGCAGTTGCGGGGGATGGCTGTAACAGGTACGAACGATGGGCATATAAGGCCCTTTTGTAGGCCTTTTTAATAACACCCCACGGGTAACCTCTGTCAGTAAAGCGTTGCCACATATCCACAGAACATGTTTTGTACTCTTCTTTGTTGCTGCATAAGCGTCTGAGCCTAAGAAATTGGCCCATGGGTAGATTATCCCTTAGATGATGTGGGTGATAACTATCATAATGCAGTAAGTTGTTTCTGTCAGTTTGTTTGCGTTGTATCGTGGTTTCAAAGTGACCCTGACACAACGTGATCTGGATGTCAAGAAACGCAATTTGAGTGTAAGACATTGAGGAAGTAAATTGTAAGTGTGGGTTACAGGTGGTTAACCACTAAAAATTGAGAAAAGACCTCTGACGTATTAGTCCATACCAAAAAAATATCATCTATGTAGCGTTTCCAAACATAGATGTCTGAGCTATAGGAGGAAGTGTAAATGTGGGTCTCTTCAAAATCAGTAACATATAGGCATGCCAAAGTAGGGGCCATGGTGGCCCCCATGGCAGTGCCTTGAATCTGCAAAAAAATATTGAGTGTCAAACATGAAATAATTTTTTTGCAAAGCTATGCTGGCAATGGCTACCAAAAACTCCACTCTTGCTGCTGGTAAATTGAGAGTATTGAGATGTCTTCGTACAACCTCAATAGCACTTGCCTGTGGTATATTGGTATATAAGGCCGCAATATCTAAGGTAACTAAAAGAGCCCCCTGAGGAACTTTCAAGTTAAGTTTGCTTGTACTTTTTGAAAATATATTTTTTTGAATCATTGAATACTCACTTATGTTATGGACATGCAAAACAGAATGAAGCACTTTTAATCACCTTTCTAACACACTAGTTGGTGCAATGATAGATTCTATGAAAAAATCTCTTTAGGGGTTTGTTCCCCATCCTGAGTTTTTTCTATTCCATCCGTGGATTCTGAGCACCATCTGAGTTAAATAAGGTATTAAATACTTCTTCAGGCTTGTTCCCTTTTGTTTTTTTGTGATGGGCACATTTATCTCAGTCATTTGTACACATGTGCGTGTTCTAATTAGACAATGACTTAACTTACACATTTTCAGCAATATCTAAAATAGCTAAGAAAATGATGAAAAGGGCCATGAAGTAAGATCAGTTATCCCAGCACTTTGTTATCCTGTATTCAAACAGAACCCTAATGCAATTGATTGTAGAAGAGAGAGAGGGAAGCAGATGCCAGGGTTGATTTAACACTTCTGGTGAGACAGAAAGAGGCAGAGGAGGAGAAAGAGACTCAAATGGTGAGATCTTGCTAAACCTAGAGATGATTACAGCTCCATAATACGTAGAGGTTGTCATTAATCTGAAGGTGCAATTGAAAACTAAAAAAATAATAATAATACAGTAATAATAATACAACTTGATCCAGTTTGCTAGTGTCAAACAAATCCCTCTCCCCCCCCCCCCCTTACTAAGCTGTGATAGAGGTTTGTACTGCGGCCCGAAGTGTTAAATGCTCCAACGCTGCTCCGACACTCAGAGTTCCTATGAGCATCATAAGAACATAAGAACATCAAGCCCAGTAGCCCATTCTCACGGTGGCCAATCCAGGTCCCTAGTACCTGGCCAAAACCCAAGGAGTAGCAACATTCCATGCTACCGATCCAGGGCAAGCAGTGGCTTCCCCCATGTCTTTCTCAATAACAGACTATAGACTTTTCCTCCAGGAAATTGTCCAAACCTTTATTAAAATCAGCTATGCTATCCGCTGTTACCATAACCTCTGGCAACGCATTCCAGAGCTTAACTATTCTCTGAGTGAAAAAAAAAAAAAAATTCCTCCTATTGGTTTTAAAAGTATTTCTCCGTAACTTCATCGAGTGTCCCCTAGTCTTTGTTATTTTTGACAGAGTGAAAAATCGATCCACTTGTACCCGTTCTACACCACTCAGAGTTTTGTAGATTTCAATCATATCTCCCCTCAGCCATCTCGAGAGCCCTAACCTTTTTAGTCTTTCCTCATATGTCAGAGCAGTGTCGGAGCATTTATTGCCCTGTGCCATGGTAGAAACCTGGACTGTGGCTTACTAAAGAGGGCTTAAATATCTGCTCCAAGAGGAACCTGGATTTAGATCTGTAATGCATAAAAGGATCTGTGAAACAAACTATCTATTAGTACTATATTGCTATCAGGACAATGCTAATGATGGAATATAGAGAGTACATGCTGCAGGAGGTGTAGGCAGCTGTAAGGTCATACCAGTCTATTATCATTAATAGTCCTGAAAGACAATTTTAACATAGCGATCAGGAAATAAAGAATTTCCTTTTAATCTAAATCAAAGAAGAGATGGGAAACTAGAAAAGGCAATGTAGAAATAAACAGCAGGTAGTACAGGGCAGTATGCAAATGCACTTGAGAATGGAGATAACCTGGTGTGAAAACAAATGAAAGAATTCAAAAGAATTGTGAGAAAATCAAAATGATAAATATAATTTTTTTTTTAACCTCGGTGTAATTGCAACTTGTTTGCAGAGGTTATCCTGAAAGTATGTATATATTTTTGACAAGCCACAACCTTAGATGACTTTTTTTGTGTGTGTGTGACACATTTTGCAGTGCTAGAAACATTGCAATTGCTGATATTATATTGCTAAATATTATTGCAAATAATATTAACTCTCTGCAGATGATTATATAACGGATAACCAAATCAGTTTACAAAACTCTGTGAATAGAAGAAAGAGTAACCCCCTCTTCTATTAAACTGCGCTAGCAGTTTTTAGCGCACAGAGCCACGCTGAATGGCCTGCACTGCTCCCGACGCTCTTAGGAACTCTATGAGTGTCGGGAGCAGTGCGGGCCATTCAGCGCGGCTCCCTGCGCTAGAAACTGCTAGCGCAGTTTTGTAAAAGGAGGTCTAAATGTTGGTGAAGCAAAATACAATGAAAAAGAAAACAATTTAAGGAGTAATTTTGTTACGGTTTTCCAAGTACAGTCTTTTTTTCTCCAAGAAACAGAGTAAAGGGGATGGGACTTGATATACTGGAGGGGGGGGGGGGGTTCTATATGGTTTATACATTGAAAGTGGTTTACATATTTTAGACCGGTACTTATTTTGTACCCGAGGCAGTGAAGTGTTAAGTGACTTGCCCAGAGTCACAAGGAGCTACAGTGGGAACTGAACTCACAACCTCAGGGTGCTGAGGAGCTGCTCTAACCACTAGGCTACTCCACTCCATGGGCTTTTTAAAATAAATATATTGTTTTTGTATAATAAAATGTATCTTTTACTAAAGTCACAGCAAATGTGGCTGTAGTGCACCCTTACTATTATGAGGCTCTTCCGTGCGCCAGGTTGCGTTTGCCGTGGCCGGAAATAGGCAGATTTTCCTAATGGGCTTGCTCTAATTGTGCAATTAGCATGTGGTTATTAAAAATATGACCTATTTTTTAAGTGTAAGGACTTCCACACTAACCCCGCACTAATCAATGTGTGGCAATGCCCCATGTGCTAACTGATTAGCATCTTCACACCCACTCTCCACCCCCTAACATTTCCCCTTCCCCAAAATTTAAAAATGTTTATTTAGCAAGTGATATACGCACAGTAATTGGCTATTTTACCTTGGGATGCCAGTGCATGTCCCGCAATAAGCCTTTTTAATGCGTGGCAAGCACGCGCCAGCACTTACTGCGTTTAGTAAAAGAACCCCTTAGGTATTCCTGAGGATATTATCCAGATTGCGGTGGTACATGCTGCTCACAATCCAGACAGCTGTACTGAATAACTCTGAATAATTTCAACATTAGTGGCTATAACAAAGGCTGGCTGCAAAGTTTAAATGCTTACCTGTTTGGTTCTTACATTAAAGATGTTTTGCTGTAAAATACATCCCATATAAACCTAGAAAATACCTTCATCCCCCATCAAACCCCACTCAATCTATGTATGACTACATGTTTTAAATCATTTAATACCCTCTACCTTCCCTCCCCAAACCCTCCCTTCCCTTCCCCTTCCAATGATGCCTCATTATTATACTATGTAATCTATGGGCCCATAACCTTTTATATATGTAAATGTCCAGAATGATGTACGTTAGTATAAGTTTCCATGCACAAATACCGTGCTATGGGAATTGTGCTGCTATCTGGACTACACTTACTTTTTCCACTATTCTTTAAAGGAAGCCTCAGCCCCACCACTCCACCGCAAAATTGTTATTTTGTTGCGAGAAGATTTGTGTGGCTCTTCATCATTGGCCGTCCTTGTTATATAGTATTCTAAGGTGTTTTGTTTATATTTCCCATTCACAAAAGTGCTTCAATAAATAATTCAATAAATAGTGCTAAATGTTTCTATTGTGTAATGGTACTTAGCTTGCGTTATCCAACTTGAACACAGCCAAAAGCTCAGGAGTCTGACCCGACATGTTTCGCATAAAAATGCTTTGTCAAGGATCCCCCTGTAGTAAAACAAATGTAGGGAAAAGAGCTATGAAAACATCTTAACACATTGCTACTATTCCTGCTCATTTCAAAGTTGTTAAAAGTTTTGTACTCACCGAGTGTGCTGCTGTCATCCGACTCCAAAAAAGTAAGAGAAAGATGGCGGCGGCACTGACCCCGGCTTCTTTTATACTCCTCCCATTCATTCAGTGATGTCATTCCCTCCTCCTTTGATCCCATTGGCTAACCTATCAATGTCATCCACTCGATTTCCCCATTCAATCCTCTAGGTATTACTGTATCCAAAAGGTAGATATATTTCTGTTCACTCCAATTAAGATTTTTTTGATCTTTCCCTCCATCCCTTCCCGTAATCTTATTAATAACATGCCATCTAATATCATTCACAACATGCCCCTGTGTAATCCAGTGTTGTACTAGGGGTGCCTGCATAACCTGGTTTGTGATGCGTGACTTATGCTCTGTGAGTCTGGTTTTTATTTTTCTATTGGTCCGTCCCACATATATAAGGTCGCACGGACAAAAAATTATATAAACCACACTTTCAGAATTACAGTCAGTATCCACCTTAGCCCATAAAGTAATGTTTTTACCCGGTGCTCTCCATTGTTCTCCTTGTATCGTAGAAGAGCACCACTGACACTTCCCACATTGGCGATGCCGCCCCCCTAGTTGTTTAGACCTAACTCCATATTTTTGAAAACTGTATTTCTGCCTAAGGGTTTGACCCCTGGAATACGCTATCCTTGGGAAATCCCGGAGTGAATCATGCATTTGAATAATATCCCAATGCTGCCTCATAAGATTGACCATCTTCCTAGTTGCTTTCGAAAAGGGTAATACACAAGTCAGACCTTGAACTTCTTTGTCATTTATTGTCCCTTGACCCATTATTATACTAAGCACCTTAGTGTTGTATGTAATATTGACCACATCAATATGTTCATCATATTATTATATTTGATGCATCATCATTGTTATACAAGTTTTAATGTTGTATTTGTTGTTGTTTGCATTAATAAAAATTGTTTGAACTTAAAGATGTTTTGCTGTAATTGTGAAGTAAATTCTTTTTTTTTTTTTCCATGTTCAGCTAGACTATAGAATCTATGAATCAGGCTCTGTATCCTTTTTTTGTAACTATACAATTCTGTAGATAACTACAGTAATAGAGATTTAGAAATGTTAAGTAACAGTAGAATTTTTACATACTGTGAGGGTAGTATATGTTAGAACAGTGATATGTCTAGAAGACTTTAGTAGACAAAGCATTTGTAAGCAGTAAATTGAGCCAAATTAGATTAAGTGCAGAATTATGTCTAGAAGAATTTTAAACCACTAGCATTCTCTAGAACAGTGCTCTTTAATGTGAAGTTCAGGGGCTAATGTTGACTAGAAGAGACCTCTTTGGTGGTCCTCATTGTCTTTCAGAGGGGGAGGGGGATTTCTGCTATTCTGCCTTTCCACCCAGGCTCAGGACAGAAAGGAAAAAAATATATGGGGAAGGAGGACATGGTATTTCTGAATAGACAAAAGAGAATGCATATGGAAATGCTCACACCTGTTGAGGGTACACCCCAATTGAGTTTGAAGGTGAGCTAATGGGAATGGATGTCATTGACACTGGTCAGCAGTATTGTGACCCTGCATGGGAAGACATTGTGTGGCTTTTCTTCAGCTCATTAGAATCCAAAGTGACCCCAGCTTGAAAATTAATGAGCACTGTTCTAGAAGAATGGTATCTGATAGAACAAAGCTTGTCACCATTAACAAAAGCTTGCCTTTTTATTATTATTATTATTATTATTATTATTATTAATAAAAGCTGGTCATATGCTAGTTTGCAAAACAACATAGAAACCTTTTCTATTTATCCTCATTAGGGTCATATATGCAAGAGTTTTTTCAAAGTCGTTAGCCCCCAGATTCTCTATATCAGGGGTGTCCATCCTTTTGGCTTCCCTGGGCTGCACTGGCCGAAAAAAAATGTTTCTGGGGCCACACAAACGCTGCAGCAAGACAGAGGAGGGAGCCGGCAAGATGGTAAACACCCGGGGGCAGCAGAGGAAAACACTGCATCTCCCTCGACCGGGGCCGCACAAAATACTTCATGGGGCCGCAGGTTGGACACCCCTGCTCTATATGGTGACTAACATTGAGCATGCAAATCTGTACACATTGCTGATTCACACACACAACTTAATTGATAAACAAGCCAATCAGCATGAATAATTGCCACTTAACAAGTAATTGTTGGCACTAATTAGAATTTACACGCACAACTTGCTGGCTGTATTCTATAAAGTTGTGCATGTAAATTCTACAATGCAGTTCAGAAAAGTGAGTAAGCATAGGAGGGGTATGAATGGGTCATGGACATTTCTATAAGTTACACGTACTTTTATAGCATACACCTGATCCGTGCCTATGTTAGGCACAGATATTTACATCAGGTTTTAGTTGGTATAAATGGCCATGCCAAAATTATAGGGGTCCTTTTACTAAGGTGTGCTAACCGATTTATGTGCACGCTGATTTAGCACACACTAAAGATTATTGCACGCTAAATGCTAAGGTGCCCATTATGTTCTATGGGCGCCTTAGCATTTGGCACATGCTAAATAGATTAGTGTTCGCTAAATCAGTTAGCGCACTCTAAAATCGGTTAGCACGCCTTAGCAAAAGGACCCCTTAGTCCTGGGAACAGGCACCATGCACAGTTTAAAACTGTGCCTAACTCAAGATGCAGTTTATAGAATAGCACCAAGCATGTTTTTTCAGTGTGGATTTTTTGGGGGGTGCCATTGAATTAGGTCCTAGATGGAGAAAACCTGAAATATTTTCTGATAAAAGGGTATATCATGTAAAAGGAAAAATGCACTAGAAATCAAAGGATAGAAAAATATATAATCAGAACAAAATTTAAGGCAATTTTATTAACTTTAATCCAGACTCTGATGCTTACTGTTTTGGATAAAGAAAGCAGTAATATTGATAATCTTATTTGAATTTCTCCCACTCGCCCTTCCAAAAATCTGTATACACTTCCCCCTCCGTATTCGTGAATTTCATATCTACGGATTTAGTTATTTGTGATTTTTGACCAGAAATTTTTTTTTCATTTTTTGGGCTATTTTTAGCCCTGTAAGACCCCCCTTCTTAAGCCTTACCTGGTGGTCTAGTGGGTTTTCAGGCAGGAGTGATCTTCCCACGCTCCTGCCCCGTATAGATCGCTCACAGGAAATGGCTTGATAGATTACGGGAGCTCAAGGAAGCCATTTCCTGTGAGCAATCTGCACGGGGCAGGAGCGTGGGAAGATCGCTCCTGCTTGAAAACCCACTAGACCACCAGGTAAGGCTTAAGGAGGGCTTATAGGACTTAAAAATAGCCGGGGGAAGCGGGGGATAAGGGCAGAACCGGCCTGAATATTATTCGTGGGCCGGCTCTGCCCCTAACCCAGGTAAATACGGAGGGGGAAGTGTATCTCTATGACAATGACAAGCCAATTCTATAACTCTGTGGCAATGTTTATTGCCTACTTTCTTTTATAGAAGATTAGTGTAGCCATTTATATGGTATGTGTGTATGCAGTTCAGGCGTGGGATGCCTGCCGGGCGTTGGTTCACCCGAGCTAAGTACCACGCTTTCACAGCAGTATAATATAGCATTTAAATAATGCAGCATTAATACGAATATCAGCTTGCAATATGCTATATATTGTGGGACCGGGATCCTGGCGAGGCCTAGTAACTTCCCAGAATCCCAGTCTTGGCGCGAGCGTAACCGTGGTGGACCACAGCGGCCTGGTGCCTCCCATAAACTGCACACCACACTGGCCGGGTTTTGTCCAAATATATTGCTTTTATTTATCCACAAGGAAAGTTTCCAACAAAAAAGGTCAAAATTTGGCATTCAAAGTAAAAACCCAAAACATTCCAATTTTCTCTTGTTCTGCTTTCTTTCTCTCATGTGCCAGTTCTTTTCACTGCACCCTCAGTGCTGGCCAATTCAAGTTCCCAAATTAAGAACATAAAATACAGGTCATGTTAGGGGTTATTTCCCCAAGCAGTGCTAGAACCGTACCTGCCTTGGTAATAGTTAGGCTACCTGGTTCTAGGCACTAATTAGGTTTCCGGTAGATTTGAGTGGCAGTTCCCTTTTACTAGGAGCAGAGGGACTTGTGCTCCCACAGGTGTGGCCACTGTTCCACTCATCTAACACAAAAGTAAATTCAGCAGCTTCCAGCCCAGCTTGAAACACGGATACAAAATCCTTCACAAAACATAAAACTCAAAAAGGAAGAAACAAAAAAACCCTTTCACCAAGGAAAAAGGACATTCAGGCTTTCCTAAACCTATTCCCATTCCATAGGGTGTTCTTCCTCAGAAGACATAGCATTATTCTCTAACCAGTCCATGTCACAAACCTCAGATAGTGTTTCAAGGTTTTGCATTTCCCTATCCTGGTGAGAACTTTCCAAGGCTGGCCAAAAGTTAGCTGCTTTAGCTGGGTTCCTTCTCAGCTTCCCCTGAGCTTCCAATCCCAGCTGTCCCTCCTCTCTCACTGACGAGGGAGCTTCAGAAAAAGGGAGCCTCGGCACATAACCACGCCCCCTCACAGCAGCTTTAGCTAATTCCTTAAAGAGCCCTGTCCTTCCCGTTCCAGCCTGAGCTCTGTGAGTTTTTAAAGGGACAGGCTCCCTCTTAACCCTGTGCTCAGGATTTTCCCTATACTCAGGATATTTCTTCTCCTTAGTCCCTGGCACATTATCAATGCTTCCCTGCTCTTTTCCCTGGGCTTTTCCCCGGGCTTTATTAGGACTAGCCAGATCCCTGTCACAATATATAATAAGAACATAAAAAGCTCTTAGAGAAAATAAGACTATATTCGATGATAGCTCAATCGAGGGTTTAACTACCAAGATTTGTTCTGGGGTTAACCTTGGGCACTGGAGAAATTTAGTCTTCATCTCTATACATTGAGCTGAGGCCACTTTTGAGTTGTGTGTTGGACTTATTATATGAGTTTAACTGTATGCAGTTAGGCCCAAACCCTTATGTCAGCTATAGAGCTGGAATAAATATGTCTCCCTATTGCTAGAGATACGCATGTAAGTTACATGCTTCGATGTGTGTCCCATCCATAGTTTGCCAAGACTCTGTTCATATGTGTACTCATCTGCAAATTATGTACTACTGCAGAAATGCAGATGACTATAGAATAAAACTTTAGGTGAATATCCAGCATCTAGGCACATAAGTGTGCACAAACACACACACAGCTAAATTCTATAAAGTGCACTTAAAGTTAGGCACCTACATCAGGGCATCTGAACGATGTAGGCGCCTAACTTAATTGAATAATAGGCTAACTTGGCAATGCCTCTTAATTGGCATTAATTGCAGTTAATTGAAAGCTAGGCACCTTTTTTGAGTTAGAAGCCATTGGGCGCCTAACTTAGGCCCAGATTCACTAAAGATAGCGACTCAATCGCTGTTGGCCGATTTTTAAACAGTGACTGATTCACTATCAAGTTTGCATGCAAATGGTTTGCATGGAGGAATTCTATGAGCATCAGAACTTTTACTGCCACGGCCGGCGATAAAAAAACCTTAACGAGGCATCATATAAAAGGGATAGGTAGGTGTTTATGAAGGGTATATGCATGCAGAATCTGATATTAGACCACTGACTTTAAAGGTCTGACTCTATAAAGAATATCTATATTAAGCACCTAGCAGTGCCCTAATTGCGACCGCCTAACGACACCTAACTTTGGGATCTGTGCACAATTTTTTTAAAATTGGTTTAATAGGCATGGTAATTGACCATGCCAGTTTTCAGCCAATCAAAAATAAATAAATTACCAATTAAGAGTTTGGCGCCAAATTCTTAAGACGCCTAGTGATGACTAAGTGGAGGCACCCTCCAAAACCTAATGATGCCTACCTGAAAAGTAGGCATGGTTAAAGGTGGAGAATAGGCATGGTTGGCTTAGCCATTGCTAAGTGTCCAAGATAGGTGCTGATAAATTAGGCCCGGTAAAACCTGGCCTAATATACAGGCGCCTACCTCTAGGATTTCTAGGAAGCACTAGGTGGGATTATATAAACAACACCTAGTGGCTGATTGACAATCACACTGACCAGCGCCTACAATGTATGTGCACTTAGGCACCATTTATAGAATCTGGCCCTAAATGTCTCTTATTTTCTCCAATTTAAAATATCTTCAAGAAGCCATTCTTGCCAGGGGTAATCTGTGAAAACTAGCAAGAACATTTTGTTATTAACACAGTTTTCATTTCTCTTAATCTCAATCTAAAAGCAATTGACACATTTGCAGAGAGAAGGTGATATGTTTTCCACATCTTCAGGATTGCTGGTGGGCCTTTATTTAAATAAAAAGAAAGATAAAAACAACGAATACTCTGTTTCTTATAGGAATAATGCATAATAACAATAAACTAAGGGATCAGTATTCAGCCAGCATCGGTCAGTGTTTTTTTTAAGCATCAGCCGTAGCCAGCTAAATTAGATCTGGATACTCAATGTCAGCCCCTATCTTGGTACCATCACCAAATATGTGGGTCTGTAGTAACTACTGGGAGTTACTCCGGAACTGCTAATATTCGGTTCACTTGCAATAGCGTTTTATTGCTGTCCTAATTTACCCCCTCCTTTATAAAGTTGTGCTAGCGTTTTTTAGTGTTGGCCGCCACGGTAACAGCTCTGATGCTCATAGAATTCTTATGAGCGTCCAAACTGTTACTACCATGGCCGACACTAAAAACGCTAAGGTGGCTTTGTAAAGGAGGGGTTAACTGGAGAGCTATCTGAGAACGGCGACTGAATATCAAGGTACCTGGATCTACCTCTACTCCAACCACAGACCACCTGGAATTACCAGAGAGTGCTGCATAAAACAGATATTCATCAACACTCTCCAGTTACATGCCATTGAATAGAAACTCCCTATTTAAACTATGCTGAATATTGACTGCTGAGCATTTTCGGCTGCTCAGCCACCTGGAAAATTGCTATACAGTTTAAGAAAACATTGGTCTCAAATTCAATAACATAGGCGTAGGTACCTTCACTTCCTTACCTGCACAACCATCTCTTCACACATACTCATCCCCAAAGCATACATCATCATCCCCAAAAGTAGTGGCAACTGACCACAGTTTTATGTACTTTACTAGTTGTTTAGCCCGTTACATTAACGGGTGCTAGCAGCCCTTCTCCCTTATTTTTACCTCCTCCCTGTCCAGCAACACCTCTCCCCCTTTCCCTGCTCCCCCCATATAGCAGTAGACCATCTCCTTTTATCTTCCCCTGTCCAGCAGCACCCCTCCCATTCCCTCCTCCCCCTGTCCAGCAGTAGCTCTTCTCCTTTATGTCCTGATCCCCCCCCCCCCTGTCCAGCAGTAGCCCCAGGAAAAGAGTGAGGATCACAGGACTAAAGCTTTTACTCCAATCCTCTTGATGTCTGACATCCAAGTAGGGGAAATCCACTCTCCCCACCTCCTTGCTCCTGCTGCACTTCCTCCTCAGCTATACACACGCACACACACACTTACATACAGCTCTCCAGCTCCTCACGCCCCTCCTCCACCTTCCGCTTCTTCGGCGGGGGCCAACGTTTTCTTTATTTTCTTTTCTTTTCGCGTGTTCCTCCATCACGGAAAATCAGCACTACCGGCCAACTTAGTCCCTTGCCGCCCCCTTCCCGCGGTCCCAACAAACGTCCTTACTCCAGCAGGGGACGCAGCACTCTAAACACGCTGCTTCGTGGCCTGCTACTGTCCTGATTTGCTCTGCCCGTGTAGCAGGCCGCGAAGCAGCGTGTTTAGAGTGCTGCGGCCCCTGCTGGAGTAAGGACGTTTGTTGGGACCGCGGGGCGGGAAGAGAAGAGAAGCGGCGGCAAGAAACTAAGGGAGCCGAAGGGAGGGTCGGATGGGAGGCTGAACAGGGGTTCGGGTGTGCCGGGGAGAGGAACGACGCCAACGACCGGATATAGAGAGAGCCGCTTCAGCGTCTCTGAAGTTGAAAAAAACTTTGGCCTGTCTCCGTGCTCGGCCATGGCGGGCTACAGCTTCCGCGGCCTGCAGCTGCGGCAGCGACATCCGTCTTGACGCAGGCGGGGATCGTGAGAGTAGCCACCGCCGCATCTTTCAAAGAACCATAAGCCACGCATGCGCACTTCCTATGTGTCGCTACAGCTCACGGAAAACCGGCGCACACATAGGAAGTGCGCATGCGCGGCTTACCATTTTATTATATTAGATAACTAGAACTACAACATCCCTCTCAAATTGGCTTGTAATTGAGACTAGATAGTATTCATCTTAGGCCCAGCTGTTTATACAATTATCAGAATGTGAAACTTCCCAACATACAGCAACAAAAGGACCCTGATTCTATATTCCTCATGTATTTCCCTTGAATGTCTTACTTACTATCAAATAACTTGTAGTTCTTTTCCCTTCCTTTCCCTGTGTCTATGGGTTTGTTAAGTTTGTCATTAGTCATGCAAAACTCATTTCTTGTTATGTGTTGTATTGTTCCCTAAATTTTGTAATTTTAGTGTTATGTACATTGCTTAGAATTATGATTAAGCGATTAATCAAAACCATATTAAACTTGAAACTTGAAAATACGTCTCAAGTTTGACGACTAAATCAATGTGCCTAGCTGATTTAGGCACCTAATTTAATGAATCAGCACTGATAACAAGCTTAATTGGTGCCTAAATTGGTAGGAATATACTCATTTCGGGTCGATGCCTACAAGAAAGTGAATGTGGTTAAGGGTGGATAGTGGATAGATCTTACGTGTGTTTTCTGGCAGATAGCAGCTGTCAATTTTCAGGTACCGTGTCTCTCGGTACCTATTTTTTATGCACCATTTATAGAATCAAGGCACTTTAAAATGACCAAATATCTCTGGGACAAATTGCAGGCCTTTCAGGAACCATCCCTAGTGGTACATAGTTATATCACCCACTTTCCAAAATTTGTGAATCACACTAAAATCTTATAAGAGTAGGCTATCACACAAATATATAATCACAAAGACAGGTATTTCAGAGAGAAACCAGGGGTCTCAAGTGCTCCCAGCCAGAAGCCCAATGTATATTACAAAGCTGGTGGCTTATTCGGTGAGCTATCATCGATCCCGTTTATACTCTCTATACCAGAATTTTATAGTTGTTTTTAACTTTTTATGTTTTTATATACATTTTTTTATATATATATGCTTTTTTTTGTGCTCTTTTCTACATTTAGCACAGCTGAATTACTAATATATTGCTCTTCTTTTTTAATGAAAATTACTTAGCTTTCATGTTCTTTGGCTGAAAGCATCATATATCAATTTTCTTTTCAACAACGACGGAAGATCTCCGTTTCGCTCCTATTCATTAAACAGGAGCTTCATCAGGAAAACGCCAAAGGCAGCACTGTTAACCCCCTGGCGCTGCAAAGATATCCGAGCTGATATATTGAAGCGACTGCTCCGTGCAGAGACCCAGATAACTTAAAGGGTCAAGAAGGGTCATAGTTATATCACACATGCTATCCATACACCCCCACGCCACCAATATGGAAGTCAAATGTGCACAGTAATGCGAGTCTTCCAAAATACTGCTTCAACTGTGATAAATGCCCTTATCCAACCCCTTCCTTTCCTCCATAAATGAGGCAGTCATCCTGCCTCCTCTTCAAACTCTTGGCTACCTAAAGGTAAGCCAAACTTTACCCACTCACCTTCCCATGCTACCTCTTTCTGAGTCACCTGGAACCTTCCTATCCTAACCCCTTTCCCCACCTCACTTGAATAGACACATGGCTCAACCACATTACGGGCCTCCTGACTATCTGTCCATCCATGAAAAATACATTCACACCTATCAAAACATTATGCAACAGGAATTTGAACATTATATTGTGCATTTGACAATGTCAGTGATGATGGAGCTTGTCTTCTGCATGTCGTGATTTAGCTACCAAACTTTTATGACTCACTTCTGAAGAAATAGTAACCTCAATAATAATAGTACTCAGGAAACCTCATACACTCCAATGGGAATTCAGATTCCACTGTACTCAGAACAAGACAGTGGTGTTGGAATTCTTCACCATTCCCTTTACATGGAGAGTAATAGATATCTTTTTATGGAGATAAATATCTTTTTATGGAAATAAATATTTTTTCTTTTTTCATCCTTATATATTCTTATATCCAAATAACTTATTATAGCTTAAATAGCTTATAAATCGAAAAGGAGTTAAAAGTGTATCACTTAACTTAAGATCCTTATCGGTTCCCCTTCCCGACGCGTTTCGGAGTTCTTTTTCAAGGTCGGGGGAACTGAAAAACAGCACACATAGCATAAGTGAACACACCACAATAACATTAAAGAACTTAAATCATTCTAAATCTGCCACTCACCAAAAGATAAGGTTAGTCCTTAACCGTACATTATCTGCCACTGGCTATCCAACAAGATGGCCGCGGCGTTCACTGAGGGAAATATATAGTCCCTCCCCCCTCCGTATCCTAGCAACCCAGACGAGCCGAAAAAAAATTCACCACAAAAGTCGTGATTTAGTACATATCACCGTTTACTTCACATCACTGCCATTCTTGATTGTTATGAGAACATTTTGTTCTTATGCTTTTTCATTTCAGTTGTATGCCCTGGCTCTTCAGACATTGCTTCAGTGAAATGAGCTGATTTAATTCGAATGATTGGAAACTAAGAGGAGAAAATTAAGTTAACTGTGGGCCTGACCTCACTGTTTTAAGTCAAGAGTAATAGCACTAATGAAGACTTCTGGTAAAAGACGTGGAGGACAAGGGACACATTGATTTTATGTTTTCACTTTAAACAAAGAATTAAAACGTATTGAGGGCTTTTACAGAGGGAAGCTAAATATGTTACTTGGATCAGTTGAGTGATTTAGAAAAACTAGAGAAAGATTAAGAGCATGTTAATTGTTTCAATATGACAATAATTATATTAAAATAATTCACAAAAGACAATAATCAGCATATCTAACAGACCTGAAGATTTTAATGTATTTTGATTTAGAAAAAGGACATAAGCAATGATTAATACCTCTGTCTTTCTCTAAAGATGTATGTACAGATAGATATGTATAGACATAGATGCAGGGACCAATATTCAAAGTGATTTAGTTGGCTGCTGACCAGTTTAATCGCTTGGCTGGGGCTAGCCACTAATATTCAGCACTCCTTAACCAGTTAAGTGCCAGTGAAAATTGCAGTTGATGCTGAATTCAAAGCCGGCTATGTTGGGGGGGTGTTCCGTGGCGGAGTCTGCACATGACCACTTAAGTGCCGATATGATACTGTAAATCAAGAGGAACAAGGGAACAACAGAATAATAAGCCTGGTGGGCTAATGTCAATACCTTGAAAAGGTATTTATTTGGCAGCCAGTGTAACCAATGGAGTAAAGGGGAATATCATTTAACACTGGGTAAAAAGCAAGCTGCACAATTTTGAAGTGTTTGGAAGCGCAAATTAGATGGTTTTGTGGGGGACCTGCATATACCACATTGCAATAGTTTTAAGTGTGAAGTGAGGAAGGCATGTATGGAGGTATGTAAGAAACTATGATCCAATTTTAGCACAGAAGGTATGAAGAAAAGAGAAGGAAGAGAAGCCCTGATGAGTTACTTTGGAGATGTGTTTTACAAAGGAGAGTTGCAGACAACTAAGGCCCAGATTCACTAAAGATAGCGATTCAATCGCTGTTGGCTGATTTTGAAACAGCAATTGATTCACTATCTTGTTTGCATGCAAATGATTTGCACGGAGGTGCAAATCATTGGCATGCAAACTCCCCGAATCAATCGCTCAGTAAATGATTGAGTCAGTGCAAAGCCCTGACAGTAGTGACAGGAGAAGCAGATCAGATCACCATGGTCTCATTATTATTAAAACAGCACCGAGACTAAATGGGGACAATCCTTGAGACAGCTTGTTAGCGAATTGCAAATTCACGTCCGAGTCCCTCCTATGCTGCTAACTAAGATAAGTTTTTGATGACACTGTGTTATAGTTCATAAAAAGGTTAAGTATTGACCGAGGAGGAGGCTTTCTACAGTAGACTCGAACTGTACGTGAAAAATGTAGTTCAAGTGTAGCCGCTGAGGTCATCATTGAAATGTATGGCAAGATTTGAAATGTATTGCAAAGTATTTAAATATGCTAAATGAAGCGCTTTTGAAACATTGAACAAAAGAAAGAAAGATTTCTGTTGGACTTTATGCAAGAGTGTGACAATACACAAAGACACATTTTAGAGTATGTTTAGAAGTATATCCCCAAAAATGCACATAGAAGTGACCAAGTGGAAAATATTAATATCATTTTAGAAAAGCAGTTGTGCATGTGTAGACTTCTTCTAAAAGTGAAATATCCCCACCCCTGGAAGTGCATATGGAGGTGCAGGCAAAGGTAGGTGTTTTATTTGTAAGTTAGGTGCCAGCTACATGTGGAAAGAGGATCAACTTTACAAATGTAAATGTGGGACAAAATACACAGGAGTAAGCACAGGGTTTTAGTCATGTGTATGCTGCCACTTACCCTTGCAGGTTGCAAAATAGCAACCTGTACCTGTACATGGTACCAAATACACATACAAAACATCCATCTTTAAAACCTACACCCATCAGACACGCTACCCCCTCCCCCACCCCCAAGCATCAGATTCCCCACTGATATCAGATTCTCTTGATCCTCTCTTGCACTTCCCTGTAGACTGATGATGAATCCTTCCCAGCAGTCTCAAACCCTCTCCCAACCATTTGTAATCCATGTGTACCCCAACCTATGCCCCCCTCTCTTGTTTCTTGGTGAAAACATTTGAAATAACCACATTTTTAATTATCTGCAGATACTATAGTAAGTCCAGGGCAGCTCTAAACTTTCCCAACCCACTGCTGGAGCCTACCTGGAGAGAATCCTGGTGGTCTAAGGTTGGGGTCTGATTGCGATACCTCTCCTCTCCTGCCTCAGGCTCCAAGAACAAATATGGTACCTTTGACCATTAGCAGCAGTTTTGTGGTACTACCATTAGGGGCCATCCTTTCATCTAAGAACCTGCATGCATGGCCATTACATTAACCCTAGTCATAACTATTCTATGAAGACTTTGTATTATTCATTGAATCTTAGTGTCAGTTTTTGACTCACACAATTGCCTTCAGTATTGCCGCTGACCTGTGCAAGAACAAAATGTCCTCTGCTAGGATCAATTACAGCTTTTTGACCTAGAATGAAAGAACATATAGAATGAGCAAAGGGTTGGCTGGGCCATCAGTTCAGGTTTGCTAGGTCTCTTACACTTCGCACAATAATTATTAACATCTCCTAGATCTACAAAATAAGGAAGATTAAAGAAACAAAACATATGAATGGTACAGAATTATTGTCATGGAGCACATTGGGAAGTATTCTTTCAATTATCATCTTACTGCAGGGTTATGGGGAAAAACAGTCCCAAAATTTTTGCTTTGTTTAAGTTCCTATGTCATTTTTACCCATGTTCATTTTGTCTTGTTTTGGTTATTCATTTTATGACTGATGCCATCAAGAGTACATACTCTTTCAAAACAGTGCACCTTCTTTGCAAACAGCATGCACTATTATAGGCAAATGTCATTGATATCTCCCATTCAAACAATGGCCAATTCCTACAAGGTTTGTGATAAGTTGATTACCATCTGTATCTGGATTTTCATGACAGCCTAATTCAGTCGTAGCTTTACCACATTGTCTGCAGTTATTTCTCATGTTTTCACTAAGAAACAAGGCTACCAGTCCCTGAAGCCAGTGGGGGTAGGAAGTGAGAAGGGGAGGGAGACTCTGGGAAAAACAATGCATGATTTAATGTTATGAAGCATAAAACAAGCAAACTCAATCTCTGCCACTTGTGTTGGTGCGTCAAATCTGTCCAAAGAACTCAATCCACTTTTGAATGCTCCAAAGATATGCTCAATGACAGTGAGTGGATATGTGCCTCATTATATTTGCTTTTTGCACATATCCCAGGGGTGCACTATAGTAGTAAGAACCCAGGCCAAAGAATAGCATGAACACAAGTCCTTGTAGGCACTGGAGTAAGCGGGACTTAATCACCCTGTCATGGAATCCTAAAACCTCCTTGTGAAAGAGTAAGGAGTTATGTAACAACAATCACAGAGGCCATTGCTGCCTCCACAATTTTAGGTCATCGATTGTTGCCCGCCCTCCCTTTCATTTCCTGGTATTATGATTTTAAATCTTCGGGCAGCTGCCACTCAGCATCAAAGAGCAGGCCTTCTGGGGAAAGGCTTACTCATGGACGCTGAAGGGTGGCTGCCCGAAGATTTTAATCTATAGTGCCAGGAGTAGGTGGGTCGTGTGCTAGGGCGGTGCTCCTGAGCCCCCCCAAATAAAGCAACACTCCGTTGCCTATGATCTATGGAAATCTGACTCCTAGCAATAACGCAGCAATAATACTTCTAGATATCTTAGTGGTTATATTGGACCCGTCAGCCACAAGGGGAGAGGAGGCCATTTTTCCCACCCTACTACCCACCAGGTACTCCAGTAAGCCTAGGAGCTATGATGAGGCACTGAGGGAGTTGGGGGCCTTATGGCCGAACATCTGCTTTTAAGTGTCTTTAGGCTAAAAGGGAGATCTCTGGGGAAGATCCCCATATATTGAGCTTACCAAGAAATGCCACTAGCTTCAGCTTTATCTGATCTTCAAAGTGACCGAAAACACTGTTCTGTTTGGCTGGAGACCAGTAACCAGTTCAATAAACACAGGCAACTCCTCTGTTCCCAAAGGCTATATTCATTGAACAGCAAAATTAAGATGAAATGGTTCACTGTTTACGTGAAGAAGTTTGCAAAAGCAAAATCCTATTCCAGGTTTTGCTGTTTGATTTGGCTTACTGATGAATTGTCATTTACATCTTGCTTCTGTTTTTCCATTTTTAGCTTTAACAAGATATATAACTAGGTTAAAGTAATGAAAATTGGTTAAATTATTACTTCAGTAAAAGTAGAAGTAACAATTGTTATCCTGTACTTCTCTTACAAGTAAAAGTAACTATTTGCATGCACTTAGTTACTATACAACACTGCTTATTGGGCCTGATTCTAACTTGGTAGGTGCCTAGGGAAACAGTGCCTACCTCATGTCAATCAAATTTAAGCTCCATTTATAGAACCATGCCTACCTGTGCCTAAATTGAGTTAGGTACCAAAACTTAGGTGCCAGCATATTAGGCCAGGGTTTTCCTGGCCTAACATACTGGCACCTAACGCTTTACTTTCCCAAACTCTGTCCCTAACCACACCTACTTTTCATGTAGGCGCCAGTAGGTACCATGTCAATTTTTCACACAATTAATATTTTTATAATTGGCTTTTACTGGTGTTTTCATGTTTCATGTTTATTAAAATTTGATGCAAACGCTTATAATATAGTTTTAAAGTGAATTACAAATATAAAAAGGGGACAACAATGGGAGGAGGGAGGGTCAAACAATGTGGAGGGGCTAAAAGCAGAAGCAAAAAATGTTTTTTAAAAAAAAAGACCTACAAAAATAAGTTTGATTGGTGAATTTTAATTTCCGAAAGCATCTTTAAAAAGAAACATTTTCAAAAATCTTTTAAACTTGTCAAGAGCAGATTCTCCTCTAATACATCCAGGCAAAGAATTCCATAATTGAGGCGCAGCTATTGAAAATATTTCTGCTCGTCTCGTGCCAATAAATTTAAGAGATGGTATTGAAAAAAAGGTTTTGATCAAAGGACCACAGAGTTCTGGATGGAGTATAAGGGATCAGTAACCTGTCAAAAAAGATAGGCAGATTAGATTGGCGGATCTTAAATGAAAGTAATGCTATTTTATAGGTAATACGATGGGGTACTGGCAACCAATGCACATTTTTTAAGAGAGGTGTTTTAAAAATCATTATAACATGCAGGTCCTGTGCTTCCAGACAGATTTGCTAGGACATCAGGCCGCCCGTTAGTATAAAATAATATCTGAATTCTTGAATAAAAAGCCAAAAACTAGTCTTGGGGACATTTGGAGCATTGAGATAAACCAGCATATTTCTGCATCTCAATAGCCACAAATTTGGACTTGGAGGATGAGATATACAGCATCAGCATCTATGAGACAAACCTTTTTTTTTTTTTTTTTTTTGTTACATAGAAGTTTCTGGACCCCTGTTCATTTACAAAAATTAAATAGTTCTAAATCTAATAGATACTGGCACTGTCATCTTGATGTAGGGACACTGGATCATCTGCTGTTCTATTGTCCTTTGATAATTAACTTTTGGAAGTCAATATGGGGACAGATTAATACCATACTGGAGGCATCAATTCCATTGACATATGAGGTAGATATATGTGGAACATTATTGCAAATTAAGCCCCCCATGGAACGCTATAAATGCCGGCTTTTCCTTATTATGACTGGGATAGCCATGCAAATGATTACTCGCAATTGGAAGAATTGGGATCACCTTAGTTTTCCTTTTTGGTGGGCGAGCTTATGTTTAATTTATAAATATGAGAAAATGAATGCTGACATGCTGGGGCTTCTGGGTGACTTTGCCCTTTTCTAAACCTGAGCTGCTCCGTGAGGGAGTTTTTTGCCAGTGAAAGAATCAAAAGCAGTTTTGATTTGTACCTTTTGATTCTATATTGCTACATTAGTCTGAGGCTTTTTCTCCTTCTTTTTGGGTGCATGCTGGGTTTGAAGAGGGGGTACATCGGTGCCATGGTTATACAACATTTTGAATCATTATATGAACATATTATATGTTGTGCATCCTCGTATAATTTGTTAACCTGTTAATTATTACAATATAAGGATTCCATACAACTTTATTACAGCTAATAAGCTTGGTGGATAGCCCTCTTTGGAAAGAATATCAATCAACATCCTTTAAATTAAGGGAAGTGGTGGGTAAGATCAGTGTAACAGTATCTCTTTATTAAACATCTGTACTGCAGTCTCTTAACACCTCTGCCACAGGTTGCTGGCAAAAACATATGTATAGGGCAGGGATCTGGATTCTGGCTATCTGTAAAAATATTTTATTTCTTTATAGAATGGGGGGGGGGTGACAGATGGTAAAGCTTCACAAAGTCATGGTGAAAAAAAAAAACCACAAAAAAATCAAAGCAGCTTAGAACTAATTAAGTCAGAGCTAATGGTAGCAATTAATTATGGCTACAGTTGTATAGTTTTTCAAATTTGCACTAGATTTTTAAAAAAATGCTTAATTCTGCAGCATTAGCAGAAAAATACATATTGGTTAGGAGTAAGAAATATGCAAATTTGTAAATGTTTATTTTATATTGTGACCTGTGTATTATATACAATGTAAGTTAATTGTTTTGTTTAATATCATCCATTCTATGAACATTTCCTGGAGTGATGCTGTGATGCTAAAAATGTGCAAAATATGTTATGTCTAATCTCCCTTCAATTCATGGCCAAAAGTTGATCACCCTGGTTTGAATTCACCTCTGTTTCCTGTAGTACTACAGAACCTTTAAGTTTCAAGCTAGCAAACAGCAGACCAGGCTAGGCAATAACATCAACAAAGCCGGGTTGACCTACGGCGCATTTTGGAAAGAAATCAAGACAGTTCTGTTCAATTGATTTATCTCCTAGTCAGATACCCCTTCTAAAATTATTAACAACATGTTGATATTGTGTATTCTCACTAATTGTATTCTGTTTCCACCGACTGTTCAGGGACATCTTCGCCAACTGTATTCTGGAATTCGCTGATTGTCCAGCCCGTTTTACTGTAGCATGTTGATATTGTGTTTCTCATTAATTGTATTCTGTTTCCACCGACTGTTCAGGGACATCTTCGCCAACTGTATTCTGGAATTCGCTGATTGTCCAGCCCGTTTCACTGTAGCATGTTGATATTGTGTTTCTCATTAATTGTATTCTGTTTCCACCGACTGTTCAGGGACATCTTCGCCAACTGTATTCTGGAATTCGCTGATTGTCCAGCCCGTTTCACTGTAGCATGTTGATATTGTGTTTCTCATTAATTGTATTCTGTTTCCACCGACTGTTCAGGGACATCTTCGCCAACTGTATTCTGGAATTCGCTGATTGTCCAGCCCGCTTCACTGTAGCATGTTGATATTGTGTTTCTCATTAATTGTATTCTGTTTCCACCGACTGTTCAGGGACATCTTCGCCAACTGTATTCTGGAATTCGCTGATTGTCCAGCCCGCTTCACTGTAGCATGTTGATATTGTGTTTCTCATTAATTGTATTCTGTTTCCACCGACTGTTCAGGGACATCTTCGCCAACTGTATTCTGGAATTCGCTGATTGTCCAGCCCGTTTCACTGTAGCATGTTGATATTGTGTTTCTCATTAATTGTATTCTGTTTCCACCGACTGTTCAGGGACATCTTCGCCAACTGTATTCTGGAATTCGCTGATTGTCCAGCCCGCTTCACTGTAGCATGTTGATATTGTGTTTCTCATTAATTGTATTCTGTTTCCACCGACTGTTCAGGGACATCTTCGCCAACTGTATTCTGGAATTCGCTGATTGTCCAGCCCGCTTCCCTGTAGCATGTTGATATTGTGTTTCTCATTAATTGTATTCTGTTTCCACCGACTGTTCAGGGACATCTTCGCCAACTGTATTCTGGAATTCGCTGATTGTCCAGCCCGTTTCACTGTAGCATGTTGATATTGTGTTTCTCATTAATTGTATTCTGTTTCCACCGACTGTTCAAGGACATCTTCGCCAACTGTATTCTGGAATTCGCTGATTGTCCAGCCCGTTTCACTGTAGCATGTTGATATTGTGTATTCTCACTAATTGTATTCTGTTTCCACCGACTGTTCAGGGACATCTTCGCCAACTGTATTCTGGAATTCACTGATTGTCCAGCTCTCTTCACTGTAAACTGCCTAGAAGTTGCAAGATTGTGGCGGTATAGAAAAAATAAAGTTATTATTACTTTCTATTTCCCACTGTACTTGCCACATATTTTTCCTCATTTGCTGATCTAATTCTTGGGGAAAAATTCTTGTTTTGCAAGATGTGTTGCTCTCTTATGTTCTTATGTTCTTCCATGCTCTTACTGGAGGATTCTCTCTCATTCCTTCTACTAGATGGAATGCTTGTCCAAGTTTAAAGACCGAGATGGATTTGGGACATTTCCTTTCATATTTATACTTTTTTTGCATATTTGGATTTTATAACACCCTTAAGTCGATTAGGACACCTCAGTGAGTATATATTTATATGAGGCCTAGTCCTCCTTTATCTTGGGAATTGTACAGTCTTGGCATAGATTGTATTTTATACATTGCTTTGTAGGCATTAAGCAGTTTCTCTTCTTTGTACATCCAGTTTTCAAGACTTTTCAGATGCTAGTCTATGCTTTATGAGAATGTAGGAATTGCTAGCTGATTAATGGCCGGATCTTATTCAGAGGTATTAAAGCACTTTCTAATATAAGTTTTAATCTCCTGTAATATTCTCTACTGATCTTCATTCTTGGTGATTTATGCTTGATTTTAGCTCCTTTCTCTACTTCTACCTTCAAGTTCAAGTTCTGTTGTGTCACAGTCATCAGTCAGAGAAATGTTTTCAGTTCTGCTCAATTTTCTTCTAAAGAAGGTTGCCTTAGCACATTTGTCTCCTCAAGGAATATTCCCCTCTGAATCTTGATGTTAGGAATAGCAAATTGTCCATCTTCATACTTCAAACAGAGTTTGGTCTGCCACATTTTCATGGTGAGCTTGATGTACTAGATCAATCCATTTCAAGGCAATTTCAAGGCAATTTATTATCCCAGGTTGTGGGATACTTTCAAAGGCTTTCTTAGAGACAATTCATGCTGTACTGAGATTTCTGTTTTTCTTAGCACTAGTAATGATGGCTTTGCTCAGTATTAACTGGACTTTGGTTCTACATACTTCTTTATTGCCGTTCTCTCATAGGATCGCTGTGCTTCAAGCTAGAAAGTTTTATCTTGCCTTCTACCTTAAATGTTTATATTTCTTATCCAACCAAAATATTTTTAGATGGTTTTTTTTTTTTGCTCTGTCTTTTAAATTCAGGTTTAGCAGCTTGCATAGCCATCTCATTGGTCTTCTTGGTTACTTATTACTGCTTGCTCAGCATCATTTGGGGAAAGACTTCAATTCTTATTTGGGAAAGTGTTAAAAGGATGTTACTGCAGAATGTTCTAGAAACATACCTTGTTTGGCATATCCACATGTTCCCACCTTGCTTACTGCATCATGACCAAGCAAGGGAAGCCAATGTATGGGGCATAGTTTTGACATTCTTGCCTTCCATGGATCCTATGTAGGTGCATGGACTACAAATACGTTGCTATGATTTTAAGAATTCACAGTAGTGAACTGCACGGGAGAAGCAACTTAGAATCAAAATTGTTAGGTGTCAGTGCAACATCAAGGAGCAGTGGGTGTCAGATCTTGATGAGGAAAAGAAATGTAATTGGTATACACCCACCAGAGGAGGAAAATGGGAGATGAGAGAATACAAAGTTCAAAGAGCCTAGAAATCTAGGAAGTCAATATTTAAAGCAATTTTAAGCAGGCAGGAGAGGCTCTTACCCACAAAAATCTCTCTCGGGGATAGGCCACCGATAACCAGTAGCACTTAACCAGTCAATGTCAATAAATAGCTGTTCTAACCAGACATCTTGAATCCTGGCATTGGAGCAGCATTCTGGAGACAGAGTGGAAGAGGAGCAGTGGTGTAGTGAGGGTGGGAGGTACCCGGAGTGGTAGTGTCCCTTCAATCCCCCTGCCATGTGTGCATGCCCCTTCTCTTCCCCATACCTCTTTAACTTCCCCAGCGCAAGCTGCATCTCCAACTTGCTGCCTGCACTGGCCTCGGCTTTCTCTCTGACATCACATCCTGGTCATGGCACCAGGAAGTCTAACTAGGTCTAACTGGACCACCATGAATGGTCAGTTAGAGAGGTGGGCAGAAACAAACCCCCATGTTACCATTTTTTTTTAGTGGGATCCACAAGAGGTTGAAGTGAGTGGGGTTTGCTTTTTCCCATACTCATAGGAGTACCAAGGATAGTCAGGTAAGCCTGTGGGGCCTACTGAGCTATAGGGAAGGGCTTCTTTTGTTGGGTCTAGGTCAAGGAGAGAGGATCAGGATGAGGTAGTTACATCATATGGGGAATGGGCTTCTATTGTTGTGGTCAGGTTTGGGAGGAGGCTAGGGAGGGCCTGACATCTTCTTATGCAGATCCTGGTTGACATTCAGCTAAGACCTGCTGTAGGTCATAGCTGAATATGGTCTGGGACATGTATCCAGCACATACCAGTACTTGAAATAGCCCAGATATTGAATGATGGTGCCTGGACATGGCTCTACATTGTATAATTTAGCCAGTGATGGTCAGCACTTAAAACAAACACTGACAGCAATGAGTCAGATAATTACTACATATTGAGTAGACAAAGTCTTACATAAGTGTTTTATGTAGTGTCACACATTATACTTGGGAATGCACCTTATCTCACGTAGAATGGGATGAAGTACATAATAATTCTGCTATTAGGTAATTAACAACTAATGAAAGTTGTTAATGAAATTTGCTTTAGGTGTTCAATAACACTAGCAAGCCTGCTCACTGAAAATAATAAACTGATAAATATTATTGACATACTTTTTTTTTCAGTGTAAGTAAGTCTATACTCTGAATACAACCCATATATAAAAATGTGATCAAAATCTTCTCCTTGCTACCACACAAGCATCTTATAAGTTGACACATTCAATTCACTTTTTCGAAACTGGCTGAGATGTTGCACTTTCATGTTATAGTCTGATTTAAGGTGAGTAAGAAAACATGTGTGATGCTAAAGCTTTTAGGACAGATTTATTTAATAACGCTAAGCCTTCAATGAAAGGTAGATTACTCGCAAGAAGACATTTGCTCTTCTCAAAATTACAGATTGGGATGTAGGTATTTCATTCACATAATTGAATATGGATCTTCTTTTGCTAGAAATAAATTGGTGCAAGAGATAAAGGATTCAAATTATCAGAGATATATCATGTAAGAATGTTGAGTTGGGTGGAGGCTTACTACTACTACTACTAATTTCTATAACACTACCAAACGTTCACAGCGTTGTACAGAGTCATGAAGAAGACAGTCCCTGCTCGAAGGAACTTGCAATCTAAATAGACAAGACAAATAGGATGCCATGGATACAGTTTAGGATGCAGTGAATACAGTTAAGGGGAATGGTTAATTGCTGGCTAGGTTGGTGGATAGTGGGGAACGGGGGTTATGGACTGAACACTATATCAGAAAGGTGGGCTTTCAG
This sequence comes from Geotrypetes seraphini, assembly GCF_902459505.1. NCBI lineage: Eukaryota > Metazoa > Chordata > Amphibia > Gymnophiona > Dermophiidae > Geotrypetes > Geotrypetes seraphini. Next base: position 10,131,264 of record NC_047095.1, on the reverse strand, counting down.
TCTGCTTTTAATCAAGGAAAGGGAAGGGGGGTGGCAGACAAACTCAGGTAGTTTATTCCAGGCATAGGGGGCAGCTAGATGAAAGGAACAAAGTCTGGAATTGGCAGCGGAGGAGAAGGCCACAGTTAAGAGCAGCTGATCTAAGGAACACTTTAGATGTCGAAGGCAAATATTTTTATTGAAATTTTATCAGAGAAAAAAAATACAGTAAACAAAACAGATATGATAGATGCCAATGCATGACTATCGTACAAGGCACTCCCGTAGGAGACACTAGAGTAACCTGGAGAGGGAAAAAGGGGATAAACATCTTGCCGTAAGCAAAAACACCGCGTAACAATAATAGAATGTGCACTCCAATCACGCTATTTTATTTATTTATTTTTTTTATAGATACTAATACACTTTAGATGTCATTTATTTTTCTTCCCAGGGTTGTGGTAGGAGCTAATCATAGTTGATTGGATAAGACTCAGTTGGATATGACTGTGGTCATATATAATAGCTAAGGCAAATAATCTTTTGGAGCAAAATGCAAGTAAACATTTGCAGAAGGGGTGGCCAACAAGTTATGGCTGTAGAAAATGTGAAAATCACAAAATACATGAGCACATACAACACTAAACTGTTTATGTGGTATTATTGTGATTTTGCACTTTGATTTGGTTATTTGTTTCCAGTGTACCAATGCTGATCTCAAATTCTGTGGAATTCTATCAATTATAGATGCCACATAACATAACTCAATCAAAAGAAAACAACAGCCAGTAATTCTGCTTAGGGTCTCTTTTAATAAAGTGCAGTAAAAACTGGGCTTAACTTGTTTTAACATGGGGCTTTCCGGGGGCACTAAACCGCTTCCAATATATATATTTTTTAAAATGGTAACTAGTGGGTTAGCACACTGGTTCTAAAACCTGTCCAGGGGGACCCCCAGCCAATCAGGTTTTCATGATATTCTTATGAATATGCATGAGGAAAATTTGCATATAATAGAGGTTACAGGTATTCAAATCTGCCTCATGCATATTCAATAGGGATATCTTGAAAATTCTACTGGCTGGGGGGGGGGGGTCTTCCAGGACAGGTTTAAGAACCACTGGGTTAGCATAAACAAAAGGCAAAACACCAAAAAGGGGCTGATTCGATAAAGGGTGCCTAAAGTTAGGCTCCTCTTAATAGGCATCTAACTTAATTTGCAAAATGCCCTTAATAAGCTCAGTAATTGCTAAAAAAAGAAGTAATAATTGGGCGATAGGCACCTGATTCCATAAAAGATAGGTACCTATCGCATGGTGCTTAGCCTAATGCCTAAGGGCTCCTTTTACAAAGGTGCATTAGGGCCTTAACGCGCGGAATAGCGCTCGCTAAAATGCTGCATGTGCTAGCCGCTACCGCCTCCTCTTGAGCAGGCGGTAGTTTTTTGGGTAGCGCGTGCTATAGCGGGCGCTAATCCGGTGGGTGCGCTAAAAATGCTAGCACACCTTTGTAAAAGGAGCCTCAAGTGTGCATTTCTATAGGTGGAGCGTGAGTTAGGTACCGGTAAGTACGATTCTCCAAAAACTTAGGTGCCTGAAATGTAAGCCCTTAAAACCCTCATCTACATTTCAGGTGCCCAAGTTTTTACATAGGCGCTGCTAGCCGCATTTCTGTAAACGGCATCATTTTTATAGGCGCCAAATAATATAGGAACCGTTTCCAGAATCAGCCCCAAAATGCTTAACGTTTCTACAGTAGCCTGTTTGCATATGCTAATTGTGCATCAAGGACCTGAGTCTATATATAGCATCTAAAAATCCGTACCAATCATTAGGGCACTTAGAGCGATTCAATATAAGGCATGTACCATATATCATGCATAGCGTCCTGTGAAGCATAACATTTAGATCAGTGGTCTCAAACTCAAACCCTTTGCAGGGCCATATTTTGGATTTGTAGGTACTTGGAGAGCCTCAGAAAAATAATAGCTAATGTCTTATTAAAGAAATGACAATTGTTCGTGAGGTAAAACTCTTGATAGTTTATAAATCTTTCCTTTTGGCTAAGTCTTGATAATAATATTGTCATTTATAGCAAAAGAGAGATATGATCAAGAAACTGTTTTATTTTACTTTTGTGATTATGATAAACATACCGAGGGCCTCAAAATAGTACCTGGCGGACCACATGTGGCCCCCGGGCCGTGAGTTTGAGACCATTGATTCAGATGCACCCATTTAGGCGAAGGCCTAAATACCTGTGCCTAAGATGTGTGCAAAATGGGTATATTCTATAACAGTATACAGAACTTTTAGGAAAGATCCACCCATGCTCCTTCCCTGGCCATGCTCCCGTCTGAGATTTGTGTACCACTTTAGAGAATGTACCTACCAAGTTGTGCAGTCAGTTATGAGATGTTAATTGCCAATTATCAGCACTGATTGATCTTGTTAAACAATTAAGTTGTACAAGCAAATTGTCTATGATGTACATTGATTTCCACCCACAACTTATGGCACTATAAACAGAATTTGGGCCTAAGGGTGTAACACCCTTTTGTAAAATAACCCCTTAGTTTGCTGTTTGATCTGATGTTAAAATCTATTTTTTTTCTACAAATGTTAAGGAAGTTTATTTTATAGGCAGAGATGAATCATTTATATATTTTTACCTATCCATCATTGGTATGTTGTCTGTATATTAAAAAATAATGTTGATTAAAATATGTTTTCTAATTCAGTATTCATTTGTGTTTGGTTCATTTTCTATTAAAACTGCCACTTACTTGGAAAGGATGTTTGAATACATGTGGGCAATGAAGGACTACAGGAAATCCAATATAAGATTGTTCATAGGGTGTGCATTACCAAGGATAAGAGGAAGTACAAAAAATAGCTTTGTAGGAATATAATGAATGCAAAATACATGTAAACACATTTAGCAGTTCATACTGTTCGTAATGTAATGTAATTTATTTCTAATATACCGCTAATCCGTTAGGTTCTAAGCGGTTTACAGAAAATATACATTAAAATTATAAGTAAGAAAGGTACTTAGAAATTCCCTTACTGTCCCGAAGGCTCACAATCTAACTAAAGTACCTGGAGAGTAATAAAGAAGTGAAAAATAGAGATAGAGGAAAAAATAAAAAATAAACATTCTAACAAGACTACATTGATCTAAAGTACTTTGGAAGGTAGAAGAGAGGAGAGAAAGGAATAGGGAGGAACCGTTGACAGTAGAATTCTGGAGAAATTTAAATGATAGAAATAGAACAAAACAAAACAAGTGGCAAAACAATGAATGAGATTAAAAATAATTCATAAACTGGAAAGAAAAAGAAAACATTGTCTTCATTCCACGGTTTCAGCGTCACTGATGAAGTGGAGCAGGTAAGTTTTGGAGGAGCGATGACGTTCCCAGAAAAAGGGCTTCTTCAGAGAAGAGATTTGGTTGATAGTCCCAGGATGCCCATGTCTCCTCCTCTGCGATGTCCCACTTGTCTTATTTGATCCATAAATGATCATCGTCTGGTATTACCAAATTCTAGACAGGCACATCTGGAAATTACCAGACACTGAGCTTTCTATTTTGCTGCCCCCTATTTTTTGGAACTCGTTGCCTTTGAACATTCGGGGAGAACTATCTTTGAAGATTTTTAAGATATTGTTTGTGGGTGCTTCACGGATGGCCCATATTACGCCAATTCTGAAGCAGTTACATTGGCTTCCTGTATAACAGATGGGCGCTGGAGCTGTTACCGCCACAGCCAGCACTAAAAACATTAGCGTGGTTTTGTAAAGGGGGGGGGGGTTATATTGTACCTTTTAAAAATTATTGTTAATTATACTGTTTGCCCAGATTTTATTTATACAGTGGTACCTTAGTTTACGAGCATAATCCGTTCCAGGAGCATGCTCGTAATCAAAATGCTCGTTTATCAAAGCGAGTTTCCCCATAGGAAATAATGGAAACTCGCTTTGATGCGTTCCCCCCCCCCCCCCCCGAGAACCGGCATTGCTCCCCTCGAAGGCACCCCCCCTGCGATCAGGTACCCCCCCCTTCGATCCGGCACCCCCCCTGCCTCGAACTGGCACCCCCCCTGGCCACGATCCAACCCCCCCGCCACGATTGGGCACCCCCCTGCCACGATCCGACCCCCCCCGACACGATTGGGCACCCTCACCGACACGATCCGACATCCCCCCGAAACAATTGAGCACCCCCCCGCCGCTTCTTACCCTCATCTGGGCACTCTTGAAAATCGGCTTCCTCCTCTGCTGGGCCTTGAGCATGCTCAGATGCTCAAGGCCCAGCAGAGGAGAAGGACGATTTTCAAGAGTGCCTAGATGAGGGTAAGAAGCGGCGGGGGGGGGGGGTGCCCAATCGTGTCGGGGGGGTCGGATCGTGGCGGGGGGTGCCCAATTGCGTCGGGGGGGGTCGGATCGTGGCGGGGGGGGTGCCATTCCAGGCAGGGGGGGTGCTCGTAAATCAAGCCATGCTCGGTTTCCGAGGCACCGATTTTGCAAATGTTTTGCTCATCTTGCAAAACACTTGCAAACCGGTGCACTCGTAAACCGAGGTACCACTGTACTTGCACAGTAAATTCAGATGGTGTTGGACCCCTGATACAAACAGATATGCTGAAACACCACCTATGTCAAGTCCCTTTTTAGAATGTAATCTACATGTTGAACTTCTAATGAATCCCATAAAAAATAGGAAGCACACCAGCTGACAGCCCACTTCAAATATCAACACCAAGTAGTGCAAAAACTATGTAGAAGTGGCTATTTTGTTTCATGTGTACTATTAATCACACCTTATTCCTCTTCACTAGTGCTTCAGTAGTGCTTCAGACCAGACATAAGGAACAAGGAGTGGAGAGAGGGGACAGACCAATTTGTCTTTTTGAATGCTGAAGCCCCTGCTGTGTGGCATTTCTGAAGTAGCCGTCGCGAAACGCGTCAAGACCCAGAGATTTATTCAGACATCTTCTTTCACCTCAGATAAGTGTTGGAATTTTTTTCTGAAGGAATTTAAAAAGAGTTTGGACAGTGTACTGTAATCATTATTATGAAATATAAAACAACAAAATAACAATTTCAGTGCAATGATTGAAGGTTAAGACACAGACGGTATACACCTCCGGGCTTGTCCTGTATGTCTGGTCTGAAACTAAGGACGTTCTAAGCACTGCTGAAGAGGAATAAGATGTGATTAATAGTACATATGAAACAAAATAGCCACTTCTATATGTGTTTTTGCACTGCGAACTTCTAATGAATACAGTTTTTGTTATATTAACATTAGCACATTGCCTTTAATACAAAAAATAGAAAATCCGACATTTTAGTGCTGTGGTAAAAATAGCTTCAGTGCATAGGAAAGACCTGCAAAAGGGCACTCTACTTTTACCATAGTTTATTAAAAGGACTTCTTATTGTACTGTTGAATGATTGCTTCTGTTACCAATGAATGCTTTTGTTACCAAGCATTAATAAAAACCTTTCATGAACTTAAAAAAATGATTAATTGTACACTATCTTGAATGGAATTGCCCTAAAAAGTATATATACAAACTTTGATAAATAAATATATAAATAAGTGCTATTGTTACTTTTCTTTTTTGAACTTTAGTTTTTAATGCCAACAAAAAGTGCAATACAATTTATACACAAATAATAATAATTAACCAAGCACTTATAATCAATCAGTATCAATACAAAATATATAAATTCCCTCCCCCATCCATCATTACCATCAGGAATAATATCAAAACAAAAGATATCCCCCTCCTGCACCTACCCCCCCCCCCCCCTCCCGGATGTGTGGGTAAAAAACAACAGAAAATAAAGATAATGGACAACTATAGCAAATCTACAAAAGATTTTAATAGGCCCCAAAGTTTGAATATCTTATTATGTCCCAGCATGTCAGCATTCATTTTCTAATACTTATAAGTTAAACATAAGCTCGCCCACCAGAAAGGAAAACTTTTCTATTTTGCATTTTAAAATGTGTCTGAGCCTATCATAATGCATGGGTAACAGTTTTCATCTCTTTTATACATATATGGTCTTCATTTACCTCCTAGATTTCTTAAAGCTGAATGCACGTTAATTAAGCCATAGGAGTAATTTTGACCCAGTTCACAGCCATAACTGCTTAGCTCTGTTTATTTCCAATTATTTTTTTGTTTTAATTCTTTTTTCTGGGTTTTTTTTCTAACATAATATAAATAACTCAGCAGTAGTAGTTGATGAGTTGGATACGTGGGTAAACAGAAAGAAAAAAAAATGCAAAAGATGAGTTAGAAATAGCGATCAACATATTCTGTTATGTTAAACACTACATGTTTCAAATATCTGTGTTATGCTAAAATGGGTGCATTGTGCTAATCCATTTTCTTCTCATAGTCAACTTTCTCTAATAGCAATGTGGGTGTAGATGTGATACATACATCCTGCATCTCCATCTTCCATGGGGGTAGATTGTTGTTAGCTGAACCTATCATTAGTAGCAATATCTGACAGATGTTTGTTCTTATCCAGCTGGGTATTATTTAGTTTTGGCTCAGGGAACCTGAAACATTTCAGAGACACCTCAGGGATTAGAGCTCCCTGCTGTTCAAATGACAGTGACTCAGTAAATGCATCCACTGTACAAGCCAATGCCTGCTGCTCTTGCCTGCATGAATACATTTTGCTGTGTCCCTTTAAATGTCAGAAAAATTGCCATTAGTCAAGTAAAGGATTGCCTTTAGTTTAGGCAAACAAATGCCTGTATTAATATGTATTCTTCAGCACTTATCTGGGTATTAGTGTCCACACCTTCAGGCCCCTTTTTATCAAGCCGTGTTAGGATTTCTTTTATCGCCTGCCGCAGCGGTAAAAGCTCCGGCGCTCACAGAATTCTTATGAGCGTTGGAGCTTTTACCGCAGCGGCCGGTGATTTAAAAAAAAAAATTTAAAAAAACCCAAAAACGTAACACAGCTTGATAAAAGAGGGTCCCAGTGAAAAAAATAGTATGATGATATTTCTGATTAACTTTGATGGCATCTGCTTGGTTTTGTATGCTAGGTTAAACAATTATGTCATTAACCTTTACAAAGTTCTACATCAAAAAGGACTGGATGACAATTTCAATGTCTGAGTCCATGCCCTATACCAGGGGTAGGGAACTCCGGTCCTTGAGAGCCGTATTCCAGTCGGGTTTTCAGGATTTCCCCAATGAATATGCATTGAAAGCAGTGCATGCAAATAGATCTCATGCATATTCATTGGGGAAATCCTGAAAACCCAACTGGAATACGGCTCTCGAGGACCGGAGTTCCCTACCTCTGCCCTAAACTATGACCCCTGAAGTGCCACTGTAGTGAATAGGATTCGATTAGAATAAAATGGAGCCCTTAACAGTGTTGACCTATATCCCAATTTTTGTTTGCCTTGGCACTAGCACCATTAGAACAGGGTTTGAGTGAATACATAATGTTATCTCTCATAATGGTCAATGGGGTTGGTCACAAAGTTCTATATCAGGGGTGTCCAATGTCGGTCCTCGAGGGCCGCAATCCAGTCGGGTTTTCAGGATTTCCCCAATGAATATGCATGAGATCTATGTGCATGCACTGCTTTCAATGCATATTCATTGGGGAAATCCTGAAAACCCGACTGGATTGCGGCCCTCGAGGACCGACATTGGACACCCCTGTTCTATATTAACCTTAAAACCAGACACTTGACTATAGTCAGTTAACAGCTGCAACAGACATGGGACTGATGATTGTGGCTTGGTCATAAAGAGCAAAGAGTCATCTACATTACAGAAAACATCCAAGGCAAAACTTGAATGTTTGAGGCTAGACCTGTTTCAACAACGAATAAGTGCCAAAATAGTGGTCAAACTGATTATATTACCACTAGAGAGGCATGAAGATATTTAGTTAGTTAGTTAGTTCTCCCCAAGAGCCCAGCACAGATTACTGAGATTCATACACAATAGTATTGAAGACATTTGACAAAGTAGGCAAACATTGGACAGGAGAACATTAAATGACATTAGCAATGAGTCCCAGGTGGCCATGTGCGATTAAAATACACCATGACTTGGGCAGTTAGGGGCAAATTCTGTAAACGGCATCCTGATTGTAGGCAACAGTAAGCATCCTACCACTATCTAACCAATCGGGACGTACGTAAAAAAAATAACACCCCAATGAAGGTTGCCTACATTGTAGGCCTTTTTGCAAGCCTAGGGAGGCATGTAGGGCCATCTAAGCTTGCCCAAGGTATACATGTGCGTGGTTATACCCAGAAGTGGCCTTAGGCGAGCTTAGGCAGCTCTAGGTATCTTCCTAGGACCAGATAGGCACCTGGAATGTTGGCCAGCAAAATGCTGGTCTACATTTCAAACAGACTCGGCTGCTGAACTTATTGCAGCAAGGGAATCTCCCTGCTTTGGTCACTTTGGCAGAAGTGACAGGGAACCTGGCCACCTAACAAAGATGACCGGAAGGAGGGATGCCCAGTCCCTCCTGCTGGAATCCCTGAAGCTTCCGCCCTACCCCAAAATTTCCTTGGAGTGCTCAATTCCTCCTACTGCCATTCCCCCCGCCCCCCCGACATCCCCCAGCAGTCCCGCCTGCTGTAAACCCCCTAAGATCATCAGGGGCGGGGGGGGGGTTTGGCAGGAGGGACTGGGTATCCCTCCTGTCAGTTGTCTTTGCAGGAGGATGGGTTTCTTGCTGTGACCCCTAAACTGATTGTGGCAGGAAGATTCCCTTGCTGCAATCAGCTCAACGGCAACACGATTCTCTAAACGGTGCCTGTGACATGGATGCCGGTTAGAGAATCGTGGTGGTTAAGCGGTCTTTGGTGTCTGTCCGTGAGGACAGACACAATTCTATTTAGGATGCCTATGTGTGATTCTCAAAAGCCGCTTAGGGGTCTTCTGAGACTGGGCGTCCTATACAGAATCTAGCTCTTACAGTCTTAAGTCAGATATACAAAATGCAGGTTTAAGAATAAGACTGTCTTCACTGCTTTCCAGAAGGGTAACAGGCTGTCTATAGCTCTGATGGCAGGGGAAGCTGGTACAACAATTTGGACACACTATGGAAAAATGGTTCCTCTTACTTCCCTGCTGGTCACTGACCTCTCCCATCTTTTCAAATAAGTGAATGTAAAGGTACATACCAGCCTGTATGACAGTTTCAGGTGTTATGACCAGTCCTCTTAGAGCAGAGAAATGGATCCAGATTCATATCCTACTCTAGTACACTGAGAGGCTTTTATTAGAGTTTCTCTAAGTGCGTTAAACTTATATGTTTGTGCCTTCCCATTCCTTTTTTACCTTTCTTTTTGTCATATTTTTCTATTTTACTTCTTTTTCTATCATCTGGTTTAAAAATTTTGATTTTTATACCGAGGGTTTTTTGGGGTGTTTTTTAAGGACCTTCAGACCCTTTGCTGCCTGTTTTCAGACCAGGAGTGTCGAGCCTTTCTTGGCTTACAATTTACTCGACCTCTCCAGACCATAGAATCCTTTGACCTTGTGTTGGCGGTTTTTCCTTCGATGTTAAAGGCTCCTAGCAGCTTCAAACGGTGCACTTGATGCCAAAGTGGTGTAAAGTGTGAGCCCTTCAAAATCTACCCAAAACCTACTATACTGACATATAGAAGATACCTGCAGGCAGATTTGAAAAAGAAAGTTATAATAATAATGATAATAATATAACAGTTTATATAACGCAGGACCTTGAAGTTTACAATAATTAGAAGATGTTACAGATTGAATGGATTTAACAATGTTCTGCCGGTTAACATTGATTGAAAGATGCTACAAGTTGAGTGGATTTAACAAAGTTAGAAACTAGGGATCAGTTATTGTGGGATGAGGTTAGTTGCCTAAGTTCTTTAGGAACAGATATGTTTTTAGGCATTTCCTAAATTCCCCATAAGTAGTAGACGTAAGCAATTGTTCTAGATCTTTACCCCCATAATGCTGCCTGGTGTGAGAGGAGATGTTGATGATGTCTTTTGAATTTACATCCTCTAACCGGAGGAGAGACAAAATTTGAGTGTGAACTTCTCTTATGTCTGTTGGCTGAGAAAGAGAAAAGGTCAGTTATGTATTCAGGGGCTAAACCGAATAGTACCTTGTAACAGAAACAACCAAACTTGAACTTCACATGTGCCTCCATCGGCAACCAATGCAGAAGTCGGTAAGTTATCAGAAGTGTTGCCTGGATTTCTACCAAATCCTGAGAGGTCTCAAAAAAAATCTAGTTATATTTAAATTGTCTGTGGAGACAGTTTTAGATCCAGCATTCAAATCTATTCTAGAGGGCTCCAACATCTGTCTCTTTTTGTAAAGATTGTGGATCTTATTTAATCACTAAAGATTGATTAAAAAATAAATAAAAGAGGTAGTAATTCATTGGGCAATTGTAATATCTCCAAAATATACTTTTTAAATCTCTCTCTTGTTGACAACATCTGTATCTTAGAAAATCTTAGATTACAGACTTGGATAGAATTTTCTATCTGCTCCAACAGAGAATGACACGGTGACAAATTTTTCCCTACCCTGCAGGATCTTTCTATCCCCATCCTATCCCTGTGAGCTCTGCCCCTGTCCCTGCCCCATTCCGGAAAGCTCTGTCCTCAGCTGCACAAGCCTCAAACAGAGGCTTGCAGGAATGAGACAGGGATAGAACTTGTGGGGACAGGACAGGGATTTTGATATCCTGCAGGGACAGGGACAAATTTGTCCCCGTATCATTTTCAGATCTATTTGCACTTCTTTCAATCCCTTAATATCTTTTTTAAAACTTTTTTTAATTTTCCCCAGACTCCCTTAATTCTGTGTTTCAAGTTTAGAAACCCTAGATATTAAAGTCTCATTCATTTTCTTCATCCTAGTACTCACTGTTTTAGTCAGCATTGTTATGGCCCTCCATATATAGTAGAAGCAAGCATAATTGCAGCTGAATTCTTTGCAACCGCAATCAATTCAAGCTCGGTGTTCTCATAATTTTTTTTATTTCTATAATTACTTATATTTCGCATATCCTACAATTTTATGAGGATTACAAATTATTCAGGTACTCAAGCATGTTTCCCTATCTGTCCTGGCGGGCTCACAGTTTCTGATGTACCTGGGGCACTGGGGGATTAAGTGACTTGCACAGGGTCACAAGGATCAGTGTGGGATTTGAACCCAGAACCCCAGGGCGCTGGGGCTGTAGCTCCAACCACTGCAACACACACTCCCTGGCCATGGTTCCCAGTAAGACCAAACTCACTGGGTTTCTCCCCTTCTAGTATTCTCTCTGCAGTGAGCGGCAGCTCCAGACCTCTTTGGGGATTTGGTAACTCCAGGCTAAATGCCTGCATCCAAAAGTGAAGTGTGCAACTTGTGCTCCAGTCACTCTTTCTGGGGCCAGTGAACTGGACGCCAAGGGTTGTGAAGGAGTCTGGGCAGGCGAGCTGAGTCTCACCACCACTCTCTGTGCAGGCAGGGCAGCAAGGACATCCCCAGTTTCTTCCTGAGGAATTGGAATAAATCAAAATCAAAGCCTGATCCAAAGATGAGGTATCAGGTAAGGCTCCCCTTACTTACTCTTTCCTTTGAGGCATCTTAAACAGAAAAGGAATAAGAAAAAGCCAAGAGAAAACTTGCAAATAATGAAGGATAAGAGGTAGACGGCTGCGGTGGTGGGAAGACCCCTGAAGAAACTGTTGTGAAACATGTTGGGTCTCACCGCTAGTCCATAACTGTGAAACGAATAACTCACCATCATTGAGATAAGTAATCATAAGTAAAAAATGATAAGAAATATACAGTACTTAAAAACAGTAGACCGGTGAGGATTTCACCACTTGAATCTCCCCGTTGAAACACCTTGGTGGGATGGAGGAGTGGTGGTTCTGAGGTCCCTAGAAATTGATTAATGTAATGGTTGAATCACTCATTAAATTAGGAAGGAGAGTTTGATGAGCACCTTAGAAACATTTTTAACAAAATAATATATTGATCTTTCTAAGGAAATACCTGGCCAATTACGGTATTTTGAAAAGAGAAAACTTAGAGCATCCAATACTATGACATAGCATGTCGACCATCTTGGATTCTTCAGTGCCTAATTTCTATAGCATGCAAATACATGGGGATATGAGCAACATGAGTGGGATAGAGGTGCATTTTTTGGCATTGAAACCTAGTTGCCAGATCCTAGACCAGCGCTCCAGTAGGAGTAGCTCAATGCCTGACAATATGACGCACGACCTACTCCTACTGGAGCGCTGGTCTAGGATCTGGCAACTAGGTTTCAATGCCAAAAAATGCAAAGTCATGCACCTTGGCTGCCAAAATCCATGCAAAACTTACACCCTTAATGGCGAGATCCTAGCAAGGATTGTAGCAGAACGGGACTTAGGGGTGATCATCAGTGAAGAAATGAAGACTGCCAATCAAGTGGAGCAGGCTTCATCTAAGGCTAGACAAATCATAGGGTGTATACGTAGGAGTTTCGTCAGCCGTAAGCCTGAAGTCATTATGCCATTGTATAGATCCATGGTGAGACCCCATCTGGAATACTGTGTACAATTCTGGAGGCCTCATTACCACAAAGATGTGCTGAGACTGGAGTCGGTCCAGCGAATGGCCACCCGGATGGTCTCGGGACTCAAGGACCTCCCGTACGAGGAACAGCTGGATAAGTTGCGGCTACATTCACTGGAGGAACGCAGAGAGAGGGGAGACATGATCGAGACATTCAAATATCTCACAGGCCATATCGAGGTGGAAGAAGATATCTTCTTTTTCAAAGGTCCCACGGCTACAAGAGGGCATCCGTGGAAAATCAGGGAAGGGAAGCTGCACGGTGACACCAGGAAGTACTTTTTCACCGAGAGAGTGGTTGATCGCTGGAATAGTCTTCCACTTCAGGTGATAGAGGCCAGCAGCGTGCCTGATTTTAAGACAAAATGGGATTGTCACGTGGGATCTCTTCACAGAGAAAGGTAGGGGAGGGTCATTAGGGTGGGCATACTGGATGGGCTGTGTCCCTTATCTGCCATCTATTTCTATGTTTCTAGGTAACCTTATAGAATACTGTAAGTTACAAATGAACTGCTAGCATTTATACCAGTCATTGACATGGTGCAATTGATCACCCCTACTTATACTAGTGTTCCAAAATGGCAATTATGTGCCTTCTTGGCAATATAGAATTTGCATTTGGTGCTTATCATCCTAGCATGTCACTTTATAGAATAACCTTCATAATGCCACCCCAAAATTACTGTAGAAGTTCTGCGCTTATTGCACATTGACATTACCTACGACTCACATTAACTGCAAAACCTTAGATCACCTTAAGAAATACAGGCTTCTGTGTGCTACTAACTTGGGATAATTGAAATGTCTGTCCAATAATAGATGTTACTAGCAACAGAGAATCCTGGTCTCCTTGAAAAGTAATAAATTGCATTGTTCAATACGATTCTGATATGTTGATTTTAATAAGCAACAAGTGAGTAAAAATCTTACATCCCTTATCTTCTGAGATATTACCATTTTGGAGCATCATATAGCAATGACACAATACAGACATCTGACTATGTTTTTTAACTTTGCATATAATTAAGACTTAACAGATGGAAAACATATTTATTCCTGTAATTTTATGCTGAAAATATGCCTGCTTCACTTTAAATTGAATTATTTCATGACTTGCTATGCTGGTTTATATTGTACATGCAGCATCTGTAAATGTATAAAGATACACTATTGCATATGTTGCCTTTGGAAAATAAGTTCGGCATATGTTCCTGCTTAGGTGCCCTTTCACAAAATAACCCTTATAAATAAGCAATGCTATAAATAGAGGTCCACATTTATGCATCATTACACATGTAAATGTAGGGAATATTAGCGCTTATGCATTTGAAGTGCCAGCAGGATGCTTGGAACAAATTGCTCGAATCCCTATGGCAGGATCCGTCTCTGTCAGTGTTCAAGGCCCAGTTAAAAGCCCACCTTTTCGAGAGAGTGCTTTCAACTCCTAGCTCCTCTCACTTTGGATTTTTCATCCCCAACCCTATATGTTACGTCTGTCCGTCCAAGTTAGACTGTAAGCTCTTCCAAGCAAGGACTGTCTATTAAATGTCAAAATGCACAACGCTGCATATGACTTTTATAAATAGTAGTAGTAGTAGCAGTAATAGTAGTTAAGCACTCTTCTGTAAGGATGTGCTTAAGTGGCAAATATGCAAATGCAAGGGGACATGTGTGAAGAACAGGCAGAGCCAGGGCAAGATTAACCAATAGGCCAAGTAGGCACGTGCTTAGGGCCCAAAATGGTCAGGGGGGCCTGATGAAGAAGGGCATCAATGTTGTTTTTTCCAAACGGCGATGGGCCCCTCCAGCATCAATTGGCAACGTGCCCCCCCCCCTCGACGGAAAGTAAGACAAGCAAGCAACGCGAGTAAGAAAGGCAACGGGAACTGTAATTTTGCAAGCGGTGCTGCTTGCCCAAAGCTTCCCTCTGACGCAGCTTCCTGTTTCCGCCTGGACGCATGGTGGGGTGGGTTCGGGGCAGGGGGCCCACTGTAGTTGTGTGCCTAGGGGTCCTCAACAAATTAATCCTGCCCTGGGCAGAGCTATCTCTTACATGCATAATATAGAATACTGAAACATTGAAGCGATCCAGAGGAAGGTGACAAGAATGGTGAGGGGTTTGAACCAAAAGAAGTATGAGAAGAGACTGGAAGACCTAAATATGTATACTCTAGAGGAGAGGAGGGACAGGGGAGATATGATACAGACATTTAAATACTTGAAAGATATTAATATAAAACCAAATCTTTTCCAAAGAAGGGAAAATAGTAAAACTAGAGAGCATAACTTGAGGTTGCCGGGAGGAAGATGTTGGGAGATTCTTTTTCACAGAGAGGGAGGTGGTGGAGAGGAAAACGGTGATGGAATTCAAAAAAGCATGGGATAAACACAGAGGATCTCTAATTAGAAAACAAGTGGTATAAATTAAAGAACTAAGGTCGATATTGGACAGACTTGTACGGTTTGTTCCCATATGTGATTCGGTGTAAGATGAGCTGAGGAGGGTATCAATGAGAACTCCACTGGCCAGACATGGAACATGAGGACATTTCTGGTCAGACTTTACGGTAGATATCCTGCAAACAGCGGGATGGTTGGATGGGCTGGAGTGAGCTTAGATGGCAACTTCAGCAGTCGGAACATAGGACAATACCAGGTAGACTTTAGTCTATGGCCCAGAAATATCAAAGAGACAAATTAATTTAATCATGTATTTTTAATGAGAATAATTGTTGAGCAGACTGGATGGACCGTTCAGGCCTTTCTCTGTCATCATTTACTATCCCTCGCTTTTACTAAGGCACGCTAGCCATTTTAGCGTGCGCTAAATATTAGCGTACACTAATATAATATAATGGACACGTTAAGTGTTTGGCGTGCACTAATATTTAGCATGCACTAAAATGGCTAGCGAGCCTTAGTAAAAGGACCCCTATATTACTATTGCTATGTTTAGCTGGGTCTATGACTGGTGTAATTATGGGCATGCAAATGTACGGTATGGTGATATAACATATCTATTTATTTATATACTGCACATATGCCTCTCGGCTCATGGTGGTGCACAATAGAATGCAAGGAGAAAAATTGTTAATATTAAATTGGTTAAACCATGAGGAAGTATGGCATACGGAAAATTTTCTATCTGTCCCAGATAGGGATTACAATCTGTGGTAAAGTGCCATAAAAGAGAGAGAATTAAGTTCAATTTTTTTTTTAATTAAAAAAAAAAAAGGATATAAATAAATACCTAAAATGAGTAAAATGAATAACAAAAACAAATGTAAGAAGAATAAAGAAAAATAACGGGGAGTAATTAGAAATCAGTCATTATGGCAGCTCAATGGGCATAGCAGGCAGATCTCCATTAGGTAAGGACTAGGAGCAGCGGATCACAGAAACAAAAAAGTCGGCTCAACACCAGAGACAAGTCTTGAAGAAGTAGACAGATGCAGGCAGCAGACCGAAGAGGGAAGCAGGACCCAGCAGTTAGCCACCTCCGGCAGGGCTGATTCACCGGCTGTATGCTGCTTCGGTTGGGTGTCCGTAATCCCCGTCCTCGGCAAAACAGCCGCAGGCACCAGCTGATCTTCATAGTTGGTCTTTTGCTGCATTGTAGAAAGGCCACACCCTTTCCAGTATGCAGGACGCCCCGCAAGGCCACCTCCTCCTCCGAAGCGTCACTCTCATCTCAGCGGGCCAAACTTCGATTGCCGCACAGCTGATCTCTTTATTGGCAGATGAGGGAGGAAGAATCTGCAAAAGGCCAAAAGAATGTCCACTGCAATCGAGGCCGTTAAGGCTGGTAGCCCATGCAACCAATGGTTGTATGTGGGGAAATGAGAAGAGAATCAAATAAAATGAACATAAAATAAATTCTAGGACCAAAAAAATCAAATCAGATCACAAACAAAAAAGAAAAACCAAAGGATGATGAAAAATCAAACCAAAAATATAGGGGAAACAAAAAATCAAATTCAAAATAAAAGAATAAGGAAGGGAGACGACACAGTTGATGACTTAACTGATATCTGGTTCTGCTACTATTCTGTAATGGAATCAGAGCACCCAGCTACCATTATCGAATAGGATCTCACCTTGCAGCTTTGGGGAGCCTAAAAGGGGGTGGGGGGGGGGGTGGAGAGACACCTACTTATAGAGCTATCTCCATACTGTGTTTCCTACATGCTTATGCAAGCACCAGCTGCAATGTCAAGACACAACAGAGTAACACAACATTCAACTCATCTTTATTGTGTTAAAGGCCAAATGTCAACTTGAAGCATTCAGTTTATTTTCAGATCATGAGATTAGGCACGAGGTTAATTTTATAAAGTATTTTCATACTATATGGCCTATTATAAAGTAAGTATGTTGATATGGAGTGCCACAAGGCTCAATTCTATCTCCCTTATTATTTAACATTTTTTTATCTCCTCTCATTACTATCTCTCAATCATTGGGCTTCACAGCCTTTTCTTATGCCGATGACATCCAACTAATCCACCCTCTCAACCCGGAAAACGCAGAGGAAATAAAAATTATCAATGACAAACTCGAACTAATAAAAAACTGGTTAAATAATAATAAACTGGCTCTAAATACTCAAAAATCAAAAACAATGCTTTTTACTTGGAAAGGAGACATAATTCAAAAAATACCATTCATAATAGATAATACTCTACTTGAATCAGTATCTCAATTGAAAATTCTAGGAATACTAATTGATACAGATCTTTCATTTCATAGTCATATAAGTGAAATAGTTAAATCTTGCTTTTATACATTGCAGCTTCTTCGATCTATTTCCTCCTTTCTAGATTCCAAATCAATCAATATTCTAGTTCACTCACTAATTATTTCAAAACTAGACTATTGTAACTCTCTTTTGATTAACATAACCCAAAAAGAAAAGAGACGGCTTCAAATAATCCAAAACACCGCAATCAAACTAATTCATAAAGCAAAAAAATATGATCATGTAACCCCACTTTTTATTAAATCACATTGGCTCCCTATCTCTCATCGAATCACCTTTAAAGTTATATTTTTGGTTTATAAAACATTAATCTTTAATGAGCCTCTATTCATATCAAAAATGATTGTCCCTTATAATTCTTCTCGTTCTCTACGATCATCTTCATTGAATCTGCTTTCAATCCCGTCTTTGAGGGTTATCGGCACAAGAAGAAATGATATGTTCTCAGTAGTAGCACCTTCCTTGTGGAATGACCTTCCAAATTTTATTAAACTTGAAAAAGACATCACTTCTTTAAAAAAAATTTTAAAAACATATTTATTTCAAGATGCATTTGATTTATGATAAACATATTCCAATTTCCTGCATTTTTATAATAATTAACAAAAAATTTTTACATATCTATCCCATTCTTACCTAATGTGCTTCCCGTTTTATGTTATTTCACTAAATATTACAATTGTAACTTTTTCCCCTCTTACCCACTTATTCATGTATGTCCAATTCCTCTGTCTAATGTCTTGTCCCACTATATTAAATGTATTACCAAAACCTGTTGGTTTTTAATTTGTACATCGCTTAGATATTGTAATAAGCGATCCATCAAATGTAAATAAACTTGAAACTTGATATGATGATGCATATTTGGCCAATAGGTGTGTAGGGGGACAGAGTATGGGCAGAGTTTGATCAAAGTTCATAAGTATTTTGTAGATTATAAAACCAGCTACTTTACTCATGTACTTAAATAATCTAAGCGAGGACATTTATACCTGCATGAGGGCAAGTATAAATGTGTGCACCTATAACGTAATTTAGGTGCAATTTCTGCCACTTAAGTTTTTATCTTATAAAGACACATAGGTGACTATGGGACTCATTTTCAAAAAAGAAAGATGTCCAAAAAGTGGCATAAAGAGGCCGATGGACATTTTTCTCGCCAAACCCTTCCAATTCGTTATTTTCCAAAATCTGTTTTCCAGACGGATACTTAAGCTGCTTATCCATAGTTCACCTAAATCTCAAGGGGGCAAGTTAGAGGTGTAGTGTGGGTGGGACTAGGGTGGGCTTATGACCTGAATATTTTTCTGCCATAATCAAACATTTAAGAATATGTTAAGGGCACAATTTAGAAGTCTGAGGCTAGACCTGTTTTTAACAGCAAATAAATCCCAAACTGACCAGATAAATCACTGAAGGGATGCAAGCATGACCTTCCATACTCCCCAAGTGGTCACTGACCCCCCCCCCCCAAAGATGTGAATGAAATAGTATATAGCTGCCTCTATGACAGTTCCAAATGTTATGGTCAGCCCTAAGAAAGCATCAAGCAGGTTCCTGGAATAGCCTGGTAGGCAGTGTAGTCAACCAGAGAGATGGGGGCTCAGGCCTATACTCCTCTCTAACCACTACCCTTGTAATGGAATATACAAGCTTTCCAAACCCCATCCTAATCCCACTATACCCACATATACAGTAGATGACACATGCAGGCATAAGAGCTATTGGTGTGGTGCACAGCTAGGTCCAGTAGGATTTGGGTGTGTTTTAGAGGGTTTACCATTCAGTATAAGGGGTTATGTGAGATGTGTACTTGGGCCTTTCTAGGTGATGTTCACAGCAGTGCCCCCTAAGGTGCCCAACCGCTCTGTTGGCCAGTCTACTAAGAATTCTGGTCCCTCCTACATCTTAATGGCTTCTTCTGTGCTTTTATTTTGGAGATGTGGGTTTTGTTTTGGGGTTTGTTTTTTTTAAATGGTTAAAGAGATAGATGCACCTGGAACACATGCAACGCGCTTCCGGAGGTTGTGATAGGCCAGAGCACATTACAGGGGTTCAAGGAAGGTTTAGATAGGTTTCTAAAGGATAAGGGGATTGAGGGGTACAGATAGAAGTAGAGGTAGGTTATAGAAATGGTCAGGAACCACTTCATAGGTCATAGACCTGATGGGCCACCGCGGGAGCGGACCGCTGGGCGCGATGGACCTCTGGTCTGACCCAGTGGAGGCAACTTCTTATGTTCTTATGTTCTTATTACTGCACAGGTCCTGGACCTGTTGGGCCGCCGCGTGACTGGACTGCTGGGCATGATGGACCTCAGGTCTGACCCAGTGGAGGCACTGCTTATGTTCACCGAGTCCAAAACATTCACTTTCAAAAATAAAAGATAGAAGTTTGGCACTTTTGAAAATGGGCATGCTTGGTACTGGATTTTTGTGCGTCTTCTGCAAAACATCTAAACTTGAATGCAGATGTCATATTGAAAATGCCTCTCCATATGTCTGGCTAAGTAGGCGATTACATGTCCTCTTAAACTAGGCACCATCTTATAAATTTACTTTCTGAAGTAATTCTATAAAGAGGGTGGCAAGTGATCAAGGTAAATTAGCAGCACCATCGGACTACGGGGAGGGAGAGGGAGAGATTCTACCACCTGGAGCAGCCCTGATGCTTATAACAACCCAGGACAGTGACTGGAGTGCACGAGAGGGAGGGTGAAACCAATCGCTGCAGTGAGAGCATTTCCGGGAGCTTCCCTGAATTGCTGCTTGCTGAGGTAGGCTGGGTTCTAGCTGTTGCTTACGGCTGAGAAGGCTTAGCTTCCCTAAGTCTCTTATATGGGGCACGTATGGGCGGTAATATTTGGATACCAAAATTGTGCTTACTGTAACCACCCAGAACAAGTTGATATGTGCATATATGTGCCCATACAAGTACAAATGCCAATATTCCAGATGTGCTCTATTCTATAACATGGTATCTAAATTAAAAAAAGACATAATTTGAAATTAGGTGTATAAGTGGGTGGAGTCTAGGAGGTGTCAGGTCAAAAGCGTGCCAGAACAAAGGCGTGCGCAGACAATTGAGCGCAGCGCGGAGGCGCGCGCTGCAGAAAATTACGGTTTTTACGGCACCGACGAGGGGGGGGGGCATGGTGGGAACCCCTCCCACTTTACTTAATAGAGATCGCGCCGCGTTGTGGGGCGTTGTGGGGGGTTGTAACCCCCCACATTTTACTGAAAACTTCACTTTTTCCCTGTTTTTAGGGAAAAAGTTAAGTTTACAGTAAAATGTGGAGGGTTACAATCCCCCAAACCCCCCACAACGCCGGCGCGATCTCTATTAAGTAAACTGGGGGGGGCTCCCCAACAAAACCCCCCCATCGGAGCCCCTAAAAACTGTAATTTTCTTCGGCGCGCACTTCCGTCTTGCGCTCAGTTGTCGGCGCGCGCCTTTGTCTTTCGCCGAGTTGTCTATGAATCGAGTCTAGGTGAAGCATGTTTCTCTGTTTCTAAATTATAGAATGCTATAATTTGTGCACCTTGTTTAGCATTCTATATTCTGCTTTATGGCTGGTGAAAATTATTGTGCCTAAAAAATATAGACGTGTTTACTCTGCCATGCAGGCGTTCTATCAAAGAAAATAGGCATTTGCTTTTTTAATACAATACAATCTTTATTTGTATACCGTCAATGTCTCCATGAAGTAATTATGGCGATACAAATTCCTAAACAATATTCCTAAACAATCATTCCTAACAATTTCTTGAAAAAAAGGCCTTTAGGTGTTTTTGGAAACATTTAAAATTAGATTGCTGGTTAATATTAGTTGGTAATGCTTTCCACATTTTTGCTGCTTGATATGCCCATGTGGAGTTAAAAGTTCTATTGTATCTAATGTTCCTAATAACTGAATAGAATAAATAATAAATAGAATAGGACCCAATTAGTGCCTCATGTGCCTAAAAATTCTACATGTACTGTAGATTGTGTGTGTGCTTTAACTATCAAGAGTTAGAAGATGTATTTATTATTCATTGTAAGCTTCTATACCACTCGTAATGACTGGGGAGTCAATTCAGAGCGGTTTACATGAGTTTCTGTAATGGTATTACAATACAGAGTTATATAATTAAGGAAAGTTCCATTTCAACTAAAATTTAAAGATATTCTGAAAACTAGCTCTCCTTGCTGACCCCAAAGTAATTAGGTTTTCACAGATACTGAAAGAAGAATTCAAAGTATTAAAGTATATCAGTCTTGCCTAAGATGAATTGATATAGAAGAATTCATAATTTCAAGCTGAAGTGGCCTTCTAATTTCAATTTACTGTATGTTCCCAGTACTGATGTCACAACGGTGTCACTTCATTATTAAAACACAAAAAAAATACCTCAAGCCAGCTGCTTTTTGGTGCAGAAATTGAAGTGGAGCCCTGCTATGCAAAATGAAGTTCTTTCTATGTGCTGGATTTTATATTGGACGATTGCACAAAATCTTGGAACCAAACAAATATTATTTGGTTTGATTACACGGTTTAGTTGTGATTACCATCTGCAACACATGCTTATACTTGTACAGTATTTTGTAAAACCACTACATCAATATCCCAACACTAAAGAAAATTTAACGTGCTACTTATGGGATTTGTGTTCTGTTACAATATAATAAACCTTCCAGTATACCAGAGAAGTTTACTGTATATGTGTTCCAGGATAGGTAAGCTTCCCCTTCCCCTCCCCACTCCTCTGTATAAAAGCTATCAATCCTTACAGGTTTCTCTCTCTATTCTCTGTCACTGTACACTATGTAAAGTCTTTCACTTTCCAAAACAGTAAATGATCTTCATAACACCTTAGTTTCTATTTATCTAACAACCATTTACAGTAGGTAGGTTGCCATGTTTCTTTTAACTAATTAGGGCTCCGTTTACTAAGGTGTGCTATGCTTTTTAGCACACACTAACCACGCGCTAAGCGCTAACGCGTGCATGTTAGTCTATGGACGTGTTAGCGTGTGTAGATTTAGCACATGCTAAACGCGTGCTAAAATGCTTAGCGCACCTTTGTAAAACAGGGGGTAAGTGACCCGGAAATGTGCCTTCTCTTAAGTGGAGAATTCCACATTTCTGTTGTGCACAAACTTTGAAAGTTTAATAGTTTAATTCCTTTTAGTGGTTCTTTGGGGTTTTTTTGTTTTTTTAATTTTCTGGGGAAGGCAAAAGGGAAATGTCAATTACCTTACTTCAAAGATGAATGAAACAAACATTGTGAATCCTCCAAACAGTCTAAATATTTTAGTACTTACTTTTTCATAGTCTATAACAGTGTTCTTCAACCGCCGGTCCAAAGAAATTTCCTGCCGGTCCACAGGGCCAGCACATGCATCAGGCCCAAAACAGTGTTCTTCAACCGTCGGTCCACAGTGCGATTGATGCGGCGTTATCTTAGAGCCGGCTCCCTCTTTCTAACTGATTCATTGCATAAAGCCAAGGGCCGTGGCTCCTACGGGCATCCTGTGCCTGAACCGGAAGCCTTCTCTCTGACGTTGCAACGTCAGAGGGAATGCTTCCAGATGAGGCACTGGAAGTGCAAGGTGCAATTAGTACTATTATGGGGGCGGGGTCTGGGGTGGAGATTGGGTAGAGATGGGCGGGGTCTGGCCCACGACTTAGCCCAGTGTTCTTCAACCACCGGTCCACAGAATAATTCTTTTATTTCTGCCGGTCCATAGGTATAAAAAAGTTGAAAAACACTGGTCTATAAGAACTGAAGTCTTTTTACCGGATGAGTATCATTCAGAGTAAGAAAAGGTCAGACTATTGCAGCTCAGTAGGGACTTAATAAGCAGGTGGCTTTTGTGAAATGAATTGGTAGTCTCAGTTCAGTCCCAGGAATGCGAGCAGAAATGTTCACAGCTCTTGTCAGATTCCCACAAATCTGTTAAAATCAGTGGTGGTTTGTGAAGCAGAATTATGTAAAGAGAAAAAAAAAAAAATAGGAGAGGGACTATTGAAATTAATTTTTCATTCTTTAAGCCAGCATTTTTTCCCCAAGAGTGTCAATAAATTTTAGAACAGCAGTTTTAAGGCTCTGAGCAGAGTTATTGATAATTTGAAAACAAAATCAAAGCCAGTGAACTCTAGCCTATACCCTCGCTTATCTGGGAAACCTCTATCCTAACTGCAAAAGACCAAGCACGCAGCCTGGGAATACTTCGATGCAAACCTTTTACTCTCTTGTCACATCTCTCAGGTGGTCTCCTCCTCATTATACTATCTCCATCAGCTCCAGAAAATAAGAAGCTACTTCTCCAAAACTGACTTTACCCAATTTCTCTATGCCTTTGTCCTGTCCCACATGGACTACTGTAACACGCTATTCAATAGATTGACAGCAAAAAATATCCAGTGCCTACAATGCGTACAAAATGCGGCAATCAGACTCTTAAAAAAACCTCCATGCCCACAACTCTGTCTCAGAAGCACTATCATCAGCCCACTGGCTACCCATCACCAAACAATGAATCTTCAAGGGCCTAGTAATAACATACAATCCCCTACACACCATGGTACACAACTACCTATCAACCAAACTTCCTCCCAAACAGACCACTATGCTCTCAGGAGAAAAGACATCTGCAAATACCTCCTGGTCGTGCCCTCCAACTCCAGCATACCAGACACCAAGCTATTGGAATCAACTTCCTCCTCACATCAGATCCCTCAAAGGGCTTCTGAACTTCAGGAAAGAACTAAAAACCTAACTCTTCCTTTAAATCCAATCACTCCCTTCAGTGGCGTACCTAGCATATGAGACACTTGGGGCCCATTATTTTTTGACATTCCCCCCCCCCCCATCTGTATGAAAAACATTATTTTTTAGTAACAATCCACACGTCACAAAAAAGCGTACCTAGGAAAAGGCAGCATCTTACATACTTCAGTGAGCAGTACATCAATATACCCATTGTAAAACTAAACAAGCCAGACTAGTACAGATAAATCTTGCAGTCAATCCTAACAGAAAACCATGTCTTTCGAACAAACAGAACACAGAAAACACCTTCGCCTAGTATGGAATGTCCCCCTTTTACAAAACTGTACTGTGGATTTTAGCCACGGTGGTAACAGCTCAGACTCTCATAGAATTCTGAGCATCATAGCTGTTATCACCATGGCCGGTGCTAAAAAACGCTCTATAGTTTTGTAAAAGGGGGGATAAAATAGAAATACGTAGACAATGGTTAAATTGAACCACCAAGAAGCTGGACTCTGTATACAATGCAACACCACAGAAACAGTGATACATCTCCCCTAAAGCAAAAAAAATAAATATAATTTTTTTTCTACCTTGTCTTCTCTAATTTCTGCTTTCCTCATCTTCTTGTCACTCTCTTCCTTTCATCCTCTGTCTACCCTCTCTCTGACCCTTCTATATTACATTACATTAGTGATTTCTATTCCGCTTGTACCTTGCGGTTCAAAGCGGATTACATAAGAAGAAGCTGGACATTTCCAGGAGGGTACATGACATTTAGGGTAAGACATAGTAACAGAATGAGTATAGTCTTAGTAACATTGGATGAAAGTAGTTATATTACATTACATATCAAATCTTTTCCAGGCGTTGGTAGGTAATATGATTTTTTTTTTTTTTTTGGTCGGTTGAGGGTATGGTGCCAGGGAGTGGGTAAACCTGGTCGGTGTACGTGGAAGAGGAGAGTGATTAGGTGTTTTGAATATGCTTTTTGAAAAGTAGTGTTTTGATTTCTTTACGGAATGCTTTGAAGTCAGATGTTGAGGTTAACAATCTGGTTATGGAGGGTTCGAGTTTTGCTGCATGTGTTGCTATGAGGTTATCATAAAGCATCTTCTCTCCTTCTATTCCCCTTCCAGAAACTTTATGCCTCTCCCTTCCATCTGTCCTTTCACCCCATTGGTCTGGCATCCATCTTCTTCCCTTCCCTCCTCCAATGGTCTGGCATCTCTCTCCTCTCCTCTTCTTCCCTTCCCTCTCCCACACCCCCATGGTCTGGTATTTCACTCTCTTCTCTCCTTTCCCCCCACTTCCATCAGCATCTGCCCCCTTTCTTTTCCTCCAACACAATTCCATCCAGTATCCTTCCCCCTTATGGCTCTTTCTCCTTTCCCTGTACACCAATTCCATCAGCATCTGCCCCCTTTCTCTCCCACCACCACCCTTCTATGCTCCTCTCTCCCTCCAAACCAGCAAGGTCCCACGATGATTGCTTCTGCTGCCTCTGCTCTGGAAGACATAAGTGACGACGGAGGGGGTGGGCCGGCAGACGCAGGGATTTGCAGCAAGGCCCCGTGATGACTGCGGCTGCCAGTCCACCCCCTCTGACGTCACTGATGTCTTCCATTGCATAGGCAGCAGAAGCAATCATCGCGGGACCTTCCTGTACTTCAGCACAGCTGCCGACTCTGATTCGGAATAACAATGGCCTTAAATGTTGAAAGTAGAAGCAGGGAAAATGTCCATTATCAAAAAGAAAAACCCCATCCAAAAGGAGGTTTGTTTTTTTTATAGTGGCCTGCCTCTATATTCAGCTGTTTAAACACCCAGACTACGCCCTGCCACGATGCTCACCCTGATGTGCCGTGGTTCAGAGGGGGGTGAGCGATCACCATCGCGGCAGGAAAGATGAGCCATCTCTCCTGCAGTGATAGTTACAGTAGGTGGTAGGCAGGTTGCTGGGGCCACTGAGCTGCAACGATCAGCTCAGCGGGCCCTTTTTCGGCACTTATACCTGTTTTGACTTGGGCTAAGTCAAAATGTATAAGTGTCGACTAGACAACCTGCCTAAACTTTTGGTTACATCTGCTGTATGCCTATGTTTAGGTCAGCCCACCTCCCGCCCTTTCCCCTCCTCTAAAAACGCCTCTTTTCGCGCTATGCGTTTAGAGGCAGGGGAGAGGCCTAAGCTGGTTTTAGATACGTCTAAAACCAGCTTTGATTATGGGTACTTGGATGATCAGGCTTTTTAATCATCCAAGTACCCATTTAGGTCAATTTTTAGACTTTTTTTTTTTTATTATGAGCCCCTTAATGAATTTACCTACTCATACTGGACACACCATAAACCTGGCCATTTTTTCTGCCCATTTTACTTCTGCTATTAACTTTTCTTTTTTTTTACCAACTTTATCCCTTCAATTCACTTATTTCAGATACATGGACCTCTTTCTCTACTCCCCCCTCCCTCCTCTTTGCTTCCAGCTTCTTTTCTCAATAAACCAGGAAACTAACAGCTGGATATTAATGTTTTTACTTTTGTGAACCTTTTCCTAATAATTTTGATTCTTTGTCATGAGAAGAGCAAGTGCATATGTGAATTATTGTCTCACACTCAGCTTTATCTAAGGTAGCCACCCTCAAAGAATAACATTACTCGGCCTAAAGCTTATCAGCCCTGGCCAAACCACAACTTGCATCTTTTTAAAGTGAGCAGAAGTGGCATAAATCAGATTTGCCTCTAACTTGGCTCAATACTAAATAATTCTGTGGATACAACTGCTAAGAAAGATTATTTTATGATTGCAACCCCCCCCCCCAATTATTCTTCTTCATCCAACTTAACTGTTGGTCAGTTTGCATCAATTCTACACTATCAGGGAAAATATTGCAATAACCTGCCGACTTGAAAAATCAGCTGGAGCACAGAATACACAAAAACCGAAGTGCATATAACCCCTCTTCTACAAAACTGCGCTAGCAGTTTCTAGCACAGAGCGCCGCGCTGAATGGCTCACGCTGCTCCTGACGCCCATAGGAACTCTATGAGCATCGGGAGCTGCGCAGGCCATTTAGCGCAGCTCCCCATGCTAGAAACTGCAAGCACAGTTTCATAGGAGAGGGGGGTTAAACTTTCATAATAAGCATAATCAGCATTCGATACTTTTCTGTTTTTCAAGTTTTATTTGTGGCTTGCTATACCCACCATCACAAGTATGTGGGCGGTTTACAATATTAAAAGTTAAAAAGGTCTAATATTATTTGTGATTTGGATGGGGTAAAATAAAAAGAGGGTAAACCTAAAACTATAACGAATTAGGACTTATTAGAGACAAGAGGTTTGGGGAATAGGGATGTTTTAATTACAATGATAAATAAAAATAAAAGGAAGGATAGGGGGAAGGAGAATAACAAGAGGGAAATAGAGATGTCACTTCTTAAAAGCTTTTTTTTTTCCTCCCCCCCCCTGCTTATTGATAGGCATCTTTGAAAAGAAATGTTTTGAGATTTGTTTTAAATTTACTCAAGGAATTTTTGAAAAGTATCAAATGCTGATTATGTTTATTGAGAGTTTAAGTGCCACTTGAATCAGTTTGCATCAACATTTTTGGATAAGATTGCTGGCATACAGAATTCTTTGGTCAATGCTTGTAGGATTATTGGCCTATCAGTCAATGAATTTGCTTTGATTCCTGGTGATCACATAGCAGTAGCAGTTCCTGCTCAAGGTGTTAACTATCATCCTCAGCAGTTACAAAGACCATGGGCTCCTTTTAAGAAGGTGCACTAGCGTTTTTAGTGCACGCACCGGATTAGCGCGCGCTATAGTGCGCGCTAGCCAAAAATCTACCGCCTGCTCAAAAGGAGGCGGTAGCGGCTAGCGCACGTGGCAATTTAGCGCACGCTATTCTGCGCATTAAGGCCCTAGCGCACCTTCGTAAAAGGAGCCCCATGTCTTCTATTAAACCCACTGTAACTATCACCAATCCTCTACCTGCCCACCTATTTAAACAGCTCCTTGGTTCATTCTTGTCTAATCTCCATATTATGATTACTGTTAAATCTTGCATATGGTCAAGTATGATCTGAATGGATGCAGGATTATGAAGCCGATTCATTTATAGCTTTGAGTTGTTGAGATGTGTTTTGTGCTCCAACTCACACTTTATTTAGAAATCAAGCAAAACAATGATCTGCATCCAAAGCAGAACGATTTCCGACGAGAACATTGTACTGCTAGATTTTGTTAGAATCTTTCATTAGCTTTGGACGTGATCCGGAGACTTATTGGGGGCCAATATTTAGACTGCAGGAGATAACCAGGCTGACTCCTATTATTGGCGCTGATCCTGGATATTCAATGTCAGGTCATTCTAGTGACTGCATTGAATATCTGGGTCTATTTTTGGCTCTAAAAACTTAACTGGCCATGTCAATGTTCAGCGCTGGCTGGCTAAGTTTAAAGTGACCAAAAATAGGCTAGCTATTTAAGCTGTCGGATTTGGCCACCAACTTAGCTAGCCAGCAGTCTCAATTTCACAGATAGCCAACTATCTGCTAGCGGTTATGTGCTAATATTTAGCAGCCATCTCACCCTGAATAGTAGCATTTCAGTGGCTATAAGCTATTTACATAGCCAGGAGCTGCTCCTGGTTAGCTAAATTGATCTTAATTTTAGGCGGATTGATATTAGAGATAAGTAGGGTTATCAGACATCTGGATTTACTCGGACTTCTCCTCTTTTTAGAGGACATGTATGGACATCCAGACAGCTTTTCAAAGATTCCATCTCAGGACCTCTTGGGGGGGGGGGGAGGGGGCATCTGCGCATGTGAGCAGATTCATGCATATGTGTGATGTCATCGTGTCACACCTGTGCACGTGCAGATGCCCTCGCTGCATGGCTCCAAGCTTGAGAGCATGTTGGCGGGGGGCGGGGCTGGGTAGAAGTGGGCAGGACCATAGATCCGTATTTTACAATAGTAAAATCTGGTAACCCTAGGGGATGGGCATTCACTTGCAATTACAGTATATGGGAAATGTCAATTACATATCCCCTGTCATTGTATGTCATTATCAGGTGAAAAAACAGACCTCCCCCACATAAAAATTATGCACTCTTAACACCATTTAATAAAAAATTCCCCTTGATGTTTTTGTATTTACTTTGTATATTTTTATCATCTCAGAGGAGTTCATCATATATCGAGCCATACTCAGAACATGGTTCTTCTAGGTGAGTATATAATACTTAGATTAGTGTTCTAAAAGATTATATACTTGTAAGCCCCCCTTTTAGATAGGTGCCTAGGTGAATGCCTAGACAGTGCCCAGAAGGTAACAGGAGGGCACATAAAGAATTTCTTTTTTCAGTGATGCGCCGAGAGGAAGAGAACACCCACCCTCCCACCCACTGCACTAAGGGCTCCTTTTATTTATTTTTATTCAATTTTCTTTACCGTTCTCCCAGGGGAGCTCAGAACGGTTTTACATGCATTTATTCAGGAACTCAAGCAGTTTTCCCTCTTTGTCCCGGCGGGCTCACAATCTATCTAACGTACCTGGAAAGGTGCGCTAGCATTTTTAGTGCACGCACAAGATTAGCGCGCGCTATAGCACATGCTAGCTGAAAAAATTACCGCCTGCTTAAAAGGAGGCGGTAGCGGCTTGCGCGCGCTATTCTGCGCGTTAAGGTCCTAACGCACCTTTGTAAAAGGAGCCCTAAATGTCAGTGCACTGCTGGTGTAATCGCTAGGCAGTGGCTGAGCTTGTTACAGCAGGCATGATTGGTGACCCTGGGAGCCACAAATTCAGCGGGTGGGGGGGGAG
This sequence comes from Geotrypetes seraphini, assembly GCF_902459505.1. Lineage (NCBI taxonomy): Eukaryota > Metazoa > Chordata > Amphibia > Gymnophiona > Dermophiidae > Geotrypetes > Geotrypetes seraphini. Next base: position 10,101,311 of record NC_047095.1, on the reverse strand, counting down.
GCATATAGGAAGAAGGGGACTAGGATTTGTGCCCCTCTAAAGTGAGGGCTCCTACTCCTCGATGGCTAATCAGAAACCCCTCTTGGACGGAGGAGCATGCCCAACAAGTGACCAGCAGTACCCACTCGCTTGAATGGCGAAAGGGGGGACAGTCAGCGGAGCCCAAGAAGCTTGGACAGTGGCTTGGGCCAAGTGGGAATAAAGCACAGCTTGAACAGCGGTACCTACTCATATATAATCAGCTACACACTCAGAGAATGACTAATGTAAATGGTAGCGGCCTCAGCTTATTGTGTGATAGTGTGGCCCCAGGGTATATATTAGGACAGCTGGTAGCCAGGGTAAAAATGGTGTCAGGTCAAAAGCGCGCCGGGACAAAGGCGCGCCCAGACAATTGAGCGCAGCGTGGAGGCGCACGCCACTCAAAATTACTGTTTTTAGGGCTTCGACGGGGGTGTGTGCGGGGGAACCCCCCCACTTTACTTAATAGACATCGCGCCGCATTGTGGGGGCATTGTGGGGGGTGTGGGGGTTCTAACCCCCCACATTTTACTGAAAACTTAACTTTTTCCCTGTTTTTAGGGAAAAAGTTAAGTTTACAGTAAAATGTGGAGGGTTACAACCCCCCAAGCCCCCCATAACGCCGGCGCGATGTCTATTAAGTAAAGTGGGGGGGGGGTTCCCCAACAAACCCCCCCGGAGCCCTAAAAACAGCAATTTTGAGCGGCGCGCGCCTCCACGCTGCGCTCAATTGTCTGGGCGCACCTTTGTCTTTCGCGCCGTTGTCTATGAACCGTAAAAATATGTGATAGATAAGTAGTTATTGCTAAGGTTAAGCATTGTTATATCTAAGTAGGAATTCATTTGTATGTTGATGATATTCACCATATTGCTTATTGATATGTAACCATGCTAAAATAACCTTTCTCATAGCAGAAAATTTACCATGGACTCAAACTACAGTTTGTTGGGAAGAAAAAAGGGGTGGGGTGGGAAGCAGTAGGAGCAGGGTGACCCAGTTGAGGCCTCCCCAATTTGAGACAATGAAAAGTCAAAAGTTGTGACACACTGATTTTTGGGCACTATACGATATAGAATCAGGCCTTAACTGGATAATGCTGACTTAATGTGGGAACAATTACTGCCTTCTAAATAGAAGGCAGTAAGTGCTCCTGCATTAATTATTTTTGCAAGTCCCATGCACTAAAGGAAAAAATTAGTGAGGGAACTGCAAAACATTATATTTAAAATTGAATTATAGCTTTTGGTGGAACTCTTTGTGTCACATTTAAAATGGAAAGGATAATTGCCATGCAGCAGGGAAATTTTAAGAAATTTCAGGTTATTTGGGAGCTTTTAACAAGATACTGTAAAGATTGAAATTACTGCATAGAATAAATATTTTTTCCCTTTTGTTCATACATGTCCAGGGTGGGGTGGGGGTGGGTGGGAATATTTTATGATTTCTTTTGCTTATGAATAATTGTTGAGTATAAGGGAGGGGGGATATTTGATGCAAGTTAGAATTTGATGATATATTGTGATGTTAAAGTATAAAATGATTGTATTTTATGTTACACTTATTGTGAGTTTTAAAAAATGAATAAAGATTTAAAATTACTTCAATGCTGTTGCATTAAAAATGGCCTTAGCATGCAGGAAAGTCCCTCATTAGCTTGTGCTAAGCTCAGATTTTGCCACAACTTAGTAAAAGAGCTCCACAATAATAAAGGAATAGGATCTTACAGTTTGCAATGTGTGAAAAATCAGGATCTTTTTAAAGTCCTTTTTTGCTAGTTCCAAAGCATCTCATCATTTTAACTTCAAAAGTCCTACATTCCTGGATTGTTTTTTAAACTTCCCTTTTAGTATCCAGATCATAAAGTCACTTATGCAATTCTCTGGCCCCAGAAAATGCTCCTTACAGAGGTATTCCCTTGGTTTCTCTTTGGGGGGGACGACAATTTCTCAAAATGAATTACTTTTGTTCTTACCACGACAGGAATGAACCTCATTCCTAAGCCAGAGCATGTCGACTGTGCGACTGTGAGTTCACCTTGGTTTGCTTTGTGGTATCACATTGGTTTTGTGAATTGATTTTTGCTTTTACATCTAGCCTGTGTCCCTAGTGTAATATCCTTCATATTTTCTGCACTTAATAATATATATGGCGAGTGTGTAGAACATTGTTTTATGTGCTCAAGTAAACATTTATAAAATTGCCTGGGGGTATACATGCATTAATACTACTGTAAGTGCTCAGAAATTATAAGTAAGTCATGCATTTGCCAGTAGGTAGTGATTATATAACATGCTTAGCTCTCAATTCTCGGCACTTCTAAAATAATTTTAACTTTCTAAATGTTCCAATTGCATCTATAGAAAGTGGGGCTGGCTTTCGGGTGGGGCAAAGGTGGTACTGGCACTTATCCACCTTATATTCAAATACTGTTGCAGTGATAGCACTTACTGTGACCCTGTATTGAAATGATAATGGGTTTTGGAATGAAGAAGAATGAGCAGTTTTGCCATTTACACTCTATAGTACAAAAGAGCAGTGAATGTTGCTATATTTACCATGGAGAACTCACTGAGCAGCATTTTAGAAAGGACTTATAAACTGAAATTGAGACTTCTAGGTCATTGTCAAGTTTCCACTAGTATATTAGAATAGAATCTTCTAACAGCTAAAAAAGAAAAAAAAAAAAAAAAGGAATCTTCTAACATTGAGCCTGTTCTAAAATACATTTCCACAATAAAGAGCTGCTTTCAATTTAAATAAGATTGTAAGCTCTACTGAGCAGGGACTGTCTAATGCAGTGGTCTCAAACTCACCGCCCACGGGTCGCATGCGGCCTGTCGGGTACTATTTTGAGGCCCTCGGTGTTATAAATGATTCTTTATGGAAAATTTGTGCCCTGAGTGCCCGGCGGTTGCATTCTGGAACATTGCCCGCCTCACTGCTATACCCTCACACAAGTGCTTCCCTGCGTCTGTATGCGATTGTGAGGTGGAGCGGGGAGGACAATCGCATACAGACGCAGGAAAGCGCTTGTGTAAGGTTGCAGCAGTAAGGCAGGAAACATTCCAGAACGTAAGGTGACCCCTGGAGGCAGTGCAGCTTGTGCGTGTGTCGGGTGCTGGAGGAGGCGAGAGCTGCAGCGGACGTGACCGCCAGACACGCAAGGCATAAGTTTTCTATACAGAATCATTCTTTATAATACTGAGGGCCTCAAAATAGTTGGTCCAAAATCTTGTCTCTTTCATGCGATACATTTTCTGCATGTTGCACTGCTTTCATCTGTGTATAGCTGAGATTATCAGAAGCAATTAAGGAAAGATTTATAAGCTATAACAGTTATAGTTTATCAGAAGTAATTAAGAAAAGATTGATAATTTCAGAAAATCCATATTTTGGATTTGCAGGTACTTACCTCATGCAAAGTTGTCATTTCTTTAATAAGACTTTATTCTTTTTTTCTGCAGCCCTCCAAGTACCTACAAAGCCAAAATGTGGCCCCGCAAAGGGTTTGAGTTTGAGACCGCTGCATGTTAAATATGCAGCACTGCATATGCCTTTCAGCGCTATAGAAATGATAAATAGTAGCAGTTGCTTTTGTTTATATTCCACTTGTCTACCCGGAGTTTACCACTGTATCCTGTTACCTTTGGTTGTTCTTCATAGGACTCTTCTGGTTTTCTACTTTGCTTTTAGGGGCATTTACGTGCCAGTTGTGTGCAGTGAGAATATCCATTTTACAACCATAAATATCTAAAATATCAATGGAGCCCAACATTTGCAACATAAGTGTTTGTTTTAGCATATAAATGTGTATGGTCTGATATAAGAACATAACATAAGAACATAAGCAATGCCTCTCCTGGGTCAGACCTGAGGTCCATCATGCCCAGAAGTCCGCTCACGCGGCGGCACAACAGGTCCAGGACCTGTGTAGTAATCCTCTATTTATACCCTTCTATCCCCTTTTCCAGCAGGAAATTGTCCAATCCTTTCTTAAACCCCAGTACTGTACTCTGCCCTATTACGCCCTCTGGAAGCGCATTCCAGTAGTCCACCACTCGTTGGGTAAAGAAGAACTTCCTAGCATTCGTTTTGAATCCGTCCCCTTTCAACTTTTCCGAGTGCCCTCTTGTTCTTTTATTTTTAGAAAGTTTGAAGAACTGATATGCCAACCAGTGGCATAGCGAGGGTGACCAGCACCCAGGGCAGTGACGCCACTCTCCCGCCCTCTTCCCCATCCCCCACCATGCATACGCACATGCACCCCTTCCACCGTACCTTTTTAGCTTTGGCGTGAGCAGTGAAGAACTTGCCGCTCGCATCAGCTTCGGAGTTCTCTTTGACATCCATCTTGGAATATTCTGACGCAAAAAGTTTTATAATGCATAAAAGTACAAACACCAAAAGAGGGAGAGAACCGTCAGACTTGTATATTATATTTTGTCAAAAGATCATCGGGCCTCTTATAACACAAAGTTATTCCAGGTCCCGTCCCACAAATCCAAGTCTCTAATCATGTGGTTCTCCATCCTCTACCAGCCTATACCCCACATGACAATATAATAATAATAATAATAGTTTATTTTTATATACCGCCATACCCGGGAGTTCGAGGCGGTTCACATCAATCATTATACATATAGTACAAATAGATATTTAAAACTGAAATCTAAAATTTTGGCAAAGTTAAGAGCTTACAGTGAGAAGATACAAACTATTTAACATAAGATAAAAATTATAAGTAAGTAATAAGATACATTAGGTTGCCAGTCTATTGAATAATTGAGTTTTTATCTGTTTTTTAAAATCAAGATAAGAGGAAGCTTCTAACGCAATATTGGCTTTCTCTTATCTTGATTTTAGAAAACAGATAAATGGGGGGAAAAAAAACCTTAAAGAAACACCAACCCCCTCTTTTACGAAACTGCGATTGCAGTTTCTAGTGCAGAGAGCCACGCTGAATGGCCCGCGCTGCTCCTGATGCTCATAGGAACTTTATGAGCATTGGGAGCAGCGCGGGCCATTCAGCATGGCTCCCCGCGCTAGAAACTGCTATCGCAGTTTTATAAAAGAAGGCCCAAATTCTAAGCTGGGTGAGACAATCCACTTTGCTCCACATGGACTCCAGCGCTATATTGCCATGTAGAGTATAGGCTGGAAGAGGGTGGAGAACCACATGATTACAGACTTGGATCTCTGGGACGAGACCTGGAATAACTTTGTGTTATAGGAGGCCCGATGATCTTTTGACAAAATATAAAATACAAGTCTGATACTCCAGGAATGCCCATTACCTATATCTGCAGCAGTCACAGAGCCTAAGTACTGTCACTTTCATCTCTTTCATTACGGCACAAAACACAACTCCAACATGCCACCTTGAGATTTAGACATAGTGCATACAAATCTGACTTAGAGGTGAGCTTTTAAAATAGCAATTTGGACATTTAAGTAAAAAAAAGAATGGCTTTGTGGACATTTTTCTATTTTGAAAATTGAGCCCCAAAATGAGGTATTGTTTCAATAAATATAGACTTTTCCCATATGACTTTTTGAAAACTATTATTTTGGTGGGATGTATACAGTTTATGAGAAATTAGTTATCACCTGATTATATATCAGAGAGAGACACAAATAGATATAAATAAACATGGAAAAGACAGGAGGAGGACATGGGGGAGGGGATATGTGACCTAAAATGGGAGAGGAGTTGCGATGGAGACAAATGTAAGGGGGAAAAAAACCTGGTACCTGCAGAAGTAGCGTTATTGATTTCAATTAAATGGTGTAGTTTCAGTCATTAGCCAAATGAATCGACTCCTGCCTGAGACAAGAGTAAATGTATTTCTTCTGAAGGAAACTAAATGGCTGGGTGGATGCTTTAGAAATTTTTGTAGGTAGCTTTGTTCTCTGTAGAAGGGGTTGTTGTGCTCATACTTAGAGGGTAATTTAATAAATAAATGCCTGTTAATTGGGCAAAAAGGCACCTATTTTGGCCCCGTGTGTCTTTGATAAAAATATTAGAGATGCCCAGTACAAAGACAGCCTCATACTCTCTCTTCTTATAACTAAGCTGGATTATTGTAATACTATTTACCCAGAACTCCCACATGTAACTCTTAAAAAAAAAAATGCAATCAATTCAAAATATAGCAGATTGCTTTGCTGCGCTCAAAACTACCGTATTTTCACGCATATAACGCGTGCGTTATACGTGTTTTTACCTACCGCGCATACCCCTCGCGCGTTATACGCGTGAGCGCGGTATACAAAATTTTTTTTACATAGTTCCCACCCCGCCCGATGCCAGATTCACCCCCCCCAGCAGGACCGCTCGCACCCCCACCCCGAATGACCGCTCGCACGCGCTCCCACCCGCACCCGCATCCACGATCGGAGCAAGAGGGAGCCCAAGCCCTCTTGCCCGGCCGACTCCCCAACTCCCCGACAATATCGGGCCAGGAGGAAGCCCAAACCCTCCTGGCCACGGTGACCCCCTACCCCCACCCCGCACTACATTACGGGCAGGAGGGATCCCAGGCCCTCCTGCCCTCGACGCAAACCCCCCTCCCTCCAATGACCGCCCCCCCAAGAACCTCTGACCGCCCCCCCAGCTGACCCGCGACCCCCACGACACCCCCACCCCCCTTCCCCGTACCTTTGGTAGTTGGCCGGACAGACGGGAACCAAACCCGCCTGTCCGGCAGGCAGCCAACGACGGAATGAGGCCGGATTGGCCCATCCGTCCCAAAGCTCCGCCTACTGGTGGGGCCTAAGGCGCGTGGGCCAATCAGAATAGGCCCTGGAGCCTTAGGTCCCACCTGGGGGCGCGGCCTGAGGCACATGGGCCCAACCCGACCACACGGAGAGTAGGGGCAGTGCACGGAAAGTCAGGGCGGGTGAACGGAGAGTCGGGACAGCGCACGGAGAGTCGGGGCAGTGCACGGAAAGTCAGGGCGGGTGAACGGAGAGTCGGGACAGCGCACGGAGAGGCGGGGCAGTGCACGGAAAGTCAGGGAGGGTGAATGGAGAGTCGGGACAGCGCACGGAGAGGCGGGGCAGTGCACGGAAAGTCAGGGAGGGTGAACGGAGAGTCGGGACAGCGCACGGAGAGTCGGGGCAGTGCACGGAAAGTCAGGGAGGGTGAACGGAGAGTCGGGACAGCGCACGGAGAGTCGGGGAGGGCGAAAGGAGAGTCGGGGTGGCCAGAGGAGAGTCAGGGCGGGCGAAAGGACAGTCGGGCTGCATGCGCGGTATACCCGTGAGCGCGGTATACAAAAGTTTTTGTACATAAAATCGTGGTTTCTGCGCGCTATACCCGTGTGCGCGTTTTACACGGGTGCGCGTTATCTGCGTGAAAATACGGTACTTAAATTTCCTTTAATATGCTGACGCGGAAGGACTGCTGCTTGATCCTCACAGCATTCAGTGCCCTGAATTGTAGGCCTGAAGGATAGTTTTGCAAAGAGGACTGAGGCAGTCATTCACCATTAAGGGTATCAACGGCATCACTTCAAGGGAACTCATCAGATGCTGCCTTACCCAAGGCTCAGGTCAAATAGTGTTGGAATCAGAGCCCCTGAAATTTGAAGGGATTCTATTAACTGCTGTTTCTGAGCTAGTTACATGGGCAATGGGGGCAACAGATGTTTCTCAGAATAAAGTAGAAGGAGTACTGCCTGTATTATCTGAACCAACCTCACATTTGCTAGATATTCTTGTAAAGAAAACTGAGATAAATTGCCAATCTTAGAAGGTTGTTGTGCCCCCAAATTCAGGGTCTGAACCTTAGAATTAAAAATTGCGAAGAGAATTTAAAAACTGTTAAAAGTGAATTTGAGAGTTTGAATACTTGAGTGGTGAAAGTTGAAATAGATCTGAATGAGACTAAGAAGGCCAAATCAAAGAACTGTGAAGAAAAGATGTCAATCAATCACTCAGCCTTGAAATGCTCAAGATACATTTTATTGATAAAAGCACTATCTAGACTCGACACTAACAGTGTTTCAGCAAAAATGCTTTTATCAAGAGCCTATCAAACCACAAAAATAATAAAACCATTAAAAAAAACTCCACACAATATTACAAATGTTACACAATAATATTAAATAAAAATAACTAAGAAGGTTCAGGATTTTGTAGTTAAAGACCTTACAAACTTGAGAAGGAAAGCTGAATCTTTGGAAAATAGTATTAGGAGTCTTAGGCCCCCTTTTACGAAACCGCAATAGCAGTTTTTAGTGCAGGGAGCCACACTGAATGACCCGCGCTGCTCCCAACACTAAAATCCGTTATTGTGGTTTCATAAAAGGGGGCCTTAATCTCTGAATTTTTATTTTTTTTTTAATTCTTTATTGATTTCTAATCAAAAACAGTGTAATACAAATGAAAGAACAAAAGATATTCCACATATTACACTATTATCTATACAGGTAACATAAATATCATTCAATAATTTCATTTTCCTGCATATAATAATATCATAATATATCCTAATATACAATACAAATAAAGAATAAAGTTACCAAAATATCAAGTGTTTTCGGGGACACCTAAAGAGATGGTTAAAAGTTACTTCAGGTAAATTTTAGAACTCCCTGAGGAAGCTATTCCACCACTCTCACAAGTATATTATTTACCATTGAAAATTTTACAGAACCAACAGCAAACAGATCAGATCAGACTATTCCACCTTTGGATATTTTTGCTGTTCTGGAATCTTATGATACAGAAGTAGCCAAGGCATCAATCTTGGTAGTTACAGAAGCTATGAGAGGCAAAATCGAAAGGGACGTCTAAGTCCGTTTACGTCCAACTCGCAAGTCGTCCAAAGTAAAATACAGCCTAAGACACATTTTCGAAAAATACGTCCAAAATTTTTTTTGTTTCGAAAATCGTCTTATTATATATCCTGCCGATCTGATCGTCCAAGCTGCTAAATTGTCCATCTTTATACCACATTTTCATCCAACTTTTCATCCAAGTTCAAAACGCCTACAACAAGCCCTGTTGGACATGAGAGGGGTCTACAAAGTGATGGATTGCACACCCAGACATGCCACCTAAATAGTGGGGTACCTTACTGCTATGAACTTCACAAACAGGGTGCCATGGTTTCCCCTTACTACAGCTCCCTTATAGGTGACGGTGAGCCTCCCAAACCACCTCCAGAATCCCCTAGACCCACTTATCTACCATCCCTATAGCTCTTATGGATGCAGGAGCCACTTATATGCCAGTACAAAAGGGTTTTGGGGGTGTATAGGGGAGTGCACATGTTTCAATATCAATACAGTGATTACAGGGGCTTATGGGCATGGGTCCATCTCTCTATGGGTCCCAAACCCACCCCCAAGATGACTTAAGCTGGCTCTGGGCTGGACGACTAGGCTTTCCTATGCTAGGCAGCCAGGTGATGATGGTCTACTCTGGAGGCTGAATATATTTATGGGGGTGGGGGGGTTGGTAATCACTGGGGTATAGTGTGTGTGTGTGGGGGGTCTGTTTTATGTATTTGAAGTGCTTATCTGGTGAGTTTAGGTGGGTTTTTGTGACTTAGACCCCAAGTTCCGTCGATCGTGGGCTATATCACTTTTGGTTATACATGCTGTACGACTAAGTCTAAGCCGGCCCATGTCCCGCCCAACTCCCGCCCTCGACACGCCTCCCTAAATACCTCGTTTAGTTTTGGACGTTGAGCGGCACTATGAGGGCCTAAGTCATTTAGAAATACGTCCAAAACCCGGTTTCATTATCGGCACTTGGACGTTTTTGAAAAATGTTCATCCAAGTGCTGACTTAGGCCGGATTTTTGGACATATTTCTCTTTCGATTACGAGCCCCTATGGCTCCAGACAAGATTTGGATTTTGAAGAGGAACTTTAAAAATATGCATAAGACTTTTTTTCTTTCTTTTTTTTTTGGGGGGGAGGGGGGTAAGATTCAAATTTTTCTAGATGTTTCTAGAGACATCCAAAAGTGAAGACAAAGTTCTTGCTCTTAAAACCTGGAGTATTTGAGATTGGTGGAACAATTTTCTTGAGATACCCTTGCAAATGTATAGTGTGTTATCAGTCTTTGAAATATGTTTTCTTTGAACCATCCCATCTTATAGCATTTCTGACTATGAAGTCCGTAGGAGAGACTCAAGTGGATATCTCTATTTAGCTCTTGTTAGAATTAGTGCTATCCTAATGTTGTTAGGCTTATTTTCATATTTTAAAAAAAAAAAAATCTTTCTATTTTAGCCTCTATTCTTTGAAATCTTGGATCCATTATGTGTGGACTTGAGAGATATGCGATATGTTTATGTTTATTAAAATTTGATATCCCACAGAAGCTTACAACAGTTTTCTGCGGCTAACAATTAAACATATTTCCTCTGGTTTTATTTTTTTGTGATGAATATATTTCTTTTCTGTACAAGTATTAATTGCTTGGTTAATAATAAAATTTCATAAATTAAAAAAAAAAAAAAATTCAGATCGTGTCACACTTTTATTCAAAAGCATGCATTGGCTTCCTGTTGAACAAGGGATTATTTACAAGATCTTAATCATGACTTTTAAAGTGCTTAAGACGGGTTATGCTATGCTGTGTGTTTATTTGACTTTGGACTGAAGATACTGCAACATTTCTTTAAGTTGATGCTGCAGTTCTAAAATGCAAAAAACTGATATTAGTCATAACTTTAAAAGTTTATAGCTCCTTTTATTAAGCTGTGATATTGGTTTTAGCGTGCACTTAGTGCACGCTGAATTGCCGCATACGCTAGACCTTGATGCCAGCATTGAGCTGGCATTAGTTCTAGCCGCGTAACGTGGGTTTAGCGCGCACTAAAATCCTGCGTGTGCTAAAAACGCTATTGCAGCTTAGTAAAAGGAGCCCAATGTGATTGAAAAAAACTAACAGATCTGAAATCAGCGTGAAAAACTAATTTAGAAAAATGTGCTGTGTTGTCAGATGATTCCGAAAAAAATTTTTGTTGCCTTGTGATATTATACTGTTGCCCAATCTGCCAGGTTTCCTTAATTTTGTAAATACGTCTTCACCTGTTTGTTCATTCTGTCCTGGCAGACAATAGTGCAACCTCGTCAGTATATGCCTTCCCTTCACACATGGAATTTCTGTCCATAAGGATTCCATGGTACTATCTGTTTCATGTAGAATGTTTATTCTGTTTGACTCAATTTCCTCTTAACATATCATGCAACCACTCCAATTTGATTTGCTCTATCATTGCAATATAATTTGTAACCTAATAAAACAGTGTCCCACTAAGTGTCCTCCTTCCATTAGGTCTCTGAGATGCCTTTCATATATACCTCTTCATTTTTCCCTGCTTAGAGCTGCTTAGAAGTTGATGGGGATAATTTGTGTCCTTTACTCTGTTCTCTCCTTAAACACTCCTAGCTTTCTTTCACTATTATTGAAACCTCTCTATTGTTATTCCCTAAATATCCTGTTTTAATAATATCCTTCAAGGATTCTCCACACAGTACCATGCACTCATAGGTGACTGTTGGCTCCCCCTCCCCCACCCAATCTTAGAGGTCCTTTTACAAAGGGCTCCTTTTACTAAGGTGTGCTAGCGTTTTTAGCGCACGCAGGAAATTACCTCGCGCTACGCTTCTAGAATGCCAGCTCAATGCTGGTGTTAAGGTCTAGTGCACGCAGAAATTCAGCGTGTGCTATTCCGCGCATTAAAGTCTTAGCGTGGCTTAGTAAAAGGAGCCCTAAGCATTTTTGTGTGCGCTAAATCTACTCATGTATTAAACGCTAATGTGTGCATGCTAGTCTATAGACACGTTAGCATTTAGCACACATGTAGATTTAGCACATGCTAAAACATTATGTAAAAGATCCACTTAGTTTAACAGCTGTTCTATCTCCTTTTTAAATGTTTTCGCCAATAGCCTGGTTCCATCCCTGTTAAAGTAGAGTCCAACCTTTCAGAATGTTGGTTCCCCCTTTCTCAAAGTATTACCCAGTTCCTAACAAATCTACACCATCGTCTCATCCATGCATTAGAACTTTGCAACTCTGACTGTCTCATGTGTTCTGCACATGAAACAAGGAGAATTTTCTGAAAGTACTACCCTGGAGGATCTGAATTTCAGTGTTCTACCTAGGAGCCTGAATTTGGCTTCCAGAACCTCCCTCCCAATTTTCCTATGCCATTGGTATATACATGTTCTAAGTCTCCTCCCCAGTATTATCTAAAATCCTATCTAGGTGATGCCTGAGGTCTGCTATCATCACACAGGCACCAGAAGTTGCATCAAAGGAAATCTTCTACCTACACACACGTGACTGCAGGCAGGCAGGCTTCGCCGGCTTCAGTAAGTTTTTTACGAAAGCGCCGTGAAGGTAAGGGGGAGGGAGGGAGATAGATTTGGCTGAAGATATGTAGGGAGGGAGGGGGCCATGCGCGATAGGTGACCGCGCACCTTCCCTCCCTTAACTGTGGGGACAAGGTCATTCACCGCTCCACGGGGCAGTGGATGGCCTTGTCCCCATGCCCGCAGTGAGCATTTTTCCCCCCGCCGTTTTGGGTAACCGCCACCGTGTCATTCTCTAATCTACATGCCTAATGATTGAATCACCAGTACAACAGCTGTCCTACCCTTCTCTCCTGGGCAGAAGCCCCTGGAGATACATAAAATAGCAAATAAGAAACAAAATATAATTTCAGCCAAACTACAACTGTCAAACAGAAATTTGACAAGACCAAATATCCCATTTATAGTCAGTTCTCTCATAATAATTTATGTCAGTACCTAAAAGCAGCACTCATTCATAAATACCATTTTTTTAATTTTGGCATTTTATTGCAATTAAAACCATCTTGTCTTTATGGCACCTCTAAACTATTTAATTTTAAAGACATGAAGTTGGATGCGGATATACTAAAATGAGAAATTTTCCCCCAACAAGTTAAAGTATGCAAAAGTATTCCCGAGTATGCAAAAACACCAGAATTTATGTGTGTGTGGGGAGGGGTCATGTATCTTTCCATAAAAACAACTCCATGGAAAGTACAACATTATTTACAACTGCTGTTTACTACACTCAATTTCCCTGGTTTATTTTGCAGGCATTATCCTCAGATAAGCTGCTCTTAGCTGTACCCTTCTCCTCCACTGCCAATTCCAGACTTTACATTACATTACATAAGTGACTTTTACTCCGCCATTACCTTGTAGTTCAAGGTAGATTACATAAGAGGTTATCTGGATATTTCCAAAAGAGTTACATAGTTGGGTTACTTTGGGGGATTGAAATGCTTCCTGTGGAGTTAGTTTGTCTTAATGGATGTCTTGAACAGTAGGGTTTTTATTTCTTTTCCCAAAGTTTTGTAGTCTGGTGTCATGATCAGTAGATTGGAAAGTTGGTGGTCAAGTTTTGCTGCCTGCATGGCCAGTAGGCCGTCATACATTTTTTTGCGTTTGACGCCTCCGATTAGGGGGTGCGTGAATGGTGTCTGGGTTCTCCTTTGCCTGGTTGTGGTAGTTCGGATAAGGCGGTTGTTCAGGTAGGCTGGACTGTCTCCATTCATGGCTTTAAATAATAGACAGTAAAATTTGAATTGCATTCTTGCTTGTATTAGGAGCCAGTGTGAGTTGAGGTATGTGGCGGTGATGTGGTTGTATTTCTTCAGTGAATAGATCAGTCTCAGGGCTGCCCCTATACCTATAATAAATTACCTGAGTTTGTTCGCCAAGCCCCTTCCCTTGTTTAAAAGCAAACTGAAAACCCACCTTTTTGATAAAGCCTTTAGTCCATAACCCTACTCCTCTGCCCACCAATACAGCCAGCTAATTAACCGTTTCCCTTAACTGTATCCATGACATCCTGTTTGTCTTTGGGAAGCAGAGCTGAGATTGTGATGTCATAATGCCTCCTTCCACCAATAAGAGCCAACCTCATCGGTGATGTCACAATGGCTTGATTGTCCTGTACTCTCCTCTGCCCTCCAATCCAGCCAGCTGATTAACCAGTCCCCTTAACTGTATCCATGACATCCTGTTTGTTTGTCTGTCTTGTCTGTTTAGATTGTAAGCTCTCTCGAGCAGGGACTGTTTTCTTCTTCTTTGTGACTCTGTACAGCGCTGTGTATGTCTGGTAACACTATAGAAATAGAAGTAGTAGTATTAGTAGCATATATTTATAAACTCCATACAAAAACTATAAACCCCTCCTCTATCCCACCACAGAATCACATCCATTAGGCTGGATAAACTTATACATAATCTTCCAGGCAATTTTATGAAAGACTTTTTCTGCATGTAGAATACTGTTTTACCCATGGAACTGTATTTTTTCAAATTACCCCCAAAATGACTTCCTCCATGTCCTGGAGACTAAATAATGAAAGGCAATTTAAAAAGCTTGAAAATGGAAGATAATTGTAATTTGATTGCACGATTAGCATGCTATTTTCATATCCTGGATTCATGATTACAACCTTCACAATTCAAGGTATTTGTCTTTTCATCAAGGCATTCTAGTAAGGAACCAATCTTTAAATTCAAAAATGATCTGCTTTCCCTCTCTCTTTATTATGGGTATCACCTTTGCAGCAATTCTGAACAATGGCAACGTTTCAGAAAGATGTTCTTTCCACATTGTTTCTTGCCATAAGACAGCTCAGCCTCAGCCACCTTACAATTGGGAAAGTTTTATTTTAGCAGCAGCAGAATTGCAATGAATTACATGCTGAATCCTTTTTCTAGTGACCCCTTCAGTAGCATAGTAAGGAGGGTGTGTGTGTGTGGGGGGGAGGTACGGACCGCACCGGGCGCCCGGTCAGTAGGGCGCTGGCACCTCTCTGCCCTACCACACCACCCTCTCCCTGTAACCTTTAGTATTCACCAGTGCAATTGGCTTCTGCTAACATGTTCCTTGCACCAGCCTGGTTCCCCTCTGAATCACTTCCGGGTAACAGGCTAGGAAGTGACATCAGAGGGAAATCCAAAGCTGACATGAGGAACATGCTTGTAGAAGCCACTCGTGCTGGCAAAAATTAAGAGGTACAGGGGGAGGGAGAGAGAAAGTGTGGAATGGGGGGCGGGAAGGAGCAGGGGATGTGGAAGGGAGGGTGTGGGGGGCACAGAGGGGGTGCACCTCCTACCATTATTATGCCATTGCCCTTACTCTAACCATGTCCTCTTTCTTGTCGCTCATCCTATGCTACAACTTGATACCCTCCAGAGAGGTAATTTTCTGGCTCCCTGCAGAGTTGTTTCCAATGAAATATTTACTCATCATTGTTAATTGGTAGACCTTACCATATATTTGTCCACTTATGTTCATTTCACATAATTATCCTCTATGAACTGCTTCATGAAAGATATTATTCTGCTGCCACAGGACTGCATAATAATTATTTTTCTGAAGCTGTGAAACATTTGAGAGTACATATCATACTCCTCCCCCAGGAGAAAATAATTAACATTTCTGATTACATAATTCTATAAGGGTTTACAGGAAGCAAAGAGAATTAATATGCTCTGGTTTAGCTATGATTCTCAACATGAAAGTCCCTACCTTTTCTAACCACATTTAAATCTCATAAGAATTAGCATATTCTGTGATTTAATAAGATACAGAATACTTATGTTCTAACAAGATGGTATGTTATGGTATGGTTATAAAAGATACTTCAACATATCCAGCTCCTTTATTTGCTGTATTATGGAAGAACCAAGACAAAATGGATGAGGAAAAATAAGAATTCAACTTTCACAGAAGACAAAGCAGTTTTCTATGATCTTGGGCTCTCAAGAATGGATTGTTGAGGACTTCTGTATGGCTACTACACTAAGCAACCATCCCCTTAGCTTGCGATGAAACCTCACCCTTGACAGAAAGGGATTAATTAGGTCAGACATGCCAAAATCATTTAGTGTTGAGGAGGCATCTAGACCCAAGAAGCAGTGGAGCACTGAAGCCCAGATTCTGTATAGGACACTCAGTCTCAGAACATGGGTGTCCTATACAGAATCGTGCCTAAGCCCACCTAAAAAAGAACCCGCCTAAAAAAGAACAGACGCCGGTTAGAGAATCGGGTTGCCACTGAGCTTATCACAGTAAGGGATTTCCCTGCGATAGGTTTAGCGGTCGTGGTCGCCCGTCCCCCCAGAACAAATGCAGCAGGTGGGATGCTCAGTCCCTCCTGCCTGGCACCCCCACCCCCTATAGATTGTGGCAGGAGGGATGCCTAGTACCCCCCCCCCATGATTGCGGCAGGAGGAATGCCCAATCCCTCCTCCCTGGCATCGATCCCCCTGTAGATTGCCTGAAGGAGAGATGCCCAGTCTCTCCTTCGGACATCTCCCACCCCCTGCCGGACTGCCCAGCACACCCCCATCAGGCCCCTCCCTGGACCCCCTTTAACCTTTGTTTGATGGATGGACGGAGGGATGGAGGACGCCAATTGCTGTCTACAATCAGGACGTCGTTTATAGAATTTGCACTTGAATGACTGTATGTGCCAGAAGAGATTGCATCATCAGCAGAGGTTCAAGCTTCCACTGCCTTTGAAGGAGAGGGCAGACACATAGACTACAGTGGAGCTTAAAGAGAGTGGAGGGACAGAAAGCAGGAGAGCCCCTCTCTCTTCCAACATAGACCCTTCCGACATCCTCACAAATGTAATCACTTTGAAATGAAATGGGGGGGGGGGGGAATGATAGTGTCTCTCCTTTGAGATATTTATAGGGTATCTTGTTAATAAGAATAACCATACTGGGTCAGACCAATGGTCCATATAGCCCAGTAATATGTTTCTACAATGGCCAATTCAGGTGACAAGTACCTGGCAAAAACCCATATAGTAGCCACATTCCATGCTACCAATCCCAGGGCAAGTAGTGGCTTCCCCTATGTCTCAATAGCAGACTATGATTTTTTTTTGAGCCCATCTATGTTAACTACTATTACCACATACTCTGGTACCGTGTTCAGAGCTTAACTATTCTCTGAGTGGAAAAAATATTTCCTCTCATTAGATTTAAAAGTATTTCCCTGTAACTTCGAGAGTCCCCTATACTTTGTAATTTTTTGATGGAATAAAAAAACGATTCACTTGTACCTGTTCTACACCACTCCAGATTTTATAGACTTCAATCATATCTCCCCTCAGTTGCCTCTTTTCCAAGTTGAAGAGTCCCAACCTGTAGTTTTTCCTCATACAAGAGAAGAGGAAACGGCAGCCGGCATGATTAACGAGTGAGGTAAAGGAAGCTATTAGAGCTAAAAGAGAATCCTTCAGAAAGTGGAAGAAGGATCTGACTGAAAATAATTGTAAACAGCACAAGTAATTTGTAAATTTTCTTTAAAATCCAGTATAGTACTGGAAGACTGGACGGTGGCCAATGTGGTGCCGATTTTTTAAAGGGTTCCAGAGGTCATCCGGGAAATTATAGACCAGTAAGTCTGACATTGGTGCCGGGAACAAAAAAAATGACAGAACATATACATAAAGCAGGAATTAATGAGCCAAAGCCATGGATTTAGTCAAGGATATTCTTACCTCACCGATCTACTGCATTTCTTTGAAGGGGTGATATAGGTGGAAAAAGGTGAGTCATTTGATATTGTATATTTGGATTTTCAAAAGGCATTTGACAAAGTACCTCATGAAAGACTTCTAAGGAAATTAGAAAGTCATGGGATAGGAGATAATGTCCTATTATGGATTAAAAACTGGTTGAAAGGGGGGTGCGTGGAGCGCAAACATGGCAGCCTAAAATTCCTGCTCCCACAGACTCTGGAAAAATTGTAGTCTCTATACTCACTCGAGATTATAATTTTGTACTTAAAAGAAATAAGATTATGACATTGAACAAAGATGGCAAAAGACACAAACCTGAACCTTAGTCGCCACAAAATCAACAGCAGGCAAATATGACAACAACGCTGTTGCAGAAATCCTAGAGGAAATCAAAGCTCTAAAGGAAATCATGCAGGAAACTAAACATGGCATGGTTGAAATCAAAGAGGAATTATCATCTTTATTGGAAGAAGTGGCTCAGTTTTAAATTTGTATTTCAACACTAGAATCCAAGACTACAGTGAAGGAAGAAAATGTTCATACTCTTCAAAGCCATTTAAAGAGCATACAACAAACTGAGTGAGCTCTGGAGGAGGCAAACAATCGCTCCTGAAGAAATCATTTGAGAATTCTTGGTTTACCAGAAGGCAGAGAAAGTAATAATACACTTACCCTTTTGGAAACTTGCATCCCTTCTCCTCGGAGCATAGCATTCACCAAGGACTCTGAAATTGAAAGAGTCTATAGAACTCTGTCCATGCAACATATACAGTTGTCCTCAAATTATTGAGATATAATCAGGGGGAAAAGGGCATTTCAAAGCTGATAATTCAAAGTGGTGGGTATTGGAAGATTAAAGTGACTTGCCCAGGGTCACATGGAGCAGCACTAGGATTTGATCTCACAACCTCTGGTTGCAGAGGCAGCAGCTCAACTAGTGAGCCACAGCTCTTCCTACTCAAAAAGCTAAATCTCTAGCACTGTTAAAATCCGAGGACAATAACTTAATCATTCTGGATCTCAAAAAAAATGTGGCTCTAACAACAAAACCTCTTCTCTCCTATAGGCCTCAATTTTAAAAAAATGGGCATGTGTTTTGGCCTTTTCTATTTGGCAAATCAAACCAAGGATTTCTCTGATCCGGAGGTTCTCATCAACTTAATTGAAGAACATCTTCCAACTTTCATAGAATATATTTAAAATACTTAAGGTGATAATTTTGATGTTATCTTTGCAATGACTCCCTTGATGGTCGATATATCTTCATGGCTATCAGGACATTAACGGCATAAAGGTTCTTTTCTAGATAACTGAGGCCCTCTTTTACTAAGGTGCGCTAACCGATTAGCACGTGCTAATCGCTAATGCGTGCATGATAGTCTATGGACACATTAGCGTTTAGCATGCGCTAAATCAATTAGTAAAAAAGGGGGGTAAGTGTTGAACCTCAACTCAGTGCTTTGTCTTAGAGTACTCACATTATACTGTTTAGAATTGTTTTCTCTCTTTCTTACAACACAATCAATCATGTGTTCTATATTTATCCCTATTGAAATTGCATTGTTTTCTCATAATGCATTTACTTGGTTTTTATATATGACTGAAGTTTAGTCAAAATATTTTATCTAGAGACATTATAAATATGTAATTTCATTATTATTGTTTGTGGGTGTATATCTGGGGCTGACGTGAATGCTTTTGGCCATCCATTATGTTTATACACGCAATTGTTTTCCTGGGTATAATGCATTCTTACCTATAGATTCATCATCCTTTTTCATTTACCCCCTCTTTTACAAAGGTGCGTTAAGCTTTTTAAATATTAGCGTGCATTAAACACGCACTAAATGCTAACGTGTGCATGTTATCCACTAAACCATATTCAATTTCTTTCAGTGTGACAACACATTTAAAAAAATGTAAATCTACTACTACACATAACATAAGAACATAAGAACATAAGCATTGCCTCTGCCGGGTCAGACCAAGGGTCCTTCGTGCCCAGCAGTCTGCTCCTGCGGCAGCCCCCCAGGTCCATGACCTGTAAGTGTTCCCTACCTAACCTAAAATGTCCATACCCTGTTCGCTTAATTTCCTGTAAGGTAAACCTCTATCTGTACCCTGTTATCCCCTTCGCTTCCAGGAAGTCATCCAGTCCCTTTTTGAACCCCAGAATTGTACTCTGTCTTATCACCTCTCCGAGAAGCGCTTTCTAGATGTCTACCACCCTTTGAGTGAAGAACAATTTCCTTGCATTCGTTATGAATCTGTCTCCTCTCAGTTTTTCTGAATGACCTCTTGTTTTTGTTGTCCCCGCTAGTCTAAAGAATCTGTCCCACTCCACCTTCTCTATGCCTTTCATTATTTTATAAGTCTCTATCATGTCCCCTCTCAGTCTCCACTTTTCCAGGGTAAAGAGCCCCAGCTTGTCCAACCGTTCGGCATATGAAAGGTTCTCCATGCCCTTTATCATCCTCGTTGCTCTCCTCTGGACTCTCTCGAGTATTGCCATGTCCTTCTTGAGGTATGGCGACCAGTATTGGATGCAGTATTCCAGATGTGGGCGCACCATTGCTCGATACAGTGGCAGGATAACTTCCTTCGTTCTGGTAGTGATACCTTTTTTGATAATGCCCAACATTCTGCTCGCTTTCTTTGAGGCCACTGCACATTGCGCCGCCGGCTTCATTGTGTTATCCACCAATACCCCCAGATCTTTTTCTTGGTTGACTTCCCCCAGTACCCTCCCTCCCATCGTATAGCTGTACTTGGACATTAATATAATATCCCTTAATGTTAAGGGTTTGAATAACCAGATCAAAAGCAATAAAACATTAAACCAGAGGTGTCCAACCTTTTGGCTTCCCTGGGCCGCATTGACCAAAAAAAATTTTTTCTGGGGCCGCACAAACACTAGCTGATGAAAAAAAAATAAAGGCTGAGCAGGTCCCAAATTTGCAATCACTAATATAGAAGATGTACGTATCTAATAATAAACCTTCATTAAAGGGACACTGTGGAGAGGAACCCCAAAAAGCAGTAATGTTTACCCTGACTTAGTGATCCTTCACGTGCACCGCTGACAGTGGGAACAGTCACAGGCTTCCGCATCCCCACTCTGATGAGCAGGGATGCACGCTCCTGGTTTTCCCATTCACTTCTATTACAGCTACAGTGAGCCTCTTCAGAGGTGAGCCCTCATCAGAGTGGGGATGCTGCATCAGCTGTCAGCGGCGCACGTGGAGGATCGTTCGGTCAGGGTAAATATTACTGCTTTTTTGGGCCTCCCACTTTGAGCTTAGGCTCCCTCAAAATGAACATCTCCCCTGCTGTAGCTAGTAGGGATCACCAAGCCTCACCAACTGATGGCCACCTCCTCCCCTCCAACTTCCCAAGTTCTGCAGCTGGCAGTAATATTGCAGAGCTGCTGCCTTCCCTCCACCTTGCCCCCCCCCCCAACACCACCTTGGCTCTCATGCATGCATGAAAGCAGTGGCAGCTTGAGGATATTGCCATTGGCTGCAAAGCTTGGAGATTTTTTGTTGACAGACTGGAGGAAGATGTCTTCAGGTGGCAGGCTTGGGAATCCCCACTAGCTCAAGTATTTGTAAATTGCAGTCAGGCGAGCAGAAACTTTGGTGCCCATCCAATAATTTTGGGCTCCAGTCCCTCCCCTAAATCAGCTGTATATGACTACGCCACTGAATACAAAAATAATTGTGATGCACATATCCCAAAGCTAACATATTCCAGTTAATAAATTCAAAATAAAACAATTTTTTCTACCTTGTTGTCTGGATATTTTGGTTTTCCATCATCTTGGTCCCAGTTTCTCTTTCTGATTTTTGTTTATCTTCAATTAATTCTCTTTCCAGTGTCTGCTGTTCATTTTTTTCTTCTCCTCTCTTCTTCCATTTCCTCCTTATGCATGTCTCCAGTGTATTGATTTTTCCCTTTCAGCTTTCTTAACTTTTTTTTCCTCTGTCCACTCAAATCTTGCTTTCTTTCTCACCCTTCTTTTTAAATGTTCAGCTGCCTCTCAATTCTCCATCTTCTCTCAGTCCCTAGCTCTCCCATTTCCCATCTCACTCCTTTCCCAGCCTCCTATTTCCTGCTATCTACTCCCCATTACCACATTTCTACCACTATACTCACTGCTCTCTCATTCATCTTGTCATCTCCCTTTTGACCTCATTCACATGGATCACCACTTTCAGAATCCCACTCCCTCTCTCCTTGTCCCTTTCTTTCCATCCCCTTTCTTATCCCAGCTTTCTTCCCTTCTGCCCTCCCATGGGTCAATCTCTCCTCCTCTATCCCCATGGTCCAACTTTTCTGTTTTTCATCTTCCCTCCTCCCTTGATGTTGAACAATGAAATGGAGGGGAAAAAGAAAGATGCTGCATCTCTCTGCCTTCCAGCCACAGGCCTAAAATTTCTCCTTACCTCCCTTCCATCTCCAGATCCAACTTCTCTCCCTTTCTCTTCCCAACTGTCCTCCACCCCATCTCTCCCCCTGCCTGCCTGCTCCTCCAGATCTACCATTTCTCCCTTTCTCTTCCCAACAGTTCTCCCTTAAAATCTCTCTTTTCCTCTTCCTCCACACCACCCCAGGTTCAACTTCTCTCCCTCACAGACCACTGCCCACCATCTCATTCTGTCCTCTGTTTTTGGCCCCATAAGCTCTTCCCCCACACCCAATCTAGCACTTCTTTTAAATACCCTCCCCCTCTGTACTTAAAAAAAAAAAATCCAAGAGGCTTCCTTGGCCCAGCATGTTCGCCCCCTCCTCTCCGTGCCCATGCATCTCTACCTCACTTCTCTCCCACCACCATGTCCAATAATTCTCTCTCTCCCATCCCTCCTTTCTCTGCCCAACAATTCTCCTTTTTCTTTATCTTTCCATGTGCACAATCTCTTTCTCTCTCTGATACCCAATTCTCCCTTACTGTTCCCTCTCCTCACTCCCTCCATTATTCAATCATATGGCTTATGCACCCTCCCTCCTTCCTTCATCATTTGTCCAAAGTTTGTGCTCCCTCCCTCTGCCATCCCAACATGACCTTATCCTTCCCTTCTGGCCGGCTTCCATGCTGCAATTGTTTTTCTGGTAAAAGCTGCAGGCGGTGGTGGCTGGTTTCTCACGCAATCTGTGGCTGTGCTGGAAGTATTTATTTTATGGCCGTTGGCAATCTGAATAGGGGTCTGGATAAAAGACGGATTCCCATGTGCTGTGTGGAAACTAATCACTAACCTACCTGGCTCTCCCTTTTACTTCCTAAACTCACCACCTGTAGTGCCCACACAGTATATCCATGAACATACAATCTGCAGCACAAAAGAGATGGAGGCAAAAAAAAAAAAAAAAAATCTCATTTTACATAAGTTAACCTCCAACCATCACTCTAGCCTACTATAATCCTTCTCGGAACAGAAAAAAAAAAACAAAACCCACACTAAAACCCACAAACCCTGTGTTTTTTTTCTAGAAGACGCCAGCACAGAGCATGCGCAATAGTGCAACTACAGAACTGGAAGCGGCGTGTCTGCCTGAAGGGAGCTATGGTGGTCGTTTTGTTAACTCTCCGACTGGTAGTTTTTTGGCCGGCTCCCTTGCTGCAGTTGTCCGTGGGTGGTGTTGGCTCCTTGCACGCGATTCACGGCCGATTCTGAAGCCTTCGCTCTGTTGTACAGCTGCGGATCGCGCATGAGGAGCCGACACCGCCCACGAACAAATGCAGCAAGGGAGCTGGCCAGAAAACTACCTGCCGGAGGGAGGCACAGAAGGGAGGGAGGGAGAAGCTGAGCAGCACATAACTCCTTGTTGGGCCGCATGCAGCCCGTGGGTCAGGGGTTGGATACCCCTGCATTAAACTATCTAAATTCTCCCCTGATATTATACTGTGATATTATATTGATGCAAGAAACACACCTAAATTCATCAGATCCTACAAAACTGAAACTAAAATACTTTCTGCTCATTTTTTTTCTCTCCAGCAGATGCAAAAAAAATAATAATAATAATAGTAGTGGTGTAGCTATATTAATTAAAAATAGAAATGACTTCAAAATAATTTCCAGCACTAATGATACTAAAGGTAGATGGGTCAGTGTCACTGTGAACATTAATCATCATAAGGTTACAATTATCAATATTTATGCACCTAATTGCGATTCTCTTTAAAGAAATTGTCAATCACGTTGTGCAATCACCAGATTCTCACTTTATTATTGGAGGTGATTATAATTTAATTTAAATCTCTTATTAGATAGATGTTCTCAAGCATCTTATAGAAAACCCAAGGCATAGGTTTATCATTCAAGATATAATTTCCCAATTGGATTAAATAGATCCTTGGAGACTTCACCATCCTCTTGATAAAAAAACAAACAAACCACCACATTCATCCTATACAAGAATAGATTACTTTTTTAATTACCAAATCACTTTGCAAAAATGTTTCCTCTACATCAATAAAAGACATTTCTGTATCTGATCATGCTTTTATAGCGCAATACCTAAAGAATCTTACCCACACTTACAGTAACAAACATTGGCGATTCAATTTTACTTTACTAACCCCTTCTTTTACGAATGATTAGCGTGGGTTTTAGCGCTAGCAGTGGCGGTAACTGCTCCAATGCTCATAGAATTCCTAGGAGCGTCGGAGCAGTTACCGCAGCTTCCGGTGCTAAAACCCATTCTATGCATTCATAAAAGAGAAGGTAAATGAAAAAGATTCAAATAATTCATATACATAGCCATTTAATAATCCTGAAACAACAAATTGGATTAATACTTGGGATGGCTTTAAGGCATGTGGAGCTGTAAGCTCTTTCTCCAGTAATTTATACAAATCTAAAAAACAAGAAACCTATAACAAAGAATCTAAAATTAAAGCAAAAGATTCTATACACCAAAATAATCCAACTGATATAGCCACATCATAGAAAGATTTTTCTAAAATTCCAGTAAATACTTGGTGGAATGGCATTATGACTTTATGTCAAATATGAAAAGATTATTGAAAAGAAACATGCCTCCATAGCTTCTAACACAAAATCCTGGGTGATAATTCATGATTATTGTCAATCAAACTCTTCTGTGTGATATTGTAACCCTTTGCAAACACACCATTTACTCAATTATTGATATTATTCTTTCTAGTATATCATAATGTGCCAACATGTATTGTCCTAATCTGATATTTTTCACTCCTTTCATTATTTTTTCTCTTCTCTGATCAGACTAATCTAATCTAAACTCCTGCCATTGCTGAGACAAACCACCGCTCAATCCACTGCACACACCCCAAGCCCACGCACACGCCGCTCCAAACGCCGTAAGCTGCCCACGTGCTGCAAATGGAATGCAGCCACGGAAGCACACAGCACAGCCTCCTAAGTGTGCGTGTAAGCTTAGGGTTTTATTATAGAGTATATATATATATATATATATTATAGAGTAAATATATTATAGAGTATATGTATATATGTATAAGGATGTGGTCACACTAATGTATGTTCACAGTTGTTATATTGTTCCCTTCAAAATATTAATAACGTATTTGAACAAAAAAAAACAAAAACCTTGGTTGAAAGATAGAAAACAGTGTCAGTTTAATTCAGTTTAATGCAGATGGATAACCATAATGGAAGAACCCTCACCGGCATAAAAACCTCCTCTTTCTAAATACGTCACAAACTGTTTCTGACCTTAAACTTCTGTGTGAAAAAACATTTATGCTCATCAATGCAGTGTTAATCATTCATACTGAAGGTTGAAAACTGACCCCTTGTGGACCATGAATCCACTCCCTCAAGCACATCCCAGGGAAATTACGAAAGTCACTTATTTGAGTTAGAAGATCAGTTGAAAATCAGTGCAAAAAAACTTTTAAAAAATCCCAAAGAATGTCCACTTGTGCAGTCAGGGTAAAGCGGGTCAAATGCTTGTGTAAACAAAGTAAAGTGTGTCAAGCAGGTGATTTAGCAAAACACTCTTACATAAGAATAGCCTTACTGGGTCAGCCCAATGGTCCATCTAGCCCAGTATCCCGTCTTCGTGGAGGCCAATCCAAGTTACAAGTACTTAACAAAAACCCAATTAGTAGCAGCATTCCATGCTACTGTCCCATGTCTGTCTCAACAGCAGACTATGGACTTTTCCTCCTGGAGTTTGTCCAAGCCTTTTTTTAAAACCAGCTACATTAACTGCTCTTACCACATCCTCTAGCAATGCGTTCCAGAGCTTAACTATTCTCTAAGTGAAAAATATTTCTGCCTATTGATTTTAAAAGTATTACTCTGTAACTTTATCGAGTGTCCCCTAGTCTTTGTAAATCTTGACACAGTAAAAAAAATAAATAAATTGATCCACTTGTACGCGTTCTACACCACTCTGGATTTTGTAGATTTCCATCATATCTCCCTTTAGCCATCTCATTTCCAAGCTGAAGAGCCCTAACCTTTTTAGTCTTTCCTCATATGAGAAGAGTTCCATCCCCTTTATCATCTTGGTCACTCTTCTTCCATTCTGTACAACTGCTAACATATTCAAGCCTAATAAATGTAACTGTTCTGTTTATCCCTAACTCAGACCCTTCAGCCTCTTTCCCTCCCCTTACCATCTTAAGCTTCCAAGTCGACAGCCACATAGCGGGAGGAAGACAGGATCGGCTGGTGACCTGCCTACTAGGAGCCAAGATAGAAGACATAGTGAGCCGCATTGACAGGATCATCAACAGCATAGAAGAGGAAGATACGATGGCACTGATCCATGTGGGAACAAACTACGTGAGCAACAGGAACTACAGCAGAGAAGGACTGAAGGACCATTCCGGATGCTAGGAAGGAAGCTGAAGACCAGAACACCGAGGGTAGCATTCTCAGAGATCCTGCCGGTACCCAGGGCTGATGAGAAGAGGCAGATGGAGCTGCAAGCAGTCAGCACATGGATGAGGTGCTGGTGTGAAGAAGAAGGATTCCACTTCGTGCACAACTGGACAACATTCTGGGGAGAGAGCAAGCTATACAGGAAGGATGGATTCAGAGGAGACGGCATGAGCTACTTGCAAGCAACATCAAGAGAGAAATTGAGAAGTTTTTAAATTAGGAAAGCCGACAGTCGACAGAGAATTGATAGTTCGAGAACCAGTATACCCAGAGGATACCGTGCAGGAAGATAGCGAAGAAGACTCACCGGATTATAGGCAAGACAAAAATCCTGGCGGACTGAAAGGGACACAGGAGGGAAGGAAATGCAAGAAAGTAACAGGCCGTAAACTCAAGTGTATGTACACGAACGTGAGAAACCTAAGGAATAAAATGGGTGAATTAGAAGCTATGGCACAAAAAGATAACCTTGACATCATCAGCGTCACGGAAGCATGGTGGAATGAGGAAAACGTCTGGGACACTGTGCTACCAGGATACAAGCTATACCGCAGAGACAGAGTGGGTCAAAAAGATGGGGGTATTGCCCTATACGTTAAAGAGGAAATTGAGTCTACTGGAGAGAACACACCAGAAACAAAGAATAAGTCTCTATGGGTCAAAAATCTGGGAACAAATGGTACAGAAACGAAGATCGGCATCTTCTACCAACCCCCAGGGCAGTCCAAAGAAATTGATGGAGAGATGACGGATGTGATTAAATACAACTGCAAGGGAGGCAACGCAGTTATCATGGGTGACTTCAATTATCCGGGGATAGACTGGAACCTAGGCACCTCTGGCTGTGGTAGAGAGACCAAGCTCCTGGATGCTGTAGGCGATTGCTTCCTGGAACAAATTGTCAAAGAAAATACGAGAAGAAATGCAATTCTGGACTTAATTTTAAATGGACTACGCGGACCGGCACAAGGTGTAGAAGTAGAGGGGATGCTGGGAACAGTGATCACAATATGATCCGCTTCGACCTGGACACAGAGGTGAAACATCGATCCAGAACGATGGCCAAGGCACTGAACTTCCGAAAAGGGAATTATGAAGGGATAAGATGGTGGGGAAGAAGATTAAGAAGAGGATAATCACTGTAAAAACACTAGAGCAAGCATGGTCCCTTTTTAAGGACACAGTCATCAAGGTGCAAAATCTATATATACCGCGTATCAACAAGGGATCCAAGAGGAAAAAGAACAAGGAACCGGCGTGGCTCATTGTAGCGGTGAAGGAAGCGATAAAAGACAAGAAGACTTCGTTTAAGGAATGGAAAAGGTAAAAAATGGATGAAAACTGGCAAAAGCACAAACAGCATCAAACCAGGTACCATAAGGTAGTAAGAGGGGCCAAAAGAGACTACGAGGAAAAAATAGCCAAAGAGGCGAAAAATTTAAAGCCATTCTTTCGCTATATTAAGGGAAACGACCTGCAAAGGAAGCGATTGGCCGTTGGATGATCATGGAATAAAGGGCGTGCTAAAGGAGGACAAAGCCATTGCCGATAAACAACACATTTTTTGCGTCTGTATTTACCGAAGAGGATATATACAACATACCGGAAGCTGACAGGCTATACACAGAAAACAAAGACGGGAAACTGACAGGGTTGATGGTCAGTCTAGAAGAGGTATGCAGGCAGATTGATAGGCTTAAAAATGATAAATCCTCAGGACCGGATGGCATCCATCCGAGGGTAATCAAGGAACTGCTTCAACTAATAGCCAATCTGTCAATCAAATTGGGAAGGATTCCGGAAGACTGGAAAGTGGAGAATGTTACGCCAATCTTCAAGAAAGGTTCAAGGGGAGATCCGGGAAACTACAGACTGGTGAGTCTGACCTCGGTACTGAGAAAGATGGTAGAGGCGCTGATAAAGGAGTGCATCATTGATCACCTTGATGGACACAATCTGATGAGGACCAGCCAGCACAGCTTCAGCAAGGGAAGATCTTGCTTGATGAACTTGCTGCACTTCTTTGAAGGAGTAAACAGGCAGATAGACAATGGCGAGCCGGTCAGCATTGTATATCTGGATTTTCAGAAGGCACTCAACAAGGTCCCGCATGAATGAGTGCTTCAAAAAATTGTGAGCCATGGAATCGATATAAAAACTGGTTGGCGGATAGGAAACAGAGACTGGGGGTAAATGGACAATACTAGGACAGGAAAAGCATCATGAGTGGAGTGCCACAGGGTTTGGTGCTTGGACCCATACTCTTCAACATATTTATAAATGACCTGGAAATTGGTACAACGAGCAAGGTGATTAAATTTGCAGATGATATTAAGCTATTCAGAGTAGTGAAGACGCAAAAGGATTGCGAAGACCTGCAATGGAACATAAACATGCTTGAGAAATGGGCCATGACATGGCAAATGAGGTTTAACATGGATAAGTGTAAGCTGATGCATGTTGGTAACAAAAATCATATACATGAATTCAGGATGTCTGGTGCGGTGTTTGGAGAGACCCTGCAGGAAAGAGACTTGGGAGTATTGGTTGACAAGTCGATGAAGTCATCCGCGCAATGTGCGGTGGCGGCGAAAAGGGCAAACAGAACACCAGGAATGATTAAAAAGGGGATCACAAATAGATCGGAGAAGGTTATCATGCCACTGTACCAGGCCATGGTATTCCCTGACCTGGAATACTGCATCCAGCACTGGTCGCTGTATATGAAGAAGGTCATAATACTACTCGAAAGGGTCCAGAGAAGAGCGACTAAAATGGTTAAGGGACTGGAGGAGTTGCCATACTGCGAGAGGTTAGAAAAACTAGGCCTCTTCTCCCTTGAAAAGAGGAGACTGAGAGGGGACATGATCGAAACATTCAAGATAATGAAGGGAATAGACTTAATAGATAAAGACAGGTTGTTCACCCTCTCCAAGGTAGAGAGAACGAGAGGGCACTCTCTAAAGTTAAAAGAGGATAGATTCCATACAAACATAAGGAAGTTCTTCACCCAGAGTGGTAGAAAACTGGAATGCTCTTCCGGAGGCTGTTATAGGGAAAAATCCCTCCAGGGATTCAAGACAAAGTTAGACAAGTTCCTGCTGAACCGGAACGTAAGCAGGTAGGGCTGGTCTCAGTTAGGGCACTGGTCTTTGACCTTGGGGCCGTCGCGAGAGCGGACTGCTGGGCAATTCTTATGTTCTTATCCCTCTATCACTACTGTGCCACCTTATCCATAGTGTTGGTTTATGCATGCACATAACTGCGACACCTGCCCAAGACCAATGATTCTTATCACTACACAAAATTTTGATCAACAAACCCAAACACTAATCTGTTTATATTTAAGGCAGAGACTGTGATTAGTCTAATTTTAAGCAAAGTATTTTGCACATTTTTCAAGAATTTTCATTGTATATGCAGACTGAAACCCCACCTTTTTGATATAGCCTTCAGTCCATAACCCTACTCCTGTCTGCCCGCCAGCAGATTAACCGTTCCCCTTAACTGTATCCAAGACATCCTGTTTGTCTGTCTTGTATGTTTAGATTATAAACTCGAGCAGAGACTGTCTTATTTGTGACTCTGTACAACGCTGTGTACGTCTGGTAGCACTATAGAAATAATTAATAGTAGTAGTAGCAGAACATGCTAACTTACAAAACCTTATTTCCTGCACTAAGAAATTGTGCAGAAAAAACAGCATTTCATAATGGTTGACATTCTGTTGTGAATAAGATAATTTACAATGCCTCACACCAGGAATGAAAAGTCAAAGCTGTATGGCAAGAAAAAACAAAACCAAAAAACCCTACATCTAGAACTCTGCTCCCACACATAACAGATCACTTTGGAAGCTAAACGGGTCAATTAAAGATTTTATTTTCCTTTTAGCTAGAAGTACTTCTCAAATCAATGCCCTGCATGCAGTTAGCTCCGGCTGGTTTGCACAAAGCTAGGGAAAAATCCAGTGATCAGAAAGTTCAAAAGAAGGACAAAAGTACATTTCTTGTAAGTTTAATTAATTGGGATTGAAACTAAAGTCATTCTTTCTCTACCAGGAAGAAGGCAGGCCACAAAAAGTGACATTGCAAGCAACAGATATCCGAACATACGAGCTCTTTGTAACTTTTAAAAAACTTAGGCCCCTTTCACAAACGCCATTATGGTGGTGGGCCACGGTAATTTATGCTCAGACACCCATAGGGATTCAATGGGCATCAGAATTTTTGTCACACAGCGACTGCTACCATGCATTTGTAAAAAAAAAAAAAAAGGCGGGTGGGGGAGTTAGTTAGATGTAAGAGTTCTGCAAAAATAGGTTTAAAAATAATACAAGTTGTTTGTGTGTGGAGAGACAGTTGGCACCTATTTTGAACTTGTTTGTAAAGGTCCATAGATGCCTATAAATTTTTTTTTTGCGTTTTTTTTTTTTGGGGGGGGTTAATTGGCTCAGAAGAGCTGTAGAATTGTCAGCTGAAATGAAGCTGCAGATATTTATACTAGCTTGGGAGCAAGTGAAAATGTTTCTACATATAGTACATGTGAATGTGTGTATTTTATAAAATATGTGTGTAAATTGCAATTTTGCCTGTGCGCCACCTAAAACCTACCCCTAACTACATCTAGATTTTTTTTTTTAAGTGTACTTTCTCACCACATTTACAATTTTATTTTATCATGCGTACTTTGTCACATATGGCAATTCTTTAAGCCATAAAATGTTGGTTTAAAGAATATATATATTTTTTTCCTTTGTAATGCAATGAGAAAGAATTTAAGCTTAGAATAAAGTTTTGAAAGAAAAAAACAAACTCTTTTGAAAGGACAGAAAAGGGCCAGATTCTGTAGATAGCACCTAAATTGGCTGGCACCTAGAAAAATGGTGCCAGCCATGTGTCAATCACACTTAGACGATGTTTATAGAATTGTGCCTAGTGATGCCTATGTAAAAATTAATGAAAAATAACAAAAAAAAATCACTCCATAAGAAAATCAAACATTCTTCTTATGCACCCTTAACAGCTATTTCTAAACGTGAAAAAATATGCTCAGAGACATGGAGGCAAACACAAGGGGCCGGAGCCCCAAGAATATCGCCTCACCACCCAGTCATTGAATATATTTCAATGATATGAAAATACTTTTCGCTATCCACAGCAGTTATAAACTTCTCTTATACCATTATGAACATTTTAGTGACAGACTTATCTTAATCAGAGGAACTTTTGATTAAGATAAGTCTGTCACTAAAAAGTTCATAATGGTATAAAAGAAATGACTGGCACATGGCTGGCACCACACGCATTGCCTGTACCTAGTCAGCAGCCTTTGTTCTGCCTCTTCCTGCCTCCTCTAACACACCTTCCTGTTTCCAGGAGAGGCGGGCAGGTGGTGGTAGAGGGAAGGCTCTACATTGGGTGCAGGAAGTGTGGATGGATCATTACTGCTTCCGGTGCCCTCTATGGAGTGAAGGTAGATGTAAGGGTTGAGACAGTAGAGATGATATGGGATCATGGGCAGTCAGGGGAGGAGTGGGGAGAGAGACAACAAATCATAGGGGGGGAGGTTGGGGGAAGGATTAGAAGGAGAAATACAGGATTGCAGATGGATAGAGGCCAGTGTGCTGAGGGAAGGCCACTGAGGCAAAATTTGGCTCAGGGCACAGTCCCTTGAGCCAGCCCTGGGGACAGAAACAACAAATGTTTACATTTATAATATTCAGTCTTCTGTGAATCAGCTAATGATGATCTATATTTTTATCATTTTAATCTGTCTAATTTTTGCATTTGACTGTAGAAGAATGAGAAAGAAATACCGTACACTATCTGAGATTCTTTTAAACAAATTTGTCTATAATACCAGGCAAGAGAATCAGTCAGAACCAAAATATTTAATAGAGTATTACAGTAATTTCTGCTTTCCATGCACGTTAAAGATACAAATTATAATGTCCTCAGGGTGCCGAAGAGAAACTAAGACTTTCATACTGAGCTTGAGGCATGAGAAAATGCATCCACAAAAAGACATTTTAGTGAAAACGTGTCTCCTAGGAAACATGTGTAAGGAAAACATTTGGTGTCCTTAAGGCATAAGGGTTGATATTAAAATGAAAGAAATTCAAAAGAAGGCTACCAACATGGCATATAGCCTGCAATGCATATCCTACAGAATATGGTCAAGAAATTCAACAATTTACCTTTGAAGAAAAAAAGAGTCCATTAGAGAAATATTCAAATATCTATCAGACTCCAGCCTGCTAGAAGTTATAGTTCCAGAAAACCTTGGCCTCAGGTCAATCAAGAGATAAGCACTGCCCTTAGAGCTGAGGACGGGGAAACAAGATAGAAATAAGAGAATTTGGGTGGCATTAATTATTAACTTACTACAAGTAGTTTGTTGGGGATAAAACAGCTAAAGGTCAGAGTATACAAGGAGGTAGAGGGAACTTACAAATTCAGATGGTAAGATGATGATTCTAGTACAGCTGGGGGTGTGGGCATAATGGGGTGGGTGTGGGTTGAACTGGGTGGGTCTATGGGTCCGGATTTTACGTACGTAAAATCTGGTTACCTTAGGCCTACTGAGACTGGCAGAGGTAAATGGTCTTCTCTGAAGGGGGAAGGAGATCTTCCTGGAAGGAGAAAGGGGGATCTACCTGTCATGGGATGGAAGAGGGGGAGCGAAGGAGGGAGCTATATTTGGGAGGGGGTGGGAGGGGGGTTGAGGAAAATAGCAACATTTTTGAATGTGGTTCTCAGCCTATATTCAGATGGGACCCATGTAAATGTCTTATGTGGGCCACGTCTGAATACCGGCTGAAGCCCACATAATCTCTGGCAGTCAGAACCTAAGCAATTCTACAAGTTTGATCTAATTGTATACTAAGGCCATTTATTCCATATGGGTAAAATGGCCACATTTCCTATTTTTTGTGTTAATAGCCAGACACCTCCTGCAACAAAAAACACATTTTATTTTATTTACGTGGGTAACTTACACACATCCCAAAATTATTGCAGGACTCCTCAGCGTGCCCCACGGTATGCCATTTTTTTTGCTATAGTAAGCAGACATTGGTGCTTTCCACAGCTTTGTATTATTTAGTATTCAGTCTGTACAATTGTGCTATATTCAGTTGTATTTTATAAGACCAATCATCTCATTTTGTCTGTTCTATTTTTAGGTAAGGTAATGCATTTGATATACAGTGCTCCCCTGCAAATTCGCGGTCCCAGTCATTCATGGTATTTTTCCGAACGCGAAGGGGAGGCAGGAGAGGACAGCCGGAGCACTAACGAATGAAGGAAATCACTCGCGGTATGCTCCAACCGCCTCTCCTGTACTAAAGTCAGGCCTCACCAATCAGGAGCTGCATATCAAAGCAGCTCCTGATTGGTGAGGCCCGACCTTAGTATAGGAAGAGGCAGTCGGAGCATGCAGTGTCACCTTCCTGACCTCCGCTGGATAACGCAAGTGCGGGCAAGGGTGACTAGGCCGATTGCTGCGTGCCTCTCTAAAAGGAGAATGGCCCTTCATGGTGAAAAAAAAGATAATTTGCACTAGGTTAGTTCCCCTTCGCCATGCAAACAAACTATTCTTAAAACAGTAGAGTTTTGCAAGGTAAGTTTATCAAGTAGACCTTATTATTCTGCCAAAAGAGCCAACAACAAAGAAAAAAAAACCTCACAAACTCTAGCTTCTAGTATATAGGCAAGTCCTTAGCAAGTTCAGTACATCCTGGGCTACTTTCACAGTCCCAAACTGGCCCAGGAACAAAAGTTATCCATAAAGCAAGCTAATGTACCAAAAAGAAACAAAAACAAAATTCAAACACTAGGTTTGTTTAGGGCTGGCAAAAAGACCACAGCCCAGCAAGGTGCCTGAACTTCAGTAGCCCAAACAAAGTCCTTTTCACCAGGCCCTTGCATTCAATTGTCAACCAAACCAATTCTCAATAAAGCAAACAGTTCATGTTCTCCAAGCCTGCCTATTACCAGCTTTGGCAGGTGTTCAGCCCCTCAGAGCTGATTGTGTGGTTTAAGGCTGTTGCGTAGTTTTAATCACTTTTTCAAATAATAACAGAGAAAAAGAGCGCCCAAAAAATATATCCCACCCAGATAGCACAGCATACATATCCCACATACAACCTTATGCACTCCCCAGCAGCTCCAAAACACTGCAGGGCTTTTGGACAAGAAAAAAAATGCCAAAAATGGCTACTTGCCCACAGTGCACAAGTTGATCTCCATGGCCTCTGCTTGGCTGGGAACCGGCTCTGATTCAGCAAAGTCCATGCTTTCCACTCCTGGGTCAAGCTCCGGTGTCTGGGAATCTTCAGGACCCTGCCAGTCCATGGGGTCTTCTGCCTGGGCTCGCTGCCTTGGCTGGAGAGGTTTTCTTAACCACTGCTCCTGAACAGCCCTGGCTAGCTTCTGCAAGCTAGGCTTAAAACTGTTGGAACCACGCCCAGACCTAGTTGAGGTGGCAGCTGACTTCAGCTCTCTCTGGCTCCCCCGGTGGTCATGGAGGAGATTTTCCTCCTCCTTACTAAAAGGGTACTGCCTCAGCTGAAATGGGGGATGGACAGCTCTAGGTGGTTTATGCTGTCTTTTACTATAACCCTGCTTCTCTTGGTGGACTGGAAGCACAGTTTCTTGTCTTCCCTGTGTGTTAGGGCTGACTAACGGGTCAGAACTGTCACAACATGGAGCGATTTCTTTCACTCGCCAGCACTAAGGCTGCCCTCTCCTGTATCCCCTGCCTAAAAACCGTATTTGCAGTTTTTTGACATTATCAGGGGTTCCTGGGATGGAACCCCCATGAATATCGGGGGAGTACTGTAATGCCTTTCGGTGGTACACACAAAGCATAGAAACAGAAAAATGATGTTAAATAAAGGTCAAATGGCCCATCCAGTCTGCCCATCCGCAGCATCCACTGTCTCCTCCTCTCCTTAGAGATCCCACATGCCTGTCCCATACTTTCTTGAATTTAGCACAATCTTAATCTCCACCACCTCTTCTGGGAGACTGTTCCACACATCTATCACTCTTTCTGTAATAAAGTATTTCCTTAGATTACTCCTGAGCCTATCACCTCTTCATCCTATGCCCTCTCATTCCAGAGCTTCCTTTCAAATGACACTCGCTTCATGCATATTTATGCCACGTAAATATTTAAACGTCTCTTTCATATCTCCCCTTTCCCACCATTCCTCAAAAGTATACATATTGAGATCTTTAAGTCTGTTCCCATATGTCTTATGATGAAGACCACTGACAATTTTAGTAGCCTTCCTCTGGACCGACTTCATCCTATTTATATCTTTTTGAAGGTTCGGCCTCCAGAATTGTCCACAGAATTCCAAATGAGCTCTCACCAGTCTTATACAGGGACATTAATACATCCTTTTTCTTACTGGCCATGCCTGTCCCTATATTATATTACATATATATTACATATTATATACAGGTACTTTCCCTGTCCCTAGTGGGTTCACTGTCTTGATGATGTAGCGTGTGTTCTTTTTATTATTAACAATTTTATATTACATAGCAGAGATAAGAAGTATTGGGCAGAGATACAAAGAGAACAATTTTCATCCCTTTCACTTGGATAGCTTTAATTTTTTCTTCACGGTCCTGTTGCACACTCTCAATCTGCTTTCTGCCATATGTATTTCCTCCTGGAGTATTCTGTACTGTATTTGTCTTCTACCCATAGACCTGGTGGTAATGCTCGCAGACATGAGATATCAGCAGGTCCTTCCCCAACATTTGTCCTTGGCTGCTGCTCATCAGCAATTATCGCTCCTGCCCCGAAAACCTGCTAGACCACCAGGTAAGGCTTAAGGGGGGGGGGCTTACAAGGCTTAAAATAGCCCGAAAAATTGAAATGGGTTCTTGGGTCTAAAACTGCGAATAAGCAAATCCGTGGATACAGAATTAGTCACAGAAAAGACCACGCAGAGTCATTTTGTGCATCAGAAGCTAAAATGCTTTGCAAGCTAAACCGGATAGAACTGGTCTATACCTGCAGAACTCAGATTTTAGCCCCTGGAGGGGAGGGGGACTGGGAGGTTTGGGAGGGGGGTACCGGGGGCGGGGGGCAGGAAGGGAAGGGGGAGTGCGTGTGAGTGTTATATGAATGCTGGCTATGCCCCTGTTGGGTATGAGTAGGCTGTATGAGAGATAGCATGTCTGTCTGGGTTTGCATTAAAGGAAAATGTAGTGTGAGTAGAGTGACATATCACTAATTATATACCAGGTGACAGCCTACTTTTTCTATGGTTACTTCTGATTTTTGATATTTATGCATTCTTGAGCTGTCAGTGTTACTGCTATGTGATTTCACTTTCTTGTCTTGGATTCCTGTAATCACTCTCATTACCACTGCTAATAAACAGACATTAAAAAAAAAGAAAAAACTGGTTTAGCGTGAAATGTTACTGGAACGATAAGTTTTGAGCATCGGGGCCTCAGTAGCTCTATTGGCTCTCTCCAAAACTCTGTTGGAGGACTCAGCCTTCAATACAACATTTACACTTCACCCCCTCCTTCCTGTGACTAGAGCAGCTTTGCACTGACTGGATTGTACCACAGATTCTGCACTGGAAGGGGGAAGCAGTAGAAAGCTGTAGAGAACTAAACTCTGAAAAATATCCAGATACTTTATCCATTCATCTGGCTTCAAATCAGGTAATTTACTAATTTGTAGAATCCTGAAAAAAATCAAAAGAGGTACCAATCCTCACCTCCCGAGTTCCATTTGCAGGACCTTCCCCTGAAACCTTTGGACCTAAGGCACATGCCTAGTTTTCCTAGACCTTAATCGGACTCTGTGTACTGTTTCAGCTCTTAATCACATTTGGAAGTGCTACAAAATCTATAATCAGTAAATGGAGGGATGACCAACAAGGATTATCCAAATTATGTTTACCAGATGTCTGGGAAAACCCGGACTTGTCTATTCAGGTTTTGGAAAGCCCCAAGCTCTGGCCATGTCTGGAGGGCCAATAAGCATGCTCAGATGATGTCACATGCATCCGCGCATGCTAGAGGCCCTCTAGATGCAGCCTGGAAGTTGTCAAAAAAGAGATGAGGCTTTGGGGGGGGGGCAGGGCTGGATATGGAGCGGGGCCGGGGGCATAACAGGGTAGGACTAGGGGTATAATAAGGTGGGGCTGGGGTGGAATGGGGTAAGGCCATGCATCCAGGGTTTTTTTCATTCTTAAATATGGTAATCCTAATCCAGATGGGTAGACCACCTCCAAAACTTTCTATCCCTTACACCCCTACCTTTGAACCTTCCCTTAGATCACACCACCCCCATCTCTGAACTTATCTACAAGTGGAAAAAAGGGGTAGTACCCTCACAGAACAAAGAGGCTAGTTACCTCCTAAGGATAATGAGGCTAGTTACCCCCTAGGGGCAATATGGTTAGTTACCGCTTAAAGCACTGACTAAAAGGTAAGGCTAGGACAGCTCAGACCTGGCAGAAAATTTTGCTCGCAAATGTAGGGCAGCGAGGTTATGAAACAGAGAATCATAAGAACATAAGAACAAAAGCAGTGCCTCTGCTGGGTCAGACCAGAGGTCCATCATGCTCAGCAGCCCGCTCACGTGGCGGCCCATCAGATCCAGGACCTGCATAGTGATCCTCTATCTATACCCTTCTATCCCCTTTTCCTTCAGGAAATTATCTAATCTCTTCTTGAACCCCAATACCGTACTCTGTCCTTTCACACCCTCTGGAAGCGCATTCCAGATGTCAACCACCCTTTGGATGAATCTGTCCCCTTTTAATTTTTCTGAATGCCCTCTCGATCTTGTAGTTTTCGAAAGTTTGAAGAATCTGTCCCTCTCCATTTTCTCTATGCCTTTCATGATCTTGTACGTCTCTATCATGTCCCCTCTAAGTCTCCGCTTTTCCAGGGAAAAGAGCCCCAGTTTTTCTAATCTCTCAGCATTTGAAAGGTTTTCCATACCCTTTATCAATCGTGTCACACTTTTCTGAACCCTCTCGAGTATCGCCATATCCTTCTTAAGGTACGGCGACCAATATTGGATGCAGTACTCCAGATGCGGGCACACCATCGCCCAATACAACGGCAGAATAACTTCTTTCATTCTGGTTGTAATACCTTTATTGATAATACATAGCATTCTGTTCACCTTCTTAGAGGCCGCTGTGCACTATGCCGACGGTTTCATTGTCTTGTCCACCAGTACCCCCAAGTCCTTTTCTAGGCAACTTTCACCCATTACCAGCCCTCCCATCGTATGGCTGTACTTCGGGTTTCTGTTTCCTACATGCAAGACTATACATTTCTCTACATTAAACTTCATCTGCCATCTTTTCACCCACTCTCCCAGTTTGTTCAGGTCCCTTTGTAAATCTTCACATTCCTCTTTAGTCTTAAACCCCACTAAATAGTTTTGTGTCGTCTGCGAATTTTATAACTTCGCACTTCGTCCCTGTTTCTAGATCATTTATAAATACATTGAACAGCAGTGGTCCGAGTGCTCGTTTATATATTGTTGTAATACATTTTGCATGGCAGAGACTGCTAGGAAGCTCGGAAAAGACCACAGTAAGCCATTTTGATAATGCGCCGCTGAAATACATGATCACTAAACCGGCTAGAACCGGTTTAGCGACTACATTAAAATGTTGAGAATCTTCCCCTAAAAGAGCAATACAGCACCAGAAGAGAGAGAATGTGCGTGTGTGGAAATTTTCAGCCTGGGGAATTTACTAAACTCACTATTGGAACTTAGACCAAATTCCTTTGAAACCTGTGCTAATACCACTTTTACTCTGCCTATCTAAAGCACCAAAGAAAGATAAATATCATCTTTTGCTTCTTCCATTTGTGAAGCTTTTCTCACTTGTAAAATTTTGTATGCTTCAGACACATCACCCATAAATCTCACTTTATTGGGGCAGCCCACACTTACCTTTCTGGTTTGTACCAGAAGCAGTGGAGGTCCAATATAGTATTAATCCGGTCCTGTCAGTATACAGTTCTTAGTCACTTATGACTAAGAACTGCGTCAAACAAATTTTAGAAATCCCTAAAAGTCTAATTTAATGATCTTTCTTAAGATTCTCTATTTTTATATACCTGTTGGTTCAAAAAGCTGCAAGATGATTTAAGAAATATATATTTAAAGCCTACTTTACAGTGATTTACAGCCTACAACACTGACGGAGCCTATTTCTCCATCACATATGTGATAGTTGCTATTCTAGTTTAAATACAACTAAGGAGGTTTACAGAGGGCAAAAGGTACATAAGGAAAATTAATGCTACAGTTTATTTTTGGTTTTGCTGGGGCTTGAAGTAATTTCCCAGAACCAATAAATGATGCGTGAATTAAATAACTTCACCATCTGTGACACCTACTTAACAAAAATACTGATTTTGAACATACAAAGATGCAGAAT
The DNA here is from genome assembly GCF_902459505.1 of Geotrypetes seraphini. Lineage (NCBI taxonomy): Eukaryota > Metazoa > Chordata > Amphibia > Gymnophiona > Dermophiidae > Geotrypetes > Geotrypetes seraphini. The sequence continues at coordinate 10,061,385 of NC_047095.1, read as the reverse complement.
TCTACTAACAGTAAAGAATTAATTCAAATTCAGTTCACATTTGAGAAATTTAGTTTCTGTGGCTTGTACATATGGGCCTGGATTCTGTAAGCGGCGCCTGCCACATGTCAATCACCGATAGGCAACACTTCCAGAATTGCAGCTCTCAAGGACCTTAGGCGCCAGAAAAGTAGGCCAGGGTTTTACAGGTCTACATTTCCAGTGCCTAGGGTCCTTTCTGAATCGCAGCTAGTGTCATCTAATGATGCCGAAGCCCGGCACCGCTCCTAAACATGCCCATTTTTGGGCTTCAATGTCACTAGGCAATGCTAGGCGCCATAGACTTAGGTGTCGGTCTGGAAGGCTGCCTACTGTTGTCTAAATTTTTTTTTGTTTTGATTTGAAACCATTTTTGTTTTAAAGCCGTTCGCACAATGCGCGGCAATGGTGAAAAGGGCAAACAGAATGCTTGGAATGATTAAGAAGGGGATCACAAACAGATCGGAGAAGGTTATCATGCCGCTGTACCGGGCCATGGTACGCCCTCACCTGGAATACTGCGTCCAGCATTGGTCGCCATACTTGAAGAAGGATACAGTACTACTCGAAAGGGTCCAGAGAAGAGCGACTAAAATGGTTAAGGGGCTGGAGGAGTTGTCATACAGTGAGAGATTAGAGAAACTGGGCCTCTTCTCCCTTGAAAAGAGGAGACTGAGAGGGGACATGATTGAAATCTTCAAGATAATGAAGGGAATAGACTTAGTAGATAACGACAGGTTGTTCACCCTCTCCAAGGTAGGGAGAATGAGAGGGCACTCTCTAAAGTTAAAAGGGGTAGATTCCGTACAAACGTAAGGAAGTGATGGAAAACTGGAACGCTCTTCCGGAGGCTGTCATAGGGGAAAGCACCCTCCAGGGATTCAAAACAAAGTTAGACAAATTCCTGCAGAACTAAAATGTATGCAGGTAGGGCTGGGCTCAGTTAGGGCGCTGGTCTTTGACCTGGGGGCCACCGCGGGAGCGGACTTCTGGGCACGATGGACCACTGGTCATCAGCGACAATTCTTATGTTCTTATTATTAAGGTTTTAATTGATTTTTAATGGCACAACCAATTATTGCACCATTTAGATCCAATTAAAACCTTTAAGTTATTCGCCGATAGATGCAATCTAGTCACCTGCCGGCAACTAACCTTTGGCAGCTTTTTAAGAATCCAGTCATGTTGTTTTGCTTCTAATTCTACTAGTGTAGGCTGGATGGGGCATTGCCATTCTATTTATTTCAATGGTTTAATGTATGGACAAATGGTGCCATATAACAGTGTTTAGTTTACGGGAATTTTTAAATAAAGGCACTTATGCATCCAATATTTGATGCTGGACACATAAGTGCGTTTGAAACATGACTTCTAAAGGAGAAAGATATCAAACTCTGATAGGGACTTAATGCAACTTAAAAGGCCTCAACACAGCTTGACTTAATTTACCGTTACAATCTTTAAGTCACCATAGGTTTTCTATTTCATTACCATGTATCATCTATAATGTGACATGGTAATATACCACAAGTCATATTAGGGCCCATAAATCACAGTATAATAACCCCAGCTTTCAATCTGAACAGTCCATCCAGTTTACCCAATAGTTACACATATTATAAATTCATGATTAAATTAAACTGTCTTTTTTATTTGATATTTCTGGGCCATAGACAGTAGAAGTCCACCTAGTACTGTCCTTAGGTTCCAACTACTGGAGCTGCAGTCAAATCTCACTCCAGCCTATCTAAACGATCTGCTCATTTGTGGGATGCAGACAGACCATAAAATATGCCCAGCACTGCCCTTATGTCTCAAATTGCGGGAGTTCCCACTGAAACCCTCCTCAGCACATCCTATACTGAATTGCCATATACCATAGACCATGCAAATCTGCTCAGTATTGGTCTTAGTTATTCAATATATGCCATTCATTTTCTAATTAGAGATCTTCTGTGTTTATTCCACATTTTTAAAAATTCTGTCACTGTTTTCCTCTTCACCACCTCCCTTGGAGAGCATTCCAGACATCCACCACCCTCTACATGAAAATGAACTTCCTAACATTACTTCTAAGTCTACCGGCCCACAACCTCAATTCATGCCCTCTAGCTTTACCATTTTCCATTTTCTGGAAAAGATTTGTTTCTATATTAATACCTTTCAAGTATTTAAATGTGTGTATTATATCTCCCCATCCCTCTTCCCCTTTAGAGTATATAAACTCAGGTCTTCCAAACTATTCTTGTATGTTACATTACATTACATTACGGATTTCTATTCCGCCTATACCTTGCAGTTCAAGGCGGATTACAAAAGATTTGACTGGACATTTCCAGAGATGATCACATTACAGAGGATTTTACTGGACATTTTCCTGTGAGGATACAAATTTTTTTTTTTTTTTTTTCTTGGGGATCTTATGGGTTGGATAGAAAACTGACAGTGCCTAGCAGTGTGATATTAGCAAATGGAACACAGTTAGAGTAGGCAAGATTACAATCTTTTTATGGTCTGTTTATATGAAGGGTGATTAGGTGAGATACTTGGGGGAGGATTGTCTGGTGGTCGATGAGTTCAGTCGAGGTAGGTGAATTTTCTGGAGGTAGGTGAACTTAGCTGGAGGTAGGTGAAGTGGTTTAAGGTTTTTGGATGAATTTTTTAAAAAGCAGGGTTTTGATTTCTTTACGGAATATTTTGAAGTCGTCCGATGTTGTCAGCAGGTTGGAGATGGAATGGTTGAGTTTTGCTGCTTGTGTTGCCAGAAGGTTGTCAAACATTTTCTTGCGTTGTGTGCCTTTGAGTAGAGGGAAGGTAAAAGGATTTGGGGTTCTTCTTTGTCTTGTGGTGGAGATAAAGAAGAACCCCAAATCCTTTTACCTTCCCTCCACTCAAAGGCACACAACGCAAGAAAATGTTTGACAACCTTCTGGCAACACAAGCAGCAAAACTCAACCATTCCATCTCCAACCTGCTGACAACATCGGACGACTTCAAAATATTCCGTAAAGAAATCAAAACCCTGCTTTTTAAAAAATTCATCCAAAAACCTTAAACCACTTCACCTACCTCCAGCTAAGTTCACCTACCTCCAGAAAATTCACCTACCTCGACTGAACTCATCGACCACCAGACAATCCTCCCCCAAGTATCTCACCTAATCACCCTTCATATAAACATATATGTCTTTTAGCACAACCCCCCTTCCATTTTTACCACCTTCCTCTGCCACTTCATGCCTTCTTATATCCTTAGCTAGATATGGCTTCCAAAACTAAACACAATGGGGCTCATAATCGAAAGAGAAAAACGTCCAAAAACCGGCCTAAGTCGGCACTTGGATGAACATTTCTCAAAAACGTCCAAGCACCGATAATCAAACCAGGTTTTGGATGTATTTCTAAACGACTTAGGCCCTCATAGTGCCCCTCAATGTCCAAAGCTAAATGGGGCATTTCAGGAGGCGTGTCGAGGGTGGGAGTTGGGCGGGACGTGGGCCGGCTTAGACTTAGTTGTACAGGATGTATAACCAAAAGTGATACAGCCCACGATCGACGGAACTTGGACGTTGTGACTTAGACCATTTGAAACATGGTCTAAGTCACAAAAACCCACCTAAACTCACCAGATATGCACTGAAAACACATAAAACATACCCCCACACACTACCCCAGTGGTCAGCGACCCCCCCCCCCATAAATATTTTAATCACAACTTTAAAATTCAGCCTCCAGACCATCATTACTTGGTCGCCTGGCTTAGGAAACCCTAGTCGTCCAGCACAGAGGCAGCTTAAGTCGTCTTGGGGGTGGGTTAGGGTCCCATAGAGAGGAGGACCCATGTCCTTAAGCCCCTGTAATCATTGCATTGATACTTAAACATGTGCACTGCCCTATACACCCCCAAAACCCTTTTTTACTGGCATATAAGTGGTTCCTTCAGCCATAAGGGCTATTGGGGTGGTAGATAAGGGGATTCTGGAGGTGGTTTGGGGGGCTCACCATCACCTATAAGGGAGCTATAGTGAGGAGAAGCCATGGCACCCTGTTTGTTCAGTTCACAGCAGTGCCCTGTAAGGTAACCCACTATTTAGGTGCCCTGTCTGGGTGTTCTGTCCATCACTTTGCAGGTCCCTCCCACGTCCAACAGGGCTTGTTCTAGACGTTTTGGACTTGGACGGACAGTTGGACGAAAATGTGCTTTAAAGATTGACGTTTTAGCGGCTTGGACGATCAGATCTTCAGGACGTATAATTGGACGATTTTCGAAAGTCAAAAGATGTTGGACATCTCTTTCGAAAATGGGACTTAGGCTCTTTTTGACTTTGGACGACTTGTGAAATGGACGTAAAGGGACTTAGACGTCCCTTTCGATTATGCCCCTCCACACGTACAAAATGAAAATCAGTTATTCCTTTGACATACTTTTATCTATGTAATGGAATATAATTATCTACTTTACACTCTGAATACCCACTTTTAGGCTAACTTCAAACTAAAGGCTGGCTGTTTATGAAGGATTTAAAATCTGGATGTAAGAAGCATCACATTACCTAAGTGGCTGATTATCTCTCCAGTTAAGAACAAAGGCCAAATCATAAAATGCCATCAGCTATTCCAAAAGTATGGAGGTCCCTGCTTTAAAGATGTTGAAAAAAAAACTGCTTGAGAATCTGACCTAGGATGCTCCTTCCCATCAGATGAATAAATATCCATAAACGTGAGGCTGAAAAAAAGAGAAATTCAGTCAGTGCTTTTGTTCAGGAAAATGGTTAGAAGATTTTCTATTGATGGTATCATTCCCCTGAGAGAATAGTTAAAATGAAGTGCATCCTATTGGAGCAACTTTGGAGCAATCAACAGTTTTTTTCATCTTTGGAGGTCTAAGGTAATCCAAACTTTTTGATCCAAAATAACAACATAGAAACGGGACTTGATATACTGCCTTTCTATGGTTACAAACAAAGTAGTTTACATACTATATACAGACATAGGTGTCAGAACGTGGAAGGCCACAGGGGCCATGGCCTCCCCAAAAATTGGCAGTTGAAAGTTGGTGCTCGCCTTGCCACCTGTTTCCCGATGTTGGACTTTATAGCTTCAGGGCAGCCGCCGTGCAGCGCCAATAAGCAGGCCTTCCCTGGAACCCTTTATTCTTCCAGGGGGCAGGCCTGCTCAGTGACGCTGCACGGCAGCTGCCCCAAACATTTAAAGTACAGCGCTGGGAGGAGGCAGAAAGTGGAGTCAGGGGCTGATGACGGGCCATGCCGCAGGATTCTCCTGGGGCTAGGGCAGAGTTTCTGGGCCCTCCAAACCAAACAGCTCTCCGCTGCCTATGTATATAGGTATGTATTTTGTCCCTGAAAGGTGTATGCTGCGCTGTACTTTTTTTATTTTTATTAAACTTTATTGATTTTCAAATCTGGAACAGTGCTTTCAAATTATACATACAATTATCATCAGAGATAGCACTTATAATCAATCAGAAATTAATACAAAATAATTATCCCCTCCCATCCTCCCACCCTAGTTTGAGAACAAAAAGAAATGCTTTAAATTATACATGAAATTAAAATCCCAGACAACACTTGTTAAGTATATAATCCCCTATCCCTCCCTCCCACCCATCCTGGATATGCAATCTAAAAGGGAAAATAAAGGTATAATTCAACTAATCAGAATGAACAAAATTTGTCAATGGACCCCCATGTTAATTTAAACTGCTTATTATGACTCGATGTTTCCAAATTAATTTTCTCATATTTATAGTATAAACATAAAAATTTCCACCAAAAGGTAAATTGGAGTCACTATTTGCATGGCTATCCCAGTCATAATCATAAAGAGCCTACTCCTAGGCCTATCTAATGAAGGTTTGATCTGTAATAATGTCCCACATATTACCATCTCATAGGTTAATGGAATTGAGGATTCCAGTGTCAAGTTGATTTGACCCCATATAGATCTCCAAAAGTTGAGTATCAAAGGCCAATAGAATAATAAATGATCCAGTGTCCCTATGTTAAGATGACAGTGCCAGCATCTATTAGACTTGGAACAGTCTAACTGTTCCACTCATGCGGGTGTTTGAGCGATTTTGGCTTCAACATAGCGGTCGGTTCCTGAGGAAGGGGGCCAGTTGTACCTCCGAAACTGAGTTCGTTGGACAGACATATTTGGATAAGTCTTTTGGCTACCTTGAATTTTCAACCACGGAGAAGCTAAGTACATTTTAGATTGCTTGCCTGCTCCTCCCACTTGTGCCTTTTGGCTAGAGCAAGCTTGGTCCCTTTTTAAGGACCGAGGCGCAAAATATATATATACCGCGTATCAACAAGGGATCCAAGAGGAAAAAGAACAAAGAACCGGCGTGGCTCACTGTAGAGGTGAAGGAAGCGATCAGAGACAAGAAAACTTCATTTAAGGAATGGAAAAGGTCAAAAACGGATGAAAACTGGAACAAGCACAAACAACATCAACGCAGGTGCCATAAGGCCAAAAGAGACTACGAGGAAAAAATAGCCAAGGAGACGAAGAACTTCAAGCCGTTCTTTTGATATATTAAGGGGAAACGACCTGCAAAGGAAGTGGTGGGACCTTTGGATGACCATGGAATAAAGGGAGCACTAAAGGAGGACAAAGCAATCGCTGACAAACTGAACACATTTTTTGCATCTGTATTTACCGAAGAAGATGTACACAGCATACCGGAACCCATCAGGCTATATGCTGGAAACGAAGACGGAAAGCTGACAGGATTGACGGTCAGTCTGGAGGAGGTATGTAGGCAGATTAATAGGCTTAAGAGCGATAAATCCCCGGGACCGGATGGCATCCATCCGAGAGTCATCAAGGAACTGAAAGGGACCATAGCTGAACTGCTTCAACTAATAGCCAATCTGTCGATCCAATCGGGAAAGATTCCGGAAGACTAGAAGGTGGCGAATGTTACACCGATCTTTAAAAAAGGTTTGAGGGGAGATCCGGGGAACTACAGACCGGTGAGTCTGACCTCTGTACCGGGAAAGATGGTAGAGTCATTGATAAAGGACAGCATCATTGATCACCTTGACGGAAACGGGCTGAAGAGGACCAGTCAGCACGGTTTTAGCAAAGGCAGATTGTATTTGATGAACTTGCTGCACTTCTTTGAGGGAGTAAACAGACAGATAGACAAGGGCGATCCAGTCGACATTGTATATCTGGATTTTCAGAAGGCGTTCGACAAGGTTCCGCATAACGACTACTTCGGAAAATTGCAAGCCATGGAATTGAGGGTGAAATACTCACGTGGATTAAAAACTGGCTGGAGCATAGGAAACAGAGAGTGGGGGTAAATGGACAATACTCGGACTGGAAGAGTGTCACCAGGGGAGTGCCGCATGGCTCGGTGCTTGGACCCGTGCTCTTTAACATCTTTATAAATGATCTGGACATAGGTACGACGAGCGAGGTGATTAAATTTGCGGATGATAAGAAGTTATTCAGAGTAGTAAAGATGCAGGGGGATTGTGAAGATCTGCAACGTGACATAATCAAGCTCGAGGAATGGGCATTGACAGGCAGATGAGGTTCAACGTGGATAAATGTAAAGTGATGCATGTCGGTAACAAAAATCTCATGCACGAATACAGGATGTCCGGGGCGGTACCTGGAGAGACCTCCCAGGAAAGGGACTTGGGAGTTCTGATCAACAAGTCGATGAAGCCGTCTACACAATGTGCGGCGGCAGCAAAAAGGGCAAACAGAATGCTAGGAATGATAAAGAAGGGGATCACGAACAGATCAGAGAAGGTTATTATGCCGCTTTACCAGGCCATGGTATGCCCTCACCTGGAGTACTGCGTCCAGCACTGGTCGTCGTACCTGAAGAAGGACATGGTACTACTCGAAAGGGTCCAGAGAAGAGCGACTAAGATGGTTAAGGGGCTGGAGGAGCTGCCGTACAGCGAAAGATTAGAGAAACTGGGCCTCTTCTCTTTCGAACAGAGGAGATTGAGAGGGGACATGATTGAAACATTCAAGGTACTGAAGGGGATAGACTTAGTAGATAAGGACAGGTTGTTCACCCTCTCCAAGGTAGGGAGAACAAGAGGGCACTCTCTAAAGTTGAAAGGGGATAGATTCCGTACAAATGTAAGGAAGTTCTTCTTCACCCAGAGAGTGGTAGAAAGCTGGAACGCCCTTCCAGAGGCTGTTATAGGGGAAAACACCATCCAAGGATTCAAGACAAAGTTAGACAAGTTTCTGTTGAACAAGAACGTGCGCTGGTAGGGCTAGTCTCAGTTAGGGTGCTGGTCTTAGACCAGAGGGCCGCCGCGTGAGTGGACTGCTGGGCATGATGGACCACTGGTCTGACTCAGCAGTGGCAATTCTTATGTTCTTATGATTTTGGTCATTTCTGTACCCTCGGATGAGAGGCAGAGACTGCTCTTATCATTTATTGTTGATTATCATTTGGCACTTTTAGCACACTTTTTGTGCACTAGTACACGTTCAATCACCTTCGGGCGAGCCCGAGGATGTTTCACAGATTACACCCATGTGGGCATATTTATGTGACAGCTGTTGCATTAGGGGCTGTTTAAATCTCATTGCGAACTGTGCGACTGAGGGCTCCACGTTTATCACTATTATTTACTTTTCCAGACTTTTGATTTGAGTGGTCTCTTCCACTCACCCTTGCTTTAGGGTCAGGGTAGGGATTCCGGCAGCATGTTCCAAGCATATGGTGCAGCAAGGCTGAAGGGATGGAGTCTGGAGTTCGTAGTTGAAGAGGAGGCCACAGATGGGAGGGACGTGCCAGCTGAGCGAAGCACGCGGAGGGGGGATCATAGGGGGGATAAATGAAGAGAGACAGTGAGGGGCAGTTGAGTAAGTGCATTTGTATGTCAGTAAGAGGAGCTTGAATTGTATTCAGAAAGGGATGGGAAGCCAATGAAGCGACTTTAGGAGAGGGGTAACATGAGTAAAGTGGCTCTCCCGAAATATGAGTCATGTATCTGAATTCTGGACAGACTGGAGGGAGCAAGATGGCTAAACTGAAGGCCTGAGAGTAGTGAGTTGCAGTAGTCTAAGCGAAAGGTGATGAAGGTGTGGATAAGTGCTTTGGTAGTGTGCTCAGAGAGGATGAGTCAGATTTTGGTATTATTATAGAGAAAGAAGCGGCAGGTTTTAGTGATATGTTGTATCTGGGTGGTAAAGGAGAGAGAGGAGTCAAAGATGAGATTACAAGCAGACAAAACAGGAAGGATGAAAGTGTTTTCCACAGAGACGGAGAATGAGGGATGCAGAGAGGTAGGTATAGGCAAGAAGATGAACAACTCTGTTTTAGCCACATTCAATTTAAGATGGTGGTGAGACATCCAGTTGGCAATATCGGACAGGCAGACTGAGACTCTGGTCTGGGTTTCAGTAGAGATATTTGGCGAAGAGAGGTATTTTGGGCAGAGCATGCTTTATAGAACACTATTTTAGTGTATATCTTTCTGGCACCTAACTTTGGGTACCATTTACTGAATTCCCCCCCCCCCCTCCCTAAATAACGAAAAAGAAAATTGTATTGCAATAGAATTAGTATAGGAAATGACAGCATGACATTATGAACCAATGGCAAAAAGGACTTTTCACAAATTATTTAATAAGATCAGACATCTAAATAATGAAACAGAATACTACATAATTTGATTTGTAAATCATACAAAGCAAATGTTGCCTGCTAAAACACATATTGATCTGAAATATTCATTAAAAACACTTGGGAAAATAAGAATGCACTTTGAAACATCCCTTATGTAAACCTGTGCATGATTTGCAAACTAAAACCATATCTTTTCCTCAGGCATTAATTATTCTGAGTAACCATCAATCTTTTACAGTCTTCTTGCTTACTTAACTAGTTGATTTATCACTTAATTTTAATCAGTCTGGTAGTTGCAGCAGTGAATGCACCTTATTAAATGCCCTATTTATATGGTAAAACTTAATTCACTATATCAAACATGCTTTATCAATTTCTTAGGAATCAATGTTGCTTAAAATTTATTATGAATGCATGCTTTTTTTTTTTCTATTGGCATTTCCTGAAATAATGAACAATATTCTGGATCCTCAAGAATAAACCAGAGCTTTTCTTTTTGTTTTAGAAACATACTGGCAGATATCTACCTGCAGTCTGGTGAAAAGAAATATTGACCACCATGGTCAAAAAAAATCTAGATATTAAATGCCAGTATCCAAACAATGACTGGTATGGAATACTGTTCTTGTTAAGCTCAGCAGGAGTCCTCCAACTGCATTATTGCCAATGGGAGTGATGCTTTCATTATTATGGGCCTCTTTTACAAAGCTGTGGTAGTAAGTTCTGGTGCAGCAAATGTGACACAGCCCATAGGATTTGAATGGGCTGCATCACATTTGTTGCGCAGGAATCACTACTGCTGCTTTGTAAAGATGGCCCTATGTTTTCAGTCTCTAGGGACAGGTAGGCCCCTGGTGTTTTAAAGAGCTTACCTGTCCACTATTAAAAAAGTCATAGTAAAATAGCACCCCCTGCTGGCAGGACTATAGATGAAGGATTCCTGCTCAGCTTAGAGCAGTGGTCCAAACTCAAACCCTTTGCAGGGCCACATTTTGGATTTGTATGTATTTGGAGGGCTGTAGAAAAAAATAGTTAATGTCTTATTAAAGAAATGACAACTTTGCATGAGGTAAGTACCTACAAATATAAAATGTGGACTATACAGAATCTGGGCCTTAAGGCACAAGTTTTCCATAATGAATAAAGTGCCTCAAAATAGTACATGGCGGGCCGTATGTGGCCCCTGGGCCACAAGTTTGAGACCACTGGCTTAGAGGAACAGTGATATGGAATATCTGAGTAGAGTGGTAACCAGCGCCACTATGTAGACAATATGCAGGCAAATTACCGTATCCATCCAATATCAATTAGCAAAACGCTGAAACAAACTATCATTTACACTATGATCTTATGACCAATATCTCAGGTTCAGAAAACATTTTAAAACGTTTCTATACCAAAACAGGGAGCCAACTCTGAAGTAACTGAAATGGGATTTGTAAAAGACTATTCCTAAACTGTCTAATGCAATTCCTTGGACAAAACAAAGAGCCATCAATGATATACCTGTAATTGTAACTATGAATTTGTAACTATGACCTAACTGTAGTAATAGTTGTACTGATCTACTTGTACTAGCAACCCTACTGAATGTCCATGTCAATTTATCCATTATAATTTCCTGAGTAACTGACCCAACCTCTTGTAATGTAATCTGACCTTAAAATGAATAGGTAAAGGGATAGAAAACCTGGTTAATATAAACATAACGTAATAGCAACACTGATCCCATTATCCAGTATACAACTGGATTTAGTATTATGACTTCTATTACCTTTTTTTTTTTTCAAGTCCTCAAGTCATTCTCAGTTCATCATTCAATGGCCCTGTTGATTAGCTGTCTACTACCCATAGTTCAATAGCTTTATCCATTGACATGTTCCTAATTCCGTTAAGCAGATATGACTAATATATTCTTTATGTGCTTATGCAGAAAGGGGGTTCTGCTTATCTAATGGATGAGATTGTTGAATAGGTATCCAATAAAAAATAAACAATGAAACTGTATGCCAGCTTAAAACACAAAAAAAACCTACTAATCTTATATTGATAGAATGGCTTTGAAGAGGCATTAATACTTAATTTCCTACTTAATTTCCTATTGATATAATAGCTTTGAAGTGGTTCTGAAGTGTTATTAAAGTCAGGATCATTGAGATCAAATAGCATGAAAGTTAGAGTTTTGAAAATTAGCTTTTTAAGAAATTAAAAAGAAAAAAAGTCAGCAGGTCTAAAGTCATTGAATTTAAAGAGATTGAGAATGGAAGAACGATTAGGTTGATTGCATCGTAAATATATTGAATGTAGTCTAACAGCTGCAGCCAAAATTGCTGGTTTTTAAAAAACTTAGTTCCAAATCTACTTTTCTTTTAATTTAGTAATACATACTTTTTTTTTAAACAATCTGCATCTTCACTTAAGACATCAAAACAATATTTTTTCATTTTCAAGAAAGCTAATTCTGTGCAAATGAGCAAACAATAGATTGCCAATAATCATTTAATGCTTAGTGAAGAGCTGTAATCATGAAAAACCCTACTTATCCCATACTGAAATCAATAAAATGGCACAATTACAGTTTTGTGTAAAATATACTATGTAAAATTAGGCTTCAAAAAATAGTTTGAACAAAAGAACTAAACACCTTTTCGGAAGAGAAAAAAGGATCTCAGAAACCTGTGTTTTAACCACCACATTTGTGATCGACATAAGCATGTTGCAAATCTCTATCATAGATCGTAAAAAAAACCTCTCCAGTGAATTTAACAGGTGACTCAAAAAAATATAGTGCTTATCAATATTCAGACATAAACATTTAGATTCGTTATTCCACTGCATATGTCAGCTCAAACAGAACTGCAGTCATACTTATCTTTCATTGTGCCAGCCCTACGGGACCCGTTTCACCGGTGCCTCCCAGCTTCTTCAGGGGTCAACATTAATAGCTTCAAAGTGGCACTAAAAAGCTAAAAAAAAACACAAAAAGACAGAACTGACAGATGCTCTTCATAATATTCTAACAAAACCTCTTTACAATGTTCAAAAAAATCCAACATGTGGTCCAAACAGTATTCAGTATACAGGATTGGAAATGGCACTTAGCTAAACTTAAATGTCTACGCCATGCTTGCACTTTTTAAACAACACTAAGGGCTCCTTTTACTAAGCTGTGGTAGCGTTTTTAGCGAGCGCTGCAGATTAGCGTGTGTTAACCCCAGCGCTACGCGGAGAAACTAACACAAGCTCAATGGAGGCGCTAGCGTTCAGTGCGCACGCTTAAACCGCTAGCGCAGCTTAGTAAAAGGAGCCTTAAGTGACGTCATTGCTATAAAAAAAAAATCACTCCAAAACTGATTTGAATTTAAATATCCCTCATTGAAGAGAAACATGTAAATGCTCCTCATTCTCAAGAGCATTATCTGTTGGGAATTGACTTACCCTCAGATTCTCTAACCGGCGCCCGTGTCGACGGCCACCTTCAAAGTGGCAGCCAATCACACGCCAATTATGCAATAGTGCTAGTTAGAGAATCATGCCTCAAACTCCTACGTAGGTGCGATTCTCACAAAGACAAGCACCAGAAAAACCTGGCCTAAATTTCTGGCGCCTATCTGGACCCATAGACTTGCCTCCCAGGCCCTCCCAGTTCCACCCATCCCTGCCCGTTACACCCCAGCTTGCTCGTTGGTCGGGAGGGCATCCACGCATGCACGGATACCTCTCCTGATGTGATCCGCTTTCCAAAACCCAGACAAACTGCCGGGTTTTGAAAAGCCGTCCGGACATGCCCTCTAAAATGAGGACATGACCGAGTAAATCCAGACGTCTGGTAAGCCTAGACGGGGCTCTTTGCAAAGCTGTGGTAGGCACACCCAGGTGTCCTGTGATAACTGCTTAATTAGCATGTGATAATCTTGGTGCTAAAATATATATTTTACCCCACCCCCCTTTTACTAGGCTGTGGCCTGGAGTGCTAAATACTCTGACTGCTCCAATACTCATAGAATTCCTTTGAGCATCAGAGCATTTATCACTGAAGGCCGCAGTAGAAACCTCTACTGTGGCTTAGTAAACTAAACTAAACTAAACCTTAGGTTTGTATACCGCGCCATCTCCGCAAGGGTAGAGCTCGGCACGGTTTACAGAATTAGGATAGAAAGGAACTCCAGAAAAAGAAGGGTAATAGGAAAGGAACTAAGAGGGTAGAGAGGGGTCAAGGTACCAGAGAGCGGGAGGTGTTAGATTTTTGAAAAGAGCCAAGTTTTCAGGTGTTTGCGGAAGAGTTGGAGGGAGTTTGAATTTCTGAGCGGGGAGGTGAGGTTGTTCCAGAGTTCTGTGATTCTAAAGGGGAGGGATGTTCCTAGTTTTCCTGTGCGGGATATACCTTTTGTAGAAGGGAATGATAGTTTCAGTTTTTGGGAGGATCTGGAGGAGTTAGGGTTTGAGGAGTTCCAGAGGAGTGGAATAACGGGAGGAAGGATGCCGTGTAGGATCTTGAACGCTAAGCAGGCACATTTAAAGAGGATTCTGGAATGTACTGGAAGCCAGTGAAGCTTAGACAGAAGTGGAGAGACAAGGGCTTTAGTTGTTATTGGAAGTGATCTGTCAGGAGACTGAGAATGGGCATTCTTGTGCTAACCAGTTAGCATGTCTATATTACTGCAGGATTGCCACAAGAGCTTTTAGCACCTACAAAACAGGTGGTAGTAAGTTCTCATACAGTAATTTTGTTTAATGGCAACATTAGTGCATGGCCACTAACACAAAAAAAGTCAGCCATTTTACGGCTGCAGTAAAAGTAGACTATGCATTTGGAAAAGACCTACCCAGGGGCACACTAACCCCCTCTTTACAAAGCCGCACTAGAAGGTGCCGCTTGGCAACAGCCCCGAAGCCCTTTAAATCTGGCAAACAAAAGTGCAAAAATATACCAGGGACAGATACACGAAAAAGTTGTGTTCCAATTAGACATCAAAGCAGATCACAATCTTTAGATTATTGTTAACTACACAAACTTCCTGTTGCTTCTGAAGAATGAGTCCTGCTAAATCCCCTAAAAAAAAAATTAACTTTGCTAGCCTTATGTTAATTATTTTACTTTGTAACCAAACTGCTTCATGTAAAGACTAATCCAGTGATCTTATACTTGAAAGAAAATGCTGTAGCACTGTCTTCCTATATTAGCCTCAGCATTCTCTTGGGAAGGGCAAAGTAATCCATGTCAATAGCAAAGTGATGGGAGCCAAAACGAACAGAAAGGATGAAAAAGTCTTCTGCACTATGCTTCATATTTGTTAAAACACATAAAAGGTTCATCACAGCATGAACAATACCATTTCTGCTTGCAAAATTTGAGTCAAATGGCATCTGAGCTCTTAATTATCACCCAATGCATTTGTTAAATCATAATTACCAAAAAGCGAACACTTGTTTTTACAAAATTGCATTTTTATTATGATTCTAAAAGTCACAATATGAAATAGTGATGCTCAGCCATCATACAAGTGTAATGCAAGTGGAATAAATAATTTAATATATGATATTAAGAAAAATATGAAATTGTTAAATTAGAATATTGAAAGGGAAAACATTTTACAGAACAGATGCATTCATAATTTACTAGAAATGGTGATTTCACTCCACAGATCCATAGTGTGGCAGATTCAGTAAATGGCACCCAATGGGCTTCTGTTTCAAAGCAGTGCTACCTATTAGCATGCACTGAATGCTAAGAAGCCCAAGGAAATTGAATGGGCTTCTTTGCATCCAGTACGCTGCTAATCAGTAGCCCTGCTTTAAAAAAGGAGAAGAAAGTTAGGTGCTTGTTATGATCCACACAAAGACAATATTCTATAAAGAATAGTAGCTTGACGCATTTCCTAACAAAAGCTTGTGTAACTACTCATACCTAATTGGTGGCAGTTGGGTTCATAAATCACTAACCTGAGATCCGTGCCCGATCCGACTAATTCACTAAAGGCCTGCATGCAAATGGAGGCGATCATTGGCAAATCCCCCTCAGACTGCACGGATCGCTGGAGCACGATCCGTAAGCACGCACAGACCATCTTCCGTGACTGTAGATGGTCAGTGCATGCGCTGGCCCTTCGTGGCCCTTTTTTGTTTTTTTACTTACTTTACTTTTACTGTTTTGTTTTGTTTTACTTCGCGAGCCCGTGGTTTTAACCTGCTTTAAACCCGCGAGTTAAAATCACGGGCTCGCACTGTGGGGAAGGGCAGGCGAGTCAGGGCTGAGCAGGGCCGGAGAGTCGGGGCAGAGAGCAGGGAGCAGGGCAGCCAGAGCAGGAGAATTGGGGAAGAGAAGAGAGCAGGGCGGCCAGAGCAGGAGAATCGGGGCAGAGAGCAGGGTTTTAGCACAAGCGACTGGTCCTCGCCAGGCGCTAGTTTTTTGATCGGCCAGCCAGTCGGTGTGCCAGAAGAAGTTTTGTGAATCACGTCCTTCCTGCTTTGCATGCTGATTCACCTCATTTGCATGCACGGATCGGGATCGGATCAGTACACAGGTTAGTGAATCGGGTCGGAGGGAAATCAGGTCGCAAAGGGCTCGCAAACCGATCGGTACACGATCGGTTTGCTTAGTGAATCTAGCCCTAAGTGTTCTAACATCTCACCTAATTCTAAGTGTTCTAAGATCGCACCTAATTCTAAATGTTCCAAGATCGCACTTAATTCTAAGTGTTCTAAGATTGCACCTAATTGCTGGGAATGTCCTGACCTGCCCGGGTCCCTCCTATGGTCACCCCCCCCCCCTTCTTTTTGAGTTCACTATAAATTTAGGTGCACATGTTACAAAATAGAATAGTTGGCAAATGTGCACAAAATTCCTAATTAGTGCCAATTAACTCCAATAATTAATTGTTAGTGTTTAATGGACCAATTAGTATATGTGCATATCTGTGATCCAAATTGCATACTATGTAATAACAGTATTAAAGCAGCTCATACTCATAGCATACCTGGCAGTTAACGGAAGCATGTCCATCATCCAAACTACCTTATGAAATGTAACCTAAAGACCTGAACCCCTCTACTGTTTCCAAGTACAGCTATTCAATCACACTTCCAATACCAACTATACCAGTAATCACATTTCAATTACGGTCATAACATCTAATCTCTGCACTCCAGCACACTCATACAAGACCACCATCTTGTTTAGAATAAACCAAGGTTCACCTAATGCTCTACAATCTCTGCCCACCATCGTACAGATATGCCAGTTACTTACAAATATATTATCAAAGAAATCATACTGACATGAAGATAAATGTGAGTAACCACTATGCAAGCCCCGGGTATACAGTTAGACATTCAAAGCTTTGCAAACCATATTAAGAACACTTCTAGAGACAGTGATGAAAGATGTTCTGAAACCTAATCCTTCCCATTTGGTGATTAAAAACTTCAAACCTACTGTAGTTCATGGATCCTTAAAATCAATCACTCCAAGGTCAGAGCTAAAAGTTCCAGAGCTAATGACAATTAAAAAAATATTACCTTGGAGTCACATATTTGAGTGTCCAAGTAAGAAAAGAAATATAATTGTGTCTCGATCGCTATATGACCTAATAACTGCATCCCAGGGTCACAGAAATGAACAACCACTTTGGCACAAACAAAGTTAACTTTAAATGACAGAGGATAAATGAAGAAATGTTTGCGGAGGATTTAGTGACTTGAGGGAATAATCGTTAAGGTGATGTACAAGTTGGACTTCTATCACACTTTACTTTTGTGTGGGAGTGACCAACCTGCAGTACTCCTATCTTGGTATTGTATATTATTCGCTCACACGATACGATGCTTGTAACCAGCCTCACAAAGAGCTTTGAGCCACTTCTTAGAGGAGTTGGGCTGAAATATATTCTCTCCCCTGAAGTTCTCCCTTTTGTTACACCCCCCCCCCCATTTCAAATCAGACTCTTCTGATGGTCCCAACAACTAAGACCCTCCTCGATAGCACCCCAACTTTGGTTCCCCATTAATATTCCCTCTTCCCCTGCTTCTCCCCCTATTTCCCCTAGGTCCCCCAAACCTACCTGGGAAATCCCTTGCGAGGAGAAGTGGGGAATGAGCAATCCCCAGTTGCTCCTGCACCGTTTGGCAGCAGGCTCACAATGCTGTTGACAACCCCTAGCAATAGTCTCACTCATGCTTATATAGCAGGGTTTTTTTTTGCTGACTGTGTTTTTTTTCCAGGAATACAAAACCTTGCAGTTTTCACTGCAAAATGTATTATTCTTTTCATATAGTAATGACCTGTTTTGCATCTCATTTTATGTGTCCTGTGGTATCTAATATTAGTGTGCATTAAAGTAATATAACACATATTGTTGCACTTTAATATCCATTAGGTGGCAAATAATGCATATTAGAATTATAATTGACCAGCAAGCTAATTAATAAATATTATCAATGCCTCTGGGTCCTCAAAATTGTAAGTTAAGTTGTTGAGACTTATTCTCATTTGAGCACGAATCAGAAGGACTTACCTTATATGATTACATAGAGTGAGGAACAGTTTCCTGTTATGGCAAATTATTTTATTAAAGTTCAGACTGACCTATGAGAATCTGATACTGTAGATCAAGCATGTCAAATTTGCAACCCACAACAAACATCTTTGTGGCCCTGCCAATGTAATCCAATAAGTCATAACTAGAGTCGCAAAATTTTTCCTGAAATCCATTGGTGTAGAGTAGTCACTTATCTAAGCCAGTTAAAAACAACAATTCAACGTATGAGTATAACCAGTTGCTTATTCTTATTAAGTAGAACTATACGGACACCTTTGGAGACAAGTTTGCGCCTCTAGTCCTAAAGCATTATTCTCCCCCCTCCCCCCCCACACTAATACTAGCAATGAATTAGACAATAATACCTACCACACCATTAGTCTTGTATTGACTTACTTGGTGCACCTAACAGGAAATATATTGCCTTCAGAGTACAATAAAAATATGAGTATAGGTTTATTTACATTACACTTATTAATCTGTGCAATTGTTCTGTGCCTGGTAAGTTAATATTTAAGAAAAGATATTGATTTTTATTGAAATGTTTTATTTTTTTGTGTTAACGATTGCTCATTTATTTCAGCTCTTTGTATTTATTATGTCTTTACCAAAACCAAGTGTTAGTAAAACTAAACAAAAAATTACTGATGAACATCGAAATTTCCAAGAAAAGTGGGAATTGGAATATTTTTACTGTGAAATAAAAGATAAAATAATTTGCTTGATATGTAATAATGCTATTAGTGTGCCAAAGTTTTATAACATTAAATGGCATTATGAACAGCATAAATCAAAATACGACAATTAAGAAGGATTAATGAGACAAGAAAAATTGAAAGAGCTCAAGTTGGGACTGAAAAAACAACAGTTCATGTTTACTTTAGTATTACAAGAAAGTGAAGCAGCGGTGCGTGCAAGTTACGCCTTGTCAGAGTTGATAGCTAAATACTCAAAACCTTTTACCGAAGGTGATTTCATCAAGGAATGTCTAATTAAAGCTGCATAAATTGTTTGTCCTGGAAGTGTGAAGGTTTTTCAAACAATCTCTTTATCTCGAAATACAGTTGCAGAAAGAATTACTGATTTGGCTAGCAATTTAAGTGATCAGATCAAAGCAAAATCATCTAGTTTCAAAGCTTTTTCCATTGCCTGTGACAAGAGTATGGGTATGGCTCAATTAGCTGTGTTTCTTCATGCTTGCAACAAGAATTTCAACATTTTTAGGAATTATTGGAACTAGTATCAATGCATGGCACTACAACGGGGCAAAATATATTTCATTGTGTTTATGAACTGCTGCAAGAATACAATTTACCTCTGTCAAAACTAACTTCTGTAGCTATAGATGGAGCTTCTTCAATGACCAGAAAAACCAATGGTTTTATGGCATTACTAAAAAAAAACACAAAGTGGCATTTGTGATGGATCCAAGATTCATCATACACATTGCATTATACATCAAGAAGTATTATACTCAAGGGTAATAAACATGGAAATTGTGTTGACATTTAGCAAAAAAATTATTAATTTCATAAGATCATGAGGTTTAAATCAGCGACAATTCTCTGCTTTCTTAAGTGAATTAGAAAGTAGCTTTTCCGGTTTGTCCTACTTTACTGAGGTACATTGGCTATCCTGCTCCAAGGTCCTTAAACAATTCTAGGACTTGAAAGAAGAAATATGTCAGTTTTTAATAACTACAAATCAAGATACAAGGTTGTTTTCTGATCCAATATGGTACAAGATTTATCCTTCATGGTAGATATAACAAAACACTTAAATAATTTAAATTTAAAACTGCAAGGAAAAGATCAGATCATTATGAACATGTGTAATCAAGTTAAAGCATTCCAATGTAAGCTAGTTCTTGGGAAAAGTAGTTGAAAAATGAAGATTTAACATACTTTCCGACATGCAACATAAACAAATCACGTTTAGGCGAAATTGCATCGTATCAAAAATACCCAGAAAAAAATTTTAAGCCTTAGAACTGAGTTTGAATCAAGATTTGCAGATTTTAAATCTTGGAAGACAAGTTTTCTTTGATTTTCTCAATAAATATAGAATCAGTACCTAATAATATGCAAATGGATGTAATTGAGATCCAGTGCAATTCAGATTTGAAGGCAAAATACAGAGTTGTTGGCTTGCTTGAATTTTACAAATATTTGCCAGCCAGTTTTGAAAATACTCAAAAATTTGCATATGAAACTATTTCTGTTTAGAAGTACTTATAGGCATGAGCAGTTATTTACGCTTATGAAACGAAATAAGTCTCCTATCACATCCAGAATTACTGTTATTCACCTTGGGTCAGTTTTAAAAGTAATCACTGCAGACAAGATTTTCCCCAAAATAGGAAAAATAGTAGCAAAGAGATGCCGCGTGTCAGGAAGAAAACATTAATTTTATCATTGCTCTTGTTCTTTTTTTATACTGTACTTTTTTCAAAATAAATCTAAGTTTCTAAGAAAATTTATATTTTTGCTTTTTTGCGGCCCGCATAAACTTAAACCTTGTTTATTTGGCCCATGTCAGCCTTTGAGTTTGACATGCTTGCTGTAGATGAACTTTCAGTTGTACACCCCTGTATCTCCCCCACTGGATGACTTCTCCTATTCCCCTCTCCCATAGTCTCTAGCATCTCTCATATTTCTTCTTTCCTTCTCGTCACCTCCCCCCACCCCCACCCCTCAGGGTGTTCAGGGCTTACCCTCCTTTCTCCAGAGCAACACCACATCACTCATTAGCTATAGATGTACTTTGGCCAGTATGGAGCCTTGAGTATGCAAGCATGTTTGAGCCTTGCTGACTCCAGCTCCCTCCCAGCTTTCTGTTTTAGAGGGATTGGAGCTGGCAGACCTTGAACACGTGCAGATGCTCAAGGTCCTGTGCCAGTCACCATAAATTTTCTATAGCTGCAGACTGCTACGTCTCATCCCTGGAGAAAGGAAGGAAAGGACTACATTGGGGTAGAGGGAAGGAAGGTGAGGAAACCAAGTGACAATGCAGTGCTGCCTCTTAAATTGTACTACCCAAGGCAGCCACCTAGTCCTCCTAGTGGATGAGATGGCACAGCTTTTACCTTCATATTTGAATGGAACAATTATTTTCACTTTCTGCAGGATAACAAGTCTTTGCAGGCATCACTGAATCTTTAATACAATGAGACATAAAATTTTAACATTGGAGAGTCTGTAAAAGAGCGCTCTATTATTCTCTATCTCAAAAAGTCAATCAAATTTCAGATTCAGATGCTATGGCAGCAATTGCCTCATACAAAAGCAAATCATATAATCATAGAAACATAGAAACATGATTTCAGATAAAGGCCAAATGGCCCATCTAGTCTGCCTATCTCTTTCTCTCTTCAAGAGATCCCACGTGCCTATCCCAGGCCCTTTTGAATTCAGATACAGTCTCTGTCTCCACCACCTCTTCTGGGAGACTGTTCCATGTATCTACCACCCTTTCTGTAAAAAAGTATTTCCTTATATTACTCCTGAGCCTATCACCTCTTCATCCTATGCCCTCTCATTCCAGAGTTTCCTTTCAAATTAAAGAGAATTGACTCATGCGCATTTACATTATGTAGGTATTTAAATGTCTCTATCATATCTCCCCTCTCCTGAATTTCCTCCAAAGTATACAGATTGAGATCTTTAAGTCTGTCCCCATACACCTTATGATGAAGACCACATACCATTTTAGTAGCCTTCCTCTGGACTGATTCCATCTTTTTTATATCTTTTTGAAGGTGCGGCCTCCTGAATTGTATGCAATATTCTAACATTCTGATGTTGTTTTGGTGTGATCTACTATTTAAATCCTCTAGGTTCCTTTCTAATTGCAGGAACAATGAGTTTATAAAAAGCTACCATTCCCCCTTAATCACATTCTCACAGTGGCAGAACCACCTTAAACCTCACATTCCCTCCCAGGGGAGAAATTGCACTGGAGCGGGTGGAGACAGGAGACTGGGATCCAGGGAGTGTATAAGCTCATGGTACAGCTAGAGAGAGGAGACCCAGAGGGAAATGGAAGCACATGAGGTGGGGCTTCACCACCACATATATATAAACTGCAGCTGTGATGGGTAGGCCAGGTTCAACATGGAACATTGCAGAACTGTATCTTTAACCCAGCTGAACACCTGCCAGGATATGTTATTTTCTAAAGATTGCACTGGTAACTCTGGGGACCCAGGATTGTGACTTTCAGCATATGGGTCCACTGTTATATTTTGGCAACAGTGAACCCCTTTGCCAAACTGGTCTGTACAGGGCCTCAGAATAGCTAAATACAGCCTTGCCCACAGGGACACCAGCAAGCTATGTAAAGGCAGGTCAGGGGAGACATTGGGGCTTGAGGGAACAGAAGGACATGGACACCAGGATTCAAGTACGCCTTACAAATGGGGATAAGTTGAGTGGGTCATGATGATACCAAGAAATAGATATGGTTAGGAAAGAATTTGTGTGTGGGAGACAGGTTCTAGACACCCCACATAGAAAAGTCAGGCCACAAACTTAGCAACAGCTAAAACATCTGAAACCTGGTGTAAATGTTGGCGCCCAAGTTAGGCACTGAGGCAGTTTTCTATAAATATGCATGTAACTTTCAAAATACCCTTGACATGCTCTTGCTCCTTCCAAGGACCCGCTTCCTTGTAGAATAAACTATGGGATTTAGGTTCCTTGTCTTATAGAATAAAAGGCAGCCAGATGTGCATGCAAGTTTTAATGAGTGCCAATTAACATCAGTACTTAGTTGGTACCCAATTAGGAGCCATATATAAAACCTGGGAGTTTATCACTAAGAAGAACTAAACTAGGCAAAACAGAACAGAATAAAAAAATCTGTTTTCATAATAAATTAAAATAGACTTATAGGGGAGCTTTAGATGAAACTTCTAGGGATATGTTTATTGGGATTTAGCTTGCACATTTCTTCAGTAGTAGCTCAGCTTGACTTAAATTAATGTACACTGATGCTGAAGGGCTTACAATCTAAGGGGCCCTTTTACTGAAGTGCATTAGGCACAAAGGCTCAGGTGCGGATGCACTAAAAATGGTGGTTAAGACCATATAGGTTTGCTGTGGGCTGATTTTTTTGTCCAATTTCCAAATGGCTTCTGCCATAATCCGCAGAGTTGGTAGAGGAATCCTGAACAGCTGGGCTGCAGGGTAAACCTTAAAGCAGCTGTTCAAGGCAGGAAGCCTTTTTTAATTTTAATTTTTTTAAATTGGCACAGATGTTGGTTTAGGAATGGTCGTTAGACGGTCTGAGAGTTTTGTGCATCCAGGCCTCAGTCTCTATAAAAGATACCTAAAGTTAGGTGCCTAGATTGAGGCGCTTAGGCAATCTACGCACCTGACTTCATTATTTAAAAAGCTTAGTTGATGCTGATAACAAGCAATTAGCACCTCATAATTGGCTTAAATTAAAATGAATTGGTTGGCAGGCATCTAACTCAGTAGGAACCTACCACTATCAGGTAAGTGCTTAGTCCAAGGTGCCTACCAGAAAGTGGACATGATTAGGGACAGATCGTGGGCGCATCGTGGGTGAGTTTTGCATGTAGGTGCCTAAAATGGACTTAGGCACTGGTAGGCACCAAACTTAGACGCTGATATTTATGCAATAACCTTGACATAAATAGGGTTATTTAAAACCTAAGAGTGCCTAAGGTTAGGGTGCCTACCGCCACCTAAGTCCACTTTAGGCACTGCTAGGCATGATTCTATTAATGGCGCCTAACTTAAGATTGACTTACGCTATGTGCCACATTCTTCCGTTCCTATGTTTTAGACATTGTTTATAGATTTGGGGACTTAGGGTCAGATTCTACATGTGTTGCCTAAAATTCAGCACCAACTAGTGTGGCACTAAGTGCAATTCTATAAAGTTATGCACACTATAAAGAATCGTGCATAGTGCCGCCTAAGTGCTGCTACGTCCCAACATTTAGGCGCATCCTATTTATGCCAGGGTTTTGGTTTAAATGCCTGTGCCTAAGTTGTGTGCACAACATTGTCTAAGTCAAAAACATGTGCCTAACTCTAAAACATGCTGATGTATGTGCATAACTTTAGGTGCCATATAAAGAATTTGGAAGTTAGGGCCTGATCCTAAATATAGCACCCCCCAAAAATCTGCACCAACTAAAACAGTGCATAGCTTGATTCTACATGGTGCCTATATCTTTTATAGAATTATGCTTAGCACCTGTGTGCATCGCATAACTTAGGCACACCTAGGGTTACCAGATTTTCGGAAACAAAAATCCAGACCCATGGCCCCACCGCCAAGTCCACCCCATTCTGCCTGGCCATGCCCCGTTCCACCCGATTCATGCCCCGTTTCACCCCCAGCCCCATCCCCCTCAACCTGTTTGCTCATCGGGACAGTATCTGTGCATGCACTGGTGTGGGAAGGGGAAAGCCCACTATTTTGAAGAGGTGGGCCTGCCGGCCAGAGGCAATAGGCTGACCGGAGGGGGTGGGGGATTTCAGGATGGGCTTAGAGGTGTCGGGGGGAGATGACGTTCGGAGATTTCAGGAGGGTTGAGTTTCAGGGGGTGTCAGCAGGAGGGAGTGGGCATCCCTCCTACCATGCTACAACAGGGGAGGCCTGGCGACTCAGCTGATTGAGGATTCCCTTGCATCGATTAGCTAAGCCGGCCGTGTCTACTTTTAGGTTTTGAAATGTTGGCCAACATTTTACTTCTTAACTCGCCCAAGGTCATTTCTGGGCAAAACCATGCCTACTCCCAGCCTGGGGCGAGTTTAGGTATTCCTACCTGTCTCCCTAGACCCATGACAAATACCTACAGTGTAGGCGGCCTGACTCAGGGAGTTCTTTTCTATAAACAGGCATCCTGATTGGCTGCCAGATAGTTGTAAGACGCCTACCATTGCCTACAATCGGTTCATAGACAACGGCGCGAAAGACAAAAGCGCGCGCCGACAATTGAGCGCAGCGCGGAGGCGCGTGCCGCACAAAATTACAGTTTTTAGGGGCTCCGACGGAGGTTTTTGTTGGGGAACCCCCCAGTTTACTTAATAGACATCGCGCCGGCGTTATGGGGTGTTTGGGGGGTTGTAACCCTCCACATTTTACTGTAAACTGAACTTTTTCCCTAAAAACAGGTTACAACCCCCCACACCCCCCACAACACCCCCACAACGCGGCACGAGGTCTATTAAGTAAAGTGGGGGGGGGTTCCCCCCCTCGACCCCCCCGTCGGAGCCCTAAAAACAGTAATTTAGAGCGGTGCGCGCCTCCGCGCTGCGCTCAATTGTCTGGGCGCGCCTTTGTCCCGGCACGCTTTTGACCTGACACCCTACAATCAGGACACCCGTTTATAGAATCAGCCTCTTAATGCCAATTACAAGTTGTTAATAGCTAACTATTGGTGCCAATTAAGCTTTTTAAACAATTAAGGGCTCCTTTTACTAAACCATGTTAGAGGTTTCTACAACAGATCAGCGAGGTAAATGCTCCGACGCTCATAGCGTAAGGGCCTAGATCGGCTAGGTGAGCCAATGTAGGCACGTAACTTTAGGCATCAATTAAAGAATTGGAACATTGCATACAACGCATAGGCATTCCTGAAGACAAAGTTATCATATACATATATATTTTATAAAAGATATGAGTACTTGCATAGAGTGCATGCATATATTTATACATTCAAGTAGGTGTAAGTTTCAGTGAGAATTTTTGTGCACTTCTGGGGTCATAGTATGAGCCTATTTTATATCATCCACGTTGCCTTTATAAAACAAATGCTTTGTGCCTTTTCACATAAGTGCCCTATTAAAAATATACCCCGTCCATGTCAAAGATTTTGGATTTTTGTGTTTTTAACATCAGCATTGTCGGAACTGATACTGTGCTGAGCTTGAAATCATTTGTTCTTTGAAGGAAAATAGCTGGAGGTTAAAAAGTAAAGAAGGATTTGGGAACATGATCTGAATAGACCAAACAGATCTTCAAAGATACCTAAGAACAAGAGTGGAATTTTTTAACTGTTCACACTATCTAGAGTCTTTGCTGTGAAAATCAGACTGAAAGATGTGGAATGATGGATTTGGATCTGAAGGATTTTTTTGTTGTTGTTTGAGCTTTAGTGTGGTTCTGAATATCTTATTATGGCGGCTTGCTAATAACATTTTTCTTTTCAGTGCAAAATACTTCAGGGTTATCTTGCTTGCAGAAAAGGGAGCCATACTCAGCGGGATGTGAGATAATATTATTTACTAAACAAGAAAGGAACCTCAGAGCGGTCATATCTGTTTCTGTTTTCCATATCTGTGAGATCTTTGTATTATGTTTTATTTTATTTAACACATTTATATTCTGCTAAAATTGGAGCCATTTTCGGCATACACTGATGAAGTTAATTGGGCACATGAGATGGGCCTTATAGTCCTTATCCACCATCATATTCTATATTTTTTTTTTATTTCCTTCCCCAATCTCCTTTTACACTGCAGCTGATAATTTCTTTGTAAATGGTGTTACAGGACCAGGCTTTGAAAGTGTCCATTTTATCTTTCCCGACTGACACTCATCTTGCAGAAAGTACAAATATCTTGGCAGCTCTTATTTGGATCAATGTTATAAATTTTAAAAAAAGAAGCTACAACGGTGTTGCAGTGTATTTCCTTGATGTTGTGCCTAGTGGCACTAATGAATGCATAGGGAGACTGAAAGCATCTTTCCTTTGAGCTGCTGACATTACTGTGGTAATTAGCCTTTGGGGAGCTGCTTTCATAGGTGCATGACTTTGGTCTTTTGTTGTTGTGCTTTTTTTTTAAATTTAATTTAAACTGTTCTTTTCTTTCTCCTCCTTTAATCGGCACACACATACTCAATGTTTCTACTTTTTAAAAATGCATCCCTTTCTGTTATGTAGGATCAATGTCTCCCATTGGTATCTCTTCTCTTAGAGATTAGTTTTCAAAGGAAGCTGAGAGCTAAAATTACATCCTCATGTCTAAGAACCTAATAGTTGGAGAAAACTCAGCCATACTGAGAGCTCCAAGCTTAGGAAAAACAAGTGTCAAAGTTAATTTCCTAAATTTAAAGAGGGCAATATCCAGCCCCCAGCACTAGGTGGCTTGTAAGCTGCTCAAGATGAGTTAACCCAGGATATTCAGTGCTGGAGCACGTCGTGCTTCCAGCATTGAATATTCAGGTTAGTTCAGCAACCCAGAAGTTAGCCATGTACTGGCTGATACAGGGACCAGCGCGCAGTTAGCTTGGCGGATAAGATTAGGACAGCCATTCAGTTGTCCTAACCTTATCCTCTTATTTAAACAGGTAGTGGAGTGGAATATCCCCACTACCAGTTAAGTGCTGACTCCACCCTAGTTTCATTCCCAGACCGCTCATAATCTAGCCGGTTAGTGCCTTGGCATTCAGAGGGTATATTAAGTGACACTGTCTGGTTAATTGCTGGCTTCACCAATGCCCCACCTCCAGACTGCTCCTAACCAAGGGCCGGATGCACAAAACACTCTGACCCAGTGGCGTACCTAGCATGTGTGACACCCGGGGCCCATCATTTTTTGGCATCCCCCTCCATCTGTACGAAAAACATGATTTTTAGTACCAAGCCACACGTCACACATGAGTACCTAGGAAAAGGCAACATCTTACATACTGCAGTGAGAAGTACACCCATTGTAAAACTAAACAAGCCAGATCAATCCTGCAGTCAATCCTAACAAAAAACCATGTCTTTCGAACACACAGAAAACACCTTCGCCTAGTATGGAATGTCATCACAAACTTACCCCTCCCCCTTTTACAAAACTGTAGTGTGGATTTTAGCCACGGTGGTAACAGCTCTGACGCTCATAGAATTCTGAGCATCAGAGCTGCTACCACCACGGCTGGCGCTAAAAAACGCTCCACAGTTTTGTAAAAGGGGGGATAAAATAGAAATACATAGACAAAGGTTAAACTGAACCAGCAAGAAGCTGGACTCTGCATACAATGCAATACACAGAAACAGTGACACATGTCTCCTAAAGCAATAAATAAATAGAAAATTTTTGTTCTACCTTTGTCTTCTCTGGTTTCTGCTTTCCTCATCTTCTTGTTACTCTCTTCCTTCCATCCACTGTCTGCCATCTCTCTGCCCCTATATGGCATCTTCTCTCCTTCTATGCCCCTTCCAGAAACTGTATGCCTCCCCCTTCCATCTCTCCTTTTTACCCCCATTGGTCTGGTATCTGTCTCCTCTCCTTCCCCCCTGCTCTGGCATCTCTCTCTCCACTCCCTTCCTCCTGTTCTTCCCTGTTCTTCCTTCTCAATTTATTTTCTGCCTCTGTCTAAATTCTTTTTTATTATTCAGTCCTCAATTTCCCTCTTTCACTGTGTCTACCTATAGCTTGCCACCTCTTTACCTCACCCTTTCCAGTAACTAACTCTATCCTCTTCCCTTAATCCTGCATGTGCCCTTTTTTTCTTTCTCCTCCCCACTTCCTTCCAGCATCTGCTCCCCCTTTCCCTCACACTTTCATTCAGCAGCTCGTCCTTCCTCTCCCACACACTTCCATTCAGTGTCTGTTTCCCTCTCTCTACCCCTTCCATCTACTGTTCACCCTCTATCACGCCCCTTCCATTCACTGCCCTCCGTGCTCTTTCTATCCAGTGTGCACCCTCTCTCTCTCTCTCTTCCATATGGCATCATCCCTCTTTCTATGAACCTTCTAAAAACTATCTATCCTGTACCCCTTCTCTCCTTTGTACACGATTGATTTCAACTCTGTCACCTCTCCGTTTTTCTCTCTCTGTCACCACCCCCTCCCTTATGCTCTGGCATCTCTTTCTTCTCCTTTCTTTCCTTCCCACCTCACGGTCTGGCATCATTCCTTCCCTGATTCCCAGCATCTCTCTCCTTTCCTTTTCTTCCATCTCTCCCTCCCGCTCCATGCTCTGACATCTCCTTCCTTTCCCCTTGATCTGGCATACCTTCATCCTTCCCTCCAAGCCCTGGCATCTCCTTTCATTCCCTCCAGTTGGGTACAGCAACATGCTCCCCAATTCTCTCCCCCTCTGCTCCCTTTCCTCCTTCTGTCACCCAAGGCCTGGTGTCCTGAACTTCATCAGGCAGCATCAGCATTCACAATTCACTGCTGTTGCCGGCTTCAGACCTTCCTCTCTGTCGGGCCCTGTCTTCATGAAAACAGGAAGTAGGCAGGACCCGGCAGAGAGGAAGGCCTGAAGCCGGCAACAGCAGTGAATTGTAAAAGTTGTTGCTGCCCGAAGAAGGTAATGGCGCCAGGCCTTGGAGCACCGAGGCAGACCGCTTCTCCCCCCTCCCAGCCGAAGCCCCGCTGACCCTCCTATCTCTCCCCCCTCCCAAGTGAACCTTTCCGACCCTCCCAGTGAGAGCAGCAAACCTCCCTCCAGTAGCATCGGCTGCTTCGTGGCTTTCTCCTGCTGGTGAAGAGTCACTGATGATGTCATCAGTGACGCGGCAGAGGGAGGAGAAAACCGCGAAGCAGCTGACGCTACTGGAAGAAGGTTTGCTGCTCTCGCTGGGAGGGTGGGAGTGCGATAGGGACTTGGCTGACTGTGCACCCCCCTAAGGCTGCACCCGGGGTGAATTTCTCCCCCCCCCCCTTGGTACACCACTGCTCTGACCTTCTAACGATCATCGCTAAACCAGTTTGACCGGTTTAGCAATGGACCTAATTTGCAGACCCAATGTACAAAATGGCCCATCACGTGCTTTTCTGTGTGTACATACATTCTCTGACTCTGGCATGCAAATGACCTGATTACTATTAAAATGAGGTCACTAATATTAAAATGAAACATTTGATCGATGGCCTAACATTGCAATGCCATTATCGGATTGCTAATACTGATCCCCAATAAACAACCGGTCCAACATGTTTTATCATATTTTTCTACGGGTACAGATGCATAATATCTGGGCCAGAAAAAAAGATTTATCCAGCCGCTCCCCCTCCCTCTCCCCCCCCCCCCCGATGATGGCACCCTCCCGACAACCACCCCTGTTAACTCTAGGAACAAAAATAGAGGCAGAAGGGATGCCTACTCCCTCCTGCCACCACAAAACCCTCCAGGCTGAGCTGAACCGCCCCCCCCCACCAAACAGTATCCCCCTTCCCTGTACTTTAAAATCGGCAGTAGAGATGCCCACTCCCTCCTACCACATAACCCTCACCCGCACCAAGCCAAATTGCCTCTCTCCCCCCCACTGCCAGGAACTAAACTAAAATAAACCTTACATTTATATATCACATCCTCTCAATAAAGATAGAGCTCGGCACGGTTTACATGAACTTTAATAAAAGGAAGGAAAACATAATAAGAATTAGTGATTATAAACAGGATAGTGAGATTTACATTTTTGAGAATAGCCAAGTTTTCAGATGCTTTCGGAATAATTGGAAGGAGCTCAGATTCCACAGCAGGGCAGGAAGGTTATTCCAAAAGCTCAGTGGACCCAAACTGACCCTTCTCCTCCCCTTCCCTTCCTCACTCCTCATACTTTACAAAAAATCAGCAGGAGGGATGCCCACTCCCTCCTGCTACTGGATGCCCCCGCCCCCCTGAACCCTAGGCCTTAGGCTCCTCCCTCTGTATCCCAGGATACACCAGGCAGGGGCCTAAGACCAAGATTGGCTCAGATGCCTAAGGTCCATCCTATGGTAGGGGCTTTAGGCATCTGAGCCAATCAGGGCCTTAGGTCCACTCCCCTTGCATCCCAGGATGCACCGGGAAGGGGAAGGCCCACCATTTTGGAATGACAGACCTGTGAGCAGGAGGGACTCCAGCTTTAATCTTAATGTACAGGAACAAGGTGGTTTGGGGGTATGTGGGTGTGGTTTGAGGGATCAGAGGGGCATCCAGTGGCAGAATGGAGTAGGTATCCCTCCTGATGATTTTTTGTAATGTGCAGGGAGTAGAAAAGGGGAGGGATGGGGGTTGGTTTGGGGGGTTCCTGGTAGAGGGAGTCAGTTCAGGGGGAGGGGGTCATGGTGGCAGGAGGAAGTGGACATCCCTTCTGATTTTTATTAAAGTATAGGGAGGGGGTCTTGGCAGGGTGGGTCAGTTCGGTTTGGTGAGTGATGGGTGTTCGCAGGGTGGTGGCAGGAGGGAGTGGGCATTCCTCCTGCCTCTCTTTATTTTTATTAAAGGGGTCATGGGGGAGGGGGAAGTCATTGTAGGGTGGCTCAACTCACATTTTTTTTTAATCCGGTAGAGTGGCAGGAGGCTTCTTTGGGGCTTCCCTTGCCGTTTTGTGAAGTGGAAATGATGCCAAATTTGATGCCGGTCAAGTAAAGATGAGCTTGAGCAAGAGAACAATAGGACAGTACTGAATAAGTAGATTGTTTGAGCCACAGCCTGAGGTAGCTGGAATAGCGAAACACTGACCATTGTCGGTGTTAATCGACCTTCAGCATTTAAGATAAGTATTTTCTTTGTTCCTGTTTTGGTTTACTACAGTGTGATGCTCTCTTGCCTAGTACACTTCTTGTGAACACAGGAATGGTTTTGAACAGGTTTCTTGCTCTGAACATTTGAACACCCAATTTTGAACAGAACACATGGTTTTGAACAGTAAAGTGCTTTTGAGTTATTGCATTGCACAAGGCTACAGGTTAAACCCTTTTGGAGGAGGGTTTTTCTGCCAATGAGGTTTCTTTCACCCTGTCAATTATCCACCAATCTGATCTCTGGAGGGTGGTAGTGGGGTTCTGAGGCTTTTTTCCTCCTCCTTTCATCTGTGGGCTGTTTTTTCCTACGCCATTTCCAGTACTCTAAATTCAACCCATTTGGTTCAAACAATATGTGCTTTTACTTGGTGTGTCTTTACTCAGTTGAACAAGCTTGACTCATTCAATGTATTTTGTTATACAAGTGGAGTAGTTTAGACTTAGATTTACGGTACATATAGTTTTTTCAGATTAGGAGAGTGGTATTTAGAATCAAAGATGAACCAGAATTCAAAAAGCTGACTCTTCAAAATATGATCTAATAGATTGTAACTTACAAAGAACAAAAAAGCTCTTTCGAACCACTGATTCTACCTGCATGGGTGCCCAAATCCTAGGGCATTCTCAAAATATGTGTGTAGTATTATAGAATCCCTTGACTGTACACCCAACCTGCCTGCCAGGATTTTCATATCAGGTTTCTGCTGGTACAAGTAGGAATCCCTGATAGTTGCTATTCTATAAAGGGCCCTAATTCCGAAGTGTCCTTTTTGAATAGAGCTAAGAGCTGATTTTTCCCAGTGCCTATTTCCACTGCCATCTACTGAATCCAGCTCACTGTCTTTTGGCTGAAACACATATGATTCATCATTAAACTACCCTGGCTGAAACACATTTAAATTCATCCCAGATCTTAGCTGTCAAGAGCAACAATGACCCTAGCTATTTTATTTACAGTATGAACCAAATAATCACCACTCACTAAGGCAAAACTAATGAGATTCTGACCACCTATTCTGTTAGCAAGGACCTTTTTAAAGTAAAAGGCAATATGTCATTACCCAAACAAGTGACATGAAGCAGGTGACATTTTTCTTAACTTGAACTATAGTAGTAATGTTGACAAGAACAGACTAAAAGTGAAAACTCCTGGACAGCTATATTTTCAATCTTCTGCTGCTGTAACAGTATCAAAAATAAAGAAACTGAATCATGTTATTTTATTAGAGCAGTGTTTGTGAAATTAATACTGATATAGTGGAAAAAAAAAAGTATTTTGAAATATATACTATAGAAACTTGGAGGGCCATTTTTGATAGTGCATCTAAGACAGGGGTGTCAAAGTCTCTCTTCAAGGGCCACAATCCAGTCAGGTTTTCAGGATTTCCCCAATGAATATTCATGAGATCTATTTGCATGCACTGCTTTCATTGAATGCTAATGGATCTCATGCATATTCATTGCGGAAATCCTGAAAACCCAACTGGATTGTGGCCCTCAAGGAGGGACTTTGACACCCCTGATCTAAGACATCCCTTAAGACATCCAAATATTAGGGTAGGGAAACATCCATTTTCGAAACCGCTAGACGTCCTTTTTATTTTTTTTTTAAATGACCTATTTGGACTTCTTGACCATTATGACATCTAACTTTTTTGGCCATTTTGAAATACAAAAATGTTCATGTTCAAAACATCCTAATCCAGACCATTTGGACGTAGGAGGGGCCAGCAAAGTAATGGATTGGCCCCCATAGACATCCCAACAAAGCAGTGGAGCACTTTAGAGGGCACTGTTGTGAACTTCACATAAAGGGTGTAAGATATATATCTCACCATAATCCTCTTAAAATTTATGGGTGAGCCCCCCAAAACTCCTCTAAAACCTACCATACCCACCTGTGTATCACCCCAACAGCCCTTATTGTTGCAGGTGGCACCTGTATGGCAGTACAGTAGGATTAGGGTGGGTTTTGATGGGCTCATACTTAATACCATAGATGTAGTTAGGGTGTCTTACAGACCTGTGTCCTCTTCTGTATGGTTAACTAGCCTACCCACCAGGTAACTCTACACACCTGATGCTCTACTAGCTTTCCCATACCAGATGTTATTGTTCTAGAGCCATGTATGTACCTTTTTGTTCTCATTTTTGTGTGGTGGAAGGGGGTCAGTGAGTATTAGGGAGTGTGGGGATGTATTACCTTGATGCATGCACTGGTCATCTGGTCAGTCTTTGCACTGTTGTGGCACTTTGGCCAAGATGCGCTAAAGTCAAAGATCGTTGCTAAACCGGTTTCGCGATGATCGGATTTGCTGACCTGATGCACAAAATGGCTCACCACTTGTTTTTTGCGCAATTGCTCATTCTCTGATTCAGCCATGCAAATAAGCTCTTTAATATTAAAACGTCATGCAAACTAGTCAAGTGACTGATGCACTAACATCACTTTGCAATGCACAAAAAAAGCAATGACTTTTAGCAATCTGAAAAAACTGACGGGTCAAGACCAGTTACTTATATGTCTTACAGCTCTGAAATTAGTATATTTATAACATTTACCTTTTTTTTTTAAATGGGCACAGTTGCTGTGCATATGTCATACATGCACAATATCTGCCCCATTAAAAAAGTGAACCTAGCCACTCCCCCCTCCTTGATGATGAGATGCCCCCCCATTACAACTCGCACAAGCAGGGAGAACTCACACAAGCAGGGAGAACTCGCACAACCAGAGAGAACACACACAAGCAGAGAGAACTCGCACAAGCAGAGAGAACACACGCACGCACAAGCGGAAGGAAACATAAGATCAGGAAGAGCCAGGAACAGGAGCGAGCGCACAAGTAAGAGTACAGGAACTTCTAGAAGGCAGACAAGAATGGAATCTGCAGGAGCCCAGAGGTTGAGCTTCCCAGTGTACTGCACGGACTGCCACATGTACGACTACCTCCCCTTGGGGAGGCAGTCGTATGTGTACACACGATGCCAGGAACTGAAGAGCTTGAAGAGTGAAGTCAGTCATCTGAAGCACAGGATCCAGGAACTGGAAGGACTCTACATCACAGAAGACCCCTTCCAGTCAGACGATCACCCTATGAGAGAGAGGCACATCAGGGAATAAGTCAGGGAACTTGAGAAGTTCAGTGAAGATGCCTACAGGAGAGTGGAAGAGCAAGAACACGAGCAGCACAGGAACAAGGAGGATGCAAAGAACGGAGGACAAGAACCATCTGGCACCGAGGCAGAAGGATCCCATGGAGGAAACACGCAGGAGGAAGAGGCAAGATCCTACCAGCACCTTGAGGGAGAAGAAACAGGAACCACCAAGGACACTGATCTGCGACCACAGCGGAGAGTGAAAAAAGGGAAATCTGCAGTCCTGGTGGGAGACTCGATGCTAAGACAGGTGGACAGTCACATAGCAGGAGGGAGAGAGGATCGGCTGGTGACCTGCCTCCCAGGGGCAAGAACCAAGGACATCATCGATAGAATTGAAAGGATCCTGGAGGGAGCAGAAACGGAAGAGATGGCAGTGTTGGTCCACGTCGGGATGAATGATGTCGCCAGGAGAGACTACAGCAAGAAGGTACTCACCGAACAGTTCAAGACCCTGGGAAGGAAGCTGAAGATGAGGACCCAGAGGATAGCATTCTCGGAGATCCTACCAGTGCAGGGCAGATGTGAAGAGACAGACGGAACTACAATCAATAAATGCGTGGATGAGGAGATGGTGTGAAGAAGAGGGATTTCACTTCGTGAGGAACTGGACAACGTTCTGGGGGAAGAGCAAGCTCTTCAGGAGAGATGGACTACACCTGAGCATGGCGGGAACTAAACTACTAGCAAACAACGTCAAGAGAGGAATAGAGCAAGCTTTAAACTAAGAGGAAGGGGAAAGCCGACAGTCGACCAGGTGTTGGTGATTCAGAAGACTATCCCGAAAGGATACTGAGTGGGAAGAGTGCTGGGAAGACACAAAAAAAACAACAAAAATCACCAAACAGGCGATGAATAACCAAAGGAGCCAGACGAATCCAGAAGGGGGTAGGAGGAGCCTACTACAAATGGAAGGCGAAAGGGAACAAGAGGAAGGGAAAAAACACAATAAGCTGCCTGCCAGGATATACCAAGTACCACAAGGGGAAGACAAGAGAGACAATGAACAAGAGTCTGCAGAAGGGGACGGAAAGAATAATGAATCACATGGGAAAATAGCAAGAAAACAAAAAAAAATGGAAACTTACATTGTATGTACACTAATGCAAGAAACCTGAAGAACAAAATGGGGGAACTAGAAATCAAGGCCAAGGATGAGAACCTAGACATCATAGCAATCACGGAAACATGGTGGAATGAGGAGAATAGATGGGATACAGTACTGCCAGGGTACAAGCTATACCGGAGAGACAGAACACATCAGAGAGGAGGAGGAATAGCACTATACGTAAGGGACACCATTCAGTCGACTGGAGTGGATGCAGCATCAACAAATGACCAACTGGAATCAATATGGATTAAAATACCAGGAAGAAAGGGAACTGAGATAAAGATGGGCCTGTACTACCACGCATACAGAAGCAAAGGATGAAGAACAGAGAGCCGAGTTGAGACGAGAATGTAAAAACTCAAACACCATAGTAATGGGAGATTTCAACTATTCCGGGATAGACTGGAGCCATGGAGTTTCAAAATGCTCAAAGGAATCGGAGTTCCTGGAGGCTGTATGGGACTGCTACTTGAAACAGCTTGTCAAGGATCCAACGAGAGGGGCAGCTACTCTGGATTTAGTCCTCAACGGACTGAGGGGACCTGCCCACGAGGAGGAAGTGGTGGGACCATTTGGAAACAGTGATCACAACATGATCCAATTCAAAATGGAAATAGGTAGGCCAAAGGGGAGGAGAACCATTGCAACAACGTTCAACTTCAAGAAAGGGAACTATGATGCCATGAGACAAATGGTAAAGAGAAAACTCAGGAACAGCCACAGAAAGGTACAGACGGTGGAGCAAGCCTGGACCCTATTCAAGGACACGGTAAATGAAGCGCAAAACCTGTATATACCCAGGTTCAGAAAGGGGCGTAGAAAGAACCAAGTGAGAGATCCAGCATGGTTAACCAATTAAGTTAAGAAGGTGATAGGAGACAAGAAAAAAATCCTTCAGGATGTGGAAAAAGGACAAAACCGAGGAACATTGGAAAGAGCACAGGAAGCATCAAAAATAATGTCACCGCGTGATCAGAACAGCGAAAAAAGAATATGAAGAGAAACTTGCCAAGGAGGCACGGAATTTTAAACTATTCTTTCATTACGTGAAAGGAAAACAACCGGCAAGGGAGGAGGTGGGACCCCTGGATGAGGGAGACAGGAATGGAGTGGTAAAAGAGGAAAAGGTGGTGGCGGACAGATTAAACACGTTCTTCTCGTCGGTATTCACAAAAGAGGACACATACAACGTGCCGAAACCCGAAAAAATCTTCAAGGGGGACCAAGAGGAAAAATTATTGTGCATGGAGGTAAGCCTCGAGGACGTACTCAAGCAGATAGATAGACTAAAAAATCTCCGGACCAAGATGGAATCCACCCAAGAATACTAAAAGAGCTTAGAGATGAAATAGATGAGTCATTACAGCGGATTTGCAACCTATCCTTGAAAACAGGGGTGATCCCGGAGGACTGGAGGATAGCGAATGTTACACCCATTTTCAAGAAAGGATCCAGAGGTGACCCAGGGAATTATAGACCGGTCAGCTTAACCTCAGTTCCGGGGAAGATGGCCGAATCATTAATCAAGGACAGTATCAATGAGCATATAGAAAAAAATAATCTGATGAGAACAAGCCAGCATGGTTTCTGTAATGGTAGATCATGCCAGATGAACCATACTGCACTTCTTTGAGGGGATAAGCGAACAATTGGATAAAGGTGACCCCATAGACGTAGTGTACCTAGACTTCCAGAAAGCCTTCGACAAGGTGCCTCACGAGCGCCTTCTAAGGAAACTGTGGAACCACGGAGTGGAAGGGGACATACACAGATGGATCAGAAACTGGCTGGCGAACAGGAAACAGAGAGTGGGAGTGAAAGGTCACTATTCTGACTGAAAAGGGGACATGAGTGGCGTCCCACAGGGGTCAGTGCTGGGACCGCTCCTGTTCAATATATTTATTAATGACCTGGAAGCAGGGACGAAGTGCGAAATTATAAAATTTGCGGACGACATAAAACTCTCCGGTAAGGTTAGCACAGTTGAGGAATGTAGAAAACTCCAAAGGGACCTAAACAACTTGAGTGAGTGGGCTAAAAAATGGCAGATGAGCTTCAATGTGGAGAAATGTAAAGCCATGCATTACAATTACATGATGGGGCGGATACCACTGGGGGAGGGCAACTTAGAAAGGGACTTGGAGGTTATAGTAGATAAAAAAATGAAACCGGCGGCACAATGCGCCGTGGCCTCGAAAAAGGCGAATAGAATGTTGGGCATTATCAAGAAGGGTATTGCTACCAGAAGCAAGGAGGTTATCCTTCCGCTATATAGGGCGATGGTGTGACTACATCTGGAGTACTGCGTTCAATAATGGTCGCCATACCTTAAGAAGGATATGGCGATACTGGAGAGAAGAGCAAATAAAATGATAAAGGGCATGGAGAACCTTTTCATATGCTGAGAGACTGGACAGGCTGGGGCTCTTTTCCCTGGAGAAGCGGAGGCTTAGAGGGAATATGATAGAAACTTACAAGATCATGAAAGGTAGAGAGAAGGTAGAGAGGGACATATTCTTCAGGCTGGCAGGGGCAACAAAAACTAGAGGGCATTCGGAAGGGAGACTGATTCAGAACAAATGCCAGGAAGTTCTTCTTCACTCAGAGGGTGGTGGACACCTGGAATGCACTTCCGGAGGAGGTAATAAAGCGGAGTACAATGTTAGGTTTCAAAATGGGACTGGACAAATTCCTGAAGGAAAAGGGGATTGAAGAGTATAATTTGAGAGTACTACACAGTACAAATGCTTTAGAGTAATAGATCATTGACCTAGAGAGCCGCCGAGGGAGCGGACTGCTGGGCATGATGGACCTATGGTCTGACTCGGCAGAGGCAATTCTTATGTTCTTAACTGTGGGCCCCCAAACCTCCTGATGATGATGGCCACTCCCATGACAGCAATGCATCCAGAGAGACAGAAAGGATGCCCACTCCATCCTGCCTCAGCAACCCAGTTGTATATCCAGGCCACCTGCCCCCCCCCCCCACACACACACACACTCTCCCAACTCTCCCCGAAGCACACCCCCAAGCTCCCTTCGACATGCCTCTACCCTACATGAAGATCCTTCCTTCTCACCACCCCACCAACAAGACCCCAAAAGACAGGATGCACCAAGAGGTGGCCTAAGGTCCTGATTGGCCCAGATACCCTAAGTCACCTTACCTAGGAGGGTCTTAAGGTATCTAGGGCAATAAAGGTCTTAGTCCCCTGTATGGTACATCCCAGAATGTTCTGGAAAGGGGAAGGCCCAGCCATTTTGAAGAGGTGGGCCTGCTGGCATGTGGGTATGGACATTCCATTTGATGACTTCTACAATGAGGTCATGGAGGAGGGACTGGAGGGGTTGCTTGAACTGGGGTATTCTGAACTAATCCCCTTAGCCCACCAGGGCTATCTTTTTTGGTCTTGTTGGTGGGATGGGGGATCTTCTTGTAGGTTGGCGGGTGTTGGCAGGAGTATGAGAGAGTTTATGGGGGAGAGTTGGGGGAGTGTCGAGGGGGTCCAGGTGGCCCGGATGCACATCTAGGTTGCTGAGACAGAAGGGGGTGGGCATCCATCCTGTCTCTCTGGGTTCATCGCTGTCACAGGGGTGGCCATCATCATTGGGGGGTTGAGGGACCTGCAGTTGTTGTTAGGGGGAGCAATGACTATGGTCAGGAGGGGGGTCAGCACAACTGTTTTTTATGGGGACAGATATTGTGCTTAGGTAACACATGCACAACATCTGTATTCATTAATAAAAAGGATGTTCTGCCCCAAAAAGCTGAGTGGCAGGCTTCCCCTGCCAGCTCTGTGTATGTGTGAGTCACTCTCACTACGATTCATTGGCAGTATCAGATGGACATTACGACAAATCTTTGCTCAAATCATTTGAATGCAAACTTGTTTGAGCATCAATTGCTCTCTTGAAATTGGCCAAAAATTGTACCGCAGCGGACCCACACGGTCTTACTGACTGCTTTTAGACACTTCTAAAACAGGTCTAACTCTGAACGTCTAAGTTCCATCCAGGACATCTTGCAAAATATTCAATTATCGCTGCAAGATGCCCAAGTCTAACCTGTCCTTATGCACGCCCAAAGCCTGCCCAATACAAACCTCTACCATGCACATCTCGAGCTCTGGACACACAGAGGCTGGGACACCTTGCTAGAGGTCCAGAAAAGGTTATTGATATTGGCACTTGGATGTCCTATCTACTCTGCCTCTCCATGCCATCTACCTCTTCCTCTCCCTTAGAGATTCAATGTACTTCTCCCAAGCTTTCTTAAATTCAGATACATTTTTTTTTGTCTCCATCACCTCCACCAGGGAGATCATTCCAGACATTTATCACCTTTCTTAGCTACTGAATCTATCCCCATTTACCTCCTCCTTCAGAGCTTCCTTTTAATTGAAAGGATCTCTCCTCATGTGCATTTATGCCATGTAGGAATTTAAATCATATTCATTTATTCAATTTTCTATACTGTTCTCCCAGGGGAGCTCAGAACATTTACAGTAATTTGTTCAGGTACTAAAGCATTTTTCCTGTTTGTCCTGGTGGGTTCACAATCTATATGATGTACCTGTGGCAATGGGGGGATTTCAATGACTTGCTGAGGGTCACATGGAGCAGCATGGGTTTGAACCCACAACCTCAGATGTTGAGGCTATAACTATAATTACTGTGCCACACTCTCCGCTCCATATCTCCCCTCTCCTGCCTTTCCTCCAAAGTATACATATTGAGATCTTTAAGTCTGTCCTCATATACTTTATGATGAAGACCTCTAACCATTTTAGTAGCCTTCCTCTGGACAGATTCCATCTTGTTTATATCTTTTTGAAGGTACGGTCTCCAGAACTGTGCACAATATTCTAAATGAGGTTTCACCAGAGTCTTATACAAGGGCACCATTTACCTCCTTTTTCCTACTGACCTTTCCTCTCCCTATGCACCCAAGAATCCTAACTTTCACCATCGCCTTTTCTACTTATCGTGGGATACTGAGAGAGGTGCTGGGATGTAATACAAGTATTGAAAGCTAACAAGGTAATAAGTATAGAAACCCAACCAGGTCGTGAATGTGCAAGACCGGAGGGTTAGGACTTCGATGGGAAGATAGGACTTCAATGGGAAACCAAGGTGGCAAGGGGGCCCCTTCTGGTGATTCAGACAGGTCGTGACCTGTTTGGGCTGCCGCGAGAGCGGACTGCTGGGCAGGATGGACCTATGGTCTGACCCGGCGGAGGCACTGCTTATGTTCTTACCTTAAGCAATGACAAATATAAATATATGCAAGCTAAATATCCCAAAAATATATAACTATAAAAAAGATATTCAAAGGAAAACCAACCCAGAGATTAATCAGATAAAGTCTCCTAGTATTCTTGGAGAAAAGACCTCAGTATTTTCCAGGGATTATTATCACCTGGACAACTACACAGCTGCCATAGGAAAATACAAACTCTGTTTTTAAAAATAAGTTACTATAACAGTTTCTCAAAACTTATTCATATAGAGTTACTTATAGAAGTAGGAAACCATCACTTATATTGTAAAGAGTGTTCTTTTCTCTGGTGTTGGTAAAAATCTCAGCAGTATAGTGCTATACTCCCAGTGCTACTGCTGCTGTAAAGCACGGGAGAAAAATAGATTTCCCAACAAGGCCCTGTTTCACGTTATTGCTGCATCAGGAGAAATTCTAAAAAAACAAAAGGTAAGAATCAGTTTATCACCCTTTAAAACATTTCATATAGCAGGCAAAACATTTTAGCTACACCTACATTGAAAAAAATGAGCTACCGCATCAATGTTCTCCAGATAAATGGCGACTTGGTGTCTGGAAAGGTTTAAAAAGAGGTGCGTGATGGCGTCATCAACAACCAATAAGGCTGAAGTGAATGTAAAATTCAGCCAATAGAAATCCCAGATTATCATGCAGGGTAAGGGCTTCAAAAAAGGTGCGCCTTTCAACTCTTGCATTCAGGCCACTAGGGGCACAAGTATGTAATTTAAAAATCCATTTCTGCTCGCCCTGCCTAAGAAAGGTTTTAAAGTCCCCTCCTTTACTTGATGGGAAAAGATGTTCAACAACCCAGCATCGCATCTCAGAAAAAGAATGATTCAAATCAAGGCAATTTTGGTAGGGCGTGATGTCTGCCCTATATAAATCTTATTACAGGGGCATCTAGTTGCATAGATCACTCCAATCAAAGAAGCCGCTGAACGCCGAATAAGCGTCAAAGCGCACTCCTGCTCATTGCCGCTCAGTGGCAGAAGAAACCAGCTGCGACCGGCCGGTTAGCAGCAGGACAGGAGCAGGAAAACTCGCTCCTGCCCGCTGCACCTCTGGACCACCAGGGATAAAAGTGTCACATAAAATTGGCAAGTTTGGGGGAGGCCACAGCCCCTGTGGCCTCCCCGTTCCGATGCCTATGATGGGCACTGAAAGCAGCAAAGCAACCCAGTGCCTAAGAGAAGTTCCTAAGTTATTTTGTGCAGCTTGCCATCCATTTTCATTGAATTCCTTGAAGACAATATAGAAGTGACTAACAGTTTTGAGAAGGCAGAGCTGTAACTCAGAATTTGTTTTATTATTTTTATTTCAGAAATGTCTTCTGGATATCAAAGGTTACCACATTTCAATGATCCACAGAGAAATCTTTATTAGGAAGAATCCATACTAGCTCTCACCTTGCAGACAGAAAATCATTAGAGAAATACATCTTATTCTCTGCAGTGGTTAAGACAGGTTATTTGGTCAGCTAATAGACAAACTACCATACCAAGAAATTTAGGCGGCAACTTTGAACAGCCTGCAGTGTTGTAAGGTATATGTTTATTTTCTTTAAATATACCTCATGGGGGTAATTTTCACAGAGAAACTAGAAAAGATGGTTTCCCTCTGGAAATTAATTACAAATATGCATATGTGTGTATGCCTGCTATTTCTCTGGAAAACTAACCTGGTGTAAAACTAAACCCTAAACCAGGTGTGTCCAACCTGCGGCCCCCGTGAAGTATTTTGTGCGGCCCCAGTCGAGGGCAATGCA
The DNA here is from genome assembly GCF_902459505.1 of Geotrypetes seraphini. Lineage (NCBI taxonomy): Eukaryota > Metazoa > Chordata > Amphibia > Gymnophiona > Dermophiidae > Geotrypetes > Geotrypetes seraphini. Next base: position 10,018,388 of record NC_047095.1, on the reverse strand, counting down.
GTGTTTTCCTCTGCTGTCCCCGGGTGTTTACCATCTGTCTTGCTGCAGCATTTGCGCGTTTGTGTGGCCCCAGAAACATTTTTTCGGCCAATTCGGCCCAGAGAAGCCAAAAGGTTGGACACCCCTGCCCTAAACCTAAACGCGTTATCAGGAATGCCTCTTTAACCTTTCACTCATTCTGAAAGCTTTTCTGGCTTTTTTTTTTTAACTCTTATTTTCACTCTCCTTGAAGAAGAAGAAATACTTCTTCAAAGAAAGAATAATGAATGAATGAAATGAATTCCTGGTGAAAATTGTAGAAACAAAGGCCCTGATCCTATAAGGTCTGCCTAAAGCTAGGCACAGATATTGATGCCTAATTTAATCAATAGGCTTAACTGATGCCTCATAGCTGGTCTTAATTGAAAGTTAGATGCCTAACTCAAAAAAGTTAATTCTATATAAAGTAGGCACCTAGCCCAAATCATCTAGACCAGTGGTTCCCAAACCTGTCCTGGGGGACCCCCAGCCAGTCAGGTTTTCAAGATATCCCTAATGAATATGCATGAGAGAGATTTGCATACCTGTCACTTCCATTATATGCAAATCTCTCTCATGCAATATTCATTAGGGATATCTTGAAAACCTGACTGGCTGGGGGTCCCCCAGGACAGGTTTGGGAACCACTGATCTAGACTAATACCCCTTTTTATTAAACTGTGCTGGCAGTTTTTAGCACAGGGAGCCGCGCTGAATGCCCTGCGCTGTTCCCAACGCTCATAGAGTTCAAAGGAGGCCTAAAATAGGTGTGGTAAGGGGCAGATCATGGGTGAGTTTTCGAGTTAATGGTGCCTCTGTGAATTAGGCACCATTAGGCTCCGATATTGGCACCAAATTTTAGGCAAAGAAAACCCTGGCATAAATGTGGTGCACCTAAGTGTTGGAAGCAGAAAAAGAAACCACAATTATGTTTGATATTAAGAGGACTTGATTATTGTAATATGGGATATCTAGGATTCATGTTAAAATTGTAAAAAAATTATTCGGTAATGCTAATATATGATTTGGCTACACATGATCGTCTCACCTCTGAACGTATTAGATTTAAACTGCTGATGTTGGTACACCAAAGGTTGTATCAAGAATCATCTCAGTATTTGATCAACAACTGGTATGTCCCATGGCAATTCCTTAGATCAGAAAATACATGCCTGTCGATTGTACAGTACTTTCTTTCCAGAATACTCAATTGGAATTGTCACGGAGGAGATGTTATTCCATTTCAGGCACATTTGAATAGAACATGCTGCCAGTAGAAATCAGAAGACAGAACTTGACAGCTTTTAAGTGACTACTGAAGCAGCATTTACTTCTACAGGCAGATTGGGGACCATAAATGTATCACAGTAGTCTTTGCTCCACTGCAAGCTAGTTATGTGTTTGCTGAAGTATATTTCTGTGATTTTAATTGTGAATGTTTTTACTATACTCTGCTGGGGTAACAGGTGGATTACAAATTGTATTAAATGAAATGAAATTAGCCTAATAAATGTTATTTTCCCATAAAAGGCTAGAATATTTTTGGCTTTGTTTCAGTGCATTTTTTACTACATGTTTTTCTTCTTTTGTTCCTCATACTTATGAGGGGTATTGAAAAGTTCTCAGCCCAACCAAGAAGGGAATGACGTGAAGCCATAAAACTTACAAGTTATTCCACATATTCACCCCCAAAGTTCAACGCACTTGGCACATCGTGTCTGAAGTTTCTGTAATTCTTCCCAAAAAATACCCTGGAGTTCTGCTCACTGAAATACTGCTCCACTGCTACAATCACTTCCAAATCAATTGAAAATTGTTGCCCTTTCAAACTCTTTTCAAAGTTTGGAATGAAAATAGATAGAGCGAAATCTGGTGAGTAAGGTCTATACACTAATTCCTTTCCACAGCTTCCCTCTCCTTTCTTTCTTTCAATGCCTCCTTTAATCAACACAGCAAGTTACAGTAATATTCTGCATTAACAGTTTGGCTCCTTGAAAGATATCCAGTCATTACAACACCTTCCTGATCCCAAAACACTGTGGCCATGACCTTTCCTGCTGACTTTTGGGTCTTGAATTTTCTTGGCCTTGGAAAACCTGAGGGCCACTATTCCACGGACTGTTGTTTTGTCTCAGGATCATAGTAGTCTAATCATGTTTCATCAACATTAACTAGTCATTCCAAAAATAGGTACCAGCTCACTGAAAATTCTGCAAAATCAACCTGAACACTCAACATTGTTTCTCATCTGCATTCAAATATTTGGGCACCCACTTGGCTGACAGCTTCGGCATACCCAACTGCTCTTGGATTATATACCCAACATATCCCTGGATATCTAGGTCTCAATTGTTTTAGCTGATATTTGCCGATCTGCCAAAACCAGGACATGGACATGGGCAACAATTTCAGGAGTTCACATCATTTGAGGCCTCCCAGACCTTGCTGCATCTTCAGTCTTGAAATCTTCCTTGCTGAAAGTTTGCACACCTCTTCTTCACTGTGGAGTATGATGGGCATTTGTCACTCATTGTTTGCATCATGCATTCATGGATTTCCTTTGGAGTTTTCTTCTGCAGGAACAGGAATTCCATGATAGCTCAGAGTTCCATACCAAAAATTCTACACTTTTCGTTGATGTGGTTCAGTGATCTGATACAATGTCAAAACATAGCATTACAATTCTGCAAATTGGCACTTTGCAAAATAAAATAACATTCTTTTCAGCTACAGTGGTAAAATAATGCTCAGAATTTAGGAACTTGGTTGGGCTGGGAACTTTTACGCACCCCCTCATACAATGGTGCTTTGCTTCCAGAGATATCTTACAGTACACAGTTATTTTTCAAATGCTATCACCCATATCTATTTTTCTATCTCTGTCAAACAGTTCAATAACAAAGTCATTAGTGAGTTCAATTCTTTCCGTGAGTCTCACAGGCTAAGGATGGCCTGATAAAGCATTTGAGAGTAAAATATTATAGGAAAGATTTATTGACTGTAGCAATCACAGTTTTAAAATTTGTATTTAATTTTCAAATAATTATATCAAATAAGTATTTGAAAAGAAACCATAGGTGCACCATAATGAACATATAAATCTTATGTTTCTAGCCTACAAGTCTGGGGAAACCAAATATAAATTCCAGAGGATGCTGGATTCAAAAAGAGACATAAAAGGTAGGACAGTTAGAGGTCCTTTACTATGCTGCAGCAAAAACATGGCATTAATGGTTTAATGGGCCAGAATCAATGCAGGTTCAGCCAAGGAAAGTTTTTCCTCAACAATTTGCTTTATTACTTTGAAGGTGTGAATAAACATGTGGATAAAAATAAGCTGGTTGATGTAGTGTATCTAGATTTTCAGAAAGCTTTGACAAAGTTCCTCGTGAGAGACTGCTGTGATTAAAATGTCATGGGATAGGAGGCAATATTCCGTTGTGAATTAAGAACTGGTTATTTAACAGAAAACAGAGGGTAGGTTAAACAACCCTGCAAATGTCTGCAGAAAAGCTGTGCAAAGCAAGGTAATGAAGATGACTTCTGGCCTGGTAGTGATTCACCAAAGGATTTTATTGATTATGAAGAACCCAAAATGGACCCAAGCCTTCCTCAGGGGTACAATGTTGAATTATAAGGTGTGGATCGCATTGATAAAACCTTAGCTGAATAGCATATCCAATCACAAATAGAGACCATCTGAGATGGTGTTTCCACAAAAAAATACACATATTCTAAAGCAGAATATTGCAGTACCTCCTATTTCATGACTTTTTAATCTCAGGAGTATCTCCTGAGGAACTTTGTTAAAAGCTTTCTGAAAATCTAGATACACTACATCAACCAGCTCACATTTATCCACAAATTGGTGATACAAAACTTCCCTTTGCTGAATCTGTGCTGAATCTGGCCCTTTAAACCATGTTTCTGTGATCTACGCCTTATGATTCAACATTGTACCCCTAAAGAAGGCTTGTTTATAGCCAAAATGTGGATCCATGTTGGGTTCTTCATAATCAATAAAATCTTTGGTGAATTGCTACCAGGTCAGGAATCGTCTTCTTTACCTTGCTTTGCATAGCTTTTTTCAATAAGGTTAAATGACATTTTTTTCTCAATGGAGGAGGGTAGCGTGTCATAGGGAATTGTACTGGGTCTGGTGTTATTTAATATATTTTAAAATGAGCTGAAAATTGGAATGACGAGGTGATTAAATTTGCAGCTGAAATGAAACTATTCAAAGCCGTTAAAATACATACAGAAAAAAATTGCAGTAAGACTTTAGGAAATGGGAAAGCTGGACATCCAAATGGCACATTAAATTTAATGTGGACAAATGCAGAGTGATGCACGTTGGGAAGAATAATCTAAATCTTTGTTACTAGATGCAATGGTCCTTCTTAGGGGCTCAGCATCCAAGACAAAGATCTAGGTGTCATTGTGTACAATATGCTGACATCTTATACCCAGAGCATGGCAACAGCCAAAAGAGCAAACAATATGCTAGGAATTATTAAGAAAGGAATGATAAATAAGACCAAGAACATCATAATGCCTCTGTATCACTCCATGGTGGAAGCTTACCTTCAGTATGGCATTCAATTCTGGTCTTTTCACAAATATGGGAAAGAACATATAATACAAAATCTCAACTTATATCACAGGATCTCATTTCAAAATTCTATAAATTATCTTGAATATTTATTTATTTTGCTTGTTTGAGATCTCTCCGAATGAGTACGGTGTACAAAAGATTCTATAGCCATTTCCTACCTCAGCTATGGAACCGACTACACACACAGATCAGGTCGCTAGACTCACTAATGACCTTCCTTCCGCAGAGCAATAAAGACCTTCCTCTTCTGCCAATCAGACCATTAAAAACTGCCTCCTCAATATACTTCTCCTAGTACTCTTCGCTATGACCATTCTGGTCTCTAGAATAAGCTCTGTTATTGTCTGCTGGAACAATGGTCAACTACTTGGCAGCTAGGCTTCAATGCTAAAAAATGCAAGATAATGCACCTGGGTAAGAGAAACCCACGTAGAACTTATATACTAAATGGTGAGACCTTGATTAGGACCATGGCGGAAAGCGACCTAGGGGTGATCATTAGTGAGGACATGAAGGTTGCCAATCAAGTGGAGAAGGCTTCCTCCAGGGCAAGACAAATGATGGGGTGTATCCGTAGAGGTTTCGTCAGCAGGAGACCTGAAGTTATGATGCCATTGTACAGAGCCATGGTGAGGCCTCACTTGGAATACTGTGTTCAGTTTTGGAGACCACACTACCGAAAGGACGTGCTGAGGATCGAGTCGGTTCAGCGAACGGCCACCAGGATGGTCTTGGGGCTCAAGGATCTCACGTATGAAGAAAGATTAAAAAAAATTGCGGCTGTACTCACTTGAGGAAAGAAGAGAACGGGGAGATATGAATGAAACATATAAGTACATCACGGGACGCATCGAGTCAGAAGATGATATCTTCTGGCTCATGGGACCCTCGACCACCAGAGGGCATCCGCTGAAAATCAGGGGAGGGAAGTTTCATGGCAACTCCAGGAAGTACTTCTTCACCGAAAGAGTAGTGGATCATTGAAACAGACTCCCACTCCATGTGATAAAGGCCAGCAGCATGACGGATTTTAAGAGAAAATGGGATACTCAAGTAGGATCTTTAAGGGAGTAAATTCAGGGGAGGGGATACTTGGAATGGGCAGACTTGGTGGGCTATAGCCCTTTTCTGCTGCTTTTTTCTATGTTTCTATGTTTCTATTTGTTGTCATGACTAGTCTGTTTTCAAAAGATTATGAATGTCTACTTGTAACCCGGTCTGAGCTTCTGGGAGAACGGGATAGAAATTGAAATAAATAAACAAGTGATGTGCTCAGACCCATAACCTTGAATCAATGTGAAATATAAAATTCACCAGCATGGGTTGTTACGGGACCATCATAACACCATCGGGTCCCTTTCCGCTTTTTGATCAATGCTCTTTTCATGGGCCCCCTCCCCAAATTATCTGCTACCGCCCCCCACCACAACCCACCCAAACCCAATATTCCCCATAAAAAACACCCAAAATATAAGGGGCTGGGAGGGAGGGTATCACCGAACTCTCCTGCACTTCCCTCCACCTCCTTTCTTCAAATAAATTCTCCTCATTTCCTTGCGCCTCACTCTCCATCTACTCCCTTCTTTCCCAACCAATCCACACTTGATCCCACACCCTATCCTTCACATCTTCCCCTCCAACCCTCCAACCCCCACCTCCACCCATTTCTTCTATTACTTGGCCTCTACATCGTCCAATGTTACTAGCCACCCAGTTAAAAACTGCATTGCCCTTTTTATTTTGTCTTAAGTTGGTGTTATGAGGAGGTCTCTGCTTTTGTTCCATGCATTAAAACTATGTATTTCCACTTGCTGTTAACTCCAAGACAGCTCCAGTTCTGGTCACCATATCTCAAAAAAGATATAGTGGAATTAGAAAATGTTCAAAGAAGAGCAACCAAAATAATAAAGGGAATGAAACTCCTTTTATATGAGGAAAGGATAAGAAGTAAGTGTTCTTCAACTTGGAAAACAGATAGCTGAGGGGAGATATGATTAAGGTCTAAAATGCTGAGTGGTATAGAATGGGTAAAGTGAATTGATTTTTTTTTTTTTTTTACTCTTTCAAAAATTCCAAAGATTAGAGAATGCTCAATGAAGTTACATGGAAATGCCTTTAGAACAAATAGGAGGAAATATATTTTCACTCAACAAATAGTTAAGCTCTGGAACTCATTGCCAGAGGTTATGGTAGCAGCGGTAAAAACAGATGGGTTTAAAAAAAGGTTGGACAAGTTCTGGAGGAAAAGTCCATAGACTGCTATTGAGACAGACATTGGGGAAGCTACTACTTGCCCTGGAATCAATAACAGAATGTTGCTCCTATCTGGGTTTTTGCCAGGTCGCTTTGGAAATAGGGTACTGGGCTAGATGGACCATTGGTGTGACCCAGCATGGCTATTCTTATTTTTTTTTTTTTTTAGATTCCAAAAAGAGCTGAAGCTGAAAATGGCTCATAAATACATTTACAAAGAAAAAATAATTGAAATTTAGCTCCCGTAGAAAAGCTGAAAATATTAAAGAAATTTCTTTATCCTAGAGTTGTGTCTCTAGCGACATTAGGATAGATGTATTGACCGTAGTACTCATCACAGTGTTTAGCTATTTTTTTAAAAAAATCTCACAATTACTAACCCATACCCATTGCAAGAATATAAAAATCTAAGCAACCAAACCACATCTATATTTGTTTTAATTTATTCTTGTTAGACCAGTAGGCAGATGGAAAAGGTTTTAAACTTGAGGGAAGAGTTGTCTGTGTATTATATGAGGACTTCCTTTAATGTCTCACTGAACAAGCCAGTCTGCTGCAGATAGCTTGAATTATTCATTAGAGAAGAATAAAAGATTTATCAATAAAAACAGGATTGAGTTGCTATAGTGGAGGCTTGGAATAGAAGGATGCGACAGAGTGCAAATCTGGAATTCTTTATGTTCTGATTGTATTCTGAAAGTCTTGTCTTCCTGTGCTGATGCATTAGTCAATAATGCGATAAGCGAGGTGCCAGGAAAGCATCTGACCTTTGGCTTTACTGAACTGAAATATCTTGAGAAAATCCTATGTATTCGTCAAACGCCACCTTGCTTTCTCATTACTGAAGGTTCCCTTCAGGTATTTATAGTACAACCAGCACAGCTCTGAATGTCCCTGCAGAGACATTTGTAGAACATCAGTAAGAAAAAAAAATGCAGAGGTTTCAAGAGTCTATCACACAAAACTAGGCTTAGTAATGATACCCTGTTCCTCTTTCCTTTTTAGTATATTGCAATCCGCTGGTGTGGCGCCAGACTTCAATATGTATTGATGACATTACATCCTTTGCTAATGGTGGTTCCATTAGGGGTAGCTGTTTAAGTTGTGCAGCATTGCTATGATTCTTCTGCAGACTGAAGTCACTATGTACAGATGTCAGAAGCACAATGAAGGGTTATTGCCAGATTGAAAGGAAAATCTTGGAGAAAGATACTGTAGGGCAGTGGTCTCAAAATCGCGACCCGGGGGGCCCGCCAGGTACTATTTTGAGGCCCTCGGTATGTTTATCATAATCACAAAAGCAAAATAAAACAGTTTCTTGATCACATGTCTTTTTATCTGTAAATTACAATATTATTATTAAGACTTAGCCAAAACTCTTTATAGTTTATAAAGAGTTTTACCTCATGCAAAATTGTCATTTCTTTAACAAGACATTAACTATTTTTTTCTGAGGCCTTCCAAGTACCTACACATCCAAAATATGGCCCTGCAAAGGGTTTGAGTTTGAGACCACTGCTGTAGGACAAATACCAAAGCCAAAAGTTTCTGGAATATGTAATAAACACATTTTGAAAGTATCATTTTCCTTTTCTTTTTCACCCCTTATTTCTTCATTTTTTCTTATTAGCATTTAGAAATTATAACCAAGACCATTCTTGTTAAAGAAATACAGAAGGAAATTACATCAGCAAGAAATTATTTAAAAAATATAGGAAACTTATATAAGATTCAATTTTAATTAATATATAGCACATAGCATGCATTAGGAAACGGAAATCATAGAGCATTATCAAAATTTTACAAAAGAAAAAATATTTCACAGACAAATTCTGTTTAAGCAAACTAAAAAGCAATGAATTCCCTATAGTTTCTGGAATATGTAATACACTCATTTTGCAAGTATATTTTTCCACTTCAGAATACAGTATTGAAAATCTAAACATGTATGCCCTTGGAAGGTGGGAAAGGGGAGATATGATAGAGACATTTAAATACCTCTAAGGTATACATGCAGAGGAAACAGGCTTCTGCAGTGGAAAGAAGACTGAAATAAGAGTGAAAAGGGTGAAAATAAGTGTGAAAGGGGATAGATTCTGAAGTAATCTAAAGAAATAGTTTACAGAAATGGTTGTGGATATATGCAACAGCAGCCCAGTGGAAGTGGTGGAAAAAAAGACAGTGCCCCTTCTCATTCTATAATTTTGTGTACAGTACTCCCCCGATATTCATGGGGGTTCTGTTCCAGGTTTGCGACCCCTTAACAAACAAATTTCCCTCAGGCCTGATTCACTTACCTCTCCTGCGATCCGCTTCGAATGTGTGCATGCAAATGAGGAGAAATGCATACAAATTGGACAGCAACGCGATTCATCAACCAAAAATTTAAAACCGACTGTGCTGGCCGATCAACCCAAGAAGCGACTGCTGGAGAGCAGTTGAAAACATCTTTCCGACTCTCCAGCCCTGTTCTCTGCACACCCCGATGCTCTTCTCCTGCCCGCTCTGCCCCATGCTCGTCTCCTGCTTGCTGCCCCGATGTTCTTCTCCGGCCCGCTCTGCCCCATGCCCTTCTCCTGCCTGCCGCCCCGATGAAAAAAGCAAAAAAATATAAAAAACTACAGCCCCGAAAACCTCCTGCAGCCCCAACTCTCCCACTGCCCCAAATGCCTGCATGCATGCCCCGAAAACTGGCTGCCTTGAACGCCTGCCTAACCCGACTCCCACCCTTCCCCACAGTGCAAGCCCGTGGTTTTAACCCACGGGCTTTTAAGCGGGTTAAAACCACGGGCTTCTAATGTTAAAAAAAGGAAAAAAAAAATCTAAGCCGGGCCCAGAGGTCTAAGCCAGGCTCCCCGGCCTAAAGTAAAAAATTATTTTTAAAAAGTCGCAGCAGATACATACCCCCCCCCCCCGCATGCCACCCACTCTGCAATGATGCCCCACAAAAGTCAGGAGGGATGCCAACTCCCTCCTGCCATTTGAAACCCCTCTTGGCAGGGCTGGGCCTGGCTAACCTTCCTTCCTGTACTTTAACCTAGGCAAGACTGCTGACCGGGCCCGGCCCACCCGCTCCCCTGTACCTTTCAAAATTGTTGGGAGCAAAGGGGTTCTCAGCCCCTCCTGCTCCAGGCCTCCTCTGAGGCCAGCAGGATGACTGAGCAAGGCCCACCCCCTCCCCATACCTTAATATTGTTGGGAGCAGGAGGGGTGCTCAGTCCCTCCTGCTCCATGCCTCCGACGACAAGTGCGGCCTTAGGCCATGCCCTGATGCATCATCTGATGCATGGGGAGGGGCCTAAGGCCCTGATTGGCTGAGGAGCCCGAGGTGCCTCAGCCAATCAGGGCCTTAGGCCCCTCCCTGTTCATCACATGATACGCTGGGGCATGGCCTAAGGCTGCTATGGCATAGCGGCCTTAGGAGCAGCAGGAGCAGGAGGACTTTGCGCTTCCTCCTGCTCCCAAAGATGTGCATGGGGAGGCCTAAGGAGCAGGAGGGACCGGGCATCCCTCCTGCTCCCAAAGATTAGTAAGGTACGCCAGGCGGTTGGGTCGGGCATGGCTGCCTGGCCTGACCTGGGGTGGGCCGGTCGTTGGTGAGGTGGTGGGGCTGGTGGGCCAGTCGGGGTTGATTCAGGGGGTATCAGGCCGGGCCAGGGTGTTGGGCTACTGCAGACTCTCCTGCAGACTACTGCAGACTCTCCTGCCTGCCCTGCTGCCCTGTTCTGCCCCGATCTCGCCTGCCTGCTCGCCCCGACTGTCCTGCTCTTTGCCGCCATTCTCCGCAGTGCAGTCCTGCTTTAAAACCACGGGCTTGCACTGCGGGGAAGGACGGCAGAGAGCAGGAGAGATTGGGGCAGAGCAGGGCAGGCAGGAGAGATCAGGGCAGAGTCCTGACAGCAGTGACAAGATGTTGCTTCTCCTGTCACTACTGTTAAGATCTGTGCATGAGGGTTCAGTTGGTTGTCTTTAAAGTTATATATATCAACATGTGATATGATGACCCCTATTCAAAGTTTTCATGCTATCAGATATATGATTGTAATTGAAGTTATAACATGTGCTCAGAGATGTGTAGTCTTGCCAAGAACCAAAGTCCCTCTAGCAAGACCCACCACCCAATCATTACATATGGAACAAAGTGCTGGAAAATTACTTTCAAACTGTGACTTCGCCATGTTAATAAAAATTTAAAATTATTTTCACTTAACTTCGGGTGTTTATGAGGGTCCCGACACGGACCATGTTTCACTGCCTTTTTCAAGGAACCCAAAGTAGAGAAAAATGCTTGTCTCAAAAGTGGGGTGATGAGTCAGATTCAAAAATCCCACTCTAGCGTACTGTCAATGAAAAATCTTGTCCGTGAAAATTCTTGTCTTTATTCTGCGGTCATTTTAAAGAAAGGAATTTTCATGGTGCAATGGGAAAGATAGGAAGAAAACCAATTTTCTGTGTTTCAATTAAAGTGCTGTAACCACAGCTAACATTGACATGGGATAGCAAGAACAATATGTACATAAGTTCTTATTCTTTCCAATGGGATCTGTTCTCTAAAAACATATTGTAGAGGTGTGTGCAGGACTTAAGAATATAAGAATTGCCATACTGGGACAGACCGAAGGTCCATCAAGTCCAGTATCCTGTTTCCAACAGTGGCTAACCCAGGTCCCAAGTACCTAACAGAAACCCAAAGAGTAGCAACATTCCAGAGCTGAGATTGTGATGTCATAATGCCTCATTCCACCAATGCCTAAGAGCCAAACTCATAAGTGAGGTCACAATGGCTTGATTGTCCTATACTTGGCTCACATAAGAACATAAGAATTGTCATACTGAGACAGACCAAAGGTCCATCAAGATCAGCATCCTGTTTCCAACAGTGGCCAACCCAGGTCCCAAGTACCTAGCAAAATCCCAATAAGTAAAACAGATTTTATGCTGCTTATCCGGAATAAGCAGTGAATATTTTTTCTTACCACCACAGCATGATCTGACCAGTGCCAGGGTAATCCATAGGCAAAGCTTGAGCGGAGCTGAATGTTAATTGGTTAGTAGCAATAATTGAACTGCCAACCAGAAAAAGTTAGGACACTAAAAATCTGCTCTAACTTTAATCAATTAGCAGTTTGAATATCATCACTAATTGGTTGGTGTTGATTCCCAGATATTTGGCCTCAGCTGGGAGATGAATACTGTTTCTGATTATGCAAGTTAGTTTTTTTTTTAAACCCATGGCAGTTATAGTTTTAAATATAAACTGACAGCCACAAGCTGAATATTGGTCCCATTATAAATAATAAATGCACCACTGAGAGCAAAATATCAATGAATAGAGAAGCAGAGTAGAGTCTAATGCATCCAGAGGACAGGCGAAAACATGTATCATACCTCTTTACACTGAATAGTAAATTGAAGACAGGGTGCAATAAAGATATTTAAGAACATAAGAGCATAACAATTGCCACTGTTGGGTCGGACCAGTGGTCCATCGTGCCCAGAAGTCCGCTCACGTGGCGGCCCTCTGGTCAAAGACCAGCGCCCTAACTGAGACTAGCCCTACCTGTATACATTCTGGTTCAGCAGGAACTTGTCTAACTTCGTCTTGAATCCCTGGAGGGTGTTTTCCCCTATGACAAACTCCGGAAGAGCGTTCAAGTTTACTACCACTCTCTGGGTGAAGAAGAACTTCCTTATGTTCGTACAGAATCTATCCCCTTTCAATTTTAGAGGGTGCCCTCTCGTTCTCCCTACCTTGGAGAAGAGGCCCAGTTTCTCTAATCTTTCACTGTATGGCAACTCCTCCAGCCCCTTAACCATCTTAGTCGCTCTTCTTTGGACCCTTTCGAGTAGTACCGTGTCCTTCTTCATGTACGATGATGCAGTACTCCAAGTGAAGGTGCACCATGGCCCGGTACAATGGCATGATAACCTTCTCTGATCTGTTTGTGATTCCCTTCTTTATCATTCCTAGCATTCTGTTCGCCCTTTTCGCCACCGCCGCACATTGCGTGGACGACTTCATCAACTTGTCGATCAGAACTCCCAAATTGCTGAATTTGACTATGCTCCAGGTTACCATCATAGAAGGTCAATAGCTGGAGTAGGTATAAAAAGAGAATCCATAGACACGGACTTAGGGCTCCTTTTATCAAGCTGCAGTAGGGGTTTAACGCGCGGAATACCGCGCGTTAAACTGCCTGCCGCACTAGTTGCTAACACCTCCATTGACGAGGCATTAGTTTTTTGGCTTGCTGCCGGGATTAGACACGCTAATCCCGCTAGTGCACCTTGATAAAAGGAGCCCTTAGAGGGGGTAGTTATTAGGATGCAGTAAAAGTTGGCCTTGGTTTACTATGCGAATTACACTAAAGCAGATTATTAATTCCTGTGGAAAGAAAAAAAAAATACAGCCTGTGATCAGTCTTGCAAGTTGCATTATCCTGCTCCATGGGATCGTCAGGCCATAACATGTACTGCTCTTGATGAGCATTTTTTAAAGGTGATGGAATATAAGGTTCTTCCCCCCTCCCCTTTTGACAATACTCATAGAGGCCCTATACTGAAGATCCCTCTCTACATGGACCCCAACTGATGTCTCCTCAGTACATCTTTATTTGATATATCACATACCTCAGCTAGTATAAATGGTTTAAAATTACAGAAAAACCTAAAGAGATTGAGGGAATCAAAGACAACATATTTATTGTAGAAAGAGAGGAGCCAAGAGGAAAGAAGAAAGGAGACAAATCTTAAGGTAAACAGACGGCTACAAAATGTGGCAGCAGAAACCAGAATGATTATTGGATGCATAAAGGGGAGGAATGGGCAACAAGTAAAGGAGGTGATATGCCTTTGTATACAAGGGGACTCTGAAAAGTTCTCATCCCAACCAACAAAGCTGGGGCAGTTTCCATTTAGGGCTATATACTTAGTCCAGTGATTTTCCACTTTTTTTTGTTCCGTCATAAAAATGTGGAATGAAAAAAGTGGAAAATCACTGGACTAAGTGTATAGCCCTTGATGGAGACTGCCTCAACTCTGTTGGTTGGGCTGAGAACTTTGCAGCGGCTCCTTGTATGTCTATGGCGCAACTTCACTTAGAAGAATTTTGGAGACAGCGTTTTTAAAAGGATATAAACAAGACAGAGTTGGTCCAGAGGATGCCTACAAAAATGGTCAGTGGTCTTCATCATAAAGCATATCAGGATATACATATAGAGCTCATTATGTGTACTTTGAAAGAAAGGCAATAGAGAGAAGATATGATAGTGACACTGAAGTGCCCCCATGATATAAGTACAGAGGGGGCAGATCTCTTTCAACTGAAAGGAAGCTTTAGAATAAGAGGATCATAAGGTGGACTTTGAGTCTGGATTTGAATGTTGCCATAGACAAAGTTTGATGTATTGAATCAGGCAGTTTGTTTCAGGCATACGGTGCAGCAAGGTAGAAGGGACAGTCTGGAGTTGGCTGTAGAGGAAAAGGGTACAGATCAGAAAGACTTATCCGGAATCGGTGTTTGAGATACAGCAACCATAATTGCACACAGTATTCAATGTGTGGGCATACCAGAGAGCCATATAAGGGATTATAAGATTTTCATTTTTTGTTTTCCATTCATTTCCTGATAATTCCTAACATTCTATTTGTTTTCTTAGCCGCACATTGAGCTAAGGGTTTCAACATATCCACAACAATGACTCCTAGATCCTTTTCCTGGACAGTGACTCCTAATTTGGAACCCTGCATCACATAGCTTTAGATCAGGTTCCTCTTTCCCACATATATCACTTTGCACCTACTCACATTAAACATCACCTGCCATTTTGATGCCCAGTCTCCCAAAAGTCTTACAAAATACTCTTCAATTTTTCATAGACTTCTTGTTTATTTGTTTTTTTAGTTCAATCTTAATATATTAAGTTTTAAGATCTTACAGAAAAATGCAACACATAAATATATTATAAACATACATTAGAAAATTCTTAATGAAAATTATGTCATTATCTACCCATCCCTCCCTCCCTGACCCAAACCCCCACCCTTCCTTCCTCCCATATATCTGGAAGGTCAATCATTCCATCACACACATTGCTTAATGAACCCCTCTAAAAGGCTTCAAACATGCTTAAATGATGCCATATTCCCTGATCTTTCAGCAAAATTAGCTTTATATTTATAAAAGAGACACACAGTTTTCCACCAAAAAATGAAAATTAAACAACATGAAATCCTTCCAGTTCTTAACTATTAACAACTTTGAACAACTTTATGTCATAAGCAAATTTATTATCTCACTAGTTATTCCCAGAGTACTGTATTGACCATTTAAACCTACTCTCTATTTTCTGTCTTTCAACCAGTTCTTAATCCATAATAGTATATTACCTCCTATCCCATGACTTTCTAATTTCCTCAGAAGAAATGTGGTCGACTTTGAAAGCCACTATACAAGAAGCAATAAACCGCTACGTTAAATCAGTAAGTAAACGGCGAAGGAACAATAAGCCACAGTGGTTCTCTGCGGAGATTTCGGACCTCATCAAGGAGAAGAAAAAAGCATTCATCTCTTACAAACAATCAGGGAAACAGGACTCTAGGGAAGTCTATCTGGCCAAGTCAAAAGCCGTCAAAACAGCAGTTAGGGAGGCCAAATTCCGCATGGAGAAGTCTCTAGCGAAGAACATCCAGAAAGGAGATAAATCCTTCTTCAGGTATATCAGTGACAGAAATAAGAACTCAGGCAGGATAGTACGTCTTAGGAAACCAGACGGAGACTATGTAGAAGTGGACTCAGAAAAAGCCCAATTGTTAAATGAATACTTCTGCTCAGTCTTCACCCGTGAGGCGCCAGGACTCGGCCCTCAGCTACAGACAAGGGTTGACGCAGATGACCCGTTTAGTAATTTCGAGTTTACACCCAGCGGTGTCTACTGCGAGCTGTCAAAGCTTAAGGTTAACAAGGTAATGGGGCCTGACAACCTACACCCCAGGGTGCTCAGGGAGTTGTGTGATGTCTTGGCGGAACCGCTATCCGCGCTCTTCAATCTCTCCCTTAGTACGGGTAATGTCCCGTTGGACTGGAAGACGGCTAACGTCATTCCACTCCACAAGAAAGGCTCCAAGATGTAGACAGCAAACTACAGACCGGTGAGTCTCACATCAATAGTGTGCAAACTAATGGAAACTCTAATCAAATGCCAATTGGATACAATCCTGAACGAGGAGAATCTACGGGATCCCCGTCAACATGGATTTACTAAGGGGAGATCCTGCCAATCCAACCTGATCAGCTTCTTTGACTGGGTGACGAGGAAGCTGGATGTTGGGGAGTCCCTGGACATCGTATACCTGGACTTCTGTAAAGCATTCGATAGCGTACCACACCGCAGGTTGCTGAGCAAGATGAGTTCTATATGATTGGGCGACACATTGTTGAAATGGGTTGGGAACTGGCTTGGAGGTAGGCTTCAGAGGGTAGTGGTGAACGGCACCCCCTCCAAAATGACGGAGGTAATCAGTGGAGTGCCGCAGGGCTCGGTCCTGGGCCCGATCCTATTCAACATCTTTATAAGAGACTTGGCAGAAGGGCTGCAAGGTAAAATAACATTATTCGTTGATGACGCCAAACTAAGCAATGTAGTGGGCAAAAGCGCAACAGACATAAATTCAATGTCCAACAACATGATGCATGACCTACTCCTACTGGAGCACTGGTCTAGATCCTGGCAACTCAGCTTCAATGCCAAAAAATACAAAGTCATGCACCTGGGCAGCCAAAATCCATGCAAGACTTACACCCTTAATGGCGAGATCCTAACAAGAACTGAAGCAGAATGAGACTTAGGGGTGATCGTCAGTGAGAACATGAAGACTGCCAATCAAGTGGAGCAAGCTTCATCCAAGGCAAGGCAAATCATAGGTTGCATATGCAGGAGTTTCGTCAGCCGTAAGCCTGAATTCATTATGCCGTTGTATAGATCCATGGTGAGGCCCCACCTGGAATACTGTGTGCAATTCTGGAGGCCGCATTACCATAAGGATGTGCTGAGACTGGAGTCGGTCCAGAGAATGGCCACCTGGATGGTCTCGGGACTCAAGGATCTCCCGTATGAGGAATGGCTGGATAAGTTGCAGCTGTACTCACTCGAAGAACGCAGAGAGAGGGGTGACATGATCGAGACATTCAAGTATCTCACGGGCCGCATCGAGGTTGAAGAAGATATCTTCTTTTTCAAGGGTCCCGCGGCACCAAGGGGGCATCCGTGGAAAATAAGGGGCGGGAAACTGCACGGGGACACAAGGAAATTCTTTTTCACTGAAAGGGTGGTTGATCGCTGGAATAGTCTTCCACTTCAGGTTATTGAGGCCAGCAGCGTGCCTGATTTTAAGGCCAAATGGGATAGACACGTGGGATCTATTCACAGAGAAAGGTAGGGGAGGGTCATTGGGGTGGGCAGACTAGATGGGCCGTGGCCCTTATCTGCCGTCTATTTCTATGTTTCTATGAGATACTTTGGGCTCCTTTTATCAAGCCGTGCTAGCCACTGTCACCTCACTTGAGCAGGTGGTAGTTTTTAGGCCAGCGTTAACGCGTGATGAAAGCACGGCTTGATAAAAGGAGCCCTTTGTCAAATGCCTTTTGAAAATCCAAATGCACAGTATCAACTGGCTGACTTTTATCCTCATATTCATTCACTTCTTCAAAGTAATGCAGTAGATTGGTGAGGCAAGATTTTCCTTGACTACATCCATGTTAGCTTTCATTAATCCATGCTTATGCATACAGTATGTTCCATCATTTTATTCTTTATAATAGTCTCTACCATTTTGCCCAGCACCGACATCAGACTCAGATGTTCTGATATTTTCCTTGATTTTAGGATCTCTTCTATTCATTCCAAATATTTCTGGGTACAAATCAATTATATGTGTGCTAATTTATATTTAATCCAGCTGATTTTTTTTTTGAGGCATGCTAGTGGAGCAAATGTATGGTAACAAATGCATATCCCTAACACAAGAATAACTCGCATCCATGTTACATTAGCAAGTCAATACCATACAATTGAGAATAACGCTCTAAACAAAATCTCATTATGAAGGTACTGGTCTTATCCATCAGTTTGCAAGTGCATGTATATTTTATTTCTAAAGTACAGAGTTTATCTCAGTAGGGGTGTGGAAACAGCTGTCATTTCAGCTGCCTATAGAAAGGTGCCAATAAAAGAACAATATACTAGTCACGGCTGACAGCTTAAACACAATGAAATCTTAGAAAAAGAATACAGCATTAATGAAATATCAATTATTTGAAATTGCACAAGAACAATCTGTAGCTTCTGAATTAATTTTACAATAAGCCTTGCAGTATTGTTCATTTTTTTTTTTCTTTTTGACTCAAAGCATTGCTTTTGGATATTTGAACGTATTCGGAAGAGTTTCCATTATAACTGTAATGCTTTTAGATCTCATATGCTGGGCTTGACTAAACTGCAGAAGGGTTTCAAACCGCAAGCTGGCGAGGTAAATGCTTCGACGCTCATAGGAATTAAATGAGCATTGGAGCATTTACCTCGCTGGCCTTCGGTAAGAAGCTCTTCCACAGTTTAGTTAAAGGAGCCCTTAGTTTTCTGGTATACAATTAAACGTAGTTTTTCAACACAGCAAACGTAGCAGGTCTAAACCCCGACATGGCATTACTGCAGGGATTCCCAAACCTGTTCTAGGGGAGCCCTAGCCGGTCAGGTTTTCAGATATCCACAATGAAAATGCATGAGGTAGATTTCCATAGTACGGAGGAAAATCAACCTTATGAATATTCACTGAAGATATCCTGAAAACATGACGAGCTGGAGTTCCCCATGGACAGGTTTGGGTTTCAAATGCTGACTTGATCATATTTACGCATGCAAGCTGTTGACCAGTATATTCAGTGTAAACTATGGAGCCAATGCATAAATGGGAGTAGCGTCCTCAGCTTCATCAATTAATGTAGTTCCCCTTTGATCAGCTAGATTAAACATTTAAATGTGTACAATGCTTTAAGGAAGAAGTTTTACCTTCAATTTCCCTCCTCAAAACAAATTGGTCACTTATTAACACACATCCAAAGTTCAATATACACTCAACCGTAACCAATTCAATTCAATATTATTATTTAAGGATCTTCGGAATGCAATGCAGTAAGCTTTCCTTCATATTTTTTTTTTCAATTGCTTCAATTGTCATCGATCTTTTCTAAATATTTAACCATGTTTTTTTAATTTTATTCTATTTAATTTATGTTTCTTATAAATATTCTTAAAACATTGAGCCCAAGCATTTATCTTATTTTGCTGAAGCTCTGTTGGCTGGAGACTTCTACCAACATGTTTCGCCCCTAGATATAAAATGCTTCTACCGACACGCTGTCCCCTAGATATTGTCCTTTTGGAAGTCTACTGTATATGGAGTAAGATAACTTATATTCTTGAGGTACCCATACAATTATCATATAGAACTATCGTGTTTGGTACCTCATTCATGACTAAATATTCACTTAAAAATCATAGGGACAATCTCCTAATTATGATGGGTGCTGCCTTACAAATGATTATGAGAAACTGGAAGCAATGGGATTGATTAAATTTACCTTTTTGGTGGGAGTCTCTTTGTCTATATTACCAATATGAGAAAATACTAGCGGAGGAATTAGGTGACTCCAAATAAATTTAAGGAGGTTTGGGGACTATTGGGGTCTTATATTAAAGATCTCGAAGTTTAACACGTTCCTATCAGCTTTGAAATTTATCCAGACTATGGGATAGAGGGTGGGATTGGAGGAAGGAAGGGAGGGGAAAGGTATTTCTACACATATGGTTTTATGGTTAGAGTATAAGTGCTTTTATGTATTTATTGTAATATATTTTCTTGCACTTTCTGTATGTTGTTTATAAAATTAATAAAAATTGTTGAAAGTTAGGAGTCACTGCTCAGTAAAAGAATCTAGGTGTCATTGTTGAGGATACATTAAAACCCTCAGCTCAATATGCGGCAGAGGCTAAGAAAGCAAACAGAATGTTAGGAATTATCAAAAAAAGGAATGGGAAACACCTCAAATACTGTGTGCAGTTCTGTTGCCGTATCTTAAAAAAGATATAGTGGAATTAGTAAAGATACAGAGAAGGGTGACAAAAATTATAAAAGGGATGGGAAATCTTCCCTGTGAGGAAATGCTAAAATGGCTAGGGCTCTTCAGCTTGTAGAAGAGACAACTCAGTGGAGATATGCTAGTGGTCTATAAAATACTGAGTGGAGTGAAATGAGTAGATGTGAATTGCTTGTTTACTTTTTTAAAAAAATACTAGGACTAGGGGGCACCTGATGAAACTACTAAGTAGTAGATTTAAAACAAACTGGAAAAATATTTCTTCACTCAACAGGTAATTCAACTCTGGAATTTGTTGCCGGAGAATGTAGTGAAAGAGGTTAGCTTAGCAGGGTTTAAGAAAGTTTTAGATAATTTCCTA
Source organism: Geotrypetes seraphini (assembly GCF_902459505.1). NCBI lineage: Eukaryota > Metazoa > Chordata > Amphibia > Gymnophiona > Dermophiidae > Geotrypetes > Geotrypetes seraphini. The sequence goes on along the minus strand of NC_047095.1, from coordinate 9,997,991 downwards.
AAAACAGAATTCCATAAGCCATTATCAAGATGGCTTGGTGAAATCCACTGCTTAATCCTAGGATAATCAATATAAAATCTATTTTCCACCTTGGGATTTTGCCAGGTACTATTGGAAACAGGATACTGGGCTTGATGGACCTTTGGTCAATCTCAGTCTGGCAACTCTTGTTTCATTGCTGCCCATCAGCCCACCTTTATGCAAAGTACCACAGACTTTCTCTCTAATTTTGAAGCCTATCAAGCCAATATTTCAATGAGAGGTATATGTTCACTAGTAGACCTGTAATTTCACTTTGCTTAGATTTTCAGGGCTGAGTTGGAGCACAGGTGCACAAATGGGAGGTTTTGCCGCTACTGCGGGTAGAGAAAAGGCCCTGTGAAGCTATGCTGGGCTGTGTGTGACTCTGTGGTCCACTGACACACATGCAGACATAGGAAGAGGCAAGCCAATCTGTGTTTGCATGCGTGCAGGTGTGTGTGCGTATGTGGTTCAATGTGACCGTGCAAGTACTCACAATCCAGCGGAGCTTTATGGGGCATCTTCTCTACCCACAGTAGCGGAGGGGGTCACTGGATATGAGGGCTGCAAAAATGGATACCACTGCTTTAGGGGTCCTCTTATTAAGGTGCGCTAATGGATTTAGCACATTCTAAAGATTAGTGTGCATTAAATGCTAAGGCGCTTGTGGAATATAATGGATGCTTTAGCATTTAGTGCCCGCTAAATCAGCTAGTGCGCCTTAATAAAAGGACCCCCAAGTGCATGCTAAATTGATTTAACATACGTTGATCTATTCATTAGTATGCCGATTCTGCTCCGGAATAAGTACAGCAGCTGTGCTGAGGTGCCGTTTAGAGCAGCGCGGGAGGTTCCAGACCCGGCCAGCTGTGCATCCTTGGAGTGTGCACCCGGAGCGGACGCCCCCCCCCCCTTGGTATGTCACTGCAACAGACCACAGCGTCTAGTAAAGAATGGCACCACTTCTTCCTCCTTCCAATTTAAGCATGCCCTAGATCCATCAGCTGGCGCTACGTCCAGACTTCAAGCATCAGCGTCTGGCGTCCAGGCGTACCCTATCGGGTTTCTATACTATGTCTTTCATTGGTTTTTGCAGATGACGTTTCAAAGGACCCGCCCCCAGAATAACCTCATTAAACAAGAGTGGCCCATTTCCTGTTCATTATTTAACCCATAGGGGGTAACTGTGTTTAGCCGGTAAATCCAGCGTTGTTCTATGTAATTTAATCTCTCTTCCCAGTTTCCTCCCTCCCTTCCTACGTCTAAACTGTCAATTACCCTCCATCGTAATTGTTCCACTGTGTGATGTTTTAAAAGCCAATGTTGTACAATAGGGGCTTGTTTTGACTCTCTCATAATGCGTGACTTATGTTCATTAAGGCGTACATGAATCGGGCGTGTCGTACGCCCTACATACACCAGATCACAGGGACAGGTGCACAATTATGCACCTGTGCTCTGACTCAGCCCTGAAAATCGATCTGGTGATGATTTGGAGCATAAAGCCACACACTATGAGAATAAATTGAGTGTGTGGTGGCCCTGCTGAGGATCGGGAAGACTGATAATATATAAACACATAATAATAAGGTGCATAATGAGGTGCATAGAGGTGTTTTAGATATTGCCCTTATTTATATCTTCTATCTCAGAACTAGTGCCATTAGCTAATAAGAGCCATAAAAAAACACATGTTGCTTCTGAGCAACAATGCCAAATAAAGGGCTAAGTTCATTTTGGACTTTTTTCCTGATTTTCAAAAAAAGTTTTTTTTTTGGTTTGGTCATTCTTTTCATTCATTTACATTCTTTACATTCATTGACATTTTTTTTGGGTTTGGTCATTCTTTACATTATAAAGTTTCTGGAAGTGGAATAGAAGGAGAGAAGATGCCATATCAAAAGGGCAGAGAGAGGGTAGATAGTGACAAGGAAGAGAGTGACAAGAAGATGAAGAAAACAGAAATCAGAGAAGACAAAGTAGAAAAAAAATTATATTTATTTTTTTTTTGCTTTAGGGGAGATGCTTCGCTGTTTCTGTGGTGTTGCATTGTATACAGAGTCCACCTTCTTGGTGCTTCAGTTTAACCTTTGTCTACATATTTCTATTTTATCTGAATGCAAAACTTAAGGTGAGGTCACACTATTGAATGATGCAGAGGCATTAGAACATTCTTTGTCTTGTTAACCATCCCTTTTCTAATAATTCCTAGCATCCTATTTGCCTTCTTGGCCGCTGCCAAAACACATTGAGAGGAAAGCTTCAACATATTGTCTAAGATGATTCCCAGATCATTTTCTTGAGCACTGATCCTCAAGGTTTGTATTAGGTTGTTCATGTACAACAGAAGGACCACAACTAATGATTTAAACCTCTATTTGATCTTTGCTGTAAAAAAACAAAAAAATTCCCACCCAAACTTTTTTATTTGGGTAATGTTCATACATAAAAAATGTATGTGGAAAATCAGAAGGAAATGTTGGAATGAAACACTAGTAGTTGCTATCATATAGGAAAAACTCTCTTGTACTTTCTCACAGCAAAACAATATCCTTTGTAAATTTTGTTCTTCAAATACTATTTTGCAGAGCAAACACTTTCTCACTTTGTACACATAGAATTATTTGATTTTGTTAGCTCTCAGAACTGAAATTTATTTTACTTGCTTTGGCTTTTCTAACTCTAAATCCTTTTCTTTTTAGGGAACCACAGTAGATTCTACACCTTTTGAAAACATAAACACATTTTTTATGATATGGAGGTAAACGCTAATCTAGAGACAGCCTGTAGGAAATATGAAGGGATATGGGGCCATTTGAAGAGACTCATTGTGGGTCCTCATTTGCATAAGTAGCAAAGGGCTGAAATGATGGGCTGGAAAGCAGGGCCAGGTTCAAGAAACACAATAGTTAATGATAGGGATGACCTTAAGATAAACTACTCCATATCCCAATAACAAGTAAGCCAACAAACAAGATTACGCACCAGAAATCTGAGTGTGAATGATTAGAGATCACAGAAAAGAGATTAGCTGGTTATACTTAGGGCAAAGCTTAAGAAAAGATAAGGACTTTGGTAGTTGTTTTCGATTATTTTTTCAACAAGTATTTTTCATTTCAAGGATGATTTGACTGGCTTTGACGATCTGTGACCTGTCATTTTAAAATTCATTTTCATCTTCCCTTCTTCTGGAAACCTTAGACACTTCAAGAGCCATTTCATCAGTGGGTTTTTCATTGTCGCAGTGACTTCTTAGCCTTCCCACCTGTTTCCTTATACAGTAGAGTCAACCTGCAAGCATCTTTCACATGGAACCAGTTTGTCAGAAATGATCAGGATATATTCAGTGAAAGATATAGATAAATATACCCTAATTAATACATATCCATGGGAAATAGATCTCAATCAAATCCCAGAAAACCATAGGGCTCATTTTCAAAAACAAAACCCCCTAGATTTTCTAATCGGCGCCCATGTCAGTGGTCACCTTAAAAGAGGCCACCGATCATGTGTCAATCACATGACAACGCTGGTTAGAGAATTGCACCTCATTCATGCAAAGATAGCTGAAATGTAGGCCAGAAAAGCCTGGCCTTCATTTCAGCCACCTATCTTTATCAGGGGATCCTGAAACTAGACCGCAGGTTGCCATCAACTAATCAGGGGAAATTCTCCTGCCGGGATGACAGCTGCAGCAGACAGAAGATCCTCCTCCCCTCTCCCAACTGGCAGGAGGGATGCATACTTCCTCCTGCCTGAAGACCACCCCCCAACATCCCTCCCACATCCAACATTGGAGGGAGAGATGCCCACTCCCTCTTGCTTGAATAACCCCCATCCACACCTCCCAGGGTGCATCAGGAAGGTGCTTAGGGCCCTGATTGGCCCAGACACCAATTGTTATGGTGAACAGTTGAGTACAGTGAGTTTTGGATGGGATTTGGAGAGCTTAACATACAGTTTAAGGGGTCTATGGTGAGATGTGTACCTGGTTCCTTGTTAAAAAAAAATATAAATCAATATATTGATTGATTGATTGATTGATTGATTTTAAACTTAAAACCAAGCATATATCTTGTACAGAAATCAGTCTTGCCCATACATTTTTTCCACAACATTAAAGTATAAACTTTAACAGTTATAAACAAAGAAAATAAAAATTATTGGCTTAACTAACTCAAGTCCTCTATTGTTAGGATCCAAGAAGTAAGTAGCGAGAACTAAGGAAACACAAAAACAAGGCATGAACAAGGTAATGAAGGCATAACAACGGCTGCTGAGTTGAGAGAAAGAGAGTCATATATTTTTAACCTGAGAGCTTACAGTTTTTCTCCACCTAGACGAGATAACGCCAAAAAGGCAGTTAATTGATGGGGTTCAAAGAAAACATATTTTACTGCTCGGTGAGACACTATACACTTACAAGGATGTCTTAGGTAAAATGTGGCCCCCATAGAGATGACCCCTAGTTTTAAAAGAAGAAATTCACGGTGACACCTATGCGAGAGGTCAAGAAACATTTGTATTATTAGTCCCAAAAAGTCTTTCAGCCGATTTTTAAAGAAAAGTCTCAAAATCCAAGATTTATCTATATATAGAGCTAAAGTAAAGATTAATGTGGAAGGTGTTACTACCTCCTTATCTGATGTCTCCAAAAACTTTGTCACGTCCAATGTCTTACAGAAGCACTCCTAGGGAAATTAACCAATCTTAAGTTATTATTGTGGACATTATTCTCAAGTGATTCAACCTTTCTTCTGAGATTCGTGTTGTCCTTAATCAATGTCTCTTGGATTAATTTTGAAGAATTAATTTCTTGTTCCAACTTTTCCAGTGAAGATTTGGAGACAATCACATCTTGTTTTAAATTATTCAACTTTTTTGTATGTTCTATTATTTTCCCTCTATATATTTGAAATTGGGACTTATGAACTTCCCTAAGTTAGCCACAAGATCCCATAACAAATCTAGAGTCACCTCCGTTGGCCTTTCCATAAAATCTTGCTCTTTTTTTAGTGAAAAGTGCTCACCATCATAGGATTTCTCTTGGCACTTCTCTCTCTATTCCAATCCACTCCCTAAAGATGGACCAGTTCCGGTATCTTCTGTGGAACTTCCGTGAATAGAACGCCTACCTCCAAACTCTCAGGTGGAACTACGCTGGCCTCAGGAGTAAGAAATACCTCACCCTCCGTGGTTTCCTCGCTCTGTGGAGAGCTTGTAATCTGGGGCTGCTGGGGTGGAGCTCTCGCATCAGGACTGAAAGTGGTATCAGGCCCTGGAGGAGTAGCTAGAGTCTTGCCAGTTTCCAGTGTCCTCAGCAGGCTACCTTCCTATGCCATTGAGGCTTCCTGCATCTGCCTAAGGAGCTCTTCAATGTTACCGAAAGTGGGCACCTTGGAGCACCACGAGGTGCCAGCAGCACTCCGGCCTCTTCTTTTCAGCATATTCAGGTAGGCAAACAATATCGCTGGCATTTGATTCCAGTTGAAACGCCGTGGAGTGGCATGCTGCTCAGTTCAACAAGCCTGCGGCCATCTTGGATCTGCCTGGGACCTTTCTTTAATGTTAGGTTCACAGCATTGCCACTTAAGGTGCCCCACTGCTCTGCTGGGATGTCTGTGTGTCCAGTTTACTAAAAATACTGGCACCTCCTACATCCCAGTGGTGTGTTCTGTGCATTTTTCTTTTAGATGTGGGTTTTTTATAGTTCAAAAAGATAAGACACACAGGCCCAGATTCTGTAACTAGAGCTGTTGTCAGTGAACACCTTAAAAGTGACCACTGATCACATTTAAATCATATGACTGCTCTGGATATAGAATTACTCCTCTGGCAAAGGTAGGCACTGGAAATGTAGGCCTCCATAGGTGCTTTAGGCCGCCTAATGCCACTTCCGGTGTTAGCCATGTCCACAATGGTGTTAGGAGGCCTAAAGCAGTGTTTCTCAGCTCGGTCCTGGAGTATCTTCTTGCCAGTCAGCTTTTCAAGATATCCACAATGAATATGCATGAAAGAAACTTGCATATAATGCAGGCAGTGTATGCAAATCAAGTTCATGCACATTCAATGTGGATATCCTGAAAACCTGACTGACAAGGAGGTACTCCAGGACCGAGATGAGAAACACTGGCCTAAAACACCTACAGAGGTGCAATTCCAGCACAGTTTCAATGGCATTTTTTTTACTGAGCTTGGGCACCTACCGGTGCCTAAAAAATCAGCACCACAGAACGCAAACATCCATTTTTTGAAAAAACAAAATAGAAGTTTTGAATTTTTGAAATGGGTATGTTTGGTACTGGATTTTTATACATGTTCCGTAAAACGTCTAAACTCAAATTTAGCCAACATATTGAAATGCAACTACACATCTGTGAGTAGCTACCCTGTTTCCCTGAAAATAAGCCCTACCCCCAAAATAAGCCCTAGTTAAGACTGACCCCCCCCCCCCCCCCCGGAATGTCCCCCGATTCCATCCCTGACACTAGTGCTGCCTGATTTGCTGAAAAATCAGACTCATCGATTCAGCAATCCCCACCTCTGCTATTTTAGGAGGCCTTGGACCAAAGGTATGTCAGTCTCACAGTGGGAGGGTCGGTGGGGTTCTGCTGCATAGGGGTATGGGAGGGAGGGATAGAAAAATGCTGCACAAGGGGATGGGTGAGAGGGGAGGAATGATGCTGCACATGGGAGGGGCAAGAGAGAAAAGAAAGAGGAAGAATTGGGGTGGGGGAGAGGAAGGCAGAGATGATTGTTGTACATGAAAAAAATAAGACATCCCCAAAAATAAGCCCTAGTGCGTTTTTTGGACCCAAATTAATATGACACTGACTTCTTTTTGGGGAAACATGGTAGTAAAACTAAAATCTTATCTAATCCAAAAGCTGATATTCTGCCAATTTAAAGTGTATTACAGTAGATTACCAATGCAATATATAGGAAAATACAGTATAGTCAAATTAATAATAATCACAAATTGAATTATAGAAATTTACAAAACAAGAAGCTCCTTAAGATTGAGAAATAGGCAAATTATTCCAAACTTTTGATGCCTGATATGAAAATAAGTTATGCAACTGTTTTCTACAGTGCAAATCTTGAACTGAAGAAAAAGATAAAAGTAATCTATTATTCAATTTTGTAATTGCAAGGCCCTGGGAACATTTGATAGAATAAGACTTTCTGGACTATTACCCTCAAAGATTTTAAATATCAAGCAAGCAATTTTAAATATAATTCATGCATGAAATGGCAGCCAATGAAGAGAGATTAACAAGGGAATTACATGATGTTTTTTGAGATGTAAAAATTAATTTAGCAGCTGCATTTTATAATAGTTGTAAGCTATTGCTCAGATGGATAGGCAAGCCATCAAATATAGCATTGCAGTAATCAAGATGTGATAGCATCAATGCTTGAACAAGTGCATGAAAATGTTCTCCATAAAGACTGAGTGCAGTCGCTGTAATCTAAGAAGTTTTCTTCACAATTGAATTTACTTGCAAATCAAAAGTCAGTAGTAGTTTAATGGACTTTTCAACCAGAAGAAGTGATCCTGAAAGCAGACTGGAAAACAGTAGGAATGAAACTCAATGAGCTGCTCAACCATAATTACTTGGTTATTCCCTATGCAATTTCAAGGCATTCATGAGCCACCGATGTTCAATCAACTTAATACATTTGCCAATATGTGACAGATTTTGAATAAGATCAGTAACTACAGGTAATAAACCTAGTACTGTATATCATCTGCAAATGAATAAAAATATGTTGTTACATTCTGTAGATTTACCTGAAAATTATTCATGTATTTTGTAAAAGAAAATTAAGAGAGGATATCCCTGTTGAATTCCACACAATGTTTTTCAAGTAGGAAACACAGGGCTCCTTTTATGAAGCCGCGTTAGCGGTTTAACGTGCGTAATAGCGCGCACTAATTTTCTGTCTGCGCTAGCCACCACCGCCTCCTCTTGAGCAGGTAGTAGTTTTTCGGCTAGCGCAGTGGTTAGCGCACGTAAAAAGGTATGTGCGATAAAGCCGCTAACGCAGCTTTGTAAAAGGAGCCTACATTTTTAACCCCAGAGTCTGTTTTTCAAACATTTTCCAAATCACTTCCAGCAATGTCCAAGTTCACTCAGCTTAATTAGCATCTGATTATGACCTACTCTGTTAAATGCTATAGTTAAATCATATTGAATTCATATGATATCAGAACCTCAAATATATATACACATATATATATATATATATACAGTGGTACCTCGGTTTACAAGTGCACCATTTGCAAGTGTTTTGCAAGACGAGCAAAACATTCGCAAACTTGGTGCCTCGTAAACTGAGCTTGCCTCTCTGTACGAGCGTCCCCCCCCTGCGAACTGGCACCTTCCCACCCCCCGCGATCCGGCACCCTTCCCGCCACCATCGGGCACCCCCCCCCCGCCACCATTGGGTACCCCCCCGCCGCAACCTGAGATTCCCCAACCCACCCGAACCCTTTTCTTACTTCCAGTGTAGAATCCGCATCGGCACCGGCACCAGCATGTCCTGTGCGTTGATGCTCAAGGCCCGGCACAGGAAGCAGATTTTCGGGCACCGGCACCAACGCACCAGACATGCTGGTGCCAGTGCCGGTGCCGATGCCGATGCGGAGGCTACACTGGAAGTAAGAAGAGGGTTCGGGTGGGTTGGGGGATCTCAGGTTGCGGCGGGGAGGTGCCGGTGGTGGCGGGAGGGTGCCCGATGGTGGCGGGGGGGTATCACGGGGGGGAGGGTGCCGGTTCGCGAGGGGGGCATTCGGGAGGAGCAATGCCGGTTCTCGTGGGGGGGGAGCAGCGCTGCTGGCCCTCGGGGAGGGGAAGGTGGGGGGTGGGAACATATCAAAGCAAGATTCCCTTACTTCCTATGGGGAAACTTGCTTTGATATATGAGCATTTTGGATTACGAGCATGCTCCTGGAACGGATTATGCTCGTAATCCAAGGTACCACTGTATATATAAAATTACTGTAAGAAGTAAATATTCCATTCTATGTATATTATAAAACCCATGTTGGGAATGATATAAGCAATTATGATCTCTCATCCTTCAACTGAATGGCTGCAACATAAGTGTGCACTTGTATGCATATGTGTTAGCATTCTAAACATTGTAGCATTCGATAAGTGTATAAATATTAGCACCCAGTTTGTAGAATTTTCTTTATCTGAGAGGTAAGGCAAGTAGGAAGAAGGAGGTATGGATGCCCCTTTGGTGAGACCTCATTTAGAATATTGTATACAATTCTGGAGGCCGCACCTTCAAAAATATATAAAAAGGGTGGAGACGGTCCAGAGGAAGGATACTAAAATGGTATGTGGTCTTCATCATAAGACGTATGGGGACAGACTTAAAGGTCTCAATCTGTATACTTTGGAGGAAAGGTGGGAGAGAGGAGATAAGATAGAGATGCTTAGATACCTAGGTAATGTAAATGAGCACGAGTCTAGTCTCTTTAATTTGAAATGAAACTGCAAGGAGAGGGCATAGAATGAAGTTAAGAGGTGATAGGCTCCGGAGTAATCTAAGGAAATTCTTTTTTATAGAAAGGGTGGTAGATGCGTGAAACAGTCTCCCAGAAGAGGTGGTGGAGACAGAGACTGTGTCTGAATTCAAAAGGGCCTAGGATAGGCACGTGGGATCTCTCGGAGAGAAACAGATAATGGTTACCGTGGATGGGCAGACTGGATGGGGCATTTGGCCTTTATTTGCCGTCATGTTTCTATGTTTCACTTTCTTTTTGTTCCTTCTGTTTAGGAACATAAGAAAAGTCATCCTGAGTCAGAACAAGACCCATTAAGCCCAGCGTCCTGTCTCCAACAGTGGCCAGTCCAGGTCACCAGTACACAGCAGAGCCCAAAAATTTGAACTACTTTTACATAGTAACATGGTAGATGATGGCAGATTTAAAAAAAAAAAACAAAAAACCCTGTACAGTCCATCTGCTCAACAAGAACTCGTATAGAGCAAAAATATGATGTGATTCTACATATGCATACTTGATCTTGATTTATCCTTGCCATTTTCAGGACACAGACTGTAGAAGTCTACCCGGCTCTTTCCTTCTTCTCCAACTACTGTTAGCGTTTTATAACAGAGAAATGCACCAATGACCTACTTGCTGGCTGATAATGTATTTGTGCTATTGAATATCTCAGAGGATTTCTTACTAGAATGGGCCTTCTGTAAAGCACTTATTTAACATGCAATGAACAAAATTAGCTTATCTCATATGTCCCAATAGTGCATTAACAGTAGCCCTAGCATTCTGCATAGATTGCCCATATTTAGGCACAGATCCAAGATCCATGCTTAAACTAATTAGTCAATTAGGTACGCTTACAATTCCTGAAATTAACAAGCACTTAATTGCTAGTAAACAGGGGTTATGCACAGATTAGTTGTGTGCCCTATTCTATAACATGCACACCTATAATTCTTAGTGTGTAATTTCAAGGAGGTATGGCCATGGGAGGGGCATGGACGGGTCAGGGGTATTCCCAGAAGTTAGGCCCGATGTTATAGAATACTTGTATTTGTGCACCTAACGGATATTCCATAAAACTAATGAACAGCATTGAAAAATCATACCCTATTGTTTTTTCTTTTTATCATGCAATACAAAACTAAGAGACCTTTTTACTAAAGCTTAATGTGTGTTAAGGGAATTACTACTACTATCCATTCTGTCATGTACGACCCTTGGATACTCTGTAGGCCAGTCCTAGCCATGCTTCCTTTTTTTCCATGGCTTCTTTCAATTTCTTGATGTTCATTCCCATGTCTTTCTTGATGGTGTCCAGCCAACGGGCCTTTGATCTCCCCACTTCCTTTTACCACCGACCATTCCAAGTAAAACTTCCTTTTCTAGTGAATTCACCCTCATCAGATGTCCAAAATAGGTCAGTTTCTATCTGGTAAATCTTACCTTCCAGGGACATAGAAATGTGACGGCAGATAAAGGCCAAATGCCCCATCTAGTCTGCCCATCCACAGTAACCATTATCTATCCCAGGCCCTCTTTAATTCGGACACAGTCTCTGTCTCCACCACCTCTTCTGGGAGACTGATCCATGCATCTACCACCCTTTCTGTAAAAAAAAGTATTTCCTTAGATTACTCCGGAGCCTATCACCTCTTAACTTCATCCTATGCCCCAATGCCAAGACTCAATGGTTTTAGAGTCTCAATCATTGACCCTTATGACCTCCTCCACCCGGTGCTCATCTTAATTCTTACTGTGCTTCATTATTATTTTCAATTTTAGATGCACAGCTTGAAGTGCTACTTATCTTTAAAGTGCAGAGTTTCTAGTAAGCCTGAAGAGGACCCATTTCACCACAAAATGGCTTTCTCAAGGGTTCGTAGGATGCTCTGCCACTATATTTTTATACGTCCTTCCTTACTTGGGACTAATTCATTTGGCCTTTTTCTGCCATCATGTTTCTTTGTTTCTATGTACTTAGCTGACTGGGGTATTCTGTTCCATGAAATGTTTCTTACCTGAAAAGAAAAGGATAATTGTGAGAAAAAAGTCTAACCTTCTCAGACTAGTGACAAAGAGATGCAGAACAGTACCTATCTTATTATTAAAGCTGCTGTTGAAATCAATGCTCGCTGAAGGTCAAATAGCTTAACTTTGTTCTAATTGTTTCATAGGTAGTTTGAAACTTAGAAAAGAGAAATAGACCACGTTGTTAATGTAAAGATATTAAGAAGTTTGCAAATTTCTGGGCACAGCAATGAAGAATAATTTATTGCAAGCTTCTGAATTTTAATGCCTGTTATATTATAAAATCCATTTGTGATTTGCATGTATGCCCATGCTTCATTGGTAGGGTTTTTAAAAGTGCTGGAGTTGGTGTTCTGATAATGAAGGGAATAGACTTAGCAGATAAAGACAGACTGTTTAACCTCTCCAAGGTAAGGAGAACAAGAGAGCACTCTCTAAAGTTAAAAGGGGATAGATTCCATACAAACGTAAGTTCTTCTTCATCCAGAGGGTGGTGGAGAACTGGAACGCACTTCTGGAGGCTGTTATAGGGAAAAACACCCTCCAGGGATTCAAGACAAAGTTAGACAAGTTCCTGCAGAACTAGAGCGTGCGCAAGTGGGGCTGGTCTCAGTTAGGGCGCTGGTCTTTGACCTCGGGGGCCACCGCAGGAGCGGACTGCTGGGCACGATAGACCACTGGTCTGACCCAGCAGCGGCAATTCTTATGTCCTTATGCTCTTATCCTGTCCACCGTCCTTCTAAAACATGACTGTTGCTGTCATCCCTGACATCACCGTAATATTGATTGGAGAAACCGCAGTCTTGTCCGGGAATTTGGTAACAGGCTACACAAGGTACTTCAGACTGGTCACATTACTTGAGAACTAGCCTTTCAGGGGACCACAGGCAGAGATCTGATGTTGATAAGGAAATGCTATATGTTAAAAGAAACAAAATAGTAGTGGCTATTTCCTCACTGTCAAAGGGCTCCTTTTACGAAGGTGTGCTAGTGGTTTTAGCGCACGGACCGGATTAGTGCACGCTATAGCACTCGCTAGCCGAAAATCTACCGCCTGCTCAAAAGGAGGCGGTAGCAGCTAGCATATGCGGCAATTCTGCACGTTAAGGCCCTAACGCGCCTTTCTAAAAGGAGCCCAAAGTCTTTAACATGTATTATAAATGCCTCTCCAGGAGTGCTCAGAATTGTATCAGACCAGAAAATGCGACAAGCCAGGATGTTTGAATGTCTGTGTACAATCCTTTAATCATTGCACTGGAACATGCGTATGAAGAGTCCAAAAAGCGAATTAAAATATACATCATATGCCTAAGACTTACCTGAGCAAGTTGCAAGATGTATTCGCACTCTGGGTTCTGACGCGTTTCACGGCTGCTTCTTCAGAAAACCCATAAAAACTTGACATTCAAAAAGGTAAGTCTGTGGAAAAAAAAATAAAACATGTAATTACAATCTGCTGCATCCTACATTCAAAATATTGAAAATACCCAAACAAGTCAATCAATGGGGTCCTTTTATCAAGCTGCGGTAGGGAGGGGGTTAACACGCGTAATACCGCATGTTAAACCGCCTGCCACGCTAGCCGTTAATGCCTGTATTGAACAGGCGTTAGTTTTTTAGCCGGCCGCGGGATTAGCGCGGAATGAAATATCTGAAGCGCTAACCCCGCTAGCGCGGCTTGATAAAAGGACCCCAATGGGTATAGAGAGTTCAGTTGGTGCCTGTCCAGCACCAACGCCGTTGCTTCAAACTCGCAGACCAACTGAAACAAGGATGCTGATGGCCTTTCAAACCCCAACCGGAAGTGACTTCACTCGCGCAGGTGCGGGGCTTTCAAAGCAACAAGCACCTCATAGAAACTGAACCCAGGCCTCATGAATGATGCAGAAATGCCCACCATGCTTACAAGCTTTGCCTTTGTTTCCATGGCAGCTAAATCTGTATGTCTTATGGAAGACAGCTAATGTAAGCATACTATTAATAGCTCTTATGTGCTTCTCTCTATCACTTATTTATTGCTCTGGTTTTCTGAAAATGTGACCTAGTAGTCCAGTGATAAAAGACTCTTCTAACTTACCATACAGTTAGCATTGGCACTCACATTCCAGCCACTCCATAATTCTTGCATTAATCCTCCCATGCAACCTTAATAATCGTTTCCCTGATACATTATTCCCAATGGCAAAATACTTGGCCACAGCTTTATTCAATTACAGTTATATGTTAACATCAATATTTAAATTGTACACCACCACACATCAATTCCAAAACATCCACTGTAATTCCCATATGCAGCTGCTTAACTCCCTGAAGCCATTTGGTGTTGAAACTAGCTCCCATTATTTACCTTTAATTCTTCTCCATCACTCCTTGTGTTGTAAAGTCACACCTCAGCTCAAGGCGGTGCCGCCCATGAGCGAATATTTCAATTAATCATATATTCTCCTAATTTATAAATCCAGCTGCATCTGTTGGCAATAACTCTTCCCTAACAGGCCACGAGCGATGGCAGAGTTTTTCTAAATACCATTCCTCCCACCAAAGTAATGGCCAAATATTAAGTTATACAACTTTCCATTAAATCTTGTATAACATTCAGGAAAAGTACATTTAACCTAATATCAGATAGGCGGACCCCATCTGGGCAAAATAATCCTGGGCAATCTATGAAAATCAAGTCATGCACTAAAACCAAACCACCCATAGCAGCTACAAATTTAGAAACTTCAGAACTGACCCACTTCCATAATTTTTAATTGGCGTCAGGCTTTTGCATCCCTCTCCACAATCTATAGGGAAGTATATGGGACCACACAATACAAGCCTGAGGAAAATAACATGCAGCAGATAATAAAACCTGCTTGATCTGTCAAATTAAATCTACCCCTTTTATAGAACACAAATCATTAACTCCCAAATGGATCAAAATTAGAACTGGAGAAGAAAAACGTCTCACTTCATGATAAACAGGCAACAGCTGCTCCCAACACATGCCACGAATGACAAGCCATTGGATCCTGATGCCATGCTCCACCAGTCCCAAATTGGATCTCCAATGAAATTCTCGAGTGTGCTTGCGTGCCCAAAAAAACATGTGACTGTCCACAGAGTTATACACATGTATCCGGAGGCAAGGTATCTGAAAAGTAAAATGGCAAAAGAAAAGTGTGAATAATCACCAAGAGAATTAAATTGATCCTCACACATACCCTTTATACTGATTAGATCTCAATCTCTACAAATACTGAGGACTAGCGATGCACCCTGCCCCGCTGCATAATCCTAGAGGAATGAGGCCAGGATTTTTTTTTTAAAAAAAAAAAAGTTAAAAAACAACAGGGCGCTGTTACAGGCGATCTTGTAGTGAATTCAAAAGCGCAAGTCATTCTCAAAAAATTGTGCATGTAAATGAGGTCAGCGGACAGTAGCAAAGATTCGCTAAACTTACATGCATCAAGTCACTGCTGATAGTGATCGGCACATGTGCCAGAAAGAGGCGTGAATGTGCGCATATGCCGGGAAAGCAACGCAATGCAATAAGCACAGCATAAGCAGTTCGTGTTGCAAAGCCCAGTGTGAAAAGAAAGGACGAGAGAGGAGGACAGAAGCGATGTCGGCTTTTAACAAGCGCACATAAAGCATGCCTTTCTCTCCCAAAAACTACTATAATTCAGCTAAATCTTGTAATTTGTTATTAATGTAAAATTTTATCATGAGCCACAGCCAGAAACACATAAGACGCAGGTATCATACACGTGCTTGAGAAGCGTGCTTTTACCTCTCCCACAAAAAATATAACCTGCTGGGCAGGATGGCCATTGGTCTGACCCAGCAGCAGCAATTCTTATACAGTAACTTATTTTTTTCATGAGCCAATGTAAAACACACGCCACAAGATGCACTTTTAACAGTGCTGGCACTGTACCAACACCCCCGTACCAGTCGCTGATTTTTGTCACCAAAAGCCGACGCCGCTCTTAGAAAATGACGCGGCGATTTTCAACAATCCACCGGAGAGCTCATTTCAATGTTGAAAAGCTCATTTGCATGTCATTGTTGGAGATTGCTAGAAAGCTCGCTAAAGAAAGAGATAATCCGCTTTGATAATCTGCCGCTGAAATGTGTGCGGGCTAAACCGTCAGAAAACAGTTTTGAGAATCTGGGCCTGAGTCCTATACTCAGAAGGCTCACACCCTAATTCAGTCAAACCCATTTTCACGATCACTACAAACTGGGATCTAGTCAAAGGAGACCTACCAGCATGCACCATCCAATACCGTCCACCTGCAGACTGTAGAGAACTATACTGTGCACAGAACAAATGACAAATCTCTGACTATCCTCTTTTAGGATACACCACACTCCTCTAACTTCTTGATCAGTGTTTGATCTCCTGATGTGCAGCCGTAAGCAATGCCTCTCCAATATGACATCACGGAAGCACAACCCCGTTACACTGATAGCCTTCTGAGAATGTGCCACCAGTTCTCCCACTCTACAAGCAGCAAATAATGCTACTGAGAATACCAACTGAAACAATACCACTTCAAAATCAGATGAACAAATTCCAGATAACGTCCCTATGTGGCTGGCGGTAAAAAGCGTACTACGCTTTTGTAAAATGGGGGTAAGGCAGAATGAAGGGGAAATGGGTGGAGAATGTATGGTGACGCCACAGATTTATGCCTGAATTCTGTAAACAGCACCTGAATCGGCTGGCGCCTAAAAAGATGGCACCAACCATTTGTCAGTCACACTTAGGCACTGTTAACAGAATCACAGCTAGCAAACCTAAGAAAAAAACTTAGGCACCGTTAATGTAGGCCAGGCTTTTAAAAAGCCTAAATTTCTGGCACCTGTTTTTCAGAGAATCACACATAGTGGCACCTAGTGATAACTAAGGTCATAGCCGCCCCCAATGACTTTTTATAAATATATTTTTAATCAGTTGTATATGGTGCAGTCAATTACTCTGTCCGGGGGGGGGGGGGGTAATTGTTTTAATCATAAACCAATTAAACCCCACCACTACCTTTTTGTACAAAATTGTAGTGTTGGCCCCGGCAATAACAGTTTCGACATTCACTGGAATTCTATGAGCATCAGAGCTGTCACCGCCACGGCTGGCGCTAAAAACTGCACTATGGTTTTGTAAAAAGGGGGGGTGGGGCATAATCTAGACACCGGTAGGTGTGATCTAGATCAGTGGTTCCCAACCCTGTCCTGGAGGACCACCAGGCCAATCGGGTTTTC
This sequence comes from Geotrypetes seraphini, assembly GCF_902459505.1. NCBI lineage: Eukaryota > Metazoa > Chordata > Amphibia > Gymnophiona > Dermophiidae > Geotrypetes > Geotrypetes seraphini. Next base: position 9,981,166 of record NC_047095.1, on the reverse strand, counting down.
AGGCTAGCCCTAATGAATATGCATGAGAGAGATTTGCATATAATGGACGTGACAGGCATGCAAATCTGCTCCATGCATATTCATTAGGGCTAGCCTGAAAACCCGATTGGCCTGGTGGTCCTCCAGGACAGGGTTGGGAACCGCTGATCTAGGTGCCTACTGGCACCTAACTTTTGGCGCCGTTTACAGAATATGGCCCTTAAGCTTGGATTCTGTAAACGGCGTCTAAATCAACTGGTGCCAAGAAAAACGGCACCTGCCGCATGTCAATCATACTTAGGCGCCATTCACAGAATAGAGTCTACCAGCGCCTAAGATAAAACTTAGGCGCCAATAATTTAGTGAAGGATTTTAAAGGCCTACATTTCCGGAGCCTAAGTTTTTCAGAGAATTGCGCATAGCAGCGCCTAGTGACACCTAAGGTCATTGCCCCTAACCACGCCTACTTTGACCGTAGGATAATACCAGGCAGACTTTTACGGTCTGTGTGCCACAAATGACAAGATGGTTTGGATAGGCTGAGCTTTGATGGCAGCTCCATCAAAGCTGTCTACGTCCCAGAAATGCCAAAGACAGACAATTTACTCATGAATTAACAAGTATGACTGTTGAGCAGCCTGGATGGTTCAGGTCTTTATCTGCTGTCATTTACTATGTTACTTTCACTGGCTTTTACAAAGCTGCAGAAGAGGTTTCTACCACGGGCTGGCGAGGTAAATGCTCTTAGAATTCCTAAGAGGTAAATGTTCATAGAATTCCTAAGAGCATCTGTGACCATGTTTCTGGGCCGAGCAGTAACACCCGTCACATATCCACCCCAGGCACCTTGGATCTCTGTAACACACAACACAACACTACATATATGCAGATGAAACTTCCATTTTAATCCCAGTGAACAGCATTACAAACGAAACCTCAAAATAAATTTCTCATATTATGACCGAAATAGAACATTGGACAATCAACTTCAAACTGAAACTTAACACAGAAAAAACAAAAATCTTCCTTACAAGCCCAACGGATAAAATTACCAACACAACACTACACATAAAAGACCACGATTACCCGATTACTAATACAATAAAAATATTGGGAGTCACATTGGACACACACCTGACAATGGTTGAACACACGAACATAGTGGTAAAAAATGTTTCCTGATATGGAAATTAAAGACCATCAAAAAATACTTTGGCCCATTATCATTCAGATTACTAGTGCAATCACTAGTACTTTCTACTCTGGACTATTGCAACATCGTCTATATGGGTATACCCAAAAAAACTTAGAATTATTCAGAACACAGCAGTCCGCTTGATATTTGGATTAAAAAAGAGCGACCATGTCACCCCCTACTACAAACTACTGCACTGGCTGTCAGTCGAAGCACGAATAATTTTCAAGTTCTCCTGCATGTTTCAAACTAGTTTGGGGACTAACTCCTACGTACTTGCAATCTCACTTCATATTCTACAGCCCTATAAGACAAACCAGAAACTGCTATCTTTTTGCATACCCAAGCATTACCAATTGTATATACAAAACCTTTCTGGATAGAACCTTCACGTACCAAGCAAACAAACAACAACATTGGCTAGACAACTACATTAACAAAGCTAGACTGACCTACAACACTTTTAGAAAACTCATAAAAACTGCCTTATTCGATAGATATATCACCTAAACAGAATCTGCATCGAACTCTTTTTTCTTTTCTCGTCTTCGCAATATGCCCCCTCTGAAATCCTAATCAAACTGTATTTTGTAATTTCTGGACCTTTCATCTAAAATATCCCCTCTGAAAATTCTTAACAAACTGTACATTGTAATATTCGCTGTATTTTTTTGTAATATTCACTGTATTTTTTGTAATTCGCAACCTCTCTCAAACAGGTCCTCTTGAAAATTTCTTAGCAAACTGTATATTTTATTTTTTGCTTTCTTAAAGTTTTGTACTCTGTATTTCCTCTATCTGCATATTGTAACTCGCTGAATGTCCAGCTCTCTTGACTGTAAACCGCCTAGAAGTCGCAAGATTGAGGCGGTATAGAAGAATAAAGTTATTATTATTATTATTACACACACAGTTCTTAAAACATGTGCCAGGTCTTACCAACCCCATGGTCATCCCAAGATCCTCCCTGGACTCCATCTCTCCAGGTCTCTCCTGAGTCCTTACTTCGACTCTGTATTAGCCGTCTCCATCTTCGACAGCTTCCGGTGCCATTTATTGGTCAGTCCACCAGTTGCTGGTCACTCCACCATTCTAGCCAATCCCTCCGTCAGATGCTTCTTAGATCTTGGTCGAAACTCTCAGAGTCTCTCAGGCTGCTTCACTTGGGATCCTCTCTGATGGCTCTCAGTGCCATCACCGGTCTCTCTGCCAGTTGCCACTGGCCTTGCTGGTCTCACTGCCAATCAGCCACCTGACTGCCTCAGCCTTGGACTCTGCCAGCTCTTCCAGCTGCCTCTTGTATGCCCACTGCTAGTCCCTCTCTCCTTGACCTCTTGGGTCCCCACCAAATTGATCCTTTATTACATTACATTACATTATTGACTTCTATTCCACTCCTACCTTGCAGTTCTGGGTGGATTACAAAAGAGACATCTGGATATTTCCAGGAGAATTACAAAGAGATATCTGGATATTTTCGGGAGAATTACAAGAAGATTGGTGAATTACAATTTAGAGAATGGGATACAGTGAGGAAGATTGGACTGTTTCCAGGGGAAATTAGAAAGAATATGACATCTGTATAAATTTTTTGAATAGTTGGGTTTTGATTTCTTTGTGAAAAGATTTGAAGTCGCTTCTTCACCGGGTCACACTTGCCGGTTGTCACTCCTGAGCTACTTCCTCAACTCCAGGCTACTTCTCAACCCTTGCCTGCCAGTGTACTGTATAGGTCCCCATGGACTCTCCCACTACTGGGCTTCACTCCAGGGCCAGATCTTTCTCTGTTGGTGTATAGGTCCCCGCAGACCCTCCCGCCACCAGGTTTCTACTGCTGCAACAGTTAGGGAGACTGGTCAGCCTGACACCCTACTCCGCTGTACTCCAGCCCCTGTCAGTTCCAGTCAGCAGTTGGCTTCAGGGCTTACTGGGAGTTAGGCCACAGGCCAGCATTCCTCCTCCTAAAGGAGCTTCTTCCCTTCTGAGCGCTCTGTGCTGGGAGTTGTTCTTTTCAGCACCACAATCCACTCAGCATAAGTGGACAGCTCCCAGTAACACGTGCAGCTCTTATGTACATCAGCTCTTCTCTCGGGCTCAATGAGCTCCACTATTCAGGCTCCCTCCGCTGACCAGTGACAGGTACTCCACCCTGTCACAGCGTCAGAGCATTTACCTCATTGGCCCGCAGAAGAAACTTCTACTGAGGCTCTGTAAAAGGAGCCTTCTGTTAATAATAATGACATTAAAAAAAAAGAGAGATCCTATGTGTAGTAATGCTATCACATTCATCATTTAATGTGATGGGTGCTAGAGCATTCACTCATTTTTTATTGAATAGTGCAGTAGATAGTCTTGCAAATCTATATTGGTATATATGCTTTAATAAGATGGAGTCATCTCTTTACTGTTTTGATGTTGTTTATTTTTTTTCTTTTTTATTGACATGAAAGCAGACTTCAATTTCCTTTGTCAGCAAGGTTTCCTATAATAATGCATCTCTCTATGCAGACCGGAGGTAGAGAAAATGAGCCTAATGAATTGCTGAAGCACATTCTTTATCTGGAAAATATGCAGCTTGCACTGTTTACTTTATAAAGCATTCATAGCTCCTAAGTAAGTAGTATTAATGCACTGAGCTTGTAAACCAGCCTCAACATAGAAATAACTTGACAAAAGAAAAAGTAAACAGCTTTGATCCACCAGTAGAATCAATCAAATGCACCATGATCGTACTCGGTTATGAGTCTCTCACACACTATGTTTATGGAAAAAATATAATTAGGGCCTAATCATGAAAGAAATATGGAGAGATAAAGATATCTCTTTAACATGGATGCTTCAAATGATTCAGTTTAACTAGCTAGTTAGGGACTCAATTCTGTAGATGGCGCTCAAATTTGGGTGCTAAAAAAAATGTTCACTAAGCATTATTCTATAAATGGCACTTCAAGTTGGGTATTGTTTTTAGAATACAACATAACAGTGCTTTTATATACTGCTACAACCTCAAAGCTCAGTGTAGTTTACAAGAAAGAGAACTATGCATAATGAAAAATATTCAAAAAGAAAAAAAGAGGGATTTTAACAGTTAAGTTGCTAAAAGTTCTTCTTAAAAAGATGGGTTTTTAATAATTTCCTGAAGTTAATGTAGGAATAGGAACTGGAAATCAATTTACCAAAGCTCTTATCCCAAAGGGCAGCCTGGAAAGCCAAAATTCAACTGAAAAATCTCTACCAACAACCCTTTATAGAGGGAAAAGCAAAGAATCTAATTTCTCAGACAAGGCGTCTACTATTTGCAAAGAGAAAATGCTCAGTTGGAATTAACCCATGTAGAGCTTTATAACAAAAACACCCAAATTTGAATATTATCCTTGATTCAATTTGCAACAAGTGAAGTTTCTGGTAATAGCCTGAGACATGATTGAATCTCTTATGGTTAAATATCAATCTGACAGTGGTGTTCTGTTTTTTTTACTTGAGGCTAGATAAATCAGATTGCAATAGACTAAGGTGCTCAGAATCAGAGATTGCACCAACAGTCTAAATGCATTAAAAGTAAAGTAGGCCCTGATAGTCCGGAGTTTCCAAAGCAGAAGATAATTCACGATCTAAATTGACCCCTAGAATCTTAATACTGGAGAGAATAGGGTAGGTTAGTGATCGATTATGGATGCAAGGATTTACACCAACTGAATCCTGTAAATCCCTGGGCCTAAATTAAAGGTGGATCCTCCAAATTCTATAACAGCGTATGCAAATCCGAGAAACACGCCAGATTCACCCATGCCCCCTTTTCAGGTCCACTGGGAAAAAATGCATTTCTTTATAGAAGAGTGACTATAAACATGTGTATGTAAATTCCAATTATTTCCAGTTAGTGCAAATAATTGCTTTTTAGTGCCCAATTGTCAGTGCTAATTGGCTCGTTAAGTAATTAAATTGCACTCACAAATCGGGCATGCACAATTCTAGGCACTGTATATAGAATTAGGGGAATAATATATTCTATCTGAATCATGATTAAGAATAGTCTAATAATCAAAAGATCTACCGCAGGTCCCTATATCTCCACCGGTTAGAGGTTGTAAATTTAAAAGACATCATTAACATCTTTTCTCACATCAGGCCGCATTATGGGGTAAAGATCTGGAACAACTGCTCATGCCTACTACTTATGGGGAATTCAGGAAACGCCTAAAAACATATCTGTTCCCGAAGTACTTAGGTAACTGACCTATACAATCTTAGTCCACAACAACTGATCTTTAGAACTGTTGTTATGCCTATGGCCAGGGGGTAACTGAAACTCAGCATATATGTCTCCTCAAGTCTGCTTATCTGCTATCCTGACCTCAGTGACCTGGGTGTTGCCAAAACAAAGACCAAAAGGACAGTAAAACCAGGTTGACCAGGTGTCCGAGTGAAGACAGCTGGTTTCTGCAACAAGTCTGCTTATCTGCTATCCTGACCTCAGTGACCTGGGTGTTTCCAAAACAAAGAACAGAAGAACAGGACGCAGGATCTGCTTGGATAACTATGAACTCAGCAGTTTTCACCCTATATAAGAACGGGACTTTGCCCCTAACATTAGAATCCACTTCGTTGCAACCATGGGACTGTCTCCTTTGGTCCACCCACCTATCAATTGCAGGGATTCCCAATTGTGAAGGATGGTGTTGACTGGGATCACGGTGAAGCTATTTTATTCTTATATTCATATATATATATATATAAATATAATAAAGGGTTATTGTATATGCTTTTATATTGTCTGTGTGCTTTTCTGAGTGTCACTGATCATCCCATCTGATGGAAATAAGTGGCGGAACAACTGTTAATCACTAACTCCTAACTTTGTTAATGCCACTCAATCTGTAGCGTCTTCTAATCATTGTAAACCGCATAGAACTTCACGGTCCTGCGGTATATAAACTGTTATTATTATTATTACATTTTAAAAATCCCTCCCCTGCTAAGTACCAAAATCTAGGAAGCCATTTTACTAGGTATTGAATTTAGGGATATAATTTTATAAGAAGCCATGTTGATTTAGGCAACAAGTTCATATAGATGCAGGTATTCTAGTCACATGACAATAAGGGAAGGGGAAAAACGCGGACTTCACGGATCTTACGGACCTCACGGATCTAAAACCGTACGTCCTTAAAAATCCGAGGTCCGCACCACTTTTAGTCTCTGGCTCTGACAGAGCTCTATGACAATTTAACTCTGACGGATCCTAATGCTTTTCCCTCCCTATGCTAGGATCCTTCAGAGTTAAATTGTCATAGAGCTCTGTCAGAGCCAGAGACTAAAAGTGGCGCGGACCTCAAAAGTGGCGTGGACCTCGGAATTTTAAGGATGTGACATGCAGTTCAGATCCGTGAGGTCCGCGAGGGAGCCAGGGCCTGAGCTGAGCTGCAGGGAAAGCGAAGGCGGATTTGTCAATGCACGGACCTTGGATTTTTAAGGATGTGCGGTTTTAGATCCGCGAGGTCCATAAGGTCCGTGAGGTCCGCGTTTTACCCCTTCCCTGACAATAATCCTACTAAGCACGTATCTTCAAGTAGCATGTGCTTTGCAGGTGGATGTTCACAAAGGTGGAGTTTCAACAGAGCATGGGTGGGGCAGCCATGCATAACTTATCCCCTGGATTCTGGATAGGTCACCCGAATCCATGTGTAAACTAATTAGCTAATTAACCCCCCCCCCCCACCTCTTTTACGAACGCATAGTGTGGGTTTTAGCCCTGGCAGTGGCGGTAACTGCTCTGACGCTCATAGAATTCCTAACAGCGTTGGAGCAGTTACCGCTGCTGCCGGCACTAAAACCCGTGCTATGTGTTCTTAAAAGAGGGGGTAAGTGCTAACAATCAGTAACTGGGATTAGCAAGTGCTTAATTGATTGTAATTAGGAATTATGCGCAGAACCACCATATGCCCTGTGCTATAACAGTGCACTCATTCATTTCATAGCACATAATGAAGAAGAGCATGCCCATGAAAGGGGTATGAGTGGGTCAGGGACGTTGCCAGAAATTAGGTACCTTGTTGTAGAATACCTGCATTTGCACGCCTGTCCAAAGTTGGGTATGAAATGCATGTTAAGTTGGTGTTTTACAAAGATTGCTCCATCCATAGAGGTGCAGTGGTTAATAATAATAATAATAATTTTATTTCTTATATACCGCTATACCATAAGTTCAAAGCGGTTTACAACAAGATACATACAATGAGAGTATGAGAAGTTTACAACAAGATACGTACAATGAGGGTATGAGATGTTAGGGGAAAAGAAAAGTACTTTCTGGGATACAAATTATAAATGGAAGAACCAAGTTGGTTTGAACTAGTCAAGGATTGGGGTGCAGGGGGAACAATTAGGGTGGAATACAATTGCAAATGGGAAGAGCATGAGTTAATCTAAAATCAAGAGGAATTGGGGATTGGGATGGATGGCTGTGAGGGATTGGACAAGAATTGGGATCAGAATTTGTTAAAGAGACGGGTTGTCAGTGATTTTCTGAAGTCAGCGTTTGAAGTGGCCTCAAGTATGGGCTTTACGAGCCATGTGTTCAGTTTGGCTGCCTGGAATGAGCAGACATGGGCAACTCTGGTCCTCGAGGGCCAGAATCCAATCGGGTTTTCAGGATTTCCCCAATGAATATGCATGAGATCTATTTGTATGCACTGCTTTCAATGCATATTCATTGGGGAAATCCTGAAAACCCGATTGGATTCCGGAGTTGCCCATGCCTGGGTTAGAGCTACAGCCTCAGCGCCTTGAGGTTGTGAGTTCAAAACCCATACTGCTTCTTGTGACCCTGAGCAAATCACTTAATCCCCCCTTGCCCCAGGTGCATTAAATAGAGTGTGAGCCCACCAGGACAGATAAGGAAAAATGCTTGAGTACCTGAATGTAAACCACTTAAGTTATAAATGGTATATAAATACTAAAAATAAATCAATCATAATGTTGCCTGACTGCAGGCACTAATTACTGAATCAGGTCCCATATGCATTTCCCCAATCTAGAAGCAAGCATTTACACCAGATCTATGGTTAGTACAAATACTCACATCTAAGCATGTACCTGTATAATACTTGGTTACACTAAGTTATAAAAGAAAATAGGCACCTACTTTCTTTTATACTGTATAATAGGCTCCAACTAGGGTATGTGCCTTCTAGGTGTCTTTTTATAGGATCTCCGTTTAGTACTAAAAGGTTGGCAAAGCTAAATCATGGGAATGAGGTTAACTTCCCTTTACATAGGCTTACATGCTTAGGTTTATCCCCACGAAACTGTATTCCCAATGTAACAGGCCATTTTTGTAGTAAAGCATTCCATTACACATAAAATTGCCTTAGAAGTGATTTTCAAAGGCAATTTTATGAGTAACAGAGTGCTTTACTGCAAAAGTTGTTCTAGAAAAAAAAGAAATAACACAGCTTCCCAAGGCAAAGAGTTTGTGGAGTGAGGAAAGGAATCACTTGCTGGCTTCAGCATTGTGCCAGAGGAATTAGAGAGAAGGTAGTGAAGCTTTAAAGGTATCTGCCAATGAACATATCTAATCACCTTTGCACTATCTAGGTAGCACTGGATTGGTTCAGGAATGAGGCTAAGGCAGAGCTGGAAGTTATCCAGGTACCATCGATATTTAGAATTGTAATTTATTTTTTATACCATTTAAAGAAAAAACTAAACGGCTTACATAAGTAAAAACATACATAGATTAAAACACAAACTAAAATCTTCAAAATTGAATAATTTCTTCTTTTCAATAAAGCACAGAAATGCAGTGACAAACAACTGAGGGCTAGATTCACTAAACTTACCGATACTGTAACGATGCTCGCAAAACCATGCTCCCCAACCCGCAAAACCACGGTCCCCAATCTGATTCACTAAACTGATGCCCGATCAATCGCCTATCCGATCCAATCCAACCCATAAAAATTAATAAAACCCCATGCAAAATAGCCAAGTGATTGATTCACTAACAATTGCTTGGCTATTTTGAATCAGGTTTTACTATCCTGTGATGCACAGAGAGGGGCCTAAAGCCCTGATTGGCTCAGGTGCCTCGGGCTCCTGCCATGGTATGGTAAATTGTAACCTGTTAATTGTATATTATGTATGTTAACCTGTAACCCGTTCTAAGCTCTTTGGGGAAAACGGGATAGAAAACACATTAAACAAATTAATTAATTAATTAATTAATTAATTAATTAAAAGTACATCATAATGAGGCTAAATCCAATCCACCAAGAGCTTTTACCTGGCTCTCAGAAACTCCATGGGATCCCTGCTTCCCCCACCATGATTTAGCTGTCTGCAAGCTTGAGTAGCACTATTCATTCTCCAATCTTTTGTTTGTAAGGGAACCCATGCAAATGACATTTTTACCAATGGCTCTTAGAAATCATTTTCCCCTACATTCAAGAACCCTGCATTTAATTTTAGAATAATATAATGGGACAGATTGCTAACGTTATATCGGTTTAATTTTTTAGATCAGTTTTTGCATATATAAAAAATGTTTTTTAAAGGTTAAGGGAGAAAAGCACGGTGAAGCTTGTTTTCAGAATTACTCCAGCAATTATTCCAGGATTTAAACACATCTAAGAAACTATTTAGTCAGAGATGGGCACTGAAAGAAAAATGAGTATTTGTTTTTGATTCAAAAAGAAAGCATGAAAGGAAGAGATAAGTTGATAAGGGAATTGTAGATGAAAGTCAGCTTTTCGCGCTCCCAATGAATGTGATAGCTAAATGTATTAGATGAGGACTGATTAAAGACACCTTTCTCGTACCAGCTAATCGGAATGTGACCTTTTGGCCTTTTGATCTTGCCAATGATAGATCAGGCCTTGCTTCAGCCTGTTTTCCATCTGGCAAATGATGACGGGATTAAAACAAAGGCAGTTCTCATTTTACCTGCTAGCAGTCTAAGTAGACGTTTCTTGTCTATTTCCTCCTGGGAAATCTTCCGGCTGCAGCTGCCCCCATCAATGTTCTTTCTCTATTTTTCTTCCCTATTGCCAGGGTTAAATGACAAAAATACTGAGAGATGGTAATGCGTCCTGACTTTTGCAAAATTAAACTCTAGACTGTTCCACTAACGCAATGAATTTGGGTGGATGCCCTGCCCAATACAATAAATTAGGAAAGCACCAGCATTACAGGGGTAAAGCAGGAACTGCAGAAAGCAACCCATAAATATATAATAATGATATGTACTTTTATGTTTATGAAAAATAAAGTATAGTGAGAAAGAATTATAGCTTTTCGTATTCATATATTATGAATGTCAGGATTCTGAATTATTGAAGTATTAAACTAATATTAAATTCTAAGCTAAGAGGTCTCGTTTTATCTCTTTTCTGTATTACTTCACTTCCACTTTTCTGATCTTATCAGTTCGGGAATACAGAAATGCTACTTTATATTAGGGACGGATTGTCATTTGCAACCGCATGGGAAATGTTGCATTTCATTAATGGACCAAAACGAGCAGAAAAAAATGCATGCTATGTTCTTTTCATTTGCCGCTAGTATTGCACACAATTTCAAAACACTATTTGCAAAGGAGGCAAACTCTTTTGGGAAGTGTGCACACTGGTTTGAACGGGTGAACAGTAAGGAACAGAGTACACAGTCTTTCTGAAAGTATGCGCCCTCTTTGCAATGACTTTGCTCCTTTGAAATGTGCAAATGAGCTTGAATAAAATGAACATTCCTGGAAACAATACGGGAAATGACATCCCTGCTGCAAAGGAAAGCAAGCAAAGTGGCAGGAAGTCAAAACTAGTTATTAACAACAGCAGTAGTTGCTGCTGTTAATAAATTGTTTGGACTATAGTTTGGGCTTCCAGTCCTCTGTTTCTTCGATCTGCTCACATTTCTTGCTGGTCTGGCCACTGTAGATCACCTGCTTGGTTGCTTCCTGGATCTATCCCTACTGTACACTTGCAAAACATGTGTTCAAATATCACCCCAGCACATAAGACTTCATCCCTGTATAAGACACCCCAGGAATCCTAGAATAAGACACCCTGACACTTATTGGGGTCTTGCTATCTAGTAGTGGCTTGGCTGCCAGCATCAAAATGACACCAGTGAAAGAGCACATAATACAGTATAGGAATACGTGAGTTTGCAATTAGGTCAAAAAAGCATGGGATGAACACAGAGGATCTAGAATCAGAAAATAATAGTAAATATTGAAGAACTAAGGCCAGTACAGGGCAGACTTGCACGGTCTGTGTCTGTATATGGCCGTTTGGTGATGGATGGACTGGTGAGGGCTTCAATGGTTGGAAGGGTGTAGATGGGCTGGAGTGAGCTTTGACGAAGACTTCAAGTAATTGGAACCTAAGAAAAGTACAGGCAGAGCTTTGGATTCTTGCCCAGAAATAGCTAAGAAGAAACAAAAACAACAACGACAAATTTTTTGATTGAATCAGTTTGGGCAGACTGGATGGACCATTTGGGTCTTTATCTGCCGTCATCTACTATGTTACTTGTTTCATTTAACACACATTAGAACTAACCTCCCCCCCATGTCAAGCAGTTTCATAATGACTTCCTTCCATCATCATTATCATAAACAAATATCAGACCTGACAGGCTAAACCAAGTTGTAACCAGTAGATTAACGGTACTTAAGACATAATCTAGCTACTGTGTATAAGTAGACTAGAAATTTTACAACCCAATCATGTATCTCTAAGTACATTTAGTGACTTGGGTCATAGAAGATGTGAATGTTCTTAACATACTGTAGGCAATTAAAAATTAACAAGGCAGAAAAACTTTCCTTCTCATTTGTGTAATATTCCACTTATGTTTTTAAATGCTCATCAAAATAATGCCCAGTTATTCAATGCAAGGCCATGTCCAGGTACTGGCTTTAAATATTGTGTATGTATGGCCAGCTGGCACTTAATCAGATAAGTGATGATGTTCAGCCCTTAAGCAGATATGTTAAATCAAAGATGTTTATGTTTATTAAAACTCTTTCTATACCATTTAAACTACAAATAAGAACAAAGCAATATACAAAATAATTCAATACAGCAATAAAAGAACCCCATTAAAAACAGGGAAGTTAGTTCAAACACACCAGATAAAATATATATTCACATGCAGAAAATACAAAGGAATCCAGTCAGCTTAGTAAAAAAAAAAAAAGGTATTTGAAAATAATATGCTTTTAAATTCTTTTTAAACCTTACTAAAGATTAATATTTCCTTAATTCCCAAAGGTAAAGTATTCCATAAAACTGGGACTAGGTAGAAAAATGCACAATTTGTAATAGATGCCAAATGAGTCTTAGAAATATGAGGTTAGGCTACTCTATTATCATCTAAAGATCCTAATAATCGATAAGGAGCATAAAACAATACTAACGCCAACATATACGGAAGTTATAGCTCAAACAGAGCTTTACGAGCTAACATCAGTATCTTTTTTTTTTTAAGTTCAATCAGTTTTATTAGCATTTTGTCATAGAAATACCAGCATAGACTTCATATACATAAGAAGTTTTCACAGATTGTAAATACAGGCGGTCCATGACATGTCATCAAAAACAGAACAAAGAATAATAAGCTTGAACATCAGAATCTTAAATTTAATTCTATATTCTAGCAGCCAATGAAATTTTAATTATAGAGGAGTTACATGATCCCTCATCCTACCTTTACCTAACATAGACGGATCGTCTCATTCTGCAGTTTGTAAACGTTTTAGTTGTGCCGACATTATCCCTGCATAAACTAAGACCCCTTTTACGAAACTGCGATAGCAGTTTCTAGCGCGGGGAGCTGCGCTGAATGGCCCATACTGCTTCTGATGCTCATTGAGTTCCTATGCGCGGCGGGAGTAGCGCAGGCCATTCAGCCCGGCTCCCCGTGCTAGAAACTGCTATCGCAGTTTCATAAAAGAGGGGGTAAATCCAGTTTTGATAATACAAAAGCATGTATTAGGGTATGTAAAAAATCTTCATCTAAAAAATTTCTAATGGATCTGTGTTGTCTCAAAACTGCTATATATATGGTACGAAAAAGGCAAAGGCATGCAGGAAGCAGTGGGGGACCAGTGTGGAGATCAAAAAAATTTCTCCTGCCCTGCACCGCTGGCCGCGATTTGAGGAGCAGTGATTCCAGTTCAACCAGCGAGGGAGGTAAGGGGGGGATGATTTTTAAAAACTGTATAGTCTGCCCCAGTTACTGGTAGATAAACCATGGCTAATACAATAGGGCAGCTTATCTACCAGTTTTAAAACTTGTGTAGGTTTTTTCGTGGCTTATACACTAGGGTGGCCTATATGCAGGAAAATACGATAATCACAAATATTGTGCATGTGAAATCAAGATGAAGAGTTCTCTGAATCCCAGTGGTAACCACCACCCGTGACTGGCAATCTTCAAATGGTTGCTCAGTACTCCTACATCTATCTCTGCTACCAACAGGGTTATTACCTCTGCTTGTATATAATCTTACTGAAGTAGATCTCTTCAGCAGCACTTTTTCCTACAAAATTTGATGAGTCTTACTTCAGAAATGTGATTTGCTTCAGTTTATTAGCCTATCATACAACGTTTAGGGCCAGATTCTGTAACCAGCATCAATATGGCGGCTGTCTTATAAATGGCCACCAATCATGCATCACATTGGTTTCAAAATTGAGCCTATGGTAAAGATAGGTGCCAGAAATGTAGGCCAGGGTTTTCTGGGCCTACATTTCCAGTGCCTATTTTTGCATGAATCATGCCTATGTACGTGTAATTGGCTGCCAACCTCCACTTCCAGTGTTGGCCACACCTTCTTTGGTGTCTGATGCCCTAAAGCGCCTATGTAGGTGCAATGTTGTCGCCTTTTATTTAGGTACCAGTAGGCGCTTCAACCTTTCCATTTTTCACCATTGCCAATGATGTTCTTCAATTAACATAGGCATTGATAAGGTGCCTACCGGTGTCTAAGTTTAGTCCCTGGTTTTAGAATTTCCCCCTTAGGGCCAGATTCTGAAACCAGCACCAATATCGATGGCTGCCTTTAAAGCGGTCGCTGATCGCGTATCAATCACTCACCACCACAGGTTTCAGAATCACTCCTACAGGAAAGATAGGTAGTGGAAATATGGGCCAGGGTTTTTCGGGCCTACATTTCCAGCACTTATCTTTACGTGAATCACGCTTATGTAGGCGCTTTAGGCCGCCTATTGCCACTTTCAGCATTGGCCATGCCTACTTTGGCATTCAGCGGCCTAAAGCACCTATGTAGGTGCCGTTTCTAATGGTGTTCTTCAATTTAACTTAGGTGCTGGTAGGGCGCCTACTAGTGCCAATTTTAGAACCCCCCCTCCCTTTAGTGCACATTAAAGGGGTATGTTATCAATGTGGGCTACTATTAAGACAGGTTATTTTACCATTAACCTGGATTATTAGTAACTAGGTCTCATTATATAAAATAGGACCTAGGTTCAAACAGTACAAGTTGTGGTAACCCATCTTAACAGTAGCCCATGTTAATAACTTTACCTCTAAATCAATTTAATGCCTACATGCCTCATTTTTTAAATTAAAACTTTGTGAGCGAATGAAAAAGAATCATAAAATTGTGGAAAAAAGCCAGATAACCAAATTGTACTGAACATTTTTATTCTGTGCAAATGCGCATGGTCAAAGTAATGGTGCACAAGTAGAGTCCTTCCTTCTATGCTTAGCAAGACACTAAGGGCTCCTTTTACGAAGGTGGGCTAAGCATTTTAGTGCACGCCCCAGATTAGTGCACGCTCTAGCGTGCGCTAGCTGAAAATCTACCGCCTGCTCAAAAGGAGGCGGTAGCGGCTAGTGCACACTGCAATTTAGCGCACGCTATTCCATGCGTTAAGGCCCTAATGCACCTTCGTAAAAGGAGCGCTAAGATCAACTTGGGACTGATGTCATGTTCCTATGTTTCTATGGAACACAAAAATGGAACCCAAAAATATATAGGGAGGAAAAAATATATAACTACTGCAAAACCTCCCCAACCCCAAGATAACCAACTGTCAAGGGGGAGAGACAAGAAGAAACCTCAATCTAAGTTAATCAGCAAATTACACGTAGTGTGAAACAGGAGAACCCTCAGTAACACAGCCGCCCACTAAGGGAAAGGCTGTCACCGGCTGACACTCAGAAAGAGTGTAAACTGTGAAACATCCCCGGGTTCTTCCTATGTTTCTATGAACAGGTCTGACTCAGCATGACTTTTTCTTATATTCTCAATTTAAATTGAAGAGTTGCCACTGGTTACTGATTGAAGGGTTCACAACATTTTTCGTTCAAGGATACCTGCTGAAGAATATTTTTGTTAAATATCTATGGGCCCCTTATATAAAGCTGTTGTAACGATGATCAAGTTTCAAGTTTATTTAAAATTTATTATACCGCCTAATCAGACTTTTAGGCGGTGTACATCGATAAAAAGGTAATTATATAAGATACATTAAAAAAAAAATCAAAGAAAAAGAAACATCTAAATTAGTAAATATAAACATCACTGGGGAAATTTAGTACGACAAATAAGTGTAACAAAAGGAAAGAGGGATAGAACAGCAAAATTAAAAGAAAAGGAACACAGAGGGAAAAACAGAAGGTAGGGGGGAAAGAACTTAGCTGGGAAATGCCGAATTGTCCTTATGAGGACAATTACAATTCAAAGGCATCACTGAACAGAAAAGTTTTTAGTTTGGATTTGAAGTCATTTAAAGTTGGTTCTTCTCTTAGATAGTTAGGTATGGAGTTCCAGAGGGAGGAGGTGGTAACTGAGAAGATACATTCAGTTCCTTTGAGCTTCTTGTGTTTACCTCAAAAGCATTGCTACAGCAGCGTATCTATCTGTACACACACAAAATTTTTGTATGAGTTATATTCTCAGTGGAATTGTCCCTCTCTTACCAGGGTTCAAATTAAGATGTTTTATCAATAGTGTTAAAATAAAGAGCATCCTAGGAGTTCAAAAAAATTTTCTCAGCACTGCATTGCTTGTACTGTATATGAAACATCTGCTTAACTCTAATATGCTAAATTCATCAAAACAAATTCTGAGATGTTTAGAAGCGCTCCAAAAGTGCCATCACTCTCCAGTTATCACATCTCCTTATCTTGGTTCAGAAATAATTCTTCCCAAAGCCACAACACAGAGTAAAACAATTATCATAGTGCCTATTCCGATTCCCTTTACCATCCTTTCCATCGTTTCAGGAGGCAGTATTCCAAATCATTCTATGATATTACCTCTTGTGTTGTTTTAGAATACATCTGCCATATGAATTTTCTGCATTTTAAAATTGAAAATGCTGCTGGGGAAAAAAAACTTTTGCTTGTAAAGCATTTTTTTCTCATGCTATCTTGTAGTAACAATACAAAAAAAAAGGAGATTCATTTTGTTCTGTTCTATTAAGAGTCTGTCAGAAGTTCTCAGTTCATTTCCTTTGTATATCCATACTGAACATCGGTAGAGCTCCATTAATTGTATTCACAGCGATGTAGTTATTCTTCTTTGAATTCACTCTTCCAGTTCTCTGTTTTCTTGCCAATCTCTTTTATTGTATATTTAGATCTCATTGTGCATTTACATTCATTTAGAATGATGTTTTTCAAACCAACACTGTATTGCTTTATCAACTTAGAATATGTGTGTTATCTTCCATTTCAGCTGTAGAACAAGCATGACAAATTATTATAGAAATATCTCAACAAAACCAAGAGATTCATTCATCTCTGCTGTTTTGGACCAATCAGGGAATTATGTAGGTTTTTTGCTGAATTTCAACCCCAATGTTAAAGGATCTATATAAGAGATATATGGAATTGGCAACAAATGAAAAAAATGTATATATATGGATTAAAATCATAATGAAATCTGGAGGCACATAGAGTGAGGAGGAAGATCTATGGATGCTTTGTTAAAGCTAAGGTTCTGCCCAATAAAATGGACACTCATGCCCTTTTTCCCATTTCCAATCCACTTTCACAACCCCTAACACAACAATAAGAGACTACAAACTCAAATCAGTAAAAAGTAGTGACAAACTTGGTCACACCTTTATTAATACTTTAAAAACACCCTTAAAACAGTCAGCATCTTGTGACCAGTCAGACACAAGGCCTGCCATGGTCCCAGTTAAGTCAGGGAAAAATGTAAAAGTAAAATCCCGGAAGGAAAATGCCAGGATTTCCCAGGATGATAATGTGGGGGATAATGCCAGTGGCCACCAGGAGGAGCCAGATTTATCTGAAGATGAAGGGAGTGAGTTTTGTTCTAGTCACCACCAGGGGAGCTCAAGAGGCCCCTGGTCTTCTGCTGACACCATCAGAACAGGGCACGCCCCTAGGGTAGATAAGCCAGCAGTGGCATTCAAACCAGCAAGCCGGTTAGGGAGGAAGTTTAAGTCTTGCCTCCCTAAGGAGCCACCTGGGCCAAGCAGGGACAACAGACCTATACCGATGGAATGGACTGAGGCTGAACAAGCAGAAGACTTACCATTCCTGAGCGAGGAGCTTATGGACTTCCAAGAAGCTTGTACTGGCTGTGAATCCAATTATCCTGAATTAATGCAGGTGGACCTGGCTTCAAGCCACAAACAGTGAGTGTGATGTGTTTTGGACTGTTTGTGTGCTGTCTTCTGGAATGTTGATTTTGAGGAAGCTGTGAGAGAGTGTGGGGAGAGGTTTTGCTTCCACCTTGGGAGGGAATTTGTGAAAGCCTATCTTAAGGCCTTTATTTTGGCAAAACCTATTGCACTCTCCTGTTCCTGGCAGACATATACTGTTGCCAGAGGCTATCCTTTATTTTCTTTAATGACTGAGAATTAAGGAAACTAGAATGCTGAACTTTAGTTTTGATTTAATAAAATACCTGCTTTGGAGCAGGCAGAGCTGGCTCTGTAGCGAGCTGAAGTCACAAGAGTAATTGAGACTTATTAAGCAGTGGAAGAAAGTTTGGACTTTATTTTTGGACTGCTTTATTTTCTTGCCCCTTTTGGCAGTTTTGTTTTTTTTTTGTTTTGTCTTTAATGCTGTAAGGAATCCTGACGAATGTAACAAAGTTTGAGGAATTACTTACCTGCCTTAAGAGTTGAGTAAACTGAACTATTGCTCTAAGCAACCCTATTGTTGGGACTTTATTTTTGAGTTTAATTTTGAGTGCTGTTGAAGAGTCCGGTCCTGCAGGGTGACTCCATGTCGGGTCACACGCTAGTGCACTGTTTGTTGTAGCCACCAGGATTTCTACAGAGCCCTGCATTGGGCTATAGTGGTGGCCACAATCTATGGTAACTCAGTAGGCGCCTACCACTTTTAGGTATGCGCCTACCAGAAGTGGGCATCTTTAGGGGCAGATCCTAAGCGGACCAAAGGCGTATTTTGTGTGTAGGAGCCTAAATGGACTTAGGCAAGCATCTAACTTGGGTGCCAGTATTTAGGCCAAGAAAACCTTGGTGTAAATAAGGTTAGGGTGCTTACCTGGGCCTAAGTTCACTTTAGCCACTGCTAAGCACGATTCTATATAGACAGTGTCTAACTTAAGATTGACATGCGCTTTGCATTGTGTTTCTCACACGTTTTAAATGCCATTTATAGAATCGGGGCCTTAGTGCATAGCATGCTAAATAGCCAAAGTATGCATAGGCAAGCGTAGGAGAAATGTTATCAAACTGGGCTACCGTTAAGACTGGTTATTATACCAGAAGTCACACTATTTTAGCTCAGGAGCCCATTTTAGCCCATGTTGATAACTTCCCTTTAATGCACAGACTTAAATATTTTTGGAAGGGTTTGGGAGTGGGTGGGGATGTGTAGGGTGATTATAATTGTACATCATTCTGGTAGTTTTTGTTAACTTATAAGCAGTATATGAAATGTTAATATAAATTTAGTTTTAAATAGTGTAGAACAGTGGTCTCAAGCTCGCGGCCCACCAGGTACTATTTAGAGGCCCTCGGTATGTTTATCATAATCACAAAAGTAAAATAAAACAGTTTCTTGATCATAAATTATAATATTATTATTAAGACTTAGCCAAAAGGAAAGATTTATAAACTATAGAGTTTTACCTCATGCAAAATTGTTATTTCTTTAATAAGACATTACCGGTAACTATTTTTCTGAGGCCCTCCAAATTCCTACAGATCCAAAATGTGACCCTGCAAAGGGTTTGAGTTTGAGACCACTGGTGAAAAACTAGGTTCTGTAACTAAATAACTTGCCCTATTCATGTACAGCCTCAACTTTGTGTTACAGTATATGTACAGAAGTAAAAAAAAGCAAATGTTTTTCCCCCCCCTCTGGCTGTTCTTAAAAATACTCAGTTACTATACCCATGGGGTCTCACTTTTACTCATTGCGGGATCATACTTGACAGCAGCACCTTCAAAAAAAAAAATCATGTTCTGTAGATCCCTAGCTATATAGCTTTTTAAGTTCTTAAGCATAAGCTTAGAATTATCTGTGTTAAACGAATCACATACTATGAAACACAAATTACATTAATATTACAAATACACTAATGGAAAAAAAAAGATAGAATGTGGTTTTAATCATGATAAACAGAGTCTAGCAATGTGTCTTAACAAGACAGCTGTCATATAGGGGGATGGACAAACGGTGAAGAGAAGTTATGCATATTACTGTAAAATTTTAGAATTCAGAAGTAAATTGAAAGGGAGAGAGATGACGTAAATGGACATTTGGAGATTGTATTTAGTTCCTGGCATATGCTGCACTGCAGGCCAGCCTAATCTGTTTTGCCTCCTACTCAGCTGAGATGTTAAAAGGCATCTAGGTCAGATTTTAACTTGCTAGCAGTAAATGACAGCAATTGAAGACCAGTACGGCACATCTAGGGCTCCTTTTACTAGCGGTTTTTAGCGGTTTTAGCGCATGCAGCATTTTAGCGCACGTTAAACCCACGCTACGTGGCTAGAACTAACGCCAGCTCAATGCTGGCATTAAGGTCTAGCACGGGCTGTTTCACGCATTAAAGCCCTAACGCGGCTTAGTAAAAGGAGCCCCCAGTCTGCCCAGAAAGGTGCCCAAATTATATGTGCTGCTCCATGCAAATTACCTTCCCCATACCTACATCTAATATAATAAAACGGTAAGCCGTGCATGTGCACTTCCTATGCGTGCGCCGGTTTTCCGTGAGCTGTAGCGACCCATAGGAAGTGTGCATGCGTGGCTTACGGTTCTGTTTTTCGGTCTGGCCTGCTCCCTGCCGTATTGCATTTTTTAGTTGAAAGACGCAGCTGTGGCTCCTCTCACGATCCCCGCCTGCGTCGGACTTCCGATGCAGGTGGGGATCATGAGAGGAGCCACTGCCGTGTCTTTCAACTAAAAAAAAAATTACGGCAAGGCGAGCAGGCCAGACCAGACCGAAGCTCAAGACCGCGGGAAGGGAAGGGAAAGGGGGGCCGACAAAGAAGAGGACTCCAGCCGCAAGGAGCCGAACGGAGCAGCCAGATCGCAGCAGGCCAGAACACAGGGGAGGGGCCGAACGGAGCAGACAAGATCACGGTAAGAGAAGGGAAGGGGTGGGGGAAATGCTGCAACTGCTGCACAGGGACCTGGAGGGGAAGACAAATACCGCTGCTGCTGTACAGGGAAGTTGGTGGGGGAAGGAAATGCTGTTGCAGGGAAGTGGGATGGAAATACTACTGCACAGGGAAATGGAGGGAAAGAATGACAGACAGACAGCAGGAGGGAGGGAGACAGACAGAAAGGAAGAAAGACACAGGGGCAGGGAGAGGGACAGAAAGACAGACAGAAAAAGGGAGCCAAGGAGAGAGAGAGAGACAGCGGGAGAGAGACAGAAAGAAAGAAAGACAGACAGACATATATTCTAGCACCCATTAAGGTGCTTAAGGACTAGTAACATAACATAAAACTCACTTGTATACCGCAAATACCATTAAGTTCTATGTGGTTCACAGACTAGTAATACAAATGAATAAACATCCAATTTCTAACTTCCAAAAGATTCCCTAAAAAGATACGTTTTTAAGGCATGTCGAAATTGTTGCTACGAATTTGGGAATGTGAATATATGAATTAAATCCCTTGTCCATGAGGCTGCCTGAAAAGATAATCATTCCTGAAATTTCTGATATTTACATCCCTTTACAGAAGGGATGTAATGAATGAGATTTTCTAGGATGTTTAGAGTTTGTAATGATAAAAGATTCTATAAGATACTCAGGAATTGAGCCTGTTAGTGCCTTAAAACAAATACAGCCGAACTTAAATTTGACCCGTGCCTCAACTGGAAGCCATTGCAATCTATGATAAAAATCAGTGACATGATCATACTTCTTTAAGTTGAAAATCAATCTGACTGCTGCATTCTGAATTATGCGTAGTCTATGAAGATTTTTCCGAGTACCAGCAATATGAACAATGTTACAATAGTCCAATTGACTAAGGACAAGTGATTGAACCAACAATCGAAAGGAGTTAATATCAAAATATACTCTAATAGTTCTTAGTTTCCGTAAAGTATAGAAACCCTTTCGAACCAACGAGTCAACCTGATTTTTCATAGTAAGGGTACGATCTAAAATTACACCAAGTATCCTTGTCTTTTGGATTTTAAATACCACTCTATGCAGGTTGCCCCCTCTATCCCTTTTTAAAAGTGTAAAAGCCCAGTGGTATAATAAGGGGGGGGGAGGTCCACCATGGGTGCCATCTTGGTGGGGGTGCAGGAACCTGTCCTCCTCTCTGCTCCCCACTACCACACATGTGCACCCCTTCCCCCGTACCTCTTTAAAATTCCCGGCACGAGCAGTAACTCTAACATGCTGCTCACACCAGCATCAGCTCTTTCTCCGACATCACTTCCTGGACCTGTGCCTAGGAAGTGACATCAGAGGAAGAGCCGATGCTGGTGCGAGCAGCAGGTTGGGGTTGCTGCTCATGCCGGGAATGTTATAAAGGTGCGGGGAAATGGAAGGGGCGCATGAATGGCAGAAGGGGGCAGGGAAGGAGTGGATGGGGTGGGGGGGGCAGAGAAGAGGGCAGGGGAGGAGCACCACTGCTTCAGGCACCCCTCACTCTCGCTATGCTTTTACAGAAGCCATATAAATTTTGTTCACTCTTTGTAGCTTTATTTCATGTCCTCTATTTCTATAGCCTTTCTGTTTTTGGGTAAAAAAAAGTTTGTTTATTAACATCTTTCAAGCATTTAAATGCTTGTATCATATCTCTCTCCAGTCATAAGACTGTACAGGGGCTTGTCATGCCACTGGACCTAGCGTGCATCTGAGAAGCTGAAAGGGTAGAGGCTGGAGAAAATTTGGGGAGGGGGCTCAAGAGGAGAGCAAATGGTAAGGGGAGCTGGAAAGCATGGAGGGGGGGCTGTAGAGGAAAGCATCGGGGAAGAGTTTGCAGAGCATGAGGGAGACAGTCCAAAATGTTGTTTATAGCCCATTATCAGTAGCAAAAGAAATATTTTAGTAGCTTAATATTCATTTTTATTGTTTAGTTGCCACATGCACTTTTTTGAGTTAATTAGATATAGAATGTACAGCTGAATTAAATATTGTTAAACTAGTAGATGGAATTCCTATTAAAGCAGCAGTCAATAAGGGTTGAGAAAGGATAGGCTTTTAATGTGACAATCTGGTGTGTGATTTTTATTACATTTAAATAGATGTGGAATAGGGTTGATTAGCCTTGTTGTACTTTCTGCTTTAAGAGAGAGAGAAGAACATGGCATTAAGGAATACAGATGCTTCAGTGTGCTTTTGTGCAGTTTAATTTTGTGTTTACCATTATATATCGTTTACAAGAGGTTGTGCGTTCAAACCCACACTGCTCCTTATGACCCTGGGCAGGTCACTTGGTTCCCCACTGCCACAGGTATATTAGATAGTGTAGACTGTGAGCTCACTGGGACAGGCAAAGAAAAACGTTTGAGTACCTGAACAAATTCATGTAAACCGTTCTGAGCTCCCCTGGGAGAACGGTATAGAAAACTGAATAAATAAATAAATAAATATTGCGTATATATGAAGAACTGTCATTACAATTTGTGCAATTATTATGGGAGCAGCCTTGGATAGGGTCTGGGGTAGAGCTTGGGTATCCCCAAACAAAAAGGAGTTCCACCTCCCCTGCCTGTGCTCCTTCAGGATATAAGTTTCAAAACCAGGACTGGCCAAAAAGACTCCCTTCTGGAAACATTAACTGCCTGTTTGACAAAGCCGCACAGCAACAGACCCAAAGCCCTTTAAATCTCTCTGGGCTTCGGGGCCGTTACCGTGCAGCAGCCGCTAGCACGGCTTTGTTAAACAGGCCCGAACCTTAGATCATTGATAGGCGGTATATAAATAATTGCTAAACTTGGAAATTTGGATCATGACCATTGAGTAAATAAGAGATGTATTATACTTGATTTTTTATTTTTTATTTTTTTTAAGAGTTAGGAAACTAATCCTAGTTTCATTACTAGGGATGTATAAACAGTTTCAAGGAATCCTGATTGTAAACATATTCTAATTATGTTCATTGGATAATTCTGACCTTTTGTAAATCACCGTTCTGTGCTTTCAACAAAAGCAGCACAGACAATAACTATCTCAAGATAATTTCAGCTGTAAATTATGTTTGATATAAACTGATAATTATACCATCAGTAATCATTATTATTAGAAAATATAATCATCTCTTTTCCCTAGAACTGCGTATTTTTAATGCATTTTACACAGTTACATTCTGCAATGCTTCTTAAAACCATGCAACTCTTTTCACTCTTATTTATATCGCTGCCCTTGATTAGAATGGAGAGCTGGTTCAATAACTCTCCAAAAAGTTTTTAAAAACCTGTAATTTTAATTCAATTGCTTTAAAGTTCAGCAGCCAGCTGGAATACGTAGCCAATCTATATATAAAAGCACGCTTGGCAGGAGTCATTAGTTTACCTGTGGAGGAGCTTAGAGCATATGGATTTTTTAAAAGCAACCAGTATGCAGGGTATTATTGATTGGAGATCTTTCACTGCATTTAGCATCTGCACAGAACTGGGCTCAAGATGATCAAGCTGCCATAGAATAAAGCCATGAGAAGTTTCACCGCGGACTATGAGAATTACTTAGTATCTCAAAGCTGCATACTCTGGGAGCCTGATACAAATAATTTAAGGAATTTTTAAAATCCCCATATTGCTTTCATGGCTATGGGTACTTCCAATAATTAATACTAAATAAGGACACATTTTAAATAACACCTAATACAAAAACAGTGTGTAAGTACAGACAAACTATGTTCAGTTTATTCCTGCCATAGGAGTGTATCTGTAATATTAATTCTACTGCCTCAACTGTCTCAAGCACTAGTGGCTCATAATCAAAACTGAATATGTCTAAAAACCCTCCCAATTCAGCACTTGAAAGATCTAAAAGACAGGTTGTCCAAGTGCCGATAATCAAAATGGCTTTTTTAGACATATCCAGGGACTTTTTAGGCCTCTGAATCCTGCTGTGCTCCTAGAGCTGAAAGGGGTGTTTTTGGAGGAGTGGTTAGGGCAGAATGTGGGTGGGATGTGGGCCAACCTAGACTTAGTTATCCTGCACGGATAATCAAAGGTTTGACGAGACTACCTAGACGTTAGTTATATGTTGTGACAATGTAAAGACATGTATAATGTAAACACGTATAAGTGCCTAAAAGGTATTCAAAGTGACCAGATAACCACTGCAGGGACAAAGTAAAGACCCCCATATAGACACTCTGTATTCACTGTCCCTGCTGCATCCCCATAAAGTTCAGAATAAAAACGTACATACCTGCCTCCAGAACATCAGCACCTGGCATAGGAAAGCCTAGTAGAGCCGCACAGAGGTGGCTTAAGTAGTCTGGGGGTGGGCTCGTTAACCATAAAAAGGAGGACCCAGGCCAATAAGTCAATTTAATTACTACATCAATGGTGGAAAATATGAGCCCACCCAAACCCTACTGTACTGCCATATAGGTACCACCTTTAGCCATAAGGGCTAGTAGGGTTGTAGGCAGGTGGGTATAGTGGGTTTGGGGGGGTGTTGGAGGGCTTACCATGACCTATAAGGGAGTTGTAGTGATATGTTTATGTGGTACCCTGTTTGTGCCCTGTAAGGTGCCCCACTGCTCTCATGCCATGTCTGGGTGGCCAGTCCATCACAATGCTGGTCTCTCCCACATCCAAAAGGTCTTGTTCTGGACATTTCAGACTTGGACAAATTTTTGGTTGAGAATGTTGTATAAAGATAGACGTAGTGGTGGTCTGGATGATTAAATGCCTGGATATATATAATAGATAGATGATTTTTGATCAAAAATTGTTTTGGACGTACTTTTCAAGAATGGACATTTTTACGCTGCCCACTTGACTAGCACCTTACGCCCAATTCAGACTTAGATGTTTCTATTGATTATGCTCCTTCACGATTTTCAGGAGCACAGAAACTTATCATTGGCTGATGGTCCCAGAAAAAAAAGAGCACTCAAAAACCACAAAAACAGTAAGTGCTCAAAAACTTGGTATACCATCCAACATAAATGGGCATAAATGGGAAGTACTCAGACTGGAAGAAAGTAACTAGCGGTGTGCCTCAGGGCTCAGTTCTTGGGCCTATCTTATTCAATATCTTCGTAAATGACCTGGAAGAAGAAACGACCAGTGCTATCATCAAGTTTGCAGATGACACAAAACTATGCCGAGCAATCAGGTCACAAAAAGACAGCGAAGAACTCCAGAGAGATTTGAAGCAACTTGAGAGATGGGCTGAAAATTGGCAGATGAGTTTTAATGTAGAAAAATGCAAAGTGATGCACCTGGGCAGTAAAAACAAGGAGCATGGGTACAAACTGTTAGGTATAACATTGGGGAAGAGCAATCAAGAAAAAGACCTGGGAGTACTGATAGATAGAACCCTGAAGCCATCGGCTCAATGTGCAGCGGCGGCAAAGAAAGCTAACAGGATGTTAGGCATGATAAAGAAAGGAATCACGAGTAGATCAAGGGAGGTCATAATGCCGCTTTATAGAGCAATGGTCAGACCACACCTGGAATACTGTGTCCAACACTGGTCTCCATACCTGAAGAAGGATATAACACTACTGGAGAGGGTGCAGAGGAGAGCGACGAAGCTAGTAAAAGGTATGGAGAACTTGAGCTACAAAGATCGCCTCAGAAAACTGGGACTATTCACCCTTGAGAAGAGAAGACTGAGAGGGGATCTGATAGAGACTTTTAAATTGCTAAAAGGAATTGACATAATGGAGCAAGCTCACTCACCAACAGGGGGAAAGGATGGTGAGCAAGAAACAGCGTTATTCACATTGGCAAATGTAACCCAGTCTCGGACCAGAGGTCATGGCCTGAAGCTGAGAGGGGACACGGCCAAGACAAACGTCAGAAAATTCTGCTTCACACAGCGAGTGGTGAACGCCTGGAACTCTCTCCCGAAAGAGCTGGTGGAGGAAACCACCGTTCTAGGATTTAAGGGAAAATTGGACGCACATCTTCTTGCAGAAGACATTGAGAGATACGAGTGACATTGTATTCGCCAGGGTGTGCCTGGCTGGGCCTCCGCGTGTGCGGAACGCCGGACTAGATGGACCCCGGGTCTGATCCGGTGCAGGCATTTCTTATGTTCTTATGTTCTTATAACTAAGAAAAATTCTCTAAACAGATCACTCCTATAACCAGGAAGAACTTACAAATTACTCAGAAGGTTCTCAAAACAACAAAAAAGAGAAAGAAAATACTATCAATATCAAAAAGATTTATCTTTGAAAGCTATTTTTTCTGGAACCATTAGCCAATGATAAGTTTCTGTGCTCCTGAAAAGCATAGTTTTTGGGACAGTTGAGGCTGTCTTCTATGCTTGTTGAGACTTTGAGGCTTCTGTGTTCCCCCCCAAATAAGACACTGTCTTATATTAATTTGGGGCCCAAAAAAGGCATTAGGTCTTATTTTCGGGTAGGTCTTATTTTTTCATGTACAATGATTATCTCTCCCTTCCTCTCCTCCACCCCAATTCTTCCTATTTCCTTTCTCTCCCCCACATGTGCAGCATCTTTCCTCCCATCTCACCCATCCCCTTGTGCAGTATCTTTCTAGCCCTCCCTCCCATCCCTTGTGCAGCAGAACCCTTGCAGCTTCTATCCCTCACTTCCTCTCATCCCTCTGTGTAGCATCTTTCTATCCCTCCGCCACCGCCGTGCACCTCCCCCCATCTCTTCCTCCCATCTGAACCGCGAGACAGGAATACCTTATAACAAACCGGTGTCGGCACTCGGCAGCAATCTGCACAGGCTGCTTCATGGCCTTCTATCTCCCAGGTGTTCCTCTGCCTCGTTGCTGATGACATCAGCAGCAGAGGAATGCCCAGGAGATAGAAGGCTGCAAAGCAGCCTATGTAGATTGCTGCCGAGTGCTGACGCTGCCGGTTTGTTATAAGATATTCCTGTCTTGCGGTTCAGAAGGGAGGGAGAGATGAGTCAGTGGGGGGGGGGTGCACAGCGACGGTGGGGGGAAGTGCTGCTGCTGCCGGCGACTAGGGCTTATTTTGGAGGTAGGTCTTATTTTGGGAGAAACACGGTATTTCAGTAAAATTAATATTAAAGATCCACTCCTATGGCAGGAATAAACTGAAGATAGTTCATCTGTACTTACACACTTTTTGTATTATGGGTACTTTAAGCCATATTCTATAAACAGCACCCATTTAGATGCTGCTAGGTGCCCTAATTATGAATGCCTAGCTATGTCTAAGTCTGGGATCCATACCAAACTTAATTTTTTTAATTGGCTTAATCAGCATGGCAATTGACCACACGTTGGCTTTCAGGCAATAAAAAATAAATAAATAAAAATTAAGCAATTGAGTTTGGCACCAAACTCTTAGGATGCTTTCAACACCTAAGTGGAGGTGCCCTGGGAGTGGCTTTAAGTATCTGGCCAATCAGAGGCTTAGGCCACTCCCAGTGCATCCCAGAATGTACTGGGAAGGAGGCCTAAGACTCTGGTTGGCCCAGGTGCCTAAATACCCTCCTATGGGAGAGACCTTAAGCACCAGGGCCAATCAGGGTCTTAGCCTCCTCTCCGGTGTATCCCAGGATGCACCTGGAAGGGAAAAGTCCGCCATTCTG
This sequence comes from Geotrypetes seraphini, assembly GCF_902459505.1. Lineage (NCBI taxonomy): Eukaryota > Metazoa > Chordata > Amphibia > Gymnophiona > Dermophiidae > Geotrypetes > Geotrypetes seraphini. The sequence continues at coordinate 9,952,809 of NC_047095.1, read as the reverse complement.
AAGAGGTGGTTCTTCCAGCTAGAGGGAGTAGACATCCCTCTGGCTGGTCTTGCTGATAAAGGTACAGGGGGGGGTCTGGTTGGGCTTTGGGGGGTGAGTGTTGGGGTTTCGGGGGTGGGGGATTTGGGGGATCTTGTATTTGGGGGACTGCCAGCAGGAGAGAGTGAGCATCCCTCCTTCTGGGGATTGTTTTGGGATTTAAGGCAGGAAGGATTGGGCATCCCTCCTGCCAGGATTGTGGTGGGGTTTGGGGTTCCCTGCCACTGCCGCTCAGCTGATCGCAGTAAGGAGATTCCCTTGCTGCGATCAGCTCAGCAGCAACACAAATCTCTAAATGGCACCTGTGACATGGACTCTGGTTAGAGAATTTGGAGTGGTTAGGCAGGGTTAGACGGACAGACATGATTCTGTATAGGAAACCCATGTGTGTTTCATAAAAGCCGCTTATGCAGCTGCTGAGACCGGACGTCCTATATGGAATCAGGCCCTTAATGAATGGCCATTAAAATATTACCACATGAGATCTTATAGCCAGGTTTTTTTGTAAGCTCACATGCTAGTCCTGCACTAGTGCACGGTATGCACCATGCACTAAACCTCATATAGAGCCCCTTTTACAAAGCTGAGGTAGGGATTCCTGGTGTGGCAAATGTGACAATGGCCATAGGAACTGAATGGGCTTTATCACATTTGCCGTTTGGGAATCACTGCCACAAATTTGTAAAAGGAGCCCATAGCTTTAGCCACTAATACAGCTAGAAGTTCTTGCTTTATAAATCTAAGTGTTTTATATCAGTAACGCATATCTTGGGTATTACATTTCCAATTTCATGGAGTGATTTTTCACCAAAAATTGGCTCAGACGCCAACAAGTTAAATTTCTGCTGTTGCCAAAATGTGGGGCAACAAACAAGGTTAAATTATTAAAGCCTTTTAGAAGGAAGTAGAATATAATAGATGGATAAATAATAGAACAGTGAGAAGCACATCAACGAACAATTAAATGCATTGTGTTGTTGCTTTTTTCTCTTGCTCAGAATAAAGCAGCTAAGACAAAGAAGAAAGCACATTTTTCATTGGCTTCAAATATGAATCATGTTTACCTGTTGCGTACCAGTGAGGATACCATTTTATGGGCCCCTTTCACAAAGCTGCAGTAGCGATGCGGCTGCGGTAAATGCGCCGAAGCCCACAGAAAGTGATTTTGTGGAAACCGAAATAGTGCCAGCTGGTAATATAACCTGATATTTTTTTTCTGATACAATATCAAAAAAAAAAAAAACCCCAATCAAGGTCCTCTTTTACAAAGGTGCGCTAAGCGTTTTAGTGAGGATTTAGTGCGCATGCGCTAATCGCTAACACGGCCGTGGGATAACATGCACACATTAGCGTTTAGCACGTGTTTAGCGTACCTTTTTTAAAAGAGGGGTTAAGTTTTGTATTAAAAAGTGCTGGGTCAAGAAATTGAGAAAAAAAATTTGCCACTCTCCATTATAGTATGGCTTCAAATTAGAGAGTGATGCAATGACAAAGACCTCACACCATCCTCACATTTTCATCCTCTCCCCTGCAGTGAAGCTCATTTTTCATCCCCATTCTCTCACCATCCCTGCAGTCTTAATTGACTTCCCCGCATCTCCCTGCTCAAAGCAGAAAGATAATTTTATGCAATTTTGTGGGTCTACGGCATTGCAGATTAATATTTGAAGCCTGTAGTGGGGATTGTTTTTATTGAAAGAACATCAATAAAAGTACAACTTCTGATGCATTCTGGGTTATGTACTGTGCAAAGAAAACCAATTCTGGTCCTCGAGAACTACAGGCAGATCAGGTTTTCAGGATATCCACAATAAATATGCATAAGACAGATTTGCATCTCAAGGAAGCAGTGCATGGTTCTTGAGGACTGGAATTGCCTACGCCTGTTCTAGACAATAATTTTAGTTCTAATTATTCATGCATAAGACATATCAAGAACAGCCCTCAGAATATCATGCACAAATAACTTAGTGCTTTTTTTTCTGTGTGAAAGCAAACCAATACCACATGGCTTAGTATTTTTCTCAGTGTGAAGGCAAACCAAATAACACACAATGTCCATTTCCAAGCAACAAAACAAAGTCGGCAAATAAAGAAAACAAATTCAGTCAAGTACAGCCCTCAGAATATCATATGTGAATAACAGTGTTTTTCTCTCAGTCATTTCCATGAACCTTAAAAACCTATAAAGGCAATCCTTAACATTAACCTATAACACATGGCTGTAATTTGTCATGGTGGTTTTGGTTCCTCGGGTCCTCTTGGTTACTCCGGTCACTTGAGTTTTCTCGGTCACTCGGGATCTCTCAGTCAATCTGGTCAAGTTCAAAGGTCCTTGGCCCTGATCTAGATACTTTAGTCCAGTTCACAGGCCTTTGACCATGCTCTGGCCACTTAGGTCACGTTCAAAAGCCCTTGGCCATGCTCTTTAGTCAAATTGGAGCTTACTGAGAATTATGCTCATATCCTCATTCATTCTCCCAAGGGTCACCTAAGAGCTCCAGAAGAAACTCTTCCTCACTAGGGAAGACAGTCTCAAGTCATCATGGATGCCACCCTAGTTGTTTAGTCTTGACACAACCATCCAAAAGTTATCTTGTCCTTCTGCTCAAGTCTTTTAGTCAACTGGGGTGAAAGTCACTATTTGTCCCCCTTTTCTCTTCCCCAAGAGTATTTCTTCTTCACAAATCAATCACTTTCTGTATCACAAATTCATATGCAAATTGTCTCTTGTTAAGAATCCTGGTCAGGCCCAAGTTGTCTTCTGATACAGTATTCTTTCCACCCCCTAGCAGGTGATAGAACATATATCCCGTCAAAATGGCTTATTGCCTTTTCAGTGAGAAAACAAACAGGGCATGCTTCAGAAAAAAAGGAGGGCGGATTAAGACATTCAGGTTTTACTTCCATTAAAAGCAATGGAAGTAAACCCAAATGTCTCAATCTATCCTCCTTTTTCTGGAACCATATGATAACCCTAAGACAGTGGTCTCTGCTAATTTTTAAGTGAGTCCAAAAGGGCTGAAGAAGAACCAACAAATATTTTCCTACTTAGGGTCATGCCACCAATAACTCTTCTAAACTTTCATTCCTACCAGAACACCTGGCCTAGATCACACATGCAGAACGAAAATAAACCCTATGCAAATACAGGACCTCAAACTAAAAGGACTAATATATACAAATGACTCAAGTTCCCAAAGATAAGAAGATCCAAACAGTAACAGAACCTTGATTGCTTTGTTGCTCAAGTTAGGATAACTACTACATAAAAAAGTTTTTAAAAATTACTTGCATTAGTTTTCAAGGACCAATCACATCTGGGTGCTTGTCTGGGCAACTGTATCCTTACACACACAGATGCTCATCACATTGCAGCCTTTTGTGTGCATGATGTACATGTCATCCATCCTACTTATGAAGGGAATTTTTAAAATTAAAGTAAAATTCTGGAATCTCTTGTGGCAAACTCGGAATCTCTTCAGGGCACACCACACAGTTTGAGAGACACTGCCCTATATGAATTGTTCTGTTTTATGCTAGACATTTTTTTATTTTTGTTCTACCTGTATTTTTACCTCTCTAAGTAGTCAATTCCTTTTATGGGTGCTAATGCAGATAATAAAAGTTTATGAAATATGTGCTGGCTCTACCTAATAGTCTACTACACCTTTTTTCTGTTAATGAGAATCCCACTATTGAAGCTCAGAGACAGCAAGAGTACATAGTTCTTAATAGCGTTACATAGAGAGCAATGCCATGGTTAGAAATCAAAGAAGCACATTCACCTGCAGCTCTTTCCATTGTGGATTGCATTCAGGAATTTTACGTGAGACAGTCCAATGCCTGGACCCTTATGCAGACAGAGTCTCATTCCATTTGGAAGCTATAACAGGTTGATCTCTTTCCTATGTGCGGGGGAAAAGATATGCTCATACATATTCTTGTCTTATCAGCCTTGCCAAATGCTAAGACACATAAAGAGATTGTAGCATCGCTAAAGGCTCATTTGTCACCTACTGCATCCATCATTGTGCAAAAATGATGTATTGCCAGTTATATGAATGAACCTGTGTACTACTGCAGATTCTTAAACATCATGCTTTTTACCTGTCTAATCTATGGAGTCCATAATAAAGGACTTCAGCATCATCTCCTTGCTGAGTCAAATCTGACCCTTTGAACAATGCAAGAAAAGGCTTTGGCAGCTGAAACGGTGCTGTAGTACATGAAAGAAATGTGGGTCACAGTGACAGATGTGGATATTGTCAGCCACAATAAGAAAGCCATTCAGCACTTAAACCAAGGAGCTATGCTTCCAAGCTGCTTTAGCTGTATGCAGATTAAACTGAGCAGATCATTTCTGCAAAAGAAAAACCAAACAAACATTGAATGAGCATATGAATCAAAACTCAGTGGTGAGAGGCATGGTGGATAATAAGAACTCTGATCCTGTAACATATATATTGGATACAGAAATGGGTTCTGATAGTTGGTTACTATAAAGCACCTAATCCAGAAATGTTAACCACAGTCTAGTGACCACAAGCATCCGTTGGGTCTATTCTCCAATGGCAAGTCCACACCCTTGCAGCACTGGAGTGTGGTGCTGGTTATGGCTATACATTGGTGTACAAGCCTGCCAAAGAAATTGTCCATGCAGATGCCTTGATCCACCTGCTGTTTATGGTAACAGACTTTGGTTTTCTGTCTACAGCTGAAGATGATACTCTTGACTCATTGAGGACTGACACTTGGGCCCTAATTCTGTATAGGACGCCCAGGAGAGGTGTCCTTTACAGAATCGGTCCTACACTAAACCCCGATTCTGTAACCAGCGTCCATGTTAGAGAATCGGGTTAAATTAGACGCGGCCGCTATACTTACCTAGCCTGGGCCAATCAGGTCTTAGGATTAGTGGGGATGGGCGGACCCGCTATGCCTAAGGCCTGATTGGTCCAGGCTTCTAGAGCCTGTGCCAATCAGGCCTTAGATTTAGCGGGGATGGGCCGGGAAGGGGCAAGCCCGTCTCATTTCCACGAGGCGGGCACGTCGGCTGGACGGCAGCAAGACCCGTCCAGCCGACCAACATGTAAAGGTTAGTTTGGGAGGGAGGTTCATCGGGCTTTCCGGCAGGAGGACTGGGCATCCTCCTGCCCGCAATTACCAGTTTGGGGGGGGAGGGGGATTCCAGGGGGGCTCCGGCAGGAGGCCTGGGCATCCTCCTGCCCGCGATTACCAGTTTGGGGGGGGAAGGGGGTTCCAGGGGGGTTCCGACAGGAGGCATCCTCCTGTTGGCGATGGGACAGGCAGCCGCAACCGCGGCCGCTATACTTATTGCAGCAGGGAGATCCCTTGCTGCCATAAGTTTAGTGGCCACGTCTACTTACAATGTAGACCAGCATTTTGCTGGCCTACATTTTAAGCGTCTCTTCCTCTACTAGGGAGACGCGTAGGGCCACCTAGGTTCGCCTAAGGCCCGCCTAAGGCCCTTAGGTGAGCTTAGGCGTCTTGAGGGTCTCCCTAGGCTCCCGGAGGCGCCTTCAATATAGGCAGCCTGCCTGGGGAGCATTTTTTTAAAAAACGTGCATCCCTGATTAGACAGCTGTAGGACGCCTACAGCTGCCTAAAATCGGGACGCACTTTGGAGAATCAGGCCCTTGGTGTACAATCTTCAAAACAACAATCTGAGCCCAAGGCAAAGACTTCTGCATAACTATGGGCAGTCTCTAAAATTGGATGATTATGGTACTGTGGGGGGAGGGGGGGAGAGAAGAGTTATGTACTTGTATGATGCAGAGGAAGCTCTAATTTACAGAATAATCAGGTTCTGTGCTTGTCAGTCTTGTTTTTGTTGTATCTGGTTTTCTCACAGCTTCCAACTTAAGTAGGTACGCAAATCATTTAAAAAAATCTCTTGGCTTCACCTAATCTATATATATAAAATCGGAGGTATGTATGTGTGTATGTATGTGTGTATGTGCCGCGATCACGCAAAAACGGCTTGACCGATTTGAACGAAACTTGGTATGCAGATCCCTCACTACCTGGGGTGATATGTTCTGGGGGTCTCTCGGCCCACAACTCTATGTTGCTTGCTCAAGGGTGGGTTCCCCCATCAATTTATATGTTCTTGCTCCTGGAGGTTAAACTAAAAATTTTGTTTATAATCACGTTTTGCGTTAGTTGTATTCATTTTGTCAAATATTTCACATTATAATTTGAATATCGTACTTTTTATTAAACTGTAAAACAATAATTTCATTCACCACTATAAAGTATCTTTATTTCAATCCATTTACAGTGTTATTGCTATAATTAAATACCCGTGCAACGCCGGGTCATCAGCTAGTATTCTATACTGGAAGGGAGTAATTCTTCCTGATTCCTAACTGGGAATCGATCACTTCTTTGACTTAAAATGAAGATAATACTGTATATGCAACATTCAAAGTGATTTAATAAGGCAAGAGCATCTCCTTCTCAGTTAAATCACTTCTGTCTATATGGTGACAAGCAGCACTTAACTGGACAGTACCTGAGAACATCTGAATTTTGTCTTGTACACAATTAATTTACAGGTTGATTTTGGCTTCTGCCCAGTTAACTTGTGGGTGGAGGCAATAGATTTCCTGCTGCCTCCTCCTTTCTCTGCAACCTTGATTCCCCCTCCTTCTCTCCACTCTAGGTGTGCATAAAGCCAACTGAGACCTATCCCTTCCCACCCCTACCAAGTAGGCTTTCCCCCAGGCTGGTGGCTGGTGATCCACACACTTCTGTCCATCATGGAAGCTAGTACAAAATGGCTCATGCCCATCTGGGATGGGAGGGAGTGGAAGATCGGTGTAATAGGAGAGGTAGGGGGATTTGGAAAAGTAGACCTGTATTCCTTATTTGAGTCATAGCCAGAATTCAGCTGGGGCCCACATAAGCGTCTTATGTGGGTCTTGGATAAAAATCAACCAAGGCTCACGTAAGTCCTAGTGGCTTCCTTATTCTGAATTAGCCACAGATATTCAATGTGATGTTCGGACATGACTTGGCATTGAATATTCGGGCTAATTCTGCCTGCATCAGTCATTGGTTGATTATCACTAACCTTTAATTTTAATCCTTAATGGGTTTTAAATGATCTCATTTATACATAAGGCCTGACATTCTAGATTACCTGTAGAACATAATTAGAGGGAAGGGAATTAATGAAAGGATAAGGAGCCTACTTCAACATTATTTTATAAAGGCAACATAGGCACCTCCTGTGTCTTTATAAAAGAAGCATCTAGAACCATTCAAATTCCAATACACAAATTAATACCTACTCTGAATATGATATAAATGTGTGTGTACTCTACGCTTGTACCCTTGTATTCTATAAAATACAATTGGTACATCAGAACCCCACCTCTGCTTTGCCACACTATATGCCACATAAAAGTATGCATCTCTCGACATTTTTACTTTTTATGGGCATATATTACCCCAAAGCTTTCGAAAGACTGTCCCATGTACTAAATAAAAGTTATATATGGCAAAACTTTTATAAATTGCCCAATATGATTTGATCAATCTATCTTTTCATGAAATGACTTTCACTTAACACAACTGAGCATAGTAGATCAGTAGTCTTCACTAAATTTTAAGTTAGGGCCACTTTGGAGCCAAATGAGCAGAAGAGCCACCAAACATCTCATGTGAGGCTACAATAGTTCTTACCATAGTAACATAGTAACATAGTAGATGACGGCAGATAAAGACCCGAATGGTCCATCCAGTCTGCCCAACCTGATTCAATTTAAATTTTTTTTTTTTTTTTTTTCTTCTTGGCTATTTCTGGGCAAGAATCCAAAGCTTTACCCGGTACTATGCTTGGGTTCCAACTGCCGAAATCTCTGTTAAGACTTACTCCAGCCCATCTACACCCTCCCAGCCATTGAAGCCCTCCCCTGCCCATCCTCCACCAAACGGCCATACACAGACACAGACCGTGCAAGTCTGCCCAGTAACTGGCCTAGTTTAATATTTAATATTATTTTCTGATTCTATATATATCAATGAATCTACCCCAACATCATACCTTCAAAATTTTCATGGGGGGTGTCTTCAAGGAGTTAGGCATTTCCAAATGTATTTTCTTCTAAGGGACAGACTTAAAGATCTCAATATATATACTTTGGAGGAAAGGCAGGAGATATGTTAAAATACCTATATGGTATAAATGTGCATGAGCTGAATCTCTTTCATTTGAAAGGAAGCTCTGGAATGAGAGGGTATAGGATGAAGTTAAGACTCAGGAGCAATCTAAAGAAATACTTTTTTAATGGATGCGTGGAACAGTAGAGTTGTGAGCTTGGGAAGAAAGATAGTGATGGGGGGCTGCCATTGTCCCTGAGCCTTGTATTGAAGAACACTGCAGTATATCATTAAAAGCTCTATACTACCTTGTATTAAGTTGTCACTTTGCATGTGTTACTACTGTACAAGGCCTTTACTGATTGATTGCTTTTTCTGATTAAATGCTGTTTAGTTGCAATAGTGTCACATGGACGTCATTATAAAATCCAATATTTTATTATATATTTTCTGATAAACCAACCCGATCACTGGTTGTACTATAACTGTATTAGACTGTGAAAATTATTTTGAATTTCTATGTGCCTTTCTCTATTTATGTATATGACGTTTCTTAACCACTATTGAAAAATAAAAGGAAATGGCTGATCAGATCTTGAGGGCAGCAGCTTTGCCCTTAGCCAACATTGGTTTTGCGATGAGCATCCAACAATTCTGAGTTACAGAACACAGAGTAGATGTGGGGGTTTGGATGTCATCCAAATGAATGTAAACTGAAACCTCAAGCCGCTTGTTTGCACCACTCCCTAGGAGCCTCTTCAGTGTTCCTGTGGTGAAATACAACAGCAGCAGTACCACACAGAAAGCAATTACGATTCTGAACTGTTAAGGTCAAAAAGATCGTGAATTTTTTACACAGTTTTCTCTTTGGAGGTCTTACTCTTCTAGAAATAAAGATACTATTCAGCTGTAGGTTAGATATTATAGGAATTTATTTTGCAAGTCAACGACTGAACACCCCAAAAATATCATTGAACAGGCCCATTTGCTTCTCAGATTTCATTATAGGGGTTTTAGGAAAGCTATGAACACCTAGTTATTTCCAGGTAGTGTATTAGAGGGACCACTGGATGTCTGCTCCCCACCTGGAGTCATCTTGGGGGGAGGTGGGGAGATGATGTTTAAAGAGAGCTTCAGTACTGCAGTCAGGGAAAGTGACTTTAGCCCCTTTTATCAAGTCACGGTAGAGCATTTTAGCGCTGACTGGCGAGGTAAAATGCTCCAACGCTCATAGGAACTGAATGAGTGTCGGAGCATTTACCTCGCCGGCCAGCGCTAAAATGTTCTTCCGTAGCTTCATAAAAGGGGGCCTTTATTTACCCCCCCCCTTCCCCTTTGACAAAACCATAGTGTATTTTTTAGCACCGGCTCATAGAATTCATATGAGCGTCAGCGCTGTTACCACTGCAGCCAGCGCTAAAAAAACAGGCTATGGTTTTGTAGAAGGGTGGGGGGGTTAGTGTTAGGATATATCCTAGAACTATGGGCTCTACAGTATGTGCTGCTTTGTATAAATAGGAAGGGGGGTTGGGAGATAAATAGGGTTTAATATTTTTTGGGAGGATTTAGGTGTGGGTGAGCAGGGACAGGGTGATCATAACTGTGCCCTGCCTTGATAGTTTTTGTTCATTTGTAAGCAGTGTGTAAAAATGAAGCATACAAAAATAAATACACTTGATCTTTAATAACGTATATTTCCATGGCAGATTACACTAAAATAGCTGTGATTGTCTGTTTCGCTTTAAATCTGTAGCTATTGTGAATCGTCTGCGTGTTGATTTACTGAACACGGCGTTAAGTCAGATCCCCAGAGCCTCTGTCAGTTTTATGCAGTGCTCTCCCGACAGAGAAAGGGCACTAAAGAGTGAGTGTACTTCGCTCGTATATTTATTTCCGCTCTTGTGTTCTTATCCAAGGTGCCTTCCAAACATAGGCGTTTATTATGTTAATCAGAGGCATTACAAAAAGTAAGAGGGTGACGGAAGAGAGACGCTGTGCCAAGCTGTGGGTGACAACTTAGTTGTTGAAGGTTTATTTCCTCTTCTTTTTTGTTGTCGGTTAGTGGTGTGGGGAAGCGTAAGCAGAAAGCTAAACCCTCCTGACAGTGCAGTCTTCTTCCATTATGCTGCGGCTGACAGTCGATGGATTTGTGCGGCGGAAGGCTGGTAAAGCTGAAGGAAATTTTAGGTTTCTTGTCAAGCTGAATGAGAGACCTGCCATAGGGCCGGATCATCGCTGACCTCCTCTCCCCCCTCGATTAAAGAACTTTCTCAGCATCCACACTGCAAAACAGTACCTCAGTGGCTGTGCTGTCACCGCTGGATGATGTCCAGGAAAACACTGCTGGGTCTCGAGCTGCAGTGCCGTGAAGGGGCAGGAATATACAGTGGAAACAGTCGATACCTGAGAGACTGATTGCTGAGAAATGTTTCGCAGTTTTCTAAGTGTAGGTATAGAAAGCAAGTAGAAATCCACCCGTTCAAGGTGCAAGGAATAAAGGGCTAGATTCACTAAGCCCACCCAGGGGTCCTGACCAGTTTGCGAGCCTTATCCGACCCGATTCACTAACCTGCCCGATCCGATCCGCACATGCAAATGAGGGGAAATGGCATGCATAAGTAGGATGCCAGTGATTCACTAAACAGAAGATGGTATGATTGGGCTTGCTGATCCAAAATGTAGCGACTGCTGAGGACCAGTCACTCACGTCCTTGCCAACTGTCCTGCTCTTTGCCGCCATGAAATCCCAGCCCCGCAGCCCTGAAATCCTAGTACCAAAAAGTAAAACCATCAAAATAAAACATCTCCCTTGTGCAAAAAAAGCGCCCTGCCCTCTGCCGTCCTGCCTCTCAGCGAGCCTGTGGTTTTAACCTGCGGATTTAAAGCGGGGCTGCACTATTATGGCGTGTTCTGTTCCAATGATGCTCGTGGGTCAAGCGAGTGCATCCATCCCCTCCCCCTTTCGTTTTGACCTCAAGCTTGTGCGGAGAGCAGGTGCATGCGCACATCATACCTACAGGCAAAGAGGATTATCTGTGCATGCGTCTGGATCGCTCTGCAGCGATCCGTGGAGTCAGTAAGGAGCGTGCATCTGATCACTTCATTTGCATGAGGACCCTGTAGTGAATCGGTCGCCCGCCTAGACTCGGCCACGGATCATCCAGATCGGTGAGCTTTAGTGAATCGAGGCCAAAGTGCAGCATCTCTTCCTCTCCCATACAATGTATTGCCTGTGGGAATAAGCCTTGCTTATCACAACTCCCTGTGGTTATCCAAGACTCTCTATGGAACCAAACGCCCTGTTTAATTTGGAATACTCTGTCAATAAGTGTTCTCTTTGATTGTTAGGTTGCTCATTTCGGAATGAGTAGAGCTCTAGTTAGCAATTGCCACAGCAACTAAGGAAACAACTGAAACAATTTGTTGACTGGAATTAAAATCTTTAACTTGTTTATATCACAGGACAGATTTGCCAAAACAGCACAAACTGTTTAGTTGGACAGGTTTGCTAAATATGAGAATGATTTGAAAAGTTTGGTTAAAAAAGAAGCAAGTTAAACAATGTAGTGTCCATTAAGGGCTATACACTTAACCCAGCGAGTTTCCAGGAGTTTTTTTCTTTTTTAATATAAGCTATTTTTCCTACAATAAGAAAAAACTGGAAAGTCACTGGATTAACCTTTTCCTATCGTAATAAATTTTACGTTACGCTGGTTCAAATCGTAATTATTTTAGCAAAGTTTTGTATTATTCACCGTTATCATTTACGGTATTGTAAACATAATGCAAATAAGTCATAAGTCTGTAAATTCAAATATTTTGTGTTCCTGGCTCTTTATTAGTCCATACAGACTGTTTATCCACGATGGCAACGACATTTTTGGAATGTCCCGTCATCCAGGACACACGATAGGAAAAGGTTAAGACCCTCTTTTACTAAGGTGCGCTAAATGATTTGCGCGTGCTAATCGATTTAGCACGTGCTAAACGCTAATGCGTGCATGTTAGTCTATGGATGCGTTAGTGTTTAGCGCGTGCTAATCGTCAACGCAACTTAGTAAAAGGGGGTGTGGTAAGTGTAGAGCTCTCGATGGAGGCTACGTTGTTTAACTTGCTTTTGTTTACCAAGCTTCTCAAAATCACCCTCTAACATAAATTTATGCGTTCTGAATTTTCTTAACACTATAGCTGAGTCCCCTTTAATTAAATTTTTTTTTTTTTTTAATATAAATCTTTATTGGTTTTCAAAGCATATAAATTTAATTTAATGTGGTATCTTATGTACTGTACTGCTAAATCTCCCAAAGGAGTCAAAGCGGTTTGCAAAACAAGTTGATTAGAGTAATGGCCAAAAATCTAATCAGGTATTTTGAATTTCCCTCTTTAAGGAGCTTTACAATCTATTTGATAGAAACACTGAAAATCTCATCAATGGTATTATCATCATCACTTAGAATTACTTCTTGCCCATCTGAAGATGAAATATCAAGTCAGCAACCAAATTGCCAAAGTTAGTTTTAGAGGGCTCCTTACATGACATCCCAGGACAAAGAAATTGGTGAAGCATAAATCTATAGATTATTCTGTGGGAAAGAGTTGGAATTAGTTATTCATCTCAAAGCTATCTGCAAAAATATGATGGCTGATCATTTTTATACAGAAACCTACACCGAGTTGAGACATCTTATCCATTGAAAACTTTGCTAACTTTACAACATGACTAATAAAAAACCACTGGGATTATAATCCACAAAAATTATGGAGTATGCAAAGGTTACAATCATTTTGATGGGGGGGGTCCAGCAGGAGGGGTTGGGTACCCTTCTGCCGGCGATCATCGGGGGGCCTACTGGCAGGAAGGGTTGAGCACCTTCCTGCCGGCGATCATGGGATTTTGTGGGCAGGAGGGGGTGGGCACCCTCCTGCCGTGATCGTCAGAGTGGGGTGAGGGGGTTTGCTGGCAGGAAGGGTTGAGCACCCTCCTGCCCCAATCGTCGGGGGGGTGGGGAGAGGGGAGACTGGCAGCCATAGCTGCAGCCGCTATACTAATCGTGGCAGGGAGATCCCTTGCCGCGATTAACTATAGCGACCACGTCTAAAGTAACCCGATTCTGTAACCGGCGTCTGCAACATGGACGTCGGTTACAGAATCAGGTTTAGTTTGGGCGGGTGTAGGCCCGACAGAATCCGTGCCTAAAGGTTCCACTATTGTTTAAACTGACTTTGCTGGGAAAAAAAAAAGCGTACTGAACTAAAAAAGTAAAGACAATGAAATAACCTACTGAAGACCAGGTTTACCTTTTCCCAAATCTGAGTACCAGCAAGTAAAATATTCCAAAATGGAGTTTTTCTTCCCCTCAGTAGATCCTCCCTGAGCACCTCTTCAGGATAAGGGGCAGTTGAGGTCTGGGTTAACTTTTTTATTAGCTGTGCTTCTAAAGTGAAAGTGATATCAGATGCTCCTCCTGGATGAATCACTGATCCTGCCCCTTTGATGTTTCCCTTTAATCAGGCACTATTGCTTAACTTTTCCCAAGTTTGAATGTCAGCAGGTAAGATATTCCAAACTGGAGTTTTTCTACCCCTCAGCAGATTCTCACTCAGCACCTCTTCAGGACCACATAAGGAACTTATGCAAGACTTGTGCAAGCAAAATTGCTAACAAATGTCTCACAACTACATTTTAAAATGTAAAACTGTTATGTGCACCTATGCATTCCAATACACTTGTCACTTTTGTTGTAGAATGTCCCATTGTATATGATGTCAATGCTAGCAGACTATTGGCCTACTTGTTTTTTGGGACCCTCTTTGCTTATGGTACATTTTCCCTTATAAGTTATTTCTTTTTGTATCATTGATTATCTTCAATAATTAGGACTTTGGGGATATGCAACACTGATATTGCTTGGGCTACTGGTGATGTATTCCTCTTATCTGTGTATACATCTTTTTTCTTTATTAGAGTTTGTGTTTCCTAGCCTACTCCAACTACTAGCACTGAATATTCATGTCCTTGTAGGCCACCAGAAGCATCTAGTCTATACTTAGTGCTGGGACCCAGCTAGCAGCCTTATGTCTGGTTAGTTATTTCTGCTATCCTACTTGCCCACTGTTATCTAAGGACTAGCATTGACTGTCAGCAGTGCCCAAATAGCTTCAAATCTACCCTGAATCTGTACCTGGATTTCCAGGATGGTATTTTTGATTAACATTCACACCTGATGTATATCTTTGACCTTTGCAGTTGCACCTCTAAGTTTATTTTTTTTTACCATTCTCCCCGTTATATACATTACATTACATTAGAGATTTCTATTCCGTCATTGCCTTGTGGTTCAAGGCGGATTACAAAAGAATTACAAAAAACGTATTACAAGAAGAGGATATCTGGTAATTTCTAGAGGAGATAAAGAGTAGATGAGGTTGCTTTGGGGAATCGGGAAGGTATTGGGAAGTGGGAAGGAGCTAGTGGTATTAAGTCATTTGCAGGAATTTCTTAAAAAGTAGGGTCTTTATTTCCTTTCTGAATATTTTGTAGTCTGGGGTCATAATCAGTAGACTGGAGATTTGGTTGTCGAGTTTTTGCTGCTTGTGTGGCTAGGAGGCCATCATATAGTTTTTTCCGTTTGACTTCTTTGATTGGAGGGTGCGTGAATAGAGTGTGGGTATATAGTCTCCTTTTTTTTAAGTTAAGTGCTGTTGTACTGGATTTCCTGTGTAAACTTATTCCAGGGATTATATTAAATCTGATCATGTTATAATCACTGTTATCAAGCGACCCCAGCACCATTATCTCCTTCACCAATTCATCTGCTCCACTAAGAACTAGATCTAGAATTGCTTCACCTCTTGTCGGTTCCTGAACCAGATGCTCCATAAAGCAGCCCTTAATTTCATCAAGGAATTTAATCTCTCTAGATGCCCTGATGTTACATTTACCCAATTTAAGGCTGTAAGAATTGTGCATAAGTAATAGTTACAAGACCGCAAGAGGGGTACTTTTTGTAAGTTCTACTAACTGTGCTTTTTTCTATTCTTTTTTTCTTTTCAATAAAAATGTTTTCTGGTTTCAGGTTTATTTAAAAATTTGATATACCACTTATCAAAATTCAAAGCAGTTTTACATAATATATAGAAACAAGATATAAAAAGAACGTGCATTAAAAACAAATAACAAACAATCAGACGCACTGACAAACATTAACTTACCGGTACAGGATGGAAATGGGCGGAAATACAATTTATATCAAGAGAAAGAAAGGGGAAGAGGAACAAAGGGGTCCTTTTATCAAGCCGTGCTAGCAGGGTTAGCGCGTCAGACATTTCATCACGCGCTAACCCCCGTGGCCGGCTAAAAAACTAACGCCTGCTCAATGCAGACATTAGCGGCTAGCATGGCAGGCAGTATTACGTGCGTTAAACCCCTACCGCAGCTTGACAAAAGGACCCCAAAACATAAATAGTCTAGAATAATGTAAAATAAGCTAAAATGTTTATAAAATGGCAAGGAACAAATTCCCTTTGCCGTCCTAAAGAACGGAATGGGGAGGGGGAATGCTATTATATATACCAGATTTGTAACATTATATTTTCTTGATTGTTAAGTCATCAATAAAAATGTTGAAACATAAAAAGGATAAGGATGTGTATGGTTTTTTATAAGGGTTATCTATGTTTCTCTCTAATAAAGTTACTACAGGAAAGAACCTCATTTGGCTTTTGAGAGGTTGTGAAGAGCCAGTGCAAGAGCAGAGGGATGTATCTACACCTTGCTTTCATCCTTTTTCCTTAATTTTCCTTACATTTCTTTAGATTTGTGTTTGGTTCCATATATTGTTTCTTTATTTTTAGTGCCTGGAAATGAATCTTGGTTTGTCTCATCTTTTCATACCAAATCCCCCCCCCCCCTCCATTTACATTTTTTATTGCCGGCTGCGGTGATATTAGCTCCAACGTATATAGGAATTCTATGAGTATCAGAGATAATATCACCACGGCCGGCAAAAAAAGCCTAATGCAGCTTCGTAAAAGGGAGCCTTATTTCCTTGTTTGGGTTGTTTTTTTTTTGTTTAATTTGATGACTATAAAAAATTGCATTTTCTCAGTTTTCCTTTTGATTTATTAAATATTTTTGTAATCAATTGGATCCATTAGCATATAAAAGAAGAAAACGTGTGATCCTAAAACGTTAAACACTCATATTCTTGATTATATATTTTTGCATTGCTTGTCTAAAATCAAACAGAAATGTTAAATAGTCAAAGTTGTTAAAAATAATAAACCAGGTAAAGTCACTGTGAAGCTCACTGGTAGATTGAGAATTGGAAGGCATCACAGCGCAAGTTCATCAATAAGGAACATTTAGGGCTCCTTTTACTAAGCCGCAATAGGGCTTTAACGCGCGGAATAGTGCACGCTACACTGCCACGTGCGCTAGACCTTAACGCCGGCATTGAGCTGGCATTAATTCTAGAAGCATTGCGCGCGGTGTAGCGCGTGGTAATTTCCTGCATGCGCTACAAAACACTAGCGCACCTTAGCAAAAGGAGTCCTTCGTATTTACATAGAGGTTATTTCCCCCAAAACAAAAACACTGTATCACGGGCAAAATATAGTTGTTGGTGGCCTAATGCATTGCAATTGGTTTGTCACCTACAGCATTGCATTCTGTAAAGAAATCTAACACACACACACACACACACACACAAAATCTCTCAAGTGAATTTATTGACTAAAACCTGTTCCACAGAACCAATTAGTATCTTACACAGGCTGCCCTGCAAGGCTTATGAGGCCATCCATCAGTTGTCCATTTAACTATTTAGCATTTGTTCCAGCAATTTGTCACACTGTCAGAATGCTAGCATTTCAGAAGAGGAGTTTTGGGTTGAAAGAAATCTAACTCAGATGCTGAAGATATTTCTTCCTTAATAAGATTTACACAAGACTTAGACTTCTATTATAGCTAACTTTAAGCATCTTGTCCAGAGAGTAAGGTTAATTTGTTGTGCTTCAAAGATTTCAAGCTTTAGATCTGATTTTGCATGAAAATTAAACAAATCATGCAAATGGAATTATTTCAGACTTTATTAACAGTTTCTAGATTTGGGACCTGCAGGAATATATTGTGTTTGAAAACCACGCATTTTTTTAACGCAGTCTCTTCCCAGTGCAGTATGTTCATTTAAGTATGAGACTATCCCCCTCGTTTACTTATCCCCTCTTTTACTAAGGTGCAATATGCTTTTTAGCACGCGATAAATATTATTACACACGCTAATGCGCGCATGTTATCCTATGGATGTGTTGGCAATTAGCGCAGGCGTTGATTTAGTGCGTGCTAAACATGCGCTAAAATATTTAGCGCACCTTAGTAAAAGAGGGCCCAAGGTGCGGTACCTGATTAGCGCGCGCTAAACGCTAACACGTCCATAGACTAATACACACACGTTAGCGTTTAGCACGCGCTACATCGATTACACACCTTAGTAAAACAGGGCCTAAGTTAAACATCTTGAAGGTAGTTCTATAAATAGAATCCAAATTTTAGGCATCGAGAAGGCACCTGTTTGGAACCTATTCTATAAAGAAGACATCTACTTTACTTGATAGAATATTTGCGTAGCTAGGCAAATACACACCTGCATATCTTGAAAATGTGCATAACTTATAGCATTGTATAAGTTTAACCCAACCACATTGTACCAAGACGCTACCCACAAGTTTAGCTACCTTCAAACCGCATGTCATTCCACTCGGGCACCATTCTATAGAATAGTGCATAGCCAGAATCCTGGCATTTATGTGCACTTGTGCACACATACAAGTGTATATGTCATTTACAAAATTTGGTCATCTACAAAATTTTTTAAGCACCTAAAATAAGCTCCAATTTATATAATTACCCTCATTGCTCTACTATGGCTCCCTTATACATATCAATGAAGCGACGGCACAGTGCGCAGCGGCCGCTAAGAGAGCGAACAGAATGCTAGGTATAATCAAGAAGGGTATTACTACCAGAACGAAAGAAGTTATCCTGCCGATGGTGCGTCCGCATCAGGAGTACTGCGTCCAATATTGGTTGCCGTACCTTAAGAAGGACATGGCGTTACTCGAGAGGGTTCAGAAGAGCGACATGTCTGATAAAAGGGATGGAAAACCTTTCATACGTTGAGAGATTGGAGAAACTGGGTCTCTTTTCCCTGGAGAACAGGAGACTTAGAGGGGATATGATAGAGACTTACAAGATCATGAAGGGCATAGAGAGAGTAGAGAGGGACAGATTCTTCAAACTTTCGAAAAATAAAAGAACAAGAGGGCATTCGGAAAAGTTGAAAGGGGACAGATTCAAAACGAATGCTAGGAAGTTCTTCTTTACCCAACATGTGGTGGACACCTGGAATGTGCTTCCAGAGAGCGTAATAGGGCAGAGTATGGTACTGGGGTTCAAGAAAGGATTGGACAATTTCCTCCTGCAAAAGGGGACAGAAGGGTATAAATAGAGGATTACTACACAGGTCCTGGACCTGTTGGGCCGCAGTGTGAGCGGACTGCTGGGCATGATGGACCTCAGGTCTGACCCAGCGGAGGCATTGCTTATGTTCTTATGTTAAAAAGCAGCACATACACCCCCCTCCCCTTTTACTAATCCGCAATAGCGTTTATTAGCCCAGGAAGCCACGCTGAATGCTCCACACTGCTCCTGACGCTCATAGAGTTCCTATGAGTGTCGGGAGCAGAGCGGGGCATTCAGCGCGGCTCCCTGCGCTAATAACCGCTATCGTGGTTTAGTAAAAGGTGGGGGGGATAGTTTGGTGGAGTAAGAGTTTTCTAACAAATAAACAGTGTTTATGTCAGGGACCCCCCACCATTCAAGTTACATTGAAATGAATGCGTCACTACATCATGTCAATGTGTACTGCCCCTCATCTGAACGTATTTCTCTCATCTTACGTAAACAAAGCAAATGGTTGTACGTCAGCTGTTAGACACTTTACCACTCATCAACTTATTTCTTATAAAGTGCACTCTCTCTGAATTCAGATAAGTATTTGCCCACTTAGCAAGAATGAAGTGTGCAAATCACTGCTATTTATTTATTTAATTCATTAATTCATTCATTTTCTATCCCGTTGTCCCCAAAGAGCTCAGAATGGGTTACAGGTTAAACATACATAGTATACAATTAACAGGTTACGATTTACACTGGATTTGCCATAATTTCAGTACAAGTTTACGATACACATTTTTAT
This sequence comes from Geotrypetes seraphini, assembly GCF_902459505.1. Classification (NCBI taxonomy): domain Eukaryota; kingdom Metazoa; phylum Chordata; class Amphibia; order Gymnophiona; family Dermophiidae; genus Geotrypetes; species Geotrypetes seraphini. Next base: position 9,933,382 of record NC_047095.1, on the reverse strand, counting down.
CCCAAATTGTCATATACTAGGGGTCTAATACTAATATATGTGAATGTACAGTTTACCGATTGCAATTTACCATAGCTATCCTTACAGTACAAGTTTTCCAGTACAGGTTTTATCCTGACACACAAAGACAATTTACAGGTTGGATTTGCCACAATTACAGTACAAGATTTTACAATACGTTTTCCTTATGTGACACATACTGGATTCTGGTACTAATATACATTTCTTTGTAATCCATCGGTCAAGGGCAGGGAGGTTAGGTGAAGAGGTACGTTTTTATTGCTTTACTAAAGTTGAAGAATCCTTCTGAATGTGTTTTTTTTCACAAAAACATGCAAGGTTTGAAAAAGCTCCAGAAAGGTGTCAGGGGTGTAACTGTGTAGCAAGATCCCGGTTCCATCTATCGCTTAAGGTGGTCAAACGCCCCTGGGAAGCGGAGGAACGAACCACCCGATACCAGACCGAGAGAGAACTCATGGAGGCCGGCCACTCCTCGCCATACTGCAAACAAAGACTCTGATAGTAATGGCGGGCTTGTAAATATGCAAAGAATTGATTTTTGGGAATATCCCACTTGTCCTGAAATTGGATAAATGAAGCAAAAGCAACCATGTCCCCATCCAGCATATGGGAGAAAGTCAAGGCCCCATTAGAAGCCCAAGCAGCAAATGGAGAACGGCCTAGTCCCGGAGTGAAACTGGGATTACCCCGGAATTACAAAAAGGGAGAAGCCAGTGGGGATCGAGCCTGTGCCCGATGCCACCACGCCAAGCCTGGAAAAAAGGATACAAAAAACGCAATTTGGAAGGCAATGCTCCCCCTACACCTATGGGTGCATGCACAAGATTTAAAAAGGTAAAGGGTGCACACCAACCTGCCATCCATCCCAACGTGGAAAACCAAGCAACCCCCGTCACCCCCTCGTGAATAAAATGCATAAGAGCCACCACATTCTATGCACGAACATCAGGGAGTCCCAGGCCCCCCCTCCTGCTTAGAGAGTGTCAGCTTCACATAAGCAATACGCGGCGCCCAGTGACGCCAAAAAAACATAGAGAAAAGAGAGCGAAGTTTCCCTACTGACTCCCTAATAAAAATGATTTTCAAAAAAAGAATGTGTTTTTTTTCACCTTTTTTTTTCAGAGCTTTCAGGGCATATTTTATAAAGGACCATAACCATTGCTCCCTCTGAGCTGAGCAGGAGTCCTCCACCCACTGTCCTGCCAGTGGGGCGTGCTGTTTCACTAGCACATTTTTTCAATAGTGATGGATAGTCAGGCTGTGCAGGACTCCAGGGAACCCACAAGTCTCTAACGATTGAAAACACAATTTTGAAGCCTCACCGTCCACTGAGAGTAGTGTAGTTGGAGGACTCCAGATCAGCTTGGAGGAAACAGAGATCATAACCACTGATCTCATAAGAACATAAGAATTGCCGCTGCTGGGTCAGACCAGTGGTCCATCGTGCCCAGCAGTCCGCTCCCACGGCGGCCCCTAGGTCAAAGACCAGTGCCCTGAGACCAACTCTACCTGTATACGTTCCGGTTCTAACTTTGTCTTGAATCCCTGGAGGGTGTTTTCCCCTATAACAGAAAGAGTTGTCCTCGAAGAGTGCTCACAAAATTGTACTTCACCCCTGTCAATCGGAATTTAAGACTGGCCACAATACAAAGACTGCCTTTACTTCCCTTCAAAATGTCTACCACTTTTGACAACGGAAAGATCGCCTTAGTCGTCTCCTTCAACCTCTCTGCAACCCTTGATGTTGTAGATCATCAGATATTATTGTCTAGACTAGCAAAGTTACAGGCACAAATCATTGCTGGTTTGTGTCTTGTCTTCCATTGCCATTATTCTTCATTTTCAGTGCATGTTTCATCCTCCCAATAACACTTTACTTGGGTCCTATAAGGCTCCATCCTTGCTCTGTTTCTATACAATCTTTTCCTCAGCCCTCTTGATCTCCTTATCCAAATTTACAGTATTAGTGCACATTATATGGATGATAATTCTCTTAATTCACTTGTTGAATTTGATTAGATTGGGATCTTCAAATCTGGACAGATACCGGACGACTGGAAGATAGAGAACGTCTCACCAATTTTCAAAAAAGGATCAAGAGGAGAACCGGGCAACTACAGACCTTTGAGCCTTACGTCTGTCCCTGGAAAGATGGTTGAAGCACTCATCAAGGATAGCATAGTCCAACACTTGGATACACATGACCTGATGAAACCCAGTCAACATGGCTTCATGAAAGGGAAATCATGTTTAATGAATTTACTTCAATTTTTTGAGACTGTGAACGAACAAATTGATAGTGGAAAGCCGGTGGACATAATATACTTGGACTTCCAGAAGGCGTTCGACAAAGTTCCACACGAAAGACTTCTCAGGAAACTACAAAGCCATGGAATAGAGGGAGATATACAAAGATGGATAGGCAAATGGCTGGAAAACAGAAAGCAGAGAGTGGGCATGAATGGGAAGTTCTCTGACTGGGAGAAAGTGACTAGTGGTGTACTCCAGGGCTCGGTACTTGGGCCGATCCTATTTAATATTTATATCAATGACCTGGAGGAAGGAACATCCAGTGAGATCATCAAGTTTGCATACGACACAAAGCTATGCCGGGCAATCAGATCACAGGAGGATAGTGAGGAACTCCAGAGCAACTTGTATCAGTTAGAGAAATGGGCAGAGAAATGGCAGATGAAGTTCAACGTGGAGAAATGCAAAGTAATGCATTTAGGCAGTAAGAATAAGGAACACGAGTATAGAATGTCAGCTGCAACTCTGGGTAAGAGCGAACAAGAAAAGGAATAGAATGTTGGACATGATAAAGAAGGGAATCACGAGTAGATCGGAGAGGGTCATAATGCCGCTTTATAGAGCAATGGTCAGACCCCACTTGGAATATTGCGTCCAACATTGGTCTCCCAACCTAAAGAAGGATATAAAACTGCTGGAGAGGGTGCAGAGGCGAGCAACAAAGCTAGTAATGGGTATGGAGAAACTGGAATATGAGGATCGACTTATGAGACTGGGATTGTTCTTCCTTGAGAAGAGGAGGCTGCGATGGGATATGATCGAGACCTTCAAAATACTGAAAGGAATCGACAATATAGAGCAGAAAAAACTATTTACATTGTCCAATTCGACACAGACAAGAGGACACGGAATGAAGCTGAGGGGGGACAAGTTCAGGACGAATATCAGGACGTTCTGCTTCACGCAGAGAGTGATGGACACCTGGAATGCTTTCCCCGACGAGGTTATTGCGGAATCGACCGTCCTAGGATTTAAAAGCAAACTAGATGCACATCTCCTTATGAAGGGCATAGAAGGATATGGGTGACTACAAATTATGCCAGGTGTACACCTGGGAGGGCCTCGGCGTGTGTGGATCGCCGGACTTTATGGACCGAAGGTCTGATCTGGAGATGGCACTTCTTATGTTCTTATGACTGTCTGCTATTTCTAATTGGTTACTTTCCAGCCATCTTGTCTTTAAACCCTGTTAGCTGATAGGTCACTCTCCTCAGCTACTTTTGTCTCCCATTCTATGTGGTTGATAGGAAGGCAAAACCTTCATGTAGATCATGTAGAATCAATTAAGCTTCTTCAATTGAAGCAAATAGCATCTCCTAGCGCTTCAATCCGGTGCTATCGCTCATTTGGCTACCGTTCCGGCTTATTAGCAATCCATTCAATGTGGTTTACAGCAACTACGGACCCCTGAAGGTCTTTTTTTGACTTAAACATGGACCGTGTTGGGTCCATACCACAATTCTTTTGCTGTGTTGCCTATAAAGACTTAATTAAGACTTTATTGCCTATAAAGACTATTAAGATCATCAGTTCCACAGTTGCTTTCCTTGTTTTAGTTTTAAGAGGCCTCACATTTTACAGCTGAATCCACTGGTTTAACTTAGACCTCTGTCTCATATGACTTGTCTGGAAAGAGAATGCTGGGCTCGATGCACCCTTGGTATGACTCAGTAGGACAACTCTTATGTGTTTATGTTCTTATGTCTGTCTGTCTGTCTCTGGAAAGTAGGGACTATCTAATATATGTAGATCTATTTTTTATTTATTAAAAAAAATTTGTTTATTAATTTTATATAGCAAAATATAACTGATACACAGTGTAAGAAAATATACATAAATTAGCAATATGTTCAGAAAACACCAAGAAACTATACAAAAATAACTTAAGACCAACCCTCAACCCCCCAAAATAAGCCCACCCCCACCCACCTCCTCTATGTGTATAAAAGGATCTTGAGCTGCAACCAAATCCAAAAGGGTACATTTTATGCGAGTATGTTTAAAGATAATTAACATATGTATCTAGCAGACCCCATGTTTCTTTAAATTTTCAAAATTCCCCTGATTTTTCTGACATCTCTCTTTCAAACCTATAATATTACATACAGTTTCCCACCAGAATGAAAAATTCAAACAATCTCAATGTTTCCAACTTCTCGTTATCATCTGTATTGCAATTTCGGCCATAATTAGTAACAGTTTATCTTTATCTGCTCTAAAATAGATCTAATATACGTAGATCTAATATATGTAGATTTTTATAAACAGTTGTATATGCCTGAAGCATAACATTAGCATTCGTATTCCCGTCACCTGCAACTGAAAGCTAATCACCATCAATCAATAATCACACAACTCAGTTTTATTGGAGTAAATATTTGACCGCAGCTTTATTATCTATCTGAATATTATCTCCACTTACAATACAATCTGTGTCAAAAACCAACAAACCCCCAATGCATATTTCACACACCCCCAGGGAGCTATTTGGTGTCGAAACTAGCTCCCATTAAGTCTTTAAATTTATAACATTCCCCCAAACATGACCCACGGTGACGCAAGGCCATACTTCCCCTCCCCCCAAACATGATCCTCGGTGACTCAAGGCCATGCTTCCCCTCACAGCGGTATCGCATACGAGTGTTACATTTATTTATTTATTAACTGCTCATCTCCCAGATCCAACTGGGTCAAACCTCATTTTCCGCCCCACCCAAAGCTGCGACCACCTCCCCCCAACCCCATAAGCTCCACCAAACCCACCCAAGTCGACATATAACATGTACACCCCCCACCCCACCCAACACTGACCCAAAACATAATACCAGCCCAAATGGGAGGGAGGGAGGGATAATCTTTTCCTGAAGAGACTACTCTACTGTTCCCCTTTCCTCACAGAATTCACTCCAGCCTGTCACAACATCCAACCAATCACATGACTGCTCCACCTTAGAAACCTCCCTAATCATTTTTATTTCTTACAATCTCTGTCTATTAATCCTTTCTTACCTCCTCTTATAAACTTGTCAATCCTTATTCTACAGACTCTTGACAACACCTCATATATTCCCCTCACCCTCTGCCCCCTTCCTCCCATTTTACCCACACCATCATTCAATAAATAGTACAAGCCGGCGACATCAGCTCAGCTAATGTTATATCATACTAGATGAATCTGGTGTTCTTCTCTATAAGTGTAATAATATTATTATAACCCAGAAACATTTAAAGATCAAAACTATCCATGGACTTGTGTATTCACTGCTGTACTTCGCATGAGATTCTTTATAAGTCAGGTCATAATATGTTTGCTATTTAAGATTTAGATTAAATACATATTTAGAATTTAAGATTATTTGAAAAAAAAAAAATAGGTACGTAAAACTAAACTTGCCCACAACTGTGCCAAACTTCCTCTTGAGTTTAGAAACTACATTTATAACCAAGTTATTACACAGCTTTATCAGCAAGCCAAGCATTGTTTAGCAGTTTTTAAAAAATGTAGCCAATATTGCAGACCTGGTTGTACATATAATACTGTGATTAAAGCACATTCAGAAGCAGCTACTTCTAGTGCATTTGTACAAATTTGGTGAAAGATATGTTTCCAGTACTTACCTTTAGCTTTTGTTTCAAAAACAGGAGTTGAGTTTTAATAGTGTTTAGAGCAGAGGTTGCTCATTCTGATATGCAGCAGGCTTTGCTGAGTTGGACTTCTTGTGAAGTCGAATAGAACAAGGATGCCTGGGAATCAAATGCCATCTCTGCATCTGAATGCTGTTAAGCAGCTCCCATGGCATTTTTCACAGTCTTTCAATGTGTGCCTGTCACTAAGCTTCCTCCTGGAGATAAAACAGAAAATGTGAACTCCTGCGGGAGGAAGCATTGAATAAAAACCTTTCTTGAAGCCCTGAGAATGTTACAGCTCAGTCAATCATCCGGCCTTCAATCAGGAGGCTCATCTCACCCTGTCTACAGAAGGTTTTGCCATCTATGGATATTAGACAGAGATGGTTGAGTGTTTAATATATACAGGGCAAGGTATAAAGTGAAAGTTCCTGTTTTAGACTTTGCAAGTTTCATCACTTTCTCCCGAGGATTCTTCGTCTTATAAAGAAAAACTCAGCTGAGTGACATTGCATTGTTTCAGACGGAAAAATGGTTGCTTTTTTAACTTGAAGCTGATTATTCTTTTACTATTGGTTTCGGTCTTTAAATTTCCAATCTTTAGATCTAGAATGCACTAGCATTAAGGGGTCTAATTTTGGATATTTATAAATTGATAAAGACCCATGAGTTGCATATTTTAAATGCATCACTTGTATTTAAGACAGTGGCATTAGACTAGAACACTGTTGCCGTATGCTGTTGATGTATTAAGTAGAGCTGTACCGAATAACATACCAAATATGGATAGGCATTAAATTTTAGAGCAACAAAAAGAAATCCAACCAAATCTGCAGGAAAACCACCGAAACAGGAAAACCAAACAAAAACTGCAGACAATGTACATGATATACACCAAAAAACTGGCCTTGTGAATAATAAACCAGTGAAGGGTGATCGAAACAAAATTATAAGAAAGCAGTTTCAAGATTTGGAAGGCACTTTGTTCCAGCAGCAGTTTTCTTCAGCTGCATGTCACCACAGCAAATTTTACCAGCATGAAAGTAATGGAACCTGTTTAGAGAATCAGCAATCGGGTCCCCTGAAGCAGGGTATCGAAACGGGGCCGCGTTGGGTCCCCCCCTAAACCTGCTTATAAGTTAAGTAAACCTGTTAGAACTTGCCATAAGTGCAGTGACAATTGCAAGTTTTAAACCAGTACCTTGTTTGGACATTTTTTGAAGTATTTTGAAGTGGTTTTTCATATAACACCTTTGGAGGAGTGATTAAACAATTTTCATAAGAGGACTATGACTGGAAGGTAAACTCTTTCCCTAAGGGAGGCCTCAAAACCTTCCCTTCAGAGTTTCAAATCTCTGAGCTTTCTTATAATTTTGTTTCGATCACCCTTCACTGGTTTATTATTCACAAGGCCAGTTTTTTGATGTATATTGATAGCTTTTTCTGGCTTTGAGTCTATAAATTTCATATCCCTGAAAGTATTTCGACAATGTACATGATGCAGGCAAGAATTACTTTTGAGTGACTTCATTTTTGGCAGCGTTTTCGGCGTATTCAACACACAGGCATTTGTTGTTATCTTCATTTTTTGCGGTACATTTTATACCTTACTATGGACCCCTGACGAAGGCGTGTTGTCCGAAACACGGACCGTGTTGGGTCTCTTGGTTGGTAAAAAGGTTTTTATATTACTGCATTTTAACTTTGGTACAATAAATTCTTGCCTGCATTGTGTACATTGTCTGCAGTTTTTGTTTGGTTTTCCTGTTTAGGCATTAAAAATTTTAACATAGCAAATTATAAAAGAAGCAACGTGAAATCAGAGACCTAGGCCCAAATTCTGTAACCAGCGCCTAATGTTAGACACCTATTTCGGAGGCGCCCAACCAGATAGGCACCTATCTAAATTGAATAATGCTCAATTAAGCTTTTTAATCAGCAATAATTGAAACTTAGGCGCCTATCAAGAAAGAGCGATTCTGGAATAAGGCGCCTCTAAAAATTTAGGCAGCCTTAAAAAAAAAAAAAAATCGGCACTATGTATATTAGGCATGGGCATGGCTACATGTTTGGTGCCTTGTTGCAGACTCTTAAGCATACTTAAGCACTTGCATGAGTGCCTAACTTTTAGTTGTGTCTAGAGCTCGCCTATTTATTGGGTGCCTCCAAAATAGGTGCCGCTCAGAGTGATTCACTAAACAGCACCCAATTTTACTTGAATCAAGCTGAACGATGCCTAATTCGGAACCTAGCTTTTGTGCGTTTCTTATAGAATTTGCCCTCAAGTGTTTATTTCAGTAGGATATAGCATAGTAAAGCCCTGGACTACTCATATACAAATTTAAGTCTCTATTCGGCTAAATGCAAATTATGTATTCAGGGCACTAATCGGGGGCCAAATTGAACTGAATACAAATATTTGGTACAACCTTATAAGTATCAAGTAGAAAGCATTATAGGCTTCAGAGTAGAACAGTAAACATGGTGTCGGGGAAAAAAATGGGACTCCCAACATTTTTCCAAATAATCCAAAAATGTCCTACAGCAGCAGATGCTTCTTCCTGAAATTCGAAATATTTCTGAGTATGTCTCCCTCCATATTCACAGGGGTTAGGGGCGCAGCCCACTCACAAATACCAAAATTCATGAATAACTTTAACTCTTCTCCATATCTTCCTGCAGAAGCTCCCTGAGACCAGCAGCTGGCCTTGTTGGTTTTTACAGGAGGAAGCCGGTATGCCAGTGTCATTCTCGCTTCTCTTGCCACTACTGTGTACAATCAGATCAACAGTCATCCTCAGAATGCAGCGCGGGACTTTTCCAGCCGCATGCATGCTGATGAATCTACAGCAGCCCGCCTGTTAGGACACAAATTTCCTATTTCTCTGAGATCAGGATACTATAGATTTGTCAGCGCGCATGCGACTAGAAAGATCACGCACTGCCTTCAAGCTTCGCTAAGTCCTTCCTCATATTATTCACACCATCAGGGGTGCCTGCTCTATTGTAGATTTTGGTATCATCCACAAAGAGGCAAATCTTACCCAATAGCCCTTCAGCAATATCACTTATTAAAATGTTAAAAAGAACAGGCCCAAGAACCAAACCTTGAAGCTCACCACTGGTAACATCCTTTTCCTCAGAGTAATCTCCATTGACCACTACCCTCTGTTGCTTTCCACTCAACTAGTTCTTGACCCAGTTCATCACTTTGGGGCCCATCCTGAAGGCACTCAGTTTATTTATTATACGTCTGTGTGGAATACTGTCAAAGGCTTTGTTGGAATCTAAATACACCACATCTAGTGCACTCCCTCTATCTAATTCTCTGGTCACCCAGTCAAAGAAATTGATCAAATTTGTCTGACAAGACTTGCATCTAGTGAATCCATGTTGCCTCGGTTCCTGTAATCCACTGGATTCAGATGTGTTGAAGTTAAGAATTGAAAGCAGCTTCAAAGAAGTGGGCTTTGAGCATGGATTTCTATACTGCCAGAGACCAAACTTGATGCACTGATTCAGGCAGTTTTTTCCAGGCAAAAGGTGCAACAAAGTAGAAGGGATGGAGCCTGCTAGTAGTCATAACATTTACATGTGTAACTGGCACATAAATATTACTGTCTACTATATACCTGTAGAATTATCTCCCACATAAGCACCCATCCTTGAAATTTAGAAGAACTATATGGAAAGAGTCACTGAAAATTCTTCAAGACCCACTCCATCACTATCTGGATAATGATTGGGTACTGCAGTTTGTGGGCACTGTACGTAAGTCTACAGATAGCTAGTGATATTCAGAAGCTCTTTTAGGACAGTAAAAAGGCTGTCATATTTATCTGTAGAGCTATATAGATTGCTGCTGAATGACCCTGGTTATCCATAACGTGGCAGTACTCATTGCTGCATACATATATTCAGTGCTGCTGCAAATCATGGCATAGAACATATTGAAAATATCTAAATGCCACTGCTATTGATTGTGGCTTTTTGAATATTGATCCAAGAGTATTTATAGCATGCAGCTAATCACATTTTAACAATTACTTGCAATAATTCTAAATAACATACATAGATTATTCCATTTTTTTTAAACACTGCTTCTAAAGTGCAGAAATGTAGTTGGCCTACCCCATTCTCTTTGTTTAGAGGGAAAAAAAAGGAAAAGAAAAATTGGCACTCTGAAAACTTAACATAAGTATATACTGTATTTTTTCAGCCTGTATGCACTTTTTTACCTGCCTTCTAGAAATGTTCTATCCACCCCATTACATTTCTCACTCAAAATCTCTCAACTTATCCCTGTGGGTGGGGTTTGAGCTGCCTGAGCCAATCAGGCCCTAAGGCCAGCCATTCAACGGATGGCTGGCCTGCCAGACGGACGGGCTTGGCACCCGTCCGTCTGGCCAACGATTTAAAGGTAGGAGGGGGGATTGGGGGTGGGGGGATTGAGGGGTCAGCGGGGGGGGGGGGGTACATCGAGGGCAGGAGGGCCTAGGATCCCTCCTGTCCGTATTTTAATGGGGGGGTAGTGGCTTCGCTTGGGCAGGAGGAGGTGAGCTCCCTCCTGCCCGATTTTGTAGGGGGGGGGTCGTGGCCAGGAGGGCTTGGGCTCCCTCCTGGCCATATAATAATTGGCGGACAGGGAGGGGGATCGCCGGGGCAAGAGGGCTTGGCCTCCCTCTTGCCCCGAAGCTGTCGGGGACGTTCGGGGCTGGCGAGGCAAGAGGGCTTGGGCTCCTTCTTGCCCTGAAGCTGACGAGGACATTCGGGGCTGGCAGAGCAAGAGGGCTTGGGCTCCCTCTTGCCCAGATGCTGTCGGGGGTTCGTGGTATTGCCGGGCAGGAGGGCTTGGGCTCCCTCCTGCCCGATCATAATCGCCTGGGGAGGGTTGATCGCTGCAGGAGAGATGGCTCATCTCTCCTGCTGCGATGGTGATCGCTCACCCCTCTCCAAACCGTGGCACTTCGGGGTGAAGATCGCCGGCAGGGGAAATGCCCTGCCGCAATGCTCACCCTGAAGTGCCGCGGTTCGGAAGGGGGTGGGCGATCACCATCGTGGCAGGAGAGATGAGCCATCTCTCCTGCAGCGAACATTGCAGTAGGGGGTAGGCAGATTGCTGGGGCCGCTGAGCTGAAGCGATCAGCTCAGCGGCCCCTTTTGGCACTTATACCTGTTTTGACTTGGTCTAAGTCAAAACGTATAAGTGCCGACTAGGCAACCTGCCTAAAGTTTTGGTTATACCTGCTGCACATTTAGGTCTAGGTTGGCCCACTGCCCGCCCTTTCCCCTCCTCTAAAAACTCCTCTTTTCGCTCTATGCATTTAGAGGTAGGGGAAAGGCCTAAGCTGGTTTTAGATACGTCTAAAACCAGCTTTGATTATGGGTATTTGGACGATCAGGCTTTTTGATCGTCCAAGTACCCGTTTAGACCACTTTTTAGACGTTTGTTTTTTATTATGAGCCCCATAGCTAGTTAAGTGCAATATTCAACAGTTAACCAGCTATGAGCACTGCATAAAGATAGGACTGACTTTTATGTGGTCCTATTTATGCTTAACCGGCCAAGTGCTGACTCTGATCCTGGAATTCCCCCAGCAAATCTGGTTTTCAGTTCGGCACTAACTAGCTCTTTTCAAGGATACTAACTAGTTAAGTGCTGCTGAATAGGACTGGCTAGCCCCAGACAGACAATTTTTTCCATTCAGAAGCTGTTACATGCCAATTAAATCATTTTGAATATTCACACAACTAATTGTATAGTTATATCTGGAGGGGCATAATAATTAAAAAAAAGGTCTAAGTCTATTTTGGGCCTAGGGTGCTAGTCATCCCAAATCAGCAGCGTCTAAAGTCCTTGCAAGTTTGAATAGGCTCCCTCAAATTTTACCCTTGACCCTGAAGTAAGGTTTCACTATGAAACATGCATGTTGGGAGAGGTGAATGAAGGACAGATCACTATAAAGCTAAGTGACATTCTTCTATTTGACATTAATATATTGAAAATTAAAAAAAAAAAAAGACAAAATTAGAAAATGAGTCTAAATGAATAATTAATAAAGGCTGGACCGACGAAGAGCAAAGCAACCGGTAGCGTTGTCTGAAAGTCCATACAATTGAGAATATCGATTAGAACTGAGAATATTAATTGCATTTACCATCTGCCTTTGGTAAGATACCAGTAAGACAAAGTGAGGTATCTTAAAAGATTGACATTCTTTTCCTACAGTGGTCAGTAGCTGGTAAAGATATGAATATGTTTAAGTGCATTTCACTGGTCACCTAAAATTTAAAATGCACACAAATAACTTTTATGCACATCTACCTATAAACTAATTTGTATGAGAACAATTTGCATGTGCAAAATAGTTCTTGTTCTCAGGCTGTGCACAAAAAAATCACACTCAATAATCACAAAACCTGTTTCAAAAACTAACTAAACATTCTTTGGCCATGCACACTCCCACTTTCTCCTGAGGATTCTTCATCCTATAAAGAAAAACTCAGTTGAGTGACATTGCATTGTTTCAGACAGAAAAAGTGTTGCTTTTTTAACTTGAAGCTTATTATTCTTGTAGTATTGGTTTGGGTCTTTAAATTTCCAATCTTAGATCTAGAATGCACCAGCATGAAGGGGTCTAATTTTGGATATTTACTAACTAACCTCAGAAATCATCCACCTCTAACCAGTGTAAAAAAATAATATCTAGGAACCCTCATAAAAGACAATGAACAAGTAGAGCAGAGAGACTATCTGCCTGTCAAAAGGGAAAACTAACAGTAAAACATGCAGGGACTGAAAGGTTGTTGAAAAGTCTGCAATAGGCCTTTAAGTGTTCATAGACCAATGGTAGATGCTGCTGGAAATGCTGACTTCATGTTTTTACAGCCTCTAAAGACCCATGGAAATTAGTATTGATCAGTTACAAACAGAAAATGTTTCCTATTTAATACCAGTGAGATTAGAGCAGCTTACTTTATATTTCAAAAAGACAAGTTTGTTTAACTGTACTACTCTGTTGCCAGTTAGATGCTTATCGGTCTGCTGACTATACGCAAGTGCTTTTAAAATTCTGCCATTACTGTTTGTGGTTTCAGTAGTCTTGGAAAGAGAATAAGGGGGCTACGCATTACATGTGCTGGAATATTTGAGAAAAGGGCATAAGCAACCTGAGATTCTAAGCCAGGGATCTCAAAGTCCCTCCTTGAGGGCCGCAATCCAGTCGGGTTTTCAGGATTTCCCCAATGAATATGCATTGAAAGCAGTGCATGCACATTGATCTCATGCATATTCATTGAGGAAATCCTGAAAACCCGACTGGATTACGGCCCTCAAGGAGGGACTTTGAGACCCCCTGCTCTAAGCAGTACAGACAATAATATGATGCACATTCAAGTTTCATTAAAAATTTGATTAAATCGCAATGTCAAATCTCAAGCGAAGTGCAATTTAGATAAAAATCTAGGGAGCAAAAAGCACGTAAAGACAAATACAGCGACTAACATGCACAAAGGGAAAGTGGGGAGACCTACAACAAATTAAAGAAAAGAAGGATGAAAAAAAAATACATATCTACAGCAATTGCATTGGCTACCAGTTGCCTTCAGAATACAATATAAGACAGTAATGATCTGCCATCAATTCTTGTATGGAAACATCCCAGAATTGTTTAAAAAACTAACATGTCCAGTTATACACCAAACAGATCATTACGTTCTGAAAATTCAGATTTACTGAAGACGAATGTAAACCCAAGGCTTGTTGAGACTGGCAAAATGACTTTCTGCTGTGCAGGAGTTAAAAAAAATGGAACTTCCTTGTGGGCCAAATATGAAACTGCCATGTAAAGGGTATGTTCAGGAAATTACTCAAGACACAGCTATTTGTAGATGCTTTCTTCTAGTTAATAATTACCTTTTTCTGCAAATTGTTCACGATAAACTGTTCACGATCATTGTTATTATGGCTTTAGTTTATAAGAATGTTTTAACATGATTTCTTAGGATTATTTGTATATCATGATGAGTTTTAATGCCAAAAAGTGTAAGGTTATGCACCTTGGCAGCGTAAATCCACGCAGAACTTACACCCTGAATGGTGAGACCTTAGCAAGAACTGTTGCAGAACGGGACCTAGGAGTAATCATCAGTGAAGATATGAAGACTGCCGATCAAGTAGAGAAAGCATCATCCAAGGCTAGACAGATGCTGGGTTGCATCCGTAGAAGTTTTGTCAGTCGGAAGCCCAAAGTTATAATGTCATTGTACAGGTCCATGGTAAGACCTCATCTGGAATATTGTGTTCAGTTTTGGAGGCCACATTATCAAAAGGATGTGCTGAGAATGAAGTCAGTTCAGCGAATGGCCACTAGGATGGTCTCAAGCCTCAAGGATCTCCCATATGAAGAACGTTTGGATAAGTTGCAGCTATACTCTCTCAAGGAATGCAGAGAGAGGGTAGACATGATAGAGACGTTCAAATATGTTACTGGCCGTATTGAGGTAGATGAAGACATCTTTTTCCTTACAGGACCTACAGCAACAAGAGGGCATCTGTTAAAAATCAAGGGTGGGAGATTTCATGGTGACACTAGGAAGTATTTCTTTACGGAAAGGGTGATTGATTGTTGGAATAATCTTCCACTTCAGGTAATTGAGGCCAGCAACGTGCTCGATTTTAAGAAAAAAATGGGATAAGCATGTGGGTTCATTTCGAGGAAGTACTTAGGGGGGAGAGTTCTTAGAGTGGGCAGACTTGTTGGGCCGATGGCCCTTTTCTGCCATCATATTCTATGTTTATGTTTTATGTTTCTATTCTGTTTTTAAATTATGTATGTAGCTTTGTGAACCGTTTAGATATAAACGGATAGGGATTTTTACAATAAATGAGGCCTTGTTCTTTTTTTAGAATTTATATTCCACATATCCTACGCGGATTACAAATTATTCAGGTACTCAAGCATTTTTCCCTAACTGTCCCGGTGGGCTCCCACTCTATCTAACGTACTTGGGGCAATGGGGATTAAGTGACTTGCCCGGGGGTCACAAGGAGCAGCGCAAGATTCAAACCCACAACCTCAGGGTGCTAAGGCTGTAGCTCTAACCATTGCATCAAATGCTTCCACACTCCATTCAGTTTTGGATCAGCAAATGATACCCAGTTTATGTTTTTTTAGGCCTTGATATGTAGCCTTCAGTAAAAACACAAAGGGGTTTATAATAAAACATTGAAAAATAGTAATAATATTGGATAGTGAAGCACAAAAATAAGATAGGGAGAGAGAACAAGAAGAGAAGGAAGGGAGAAGCTAGGAAAGATGAAGATCGCTGTATGCTTTTGTCACTCCTGCACCCTGAAGGCCAGAATGAGCAAATGAGTTTTCAAAGCTGCTTTCTATTTGGAATAGTAGAGTTCAAATGAAAGGTCACAGGGAACGGAGCTCCAGATAGGCAGCAGAGAAGAATGTACTACACCTAGTGGAGTGGGAGAGTTGTGGTGCAGTAGTTAAAGATATAGCCTCAGCACCCTGAGGTTGTGGGTTCAAACCCACACTGCTCCTTGTGACCCCGGACAAGTCGCTTAATCCCCAATTACTCCAGGTACATTAGATCGATTGTGAGGCCACCAGGACAGACAAGGAAAAATGCTGGAGTCTGAATAAATTCATGCAAACCATTCTGAGCTTTCCTTGCAGAACAGGATAGAAAATTGAATAAATAAATAAGAGACTAGTCAAGCTCAAGAAACTGGGAGAACAGAAAGGTGATATTGAAGTGAAGAGTATCCCCTCTTTTTTAAAAATTTTAATTGCTTATACTGTATTTTTGTGTGAATGCTTTTTATTAATTGTAAACCATCTAGATACTTTTTCGATAGCCTGTATATCAAAGAAATCATAAACTTGGAAACTTAGAGCTCCTTTAACGAAGCCGCGTTACCGGCTTTATCGCGCACACCTTTGTAGCGTGTGCTAACCCCCGCGCTAGCCGAAAAACTACCACCTGCTCAAGAGAAGGTGGTAGCAGCTAGCACGGCCGGTAAATCAGCACGTGCTATTACGCACGTTAAACCGCTAACGCGGTTTAGTAAAAGGAGCCCTTAGAGGCTTCAATGGGGTATATGTTAGCATGTACTGTAAGGTTGTCCAGATAAATCTAAAGTTGGAAAAACTGTGTAAATTGAGGTTTCCCCCATGAATTTGGGTGTGCTTGATCAGAAAATAATAATAAAAAAAAATTCTTTAAAGGCAATTCTGGGGTCCCTCAAAGTCACTGATTATAAAGCTGTTTTTCTTAAACCCTGGGTTTTACAAAAACGTAGAACAGCTGTTTACCATGGGCTGGTGAGCTAAATGCTCTGACACTCATAGGAATTGAATGAGTGTTCAAGTATTTACCACGCCAGCCCATACAGTAAGAAGCTCTTCCAGTTTAGTACAAGGAGCCCAAAATCTATTATTTATGGAGCAAACTTTTTGGTATTATAGCTATAACATTTACGTATTCACACTCAGCAATGATACATTGATAAAGACATTTTAGGCAAAATATATATATATATATATTTTTTTTATTTGTTCATTTTTATAGCCCATCCTCCTCAGGAGCCCAGAATGGGTTACAATAAAATAAAATTAGGTACTTGGAACTACCCTAACTGTCCCGAAGGCTCACAATCTAGCTAAAGTATCTGAGAAAACAATTAAATAGTAAGAATATAACAATTTTAAAAAAAAAAAAAGAATAACATTAAAGTAAATCAGAAACCTCAAAGACCTAAAGCAGTCCAAGCAAGACAGAATAGAAGTCCAATTGGGCTCTAATCAGTGTAAGGCAACAGAAAATACAAGAAGAACCCTCGATGATAGTCTTTCACTGGCCGAAGATGATCTCTAGATCCCAAGGGCTAACGGCCGAAGATTGCAGGTAGAAAGGAGGAGGCAGGCACAGCTGATCCACCGACCACAGCGGTGCAGCACACAACATTCGTGGGTTCTCCCTCCACAGCCTCTCCGACATCTGACCGGCCAATTCCAGTTCCCGATCTAGCAGTATCTTATTAAATGAACCTTCAATTTCTGCAATGTCTTCAATTTATTGTAGAAAATAACATAAATTCAACATACTTTGCTAGTAGCTAAACATGTACACTGTGGTGTGGTCATCAACCAATGGCGTTCTACTCAAGCATTCAAATTCTTCTTGAGATAGTCTAGATAAAGCCTGAAACGATGTTCAACTCCTTGCAACAGGGCCTCATGATGCACTGGGTCTGTGGTAGTGCCAGTGGCAAAGTCAGTTATCAGTTTGACACCTCGCTTATCGCAGCATGAGACATTGTTGCAAGGAGCTGAAGTATCACAGGCTTTATCCTATCTCAAGAAGACATTGAATGCTTGACTGTTTGGAATGTCTTTGATAGATGACTACACCAAAGTATATCTGTTTAGCTATTAGCGAAGAATGTTATATTTCTGTTAGTTTCCACAATAAAATGCAGATATTCAGGGATCTTCTATAGTTTCTTCCTTTATCCTCCTCCTCCTCCTCATGAATAGTGGGGGTCTGATTCCCTGTCCCAATTGATACCTGAAGGTTACTAAAGCAGCTCAAGAGTTCTTGCATTGCTTTTCTTTCCCTGTATTTCCAGGGATGAGGGTACCAAGGACCTTCTTCCCTTTGCTGTGTGGTGTGATGGCTGAGGAATAAGGAGCCAAACACAAAGAAATTCAAAAGTGGCTAGCTGTATATTTTCCCTCAAAGAGGGGTCTTGTCCTTCCATTATCCCACTAGTCAGAAGAACCCTTCTCTAGTTGCAGTAGCTATGAGAGCATTTACAGGTCAAAGTACAGTGCATTAGTAAAACCACTAGAGGGGTTTTTTTTTATTTCATTATTTCTTTCTTTCTGCTGGAAACAGAACCCTAGCTGTCTCTACAGGCTAAAATACAAAAATGAATTCCTTCTCGTCAAGTACTACATACAGGAATATTTGGCAGATTAAGCTCTAACAGTAGTACTACAAGACTACCACTAAGGGTCATAACTGCTCATTTGGAACCCAGCACTGGAAAGGTCAAGAACGACTAAGGGTTGTTCCTATTCTTAGGCTGCATATGCCTTGGAACCCCCAAACAAGTACCAGGGGAGTCTTCAGGGGTTAAGGGACAGGGGTTGTGATCTTCTATGGGAGTTGGGGAATAGGGGGTTTGATCTTTTGCTTTGAGGTGAGAGCGAGAAGGTTTAGTTTTCTGTTTCAGGTGTGAGGAGGGTTTTAGACTTCTTCAGGTGTGTAGGTAGGAGATCAGGTGAATTACCTTTTATGTATGGAGCTGCAATATATGCATCAGCAGATAGCATGGGTACCCTGGTGCTCTGTTGATGCGTTTAGCATACAGCCAGTATCTTCCCTGTGCAAGAAATGCAGCACAGATGCTTGCCATACCCCTAGATTGGCACTTATTGCACTTTTATTTCACTTATGATATGGTAAGTGCAAAAATTTGCAATTTAGTTAAACAGGCTCCTTGTATTTTTATTATTCTAAAATCTATTTCGCTATAAAGCATCTCACTTCTATACAGTATAATATGAATATATTCTTTAAACTTCTATAGATGACATTTGACTTTTACTCTACAGAAGGTTCTAAAGATTTGATTTAAACATCTTGAACGGCTTTTCTTAGCTAAGGGCACTTTTACCATTGACTGATTTAGTACTAACCTCAGAATATTTGCCTCCTAGACTCACTCAAGTCTCATGATTACTTGATGTCAATTTAAAGCATAAATGCTCTCTATGGGCTCCAGATATTAAAAAAATATATATATATGACTTTTATCTAAGGAAGTTGTCTGTTTAATTAGTTGCCATTCGCATGAGCTGTTAGATCACATTAACAAAGAAACAATGGATTCCAGATATAAATAACAGCAGATGCTCAGAAGAGGCCTTACCACAATGCCTTAGATAGTTGTATGATAATCTGAAAAGTGCATCAGTGGTTTAGACTCAATTCTTGCAATTAATAAATAACAAATAGTAAGGGACAGCTTATGTTTTACTACATGAAAGATGTTTGATATATCACTAAGGGGTCCTTTTAGTAAACCGCACTAACAAATAGGCAGAGTGCAATCTTACGCAAGCCTTTCTCATGCCTTAAGCCCATTTCTAGCATGGCCATTAATAATGGCTCTTTTCAATTTGTTTCATTACTGGCAATGCACTAATCTTAGATGTGAAATATGGGGGGAGGGGGGTCACCATCTCGGCTGTCTTTTCTTTTTAAAAAAAAAATCTTTTCAAGCCCTTATTTCACACCCTCCTGAGGGGATTTTGCAGGTGGTTGACTGTAATGTGAACTGAATTTGAGCCTTCAATATTGATTTAACTGAACTTTCTCAGGCAACTTAGATTACTTTAATTTTTTCCTCTTTTTTCTTTTTTTTTGTCTCCAAGATGTAAATTGCTTCGTTTTCCTTGAATTGTGGAATTGATTAGAGATTATAATGCAGTGGTGTGTGGTGACATTTATAGCAGGGGATTCAGTAGATGAGCTAAACCTTGGCTTTCAATATTTCCACAATTCATATGCATGAG
This sequence comes from Geotrypetes seraphini, assembly GCF_902459505.1. Taxonomy (NCBI): domain Eukaryota; kingdom Metazoa; phylum Chordata; class Amphibia; order Gymnophiona; family Dermophiidae; genus Geotrypetes; species Geotrypetes seraphini. Next base: position 9,913,820 of record NC_047095.1, on the reverse strand, counting down.
ATCTATTGGAGGCCACACGTGCAAATAATCACATGCATATTTATTGGAGAAATCCTGAAAAACTGACTAGATTGAGGCAGTCAAGGACCAAGGACGGAAACTCCTGTGCTAAACATTAGTGCAGTACATACCCTTAACCAAGGTTAACGTGCTCACTGTGCTGAACAATGTCATGTCTTGATCTCTTTCTGAGAATCACCTATAGCATTTCCTACTTCTCCTTTTGACTGCAGTATTTATAAGAAGAAACTTAAGTTCTGCATCATTACCACCTTTCCAAAATCTGTCCTTCAGATTTATACACAGGCTTTGTGATATTTTGAGGCTGAAGCAGCAAGTTATGGTGGACCCACAAACAAGAGGCAAAAGCAGCGAGCAGCAGACACATGACCTCCAGGGTTCATGCAACAAAATAAACTAAGCTTTGCCTTGTCACTCATTCCTTCTGCAGGTCGTACTCAGATAGGAGTGACAATAGGCAGACAATGCAAAGTCACTGTTACTGTGAGCCAAACTGATGGTACAGTTATCTAAAAACATTCATGAAAATGTCCTTAACATTGGAAACAGAACCTGATAACAAGATCACAAATCTTGTAGCTTTGGGATGAAGATTTCCTTAAAACATGAAACAGGACCATTGATAAGCTCAACATATAACAGCCCCAGAAAACCAAAAAGAAGGACTCAATGACCTCTCACCCCCAGAGAACACAGCAAGAGAGGCCCGGCAGTCCCAGCATATCACCTCTCACCCCTAGAGAAAACAGCAAGAGAGGCTTGGTGGGTCCATCACAATTCTGGAGGCCATACCTTCAAAAAGATATAAAAAGGATGGAGTTGGTCCAGAGAAAGGCTACTCAAATGGTGTGTGGTCTTCGTGATAAGGCATATGAGGACAGACTTAAAGATCTCAATCTGTATACTTTGGAGGAAAGGCGGGAGAGAGGAGATATGATAGAGTCATTTTAGATACTTACGTAATATAAATGTGCATGAGTCGAGTCTCTTTCATTTGAAAGGAAACTCTGCAATGAGGAGGCATAGGATGAGGTTAAGAGGTGATAGGCTCTGGAGTAATCTGAGGAAATACTTTGTTTATGGAAAGGGTGGCAGATGCATGTAACAGCCTTCCGGAAGATGTGGTGGAAACAGAGACTGTGTCTGAATTCAAGAGGGCCTGGGATAGATAATGGTTACTGTGGATGGGCAGACTAGATGGGCCAGTTGGCCTTTATCTGCCGTCATGTTTCTATATTTCTATCACATCATCTCTCAATGGGAGGTTATAAGTTGGGACTGCCAAACCTCTCTTGTTTTTCTGAGACATACCATACTTTAGTTGCCAACACAGTACCATGAGCATGCTCAGATCATGTATGAAAACGATGCCTGCTTGTGGTGCCAATGTTAAGCTGCTATTGACTACCATCTATAGCTGAGAGAGGGCAGCAGGCATGCTCCACATTCCTTCAGCTGGTGTCTTTTTGGCTACATTACTGGTGGAAATGATCCATAAAACTCACCATACATTTTGGTTCTAATGTAAATCTCAACAACAGCTGTATAGTAAATAAAAATCTTTAAAACAAAAAGTTACTTAGAACCTAGAACAAATTCACAATGCTACCACTAACTTCCAAAACAAAGATCATACCTATGATATTTTAAGGCCCTAAAATATTAATACATCTATTGGTAAAATGACAAACCAAATAGTTACAGAAGGCTATATAGAAAATCCATACTAACAAAATACCTCGGTCACATATACAGAACAAAAATGCTAAATATATAATCACTTGGCCATAAACTATAAACAAATTTAACTAAAACTCTAAGAAGCTAGACTTTGCATGCAGTACAATATCAGAGAAAAAGAGAGAGATTTATTTCCACCTACACAAAATATAAATTAGAGCTCATGCCAGGGAAGTTGTTGTGAACGGGGTATAACTACAGCAATTGCCCTTGGTCCCCTGGTCAGAGAGAGCCACAAGACTGCTGGAGGCTGAAGATGATGCAGCTTGGTGATAGGTCTTGGGATTCCCTTCCCAATTTATGCCCTGGGGCCCAGCCATGAATAACACCAGCTCTGGCAAGATATACATTCCAAATCTGACATATTGTAATCAGAAAATAGAAAATAAAGTTATAGGGTTTTTTTTTACCTTTTGTTGTCTGGTCATTTTATTTTTAAAATCAAGATGGTCCCAGTCTCTGGTTTCTTCTTCCCTTTGTTTTCTCTTAATGCACTCACCAGGATCTCCTGTCCATTTGACATTTCTTTTCTGTCCTCCTTTTTTCTTCATTTCCTACCGTCAGACATTGATTTTTCATTCTCATCCTTCTCCAATTTGTATACTTCTCAAATGTCATCCCTCATTCCCAGTCTTCAAGGGTTTTTTATTTTACTGATTCTTTCTACCTCTTTCTACCTCTCCATCTGTCCCCATGATCCATGTCAAACATCTCCCCTCTCCTCCCTCTCCATCCATATCAGGCATCTCTCCTGTTTTCCTATCCTTCATGCCCAGTCATTTCTCTGATCTTCCTTTCTACGTTCCCTTCTGTCCATCATCTCTCCAATCTTTCCTCCCACCAAACTCCATGTCCAGAATATCCTCACATCTTTCTACCATATCCAGCATTCTCCTTGATCTCCTGGAGGAAGGAAGATAACCAATGTGACACTGTCATACCAGAGTACAAGTTATATCGTAGTGATAGGATGGATCAAATCAGTGGAGGCATAGCATTATATGTTAGGGCCTTGAATCAAATAGACTGAAAATTCTACAGGAGTAGAAACACACCTTGTAATTCCTATGAGTAGAAATTTCATGTGTAAGGGGGAAAAGGATAGTGATAGGAGTGTACTCCGTCTACCTGACCAGGATGAACGGACAGATGCTGAAATGTTATCAGAAATTAGGGAAGGTAACAAATTGGGTAATGCAGTAATAATAGGTGATTTCAACTACCTAATCACACTAGACGAGAAAAATCAATCACAAGAAACACTATTAAATTAATCTCCTTCTACTGGCGAGAGGGAAGCAAAATTGCTGTACACCACTGTGAAGGAGAAAAAGACCTCAATTCCATCAAGGCACTAATCATAACAGAGCTATACTGTAAAAAGAGTGAGCCCTCAAATCATTAGTCATAAAAAAAACTCCTTCAAATAAAACAGCAATATCCCTTCCCAATCCACAGCAGGAATTCACAGGAAAGGGAGGAAAACGGATGGAATAAAGAAAAATTGCTCTTTATGAGAAGTGTAGTGTAACTGAGTAAGTAGTCTAAGTTCCAGCAGGAAAAAAAGAAAAGAGCACAAAGTCCATGCCACGACCCCCCCCCCCCCTTCCCCAGCAAACTTCTTATCAAAACTCAAGCATGAAGACCAATCAAAAACAGGTACTTATCCATCCAAACTGGAACTGAAGGAGTCTGGGACTGGTTTCTTAAGTGTTGAACTAAGTTTTCTCTTTAATAAAATGCTGAATTATGTTTAGCTGCAGACCTAACTTATCTCATGTTCTAGGCTGCCTGTACTGGGTGTTAGCTTAGACAAGAGCGTATCCATAGGACCAACTACAGATAAGAGACAGCCAAAATGACCTGTTTCATGATTACGAGTTTACACCCAGTAGCGTCTACCACGAACTTTCAAGACTCAAAGTAGACAAAGCCATGGGACCTGACAATCTACACCCCAGGGTACTCAGAGAGCTGAGTGAAGTTCTGGCTGAACCACTATCCGTGCTCTTCAATCTTTCCATGCGCACGGGAAAAGTACCACTAGACTGGAAAACAGCTAACGTAATTCCACTCCACAAAAAGGGCTGCAGAACAGAGACAGAAAATTACAGACTGGTGAGTCTTACATCCATAGTGTGCAAACTCATGGAAACACTGATCAAACAGAATCTTGACAAAATTCTAGACGAAGAAAATTTACGTGATCCACACCAACACGGATTTACCAGGGGAAGGTCCTGCCAAACTAATCTGAATGACTTCTTTGACTGGGTGACCAGTCATCTGGATGCCGGGGAGTCCCTGGACGTGATATATTTGGACTTCAGCAAAGCTTTTGATAGCGTCCCACACCGTAGGCTGTTGAATAAACTGAAATCAATGGGATTAGGGGATACTTTCACTAAATGGGTAAGGGATTGGCTAGATGGTAGGCTTCAGAGGGTGATGGTGAATGGTATCCCCTCCAAAACGTCAGCAGTGACGAGTGGAGTACCTCAGGGCTCTGTCTTAGGGCCGATTCTATTCAATTTATTCATAGGAGATTTGACCCAAGGGCTTAGAGGAAAGGTATCACTGTTTGCCGACGACGCCAAACTATGCAACATAGTAGACAAAAGCAGTGTGCCTGACTTTATGACGCAGGACCTACGGCAGCTAGAACAGTGGTCATCAACTGTGGTCATCAACATAAAAAATGTAAAGTAATGCACCTAGGCAAAAAAAATCCACACAGAACATACACACTAAATGGTGAAACCTTGTCCAGGACCACGGTGGAACGAGATTTAGGAGTGATCATTAGCAATGATATGAAGGCTGCCAATCATGTGGAGAAGGCTTCGTCCAAGGCAAGACAAATGATGGGCTGCATCCGTAGGGGTTTTGTCAGCAGAAAACCTGAAGTTATAATGCCACTGTACAGATCCATGGTGAGACCTCATCTCGAGTATTGTGTTCAATTCTGGAGACCACACTACCGGAAAGATGTGTTGAGAGTTGAGTCGGTTCAACGAATGGCTACCAGGATGGTCTTGGGGCTCAGGGATCTCACATATGAAGAAAGGTTAAAAAAACTGCAGATGTACTCACTGGAGGAGCGAAGAGAGAGGGGGGATATGATTGAGACCTTTAAATATATCACGGGGCGTATAGAGGTGAAAGATGATATCTTCAGTCTTACAGGGCTCACGGTAACCAGAGGACACTCGCTGAAAATCAGGGGAGGGAAATTTCAAGGTGATGCTAGGAAGTACTTCTTCACCGAAAGGGTGGTTGATCATTGGAACGAGCTGCCTCAGCAGGTGATTGAGGCCAACAGCGTGTCAGATTTTAAGAGAAAATGGGATATTCATGTGGGATCTATAGGAGAGTAAGAATCAGGGAGTGGGTCATTGGTATGGGCAGACTCTATGGGCTATGGCCCTTTTCTGCCGTCAATTTCTATGTTTCTATGTTTCTATGTTTCTATGTTTCTATTTTAACTTCTTATGGCTATCTCAGCATAAACGACATGCAACAGAAAGACTGCAGGGCTTAAAAAAGTGACCTGCTAATGATCTACTAGTATGAGCTTAGCACCAATGATTGTTAAGAAAAGTAACACGTGAAAAGTTTTTCTAGAATTCAGTTGTATAGCCAGAAGAATGTATAAATATCTCTGCAATGTCCTGTTTTCGGCACTTCTGAAGCCAGCTTGGAGCTCGGGAGTCGCATACGTATGCTAATAAACTATCTGTGCCTTCTTCAAGTCTCTAAGTTTTTTGGCTTCCCAAAGTGACCTTTCAGAACAGGATACTTTTTGTAAATCCACAGTCACTTCCTTCAATACTGCAAACGTATGGCTCCAAGACGTGCTGCTGTTATAGTTGAGGACCCAGCCCCCCTCACGACGCGGAAGCGAAACGGGGTCTCCCGTTGGGGCGTTTGCACTGGCATTTAAATACTGGGTGAAGAACTTGCGCTACAATCCACTTGTGTTTTTGTTTTGGAGTTTGTTTTTGACTTACCTGGTTTTGCATTGTTTGACTAAACCAGTAGCAGTGGAAGAAAAGGTGAAGTGTGAGCTGAGCAGGATATGTTTTTTCCTTTGTTTTTGCACCCTCCATGAAACTACTGTGACGTTATATGGAGTGCTGAACTGACTTTATACAATAAAGTACATTTCTTTTCCACTTTAAAAACCTGTCTGTGTTTACTACATTCTCTACTCCACACTCCAAGCCTCGTCTAACCACTCGGCCGAGGTCTGTGTGCTCCGGGCAAGGTCCCTAACTTCGGCCAGTCTGGCCACGCCCGATCACAATACACAGAACAGAAATATTTTTTAAGCAATTCATTCTTATCTTTATCAGCGTCTACATATTTCTCCCCTTCACTTTTGAGTTTAGATAGCCAATTCTTAATAAGGACCGGAGACTGGCGTGGACTTGAAATCAAGACTGTTTGGAGAAGTAGAGCAGTGTTATGTCCAGCAGGTTAAAATGTTGGCCTAGAAAAATTTGAACTAGCAGAGGGAAAGAGCCTAATGGTAGGGCCCCTGGGAAAATGTTATTAAGTCTTAAGTCTCAAAAAAAAAAGAATTTGAGGAGAATTAGGAAGCTGAAGACTAAGGGCCTCTTTTACTAAACCGCGCTAGCGTTTTTAGCGCCGGGAGCCGCACGGAATGACCCACGCTGCTCCCAACACTCATAAGAACTCTATGAGTGTCGGGAGCAGTGCGGGCCATTCAACGTGGCTCCCTGCACTAAAACCACTAGTGCGGTTTAGTAGAAGAGGGGGTAAGGCATGAGAGTATGAAACTAGTCTATTCTAAAACCAGAAAGGATTTGTTTATTCATATTACCAGTTTTTACTGCCAAACTGAATCTGGGATGGTTCAGAAAATTCATGAAACAGCAACGAACGTAGAGTCAAAACTGTTGAGGAATGCAAAGAATTACAAGGAGACCTGAACAAACTGAGTGAGTGGGCAAAAAGATGGCAGATGAGCTTCAATGTAGAGAAATGTAAAGTCTTGCATGTGGGGAAGGGGAACCCAATGTACAGCTATATGATGGGAGGGAGGGTACTGGGGGAAGGCTGCCTAGAAAAAGATGGGGGTATTGGTGGATAAAACAATGAAGCCGGCGGCGCAATGTGCAGTGGCCTCAAAGAAAGCGAACAGAATGTTGGGCATAATCTAAAAGGATATTACTAGCAGAACGAAGGAGGTTATTCTACCACTGTATCGAGCGATGGTGCGCCCACATCTGGAGTACTGTGTCCAATAATGGTCGCCCTACCTTAAGAAGGATATGGTGATATTCGAGAGGGTCCAGAGAAGAACAAGGATGATTAGGGGCATGGAAAACCTTTCATATGCTGAAAGGTTGGAAAAGCTGGGGCTCTTTACCCTGGAAAAGCAAAGACTTAGGGGGGCATGATAGAGACTTATAAAATCATGAAAGGCATGGAGAAGGTGGAGAAAGACAGATTCTTCAGACTAACCGGGCCAACAAAAACAAGAGGGCATTCAGAAAAATTGAAAGGAGACAAATTCAAAACGAATGCTAGGAAGTTCTTCTTCACTCAGAGGGTGGTGGAAACCTGGAATGTGCTCCCAGTGGAGGTGACAGGGCAGAGTACAATATTGGGCTTCAAAAAGGGATTGGATGATTTCCTGAAGGAGAAGGGGATTGAAGGGTACAGATAGAGGGTAACTATACAGGTACTAAATGAATAGGGAATAAAGAATTTTAGTTTAAGGACCACTTACAGGTCACGGACCTGGGGGCCGCCGTGGGAGCAGACTGCTGGGCATGATGGACCCCTGGTCTGGCCCGGCAGAGGCAATGCTTATGTTCTTATGTGACCAACTGGTGCTCAATCCTTTTTATTGTGTTAGATTTGACACGATCGTGTTTCGGACCTCTTCGGACCTCTTATTTATAAGATGTACAAATTCACATGCTCATTATTAATTGAGTTGACATTGAACCATGAAAAACACCACCGCTTGTAAAAACAGTGTTTGCTACTAACCGCACCAAATTGAAAGTTTGCCAAGCAATGGTTCAGAAAACATCAGACCCTGAACAAGCAATGGCCTCTTATCCCATGGAGAAAGCCAGTGCTCTGGTGTTGAGGAACTTAATTAATCTTGGCTGGGAGCCAGAAAAACTTATAGCATTCAGAAAAACAAAAGTTTTAGAATTCAATGTACAATATGTATAAATCTATATTATTTTTTTAATCCATATAAGCAATATACAAATAGACTTTACCCTATAATTGAGTTATGACCCCAAAGTTTAGTCCTCTTGATGGCTGAAACATTTATTTTTACAGGACCTAAGTTATATCGAGGCTGCATCAAACAGAGAATAGTTTGGTTGACAATAGCATTTCATATTATGTCAGCTCATTTAAATAATAAGCAAATGGATTTGCCATATTTTTATTGTGCAAAAATCCATGTGAAATCATGTCCTCTTTTGCAAGTAAACTTAACTATGCCTTGTCGAGCTGCAGTTCACACAAAATATTTATTTTCACTAACAAGCTGATTTGGATGATTTCTCTGCTCATTAGCAATTTAATATAAATTTTGCATAAGCTTTTGCAAAAGAAAAACAGCTTAAAATTGCTAGCGGGCATGTGCTGTTTACCACAAATGCGATATTGCATGCTATTTGGAATTTGTATACATATTATCACTTTATACAAACTTCTTTGTAGCTTCCAGGAATGTAGCAGCTGGAAAGATATGTACAAAAAGTGATTCAGCGGTCTCCAGGTATGTAGCCTTTTTTCAGATTATATTTCCTTGCTTCTTACCCCGCATATATTTTTCTTTCCCTTACCATTTTCTCCAGTCTTTGAAGGCCACAGCCCAGTCAGGTTTTCAAGATTTCCGCTATGAATATTAGGGCTGCACATTATCCATGATTAATACATTAATTATTAGTCACAATGTAAAAATTAATCATAATTAATAATTGTGTGCAGCCCATGTGCAAACCACTTTCTGCCTCCCTCTGCCTACCTACTCACCGCCTGGTTTGGCATCTCTCCCTTCCCCCCAACCCAATGCAGCTGTTCTTTTCCCCTCCCCTGCAGCCAGCTCACCTTGACATACAGTCTTCAGTCCTACAGGCCAACAACCTGTGCTGGGCCTTTCCCCCTCTGATCTGGCCTGCCCCTTCTGACACAATTTCCTGTTTCCAGGAGGGACAATCTGGGTCAAATGAAAGGCTTGAAGCAGGACACAGGCAGCTGCCATTGGCCTGTCAGGATCAAAGACTGAATTCCAATGTAGGCCAACTGTGTGGAAAGTGGTGAAGAGTAACCATGGTGAGTCTAGTTGGAAGAGAGTAAAGATTAGCTGCAGTTGGACCCTAGTGGGGGTGGGGTGGGGAATGGGTTGTAAAGAGCAGCTGTGGTTGTATTCGGGGAGGGATGAAGAGCAGCTACAGTTGGGTTCTGGGGATGGGGTGAAAAACAGCTGCAATTGGGTCCGGGGGCGGGGAAGGGAATTGCAGCTGTGGTTGAGACCAGAGGGGTGACGAGCAGTCACATTGGGTCTGTGGGGGAGGGAGGGAGTTGGACCTGGAGGTGGATGGGGTGAAAAACAGCTACAATTGGGTCCGGGGGGGGGGAGGGAAAGTGCAGCTGTGGTTGAGTCCAGAGGGGTGAAGAGCCCTGGACATTGGACCTGGAGGTGGAGGGAGGGAGTTGGACCTGGGAGTAGAGCAGGGATCTCAAAGTCCCTCCTTGAGGGCCACAATCCAGTCGGGTTTTCATGATTTCCCTACTAAATATGCATTGAAAGCAGTGCATGCACATTGATCTCATGCATATTCATTGGGGAAATCCTGAAAACCCGACTGGATTGCGGCCCTCAAGGAAGGACTTTGAGACCCCCTGGAGTAGAGGGAAGGGGAAAGGAGAGAGAGAGTTGGACCTGGGAGTAGAGGAAATCTTTCTCCGTCACTCCAAAGACCAGGACATAGGATGGGAACTCCTACGTTTGATGCTATTCAAATCCTAGTACTAGTCTATGATATTTATAAAGTTTAATACATTGTTAACATTCATTACCATATTTATTTCTGTGAGAAGTTATATCACAGGTTTCAAAATAAAGTGACATTTAATCATGTATTGGAGCATTGAGTGACAGCAAATCAGCTGTTAAGCAGCCCCACATTGTGGAAACGCACGTCAGATGTTGCTAAATAAGAGCAGTTCAATGCAGTTGCCATCTTTGCTGATTTGAGCGTTAATAGAGTCGCTGAGTAAGTTGGGATACAGAGGGAGGTATCCTTTTATTATTCTTACTCTGACACTGCTGTGTTCTGTGTTTTTTATGCACAGGAGTCCACCGCCCTGACGCAACTATACAGCGAAACGCCAGCTAGCTTTACGTTGGCAGGAGCGGACCAGCAAAGGAACTTTATTACATCAAAAACTTCCCTGCCTAAGCTAAGTTTCATGTTTAAAATTTGACAATTTTGCTGCAACTGAATCTAAGGCAGGAGGGGAAAGGGGCCGATGAGGTTATTTCCTTGTCCAGTGCGGTTGTTGAGTTAACTTACTGACAACGCACGGGGACCTGAGGCCCCTCCTCTTATAAAATATCTTTAAAGTATAAGATTGTTTGAGATAAGTCTAACAAAAGAGTACTTATCATTGTTCATATTTTTAAAATTACTGAAGAGTTTAAACAAGAGAGGTATTTTTGTGAACTCCTACCTTTGACCCTGCTTGTCACTAGACACTAGAGAGACTTTCCTCATAGCATGAGAGAGGAGCAGTGGCCACAGTATAGCTGCTTCCTCTCCTCCACAGGTCAGCCATAGGTGAGTATGTGCCAGGGCTCAGGCCCAAAAATCTGCTTAACCACAGTGGGTGCCAACAGTCTCCTGCAAATGAATGAGGGGCGAGAACTGACAGCCCTTGAGCATGTTCAGATGCTCAAGGCCCTGCAAAGGTCCAGAATAACTGCCAGAACAGTAAGGATTAATGCTGGGGGGTTGGCAGGGTGAAGGTTAGTAACAGCAGTCATCAAGGGATGGGGTAGCAAGGGTCATTGGGTTGAGTGCAGGAGAGCAGCAGCTGTTATTGGGGAGTGATGGGAGTGCATGAGAGTAGGTCATCAGAGGTGGGAGAGCAGCACCAATCATTAGGGATATAGTGGAGGAGAGCAGTGCTGGTCATTGCAAAGCGAGCATTGGCCATTGGTTGGAAGTGAATATAAACCAAACCCCCCATTTTGGGGCCATTTTTTAGGCTCAGACATCTCAGTTTATATTCAAGTATGTAAGGAAGTCTAATGTTAGAGCAGCAGACTTAGATATAGGGAAGCTTAGATCTAATCCCACTGTGACTCCTTGCAACCTTGGACAAGTCACTGAACTCTCTCTTCTGTAAGATTTCTAGGGATAAGGAACATTCTGGTCTTAGCCCAAAGTGACAGGTACTTTTTATAATCACTTTTTTTATAATCTACTTCTCCAGCAGTGCCGGTTTTCCACCTTGCAATCTGTGCAAAACTTCCCCCTTGCAATCAGTGCAAAACTCTGCTGCACGACTCATCTTCTACCAACCTCGCTACACTCATGTCACCCCTATCCTTAAATCACTTCTCTGGCTCCCTATCCAACTTCAAATACAGTTCAAACTCTTACTGCTGCCCTACAAGTGTGTTCATTCTGCTGCCCCTCAATATCTCTCTCTTCTCTCTCCTTATACACCTCCCCGAGAACTCCGTTCCTCAGATCAGCTGCTCTTAGCTGTACCCTTCTCCTCCACTGCCAGTTCCAGACTTTGTTCCTTTCATCTAGCTGCCCCCTATGCCTGGAATAAATTACCCGAGTTTGTCCGCCAAGCCCCTTCCCTTACCTTGTTTAAAAGCAGACTGAAAACCCACCTTTTTTATATAACCTTCAATCTATAACCCTACTCCTCTGCTCACCAATCCAGCCAGCTGATTAACCGTTCTCCTTAACTGTATCCATGACATCCTGTTTGTCTGTTTAGATTGTAAGCTCCTTCAAGCAGGAACTGTCTATTTTGTAATTCTGTACAATGTTGCGTATGTCTGGTAGTGCTATAGAAATAATTAATAGTAGTAGCAGTAGGTCTGTACTGGCATTGATTGTGCAACAGCAGAAGAAAGATATGTACAGCTCCCCCTCCCGATTCACAGTTTCCCCAATAGCAAATTTGGTTATTCGCAATTTTTTTGCTTCTTGATTTTTAATTGAGAAACGCTGCCCTAGACATCCCCCAGACCTTACCTGGTGGTCTAGTGGTGACGCGGGGCAGGAGCGATCTTCCTATGTTCCTGCCCCTTGCACAGCCATCATCAAAATGGCTGCCATGAGATACAACAGGAAATCATGGCAGCCATTTTGATGATGGCTCTGCATGGGGCAGGAGAGTAGGAAGATTGCTCCTGCCCCATGTCGCTGCTAGACCACCAAGTAAGGTCTAGGGAAGGTCTGGGACACGGGGGTGGGTCAGAGCTGGCCCTGAAAGTTATCCGTGATATTTCAGTATTCGCGAGCCGGCTCTGCCCCTAACCCCTGCGAATATTGAGGGTCTGCTGTATATTGAGGGTCTGCTGTATTTAACTTACAATTTTCCAATAGTAGTTCAACAAGACTTACATGCAGGTATAGTAGATATTTCTCTGTTCCTAGAGGATTTATAATTCAAATTCATGCCAGGAGCAATAGAGAGTTGTCTACAAAGAGTATCGGGATATACGAACCATCATGCTACTCCTTCATGTCATCTACCATTCAGTGATAACTGTGAGAGAATATTCTTGTCAAATCCTTTTCTTCATACATATACCGTGTTAGAACAGGATTTGTTTGGACATTAAAAAGTGAGATCACTCTGTCACAATCCAGTAAATCCTGCACATCATCAGTGATCTAAACCAGTGTTCTTCAACCACTGGTCCATGGACCGGTGCCGGTCCACAGAAATTTCCTGCCAGTCCACAGGGCCAGCATGTACATCAGGCCCAAAACAGTGTTCTTCAACCGCCGGTCCATGGTGCGATCGATGCGGCGTTATCTTCGAGCCAGCTCCCTCTTCCTCACTGATTCAGTGCACAAAGCCACAGGCAGTGGCTCCTATGAGCATCCTGTGCCTGAACGTCAGAGGAAAGGCTTCTAGATGAGGCACAGGATGTGCAAGGAGCTGCTGCCCACAGTTTTGTGCACTGCATCAGTGAGGAAGAGGGAGCTGGCCTGAAGATAATACCGGGGGCGGCATAAAATAGCCAGGTGGGAGCAGGCCAGAAGGTAAGGCATAGCATGGAGAGAGGGAGACAGCAAAAGTAGGGGGGAATGATTTTATTTTTGAATTTAGTGATTGAATTATGTCAATTTTGAGAATTTATATCTGCTGTCAGTGTGCTTTGTGTAGTTTAATTTTGTGGTTAACCATTATGTGTTGTTAATAAGATTATATTGTGTATCTGTGAAAAATGAATGGAAAAAATAGTATTACAATTAGTACTATTCTGGGGGCAAGGTCTGGGGTGGAGATTGGGTAGACATGGGTGGGGTCTGGCCCACGACTTAGCCCAGTGTTCTTCAACCGCCGGTCCACGGACTGATGCCAGTCCACAGAATAATTCTTTTATTTCTGCCGGTCCATAGGTGTAAAAAGGTTGAAAAACACTGATCTAGACAATGTTAGCAGGCATGCATTTAGATAATGACCAGTCTATAATGTCTTTTAATCTTATAAGAACCTAAGAATTGCAGATGTTGGGTCAGACCAGTGGTCCATTGTGCCCAGCAGTCTGCTCACGCGGCGGCCCTTAGGTCAAAGACCAGTGCCCTAACTGAGACTAGCCTTACTTGCGTATGTTCCAGTTCAGCAGGAACTTGACCAACTTAGTCTTGAAACCCTGGAGGGTGTTTTCCCATACAACAGACTCCAGAAGAGCGTTCCAGCTCTCCACCACTCTCTGGGTGAAGAACTTCCTTACATTTGTATAGAATCTATCCCTTTTCAACTTTAGAGAGTGCCCTCTCGTTCTCCCTACCTTGGAGAGTGTGAACAGTCTGTCTTTATCTACTAAGTCTATTCCCTTCAGTATTTTGAATGCTTCGATCATGTCTCCTCTCAGTCTCCTCTTTTCAAAGGAGAAAAAGCCCAGTTTCTCCAGTCTCTCACTGTACAGCAGTTCCTCCAGCCCCTTAACCATTTTAGTCGCTCTTCTCTGGACCCTTTCGAGTAGTACCATGTCTTTCTTCATGTACGGCAACCAGTGCTGGACGCAATACTCCAGGTGAGGGTTCCTGTGATTTTAAGGGACGTTCATACTTCCCAAAATATATGTTGAAGTCAGATATTTGTTCCCTTGTGTTAGAAACCCAAAGAATCTCCATTTTGCTCGAGTTCAAGCAGAGTTTGTTGCTTGCTCATTCCTGAGTTGCAATTAGACAGGCAATCAGTTTACTCAAAGCTGTGGGTACAAAGATCTGGTTTGAGTATGAGTAGTTGAACATCATCGGCATAGATATAGAATTTTGTGTTCATTGACTGAAGCAGCTCAGCCAGAGGCTTAAGGTAGATACTAAAGATGGGAGAGAGTATGGACCCCTGTGGTACCCCACCGTTCAGTACCCAAGGTAATGATGTGCTGTTGCTGAACAGAACTGATTGCGGTTTGTCTAACAAATATGATTTGAACCATCTAAATTCTGTGCCACAGATACCTTTTAAGCATGATATTATGATCCACAGTATTGAAGGCTGCTGAGAAATCCAACACTAGTATCGAGGCAGATTCCTTGTCATGGTTTCTGTGCAGATCATTAAGAAGGGACACAAGAACTTGCAGGCAAAAACCCTAATAAGAAAAAGCCCTAATAATAAATGCTCTAATTTTGCAATTAGCGTATCTTAGTACAAATACACCAGTAAAGCATATTGCTGCATGTATAACGCGGGGAGAAGGGAAGGGTTGGAGGGAGAGGCAGCAGTAAAGCAAATTCCTATATGTAACACGCGGGGGGGCACAATTTACTTATAATAGCATATCAATTGATACAATGTGTAATAAGAATAACCTATTTATTAGCATGCATATTTGTGTGATCCAGTGATACAGGTAAGTAGTGTATGCATTCAAAAGGACATATACCTAAAGAGGAGTATTAACACTCTTTCCCCAAAATGCATGAAAATACAGTATTCTGCTCACCATCTCTGGGGTACTTTTTCCTGTTATGAGTAACAGCCTGAATATCTTCACTGCCCAGTTGACTGTCTTATTGTACTGTCCAGGACTCTAATTAGAAATGTGACTTACTGCAATCAAAATTTTTTAATTGGGTGATTAATCACAATTAAAATATTTGATCAAACACCTAGACTTTTAACTAATAATAATATAAGCAACATAAACAGCATATGAAAAAGCATTAAAGAAATTATAATTTTATGAGTCTAAGGAGTCTAATCTGATCAACGTGGGGAACCCTGAATGCTTTTGTATTTTTTTATTGGAATTTGTCCATTGGGAGTTTCAGAATTAAGTAGGTCTTGAATTCGCAGAGGAGGAAATGTTTTAATAAATAATGCTTCCAGAACTGGGAGCATTGCAGTAAGTGCCTTGAATCTATCAGCTGGTTTGTTTCTTTGTGTTCCAGATGAATAGCAGTGGCTCACAATCCAAACAGATTTCATTCTTTTGAGCTTAATACAAAATAACATTTAAATAAGTTTAAAATTATGGATATATTTAAAGTTGATGAATTAAAGGACGTAACACATTAGATGCTATTTGCAAAAACTGATATTGTGATGTAACTACCCCAGATTTTACAGATGCACAGAGAAGGGATAATCTGCAAACACTCTAACAGCAAACAACACAGAGCAGACCAGCAGGTATAGAGAGATGCAATTTTATTACAACCAAATCCCTCATGTGACCACATTTTGACTTAAAAGGCTGTGTCGAGGGTAGAGCTGTCAATATAGACATGCTGGTACATAATAATTAAAAACAACGAGATAAAGTACATTCAAATTAAAATCACATGCAAATAAATTAACCAAATGAAATCAAAAACACTTTGCAATTTAAAACTATATAGATAACATTCCTAGACATAGAGATGGAATTACAAAATCAAAACAGTAACAGATGAAAATTCCATCAAATAAACGCATGAGAGGGGCATAATTTACTTATAATAGTATATCAAGTGATACATTGGGGTCCTTTTATCAAGCTGCGGTAGGGGGTTTAACGCACGTTAAACCGCTTGCCACGCTAGCTGCTAACGCCTGCATTGAGTAGGCGTTAGATTTTTAGCCGGCCACGGGGATTAGCGCGTGATGAAATGTCTGACGGGCTAATCCCGCAAGCACGGCTTGATAAAAGGACCCCAATGTGTAATAAGAATAACCTGTTTATTTAACATGCATATTTGTGTGATCCAGACAAATACTTAATGAGGAGTATTAGCACACTTTTCCCAATAACAAAAATTTATCATCCAACCTAAAGATGATTGAAAAAGGCCAATTTAAAAATAAGAGTTGCAAACTGACACCCCCCCCCCACACACACACACACACACTTTTACAAAATAGTGAAAGCATTTTTTTTTAGCGCAAGCCAGAGTGCTGAATGCTCTGTGCTGCTCCCGACACTCATAGAGTTCATGAGATTCGGAAGCAGTACAGAGCATTCAGTGCACCGGTCTGCGCTAAAAAACGCTTCCATGATTTTGTAAAACGGGGAGTTAGAGATTCAATCACATGTTAAAATAATGATTTAAAATGCAAGAGAGCTCAAAAAATACTCACAGTAGTAATATTCTGAACAGTGCAGCGGCATTTCTCCTCCACCAGCAGAACCTGTAGAATCATAAGAACATAAGGACAGCCATACTGGGTCAGAGCAATGGTCTAGTCCAGTTTCCTTTTTCCAACAGTGGCCAATCCAGGTCACAGTACCTGGCAGAAACCCAAACAGTAGCAACATTCCATACTACCAATCCAGGGCAAGCAGTAGCTTCCCCCATGTCTGAACATAAGAATTGCCGCTGCTGGGTCAGACCAGTGGTCCATCATGTCTCAATAGCAGACTATGGGCTTCTCCTCCAAGAGCTTGTCCAAACCTTTCTTAAATCCAGCTAAGCTATCCATATAACCACATCCTCTGGCAATGAGTTCCAGAGCTTAACTCTACTTTGAGTAAAATAAATATTTTTTTCCTGTTAAAAAGTATATTCCCATGTAATTTAATTGAATGTCCCCTAGATTTTGTACTTTTTGAAAGGGTGAACATTCGATTCACTCTTACCTGTTCACCACTCAGGGCAACAGTAAGAGAAAAGCCACACAATCAACGTAATCCAACCATACTATGCTCAAAATGCAAATGATTTATCTGTGTAAAACCACTTTAGCTAAATCCCAATAAAGAATAGGATTGCTTACATGTTCACCATTAAAATATTAAAGAAAATATCCAAATCCAATATCTGAATAAATATGAAGGGCAAATCTCTAAGAGGTGTGCATACTAGTGATAGTAGCCCTAAATTCAAGCCAAATGGGAGCTTGATCCGATATTATAGTATGACCAGTCACTGCCTCTATGACATGATGAAAAGACCCCTGACCTACCAAAATATATATATGTGAGACTGTGTCATGTGAGCGTGTGACAAATGAATAAAGTCCCATTCCATCAGGTGGAGGATACGCTAAGCATCCACAACATCCAAGGCTTCACAAAACAGGGGTATGTTTTTGGTCTTATCAATGAGTTGTTTACAAGCAGTATATGTTTTATCTACCCCAACAAGATGGGCAGGGCTGGTCAAACAGTGCATATGAGTTAGTATCTTGTGAAAAAATGTCTTCTTATATATACAAAGATTACATATCAGGAAAAGCACCTCGATCTATTGTTAAATATGCCATAATAAATTGTCCTGTTAGATCAATAATTGTATTGTGTTTCTCCACAACCAAACACTTAGACCCTCCTTTACAAAGCCACGCTAGCCTTTTTTTGCACCAGCCGTGACAGTAAGAGCTACAATGCTCATATGAACGTCTGAGTTCTTCCCACCATGGCTGGTGTTAAAAGCTTTATAAAGGAGGGAATTGTGAAAGAAAATAAGTACTCCAGCCTTTTTCCCAACAGCAGACACTTCTATCATATCACCAACTCTCCACATTTTAAGCTTTCTATGTTCCTCTGAGCTCAAATGGGTCTCTTGCGATAAAGCTAAAGCTATGTTTTCTTTTAGTTTAATAGGAGAAGATAGTCCCCCACATTCCAAGTAATAATTTTAATCGTCTATTATCTATCCTTTTTTGACAGCCTTTTAGACAAACCTCCCATCCACCAACCCCATCTCTCAATAAATAGGTATTACATAGGGCAAAAGTTATGAAAGAGAAAGTTGTTATGAAAGAGAAAAAGAGAAGTGTGCATCCAAACAATAATAATCCTAAAAAGCCTCTATTCAATTCATCTGAGAAGAATAATCTAATAGAAACATTCCCCCCCCAAAAAAACCTCAAGCTTTCCCAATCATCCCAAGCCCACACATTCCCATGCAATACCAATAGAAAGGCCTCTGCTTAGGCCAGTCACCCTAAACATCCATCCACTATTCCCAAGATGAATATAAACAATATAATACAACTCTCCCCACAGATTTATTTATTTAAGCATTTATATACCACTTATAGTCTAAGTGGTTTACATTCAGGTACATACTCAAGCATGTTCTCCCAAATTACTCTGCTGGCATAATCTTAACAGCAAGAAATCCGAAGGATATAAGTAAAAGATCAGGAATGAATAGTACACAGTACAATGAGCAGGGAGCAGAAATATAACTACAAATTAAAATTCAAAAATGAATACTTAAAAAAGGGGTAATTTTTAGTGATGGAGCAATCTTTCAGCAGCTATCAGAAAAGAAAAAACAGAAGCAACACAGAAAGTATAGATTGAAACTCCCATATAGCTCTCTTAGGATGGTGAAGTGACAGAACATAGCGGGTCCAATCAAAATAATTAATCCCTGAACAAAAAGCATCAAAAAGAGTCTGATAAGAGTTGTTCAGATACAGCACAAAGAAGCAAATTACGAAGAGCTCTGAACAATTCTCAGCCCAACCAACCAACTTCCTAAATTCCGAATGTTATTTTGTCACTATAGCTGAAAAGAGTGTTATCTTATTTCATTAAGTACCAATTTGCAGATATGAAATTCTATGGGGTCCTTTTATCAAGCTGCGGTAGGGGTTTAACGCGCATAATACCGCGCGTTAAACCACCTGCCGCGTCTATAATTAAGTTTGTCTGATCCATAATTTTTAGGTATTTTTTTTAGCATGTCGGTAATTCTTATTTTAATTATCCCCTATTTTTAATGACTTTGTATTTCACTTAGAATTATGATTAGCGATTTAATCAAATTTTAAATAAACTATCCAGTCTTTTATGGGCTTCCTCAGCACGATCAAATATTTGTTGAAGCTTTTTATCAAGTGCTATTTCCACTGACACTGTGATTTCTGAGGCAAGTTCTAAAGCCTAGATTGAGCTCACTGATGGGCTCATTGGGCCTTTAAGATCCACCATTTTAGTGTCAGTATCTCTGGCTTTCTCTTTGTCCTTTTGGGTAGATTTTCCAGCCATTCACGCCTAAAGAGCCACAAAGAACCTCAAAGAGTAAGCACCAGTAGTTCCTCTATCAAGCAGAGCACCGAATAGTAAGATTGTGGAGGGAGTTGGTAATTAGTAGGTAATAGCAAAGGGTTTGAAGGAGCTCAGCAAAATGCTACTGCTCCATTCCACAGTGTTGGATGACCTCCTGTAAATGTATTATATTAGTAGTAATACTGTTCCCTCTAAGCTGAGTGTGAGTCTCCCAACTGCATTGATGTCAGTAGAGGATGATGCTTCAATATTGCGCTTTCAATTGATAGAATTGGTGGGGTCCTGGAGTCCTACCTGTCTCTTACTTTTGAACATGTGGTAATGAAAAAGCACCCTCCTACTGGCAGGACTGTAGATGTAGGACTCCTGCTCATCTTAGAATAGTGGTTCTCAACCCTGTCCTGGAAGACCACTGGCCAGTCGGATTTTTGGGATAGTCCTAATGAATATGCATGAGAGAAATTTGCATATAATGGAGTGACAGGCATGCAAATCTGCCCCATGGATTTCACTAGGGCTATCATGAAAACATGACTGACTGGTGGTCCTCCAGGGAACAGTGGCTTAGAGGGAACAGTGATTATTAGCTCCCATTATTTTACTCATGTCAATGCATGTTTGTATTGAAAGGTTTACTGAAGGATGTCTGTAAGATTACAGAAGACAGAGGTATTGCCAATAGTTGAGAGTCTAGGCGTGGAAAAAGAATTGTTCTTGCCACCAAAGATAGCTCAATGAACGTTTGAAGTTTTTCAGTGTGGGGACATTTCCAGGGGGACAAAGACAAATGCATGGTATCTAAAGTCTAACCAATAAATGTCTTTCTAAGACGTGATGGAAGATAGGTCAGCCTTAAGGCCAGTGCCTTATTCTCTGCCAGCCCTACAGCTATTTTTCTCATTTATCTTGTTTGACCTACAGGATGTATGGGTAGAGCCTCACAGCCACAGGGAGCGGGGACTTGAGTGCTTGTCAGAGTAATTAGTGGCTCAGACGGCACCTCTCTCCCTGTGGGCAAGAAAAAAAAGCAGAGAGGCAAGTCTAATCCAAATTAGTCAATGAAAATAGACAAGCTGTCACTTTCCTAAGACAAAGCACTACCTGCATCTCCTCTTCAGGTTTATTTTCCTTTTTCCTACAGGCATTAGTTTTATTTTCAGCAGAACTCTCAGAGATCCCTTTTGCTTAATTAGTTCATATTATTAACAAGTAGAGAGAGAAGCAAATAGCTGCCTATAGACTGCAATTTTAACATATTTCTCCTTCATTTATCATGTGAAATGGCCCTAAACATCTGCAGTTCTCACTCTAGTTATAAATCCCCAGAGAGAACACTTTATTTTTTTTATATCAGGCTTCTTCTTTTTAAGTGAAAGGAACGTCCCAAAGAATCCTGGAAGGTTTAATTAAAACTAATTTAAAAAAATAAACCAAAACCCCTCTTGATTATCTTTTTACCAAGGCAACAACTAAATGACAGAGATAGAAAGAAATGGGCCAACAGACAAACACACAGCAGTAGAGCTGTACTTCCACAGAGTAATAATGAGTAGATTTCTGCCCACAGGGAAGAGAAACTATAATACCACTGAGTCACTGTTATTGTATTCATCTGTGGGACATCTGAGTTTACAGTACAAAAAATACATTGTTAGTGTCATAGGAGATACTGCTGCTGCATTACAACAGGACGAAGAAAAAAAAAGCATGTTGTAGGAATTATACAAGGCACCCCCAAAGAATACCCTAATCTTGGGCTCAGTTAGAAATACATGTCCCAGTAGCCACTATTCTTCTGTTTCTACTATATAGAAATTTGTTCAGTTGAATAACAACATAAGAATAGCCTTACTGGGTCAGACTAATGGTACATCTAGACCAGTAGCCCATCTTCACGATGGCCAATACAGGTCACTAGTATCTGACAACCCCACCTCCCCTCCTCCCCCAACAATAGCCACATTCTATGCTACCAATCCAGGGCAAGTAGTGGTTTCCACCATAAGAACATAAGAACATGAGTTGCCTCTGCCGGGTCAGACCGGAGGTCCATCGCACCCAGCAGCCCGCACCCGTGGCGGCCCATCAGGTCCATGACCTGTTAAGTGACCCTGTCTTTCCTGTACCTATCTCTATGTCTATCTATCCCTGCCTTTCCTATACCTATCTCTATGTTTATCTGTACCCCTCAATCCCCTTATCCTGTAGGTATTTATCCAAACCTTCTTTGAACCCCTGTAGCGTGCCCTGCCCTACCACAGCCTACGGGATCACATTCCATGTGTCCACCACCCTCTGAGTAAAGAAGAACTTCCTAGCATTTGTTCTAAACCTGTCCCCTTTCAATTTCTCCGAGTGCCCCCTTGTATTTGTGGCTCCCCTCAGTCTGAAGAATCTGTCTCTGTCTATCTTTTCTATGTCCTTCAGGATTTTGAAGGTTTCTATCATGTCTCCTCTAAGTCTCCGCTTTTCCAGGGAGAATAGCCCCAGCTTTTTCAACCTGTCAGCATATGAGAAGTTTTCCATACCCTTTACCAGTTTAGTTGCTCTTCTCTGGACTCCCTCAAGTACTGCCATGTCCTTTTTGAGGTACGGCGACCAGTACTGGACACAGTACTCCAGATGGGGGCGCACCATTGCACGATACAGTGGCATGATGACTTCCTTCGTCCTGGTCGTGATACCCTTTTTGATGATACCCAACATTCTGTTCGCTTTCTTTGAGGCCGCCGCACATTGTGCCGATGCCTTCAGTGTTGTATCCACCAACACACCCAGGTCTCTTTCAAGGTTACTTACCCCCAGCGATGATCCCCCCATTTTGTAGCTGAACATCGGGTTCTTTTTCCCTACATGCATGACCTTGCATTTCTCTACGTTAAAGCTCATTTGCCACTTTTTTGCCCATTTTTCCAGTTTCGTTAGGTCCTTTTGGAGGTTCTCACAGTCTTCCTTGGTTCTAACCCTGCTGCAGAGTTTGGTGTCATCTGCAAATTTTATAACCTCACAATTTGTCCCCGTCTCCAGGTCGTTTATAAATATATTGAACAGGAGCGGTCCCAGCACCGATCCCTGCGGAACTCCGCTCGTGACCCTTCGCCAGTCGGAGTATTGGCCCTTTACTCCAACCCTCTGTTTCCTGCCCTCCAACCAGTGTTTAATCCATCGGTAGACATCCCCTTCCACCCCGTGGTTCCACAACTTTTTAAGCAGCCGTTCATGGGGTACCTTGTCGAAGGCTTTTTGGAAGTCAAGGTAAATGATGTCAATGGATTCCCCTTTGTCCATCTGTCTGTTTATCCCTTCGAAGAAGTGCAGTAAGTTCTTAAGGCACGACCTTCCCTTGCTGAAGCCGTGCTGGCTCGCCCTCAGCTGTCCATTGCTTTCCATGTGCTCGCAGATGCTATCCTTGACCAGTGATTCCATCATCTTTCCCGGAACCGAGATCAAGCTCACTGGCCTGTAGTTTCCCAGGTCTCCCCTCGATCCCTTCTTGAAGATAGGTGTGACATTCGCTATTTTCCAGTCCTCCGGGATCTCCCCAGTGTTTAAGGATAGGTTATAGATTTGCTGGAGTGTAACCGCTATTTCATTTCTCAGTTCTTTTAGTACCCTTGGGTGGATTCCGTCTGGGCCTGGTGATTTGTCACTCTTTAACTTGTCTATCTGTCGGAGGATATCCTCTTGGCTTACCTCTATTTGCTCTAGCTTTTCGTCCTGACCCCCACTTATAATTTCCTCGGGTTCTGGAACATTGGATGCATCCTCGCTTGTGAAGACCGACGAGAAGAACTTGTTTAACCTGTCAGCTACCTCTTTTCCCTCTCTCACCACTCCCTTCTTATTTCCATCATCCAAAGGTCCCACTTCCTCCCTTGCCGGTTGCTTCCCCTTCACGTACTTGAAGAATTGTTTGAAGTTTCCCGCTTCCCTAGCCAGTCTCTCCTCGTATTCTTTTTTTGCTTCCTTAACCACCCGGTGACATTCCTTTTGTTGTTTTTTGTGTTCCTTCTGGTTTTCCTCAGTTTGGTCCCTTTTCCAATTTTTGAACGATATTTTCTTGTCCCTTATCACCTTTTTCACTGCGTTTGTTATCCACACCGAGTTTTTTGCTCGATTCTTTTTGCACCCTTTCCTAAACCTGGGGACGTACGGGTTTTGTGCTTTGTGCACCGTGTCCTTGAGTAGGGACCAGGCTTTCTCTACGGTCTCCATCTTCCCTGAGCTGCTTCTGAGTTTCTTTCCAACCATCTTTCTCATAGCGTCGTAGTTCTCTTTACCTTTGATGTTCCTGCTTCTAGTTTGTACTGGATCATATTGTGATCGCTGTTTCCCAGTGGCACTATTACTACTACCTCCTTTGTGGGTCCCCCTAGCCCGTTGAGGATTAGGTCGAGAGTGGCATCTCCTCGCGTTGGGTCCTTGACCAACTGTTCCATGAAACAGTCCCTCACAGCCTCCAGGAATTTTGTTTCCCTCACGCAGTTGGAGTGTCCAATACTCCAGTCTATCCCAGGGTAGTTGAAATCCCCCATCACTACCACACTTCCTCCTTTGCATTCCTGCCTCAATTCAGCCTCCAGATCTTGGTCGTTGGCTTCCGGCTGTCCCGGTGGGCGATAGTACAGTCCCAGTTTAATGTCAGCCCCATTTCTTCCTGGTAACTTAACCCAAAGTGATTCCAAAATGTCCGCCCTTACTGCTGTTTCCATCCTGGTCGAGTGAATGTAGTCTTTTATATATAACGCTATTCCTCCACCCTTCTTGTACGTCCTGTCCCTCCTATAGAGTTTGTACCCCGGTAGGACCACATCCCATTTGTTTTCCTCGGACCACCATGTCTCTGTGACTCCAATTATGTCTAGGTCCTCCTTGTTGGCTATGACTTCCAGTTCTCCCATTTTGGCTCTCAGGCTCCTTGCGTTTGTGTATAAGCAATTATAGTCCCGGTTGTTCGTTTTCCTTGCTGGTTTCTCTTGTGGTTTGTTGCTCCCGCCGACCCCCTCTAGGGCTGCCAGCTCTCGAGTTTTGTTTTGTTCTTCCTCCTTCTGTGTTGTGTCCCCTTTATCCTCAGCCTGCTTCCCCACTTTTACATGCCCCTTTAGCTCCTGCTGTTTGCTCTTCTTTATGCTCTCCAGTTCCAGTTGTTTCTTGGACCACTGTATTCCATCCTTAAGTCCTCCTCTACAGTTTTCCCGCTCAGTATCTTTGTTCGATACTCTAGTCCGATGTGTCGTTGTTGGATCGACTGTCGGCTTTCCCCTTCTCCTCAGTTTAAAGCCTTGTCTATTGCAGTCTTCACGTTGTTCGCCAGCATTCTTGTTCCCACCTTGCTCAGGTGCAGTCCGTCCCTCCTGAAGAGCTTGTTCTTCCCCAAAAAGTTGTCCAGTTCCTTACAAAGTGGAAACTTTCCTCCTCGCACCATCTCCTCAGCCATCCATTCATTTCTTGCAGCTCGGTCTGCCTCCTCGCATCCGCCCTCGGTACTGGCAGGATCTCAGAAAAAGCTATCTTCCTTGTCCTCCGCTTCAGTATCCTCCCCAGGGTCTTGAACTGCTCAGTTAGTGCAGTCCTGTTGTAATTTCTTCTGCTGACATCGTTGGTTCCAACGTGGATTATCACCGCTGTCTCCTCCGTCTCAGTTCCTTCCAGGATCCTCTCTATTCTGTCAGTGATGCCTTTCGTTCTTGCCCCCGGGAGACATGTCACCAGCCGGTCTTCTCTCCTTCCTGCTATGTGACTGTCCACTTCTCTCAGGATCGAGTCTCCCACCACGATCGCAGATTTCCCCTTCTTCTTCAGCTTCCTTTTTGGTCTCCAATCTGTGTCCTCGGTGCAATCCGGAGCTAATCCCTCTGGGCTCTGGTGGGTCTCAGCATCCTCAGTCTGCTCGATAACAGACTATGGACTCTTCCTCCAGGAAATTTCCTCCAAACATTTCTTAAAACTAGCTACGCTATCTGCTCTTACCACAACCTCTGGCAATGCGTTCCAGAGCTTAGCTATTCTCCGATCGAAAAAATATTTCCTCCTATTGGTTTTAAAAGTATCTACCAGTAACTTCATTGAATGTCCCCTAGTCTGTGTAATTTTTGACGGAGTAAAAAAAAAAAACGGATCCATTTGTACCAGTTCCAACATCACTCAGTGTTTTGTAGACTTCAATCATGTCTCCCCTCAGCCGTCTCTTTTCCAAGCTGAAGAGCCCTAACCTCATATGAGAAGAGTTCCATCCACTTTATCTTCTTGATCACTCTTCTTTGAACCTTCTCTAATTCCACTACAGTAGAATCTCAGTTAACTGGCAAAATAATCACTGGGGAAAAAAATAGTCCCCTGAGGGACCTTTGGACCTTTGGCAGTGGTCCTAAGCCACAATGCCCCCCCCCCCAATCTCTGTCCCTCAAACCTCGAAGCAGTAGCAGTCCTGAGCCGCGAATCCCACCTCACTCCTAACCTGAAGCAGTCCTGAGCCACAAATTCCCTCCCTTCCTCCCTCTATCCCTCAAGCTCCAAAGCACTGAAGCAGCTGATATGCGAACCTCCCTCCTACACCATAGCACGAGCGAAGCAGCGGTCCTGAGCTGCAAAGTCCTTGTCCTTCCAGCAAGCCCTGAACAGCAGAAGCAGGCAGATCCTGAGCCGCGAATCCCCTTGCTCCCTTCCTCCCTTCCTTACCTGAAGCGGCAGCCGTTCAGCAGGAGGCAGTGCTCAAAACATGCTGCTGTGGCTAGCCCCGATAGGGCCTTTCTTCTGATGCGTTATTCCGAGACATTACATAGTAACATAGTAGATGACGGTCCATCCAGTCTGCCCAACCTGATTCAATTTAAATTTAAATTTTTTTTTTCTTCTTAGCTATTTCTGGGCAAGAATCCAAAGCTCTACACGGTACTGTGCTTGGGCTCCAACTGCTGAAGTCTCTGTCAAAGCTCACTCCAGCCCATCCACACCCTCCCAGCCATTGAAGCCCTCTCCAGCCCATCCTCAACCAAAAGGCCATAAACCGACACATACCGTGCAAGTCTGCCCAGTACTGGCCTTAGTTCTTCAATATTTACTATTATTTTCTGGTTCTAAATCCTTTGTGTTCATCCCATGCTTCTTTGAACTCTGTTACCATTTTCCTCTCCACCATCTCTCTTGAGAGCACATTCCAGGCATCTACTACCCTCTCCGTAAAGTAGAATTTCCTAACATTGCTCTTGAATCTACCACCCCTCAACCTCAAATTATGTTCTCTAGTTTTACCTTTTTCCTTTCTCTGGAAAAGATTTTGTTCTTCGTTAATACCTTTCAAGTATTTGAATGTCTGAATCATATCTCCCCTGTCCCTCATTTCTTCTAGGGTATACAGTACATATTCAGAGCTTCCAGTCTCTCCTCATACGTCTTCTGGTGCAAACCATCTACACCCTCCCAGCCATTGAAGCCCTTCCCAGCCCATCCTCCATCAAATGGCCATATACAGTCACAGACCATGCAAATCTGCCCAGTACTGGCCTTAGTTCAATTTTTAATATTATTTTCTGATTCTAGATCCTCTGTGTTCATCCCACGCTCCTTTGAACTCACTCACAGTTTTACTCTCCACCACCTCTCTCAGGAGCACATTCCAGGCATCCACCACCCTCTCCGTAAAGTAGAATTTCCTAACATTGCCTTTGAATCTACCACCCCTCAACCTCAAATTATGTCCTCTGGTTTTACCATTTTCCTTTCTCTGGAAAAGATTATGTTCTACGTTAATACCCTTCAAGTATTTGAACGTCTGAATCATATCTCCCCTGTCTCTCCTTTCTTCTAGGGTATACATATTCATGGCTTCCAGTCTCTCCTCATATGTCTTCTGGCGCAAGCCTCCTATCATTTTTGTCGCCCTCCTCTGGACCGCTTCAAGTCTTCTTACATTCTTCACCAGCTACGAAGGTCTCTAAAACTGAACACACAACTCCAAGTGGGGCCTCACCAACGACCTGTACAGGGGCATCAACACCTTCTTCCTTCTACTGGCTATGCCTCTTTATACAGCCCAGCATCCTTCTGGCAACAGCCACCGCCTTGTCACACTGTTTTTTCGCCTTTAGATCTTCGGACACTATTACCCCAAGGTCCATCTCCCCGTCCGTGTATATCAGCCTCACACCTCCCAGCTCATACGGTTCCTTCAGTTTATTAATCCCCAAATGCGTTATTCTGCATTTCTTTGCATTGAATTTTAGTTGCCAGATATTAGACCATTCCTCTAACTTTTGCAGATCCTTTTTTCATATTTTCCACTCTCTCTTCGGTGTCTACTCTGTTACAAATCCTGATATCATCCGCAAAAAGGCAAACTTTTCCTTCTAACCCTTCAGCAATGTCACTCACAAACATATTGAACAGGATTGGTCCTAGCACTGAACCCTTCCTCCGAGCGACTTCCATTAATCAACACCCTCTGGCGTCTGTCCGACAGCCAGTTTCTAATCCAGTTCACCACTTCAAGTTTGTTCAACAGCCTCCTATGAGGAACCATATCAAAGGCTATGCTGAAATCTAAGTAAATTATATCTAGCATATGTCTTTGATCCAGTCTTAGTCTTGTTAACCATCCCTTTTAAAATAATTCCTAGCATCTTGATTGCTTTTTTAGCCGCCACCGCACATTGGGTGGAAGGTTTCTTAGTTACCTGAGCCAATCAGGGCCTTAGGACCCTCCCCGGTGCATCCCAGAATTCACCTGGAAGGGGAAGTCCCGCCATTTTGCAGTAGCTGGGGTGGAGTCAGGGAGTGTCAGGGGAATCTTGGGAGTGGCGGGGTGGAGTCAGGGAGTGCTAGGAGGATGTTGGGGTGTTGTGGAATATCAAGGGGTTCTTGAGGATATTGGGGTGGAGTCAGGGGGATATTGGGGTGTTGGGATGGAGTCGGGAAGTGTTTTATGGGGTTCAGAGATTATAGGGTCAGCAGGAGGGAATAGGCATCCCTTCTGCCGGGGAATGCCTCAGGGGGTGGCGGGAGTAGGGAGTGGGCATCCCTCCTGCCTTTGACTGTGTCAGGAAGGATCGCCATTGCAGCAGGAGGAATTGGACACTCTTCCTGCCACAGACAGTTGAGGGGGGGCTTCAGGGGTTCCGTCAGACAGAGTGGGCATCCTTCCTGCTGGCTGTCTTCACGGGGGGCTGGGTTTCCTGCTGTGGCCACTAAACTGATCACAGCAGGGAGATTCCCTTGCCACGATTAGCTCAGCAGCAGTGCAATTCTCTAGCCGGTGCCTGTGACATGGACACCGATTAGAGAATTGGGGTGTTTATAAGGGGTTAGGCGTCTGTCCATTAGGACAGATGCAATTCTATATAGGATGCTCATGTGCAATTCTCAAAAGTCACTTAGGCGGCTGCTGAAACTGAAAACTGAAACTGGGCACCCTGTACAGAATCAAGCCCTGTGTGTAACTGACTTCCTGATTTCTCTAAAGAAAGAAATCAGTCTATTGGGTGTAATTGTGGATGTAAGAGTGGTAAAGATGACATAAGAACATAAGAAATGCCTTCACCGGATCAGAATCAAGGTCCATCCTGTCTGGCGACCTGCACACACGGAGGCCAAGCTAGGTGTTCCCAAATGGACACCTTGATCACCCGTATCCCTCAACGTGATTTGCAACAAGGTGTGCATCCAACTTGCCCTTGAATCCCAGAATGGTGGTCTCTGTCACAACCTCCTTCGGGAGAGCATTCCAAGCGTCCACCACTCGCTGTGTGAAACAGAACTTCCTGACATTAGTCCTGAGTCTGCCGCCCCTCAGTTTTAGTCCATGACCTCTTGTTCGAGTCACTTTTGACAATGTGAATAACGAAGTTTCTATTTTGTCGAAACCTTTTAGTATTTTAAAAGTCTCTATCATATCCCCTCGCAGCCTTCTCATCTGGAGGGTGAACAATCCCAGTTTTTCGAGGCGTTCTTTGTAGCTCAAATTCTCCATACCTTTTATTAGTTTCGTGGCTCGTCTCTGCACCCTCTCCAGCAGGGTTATATCCTTCTTTAGGTAGGGAGACCAGTGTTGGACACAGTATTCCAAGTGTGGTCTGACCATTGCTCTATAAAGCGGCATTATGACGTCCGCCGATCTACTCGTGATGCCCTTCTTTATCAGGCCCAACATCCTGTTTGCTTTCTTTGCCGCCGCTGCGCATTGAGCCGACGGGCTTTAGGGTCCTGTCTGTCAGTACCCCCAGGTCCCTTTCTTGTTCGCTCTTGCCCAATGTTACACCTAACATTTTATATTCTTGTTCTTTGTTTTGCCTGCCCAGGTGCATCACTTTGCATTTTTCTATATTAAATTTCATCTGCCACTTTTCCGCCCATTTCTCCAGTTGGTTCAAATCTCTTTGAAGTGCATCTCTGTCCATTTTCGACCCAACTGCCCGACATAATTTTGCGTCATCTGCAAACTTGATTATGTTACTTGTTGTTTCCTCTTCTAGGTCATTTATGAAGATTTTGTGTTAAAATCTGTGTTGTCTGGATGGGATTTATGAGAGATATTACTGAGTACGGTGCTGTCAAAGTTGGACTACTACTATTTATTTCGATAGTGCTACCAGATGCACGCTGCAATGCCTTACATTTTGGTATTACTAGTACTCAAATATGGGCATTGCATATACTACACAATTCTGCTGCATGTTTATTGATGGGGGTGTCACACTTTGGCCACATTTTGCTGGTCTTACAAAGGATGCACTGGTTATCAGTGCTATTTCATTTGAATTATAAGATAATAATGTTGTACCATTGAATGTATGGAAAGTTGTCCTGGTATTAAAATGCAGTTCTGTATTTGTTGTTGTTGCACTGTTAATATTTGAAAATTAATAAAGATTTAAAAAAAAAAAAAAAAAAAAAGAATGTGAGAAGGCCAATTTCTAATTTACCTTTCATTTCCAAAACCACTGAAAAAGTAGTAGCAGCACAACTTTCTGATTTTCTTCATTGTATAAATGTGCTCCACCCACGCCAGATGGGTTTTCGGCCACATCATTCGACTGAACACTCGCTTTTAGGTCTTACTAATTATGTTAGATCAACCGTGATGTTGTTCTTTTTTCACTGGATATGTCTACTACTATTAATTATTTCTATAGCGCTACCAGACATATGCAGCACTGTACAGAATAACAAAGAAGACAGTCCCTGCTCAAAAGAGCTTACAATCTATAAAGACAAGACAGACAAACAGGATGCCATGAAGACAGTTAAGGGGAATGGTTAATCTGCTGGCTAGGTTGGTGGGTAAGGGAAGGGGCTTGGCAGACAAATTCAGGTAGTTTATTCCAGATATAGGGGACAGCTAGATGAAAGGAACTCTCTTTTAATTGGTCCCCCTCAATATCAACTTCGGTGTTTTCAGCTTGTGCAAAATACTGCACTTCGCATGCTTTGCCGTCAGTCTAAATATGATCAGATTACCCCTTTAATAATGTCTGAACATATACTTCCAATCACTTATAGAATTCCTTTCAAGTACAGATTTCAGATTCAGTCTTCAGTTCTTCCTTCTTTCTTGGTTAATCATTTGGTTTCTTATTTACCTCAAAGGAATCTTTGCTCTTCCCTCCTAACTTTGTTGACTGTTCCCTGCTTTAGGCAGATGTTTTTGGATGTTACTAGGGACTCTAGCTTTTCGGTAATGGTCCCCTACTTTGTGGAATTCTCTTTCATTATATTTAAGGCTGAAAAATAATTTATAAACTAAAGGCGTTATTTTAAAATAGCATTTGATATAACTTCCTTTTCATTCTATTTTATCTCGGTTAACATGAGGTTTTCATGTTTCCCTTTACCTTTGTTGTTTTCCTTCCCTTCTTTTACTAATGCATTATAACTTTTCCCTTCTTCCTTTTTCCAATTAGTGTTTGTCTAGTTTTATCTTGTTGTGTTTGATTTTTGAATTTTGAATTTTTGCGCTTGCTTTTATTATCGTAAACCACTTTGATTTATCTTTTTGTGTTTAATAATTGTGGTATATCAAATAAGCTGTATTACTGTA
Organism: Geotrypetes seraphini; assembly: GCF_902459505.1. NCBI lineage: Eukaryota > Metazoa > Chordata > Amphibia > Gymnophiona > Dermophiidae > Geotrypetes > Geotrypetes seraphini. Next base: position 9,882,309 of record NC_047095.1, on the reverse strand, counting down.
CATTATGCCTGTATGGCACAGTATGCATTTTTGGTGGGTGGTTCGGTCATGTGGAATTCTATACCAGGCTATTTTTGATTATGCAGTAATGGCCTAATGTTTAAGAAATTATTAAAAACTAATTTCTTTGTTCAGGCATTCTGCAATGTGGGATAGTACGTGGTCCAGATTGCTTTTAATGCAGAGGAAAGAATTGCTGGCTGCTATTACCATAGTGATGTAGTCTAGTGAAGATTGTATATGTATTATTTTATGTGAATGTGGATGTTTTATTGTAAATTGCCGGGGTTTAAGGTGGGTAATAAGTGCTTGAAATAAGTAAATAAATATTTATTTTTGTACTTGGCGCAATGGAGGGTTAAGTGACTTGCCCAGTGTCACAAGGCGATGCAAAGGGTATCTAACCAGTTTACTAGGTTTTCAGGCTGCTGCACTAATCATTAGGCTACTTCTCCGCTCATGCATGTTTGATATAATGGCCTATTAAAGAATCTTTGGATTAACTCACCCTGATATATGATATTTTAAGATTTTAAAAAAATAAATAGCATGTTAGACATTTTGAGAGAAATAGAGGAAAGATAATTCTGTGGAGGATAAACTGTTTTGTAATGTGCCTATCGAAGATAACAGGGGGAAGGGGGAACCTTCCTCTTTTCTAGTACTAAAAAGAGCTGAAAATTGTCCTAAATAGCTATTTCATTGGATGGCTTGGTTATTGTTTATGATGGAAAATGGAGTAGCAGGAGTAGATTTGCTAGTGATGATTTTGCTCATCATTTCACCAAATCATTTCACCAAATCTTTCAATTGGACTGTTTCATGGACCACTTTGCCACTAAGATTGAACGTCTGGTGTATCCTTTTCATCAGACTGTTTCATGGAAGGATGCTGAGTCTTCAGATGCCATTAGGGCAGTGGTTCCCAACCCTGTCCTGGAGGACCACCAGGCCAATCGGGTTTTCAGGATAGCCCTAATGAATATGCATGGAGCAGATTTGCATGCCTGTCACTTCCATTATATGCAAATTTATCTCATGCTTATTCATTAGGGCTAGCCTGAAAACCCGATTGGCCTGGTGGTCCTCCAGGACAGGGTTTGGAACCACTGCATTAGGGAACTACCCACTTATTTATTTAGATTTATTAATCACCTGTTTGAAATGATTCACTCCAGGTGGTGTACAACAAGTACAATTCAACATAAAAAACTTACAATTTTGTTAACAGCATAACAGGAGTAAAAAAAAAAGACCGAATAAAAACAAATAAACTCAAAATCAGCAAATTGAAACTTAATAGTAAGACTACCATGAATCAGTTTGAAAAATATACTTATTTAATAGCACTGATAAAGCAGAGATATAATACAATATCAGCATAATACTTATGAAACATCTAATAAGCACTCTTCAGAACATTCTAATAACATAGATAGGATGCTAATGGTTTTCTACAATGCAGCTTATCCTATAGGCAAGAGGCCAAATGCAGTTATTAGATGGGGACAAAGTGGGTGGTACAGAGCCTGTTGGGATAAACAGGTGGGAGACTGCTACTACTACTACTATTTAGTTTGTAGCGCAGCCGGTACCTGTGGAAACAAGGAGGTCCGGCCCACGCTCACAGTTACGCTGCTCCGACGTGCCTCCCTAACTGAGGGAGATCCTGCTGGATACTATTCTCTGGCTTATCCATAAAGCACAAAGACAAAAAAAATCAATTATTCATTAATCCTGAGTTATCCACTTTATTCGGGGAAAAGTGTGATAAGTTTTGTCCAATAGTTTGTTCCCCAACACACAGTCATAAAGCAAACACTTTAAATCAGGAACTCAAGAAGAAGCGGTCACCAAAAGTAAAAGGGACCAACTCAGACCTTTAGTCAGGTAAGTAATCAAAAATCAATTATCAAAGGAAAAACAAAAGAGCATGAACAGTTCTCTTCACTGACACACAAAGTTCAATTTCACAGCACTGCTGAATCAGTTCAGGTGCACAAGCCTTCTGCTGTTCTGGCTTCTTCCCCAGCCAGTTCCACAAGAGTTGGAAAGGGGGGAGGGGAGCAAGTGAAATCACCAATTAAATAATCTGAATAACAGACATGCCACTAATGGCCCCACTAACCCAACCAGTTGTTTAGTGAATTCTTCCCCCAGTTTACTTCCCTCAGGTTCTCACATATACCCTGACAATCCCAGTCAGCGTAAAACCCAGCTGAACAATCAAACTTGCAACAGGAAAAAAAAACGTGTTTTTTTTTCCTTTTTCTCCTCTGCTTAATTCAAACAGTGCAGGCACTGCCAGCACAAGTCCTTTAAAGGGTTTTCCCTTAACAAACCCCCTTTCCTTCAAAGCAGTACAAACCCCAGCCACAGTAGGGAAATAAGCCTCACATTCTCCAGCCCTGCCACTTAGCTGACTTCCATAAGGACTTCTTCAGGCAGACTAGCACTTTCACTGAACTCCATACGCTCTACCCCGGGTAGCTGGTTGTCCAAAGGGTCTGTGTCAGGCTCCTGCATTTCCCAGTCTCCAAGCTCTGGAGTGCCTTCAGGCGGGGAGATCCTTCCCTGAGCTGGATCAGGCCAGACTGCCCTTCTCCCTCTCAAAGCAGCCTCCAAAGTACTCAAGGGAAACTGCCCTGCCCTTTGAGGGGGAGGAGTTTTCTGCTTACTTTTCCTGGCTGACTTTGGGAGCCTAATCATTCCCTGCAGCTGATACCCACCAGAGGGAGAGAGGTTCCTCAGTGGCTGTTGTGAGCTATTCTGAAGCTCCTCCTCTCCTCCCTGGAGATCAAACACCTCAGTATCCCAGGGAAGACTAGGTTTTTCCTTAGGCTTGGTCACAATCCTATCCCCGTGGTTTGCCCTCTGTATCCAAGGGCCAGGTTTCACTAAGACCTGCCCTGGTAAAAGTTGCGTTTTAGGGATAGGATTGTGACAAGTTACAGTATGCGTAGCAAGCTAGGCCTGGTGCAGAATGAGCAATCGCCCTATGCAAGGAATCTTGAGGCTAGAAATGAGAACAATTTTAATGATTTTACAAAGATTGACTAAGATCAAATTGTCTGAAATAATAAAGATAATGAAATCTACTATTTCCTACTTGCCTGTCTCTCACTATTGAAAATATGATAATGAAATAGTACCCTCTATTGGAGGACTCATGCTCAGCTTAGAGGGAACAGTGCTGCCAATCCTCAGACCTATCTCCCGTCTCCAAATCAGGCCACACACACCTGTAACCATCCCTGCCCCCTGCTCCTTATCTGCACCACTATGCAACCCACGTATGATGTTCAGACCCTAACTGTGAACCTTTCACACACAGTCCAACTTGAAAAGCAGCAGGATCCCCAGAGGAGGCCCAGGAAGGAGAGGGCTGGAGCCCAGAGGAGATGGTGGAAGTAAACTCTGGAGCCTAGGAGGTGCCACTTTGGAGCCTAGTAAAATCTGGTAACCCAGGACATGATTCGGGAGCTTAGAACACACTGGCAGATCCTGGTACAAATGGTGGGCTGCTACAGACCCTAGTACAACAGTGCTGACCCCCGAACTGAGAGCTGTAACAGACAGACACAAGAGTGGTCATACCTGGACAGACAGAGCATCCATCCAGCCCAGTAACCTATCTCCAACATTGGCCAATCCAGTTCACAGATATCTGTCAAGATTGCAAAGGCCACAACAGATATATTGTAACTCCTTCCTTCTCAGACTGAGGTAAAAGGTATCCCTCTTGAAATAAGATTTGTTTAGTAGTCGTGCACACCGAGGGTTAAATTGATATCTTTCCCCAGGAGAAGGGGTGAATTACATAAACAAAATAATAATATATAATAATATGGTATAATCTTGGAATAAAAATAGTTATTAAACTTATAATAAAATAAATATAAAGAAACACTAAGGATTCAAAATTTAATATAGAAATAAAATTTAATAAACAAATGCTGTAAATCAAATCTAAACAAAGAGATTCTACTTCCCTTCTGAGTAAAGTTTTTCCTCAGATTTGGGTATTTGAGGCTTTATGTTCTTGCTATGTAGGGGTACCACGTAGGCGCGCTGTTGCTAGTAGACTCTCTCTTGCTGGAACCAACCTACTACTCTGACTTAAACAAACCAATAAGGGAAAGCCCTATCCTAATCTAATAACCCCCAAATTGCCTAAATATACTTTCTAAGCTAGGAAAAAAAATAGATAATTGATGCTCCCTATACTTTTTCCCTCCCCAGAATTTCCTATTTCTAAAATCACTCAAATTTCCTATATCTCAAAACATAAATAAAACCCAAAGTCTCAATATAAATTTTACAGAAGATATTAAAAAAACTTCCAAAACAAGTTTATCAAATTTTCTTCACCAAAATTCCCTCACAACATTGCACAGAAATTTCACAGACTATTTCTAACACCCAATAGTCTCACAGATAAAACAATTTTTCATATCCGCCAGAAAGAAATATTTCAACCTTGGAAATTACCAGAATCTATGAATCAAACTTCAACTTCAACCACAACCTACAATTCCTATTCAAAATTAAATAAAATCAACTATAATTACCTTCACAAGAACCACACAAGCCAAAACACCTCCTCACAGAACCAAGTCACCCTCCCAACTGTCAAATCTGACATTTAGAATGTTCAAGCAGCTGATGCTGATCTCTGCACGAGGATAGCAAACCTGTACAAGAAATCAGCAACAACCAACCTCAAAATTACAAGAAAGCATGAAAACAACAAGCCAAACAATAAAGAAATAAAATAAACCAACATTCTTACCTGAAAGAAGATTTTCAAACTTTTAAAATCTTCTTTAAAACTTCTTTTTTTTTTTCACTTCAAGAATGTTCAGCACAAGCCAACTGTCAGCACGAGCCATTACTATGACAGCACTGACGCTGTCAGCTGCCCGCGTGCCAATCACAACCAAAATAACAAACCCGAAGAAGAAATCTTCAGGGGAGGCTCTCCGAAGTCTCTCCCCATGGCGCAAACTTCCTCCATTCTTTGACGACACCGCCATTAAACTTTAAAAGTTTAAATAAAAAAAAGAAAATCTGCCTGGGTGCATCTCGTGCCGGTCGCTGCACTACGCATGCACCAACATCTGGGACGTCATCATCATGCAAGCGTGATGACATCTTTCACAAGCTCATTGCCAGCGATCCGGCTCCCAACACCCCCGGACATCCTAACAGGCCCACACCGGCCCTACCTCCTCTTAGCGGCCTAACACACCACAGAACAAAACCCCAGAGCTCTAAATTAAAGCTCCGGGACGTCCTCCTCTTCGGGATGACATCAGGCCCACCGCGCATGTGCAAATTCCATGATGTCATCACATCCGCACGTGATGACATCAGACGCTTACGCGGCACCCGGGAATCGGCCTTCCTCGTTTATGGCTCCTCCTGCCCAATCAAAAACAACAGGGCTGCAAGACCCACAGCCAGAAACAGGCCCAAAACTTCCCAGTGGCCCAACACCTGCCACCAGCACCTCCCTGTAGGCCCGATGCGGCCCATATTTCAGCGGCCACAATTGGAACCACAAATGACCCACCTAACACATGGATCCAGCAAAATCCCGGATCCAAACTGCGGATCTGAACCTCCCGGATCCCAGGTAAAATGTTTTAATTTTTATTTTAACTTAGTTACAATATGCTGCATATCCGAGGCCAGATTGGTCCTTTTCCCAAAGCCTTATTAATCATGGCAAATGGCCATTTCTTGTATGGACATTATGCATATCCCTCTTTTAATATCTGCTGTACTAAGTGCTGCCACCACAAGCTCTGGCAGTGGGGGCCATAGTTCATTTACATGTTGATATTCTACTGACAATAGGGTGGCAGGACATATAGAAGAACATAAGAATAGCCTTACTGGGTCAGACCAATGGTCCATCAAGTCCAGTAGCCTGTTCTCATGGTGGACAATCCAGGTTCCTAGTACCTGGCCAAAACCCAAAGAGTAGCAACATTCCATGCTACCAATTCAGGGCAAGCAGTGGCTTCCCCCATGTCTTTCTCAATAACAGACTATGGACTTTTCCTCCAGGAAATTGTCCAAATCTTTATTAAAACCAGCTACGCTGGGGGGGCGCTGTTGAGCCCGACTGGGATGGTCGCTTGAACAACTAGCTCCAGCAACCTTTCTTTACTTTTTGCTCTTTTGCTGCAATATTTTCGTTTTTCACCCCTCTAATTACCACCTTCAGCTGTATGAACTATGGCTTCAACTACTAAGGGCAAGAGACACAAGCCAGACCCACCTTCTCCGGCGAAAAACTCCAATTCAGAGACTTCTGATACTGCTGCATCTCCCTCCATGTCTGACTTGTGGGAAGCAATTAAAACAGTTCAAGAACTTATGACAGACACCAAAGATGCAATATCGGAGCTTAAAGAAGATCTGGCAGTGATTCACACTGATTTGTCTTCATTTAAATCCAAATTGGCTGATTTAGAAATCAAATCGGCAACTACAGAGGCTAATGTTAAAGCACTTCAGGGCCATGTGAAACGCACGCTGGCCCTGGAGAAAGATATGGAAGACGCGAGTAATCGTTCTCGCCGGAACAATTTGCGTCTTTTGGGGGTCCCGGAAGGGCAGGAAGGAAACAATATGGTCACCTTCCTCGAAGCGTTCATCCCCAAACTGCTGGATCTTTCATTCACCCACGACTTCGAGATTGAGCGAGCCCACCGGTCGCCATCTTCCAGGCTCCCACGCGACCGTCGACCGCGACCCATCGTGATGAAAATCCTGAGATACCCTCAAGTTATTGCTATACAACAAAAAGCAAGATCTATGGCTCCCATTACTTATGAGGGTAACCGGATTCTTATTCTCCCGGATCTTCATAAGAACACAGTCAAAACCCGGCAGCAACTCCTAGCATTCCGTCCCCAGCTAAAGAAGATGGGCGCCCGCTTTGGCCTCTTTTATCCGGCGCGGATGCGGGTGACATATTTAAACCAAACAAAAGACTTCACCGATCCGGAGCTTTTGGCCACCTACATAGAAGAAACTTCGCCCACCCCGATTGACAATGTGTGAGTCTGATCTGCCCTGCTCTGCTAGCAGAAGCATGGCTGTGCTTTAAAGAGTGACTCTCTACTTCAGAGCAATGGAATTTTCCTCACCACGATGCATTACTTCCTTTTGTAATTATGGCTCAAGTTTTTTTCTTTTTGCACAATGTCTGCCTACTCTCCTTACCTCTACTGCACTCCTCTGCACCACGAGCTGACAATGTGCTCTCTGTTTGTTTCCTTTCCCGCCTTGGGCCTCGGCACCATTAGATTTAATGCTGCCTGCATCTGTCTCTGGAGCCGTTTTCGGCTCTCTCTCTCTAGCCTCTCACTGTGTGTGGCTGCCTTCTGCTTTCTCCTCGGTCACTCTGACACCTTGTTTTCACTCACAGCGTGCTCCTGTATCTGTTCAGCCCTGTTAGTTCTGCTTCAACTGTTTTTGCTACCTGGATTGTTATGACTGGTTATCTTTCAATTAGCCTAATAGCTCAGTTGTTTACTCAAGGTTTTACTGCTTGAACTTGCTGATATCCTGTTTTTGTTTTCCTGCAGCAAGAGCTCCTGTTTTCACAGTCTTTGTCAATAGGTTTGCTGGTGTGTGCTGTCCTTCGGCCTGGGCCTTGGCTTTGGCTTCTCAGCCCACCCATATTTTATGGCCTGCTGCTATTTAGCAGGGGGCTTTCTCACCTTTTCCAGTATATTTTATTGCTCTTTACTTCTTTCTCTCTTTATTGGTATTTCACTGATATTTATCACTCCTGTTCTATTTACTACAGATATGTATGCAGTTTCTGATGGGTATTTCATTCCTTATATTTTATATGCAGACAATTATCAGATTCTTTTTATTATCTTCAAATATCATTATCAATAACATCTTTGAATGTCAAGGGTCTTAATAATGTAATAAAACAACGGAAGTTAATGTCATATTTGGATGATATTAAATCTGATGTTATTCTGCTACAGGAAACTCATCTTAATTCTGCTGACTCTGCCAAGTTTACCAAACGTGGTTTTCTTCCTCCCCTTTTCTCCCCTGCTGAGGATGGTAAGAATGGTGTCATTACTCTGGTGAGACAACATCCCTCCATTTCCACACTTTTTAGCTCTCATGATACACATGGTAGATGGGTAAGTGCTAAGCTTTCTATTTCCAATCATGCATTGCGAATCATTAACATCTATGCACCTAATATTGATTCTCCAGATTTCTTTCATAATATCGCCAACCATATATTGCAGGATCCAGATACTCCCGTAATAATAGGGGGGGATTTTAACCTCATTCTGGACCCTAGTAGGGACCGGAAATCGCACGCCCCCTATAAAAAATCAAAATCATGGTATGCATTGCATGATATTATGACTCAGTTACAACTAACAGATCTTTGGAGAATCCACCATAGGGATGATGAACAATTTACATTCTTTTCTGCCCCCCATGCCACATACTCCAGGATTGATTATTTCCTTGTCAGCACATCTATCTTAACACACATTCTTTCATCTGACATTCACTCCATAACTGTTTCAGATCATGCTGCCATTACAATAAATTGCACACATTTCTCCCTAGAACCTCGCAGTAAGCAATGGCGGTTTAATTCTTCACTCCTTGCTGAGGACCATTTTTCGGATTGCATTAGTGCTGCCATTGAAGAATTTTTCAAATTCAACATTCCCACACATACTAATTGGATTGTTACCTGGGACGCCTTTAAGGCATTTATTCGTGGCACTATTATTCAATTCTCAGCCAAACTTCATTCTTCTCAGAAAACTGCACAACGGGATCTGGAATCCCGCATTCGTTTGGCTGAGTCCATCCATATCTCTGATACATCTAATATACAAGCTCTAACTGATCTTCGCAATCTTAAATTGCAATACAACTCTCTTTTAAGCTCCTCTGCTGCCAACTCTGTTTTTGTTCAAGCATCCACATATTACGCCGACAATAATAAACCGGGTCATCTACTTGCAAACTATCTGAAAAAATCTCAAGATAAGATTACCATATCTTCTATTAAAGATGTATCTGGGCAGTTATCTACAGACTATTCCTCCATCTCTTCTGCCTTCCATGATTTTTATCAACAACTATATTCATCAGAAACCTCCCCCTCTATTCCTCAGCTTACCTCATTTTTATCTTTTCCCCATCCTTCACTCTTACCTACCGAGACGTCTCCTCTCTCCTCTTCCTTCTCTGCTCAGGAACTCCAGGACGCCATTAACTCTCTAAATTCGAATAAATCACCAGGCCCCGATGGCATTACTGTTGAGTTTTACAAGGCCTTTCTTCCTACTCTGCTTCCACATTTGCTATCTTTCTTTCAGTTTCTCTGCAATCAGGGCGATTCTTCAGGCTCCTTTACAGAGGCTACCCTTATTGTGTTTCCCAAACCCGGCAAAGACCCCCAAGATGTCAAAAACTATAGACCTATCTCTCTAATTAATGTGGAGGCTAAAATCTTTGCTAAAATTCTTGCTACCCGGCTCCAATCTGTTCTTCCATCTCTTATCTCCCCTGATCAATCTGGCTTTATCCATAACCGATACTCCTCCAATAATACCCGCCTTTTGTCACATATCATCCACCACACTACATCTCATCCAGACAGACTCTTGATTATGGCCCTCGATGCTGAAAAGGCCTTTGATCGCCTAGAATGGCATTTTCTTTTTCATATTCTCCGTTGGTATGGATTCCCAGATCCTTTTATTGATATGATCAAAGTTCTATATTCCCACCTGACGACTCGGATTATGATTAATGGCCGTACCTCGCAACCTTTCTATCCATCCCGTGGCACCAGACAAGGATGTCCCCTATCCCCATTACTTTTTAATCTCGCTCTGGAGCCGTTATTAGCGGCTATCAGACACGACCATAGAATTAATGGCTTCCAGTCTGACCAATTTTCAGTTAAACTCTCGGCCTATGCGGACGATATCCTGCTCTACATCACCCCGGACTCTCTTTCTCCTGTTCTTGAACAAATTAGACAGTACTCAGCCATATCTGGCTATAAGCTAAACATAACTAAATCAGAAATACTTCCGCTAAATTGCATCGATGTCCAAACTGATGCAATTAACTCTGGCTTCATATGGTCCCCTACCAAAATTAAATACCTTGGTTTATTCTTTGGTCCTACTCTCGAATCCACATTGAAACTTAATTCTGATTTCATCTTCTCTATCATTCACACTTGTACTTCCAAATGGTCCCCCCTCAACCTCTCCTGGTGGGGCAGACTTTCTACAATACGAATGATGATAACTCCCAAAATAAATTATGTTCTCAGTATGCTTCCATGTCTTTTTTCTCCCTCCGTCTATTCTCGTATTGAGCGTCTCCTTTCTTCCTTCTTGTGGCACAACAAACAGCCCCGGATTGCCTTGCGTAAATTAAAGTGTCCTCGGGACCAGGGAGGTGTCAACTTCCCTAGCTTTCGGGAATACCATTATGCTTTTCTATTATCTCAAGGCTCCCTATGGTCTAATCTTTTCCTCATAAGCACACCGCCCACGTGGTTATCCTTAGAGCATTCTTTACTCGATCCGTACATCATGCAACATGCACCTGCCATTCCTCTGCCTTCAGAGGCCAAACGCAATCCGATTTTACATAGTACTTGGCAAACACTTAACCATATTGACTCCATCTCAGAGAACAAATTAGCTGATTCATTAGCGGCACCTATTTGGCATAATCCCAAACTTAAAATTGACAATTCCGTGGTACTTTGGAAATCTTGGCAACAGCAAGGTCTCTGTACTATTGCGCATCTTATCAACGCGAATAAATGGATTACCTTCTCGGACATTATGGCAAAATTCCATATCCCTCCCACCCAATATTTTAATTGGATTCAGCTGCATCATTGTCTTACTGCGAGGTTCTCATCTCCCGCATCCTTGCATACTACACCTGACCTCCACTCAAAGATACAACTTTTCTCTGCTTCCAAAGGTCAATCTTCAAATTGGTACAAGTATATGCAGGCAAAATCATATCCTTTCCTCGTCGAATCCATCTCTAAATGGGATCCGATGTTGCAATCCCCTATTACCGAGCAATTATGGTTGGCGTTATGGCCCAGATTATTTAAATCCCTTCACTCAGCCTCTCATAGACAAACAGCTCTTTTCCTCTATCATAGAGCCTTCTGGACTCCTATTAAATCAGCCAAAATAATGAAGTCCTCAGTTAACTCTTGCTGGTCTTGCAAAGCATCTGAAGGCTCCTTGCGGCATATGCTCTATGATTGCCCCCATTTGCAGATTTTCTGGAATTCGATCTGGCACACGATTTCTAAAATTTTCTCTATCACTGATCCTTTCTCATTTGATATTTTGATTCTGGGTTCCTCGGCACTCACTGCTCATCTATCTGTGTATCATGACCGCCTTTTTACCCTTTTATTAATTCTAGCCATTCAACTTATTTTACATAATTGGAAAGATTTTACAAAATTAGATTATAACCAATGGTGGAATTCAATGTGCCTCCACAATAAATTTGAACGACATATGGCTGACCGCCATAAATCTAGAGCGACTTTTGATAAAACTTGGTCGATTCTGGCAAACATCAGCACTTAGACCCTTGACCATAAACCGGATCATTTACCTATAGTATTCTGGTTTGATCTTTCCTTTATTTTCTCTTTATTTTATTTCATACTATTTTGTCATTGTCTGCTGACGATATACAGTCACATGTGCACTGTTTTAGCGTGGACTATATTGTATCTTATCTCTCTCGATTTACTCCCTTCACTATCCCATACGAAGCTTGTTCCTCGTTCTTATAGGCTTTTATGATGTGCATACTAACATGATTGATATACTGTTTACTGTTCATTTATCTTGTTATTGCCACTTCTTATTATGTAATTGAATATACTGGATGGGTGTCATCACCCGGTTTATAACCTGTGCTTCCTTGGAAGCTCTTCTTTTTGTACTTCAGTTTTTTTTTTATGTTTTCCAAAAACCAATAAAAATTTTTTTGAACTGAAAAAAAAAAAAAAACCAGCTACGCTATTCGCTCTTACCACAACCTCCGGCAATGCATTCCAGAGCTTAACTATTCTGAGTGAAAACAAATTTCCTCCTATTGGTTTTAAAAGTATTTCCCTGTAACTTCAGTGTTCTGCCTACCAACGTGTGTATTTCCAGTGTGAATCAAATGTCTGCACATCCTGAAAGGCAAGGCTGATGGATAGGCTCTGGCTCCTGCTCTAAAAGGCCTACATTTCCTTCACCAACCCATTCAGTGCTCCTCCAGGTTGCATTCAAGGAATGGGGGAAGGGTGTGTGGATGAATGCTGCAGAACACAATATGCACTGATGTAGTGTTTGGTCCAGGTCAGTGAAGCAACATCAGTGCATATTGTGTTCTGCAGCATTCACCCAGCTTCACTGACCTGGACCAAACACTACAGAGCAGGGCTCTGACACAGCATCATGAGCAAGGGTGGCAGGTAGAGACCCACCTATATGAGCAGTGCACTCTGGGAGGCACACTCAGGCCTGAAGCCACAGTTCATGTAGGCAGCAAATGTTGAGGGAAAGGTTTAGGATGATGGGGCTGCATGGTGTACGATAGCTGTATAGCTGGCCTGCTGCTTCCCCGGGCCAACTCTATGCTAGAGCCATGGGCCAAATATGGATCTTGCTGGCCACATAGGTGAGGTAGTCTGTTAGCATGCTGGGCCAGATGGGGGCCCACATTCTCAGCTGTCACCTACTTATCACCCCCTAAATGAGTATTCCTGCCTGACCCTTGCTGATTGCATCAAGAAAGCTGGACTAGGCCCACTTCTCCACAAACCACATACCCAGTAGCCCTACACCCTGGTCACCCATCCCCCCCACCACACACACACACAGTGAGAAATGCTCAACATAAAGGTCTGTGGTCTCACACTAGCAACCTATGAGGGACAAACACACCAGGTTTGGAAATGGAATGCATAGATTACTGTTTGTTCTAAGTTCAACATGGCTGAGGCTTTTAAGATATGCACAAACAGCTGCTTCTCAGCATCATGTTACAATGAAAGACATGTGACATATAAAATGTTAATTTGTTTAATAATCAAATCTTGACAAGGTCATGGTGAGTTTTACAGGTTGGTAATAACAGAGATGATACTCATATGACATCAGGTTGTCAATGTCATGAAATATACAGAAGATAAAACTGTGGCATCACTTCACAAGCCAAAGGTGATGCTAACAGATACCGCTTTCAATAAATAAATACGGATAACAATGTGACATCATATTTAAAAGGTTATGCTAATAAATATCATGGGCAGATGAAGGGATGGACACAGATGGGGGATATACATGAGAAGGACAAAGAACATCTATATACATGTCTATATCCAACCAGATCAATCTGTCAGGCATAGTCCAGAAGGTGTGCTCAGCCACTGGAGAGACTAGAATTTACTCAGGGGAGTAGAGTGGGCAACAGCCACAGCTTGGGGAAAGAGTGGGTAGCCTTCTGCGAGTACCTCGTCCCATTCCACCATAACAACTAGGACAGCAAGGACTGCAAGGGGAAGCTGTGTCAGTTGGAGGTGCAGCAGCTTACAAACCCCTAGTTCTGTGGGGATGGTTCTGGGATCGAGGGGGGGGGGTCCCTGCATTGGATCTTCTGAAAGGAGGGACACAAAATAAAGAGGGAGGGAGAGGTACAAGTCTCAAGTGTACAGAGCTTCCCTTGTATCCCTGGTGACTAGTGGATGTAGCATCTCCTGTCCAGTAGCCAGCTCCTGCAATACAGCAAGGAGTCCATTGTTAAAATAGTCAAGACAGCACAAAGAAGCAATGATCTGTGTATACTTTCACAGGCAATAACAAAAAGCGGACCAGTTGTATAAAAAAATGCTGTGATTTATTAGATAAGCCAAAACCCATAACAGAGCAGACCAGTGGTGTAAAAAATGCTGCAATTTATTAGATAAGCCAAAACCTTATCTAATAAATTGCTTATCTAATATCTAAATGGTTTATCTAATAAATCGTAGCATTTTTGACACCACTGGTCTGCTCTGTGTTATTGCCATTGTTAAAATAGAGCAGGACCAGCTCCTCTTCTAAACATAGGGGGACAGGTCAGATCAGGGGTAGTAGTTTACTTGAAGACAGGAACAGCAGGGAGATCCAGCAGAATCTAGTGTTCCCCAGCATCAGGCAGCTGCCCAGAATGGAGAGATAAATGGTTCATATTCCAGGTATAGCAAATTGCAAACAGTGAAGGCCCCTTCCAGGGTGCGAATGTTCAGATGAGTGGAAGAATCGAAAATAGCGACTAAGGGGCAGGACCTCTGCTAGGCATTTTACCAATTGAGACATAATCAAAACCTGAGTGAGAAGACTTACATTTCTGGGAAATGAGATTGAGTCATTAATTAAGCTTGACTTGTCAATTGTTGCAGAGTAATGTTGGAAATTAGACAAATTAACATTGTAAAATATTTGCAATCCTTGCTTGGTGCATTGACTTTTGCCTGACAGTGTACATTTTTGAGGAGGCTGGCTGTATGTGCAGTAGAAGTGAGAAAGCAGCATAATTTTATGCAGATATGCCATCAGATTTGTAGATTCTGAACTTGATTTTGCGGGTATTAAAATTTTAAGTTTGTTTTACAATCAGAGGAAATTAGCTCAGAAGATCTGCATTTGTTTTCAGATGCAGTTGATGGCTTTGGATTTACAGGTAGAGCTCAAGGTGTGTGTGTCACCTTTGGGAGAGTTGGGTTTCAGTATAGGGTCACTAGAAATATCACCTTCCTTGGAGGTGGATACACCACACCAAAAATTTTTTTTTAAACCCCACAAAAGCTTTGGATAAAATTTAGGGCTCCTTTTATTAAGGCGTGCTAGGGCTTTAACATGTGGAATAGCGCGTGCTACATTGCCGCGCGCATTGAGCTGGCGTTAGTTCTAGAAGCATAGTGCATGGTGTAGCGCATGGTAATTTCCTGTGTGCACTAAAAATGCTAGCGCACCTTAGTAAAAGGAGCCCTAACTGTTGATATTATTCACAGATTATATCAATTTAGTCTGAATTAGCCACTTTGTGTCAGAAATAGCTGCATCAGAGGAAAACAAGATTCCTCTTTTGATGTCAAAACTTACACTTGTTTTCTTCATTTCCAACGACAGACAAGTGGCCTGAAAAATGTATCAAACCACTCTATCAGCGAAATATCTCATAGTAACATAGTAACATAGTAACATAGTAGATGACGGCAGATAAAGACCCGAATGGTCCATCCAGTCTGCCCAACCTGATTCAATTTAAATTTTTTTTTTTTTTTTTTTTTTTTTCTTCTTCTTAGCTATTTCTGGGCGAGAATCCAAAGCTCTACCCGGTACTGTGCCTGAGTTCCAACTGCCAAAATCTCCGTCAAGACCCACTCCAGCCCATCTACACCCTCCCAGCCATTGAAGCCCTCCCCAGCCCATCCTCCACCAAACGGCCATACACAGACACAGACCGTGCAAGTCTGCCCAGTAACTGGCCTAGTTCAATATTTAATATTATTTTCTGATTCTAAATCCTCTGTGTTCATCCCACGCTTCTTTGAACTCAGCCACGTAATACAGACTCTGCATCTCTTCTTTAAAGGGCAGATGAAATGGACCAGGGTTTTAGTTAAGATTAAGCATCAGATTAGCAAGTGGGTCACGGACATTGGTGGGGTACAGGTTAGACATGACTGGGCAGCATTAAATTATCCTGGGGGAAGCAACAAACTTCAAATCGTTCTTCAGGTACATAAATGGGAAGCAACCAGTAAGGGAAGAAGTGGGACCATTGGATGATGGAGACAAGAAGGGAGTGGTAAAGGAGGAAAAAGAGATAGCTGACAGGTTAAATAAGTTCTTCTCGTCGGTCTTCACGCGAGAGGACACATCCAATATTCCAGAACCCGAGGAGATCATAAATGGGGATCAGGATGAAAAGCTGGTATAACTAGAGGTAAGACAAGAAGATGTCCTCTGACAGATAGACAGACTAAAGAGCGACAAATCATCGGGTCCGGACGGCATCCACCCAAGGGTACTCAAAGAGCTAAGGAACGAAATAGCGGAACCACTTCGCCAAATATGTAACCTATTCTTAAAAACTGGGGAGATGCCAGAGGACTGGAAAATAGCAAATGTCACGCCCATCTTTAAAAAGGGTTCAAGGGGTGACCCAGGAAACTACAGGCCGATGAACTTGACCTCGGTTCTGGGAAAGATGATGGAAGCACTGATTAAGGACAACATCTGTTAACACATAGAAAACAATGGACAGCTGAAGGCGAGCCAGCACGGCTTCTGCAAGGGAAGGTTGTGCCTCACAAACTTACTGTACTTCTTTGAGGGAATAAACAGTCAGATGGATAAAGGGGAATCCATAGACATCATTTACCTTGACTTCCAAAAAGCCTTCGACAAGGTACCCCACGAACGGCTACTTAAGAAGCTGTGGAACCACGGGGTGCAAGGGGATGTCCACCGATGGATCAAAAACTGGCTGGCAGGCAGGAAACAGAGGGTTGGAGTAAAGGGCCACTACTCAGACTGGCTATGGGTCATGAGCGGAGTCCCGCTGGGACCGCTCCTGTTCAATATATTTATTAACGACCTGGAGGCGGGAACAAAATGTGAGGTTAGGGTTAGGACCGCGGAAGACTGCGAGGACCTGCAAAGGGACCTAACGATACTGAAAGAGTGGGCAAAAAAGTGGCAAATGAGCTTTAAAATAGAGAAATGCAAGGTCATGCATGTAGGGAAAAAGAACCCGATGTTCAGCTACAAAATGGGGGGATCACTGCTAAGGGTAAGTAACCTTGAAAGAGACCTGGGGGTGATGGTAGACACAACATTGAAGGCGTCGGCACAATGCGCGATGGCCTCAAGGAAAGCAAACCAAATCATTAAGAAGGGTATCACGGCCAGGACGAAGGAAGTCATCTTGCCACTGTATCGTGCAATGGTGCGCCCACATCTGGAGTACTGTGTCCAGTACTAGTCGCCGTACCTCAAAAAGGACATGGCAGTACTTGAGGGAGTCCAGAGAAGAGCAACTAAACTGGTAAAGGGTATGGAAAACTTCTCATATGCTGACAGGTTGAAAAAGCTGGGGCTATTCTCCCTGGAAAAGCGGAGACTTAGAGGAGACATGATAGAAACCTTCAAAATCCTGAAGGACATAGAAAAGATAGACAGGGACAGATTCTTCACACTGTAGGGAACCACAAGTACAAGGGGGCACTCGGAGAAATTAAAAGGGGGCAGGTTTAGAACAAACGCTAGGAAGTTCTTTTTCACCCATAGGGTGGTGGACACATGGAACGCGCTTCCGGAGGCCGTGATAAGCCAGAGCACATTACAGGGCTTCAAAGCAGGTTTGGATAGGTTCCTAGAGGATAAGGGGATTGAGGGGTACAGATAGGAGTTGAGGTAGGTTATAGGAATAGTCAGGGACCATTGCACAGGTGATGGGCCTGGAGGGCCGCCGCGGGAGCGGACCGCTGGGCGGGATGGACCTCTGGTTTGACCCAGCAGAGGCAAATTCTATTTGAGAGGAATAGGGTTTTTTTAAATCAGAGGTTGAACATGAAGGACCAGGTGGACTCTGGCTAGAAAGGGTTTCTTTACTCTTTGGAAGCTTCAATGTATTAGAGCAGGGGTAGGGAACTCCAGTCCTCGAGCGCCGTATTCCAGTCGGGTTTTCGGGATTTCCCCAGTGAATATGCATTGAAAGCACTGCATGCAAATAGATCTCATGTATATTCATTGAGGAAAACCCGACTGGAATACGGCTCTCGAGGACCGGAGTTCCCTACCCCTGCATTAGAGCGTATTTTGATGTTTCATCATTTAGAATTTTGGTACAATCTCTTATATTAAGTCAACTTGATTACTGCAATATTGTCTACTTAGCAATGTCTCAGAAGAATATGCAATGATTGTGAATGATGCAAAATGTGGCAGTTAGGTTAATTTTTAGGTTGAAGAAATACGATCATGTAACACCTTCCTAACGAGTGCTGCACTGGTTGCCGATGGAGGCACGTGTGAAGTTTAAGTTTGGTTGTTTATGTTTTAACATTTTATTTGGTTTAGCTCCTAAATACATAAGAGCTTTTCTCTTTTGCAACCAACAGACATAAGAGAAGCTCACACCAGAGATAAAGTAGTGACTTTCCTCATGTCTACCTTAATAACAGTTTCTGAATTTTTCCTCCAGGAACTTGTCCAAACCTTTTCTTAACCCACCTATGATTTTATCACATCCTCTGATAATGAATTCCAGAGGATGTAAACATAAAAACATCAGCAATATCTTTTTTCATATCAGACTGCATTATGGGGCAAAAATTCAGAAAGAGGGCGCACTCTTATTGGGAAACCGAAAAAAAAAAAAAAAATGGCCAAAAAGACCAATTAAAATGAAGATTCCAGTAAACAATATGGGAAATGACACAAATGAACTATGTGAAACCAATTCCTGAACTTCTAAGAGTTAATGGTGTGGTTTATTAATGTAAAATGTAAATATAAAATACAAATGCAGTAACAACAAACACATATAAAGCCAAACACCATATTAATTGTTGAAATGCAGAAATTACTCAATTATTGTGCTTATAAGTAAGCTGTGCAGATGATATAGATGAGTCTACACAAATTATTATGCTCAGAATCATGGAGGGGGGTGCTGGGGATGACCCCAGAACCAGCCACCTCACTGCCCAATCATCGCATGTGGAGAGTAGACAACATATTATATCATGTGAAATATGTTTTGTTGTGAACGTCTAATAACTTAATAAGAGACTCAGCAAACTTATCTGTTAGCTTGCAGGTCCCGACGTGCACGTTTTGCCCCTGCCTCAGGGGACCAACAATGATATGTGGAAAAACAATCATGCGGTGGGCTCAAAGATTCAAAAACAACACTTGTCTCGCGCAACGAAGCGGAAGACAAATGTCACAGCTTGTTTCTTAAGTTCTTGCTGTAGTCAGATGGCCAGACTCAGCACGGGTCGTGTTTCGACAATAATTGCCTCCCTCAGGGGTCCTGCAGGGCTGTGGCTACAGCTCCATGCTATTATTCCCCAGCCACTCTGCTTTGCTCCCCCTGCAGGGGGGGGAGGAAGGAGCAGGAAAAGCAACAGAACGGAGAGCAAAGCAGAGTGGCTGGGGAATAATAGCATGGAGCTATAGCTACAGCCCTGCAGGACCCCTGCAGGAGGTAATTATTGCCGAAACACGGCCCGTGTTGGGTCTGTCCATCTGACTACAGCAGGGATAGGGAACTCCGGTCCTCGAGAGCCATATTCCAGTCGGGTTTTCAGGATTTCCCCAATGAATATGCATGAGATCTATTTGCATGCACTGCTTTCAATGCATATTCATTGGGGAAATCCTGAAAGCCTGACTGGAATATGGCTCTCGAGGACCGGAGTTCCCTACCCCTGGACTACAACAAGAACTCTATGCCTTAATATAGTGTTTGGCTTTCTATTTATTTCTTATTATTGCATTTGTATTTTATATTTACATTTTAACTCTTTGAAGTCCAGGAATTGGTTTCACATAGTTTGCTTGTGGACATTTGTTCTTTTCTGGTACCCAGGTCCAACACTGTGGGAGTTTGGACCATCCTTGTGGCACTGACCACCCCACAGTGTCTTTTGTTTTTTTCAAAATGACACAAATACAGATTTTTCTGTATGCTCATAACCTATTATATATGAAATACTGAGGTTTGATTTACAGTTTGACATTTGAATCTCATCTTATTGTTTTACACCAAATCTTAGTCCATCATTTCTTGCACCAACATCACCATTCCAATATTCAGAATAGGGAGAAGATGTATTATAGATGCAGCAAGGAAAAGCCTATATTTTTACGGCCACTGACATAAAAAGTAAAATCAGTAAAGTAATAATGGAAAGGCAAACTGCTTTCTCCAAGTTAGGTTTCTGTAATCAGTCCTGAAGGCAGCTGATCTAAAATGCATCAGCTGTCACCTGTTCAGTCCCAGTCTGACAGTTCAATATACCCCTCATCTTCTGAGAATGGCAGAGCTGAGCCCTAATTAAACTACCTCTGTATGCAAACTGTCAGAGAGTGCTTGGCATATCATTAGCACTGACCTCCACTGCTGCAGTGACAACAAGGCACATTATGGCCAATTGTCATCAGAGTTAAAATGAATGTATAGGGCACTGAAATTCAGTAGTCTGGAAAGGAAATGACACAAATACAGATTTGATTAACTACATAATTCACTGAAGGATCTCTGGATAAACATCAAAAGATTGTCAATCAATTAATCACAGCATTTTTAGATTAATATAGTTTCTTGTTCCATACAACTGCATATTTTTATTTCTTAATATACCTAAAAATATACATATTTTAGCAATCTATAGGAAATTAAAGTTTTGATTCACCAAATAATGAGAACAATTTGAGGTGATAACCTATTCAACTAATAAAAGGAAAAGAGAACAGGGGATAATAATGAAGGATCAGAGACGACTATGGATGGAGAGATGGGAGGATAAATTAAAGGAAGAAAGGTGAAAATGAACATCTGGAAAGTAATGAGAAAAGTTTGGAAAACATTCTATTAAATTTTGAAAATACAAGGTATGTGCACACACCTATTGCATTTACAGTGGTACCTTGGTTTTTGAGCATAATCCATTCCAGGAGCATGCTCATAATCCAAAACACTCTTTTATCAAAGCAAAGTTCCCCATAGGATATAATGGAGACTCAGACGATTTGTTGCTATGGCTGCCAGCGACCGACATAAACATGACAGAACTGGGGCTCTGGGGCACTGGGGCTCTTTCTACAGCTGAACCAACCAACCTTCTTTTTCATTCGTTTTGTGCCGTGGGTGCCTACCTTCGTGCCGGCTTTCTCCTCCTTCTTGCCACAGTGCTCGTTTAAAGCCGCGGGTAGCGGTTCCCACGTGCCCCCCGCGTCCAACCCGGAAGCCCTCCTTCTTCCGCCCCAGGATGATTGCCTTCTTGCCGGCTCCCTCCTCCTTGCTGTGGTGTTTGCTCGGGGCCGCGGGCGGCAGCTCCTGCATGCCCCCCTGCAGTCGACCCGGAAGCCCTCCCTCTGATGTCGCAACATCAGAGGGAACGTCTCTGGGCCAGCCGCAGGAGGCGTAGGAGCTGCCGCCCGCTGCCCCGAGTGAACACCATAAGAACATAAGAACATAAGAAGCGCCATCTCCGGAACAGACCCTAGGTCCATCAAGTCCGGCGATCCGCACACGCAGAGGCCCCGCCAGGTGTACCCTGGCATAGTTTTGGTCCCCATATCGCTCCAAGCTTCTCGTAAAGAGAAATGCATCTAGCCTACCCCTACCCATGTCACTTCATGCCACTCATAAGGAGATGTACATCTAACTTACCCTTAAATCCTAGAATGGTGGATTCCGCAATTACCTCTTCTGGGAGAGCATTCCAGGTGTCCACCACTCGTTGTGTGAAGCAGAACTTCCTGATATTTGTCTTGAACTTGTCCCCCCTTAGCTTCAGCCCTTGTCTTCTTGTCCGTGCCACATTGGACATTGTAAATAACGTTTTTTCCTGCTCTATTTTGTCGATTCCTTTCAGTATTTTGAATGTCTCAATCATATCCCTCGTAGTCTCCTTTTCTCAAGGGAGAACAACCCCAGTCTCTTAAGTCTTTCCTCGTAATCCAGGTTCTCCATACCTTTCACCAGCTTTGTTGCTCGTCTCTGCACCCTCTCTAGCAGTATGATATCCTTCTTTAGGTATGGAGACCAATGCTGGACGCAGTATTCCAAGTGTGGTCTGACCATCGCTCTATAAAGCGGCATTATGACTTTCTCCGATCTACTCATGATTCCCTTCTTTATCATGCCTAGCATTCTATTCGCGTTCTTCGCTGCCGCCGCACATTGCACCAACGGCTTCAGTGTCCTATCGATTAATACTCCCAGGTCCTTTTCCTGTTCAGATTTTCCCAGAGTTGCACCTGACATACTATACTTGTGTTCCTTATTTTTTCTGCCTAAGTGCATCACTTTGCATTTTTCTACATTAAACTTCATCTGCCATTTATCTGCCCAATTCTCCAATCGGCTCAAGTCACTCTGGAGTTCTTCACTGTCCTTCTGTGATTTGATGGCCTGGCATAGCTTTGTGTCATCTGCAAACTTGATGATCTCACTGGATGTTCCATCCTCTAGGTCATTGATGAAGATATTAAAAGATGGGCCCAAGTACCGAGCCCTGGGGCACACCGCTAGTCACATTTTCCCAGTCCGAGAACTTCCCATTTATGCCCACTCTCTGCTTTCTGCTCTCCAGCCATTTGCCTATCCTTCTTAGTATATCTCCTTCTATTCCATGGCCCTGCAGTTTCCTGAGGAGTCTTACATGTGGAACTTTGTCGAACGCTTTCTGAAAATCCAAGTATATAATATCCACCGGTTCTCCATTATCAATTTGTCTGTTCACTGTCTCAAAAAATTGAAGTAGGTTCGTCAAGCATGACTTCCCTTTCCTGAATCCATGTTGGCTGGCTTTCATCAGGTCGTGTGTGTCTAGGTGCCGGGTTATACTATGCTTGATCAGCTCCTCAACCATCTTCCCAGGGACCGACGTGAGACTCACAGGTCTATAGTTGCCCGGTACTCCTCTTGATCCTTTTTTGAATATCGGCGTGATAGTTCTCCGATTTCCACTTTTAGCTCTTTCAAGACTCTCGGATGAATTCCATCCGGTCCAGGGGATTTGTCGCTTTTGAGTTTGTCGATCTGGCGGTATATCTAGTCTAAGTCCACGTCTACTGTGGTAAGGCTGTCCTCTGTTACTCCTTTGAACACTTTCACTGCTTCTGGAATTGTTGCAGTGTCTTCCTTTGTAAAGACAGACCCAAAGAATGAATTTAGTCTGTCTGCGATTTGTTTGTCTTCCTTGATGTACCCTTTCCTTCCCTGGTCGTCCAGCGGTCCAACCGCCTCATTTGCGGGTTTTCTCCCTTTCACGTACTTGAAGAAGGGTTTGAAGTTTTTGGCCTCCTGCGCTATTTTCTCCTCATAGTCCTTTTTGGCACAGCAAGGAGGAGGGAGCTGGCAAGAAGGCAATCATCCAGGGGCAGCAGAGGGAACAAACGTATTGCCCTCGAGCGGGCCACACGGGGCAGCAGGTTGGACACCCTTACTTTGGGACATGCTCATATAGCGAGTCAAGCTCGGTTTACGAGTCGCAGATTTTACAAAATGTTTTGCTCGTCTTGCAAAACACTCGCAAACCGCAGTACTCGTAAATCAAGGTTTGACTGTATATGAAACTCTTCATGGAACGCCTACTTTTCATGTGGATACTTGTGTGTATTATCAGTGTAGGTGCCTTCAAGTGGCTGAAAATCCTCTTGCCTTCAAGGTTGACACACAGTATGCAGCGTAGCTCTTTTTGCCCCGTATCATGAAACTAAGATATGGTGTTTCCTAGGTCTCTAGACACTTTACAACATAATTAAGTGACTAGATTGGGGTTAGAGGAGTAGGCTGGTAACCATGGAAGCCAGGTTCAAATCTCTGTGATCTTGGACAATACACTTATCCCTCTTTTGCCTCTGGTATAAACTTAGGAGTTCTTTTACGAAGCTGCAGCAAAAAGTGGCCTTAGCATGCCCTTACGCGTGGCCTTTTCCATGTGTTAGGCCACTTTTTGCCATGGCTGACAATGGTCCTATTTTCCATTTTCCAATTTAATAGTCATGCACTAATGTTTCTAATTCTACTTTACTGTTGAAAAGGATTAAAACCACAGACAGAGTAAATAATCTATCTGTAGTAATGGTTTATTGACTTTTGTTTCAGGAAATTATCCAAACCTTTTTTAAACCCTGCTAAGCTAAGTGATTTCACCACATTTTCCAGCAAAGAATTCCAGAGTTTAAGTACATGTTTAGTGAAGAAATATATTGTCTGGTTTGTTTTAAATTTACTTAGATGCTTCATTATATGCCACCTTCTCCTAGTGCTTCTAATTTTTGGAAAGAATGAAGAAGTGATTCACATCTACCCTTTCCACTCCACCCGGTATGTTACAGACTCTATCTGAGCTGTCTTAGATGCCACCTATAGCTATTTATTTTTCCACATCCCAGTACTGAATATTAAATTGTGGATGTGATTATAAACTCAGAATCTTTTTGAAAGTGTTTATTAGCTGTAACCGTAGAAAACTGTTAACTTCTGTCTATGCAGACAAAATTACTATGTAACCTATTTATCTGGAGCACCAAGACTGTAATTAAAACTATTAAAGGAAAAATCTCCTTCCATTACAACATCGTCAGTTAACATTGCTGAGTTAACCAATTCAGATTCTTGAAAAGGGAGCTACAATATATTCAGGGCTTGATGGACCTTCGGTCTGTCCCAGTATGGCAACTTTTATGTTCTTATGCCTCTACCTACTTGTAATTCAAAGGCACCGAGGTAAAAACTGTCAAAACATTACTAAAGTCGACAAGGATATATGGTTCATTAGTCTAGGAATGGATGTGTTATGAACCAGTTTGTGAGCAGCCTGATAATTCAACTCAAGTTGCAAGTTTATGTATAACTACCAAAACTACATCATTAAATTTCAAATCATGCCCTGAACAAAGACGCTATAATTGTAGACATTTATCATCGGGCTGTAACTGGCACTTATCGTGTCAACTAAGCATCCGATCAATAATCAATCTGCGTAATATCATTATTTTAACAGGAAATCTGTAGTGCCGACGGTCTGGACACAACTGCATTGTGGTGTCACCATTAACAGAAAAATTAAGCCGTAAATGGCTGAACACCCACAAGTTCTTAAACGCTGCAGAAAAGGAGTTAACAGGGATAGAAATAAATTGCCCCTCTCAGAGCTCTCCCTCGCCTGCTTAAATTCAGCCAAGCGTGCATGAGATTGTTCAGTGCTGCTTACACCTGACAACACTGATCTCAGGAGGCTACAGTTTAAGCGCACAACCCGTTATTGAAGGCTGTAAAAGACATGGCACTTTTTAGTCATTCATCAGCATGTGAAGATTGCACTATACTGTGTGCTCTGTCAGGATAAACAGATGAAATAGTCAATAAGAACATAAGAACATAAGAACATAAGCAATGCCTCTGCTGGGTCAGACCCGAGGTCCATCGCGCCCAGCAGTCCGCTCACGCGGCGGCCCAACAGGTCCAGGACCTGTGCAGCAATTCTCTATCTATACCCCTCTATCCCCTTTTTCAACAGAAAATTGTCCAATCCTTTCTTAAACCCCATTACCGTACTCTGCCCTATTACGTCCTCTGGAAGCGCATTCCAGGTATCCACCACCCGTTGAGTAAAGAAAAACTTCCTAGCATTTGTTTTGAATCTATCCCCTACCAATTTTTCCGAATGCCCTCTTGTTCTTTTATGTTTTGAAATTTTGAAGAATCTATCTCTCTCTACTTTCTCTATGCCCTTCATGATCTTGTAGGTTTCTATCATGTCTCCTCTGAGTCTCCGCTTTTCCAAGGAGAAGAGCTCTAGCCTCTCCAGTCTTTCAGTGTATGAAAGGTTTTCCATGCCCTTAATCATTCGTGTCGCTCTCCTCTGGACCCTCTCAAGTATTGCCATATCCTTCTTGAGGTACGGTGACCAATACTGAACACAGTACTCCAGGTGCGGGCGCACCATTGCCCGATACAACGGCAGGATGACTTCTTTTGTTCTGGTCATAATACCATTATTAATAATACCCAACATTCTGTTTGCCTTCTTCGCGGCTGCTGCGCATTGCGCCGTAGACTTCATTGTTGTATCCACCAGTACACCCAAATCTCTTTCAAGGTTACTTCCCTCTAATACTAATCCCCCCATTTGGTAGCTGAACATCGGGTTTTTTCTCCCTATATGCATGACCTTGCATTTCCCTACATTGAATTTCATCTGCCATTTATTCGCCCACTCCTCCAGTTTGTTTAGGTCCCTTTGTAGATCCTCACACTCTTCCGTAGTTCTAACCCTTCTACAGAGTTTAGTGTCGTCCGCAAATTTTATAACTTCACATTTCGTCCCCGTTTCCAGGTCATTTATAAATATATTGAACAGCAGCGGTCCAAGTACAGACCCCTGCGGAACTCCGCTCGTGACTTTCCTCCAGCCCGAGTAGTGACCCTTCACTCCAACCCTCTGTCTCCTGCCTGCCAACCAGTGTTTGATCCATCTGTATACGTCCCCTTCCACCCCGTGGTTCCACAGCTTCCTAAGCAGCCGCTCATGGGGTACCTTGTCAAAGGCCTTTTGGAAGTCAAGGTAAATGATGTCTAAAGGTTCCCCTTTGTCCAACTGGCTGTTTACCCCCTCAAAGAAGTGCAGTAAGTTTGTTTGGCACGATCTTCCCTTGCAGAAGCCATGTTGGCTCGCTTTCATCAGCCCATTTTTTTCGATGTGCTCACAGATGCTGTCCTTTATCAGTGCTTCTACCATCTTGCCTGGAACCGATGTCAAACTTACCGGCCTATAGTTTCCCGGGTCTCCTCTTGACCCCTTTTTAAAGATAGGTGTAACATTTGCTATCTTCCAGTCCTCCGGAATCTCTCCAGTTTTCAAGGATAGGTTGCAAACTCTTTGGAGTATTCCCGCTATCTCGTTTCTTAGTTCTTTTAGTACCCTAGGGTGGATTCCGTCCGGGCCTGGTGATTTGTCGCTTTTCAATCTATCTATCTGTTGGAGGACATCCTCATGGCTCACCTCTATTGCTGACAGTTTTTCTTCTTGGTCACCATGGAAAATCACGTCGGGTTCCGGTACACTGGATGTGTCCTCGCTTGTGAAGACTGACGAGAAGAACTTGTTTAACCTGTCGGCTACCTCTTTTTGCTCCTTTATCACTCCCTTTTTGTCTCCATCATCCAACGGTCCTACTTCCTCCCTCGCTGGTTTCTTCCCCTTAACATATCTGAAGAATGATTTGAAGTTTTTTGCTTCCCTGGCCAGTTTCTCTTCGTATTCTCTTTTCGCTCTCCTAACCACTTGATGACATTCTCTTTGGCGTTTCCTGTGTTCATTCCAGTTTTCCCCAGTTTGGTCCTTTTTCCATTTCCGGAATGATTTTTTCTTGTCTCCTATCGCTTTCTTCACCTCGTCGTTTATCCATGCGGGGTTTTTTGTTCGGTTTTTTTTGCACCCTTTTCTAAACCTGGGGATGTACATATGTTGTGCTTCTTGCACTGTGCCCTTGAATAGAGACCAGGCTTGCTCTACCGTTTCTGTTTTCCTTGAGCTGTTTCTAAGTTTTTTTTTAACCATTGCTCTCATAGCATCATAGTTCCCTTTCTTGAAGTTGAACGTTGTCACTGTGGTTCTCTTCCCTTTTGCTGTACTTACTCCTAATTTGTACTGGATCATGTTGTGATCGCTGTTTCCTAGTGGTCCTACTACTTCCACTTCTTTTGCAGGTCCCCCTATTCCGTTGAGGATTAGGTCAAGAGTGGCATATCCTCTTGTTGGTTCCTTGACAAGCTGATCCATAAAGCAGTCCCTCACAGCCTCTAGGAATTCTGTTTCCCTCGCACAGTTTGAGTTTCCAATATTCCAGTTAATCCCGGGGTAGTTAAAATCTCCCATTACTGTCACATTCCTGTTGTTGCCTTCCCGCCTCAGTTCTGCTGCCAGATCTTTGTCGTTTGCTTCCGTTTGTCCCGGTGGACGATAGTATAGACCCAATCTTATGTCAAGGCCACTTTTTCCTGGTAATTTGACCCATAATGACTCCAGTCCTTCCGCCTTTGGTTCTATATCCACTCCGGACGAGGGAATGGTGTCTTTTATGTATAGTGCTATTCCTCCACCCTTCTTGTGGGTCCTGTCTCTTCTATAGAGTTTGTACCCTGGCAGCACTACGTCCCACTGGTTATCCTCATTCCACCATGTTTCTGTGATTCCAATGATGTCTAGGTTTTCTTTTTTGGCTATGGCTTCTAATTCTCCCATTTTGGTCTTTAGGCTCCTTGCATTAGCGTACAAGCAATTTAAGTCCTGGTCTTTTCTTTTCTCTGCTGGTTTTACATGTGTTTTGCTTCTCTTACCTTCCCCTAGTTGGGCTGCCAGTCCCTCATTTCTGTTCCTTTCTTCCTCATTTTTTGGTGTATCTTTTCTGTTCTTTTCTTCCTCATGTTTTGGTGTATCTTTTTCGTCTGCAACCTGATTTCCTGATCTCTCCTGTTCCTCTAAGTTTATCTGTTTGCCCTTTTTGTTGGTCAACAGCTTCTGTTGTTCGTCTCTTGCCTGTTCCCAGCATTTTTCCCGCTCAGTATCTTCTTTGGATACTCTTGTCCGAACCGTCGACGTCAGGTCGATTATCGGCTTTCCCCTTCTTCTCAGTTTAAAGCCTGCTCAATTCCTCTCTTGACGTTGTTTGCTAGCAGTCTCGTTCCTGCCTTGCTCAGGTGTAGTCCGGAAAAATCTTCTCGTATACTGGTTGTAATCCATGTTTGCCATATTCCCTTCTCAATTTTGTTCCTTTTTTTTGTAATAAGTTCCATTGCATTCCGAAGCCGACTTTACAAGTTGCATTTACAAGTTATCTCATTTGTCCTAGAAATATAATAGGACATTAGAGAAGGGCCCTAAGGTCCAATATATCTGCTCAATTGCCTTCCTGCTGCGGTGCTATAAACCCCCATTTGAACTCCAGCGTAACTTTCACGTCTTCACAATTTAAAATAATTTGTGCTCAATCTATGGACCAGGTGAGGCCTAGGCCCAGGGAGCCCGTGATAAATGACGTCAAAATCCCGGTTCGGCATCTCTCCCTTTTTGTCCTCCACTATGTGAGTAAGGAAGGAGAAATGCCAGATTGGTATTCAGGATTTTGGCACCCTTTATCATCAGCAACGTGTGTATGTGTATTAGGGGAAGATTTGAGAGGGGGGGGCTACCAGATCATGAGGGGGGGGGCTCCGATTCAAAAGTTGACTCAAGGTGCCACAGTCCCTTCAGCTGTCCCTGTGTGAACTTTTCTCAGTACTATCCAGATAGTGCATCTGAAAATTCATACAGATCACCCCGGTTCCACCACAGGGGTTGGCAACCTTGGTTCTCAAGCTCCAAAACTTAGACTGGCTTTCACCAAAGAACAGGGCCGGATTAAAAGATAGGCCCAGAAGGCACGGGCCTAGAGCCCAAAATGGTCAGGGGGCCTACCGGTGCGGTGCTTTAGGGCTTCACCCTTGCTGGATTCACCAGCAGCATAGGTGCCTATCTTCTTAGGCATGATTCTAAAAAAAGAATTTGTAAAAATATAATAATATATATATTTATCATATATTTTCTTTGGTTCATTTATTTTACACATCCAGGGGGGTAGGGGGTTGGAAGGTGGGGAATAAATATTGATAGCGATATTTGGGTAACTTTATTCTTCATTTGTATTAGATATTAGGATATATTCTGCTATTATTATATGTAAAAAACTGAAATTATTGAATGATATTTATGTTACCTGTAAGGATTTTAGTGTAATATATGTAATACATACTGTTTTGTCATTTGTATGACACTGTTTTTGATTAAAAATCAATAAAGAATTAAAAAAAAAAAAAAAGAAAAAGATAGGTACCTAATTCCAAAGTAGGCATGTTTAGGAGCAGAGAAAGACTTAGGTGCTACCAGGCGTGATTCTCTAAAGGACATAAGTGCCTGTTATATAGGCCTTTAAATCCTTGGCCTACATTTAAGCCGCCTGCGTTTTAAGTTAGGCATGATTCTGTAATAGGTGCCTATGTGTGATTGACAAGAGATAGGTGCCTATATTATTTGAGAAACCATTTACAGAATTTTCCCCCTTTTACTAAGCTGCGATAGCATTTTTAGCACACGCAGGATTTTAGCGTGTGCTAAACCCGTGCTACGTGGCTAGAACTAATGCCAGCTGAATGCTGGCGTTAAGGTCTAGCGAGCGTGTCAATTCAGCGTGCGCTAAAACCGCTATCGCAGCTTAGTAAAAGGAGCTCTAAATGCTTTGAAAATGAGCTCCTATGTCTTCCAACCGTCACTGAAGCACAATCTGATGTATACGTCACCATTCTGTTCATCTCGAAATCTTTATCACAATAAAACTGCTTAATTGCTGAAGCTATCACAGCACTTTCACAAAATAATTCCAACAATGTATTGAATCACCAGTTTTCCTAAATTTAATATATAAAATCAATACTTTTTTATATCTATACTTTCATCAACTATAAGTGTGTGTAAAGTTGATTGGCAGATTGCATCTGAACTATTTATTGCTATTTTGTATTTGTTGAATTCAAACCCTTAATTTTTGCTTTCCAGCTTTCTGTGAATTATTGTATATTTTGATAAGTGATCATGGATTTCCTGTACAGAAAGCATGGATGAATTAAGCTTGACAGCTAGAAGGCAATTATCAATTACAATTTCTAGCTCATCAGCAGTTGATTTTATTCTGTGGCACAAATTCTTTCCTCTCGTTTTGAATTTCAGAAGATTTGGTCCAATAGATTTTTCAAAGTCCTCAGTTCTGATTTCAAAGCTTTGTAATAGCATCCACATGGGTTTTAGGAACGAGGTGACATTTTAGAAAATCCAATTCCATTTTGTGCAGTTGTTTTGCCTGAACTACATTCAGTTTAACTTCTGCTTTCAAGTACTGTATATTACACAGATAAATAGGTATTTGAAAATTTTTCTGAAATGCACATTGTCCCACTTCCACTTATAACAGGGGTAGGGAACTCTGGTCCTCGAGAGCCGTATTCCAGTCGGATTTTCAGGATTTCTCCAATGAATATACATGAGATCTATTTGCATGCACTGCTTTCAATGCTTATTCATTGGGGAAATCCTGAAAACCCGATTGGAATACGGCTCTCGAGGACCGGAGTTCCCTACCCCTGACTTATAAAAATGCCAAATTCTTCTTCATCAGTTTCGTATTTGAATATTTATAACAGTAAGGCTTTCAGACTGAATAAGGACAGCAAATATGAACTGAACAGTTCTCAGACCAACCAGTGGCGTAGTAAAGATGAGTGGCACCTGGAGCAGTGGCATCCCTCCCCTGTCCTCTTCTCCAGCCCCCTGCTGCGCACGTGACTCCCTTCTCTTTCCCCTTCCCTTTTTAACTTCTCCACGTCAGCTCGCCCTTTGATGTCACTTCCCACCTGGAGCAGTGGCACCCCTCCCCTGCCCTCTTCTCCAGCCCCCTTCTGCGCACGCAACTCCCTTCCCTTTTTAATTTCTCCGGTGTGAGCAGCATGCCCACGTCCGCGTCAGCTCGCCCTTTGATGTCCTAGGCACAGGTCTCAGAAGTGACGTCAGAGAAAGTGCTGACGCGGGCAGCAACCTCGTGCCAGGGAAGTATAAAAGGTACGGAGGAAGGCAAGGGGCATGTGCACACGGCAAGGAGAGGAGCGGGGGATGGGGCGGAGGGAGAGAGCAGAATGTCACCGAGTCCAACTAGGAAGAGAATGATGTGGATACGGTTCAATCCAGGGGTCTCAAAGTCCCTCCTTGAGGGCCGCAATCCAGTTGGGTTTTTAGGATTTCCCCAATGAATATGCATGAGATCTATGTGCATGCACTGCTTTCAATGCATATTCATTGGGGAAATCCTGAAAACCCGACTGGATTGCGGCCCTCAAGGAGGGACTTTGAGATCCCTGGTTCAATCAATGATCGGAAACAATGTGAAAACATGAATTTTGGTTTCTGCAAAGTGGCACTTAACTAAATAAGATAAGTCTTTTCAGTTACAGTGGCATAATAACGTTCAGAATTTAGGAAGTCGGTTGATTGGGCAGAGAACTATTTAGCACCCCCTCCTAGCAATTACCTCTCGCACAATGCTCATGACCAGAAGTTGTAAGAAGAATTGCATGAGCCAAGAATCCTCTGGCTTTTTTCAGATGCCCTTTTCTAGGCTTTAAGGGAGGGAGAATAATGCAACCGACGTGCCTTTGATTTCCTCTCATTGCTTGCTTGGGCACCACAGGAAGATCTGTGCCCTGGAGCTTTTCACATGCTGTGTGCTTGCCTATATGTGCAGCTTAACAAAAGCTAACTGCCTCTTTTACAAAGACGCACGGCAACGGCCCTGAAGCCCTTTAAATCTCTATGGGCTTCGGGGCCATTAGCGCGGCTTTGTAAAAGAGGTCGTAAGTGTGGACTATAGAGAGAAGATAGAGCAATTCATTTATTTATTTTAAAATAAAATGTATAGCCCGCATATTCAACAATTCTATGAGGATTACATCAACACATACATAATTAAGTTATAACAAGGACATACACATAACAAATAAAAACAACATAAAACAATAAAAAATAACTCCATAAGACTACCAACAGTCTTGTCTCCGATTAAAACACTAAAATCATTAAAACAAATACCAGCAAAAAATGTAGCTTACTAAGGGCTCCTTTTATCAAGCTGCGCTAGCGGGGTTAGCACGTTAGACATTTCATCACGCGCTAACCCCTGCGGCCAGCTAAAAAACTAATGCCTGCTCAATGCAGGCATTAGCGGCTAGCGCGGCAGGCGGTTTGACGTGCGGTATTACGCATGTTAAACCCCTACCGCAGCTTGATAAAAGGACCCCTAAATCACACAAACAATCCTATGAAGAAGCTCTTCTACAATTTCTGGCATCAAAATGCCAACATACACTGATTCATATTGCAAAAGTGCTTGTATACAATACAGTTTTTAGCCCCGTCCTAAACTGTAATACATTGGAAGTCTGCCAAAAATCCAGGGGTAACCTATTCCAACAGATAGGGCCCCGTACTGACACCATAGTATTAATGTGACCAGACCTCACTACGCCCAATGGAGGCACATCCAAGCCCAGCTTATCCATCGAGCGTAGATTCCGTATTGGCTGATAAAAAGTGTAACAGGGAACGCACTGCCGCATCATTCAATATCTTACAAATTAGACAAAGAACCTTAAATTCAATGTGTGCGCTAATGGGCAGCCAATGCATGTCTCTCAAAATTGGTGTGATGTACTCAGACCTTGAGACATGCGCATTGTGCCGCCGGCTTCATTGTCCTATCCACTAAAACCCCAAAGTCCTTTTCCAGTTTGCCTTCTCCCAGTACCATCCCCTATTGTGTAGTTATACATCGGGTTTCCTTTCCCTATGGAGAAATGTAAAGTCTTGCACATAGGGAAAGGAAACCCGATGTATAACTACACGATGGGGGGATGGTACTGGGAGAAGGCAAACTGGAAAAGGACTTGGGGGTTTTAGTGAATAGGACAATGAAGCTGACGGCACAATGCGCAGCGGCCTGAAAGAGGACGAATAGAATGTTGGGCATTATCAAAAAAGGTATCACTACCAGAACGAAGGAAGTTATTCTGCCACTGTATCGGGTGATGGTGCGCCCACATCTGGAGTACTGCGTTCAATACTGGTCGCCGTACCTTAAGAAGGATATGGTGATACTCGAGAGGGTCCAGAGAAGAGCAACAAGGATGATAAAAGGCATGGAAAACCTTTCATATGCTGAAAGGCTAGAGAAGCTGGGGCTCTTTTCCCGGGAAAAGCAGAGACTTAGAGGGGACATGATAGAAATTTATAAGATCATGAAGGGTATGGAGAAGGTAGAGAAGGACAGATTCTTCAGACTAGCGGGGGCAACAAAAACAAGAGGGCATTCACAAAAATTGAAAGGACACAGGTTCAAAACAAATGCTAGGAAGTTCTTCACTCAAAGAGTGGTGGATACCTGGAATGCTCTGCCAGAGGAGGTGGTAGGGCAGAGTACGATTTGGGGGTTTCAAAATGGGATTGGATGATTTCCTGAAGGAAAAGGGGATTGAGGGGTATAGTTAGAGAGTTACCATACAGGATATTAAAGGATTAAGGAATATAATGTTTTAGGTATAAGATCACTTACAGGTCATGGACCTGGGGGGGGCTGCCGTGGGAGCGGACTGCTGGGCATGATGAACCCATGGTCTGACTCGGCAGAGGCTATGCTTATGTTCTTATGTTCTTATTGCAAAGCCTTGAGATCACATTTTGGCAAACCCAAATACAAAGTGTTACAACTGTCAACATCATCACAACGGTAGTTTTACAATTATCTTCTGAAAAATAATCCTCAAGTCTATGCAACAGTCGCAACTTAAAGAATACACTTGACACCACCAATTTACTTGTCTGTAAGTAAATAGGTACAGTTCTATTCCATGTTTACCTATTTAAATTCTAAGAAGATTATATAAAGAGAGCTAGATCAAACTGTCTAGAGCAGTGGTTCCCAACCCTGTCCTGGATGACCCCCAGGCCAATTGGGTTTTCAGGCTAGCCCTAATGAATATGCATGGAGCTGATTTGCAAGCCTATCACTTCCATTATATGCAAATCTTTCTCATGCATATTCATTAAGGCTAGCCTGAAAACCCAATTGGCCTGGGGGTCATCCAGGACAGGGTTGGGAACCACTGGTCTAGAGGTTGATATCATCTTATTAATTATAACTATTTTGTAAATCATATATTCAAAGATAATTGGTCCTCCAAATCCTTACAATTAAGCTAAATAATCTTTGTCATTTTCCTATCTTTTATTAAATGAATCAAAATTCAAAATAAGGACCTGATATTGCCTGGTAAATTTGACCACTTTGTAAGGAAACAACCCCCGCCCTTACAAAACTGTAATGTGTTTTTTTAGCACCAGCTGCAGCAGTAAAAGCTCTGATGCTCATAGGAATTCCTATGAGCATCAGATCATAAGAACATAAGCAATGCCTCTGCTGGGTCAGACCCGAGGTCCATCGCGCCCAGCAGTCCGCTCATGCGGTGGCCCAACAGGTCCAGGACCTGTGCAGTGATCCTCTATTTATACCCTTCTATCCCCCTTTCCAGCAGGAAATTGTCCAATCCTTTCTTAAACCCCAGTACCGTACTCTGCCCTATTACGTCCTCTGGAACCGCATTCCAGGTGTCCACCACACGTTGGGTAAAGAAGAAATTCCTAGCATTCGTTTTGAATCTGTCCCCTTTCAACCTTTCCGAATGTCCTCTTGTTCTTTTATTTTTTGAAAGTTTGAAGACTCTGTCCCTCTCTACTCTCTCTATGCCCCTCATGATCTTGTAAGTCTCTATCATATCCCCTCTAAGTCTCCTCTTCTCCAAGTAGAAGAGACCCAGTTTCTCCAATCTCTCAGATCAGAGCTGTTACCGCCGCGGCCGGCGCTAAGAACCATGCTACAGTTTTGTAAAAGGGGGGAAAGTCTTAAATAGTTTCCAATATCGTATATTTTTAGGGTTTGGGAAAGAGAACAGCTCTGAAAATAGTGTGATCATATCTCTAAGTGGGTTAGCTTTATGTATAGCATTACAGAATGAGTCTTACTTCTAAGGTATGTTTGGAATGATCTCAGTTTCTCAGATTTATTGCCACTGTTTGCCTTAGTACTTGTAAGAAGGGCCGCTGAAAAGTTCTCAGCCCAGCCAACAAAGTTGGTGGAGTCGAGGCCAGCAGCGTGCCAGATTTTAAGAATAAATGGGACGCCCATGTGGGGTCCCTACGTGGGTCAGGGCAAAACATTGGCTAATCTTAAGGGGAGGGTCTATAGAGTGGGCAGACTTGATGGGCCTTGGCCCTTTTCTGCCGTCATCTTTCTATGTTTCTATGAGTCTCCGAAGGCTGCAAACTTAATCTAGCGATTTTCCACTTTTTTCCGTTCCATATTTTAACGGAACGAAAAAAGTAGAAAGTCACTGGACTAATTGTATAGCCCTTGATGGAGACTTCCCCAGCTTGGTTGGCTGGGCTGAGAACTTTTCAGCGGCCCTTGTATATTGCTTCCAGGAGAGGTGATAGGACAGAGTACAATGACTTCCTGGAAGAGAAGGGGATTGCAGGGTACAGATAGAGGGTTACTTTACAGGATATTAAACGAATAGGGTATGAACTTTTTAGGTAAGGAGCACTTACAGGTCATGGACCTGGAGGGCCGCCGCAGGAGCAGACTGCCGGGCTCGATGGACCCCTGGTCTGACCCGGCAAGGGCAATACTTATGTTCTTATGCTAGGATGAGCTTCCTTCTGTAATTCATAGGATGCAGTGTCTACAGGCAACATGTCAAGATGATCAATACTTTTTTTTTTTTTATCACACCTGTGGACTCAGCATGAATGAGAATATTTCTTTATCTTTTTGCAGTATTTTCTTAATGCACTGCTTAGGTACTCAAGGATCTCCTTTCTGTCATGTATTATACTGAATAGTCACTTGACACTAATATTCCTATTAGCAATGATGACCTTTCGTCTTTCTCCTTTGTCACTATTATCGCTGATTGTAAAGGTTTCCTCTTCAGGAATCCACGTAATTATCACTGGTCTTTTTGACCTGATGAAGTTCTTCCTTGTACAGGGATCATCGTGGCTTTGAACTGCACCAAGGTTGCTAACTTCACCTGAAGAGTCTGCATTATCACTGTGATCATCATCAGCTCTAGTGCCTTTCTATCTTCCTGGCATACTTCAATTGTAGTGGTTATCTTGCGAAAGATTAAGGATACATATTTTAGAACAAGGTCACCACTTGGAGGTATGCGGTAAGATAAATGGCAAAAGAAATTTAGTCTCTCTCCTTTAGGAATGAAGAGTAGCTAGATTGACATCTCTGCAGATCTCAACAGGGTTATAAAGAATGTTTTGTGCTTCTCATTTCTTGTGCTTTTTTCCCTTTTCTACTGTTTTGTCTTTGTCTTCTGTTTTTCTCTGCCTGTTCCAATCCCCCCTCCCCCCCCCCCCGCCCCCACATACACCTGGGAAACAGAAATTTATCTGTCCAGTGCTTGGAATCAGCGATTTTATCTTTAAATGATGGGAATCAGCGATTTTCTCTGTACTGTATAATCGTTGGTAATCAGTGATATTCTCTGTGTGCAATTTGGAAGCAGCGATTTTCTTTGTAAAAGCTATGAATCGGCGATTTCAGTGACGTAATTGGGGTGGAAGAGCCAGCATACAAAAAAATCACGACTAATCGATACTGCGATTGATGAAACCGCGAATATGGAGGGAGAAGTGTAGTTCAATCTATCATTGAATTTTATTTGATAACTGAAGATATTGTATTACTTAATGACCTCTGTCATTAAGTAATACAATATTACTTATTTTTTTCAAATCCACATTGTGATAAGAGAGAAGGTGGGGTTATTTGCAAAGATTGATGTATATTTACTAAGATTAATATACCCCCTTCTTTGCTAACACGTAGCGTGGGTTTTAGCACCGGCTGCGGCGGTAACTCCTCCAGCGCTCATAGAATTCCTTTGAGCGGAGCAGTTACCGCCGCTGCCAGCGCTAAAACCCGTGTTACGCATTAGCAAAGGAGGGAGATAATGACTACAGTAGGTATAGAAGTGTTATTGTTAACATTGAGTTGAATATGTTATTGTGTTATTGCACCCCTTGGATTTTATAAACCACTTTGATTGTACTCGCAGAAACGTAGTGTATCAAATCCATGACACTTTATTCTTTTTCCCTACTAGTAAATATAATTTTAGATCTTATGAAAATTATCCACGAATTTTAGGGAGACCCAAGAATGCAAATATATCTTAGAAGCAAAGGTTAAAACTAATGAGCATTCTTAAACAAGAATTGCTTTAAGAGAGAAACAAAATTTTTCAATCCAATACAAGCTGTCTTGTGATATTTCCTCCACATGTGCTTTTTTCTTCAAGCTTTTTATTAGGGCTGCACATTTAGGGCCAAATTCTGTAAAGGATGACCGAAAGTTAAGCATCGTTTAGACGTCCAGCGGGAAATTGCTGAGTGCTATTCTATAATGCATAGATGTACTATAGAGAATCACACTCAGCAAGTCTAGACATGTCTAAATAGCTAGATGCCCTTTACACAATCACCTTTTAGGTGTCACATAGACATCTTCACAATGTCAACGTGTCTCATTATGACAGTGATTTTATGCTGTTTTTCAGTGAAATGCTGGCACCACTATTATATTTTATTTAATCCTTTTTAAAAAAAAATTATTTTGCTTCTGTCACAGAAAGCTGAGTGGGATTTCAACCAACAACGTCAGGGTGCTAAGGCTGTAGCTCTAACCATTGCACCACACACTCCGAGAGAACGGGAACCCAAAGGCCTTGAACATGCGCAGATGCTCAAGGCCCAGCGCGAAGAAGGAGGCAGATTTTCAGGCACCGGCACCGGCATGTCCTGTGCATTGGTGCCGGTGCCAAATGGGGGTAAGGAATGTGATCAGGTGGGTGGGTGCCTGGGGCATGCCGGATCGCGGGGGAGGGGGAGGCGCCACGAGCGGGGGGATGGTGGATCACTCGGGGGGGGGCAAAACAAGCGGGGGGGGGAGAGCAATGCCGGTTCTTGGGGGGGTTGAGCAGCACCGCTGGCCTCGGGGGATGGGGGTGGGTGGGAATAAATCAAGTGAGTTTCCCTTAGTTCCTATGGGGAAACTCGCTTTGATATAAGAGTATTTTGGTTTACGAGCATGTTTCTGGAACGTATTATGCTCGTAAACCAAGGTTCCACTGTATATATATATATATATATATATATATACAGTGGAACCTATATATACAGTGTGTGTATATGTATATATATATATATATACACACACTGTATATATAGAGGGGCATAATTAAAAAAAACGTCTAAGTCCCCTTTTAGCCTAAGGCCTTAAACGTTGAAAGTAGAAACAGGGAAAATGTCCATTATCAAAAAAAATCCAAAAGGAAGTTTTTATTAAATAATGGCCTGCCTCTACGTTCAGCTGTTTAAACGCCCAGACCACCACTACGTCTAAACTTACACCCATATAATCAACCTAAAAAAAGCCTAAGCCCCAAACATCCAAAACAAGAGCTTTTAGGCGAAGGAGGAGCCAGTCCTTCGCCTAAAAGCTGGATTCTGTAACCGGTGTCTGTCAAAAACAACATCGGTTACAGAATCCACCCCCCCACACACACACACAATGATCCAGGCAGGAGGGAGCCCAAGCCCTCCTGCCCCATCGAACTGCAACCCCCCCTCCCCTGCAGACATCGGGGCAAGAGGGAGCCCAAGCACTCTTGCCCCGTCGAATCGCAATTCCCCCCCCCCCCCCCGGCCGAGTCTGATGAGGCCAGGAGGGAGCCAAAGCCCTCCTGGCCCAGCGATCTCCAACCCTCCTCCCCCACACACACGATCCGACCAGGAGGGAGCCCAAGCCTTCCTGACCCAGCGACACCCTCTAATCCCCACCCCCCACGTCCACTTGCTCTGAAGCACAGCCCTTGCATTTCTAGGTCTTCACTTATAGAACTCACAACCAAGCTATGAAGTGAGCTGAACTGGACTAAATTTAAAGATGCATTACTCTGACTGATGAGTTGCCATAATTTCCTTGAGTCTCCTGAACCAGTTGACTGGAGAGATTTCCTAGTCCTTTAACTTATTTACTTTTCTTTTATTTATTCTCTTTTGATTATTGTAATTTATTATATTGTAAACTGTTCTGATGTGCCTTATGCTTTGAAGGGTGATATATCAAAACTAGTGTTATGCAATACTTATGTAAATCACAGCTCTTCCCATGCTTTATCCAAACTCCTCCCTTGAATAAGTCTAGAAAATAAGTATATGCTGGGCATGATCTAATTTTCTATGTACTCATTTACTGGAGTAGGCCAATATTTTAGGCTTGAACATAGTTTAAAAATTTACCCTCAATGTATTTTATTTCCTGTACAACTTTCTGGATGAGAGTCTCCTTACTCAAATCTTAGCCAGGAATGAAATACCATGATAAATAATCTAATATGCTTGGAATATGAAGAGGATATTATAGAATTATTTATAAGAATCTTTTCAGCAATGATGTGCATTAATTGCTCTCTTCATTGACCCTTTAGAGATAAAGTAAGCCAAGTTGTATAAAATACTTGGATAACATATTGTCTATCCCAAGGAGACACAGAAGAGATTTTATTTTCTCCTAAAATGAATTATCTTAAACAGTGCAGCATCAACAAAAGAACTGTTCTGACAGTTATGGATTACAATTAATATTAGCTATTAGAAATCCTTACTTTTCTGTAATGCCCTTTCAGTGTATCTCTGGGTCCGGGGCCTGACCTGGCTGGAGCCCCCTGAAGGCAGTCTCCATCAATCCCTCACTCCGTTAATGTTTGGTGCCTCCACCTGGGGAAAAGGAGTGTTAGTGGAAAAAAAAAATTTCTGTGTATAAGGTTGACTAATGTTTGAGGAAGACAGTTTCCTTAGGAAGGAAGGGGATTTTGGTGGGAAACTGAGGCGGTCAAGTTGTCCAGTACCTGAATAACTGCAACAATCATGATGCCAGTCATGGAAGCTTAAGAGAACATTTACATGTGTAATTAGTGCCTACATGTTACCACCAATTTTATATATGAATTAACCCCATAGTTTTTGCAAATATACTGTATAGTGAAGTTCATATATATATTCACACATTCTCTGCTGCTCTTATCATTTTTGTACTAAAGAGAAATTAAAGACTCAAAGAGCCCGATTCTGTTTAGGATGATGGTCTCAGCAGCTGCCTAAGAAGCGGCCGAGAATCATGTGTCAATCATGCACCGGCATTCTGTACAGAACTTAAGGCACAGACGCTTTACCACCCCCACCACCATCCCCACACTCCCCGATTCTCTAACCGATGCCTATGGCAATTGGCGCTGGTTAGAGAATCGTGCCTGCTTGACTGCAAAGGTAGACAGCTCAGCCCAATGCCCCCCCCCCCCATAAAGATCAGCAGGAACGATACCCACTCATTACTGCCACTGGATCCCTCCCTTTGGTATCTGGGCCAATCAGAATCTTAGGCCCCACCCAGTGCATCACAGGCTGCACCGGGAAGGGAGCCTAAGGCCCTGATTGAAAGAGGTGCCTAAAGCAATTGTGAAATGTAGGCCTACATTTTTGCAGGTCTACATTTCAGGCATCAGTTGCGGGTCATGGAGACACGTAGGGATGCTTAAACATGCCCAAGGCCACTTCCCTGGCAAAACCACACCCACACCCAGCCTTGGGCATCCTTAAGTGTCCCTATGCGTCTCTGTAGACACGCAACAGATGCCTACAATGTAGGTATCCTTCCTCACCCGAGTTCTTTTTTAAAAACACGTGCAGCCTGATTGGCTGCCGGACAGCGATAGGACACCTACCGCCACCTAAAATCGGGATGCACAGTTAAGAGAACCAGGCCCAAAATGAAGATTACAGGACTTTCCATTAGCCACTACCTCCACCCAGTCCAAACTTCTACAACATAATTTAAATCATGTGCTCCTTTACATCTTGTGCACATTATATAACAATGAGATTCAAGGAGTATCCAAATTCAAAAAATGCCCATGCTTCTTATAAACAATTTTTCATGAATCCTACAATTCAAGCATAAAAATCGCTGAAGTTGAATAATACCCACCTAGGTTAGCACTACCCAGATGTTCAAAAAGTCCAACACCTAAGCAGTAAGGGCTATCACTGCCTTTTGAACAATAACGAGTCCTCCTACTTCCAGGGCATTGATCACACTGTTTCAGTACAATTTCAAAGCATCATTATAGTAAACTCTTGCCAATTTAATCAGGCTTTTCAGACCACCTGTTCTTTTATAACATAAAAATGCAGTTCATATGTTCACCCTTTCAAAAATGCAAAGATGAGGTGGTCATGCCATTAAATTTCAAAAGAGTATATTTAAAAGAAATAAGAGGGTTTTTTTTTTTTTGTTCAATGCATAGTTAAGTTTTTAAAATCAATGTAGGAGGATGCGGTGAAAGCAGTCATGTAGCTGAACTGAAAAAAATATAGTTTGCGCACGTTCATGGAGAACCCCCCCCCCAAAAAAAAACAAAAAAAAACAATGGACTATTATTAAGCAGACATGGGAAAAAACACTGCTTATCTCTGGGGATAAGTTGTATGAAATCTAATTACTCTTTGGAATCCTTCCAGGCGGTAGAATAGCAAGGTCAAGGTGGTGGGAGTGGTCCACCCCAGATGTAGACCATAAGGGGGTGTTCTGATCCCTTCCCCGCACTGCAGCCTGCAATCATTGAGCCACCAGCAGTGTCAGTGAGCTAAACACACTGCCTTCAATGTCCTGGAAGCTTTCTCTCTGCAGCATCATGGGTATATTGATGTTCTAGTACTCACTGTAATGTTTAAGATGCTGCCTTTTTCAAATTATACCCTTGTGTGACTCATGGATTATTACTAAAATAATTTTTTTCATATAGAAAAGGGAAACATTAAAAAAAATGATTGGCCCAAGGTGTCAAATACACAGGGTACACCACTGCATCCAGGGACTTTTAACAGGATCTGGGCTTGATGAACCTTTAGTCTGACCCAGTTTTATAGTTACACCTCACAGGTGTTCCAACCCCCCCCCCCAAAAAAAAAAAAAGCCCAGTCTTTTCCCCTAAAATATATTCAAAATACATCTGCATGACTATCTTTCTTTAGTATTATTACAACAATACAACTCTTCAAGTTATTACATTGGTTGCCCATCTGCTTCTTACAGTTCAAGCTTCTAATCACCTACAAATGCATTCATTCTGCAGCTTTTCATTACTTATCAGTTCTTCTTTCTCCCTTCATCCTTCCTGATGAGCTTCATTTATTTGACAAGTCTCTTTTATTCTTATCTGTGCCTTTCTCATTCATTACTAACTTACAACTCTATCCTTTCAATCTGTTTGCATGAAACAGACATTCTGATTATGTCCTGCTCTGTTTCTGGCCATACACTCCATATGGCCATAAGGGAGTGTGTGGTGCAGTGGTTAAAGCTACAGCCTCAGCACCCTGAGGTTGTGGGTTCAAACCCAAGCTGCTCCTTGTGACCTTGGGCAAGTCACCTAATCCTCCCATTGTCCCGGGTACATTAGATAGATTGTGAGCCCACTGGGACAGACATGGGAAAATGCTTGAGTAACTGAATAAATTCATATAAAACCGTTCTGAGCTCCCTGGGGAGAACAGTATAGAAAATTGAATAAATAAATTCAATCCAGATTAAACATTCACCTTTTTGAGGTTACATTCAAATCTTGATCACTTCCTTATAATACATTTCCCTCTTGTTTGCCATATATGTTTGTCTTGGGTAGACTAAGGACTGCAGAGCTACATAGCTGCAGATCATAATCTCTTTTAAAAAGGCAATAGCAAAAGCTAGAAGGATGCTTGGGTGCATATTTCTTTCTCATTATCTTTCTTAGCTATGTCTCTTATATCACTTGGAGGCCTGCGTGTCTAATGGACACTAAAAGGACTCTTCCACTCTATTAGTATAAGACAAAAGCTTTG
Source organism: Geotrypetes seraphini (assembly GCF_902459505.1). NCBI lineage: Eukaryota > Metazoa > Chordata > Amphibia > Gymnophiona > Dermophiidae > Geotrypetes > Geotrypetes seraphini. The sequence continues at coordinate 9,838,790 of NC_047095.1, read as the reverse complement.
TTTATTTCTCCCCCGCCCTTATCCAGGGCGCGTTACATATGAACATACAAAATAAGACATTAACATTTGTCGTACAAATAATACAAAAACACACTATAACAAATTACATATGACATACACGTCACATCGACGATGAATATCATTTAAAACTAACGAAACCCTAACATACATCAAAATATAAAATTACTTAAGGCATACAAGATGCCTCAATGGTAGACATCATTATGCCAAATAAAACAGACCAGACCATCAAACACCTCCGTGACCAGCACTCAACACTCAACAGTCATCACTCCTTCTCTTTGGGATCCTTCCAGGCAATGGAATAGCCATCACTCCTGTCTCCATGAATTTGTATATGAATGAGAAAGTGTTTTCCCTCTCTCTCTTTCTCTTTCTCTCTCAGAAACTAGAGCTACCACTATGTCTTGGTCACCTGCGAAGACATCAGCCTTTACTAATCCTACAATGACCTTTAGACATTTCTTTAAAAGAACATAAGAATAGCCTTACTGAGTCAGACCAATGGTCCATCAAGCCCAGTAGCCCGTTCTCACGGTGGCCAATCCAGGTCACTAGTACCTGGCTAAAACCCAAGGAGTAGCAATATTCCATACTACCGATAAAGGGCAAGCAGTGGCTTCCCCCATATCATTCTCAATAACAGACTATGGACTTTTCCTCCAGGAACCTGTCCAAACCTTTCTTAAAACCAGCTACGCTATCCGCTCTTACCACATCCTCTGAGCACATTTCATTAAATGATAGTTCCTATGAAACAAACTTTTCTGTTATTTCTCCTATTTCCAGACCTAAATAGAATGCAAAACCAAAACAAGATTTAAAAAAATAGTGACGTCTAACAAAAAGCTCTCGATCCAAGATGGCGGTGACTGACTGGACACGCTGAGAGCTCCATTCAAGAGCAGAGTCCCGGCAAAGGATATACCTGAGATGCCGAAACGGAGAGGCCGGAGCACTGCTGCCACCTCACGGCGCTCCTTGGGTGCCTGTTTTCTGTAACATTGATAAGCTTCTGAGATGGATGCAGCAGGTGTCAGCAGAGTCAGGAAACAGCCTTCTGAGGACATAGGGTACAGATGCCGCTGCGGTTCCTCCTGGGCTAGAAACAATATTGAGTCCAGACTTAAGGGCTCCGCCCAAGCAGCCTCAGATTACCAGCTCTCCCAGGGGTGAGGAAACCCCTGACCTTGGTGTGTTTTACTCCCCCAGAGACGAGCAACATCTTGGTGGTTGGACCCTCAATTCAAGGGAACCCAACTAGAACATCTGGGTCAATTCCAACTTTGGTGGATGGATTGGGCCAAATGGGCGGACAACAAGAAGGTCTACAGACTGGTGAGAACTACTACACCTTTAATATCACTTGAAAAACCTGCAGTGGTAACGCTGGGGTCTTTATGGGACCTTATGGCTGGTTTGGTGAAGGCCATAAGTCCCAATCTTCAGCAAATTGAAAGGAAACTATTTGAAAATTCTAAAGAGTTAAAGGATATGAAAGTTGAAGTGATTGCCTCTAATGTCTTGCTTCAGAAACATGACCAGGAGATAACAATCTTTAAACAATTGCATGAGAACTTGATAAAGTACAATGTCAATCTTAGAAGGAAAGTGGAAATGCTTGAAAACAATTCATGTTATAACAATTTAAGATTGATTAATTTCCCTAGGCTACTTCTGTAACACCTAGGGAAATGCATAAAAGATATTTACTAGAAATATTGGGAATTTCAGAGGAAATGTTACCTCCGTTTTCTTCTGTATATTATCTTCCTGAAAAAAATCAAGTTTTAAAAACCTTACCAGATCAAGAGCCTTTAAATGTATCTGAAATGCTGGAAATATCTGCTAAAGAGGCAGCAGTGCCATCCACTTTGATTATATCAGTAGCTCTCTCAATTCATAAAACATGGTTGTTAAAAATGTTTCTTCAAAAATAGGCAAAAAGAATTTATAGGTCTTAAAGTACAAATGTTTCCTGATTTGGCAGAAGCGTCGCCATGAATTTTTGTTAATGAAACCTGGGGTTACAGCTTTGGGGTGCCACCTTTTATTTACAGCACCCTTGTAAATGTATTGTTATATATCATGCTGTTAAATATGTCTTTTTTGAACCAAGCCAGTTGACAACCTTTTTGTCGTTGTCCCTTCTTGGAAAAGGAAAAAACTTGAGCCGTTTAGATGAAATATACACCTTTACTCAACGCTTTAACCAGTCTTAAATCTTATTGAATTTTCTTTTGTTCTCGCTGGACTATACAATTTGAGGACTTGAGCATAATTAGCCAATTTATTTTTATTTTTTATATTGTTTACTAAGATGGAATATGTATGTGTCTAATATTGCTTTCTGTACAAGTTAAGTTTGGTAATTAAGTTTGAAAAATCTAATAAATATATAATAATAATAAAAAATAAGTGACATCTAAAATCTTTGCTTGAAAATTATAGTTGGTCCATTTCCTCTACTCTTGAAACATGATATACAATGGCATAAAATAAATTTTGAGTGCCTAAATTTGCTTTAAGACTATATACTATAAACAACAATAGATTTCTGTAAATGTTACTATGCTACATCAATAAATACTTTAGCTATCCCCAAATGATAGATAATCTTATGAATAAGTGAAATAATGAATCATGTTTATCATAGTCTGCACTGAAAACAGGAAAGCAGGATATAAATAAATGCCACGTGATCACCCACATGAGAATGAAATCTGTATCTCACATCCCTGGGGCCAGTTTTAATGGCATCATGGTTCCTGTACACATCAATAGCAAAATGTGCTGAAGAATTCACAGATCTGTTGTAATCTGGCAGAAGCAATGATGTGAATGATTTTACTATAGCTCATCATGGAACTGAAGTGAAATCTCCAATTCATTTCACATTGACTATCTGTTTATATCTCTAGTAATCTAATTTAATTTCTACCTTTGGTCTAGAGGCAAAAAATTAAGTTGTCCAAAAAATAGCATAAAGTTGCACTTGGACATCTTACTCGCCAAGATGTCCAAGTGCCAATTTTTGAAGCTGATTTTCTGGACATCTTACTAGGCTTCTTAGTGCCATGTGTTCAAAGTTTGAGGGGGGATGTTACAAGTATGCTATGGGCAGGCTTTGGGCAGATTTATCACTTGGATGTCTTGTGGGATAATTGTATAAATACTTTATTATTTCACAGCTCTAGTTCATCTATTATATATAATTAAAATTCATTCCATTCATGAATACACTCATTCAATGACCGATCAAGCTGGGAAAAAAACATAAGGCCTGTTGATACGGGCCGTATCTTCTTAATACTCCTGCCGCTAAAAATGAAACAACAGGGTGATCTAAAGTCACAGTCCCAGCGGATGTAAAATCATGTGCAAATAGTGCAGTTTGTGCAAATGAAAGCAATGAGTGCAAATAGTGCAGAAAAGTGCCAAATTACATTATGGTTCAATGCCTGGCCCCCCGACTCGAGTTTCGTACTCTTCTTCAGGAGGGGTCTGTATTAAAAACAAAACCTAAAATTAAAAATACTAATTGAAATCTGTATATATCACAATATATGAATCAGTGTAATTCCTTCTCTTCTTCACATTTTCATATATCACTAAACCTCAAATAAACATACCTGCATAGCAATATGTCCAGGATGTAACTTAGACATCTGAAACTAGACCTGTTTTAAAAGCATCTATGTGCCAGAAATATACCCAAATTGACCTCTCCCACTTCACAATGATCTGAATGAAATTGTTAGCAACTCTAACCACTAGATTTATGATGGGAAGTGTGAGGCCACCCAAACCCTACTATACTGCCATATAGGTGCCAGCTGCAGCCATAAGGGCTATTGGGGTGGTAGACAGGTGGGTATAGTAGGTTTTGGAGGGCTCACCAGAAATTCTAAGGGGTTTTGGTGAGATGTACCTCTGGCATTCTTTATGTGAAGTTTATAGCATTGCCCTCTAAGGTGCCCCACTTCTCTTGTTATGTCTGTGTGGCCAGTCCATTATAATACTGATCCCTCAGATGTCCAAATGGTCTGTATTTGGACGCTTTGAACTTGGATATTTTTGTGGTGAAAAAATGGTGAAAAAAAATAGGTAACCTAAGGTTGGATATCCCGATGGCCAAGATGTCCAAATAGGTCATTTTCAAAATAAAAGTGGACATCTAGTGGTTTTGAAAATGGATGTTTCCCCAACCTAACCTTTGGATGGCTAGCAAGAAACGTCCAAAATCAGACATCCTGTCAAAAATGCCCTTTAATGACTCTGTAGCATGGTGACAAGTTTCTTGAGTTTTCCAGACTTCACTAGCCTTACAGAACTTTTTGATGACCGACTAAAGACCAGGATTGGATTCTTCTTTCAAAAGGGTGCTACAATACATGTGTGTGTCTGTCTTTCTTTCTTTCTCTCTCCTTGGCCGCTGTCTGTCTTTCTTTCTTTCTTTTTTCTGTCTCTCTCTTTCCTCGGCTGTCCACCACCACCCCTTGCCTGCTCCCCCTGTCCAGCAACAGCCCTTCTCCCTTTGTTTTACCTCCCCTCCTGTCCAGCAGAAGGCCTTCTCCTTTCCTTTTACCTCTCCCTGTCCAGCAGCACACTTTCACTGCTCCCCCTGTCCAGCAGCAGCCCTTCTCCCTTCATTTTACCTCCCCCCTCTCCAGCAGCAGGCCTTCTCCTTTCCTTTTACCTCCCCCTGTCCAGCAGCAGCCCTTCTCCTTTCGTTTTATCTCCCCCTGTCCCTGTATTTCTCTGTTGCGCCATGCCTGCCTATCTCTCCATGGCCCCCTTATGTTTACCCCCCAGAGCAAAGCATGATTGCTGTCTGCCCCCAGCACACCCCTCCTCCCAAAGCAGCCCCTTTCCCTCTCCCTCTCCCCCTCCACTTCTTACCAGCATGGGACACCTCGCAGCACCCGCACGACAAACTCCTGCTGTTGCTGAGACAAACCACCGCTCAATCCACTGCACGTGCCGTAAGCCGCCCCAAGCCCACGCATGCACCACAAATGGAATGCGGCCACGGCAGCACACAACACAGCGGCAAGGATCACAGCCTCCTAAGTGTGCATGCGCGCTTAGGGTTTTATTATAGAGGATTGTTGGGGCATAAATTTATATAGAAGGTACTAAGATTTAGATGCCATGAATATGCATAAATGACTAGAATATTGTCTTACAAACATATAAGTGTGCTTATGTGTGTGTACATTCCAATTTTCCAGCTGGGCACTATTCTAAAAATGACACCTAAATATGATGAGGATAAGTATTCATATTGATGGAGTCTAAGCAGAGCCTTGCAGGGCACACACTATACTCTATATGGGTTCTTTTGCAATTTAGGATGTGATCCTTTACACTAGGGGTGTCCAACCTTTTGGCATTCCTGGGCCGCATTGGCCAAAAAAATGTTTCTGGGGCCGCACAAACACTGCAGCAAGACAGAGGAGGGAGCCGGAAAGACGGTAAACACCTGGGGACAGCAGAGGAAAACACTGCATTGCCCTCGATCAGGGCCGCACAAAATACTTCACGGGTCCGCATGTGGCCCTCGGGCCACAGGTTGGACACCCCTGCTTTACACCAACTCTATGGCTGGCATAAGTTACTGCCTTATTTCCAGGCATATTTGACATGTTAAGGTTGGCATGTTACTCTTTTGTTTCAAATAGAATACTGGCTCCCAGTGGAATATCATATTGTGGGTAAGATATTACTCCTGACCATTAAACTATTACACTCAGATTCCCCTTCATTTTTGGCCTTCAGTGAGGTCCTTAGGCCCCTCCTACTGCATCCTAAGATGCATTGAGACGGGGACGGTCCATCATTCTGAACTTGTGGCCCTATCGGCAGGATGGAGTGGGCTTCCCTCCTGCCAATTTGCCAGTGGAGAGTACGGTGTGTCGGGGAATGTCGAGAGAGTCCAGAGATGTTGGGGGATGTTGGGATCTGGAGATGTTGGTCGGGGAGATGGATGTAGGGGATTGGTGGTTTTGAGGGCGGGAGAGAGAATTTTCTTTTCTCCCTGCCGATTCAGCTGATCTTGGCAGCACTGCACTGAAACTGGCTTAGCTGAAGGGGATTCCCCTGCTGCAATCAGCCGATGGGAAGCCTATTGATTTCCCCCCCCCCCCACACACACACACTCTTTGGGTGGTAGGAGGGGGGTCGTAACCACTGCAGAAGTGCTTTAAATCTTCCAGTGGTCTTCTTGTCAGTTTGAGCACTTTTGTGCAAATTAGGGCTCCTGTTTACTAAGCTGCGATAGCATTTTTAGTGCGCGCTAAATCCATGCTACGCGGCTGGAACTAACGCCAGCTCAATGCTGGTATTAGCATCTAGTGTGCGTAGCAATTCAGCGTGCGCTAAAACCGCTATCGCAGCTTAGTAAAAGGAGTCCTTAGACACAACTAAAACAAGTCTAACTCCCTGCATCTAAGTTCTGGACAGTCCTGGGAAAGCTGTGATTATCTCTGCAGGATGTTTAGGTCTAAGCCCACCTGATGCCTGCCCATAATACACCTCCCAACATGCCCCTTTGATCGCTGAACGTTCAGCAGCTTAGAAGTGCTGCTGAACGTCCAGAAATTTGGTTTTGATTATCAGCACTTGGACGCCCTGGCTATTAGAACTTCCAAGTGCCTACTTAGGTGGGTTTTGGGAGATTTCAAATTTTTGATTATGAGCCGCATAGGCTACACATAGATGTGTTGTGAACACCAAAATTTAGGAGTCCTTTTACAGAATTGCCCTCTTACCCCATATCTAGTGCCCTCTTACCCCATATCTAGTGAAAAAGTAATAGAAAATTTCCCAGAAAAAGTAATAGAAAATTTCCCAGAACTTAAACAAATATCACAAACCTGGTTAGGCTGAAGTGAGCAGCATATCGGATGTTCTGAAGGCTAAATGGAAGATCCAATGAACAAACAAGAATGGTTGAGTAAGAAGAGACATCAAAAAACAGACTGAGTAGAAACGGGCACATTTCAGAAGAAAACTTCAAATTACAAAACCCCTAGCTTATGTACATAATCACAAAACAAAAGAGGGACATAATAAGTTATTCGGATTAGTTTGGGGGTCCATTGACGTCTTTTGTTACTTCATTATAATTGTCTCTTACCTTAATTTCCTCTAGATTATACACACATCAAGGGAAGGGTGAGAGGGAGGGAAGTGGGGGGGGGGTTATGAGGTTATTTCCTTTGTTTTAGTACTTGATTTAATCTACTGGATAGGGGGGTAATTCATTTTGTATTGTTACTTGTGGATTGTAAATGCTGAGTCTGATTACTAATGTATGTACAATTGTATGCACTTTATAATAGCCTTGACAACAACAACAACAACAACAACACAACAACAAAACAAAAACAAAAAAACCCTAGCTTAAAAAAAAAAACCAAACTATCAGGTGGTGGCGGCTGTGTGGAACCAGGATCTCTCCCCATCTGAACATGTCACGGGCCAGGGGATTCGTCTTCTGATGAAACATCTTCCTCGACTGACTCGTTCTGTGGTCCTACAGGAGCAGCACTTCAAGTTTCTTCTGTGGCTGCATGTCTAAGGGCTTATGTTTCTGGATATGCCTCTCATGCTCGGTGTCCTCGGTGCCAGTCCACCCCTGCAGGCTTGCTTCATATGTTCTGGTCGTGTGACCGTATTCAAACCTTTTGGTCTTTTGTAGCACTGTACCTGCGGTCTGCTCTGCGCAAGCAGATTCCCCTGAGGGCAGACGTTCTGCTTTTTTCTCAGGGGGCTCATTTGGGATTGTCTAGAGAGGGCAACACGTTATTGCAAAAGGTCTCTTTGTTAGCCCGGAAGTGTATCCTTTTGTTGTGGCGCCAAGCTGAAGTGCCTACCTTAACTATGTGGACAAATGAATTGTTTACTTTGTTAAAATTTGAATACCTGGATGTTCGTAGGGGAGGTCCGGGGCCCTGGAGGAAATTCCGGAGAATATGGGCTCCCGTTTGGGAGGGATTGTCCCTGAGAGCTCGTAGTTCTTTATTGAACTTTTGACACTGGAGTGTGTGGGGTGGGGTGGGGTGGGGGGGGGGGATTCGGGGGGGGGGGGGTTGGTTTCTGTGAGTCTTCGTGAAGGAAAACGTGAATGACCTGACTGTTTCTGCTTTTTGTCTTGTTCATTATGGTTGGTATGTTGTTGTATTGCTTGATTTTGTATACTTGAAAGAAACTTAATAAAAAATGATTGGAAAAAAAATATTAATACAATTCAAAATACAATAATAAAATGTGTATTCCGCTAGAAAAAAAACAAAAAAACTATCATTTAAATGAAAGGAAGTATCAGAAAACAGGTACCACACTAAGAGGGGATGCTAAAAAGTTTTCATCCCAAACAACTTCCTAAATTCTGGGCCCCTTTTATCAAGCTGTGCCAGAGGTTTTTAGTGTGAACCAGTGTGGTAGAATTCTTATGAGCGTCGGAGCACTTGGTACTTTGCCAGCCTGCACTAAAAACCACTAGCGCAGCTTGATAAAAGGGGGCGGGAGGTCTGAGCGTTATTTTGGCGCTGAAAAGAGTGTTCTCTCATTTCATTGCTAATTTACAGAAACTAAATTTTATGTTTTTGACATTGTTTCAGATCATGAATTGAACCATCTCCATGTCATTCATTCTCTTCTTGGTTGAGCTGAGAACTTTTCAGCACCCCCCTCCATAAGAGCTAGATTATTTTCTGCAGCAAACTGAATTTCAACACAGGCAAAAGTTTCTTCATCACTTGCTTTAGGGAGAAATAATTTCATCAAACTGCTTGTCTTCTTGCACGTGAACTCATAACAACCAACTCGGTCACCACAAAGGACTTGAAATGAGCTTTATACTTGGGAAATGCAGTTGATGAAAGATAAATCTTCGTTGGTATCAGTGACATAACTAGGGCAGGATTAGATAAGTACATAAGAAATGCCTTCGCCGGATCAGACTCTAGGTCCATCCTGTCCGGCGACCTGCACACACGGAGGCCAATCCCGGGGTTCCCTGCTAAGACCTTGTTTACCCGTATCCCTCAATGCGGTTTGCATGAAGGTGTACATCCAACTTGCCCTTGAATCCTAAAATGGTGGTCTCCGACACAACCCCCTCTGGGAGAGCATTCCAAGCGTCCACCACTCACTGTGAGAAACAGAACTTTCTAATATTTGTCCTGGGCCTGGTGCCCCTCAGTTTCAGTCCATGACCCCTTGTCCAAGTCACCTTTGACAATGTGAATAACGATGTTTTTTGCTCTATTTTGTCAAATCCTTTTAGTATTTTGAAAGTCTCTATCATGTCCCCTCGCAGCCTCTTCTCGAGGGTGAACAATCCCAGTTTTTCGAGGCGTTCATTGTAGCTCAAATTCTCGATGCCTCTTACTAGCTTTGTAGCTCGCCTCTGCACCCTTTCCAACAGGGTTATATCCTTTTTCAGGTAGGGAGACCAATGTTGGATACAGTATTCCAAGTGTGGTCTGACCATTGCTCTGTAAAGCGGCATTATGACGTCCGCCGATCTACTCGTGATTCCCTTCTTTATCATGCCCAACATCCTCTTTGCTTTCTTTGCCGCCGCTGCTCATTGAGCCGACGGCTTCAGGGTCTTGTCTATCAGTATCCCCAGATCCCTTTCTTGCTCGCTCTTTCCCATCGAGGGCCCCTAGGCACACAAGTACACTGGGCCCCCTGCCCCGCCCCACCCTACCATGCGCCCAGGCAGAAACAGGAAGCTACATCAGAGGGAAGCTTTGGGCAAGCAGCGCCACTTGCAAAAATACAGTTACCGTTGCCTTTCTTACCCGTGTTGCTTGCTTGTCTTACTTTCCGTCGATGGGGAGGGGGGGCCATGTTGCTAATCGGGGGGGGGGGCGTGTTGCCGATCGATGCTGGAGGGGCCCATCACTGTTTGGGAAAAAACAATGTTGATGCCCTCCTTCATCGGGCCCCCCTGACCATTTTGGGCCCTAGGCATGTGCCTACTGGTTAATCCTGCCTTGGACATAACTGCATCCAGCATTCAGTTAACATGAAAGCAGCATGTGCCATCAGGAGAAAATAAAATGTATAAAATCGGTATTGAAAGTAAAGGATTGTTAGTGCTGCAGAATTTATAAAAGACAAATATTAAGATGTGTGAATAAGGAAGCACTTAAGACAATTTTACAGAAATAAAGATGAATTCAAATCACTAATTATGCCTTGATGTTGTGGCATAGGATCTGAAAAACCATGGGGGTGATTTGAAAAATTTGGTAAAAAAATAAATCAAGTTAAATAGCGTAGTCTCCAATGAGGGCGACACACTTAGGGCTCCTTTTACGAAGGAGCGGTAGGGCCTTAACGTGTGGAATGGCGCATGCTAAACTGTCACGTGCACTAGCCACTACCGCCTCCTTTTGAGCAGGCAGTAGATTTTCGGCTAACGCACACTATAGCGCGCGCTAATCCGGTGCGTGCACTAAAATGCTTAGCGCACCTTCGTAAAAGGAGCCCTTAGTCCGGCAAGTTTCCAGAGTTTTTTGTGGGGTTATCATAGGAAAAATAGCTTACGAAAAAAATGGAAACTCGCTCGACTATAATGTACAGCCCTCAATGGAGACTACGTAGATTTATTTTTTTTACCAGGCTTTTCAAATCACCCTCATGGTTTTTCAGATCCTATCCCACAACGTTCAGGTATAATGTGTTTTGTTTTGTTTTTTTAAACCAAACTTTCAAACCACCCTCGTGAAACAGAGCTTGTTAACAGTTTGGCACTTTTACTTCAAGTGATTCCTATAGTACAATTTTCTCTATCTAGCAAACCCAAAATAACTTGTTAACAAATTGCATTTCCCAGCAGTGATACAGTAGCTGTCACAGCAAACAGCATGAGTACTCCTAAATGCTGTGGATGGCCTTCCGTATTGATCAGTTAAAAGGAACACAAACAAAATGTAAACTTGGGAAATCCATTTACAAGCACTGATGCAATCTTTAAGGCCAGCTTCTTGATATCTTGCTCACTTTGTATAAAATACTTTATTTTTTTTTTCTTTTAAAGATAAACATTATATAGCAACATGTTATCAATTAGTTTAGTATTCCATATTGATAAACTTGTTTCAGATCCACACATTTTTCAGCTGCTTGTGCTACGGTCACTAGGGACAACCAAAGTACGTAGTTACATAGGAACAGAAACATGGCAGCAGATAAAGGCCAAATGGCCATCTAATCTGCTAATCCACAGTAACCATTATCTCTTCCCAGGACAGGATTAATTCTTCGAGGGCCCCTAGGCACACAAGTACACCGAGCACCCTGGCCCCGCCCACACCCCACTTCAGCTCCGCCCTCTGCTACACCCCCATTTATTTACCCGTTTTCTTATTTGTTTTTATGCTTTTTATTAAATGATTTTATATATATATCCCCTTTTTTATTGTATATCACCTAGAAATCACGATAGGCAATAAATTTTAATAAACTTGAAACTTTACTTATTTCCACTTGTATTTCTTTTTTTCTTTTATTTTAAAATTCAAAACAAAGATTACCATACCAGTGCCTTCTTCTATGCAACCCCCAAACATCTCTGAACAAATCCCCCTCTTCCTTCTCTTCCCAAGACTTCCTTCTCTTACCGAGGACTTTTAAGTCTGAACCCTTTCCATCTGTATATAAAAGTGTACTACAACCTTGATTCATCATCAGGTGGGATTACCATTTGATTTCACACTTCCCACTAAACAGAGGAAAGTTAAATATACAATACCATACAATGATAAACTGCCCTGGCGGCACTGCCATGTTCAACCTCACCCAATCAGTGTCTATGTCACATGGAACAGGGAATCCCCCTTTGAACCCAAACCACAGAAAACCCCCCGAGGTTGACAATTTACTGGCAAGCAAGCAGGGCTAGCAGCCCAAAGTGATCAGATTTCCTGCAGATTTTACTGTCAAGTTGGGGGGGGGGCTGTGCCCTCTGCCTCTACCCCTACCCGTGCGTGACCCAGGCAATGCTGAGAGAGAGCTAGGAAAGTGTCATCCGGCTGCATTCATTGCCCAAGACTCGTTGTTGCTTTAGATTTATAAGTTTGCATACCAGGCATGTGTCAAAGAGGGGGCTCGCCCACCTTACATTTCTTAAAGTGATATGACTGCGTGAACGCTGGCCCTGCCCTGGCTCACTGCAGTGCGTGGGTGGCCGCTATGCAGGCACAGTGAGCCCAGTGATGCTGTTATATATACCTTGAGGATGGGAAGGAGAGAGGGGTAGACAACTGCGTGCAGGTCTGAGACTAGGCACTACACAATGTGCTTATCTCTGATGCATTTTCTTTGGATAGCAGCCAAGCAGAGGTACTCCTTTTTTTCTTGGCATCTCGTGAGTGAAGCATGGATCTTGTAGTTTATAAAGAGGGATGAATTAGAAGAAGGATCTTTGGAGGGCGCTACTTTTACAAATATGCTTCCAAATCATATGCATCTAAGTGTGTTGACGGGGAGGAGATTGAGGCCGACTGGGGCAAAGTTTTACAATTAATTTAAATCGCAAGCGCTGATTTAGAAGAGATTGTGGGAGGCAACAGGAGCAGAAAGCAATAGGCAGAACAGTTATTTTGATTTTTACATGCTATTCCAATGAAAGATGATTTTTTACCCTTAAGCTAACCCTTACTAGTGGGTATTGGATTCTGCAGAGCCCCCATGCTCCCCTTTTCAACCTTCGTTTTTCTCATAAAAATAATAAAATTTTACTGAACTTAAAAAAAAAAAAAAAAAATCTTTATTAGCAATTGCAAAAGGCACACAAAGAGCTGATCCTGCAAGCCTATAGGAAAACAGGTCAGGTGGATTATGAAGGGAAAAAGTTGCTGTTATTCAATGATTACTCTATGTACGTGGCTTTCCTTCGCAAGGAAATGGCGCCTCTCTGTACCATGCTTCATCATAGGGTAGTGAGGTTTGCGCTTGTGTATCCAGCGTCCCTGCGCATCTGGAGAGATGGAAAGCCCCAAACCTACACTGACAGAGCAGCAGCACAGCACTTTCTGGACTCCCTGCCGGCAATTGCTGAAGGTGGAGCGCCGGCGGCTGATCCGGTGGTTTGATGCTGTAGACTGTCTTTCGTGCTCTCCATCTGCGGCCTCCACCAGTACCCGCCACTTCTGGGATGGCTTGGACCACTGAAGGCAGTTATGCCTGGATTCTCCTTTTCAACCTTCCGTTTTAAGGATATTTTACTTTTGTTTAGCCCGGAGTTGCAGTCCTTATAGAGAAGATGCGGTATATAAGCTTAAGGTTTACTTTAGTTTAGGACATCTCGTTAAAATGATGTCTTTTAGAAGTGGCATTTGCCACTGCTACGCTCATTATCTTCTCTACATCGTATTTTACCAGAGACCAAAAAAAATCAGTTGATATTGAAAAATAAAATGATTTGGAAGACTCTGGAACAATTACGTGCTTCAGACTCTTGATGCAAGCCTTGTGCCGAAACATGACTCGTGTCAAGTCTAATTGTAGTACCGAATAAAGAGTGCTTATCTAATTCCATTGGTCATTGTCTCTTGCGCTGTTCTTTTTGTAGCCAGAAAAAAAAAAAAAAGGACAGATTGAGACATCCAGGTTTTACTTCCACTGAAATCAATGAAAGTAAAAGTTTTTATTAAGTTTTATTAGGATTTTATATACCGCCTATCAAGGTTATCTAAGCGGTTTTTACAATCAGGTACTCAAGCATTTTCCCTATCTGTCCCGGTGGGCTCACAATCTATCTAACGTACCTGGGGCTATGGAGGATTAAGTGACTTGCCCAGGATCACAAGGAGCAGCGCAGGGTTTGAACCCACAACCCCAGGGTACTGAGGCTGTAGCTTCAACCACTGCGCCACACACCCCATGGCTCAATCCATCCTCTTTTTTTTCTGGAGCCATAGGGATCCTTTTACTAAGGTGCGCTAGCATTTTTAGCGCACGCACAAGATTAGCGCGCACTAGCTGAAAAATTACCACCTGCTTAAAAGGGGGCGGTAGCGGCTAGCGTGCGCTATTCCGGGCGTTAAGACCCTAACATACCTTTGTAAAAGGAGCCCATAGGGTAAGATTGGTTCAATCACACCCAAAAATGTCAATTAGGGTATAACAGCTAATGAATCATAGAATTCACTCTATTCTGTTGTATAAGCTAAGCAACATGGTCTCAGGGAACAGGACTGCTGTCACTGTCAGTCTAACAGTGGTTGGTTACCCCATTGCATATTTGTCCATCCCTGAGAAAGGAATTTTATGCCTGCAATGTAAAAACCTTATTTACCATTGGATTCACTGACCTTCACTAGGTAGGTTAGTAAATACCCTGGTAAATTAGTGCACAGATGATTTATTTTGCTGTGAATTAATAAATAGGATCCTGCAGAATCTAAGCTTTACAGGGAGAGGGAAATATCCACCATATCCAAATAAAATGGCATGTGCTACATCCAAATACGCAAACAATACATATCACCTACTGTACAGTAATTTGAAGAAAGAAAAACAATCTGATGCTCTAAATGAATCCAGAAATAGTTTGCTCAGCATCAAGTTTTTTGGTTCTTGTTGCTTCTGCAGGTATACAATAGGCTTATGTTGCTTGTATTGTTTGTTTTAATCCTATGTTATTTTGCTCAGTGTGATATGGATACTTTTAGAACCCGTTGAATGGTTTTAGCAGCTAAAACACTGAATGTTCCATGGACTGATCCCACCTTGGGAGAGGGATACAATTTCTCACACTTCAGACTACACCACCACACAGGCTGGCACATTTAGTTTCTGAGGGGATATACTGACTGCATCGTTATTTCGGTACCTCTTGGGGCTTATCCATTTGGCATCTTTGCTGTTCACCTGTCATCACAAATAAAAGCAAAAAGCCGCTCTGAAAGAGACTGTATGTGGATTGACCATAAGGAAACATTCTCTGCCTGTGGGTTTGCTATGCTTAACTCCACGACACCCTTGCAGTCCCTCCAAAAATACTCATTAGGTCTGAAAATATGAAATGGGGTCTTTGCTGGTAAGGAATTGATCTTCGCTTTCTATACACAGTTAAATTTACAATTGCATTTATGTATAGGGAGTCAGTTCAAAATATCTCATTTTACAGTTTAAAAACTGTTCTATGGGCCAACATGTTTAGTCCAACGCATAATATTTTGAACAATATAAATGCAGACAGAGCTGCACTCCTGCCATTAAGGCCACAGATATTTATCTTAATTTTCATAAAAGCCAGTCTAATAGAGCCAGTAAAATTGAAAGAAGTACTTAAGTATGCTAACACATGCTATACATATGTTTAACTTGTGTTAATGTTGCATATCTTTAACTTGAATTAATGTTGCATTATTTAAGACACCGGTGCATTGGTCCACATTAATATTAATGAAGAGGTAATGCAAAAAAGCAAAATAAACTGTTTTGCAAACAAGCTCAATATAACAACTTATAGTGCAAACTCTGTGTTATGTCAGTTGTAATTCTACAACTTAAGTACTAAGGTCCAGATTCACTAAACGCACCGATCGTGTCCCGACCAGTTTGCTATCGCTCCCCGACCCGATTCACTAACCTTGTGGCCGATCAGTTTCCAACCCGATCCGCCCATGCAAATGAGGGGAAATTGCATGCATAAGTAGGAAGGCAGCGATTCATTAAACAGAAGAAGGAACACCGATTGGGCTTGCCGATTCGAAGTGAAGCGACTGCTGAGGACCATTCGCTTTACTTTCTTACTGACTCTCCTGCCCTCTTCTGCCCTTTAAAACCACAGGCTCGCAATACTTTAAGCAGAATATATAAAAAAGGAATTTTTCCTTTTTTATATATTCTGCAAAAAGCGCATTGCAAGCCAGTAGTTTTAACCCGACAGTGCCCCCCCCCAAAACAAAAAAATGACCCCTGCACCAGTTTACACCACCATCACTGCTACCATTGGGCCCGGTTCCCCTGAAAAAACCAAAACTCTGGGCAATCCTCAATGCTCCCACCTACCCCCTCACTGTGCGCGCAAATGAATATGGCAGGAGGGATGCCAACTCCCTCCTGACATCGCAAACCCGCCAAGTTGCTATTTTCAAAATTCTGAATTAGGGGCCCCTTTTACAAATCCTCAGTAGTGAAGCTACCATGGTAAACACACCGAAGCCCATTCAATTTCTATGGGCTTCAGTGCACTTATCGCTACCATGGCTTTGTAAAAGGGGCCATAAGACGTATAACTCTGCAGTTCAACTAAATTGCAAGGGGGTATGTAGGAATCATGTCTTGAGCAGCCTTAAAATTTGGACATTTTTCAGCTACAGGAACACAAAAAAAAAGGTCCAGAGAGAGAGAAAGGAAAAAAAAAAGAAATTTTATCTAGGCTTGTTTCAGTCATAAATAAGTCAGAAAATGGTGCCCCAACTGACCACAGGCAGGATTAAGACCAGGGCCGGATTTAGATGAAAAGAGGCCCTAGGCTATTCCACTTATGAGGCCCTTTCACCTCCCATTTTAAGTTTGTAAATTACATGAGAGATAATAAAATACATCATTACTGTGATATATATCAGTATGTTAAATGAAACATGTTGTTATTGGTATTAACCTTTATAAAAAATGTGACACAGATAATAAATAAAAAAAAGTCGAGAACACTTATTTGGACATTTATTCTCAGCACCATATATAGTACTTGTAACAATAACTAATCAAACATAACACACAACATTGCCCCTTCCTATGTCCATAGTGCCCCCAGTGCGTCCTTCCTCACCTCACCCTCCCTCCGATGCCCGCCTGCCTCCCATCCCCCTTTCACTGAACCCCCCCCCCCATGCCAATCTGGGCCGCCCTATCCTGACGGATCCACGTTTTGCCTCTCTCCCCACGGGGCTGGGCTTTGCCCAGCTGTTTCCGGACTGACGTCTTTCCCTCCCCGATCCTCCTCCCAGGGCGAGACAAAGAAAGGGAGAAGCCGAGTCGGCGCCCCGTTGCGGCCGGAGTCGGTTCCAATCCCAAAGCGTAGAATTTCTCCTTATTTTCGGTTCAGTGTTTTAGTGTTCACTGTTTTTAGAATAGTGTAATTTTAATTTTGCTAACAATTTGAATGTAGGCCCCTCTTGATCTTGAGGCCCTAGGCTGAAGCCTAGTTAGCCTATAGGAAAATCCGGCCCTGATTAAAGCATAACCCCCTCTTCATCTCCCAGTGCTCAATGACTTCTCCCCTCGCCCTTCCCCCCCCCCATAAACACACACACACCTCCCCAAGATAAGACAGTGATATTATGGGCATTCCTGAGAAAGCAGCAAGTAAATAGATAGAGTAGTATAGTGGTCAGTGTAATGGACTGTGGACAACAGGACCCAGGTTCAATTCCTGCTTTAACTCTTTCATTTCAGTACAAATATATGAGCCGTTCTAGTACATAGACATACCTCCTATACCTAAATATACAGTATATGTGACCTGTAAGCCTGAGGGATACTTAAGTGGTAGTTCTTTAGGTATAGTATGTTTTCTCACCATATAACATGAAGAGGTTTAGATGGGATTTTGTACCTGGGTATCATTACGTGAAGGGAAAAAACAAGCAAAGTTCACCACAGTATTTCCACAGAAACAAGAACAAAGAAGAAAACAAAAACTGTGGAACTGAGGATCTTGATAAAAACTTTATTTGAACAAGGGGCAGAAAATAAAATATCCAATAACTCAGAAAAAACCCCCCACAGTATATGAACTGTGGCATAGACCCGACACGGGACGTGTATCAGTTGCGACATGACCTTCTTCCAGGGTCCTGAAAACAAAATGAAATTGAAAATAAGAAACTACTTGGATATGTGCATGAAAGAATGGACGTGATCGACAGGTGAAACATAAGTGTACTACACATCCCCCTCCGTATTCGCGGGGGTTAAGGGCAGAGCCGGCCCACGAATATGGAAAGCCCGCAAATAATAAATCGGGCTGGTTCTGCCCTTATCCCCGGCTTCCCACAGCTATTGTTATCCCTGTAACACCCCCCCCCCCTCAAGCCTTACCTGGTGATCTAGCGGGTTTTCAAGCAGGAGCGATCTTCCCATGCTCCTGCCCCGTGCAGATCACTCACAAGAAATGGCTGTCTTGAGCTCCCGTAGTCTCTCAAGCCATTTCCTGTGAGTGATCTGCACGGAGCAGGAGCGTGGGAAGATCGCTCCTGCTTGAAAACCCGCTAGACCACCAGGTAAGACTTAAGGGGGGGGGGCTTATAGGGCTAAATAAAGCCTGAAAAATTAAAATTTATTTTTTGGTCAAAAATCACGAATAACCGAATCCGTAGATAAGGAATTCACGAATACAGAGGGGGAAGTGTATTCTGAATAATTAAATAGAAGTTGAATAGGGTGAATATGATAGACATAGATGTTCGGCATAGAGGCCGCTCAATGCTTATTTAGTTTAATTTATTTAATTTTCCTTTAAAGCGGCAGTTTTTCCATTCAGGTGTAATTCTTCTATAGTAAAATTATTTTTTACTTTAACCATGTATTCTGTGTCTAATTCACACAACACTACGATCTTAAACTACATTGCTCTTTTAGAGTCCCACAGTGTAAAATGGTAGAAGGCACATAAGAAGCAGTGAAAAGTGCAATTAAAGATGAAAAATAAATGTTAAACAATGCAAATAATAAACATAAAAAATAATTAAAAAGATGAATCAAAGAAGGCACCAAAGTGTATTGTGTCATAGTTTCAAGTTTTCTTTATTTTTGATATGCTGTTTATCATACAGGTATCTAAACGGTTAACAATACAATAGAATATAAAAATTTAAAAAAAACAAAATAAAAACATGGCTAAGCTGAAAGGAAGGAAGCACTTATGCATTTACGTACATGATTCGAAAAGGAAACAAGGGGAAACGAGAGTTATTAAATACATCAAAATGGAAAATAAAAATAAAGGGAGGTAAAATGGGAAGGGAAGTATAATTGGATAGCCAATGAAAAGGAAACAATTAAAAAACTGTGATATTTGAAAGGGATTGTACATACTATTAAAAACCACAAGCTTAGGAATTGCAAAGAAGCGAAACAAAATACTGTGTACTACAAAAAGATAAGAGAGTAATAATAATAATGAATGATAAAAGAGATCTTTAAAACAAAGCCATAGAAATATTAAGAAGCGTATATGTCTGTAAAAACAAACCAGAGAACATTTAGCAAAACGGAAATAAGATGAAAAACTGACTCTAAGAGAGCAATGTAGTTTAAGATCGTAGTGTTGTGCGAATTAGACACAGAATACATGGTTAAATTAAAAAATAATTTTACTATAGAAGAATTATACCTGAATGGAAAAATTGACGCTTTAAAGGATAATTAAACAAAATAAGCATTGAGTGGTGGCTATGCTGAACATGCATGTCAAAAGATGGAAGGATATGAAACACAAATGCATGCAGTGAGGGTACTTGATTAGTAACTTACCAAACGGACTTTGACACCTAAACGGTTTAAAAAGAGATGCCACGAGGCATATGAATGCAAAAGTCCAACTAAAATAACGTAAGTGCCGTATTATATCAGCGTAATAACAGGGAAACAATAATAATAATAGTATGATATGCAATGATATGGCTGCCGCATTGAATAAAGATCTAGACTAGGAGGACATTATAAGGCCACCGTGCTAAAACTTGCCAGTCTAAAAAATGCAAAACGCCAACTAAAATAACTTAAGTGCCATATTATATCAGCGTAATAACAGGGAAACAATAATAATAGTAGTATGATATGCAATGATATGGCTACCGCTTTGAATAAAGATCTAGACTAGAAGGCCATTATAAGGCCAATGTGCTAAAAACATGCCAGTCTAAAAAATGTAAAAGTCCAAATAAAATAGCGTAAGTGCCGTATTATATAGATACCACTCATTTCTTCTTAATCATTTCTTCACCTCGCCTTCATTCACCACAGGGGTCACCAAACAGCAGCATTTTAGTACTGCAGGTTGCTGACTTTTGTGGTAAAGGACTAGCACTGTTTGTGAGCCACCTTGAAGGTAGCATTAGTCCATCAGGCCACCAAGCTGTAGTCTGGTAATTCTAGGCTGACTCATAAAAGGGTCAGCAACAAAAAAAATTAAAATTAATAGGCATCCACAAACCCCTGTTGTATTCCTCCCAACCTGAAGGGCCCACCATGTGTGATCTCTCACCTGAAAATTCCACTCCTCTCCTATCATAATTTAAAAATTATCTGGTGTTTAGTGGGCGGGCAGGAATAATCCCCAATATCTCCTGACCTTGCAGGTGTCAGAATCGAAAATGACACCAACGATCTATGAGGCAAGATTAGAAAGGTTAGGGCTCTTCAGCTTGGAAAAAAGATGACTGAGGGGAGATATGATTGAAGTCTACAAAATCCTAAGTGGAGTAGAAATGGATCGATTTTTCACTTCGTCATAAATTACAAAGACTAGGGGACACTCGATACAGTTACAGGGAAAAAATTTTAAAACCAATGGGAGAAAATATTTTTACACTCAGAGGTTGTGGTAAGAGCGGATAGCGTAGCTGGTTTTAAAAAAGGTTTGGACAATTTCCTGCAGGAAAAGTCCATAGTCTGTTATTGAGAAAGACATAGGGGAAGCCACTGCTTGCCCTGGATCAGTAGCATGGAATGTAGCTACTCTTTGGGTTTTGGCCAGGTACTAGTGACCTGGATTGGCCACCATGAGAACGGACTACTGGGCTTGATAAACCATTGGTCTGACCCAGTAAGGCTATTCTTACGATAGTTTTTGTTTTATCCAGTCACTTACCTGATTATTGAATTGAGGGAAAAGTTATCAAGGAGTGATAAATGCAGGCTTTTACTGCACCTTGATTTACCATGGTTGTTGGACCCTGTGGAAAAATATTAACACTATTAGCCAACTCGCAAGCAGTATCAGTCCATGCACATTATTTTAGCCAAAACCATACCTGAAAGCATGTACTATATTGCTATTGAGGTGTGATGACACACACAAATGTATGCTTTTTTTGTTATCATTTCAGTTTAGTATTTTAAGTAATAAAAGCAGAAAATTGTGAACAATTATACAGGAAAAGGAACTTGAGTTTTCAAAACCGAGAAAATTGTGCTCATGCATAGAATGCAAACAACAGATCTTAAGTGAACATCTAATTGATTGTTAAACTACTGAGAATGAAAATTCAGGAGCAAAGATACTTTATGGACTTTCATTAGTATACCATCTTAATGTAGTCAGGAGCTGTATACCATTTTGCTACAACATTCAAAAACAATTTGGATAATGTCCTAAAAGAAAAGCCCATAAGTTTCAAGTTTTAATAAAATTTGATGGATCGCTTAATCTAAATACAAAGCGATGAACAGGTTTCAAAGCATGTAGCACATTTCTCAATGCAGGGAGATGGACCTCATTAACGTAGGCTAACCAACAAACAAAATGGACCCTATTGAGATAGGCTTCCGAAAATCCACTGCTTATTTCTAAGCAAAACAGTATAAAAATCTGTTTTATTCTTTGGGGATCTTGTCAGGTACTTGTGATCTGTTGGAAAATGGATTCTAGGCTAAATAGATCTTTGGTTTGTTCCAGTATGGCAACTCATATGTTCTTACCTCATACTGGGATGACTTCCAGGTTCTGCTTAACCCATATAAACCAGATGTGGACTTCTGCGGTTTTTGATGGATTGTTCTGTGGATTTGCTAGAGGAAAGATGAATTTCCTTAGCATTTGGCCTAAAGCTTTCTTATCTTTGGGCTAGATTCACTAAGATAGCGACAATCGCTCTTGGCCGATTATCTGGCCTATTTTCAAACACTATCATTATCAAGTTTATATGCTAATGATTTGCAAGGAGGTGAAAATCATTTGCATGTAAACCCACCGACTCAATCACTCAGTGAGCGATTGAGCCATGGGACAGACATGGTGGGACAGATGTTCTGTATGACTTGAACGCACACCATCTGTCCCATTAAAAAAGCCGATAATCACCTGCCCCCCTCCAAAGCCACCGTTCCCCCATCTGCCTGCCTGAACCCCCAAAAAACCGGCAGGAGGGATGCCCACTCCCTCCTGCCACGAAGGCTCCTGCCTGCCCGCAAACCCCCAAAAAACCGGCAGGAGGGATGCTCACTCCTTTCTGCCATGAAGACTCCCTCTGGCCCACCCACCCACTCCCCTCCCAAAAAAAATGGCATTTACTTAAGGGCCCTTTTACTAAAACTTAGCACATGCTAATGAAATTAATGTACTCTAAATGACAAGAAGCACAACTAACCCCCCCCCCCCTTCACTAAGCCATAGTAAAAGTGCTAAATGCTCCAATACTGCTCCGACGCTCATAGAATTTCTATGAGCTTTGGAGCATTTAGCGCCCCAGGCCATGGTAGAAACTTCTACCGCAATGGCACCATCAATGCTGTACAACCTCTAACACACCCCCTCAAAATTTTGACAAACTACTGATCAATAGCATAGATATCTGTCTAGAAAATAGGTTTCAAAAATTATGAACTGGGAGATTTTGGCAAGAAAAACCTCCATCTGTCCCTTTATGCCACTCTTTGGCCATTTCTTTGATTTAAAAATGAGCCCCAAGATGTCCCATACACAGGGTTTACAAAAATAATAAATTATTTTCAATATTATTAGCACTACAGATGCATTGACTTATAAAGCATGAAGATGATGGCAGCAATAATTATTTTTCTGTATAGTGACTGCAGTAAGAAAATCAATGCCAGTTACCTAAATAAAATCTACACTCTCCTTTTCCCCTTGACAGCACCTCCCTGCTGGCTATGCAACAATACTAATGGTCTTGCCTTGGACTTTAGGCATCACAGCAATGTCAATATAATTTTTTTTCCACTTTTCTTCCTTGCCAGCTCCCATCTGCAACCAATTCATATCTTTGGTTGCTCATACGTTTCCACAAATGCGTTTTCTTTCCACCTACACACTTAGCTGTCCCTTTCCTCACTTCAATGCTTCTCTGATCACAGTGACAGCCTTTACTGCATGTCCCTCTAAATCTACTTCACCTTTAATATTTCAGCAAAATGCCAATGAAAACTCCTTTCTACCCATGGGAGCTCAAAATCCTTTTTCTTTCTCCTCACACAATAGATAAGGCTATATTCCCATCAGACTAAACAAATAAGCAATAAAATCAGAATCAGGGACACATATTGAGGACTTGCCAACTGTGCCCTAGGAATATAGAGAGTTAGTTAACTCTTTAGAGAAAATATTCTGCTTGCTAAAATATTTATTTTCAGGAAATGCAGCAGACAAATGTAAAGCAAAATCACCACAGATGTATATTTATGAAATGATTGTTGGAATCACTTTGCAAAACAAGGTTGCACACTTTCAATGACTGCAGTTGATGCTTATATGATCTATAAAATAAACACTTTAGCTACATGGGTTTTTTTCTGGATGTATATAGAATAACTAGGTTTTGAATATCTAATAAAGGGGCCCTTTAAATAAAATGCACTAGAATCTGGGCATGGGATTTTACCATGTACTAAGCCTAGATTTAACACAGCACTTTTGGGGTATTTTAAAAATATATTTCATTGCAGGTCATGCAATAATGTCATTAGTGTATGATACCTGCTGTGACAGGAAAGCAGCTGTCACGGGGAAAAACCCTGCTCTAAAACCCACAATCCCTAAATCTAAGCCATTTCAGCCATCAGAGAATAGGGTTTTAGGCAGAGTAAAACAAGCAGGGTTAAAACAAGAGAACCATCCTCCAGGTAGCCCAGTAGGGAGGGCTCCCAAACCACAGTCTAATTGCCATTATTCCTTTCCTAAGAGCAGAGAAGTTTGCCTGCAAAAGCAAGCTGTGAAACAGAGAATCAACCCTGAAGCGGGCAGGGCTACACTAGGGAAGCTGCAGGCACCTAAGCTCTCAGACATGAAGCAAGAGAGGAATAAATTAACCCCAGCTGAGGCTAGGGAGGAGAGCAGAACACCACCCATAGCTTGAAGCTGGACCTTCCCTCCCCAGAGGAAGACAGACAACTTTTTGCCCTCCAAAAAAAGACAAACAGAACTGCCACCAGCAGCTAAATACTGGGACCTTGCAGAGGGGTTTGTCGGAGAAAGGCTAGGCTATGATACAGAGGGGGGACGGGGAAGATTGGCCAGCCCGCTCTTCTAACTACCCTGAAGGGGGAGGGGAATGGGAAAATGTAAATGCAGAAAGCAAGGAAATAGCTGATTTTGAATGTGAGACCGGTAGTATGGGCTGGGAGAGCCATACTAATATCCCAGAAGAATATAATTTGCCAGAAGAAGGCATGGTGTTGTAATGTAACTGCTCACTAGCACTGCTCTTTGCAAATGTTTCTCCAGCCAGAATATTAAATGAGCTAGGAAGTGGAGCATGTATTTGCTGGGGGAGGGCTACAGAGGGCTGACAAGACACAGTAACCGAGCACAAGTGCTAGGGGAATTAGCCATTCCCTGAATAAACTTCTAAACTGTGAAGTAGAAAGAGGTGCTTAGAAACTTGGGTGGGGCATAGAACAGCTGTATGCACAGGAAGGGTTGTTTTGTTTCCACCCCCACTGCTTGGCAGAACAGGAGAGGTCACAAGAAAGGAAAGCAGCAAAAGCTGAGAAGTTAAAAGTCAAAGAAAACTGTTCTGGTTTATTGTTTGGACTGGCTATGAAATACCAAAGAGGAGAGTAAGCTGGCAGAATGATCCGGAAGATATAACCCAGCTACCTGCAGGTAGGAGTCCCAACAGCGATTTTAATATTATTTTGGCCTGGGTTATTAGGGGCAAAGGAAGCCTGATGGCAATGAACTTTGAAATGAAATACAATAATGAGAATGAATGCTTTACCCAGGTTGCAGTGAAGACTGAACTGCATTGAAATTATTACTGGATTTAAACCCGGTATTTTGTTTTTTTCTTTGTGGACAAATAAAGAGTAAACCTTATTTTGAACTGAATCCAGGAAATTCCATGTTTTTCTTTACACCAACCAAATCAAAGGCGCCTAAAATCTTGCCTGCGGTCCGAACCGGGTCTTTCGCTAGCCAAGGACCTGGCTTGGCCACACTGCATAGAGTTAACATGGGAGCATTTAGCACTTGGGGGGTTAACACTTTCATGCTATTCTCTCTTCCCATGACACACTCCCTACCAAAAATCAATACCATGCATGTTAGCACACCCAAATAGAAAAAAAATGCTGCAAAACACTACCCCCCCCCCCCCCAATACACACACACACACTGTACAAAGCCGCACTAGTGGCTGCTGCATGGCAAAAGCCCTGAAGCCCTGTAAATAAATCCCTATGGGCTTTGGGGCAGTTACCGCAGTGGCAGCCACTAGTATGACTTTGTAAAAAGGGGGGGAGGGAGGAGGGTTAACACATTTCTGCAGTAGCCTGTTTCCATGAGCTAATTGCACATTAAGGCCTTAAAAATCTTTAGTAAAGGACCCCCAAATTCTTCATAAAATGTACATGAACAAACAGCCATGATACTTAAAGTCCTAGATTTCAAACATACGGACTTTAATGCAATGGGAGAGTACCTGAAGAAAGAGCTGTTAGGATGAGAGGACTTAAGAGAAGTGGAAAGACAGTGGTCTAAGCTGAAAGGAGCGATAAAAATGGCTACGGACTTTTATGTGAAGAAAATAAATAAAAACAAGAGAAAAAGGAAGCCGATATGGTTCTCCAAACTAGTGGCAGAGAAAATAAAGGCGAAAGAGTTGGCGTTCATGAAATATAAAAAAAAACCAAGAAGAGGAGTGCAGAAAGGACTACAGGGTGAAACTGAAAGAAGCCAAGAGAGAGATATGTCTGGCAAAAGCACAGGCAGAAGAACAAATGGCTAAAAAAATGTAAAAAAGGGAGACAAAAGTTTTTTCAGATATATTAGTGAAAGGAGGAACATGAAAAATGGAATTGCTAAACTAAAAGATGCTGGGAACCGATATGTGGAGAGTGATGAGGAAAAAGCAAATGTGCTAAACAAATACTTCTGTTCTGTGTTCACAGAGGAAAATCCTGGAGAAGGACCGAGATTGTCTGGCAAAGTTACACGAGAAAATGGAGTAGATTCTGCGCCGTTCACGGAGGAGGGTGTTTATGAGCAACATGAAAAACTGAAGGTGGACAAAGCGATGGGACCAGACGGGATCCATCCCAGGATACTAAGGGAGCTCAGAGAGGTTCTGGCGGGCCCTATTAAAGACTTGTTCAACAAATCTCTGGAGACGGGAGTGGTTCCTGGGGATTGGAGGAGAGCGGATGTGGTCCCTATTCACAAAAGTGGTCACAGGGATGAAGCAGGAAACTACAGGCCGGTGAGCCTCACTTCAGTTTTTGGAAAAATAATGGAAGTGTTGCTGAAAGAAAGGATAGTATACTTCCTTGACTCTAATGGGTTACAGGATCTGAGACAACATGGCTTTACAAAAGGTAAATCGTGCCAAACAAACCTGATTTAATTTTTTGATTGGGTGACCAGAGAGCTGGATCGAGGACATATGCTAGATGTAATTTACTTAGATTTCAGCAAATTATGGTTCCTCATAGGGGCCTGTTGAACAAACTTGAAAGGCTGAATTTAGGACCCAAAGTAGTGAACTGGGTTAGAAATTGGCTGTCGGACAAACGCCAGAGGGTGGTGGTTAATGGAAGTTGCTCAGAGGAAGGAAAGGCGAGTAGTGGAGTCCCTCAGGGTTCGGTGCTTCGGCCGATCCTGTTCAATATGTTTGTGAGTGACATTGCTGAAGGGTTAGAAGGAAAAATGTGGTTTTGTGCAGATGATACCAAGATTTGTAACAGAGTAGACACTGAAGATGGAGTGGAAAATATAAAAAAGGATCTGCAAAAGTTAGAGGAATGGTCTAATGCCTGGCAACTAAAATTCAATTCAAAGAAATGCAGAGTAATGCATTTGAGGGCTTAATAATCGGAAGGAGTATATATGCTGGGAGGTGAGAAGCCGATATGCACGGACAGGGAGAGGGACCTTGGGATGATAGTGTCCAAAGAACTAAAGGCAAAAAAAACCCAGTGTGACAAGGCGGTGGCTGCTGCCAGAAGAATGATGGGCTGTATAAAGAGAGGCGTAGCCAGTAGAAGGAAGAAGGTGTTGATGCCCCTGTACAGGTCATTGGTAAGGCCCCACTTGAAGCATTGTGTTCAGTTTTGGAGACCGTATCCGGCGAAGAACGTAAGAAAACAGAGGAAGGCAACGAAAATGATAGGAGACAGAAGACATATGAGGAGAGACTGGAAGCCCTGAATATGTATACCCTAGAGCAGGGGTGTCCAACCTGCGGCCCGAGGGCTGCATGCAGCCCCGTGAAGTATTTTGTGCTGGCCCGTTCAAGGGCAATACAGTGTTTTCCTCTGCTGGCTCCCTTCTCTGTTTTGCTGCAGCATTTGCACGTTTGTGCGGCCCCAGAAAAAATTTTTTTCAGCCCAGGGAAGCCAAAAGGTTGGTCACCCCTGCCCCAGAGGTTCAAATACTTGAAGGATATTAACGTAGAACAAAATTTGCCACGTCGCAAACTCAACTAGAGATTTTCAGCTACACATGCACTTGTTTATACCTTTTTTGCGGTTTATTTCATACCTTATCAACCATGTACCCCTGAAGAAGGCATGTTCTCCGAAACACGGACCGTGTCGGGTTCCTTGGTTTGGTATAAGGTGGTATTTTTACTGCATTAAATATTTGGTATAATAAATTTTGCCTGCATCTTGTACATATCAGTCTGCAGTTTCGTTTCTTGTTTTTGCTTGTCGCAAAGTAAACCTCACTGGCATAAAATAAACCTCCTCTTATTTAATTAAATACCATAACGCCTTGTGCAATGCATGAAGCTGAAGTCACTCACTGAAAGAATGGAAGAATAACGTAAATCTCATAAACATCTGTGGGGAGGCTCCAACCTTACACCTTATAATATATATATCAACATTTATTTAAGGGTTCCCATATTTTGTTAAATTTCCTCATATTGCCTGCAAATATTTGCTCATACTTAACATATAAAACACCAAATTCCACAACTTACTGTAATCCAATTTAGAAAAATCATTCAAGTGAAAAAGTATTGATTGAATAGTTATCATTACTAGGGGCTTCTTTTACTCAGGTGCATTAGGGCCTTAACACGCAGAATTGTGCACGCGCGTGCTAGACCTTAACGCCAGCATTGAGCTGGTGTTATTCTAGAAGCGTACCGCACGGTTTAGCACATGGTAATTTTGTGCGTGCACTAAAAACGATAGCGCACCTTAGTAAAAGGAGCCCTAGGTTTTTCAGTAATTGAGATTTATAGGTATCCAACCCAGTATCTATCCCAATAGTGCCCAATATAACTATTCGATAAGATACAGGTTCCGACAGGGAAAGTACCTTAGAAATAGTTGACCAAACTTTATCCCAATAATCAACCAAGTAAGAACATGAGAACAACATATGCTCCATAGTGCCCACTGCCAACTTACATGACCCACAAACATTCCTCCGTTTGCTATTTTAGATATTTTTAATGGCATCCACAAAGCTTTGTGTATACGAAAAGAGAAAGATTGGATTATACTAGCCCAGGGGTAGGCAATTCCAGTCCTCGAGAGCCACTGGCAGGTCAGGTTTTCAGGATATCCACAATAAATATGCATGAGATAGATTTGCATCTCAAGGAGGTAGTGCATGCAAATCCATCTCATGCATATTCATTGTGGATATCCTGAAAACTTGACCTGTCTGTGGCTCTCGAGGACCGGAATTGCCTACCCCTGTACTAGAAATATAGAAAAATGAAGGCAGATAAAGACCATAAAGCCTATCTGGTCTACTTAACCACGCCATCTTCTATCTCCTCCTCTCCCTTAAAGATCCAACATACTTGTCCCAAGATTTCTTGAATTTAGATACACTTTTTGTCTCCACCACCTCCACTGGGAGGTCATTCAAGTATTCACCACACTTTCCATGAAAAAGTATTTTCTGAGGTTACTTCTGAATCTATGCATTTTCACTTTCATCCAGAGTTTCCTTTCAATTGAAAGAGACTCACCTCTTGCGCATTTATGCCATGTAGGTATTTAAAGATCTATATATCCCCCCTCTCCCACCATTCCTCAAAAGTACACTTCTCCCTCCATATCCATAGTGGTTAGGGGGAAAGCCGGCCTGCGAATATTAAAAAACCGCAAATAATATTCGGGCTGGCCACCTTAAGATCATTACATACTATCACACCCAAGTCCCGCTCCTCTTTCATGCACAACAGTTCTTCACCCCCTAAACTGTACCATTCCCTTAGGTTTTTGCAGCTCAAACACATTGCCTTGCTTCCTAGCATTAAATCTTAGGTGCCAAATTTTGGACCATTCATTAAGCTTTGTAAGGTCCTTTCTCATGTTACCCACACCATCAGGGGTGTCTATTCTATTGACGATTTTGGTATCATCTGTAAAGAGGCAAGTCTTACCAGACAGCCCTTCAGCAATATCACTTATAAAAATGTTTAAAAATGAACAGGCCCAAGAACTGAACCTTGAGGCACACCACTTGTTAGCATCCCTTTCCTTAGGGAATGTGACTGCTGTATCTGAAAATTACCCTTATCACTAATATATAAAATAAACCAGCCCATCATTGTATTACACAGGCTTATTGATTACAAATGGGCCGTCATGGTAGACAGTGTGTCGCGCAGTGGGTGCTGGGACCCGAGGCGGGTACCCTCGCTGAGTGCAATTTATGATCTTGGTGTGCCTTCAAAAGATAAAAGCCCTGCTGGGAAAATGGTAGTCAGAATGGCACAAGCTCCCAAAATCACAATAAGGCCTCAGTCCAGCCACTGTTCATATAAAGTAGACTTATTTAGTACTTATCCGATGTTCAAAATATGTTTCAAAAGAAAACTAGCATTAGTCCAGTGGCCTAGCTTCCTTCGTTCCCTGAGAATCAGGGTCGCACAGTTTCTGCTTACAGGTGATTATTAAACTATCAATATAAAGACAAAAATCAAATAGTTCACCTGTTCCTGCAATTGCACTGCAGCCCCTCTGGCTGCTGGGTCAGCGCATGGCTGGCAACACCCTTGCTTCAGGGTCAGGGTAAGTCCAGGAATTCAAACAGCTGACATTTTGCCAGTGAAAAACAAAATCAAAAATACAAAATAGGTATTTAACAGTTCATCGAGTCCCAAAACTTTTCACTATCAAACTCACTGTGCCTGCCTAAATGTAGTTAGGCTTCCCCTACCAACTCTAATAAGTTTGGGGGGGGGGAGGGAGGGGATGGAAAATTGCTGAATCCACTTTAAAGAAATAGCCTTTTAGGACCCACAATCCCAACCCTTTGGTTCTCAAGTGGATTCTGCCCCACAACCCTCACTGTAGCAATCAGTGGCTTGTAACTTCAAAAGCAGAAGAAAAAACACAATACAAAGTCCTGTAGACAGCACAGATGAGTGCTCTCGGAGTTTAGCAGTGTTTTAAGGCAGCAGTGGCGACAGCCTTTATACTGTGTTCTTCAACAAACATAGCAAACCAAAAGTCCTTTTCAGGTAATAATAATAATAATTTATTTCTTATATACCGCCAAAGCCATAGTAGTTCGAGGCGGTTTACAATAAGAAGAGCTGGACAATCAGCAACATAGTTAGGGCAGCTTTCCCTGTTAATTGCCCTTGCAAACTTCCAAAACAGCTTCAGGCTGCTGGGAACAAAACCAGCCAGCAAAACACAGTTCTTTTATCAAATAAACACCAAAACAGTATCAGCTTCTTTACTCTAGCCAAAAAGTAGTCAAAAAGCAAGTTTCAACTCATGTCCATTTGTTCACCAACTGGTGGCAGAGCAATCTCCATTGCTTCCTGTGGTTCCAAGCATGGCAGATGATTAGCAGGTAAGGATTCCTCCAAATCCAACATTTCTATATCCTCTCCTTGCCTGACCTCTGGAGCACCTAGCCAAGGATCTGACTCCTCTCCTGGTTCAGCTCTGTCTCTCACTGACCTGCACTGCTCAAGCTGCCTTAGTTTGTGAGTGCCACACCCAAGTCTATGTGGGGGATGGGCAGACTTCAGCTTTCCCTGGGTTTTCTCCTGCTCTGCATTTAACCTAAGCAGGTGTGTGCCTAAAGGAGACAGTGACTTTTTCCTAGGCTGTGTCCTAACAGTGTCTGGCTTAGGTTTAAAAGTGTGTTTATCCCCATAGTGTCCCAAATCCTCCTAGGGCTCCTGCTCTTGGGAAACCTCCCCAGAATCTGAGTCCTGGTCCATGTCAATAGTACAGCTGCTGCACTGATCAGCTCTCTTCAGCTTCAGGGCTACGTTTCTAGGCTTTCTACCCGGAACAAGGCTAGCAATAGTACTGGGCTTGTGACAAGTGTCAGACTCTGCTGTAAGATCCTACTGGATCCAGAGGTAGCAAAGCCCCAATTTGTCCTACATCTTTTCATCATCTACCAGGCCCATAAAATAAGTATAAATATGTAATTATATTATACTGTATTAGCTTTATACTGTGTAAAAATATTACAGGAAATAAGATGAAAGAATAAGCACCCTCTCATCACAATTGTAAGATGTCAATCAAATTTAGATTACTTCAGAAATTCCTTCAAATAACAGAATATCAATGCATAAAAATCAAAAATCAATAGGTTGAGTTTGTTTGCCAAGGTTACTGTGAAATCAATATCGTTGTTAATATTGTTATTGCGTCTATGCCTTTGGCAGTATGCAGTCACAATTAGAGATCTATCAGAACCATTTCTAACTCCCTCCAGAATTTTGTTTTGACTGAGGATGAAATAACATGGAAATAAGAAAGGCAAATCTGGTAGTCCACCATACCTTGAGGACTTGGGATAAAAGACTTGGGATAAAAGACATGGGATAAAAGCTTCACGTTTACAGCAGTGACTATCTAAATTTATTATCTTACAGTTCTCAATACAGTATAGTTATGGGATGCTTATAGCAAATATTTGTAATATGCATGTATTTGTTAGTCTAAGAATCAGAATAATTACATATGTTGATTGCATTAGAAATTATACTTTGTTAGAAACAGCAGCATAGCCTGAACTAACATAACATAGTAACATAGTAGATGACGGCAGATAACGACCCGAATGGTCCATCCAGTCTACCCAACCTGATTCAATTTAAATTTTTTAATTTTTTCTTCTTAGCTATTTCTGGGCAAGAATCCAAAGCTCTATCCAATACTGTGCTTGGGCTCCTACTGCCGAAATCTCCATTAAAACCTACTCCAGCCCATCTACACCCTCCCAGCCATTGAAGCCCTTCCCAGCCCATCCTCCACCAAATGGCCATATACAGTCACAGACCGTGCAAGTCTGCCCAGTACTGTCCTTAGTTCAATCTTTAATATTATTTTCTGATTCTAGATCCTCTGTGTTCATCCCACACTCCTTTGAACTCACTCACAGTTTTACTCTCCACCACCTCTCTCGGGAGCGCAATCCAGGCATCCACCACCCTCTCCGTAAAGTAGAATTTCCTAACATTGCCTTTGAATCTACCACCCCTCAACCTCAAATTATGTCCTCTGGTATTACCATTTTCTTTTCTCTGGAAAAGATTATGTTCTACGTTAATACCCTTCAAGTATTTGAACGTCTGAATCATATCTCCCCTGTCTCTCCTTTCCTCTAGGGTATACATATTCAGGGCTTCCAGTCTCTCCTCATATGTCTTCTGGCACAAGCCTCCTATCATTTTCGTCGCCCTCCTATGGACCGCTTCAAGTCTTCTTACGTCCTTCGCCAGATACGGTCTCCAAAACTGAACACAATACTCCAAGTGGGGCCTTACCAATGACCTGTACAGGAGCATCAACACCTTCTTCCTTCTACTGACTTTTTTTTTGAGGAGGGGAAGAGGGTAAGGTTATCCTGGAGAGTGATCTATGCCAGTGGTTCATAAACCTGTTCTGGGAGCCTTCCAATCAGTTGGGTTTTCAAGATATCCCTAATGAATATGCATGAGGCAGATTTGCATGCCTGTGACCTCTATTATATGTAAATCTGCCTCATGCATATTCATTAGGGATATCTTGAAAACTTGACTGGCTGGGAGTCCCCCAGGACAGTTTTAACTGGCATTTCAGGTCTGAACTGTGCTAGTTATTTTCTTAATAAGAAATAATGCCTTCAAGAGAACCTGACAACGGACTTCTACATAGTCTGCAACAAATGCCATATATTGTGGGTGCCAGTTTCACAATATTTCAAGAACTTACTTTTGCCAAAGGCAGTATTACTTTTTTTTAGTGCCCTATGTTGTTACCCCTAACCCAGTGGATTATTAAGGAGCCCTTCACAGGCCTCTCTTTTGTTCCAATAATAACTTATTGACAGTCTGAACACCCTGTACATGTGCAGTGGGGTTAAAATAAGGCTTCTATACAAGTCAAACTTCTATACAAGTCCCCTCTGGTGCCAAATGCCAAATATGTTATGAAGTAA
Organism: Geotrypetes seraphini; assembly: GCF_902459505.1. Classification (NCBI taxonomy): domain Eukaryota; kingdom Metazoa; phylum Chordata; class Amphibia; order Gymnophiona; family Dermophiidae; genus Geotrypetes; species Geotrypetes seraphini. Next base: position 9,805,186 of record NC_047095.1, on the reverse strand, counting down.
TAAAAAGCACTGTAAAATCCCATTCAGAGCCTATAGCAAATCTGCCATACCATAACAGCACCGTCAGAAACTCACAGCAGTAACCCTGAGATCATACTTCACATACCTTGGCTTAGGAGTGAGGTTTATTGCTGTCATGATATACACAAAAATGATCTATTTGGAGACTTTGTCTCCCCCCCCCCCCCCCCCCAAGACAATGAAAACAGTAATAAACCTCCAATTAGGAAAAAAAAAGAACAAGTTGGATTGCTATAGATCATTACACAGCACATAACACTAGCAGAATATACCACACCTCAGTCACGCAAGTAAAAAGTGACAGTTTCTCACCAAATACAGATCACATAAAAATATATGAAAACAACCATTTAACTGAAAGCTTCAAAGTCAGTCTCTGTACGCAGTGCGAAACTGGAGAAACCGAGGTGCACATTTCCTAAAACTGACATTGCAAATAATAAATTTAAAATAAAACACTTTTTCTAACTTTGCTGTCGAGGGATTTTATTTTTCCAGTCAGTTAGTCCCAGGTTATATTTTCTGCTGCTGCTCTTTGTCTGTTTTCTTCCAATTTTTCCATGGTTTGTTGTCTATTTACGTTTCTCCTCTCTCCTGCCTTCATCCATTCTTCCTTTATATCTCTCTTTAACATTGATCTTTCTCTTTTAGCTCTTCCACTTTTTTCTTTTCTGACTATCCATTCCTTACCAAGACCCCCCCCCCCCAGGGCCTCTTTCTCTTGCTTCTGCCTTGACCAATATCTCCTCTCATTCGCCCAACGCCTACAATCCAGCATCACCCTCTCCCTTCCAATATTCCAGCTTTGCCCCTCTCTCCTTCCTCCACCAAAGTACAATCTCTCTGTTCTTGCTATCTTCCCTGACAGTGCAGCATCTCCCATTCCCCCATCCCCCAACAGTGCAGCATCCTCCCTCTCCAATGAGAGGAGAGAAACAGCAGCTCAAGCCTCATCATTTTTCTGTAAATAATCCCAAGCTGCTCATTTGACCTAATCACGACACCATGCAGCAAGTCTTATGGTTTCTCTCTGAGTGTGAAACAGCACACTGGAAGTGAAACCATAAGTGTCATTTGCTGTTGTGACCTGGCAAAGGAATGCAATTAATTACAAGAAAAAAAAACAACTCAAAAACTGCCACTTATCTTGCTATCAAGCATAGTCTCCTGCATGTCTTTCCTTCCCTAACCTTTCCCACTTGGTATCCAGCACTTCCCTCTACCTCCCAATTTAAAGGGCTCATTAAAGGGCTAATTCACACAGCCAATACAAGAAGAGTTCTGTAAAGGGTTTTTAAACTATTGGATCAGAAAGTCTACTATGACTTATACACACTTTCTCTAAAATGTATGGCTATATGTTTTATGTTCCTATGTGCCATTCTGCAAGTGACATTCTTTTTTCCTGGAATTGCGGGGCACAGGAGCCCTGGAGCTGGAGGGGGGTCCTTTCACAAAGCTGAGGTAAAAAAAATTGGCCTTAGCATGCTCTTACACAGGTCTTTCCCATGTGCCAAGGAAAATTTTCTATTGATTTCATTTATGGCCATTGGCTAATTTTGCTATTAGCATGTAAACAAAAAAAAAAGCACCAAGGGATGTCAAGCCTGAGACATAAGGTGTGGAGGAGTAGCCTAGTGGTTAGTGCAGGCTGAGACCATGGAGAGCTGGGTTTGATTCCCACTGTAGCTCCCTGTGACTCTGGGCAAGTCACTTAACCCTCCATTATCTCAGGAACAAAATAAGTGGTGTCGGGTCAAAAGCGCGCCGGGACAAAGGCGCGTGCAGACAATTGAGCGCAACGCGGAGGAAAGCGCCAAAGAAAATGACTGTTTTAAAGGGCTCCGATGGGGTGTGGGGGGGGGAAACCCCCCCACTTTACTTTATACAGATCAAGCCGCGTTGTGGGGGCGTTGTGGGGGGTTTTGGGGGTTGTAACCCCCCCACATTTTACTGAAAACTTCACTTTTTCCCTAAAAAAAAACCAGGGAAACAGTTAAGTTTCCAGTATAATGAGGGCGGTTACAATCCCCCAAACCCCCCACAACGCCGCCACGATCTGTATTAAGTAAAGGGGGGGTTCCCCAACAAAAACCCCCATCGGAGCCCCTAAAAACACTATTTTTATTCAGTGCGCGCTTCCGTCTTGCGCTCAGTTGTCGGCGCGCGCCTTTGTCTTCGGCGGTTTTGTCTATGAACCAAATAAGTACCTACAGTATTACATTACATTAGTGATTTTTATTCCGCCATTACCTTGCGGTTCAAGGTGGATTACAGAAGAGGATTTCTGGGCATGTCCAGAGATGTTTACAGAGTACAGCGGGTTGCTTCAGAGGATTGAAATGTTTCATACGGTGTTAGTTAGTCTTCATGGATTTCTTGAATAGCAGGGTTTTTATTTCTTTTCTGAAAGTTTTGTATTCTGGGGTCGCGATTAGTAGATTGGAGAGTTGGTGGTCTAGTTATGCTGCCTGTGTGGCTAGAAGGCCATCGTACAGTTTTTTCCATTTGATGTCTTTGATTGGAGGGTATGTGAATGGTGTCTGGGTTCTCCTGTGTCTGGTTGTGGTAATTTGGATTAGGCAGTTGTTCAAGTAGGCTGGGCTGTCACCATTTATGGATTTAAATAGTAGACAGTAGAATTTAAATAGTATTTTTGCTTGAATTGGGAGCCAGTGTGAATCAAGGTATGCCTCAGTGATGTGGTCGTGTTTTCTTAGTGAACCTGTATTTTGTACCATTTGTAATTGTTTTATCATTGTTACGGGGCAGGGAAGATAGAGGATGTATATATGTAAACTGCTTTGATTGTACCCACAGAAAGGGAGTGCTGAAAAGCTTTTACCCCAACCAAGAAGAGAACATGGAATCAATGATCTGAAACTATGTCAAAACAGAGAATTTCATGTCTGTAAATTGGCTCTTAACAAAACAACACTCTTTTCAGCTACAGTGACAAAATAACACTCAGAATTTAGGGAGTTGATTAGTTGAGCTGAGATGTTTTCAGCACCCCTTGTATATCAAGTTTCATTGATGGACCCATTTGGAAGATACCAATATTCAGCATTTCATTTTGAAGAGTTATTGTTTTTAAACTTATTATGCTGTTCCTATACATTTCTTGTTTGGTCTTCAGAGCTTATACCAACTGTTAGACCTCCAATACAAGCATATGACGCTGAAACACAGCCCATGATGGGTCCAGCAATAAAAAAATGTTGTCCCAGGCTTGACAGCCTTAGGTTTTTTTTTTGGGGGGGTTCCTTGTTCTTCATGTTGTGTGCTCTTACCATCGCCTCATTGTTGATACTAACATGTGGTCATTTTAAAAAATTACAATGGAAATACTTACTGCCACTTATTTTGTGGACGCCTGTTTGTAGAGCTGTTCAGCCTTCAACTTCTGGCTTGACGCTGTTTGTTCAAGTCAATAAGAGGATTCTTAAGTGCCTTTGTTATTAATTGGGTATTGTTTGTTTGTTAGGTGCAAATGGTTTTTTTTTTTTTAAGAAAATGTATTTTATGGTACTATAATTTAGCTCCAATTTTAGAAATGTAATTTTGTCTTGTATTCTGAAATTATGTTTATATTTATGGAAAACACTTTGTTTAAAGGCGGTATATAAATTTAAAAAAATAAATATGCTAACCAGTTAGTGCATGGTAATGTAAATATGCTTACCAGGTAGCACAGGAATGCCCACTTTCTGCCCCTGAACATAAGAATTGTCATACTGGAACAGGCCAAAGGTCCATTCAGCCTAGTATAACAGTAGCCAACCCAGGTCCCCGGTACCTAGCTAAATCCCAAGTAGTAAAACAGATTTTATGCCTCTTATCCTAGGAATAAGCAGTGCATTTCCCTAAGCCATGAGATGGCCTATGGACTTCTCTTTTAGGAAATTATCCAAGACTTTTTTAAACCCCGCTAAGCTAACTGCTTTTACCACATTCTCCAGTAACAAATTTCAGAGTTTATGCATTGTGTGAAAAAATATTTTCTCTGGTTTGTTTTAAATCTACTACCTAGTAGCTTTATTGCATGTCCTCTAGTCCTAATATTTTTGGAACGAGTGAACAAGTGATTCATATCTTTTCCACTCTACTCAAAAAATTTCACACAAATTTGTAGCATGTAACTAGTGCATTCAGATACATTATATATATATGTGTGTGTGTGTGTGATGCTTTAGCATTTCCTATATTAGTCCTCTTTTTTTTTTTTTTTCAGTGTTAGGTTAAAAAGGGGTTGCTGAAAAGTTCTCAGCTCAACCAACCAACTTCCTAAATTCTGAACATTATTATGCCACTGCAGTTGAAAAGAGTGTTATCTTATTTTGTTAAGTGCCAATTTTCAGAAATGAAATTCTCTGTTTTGACAGTGTTTCAGAACATTGATTGTACCATATCCACGTCATTCTCTTCTTGGTTGGACTGAGAACTGCTCGGCACCCCCTGGTAATAGGTTTTGACGCCTCTTCTGAAATTTTTAAAATTATCATCCTTCAGATATTGTGATGAAGCTTTCCATAAGGCCAGGGCTAAATACAAGAAAGCAGCTTGGCAGGTATCCAATCTGGCATTGACCGGAAAGGGCAACCCCAGGCAATTTTTACTTTGAGATCACAATGTTCTTGTGGGTACATAAAGGATAAGAAGCTCAAATATAAAGAGAAATCTATATGCACTGAGTTTTAAAAAATATACAAAGCTTGTTTTTCTACTTAACTCTGTCATACTTGAACAATTTCAATAAAATTTAGAATATATCATCCTGAATAAATTTGCAATAAACTTACTTGCACATAGATGATGTTGCCACTGACTAGCAATTATTGTCATGATTGACATAAACAATTACCATGGTTTTTAGTCTGAGCTGAAAAGTTCTCAGCCCAATCAAGAAGAGACTGTTATGGGGTATGGTTTGATCAATGTTCTGAAACAATGTCAAAATATAGAATTTTGTTTTAGTAAATTGGCACTTAATGAAATAAGATAACAATCTTTTCAGCTACAGTGGCAAAATAATGCTCAGAATTTAGGAATTTGGTTGGACTGAGAACCTTTCAGCATCCCCTCATAAGGTTAGAAGACAGCAAGGTTGTTTCTACATTTCACTGGAAGTGACGTCAGAGAAAGCGTCAAAGCCGACGTGGGCTGCAAGTTCTTCGCTGCTAGCGCCAAAGTTAAAAAGGTATGGGGAAGGGGAATGCACAGCGGGGGGAGGATTGGGATGGCGGACGGAGAAGAGGAAGGGTGTCAGCGCCCTGAGAAAGTCCCCGCCTGGGGCGGACTGCCCCCTCACACCTCCCTTACTACACCATGGGCCTAATCAGACTTAGCCAGGTTTTTTCCTGGCTTAATTTACCAGCACCTATCTCGTATGCCTAGCTATGCCACGCCTATTCTCTCGCCCCCTCACCACGCCTACTTTTCAGATAGGCATCGCAAGGCACCTCGACTTAGGCATTGCTAGGCGTCCTACGAGTTCCATGCAGAACTCTTAATTGGTAATGTTTTCGGGGTTTTTTGATTAGCTGAAAACTGGCATGGTCAATTGCCATGCCAATTAAAACTATAAACCCCTTTTACAAAATTGTGCAAGAGTTTAATAACATCAGCCGGCACGCTGAATGCTCCAGCTTGCTCCAATGCTCATAGGAACTCTATGACTATCAGATCAGAGCAGAGCATTCAGCGTGCCGGCCAACGCTAAAAACCTCTTGTGTGGTTTTGTAAAAGGTGGGGGAAGTTTCATGTAGGTTCTGAAGTAAGGTGTAGCTAGGTGACCTCGATTAGGGTGCCTAGAACATAAGAATAGCCGTAATTCAATTGCTCCACAAGTAAATAAACAAGGACAGAGATTAAATGTACACACAAAAGAACTTTCTGAATTGAAACAAGAAACTATAACAATTAAAACCGATTTACTGAAAGTTTCTACTGAGTTGACTTCCAGGAAAAAAAATCCAAGAAGCACTTATAATTGATAACACTTCTTTAAGGAAAAAAATTGGAGGCTTTGGAAAATAACCTGCGTATTCTAAATTTTCCTAAGATAGCTGCTGTTACTCCAATAGAGATGATAAAAAGAAATTTTAAAGAAATTTTGAGCATCCCAGAACAATCTATGCCTTCACTTGTAAAAGCTTATTATTTACCACAGAAATTAGATTTATTGGAGACATCAGATGTTTCTATTGCTTTTCTGGCAACACTCTTACTGAAGGAAGGAGTTCAAGAAAGGATTGGACAATTTCCTACTGGAAAAAGGGATAGAAGGGTATAGATAGAGGGCTACTGCACAAGTCCTGGACCTGTTGGGCCGCCGCGTGAGCGGACTGCTGGGCACGATGGACCTCGGGTCTGACCCAGTGGAGGCATTGCTTATGTTCTTATGTTCTTATGTAGCTCTTCTACTGGATAAAAAATGGATTTTGAAAATGTTCTTTAAGAATAGATCTAAGGAATTTTTGGGATATACAATCCAAATATTTCCAGATGATTCTTAGACCAGCATAGGAGGTGTTTTCTATTTGAGGTTTACTTGCAAGTGTGTGATAAGATATCAGTCCTTAAAATATGTTTTCCTAGCACCTTCACAGTTGTCCAGTTTCATATTTCTTAAACGTTTTGAGAAAGGAATGTAACATCATGATATTTGAAAGATTCCCTTCCTCATTAGTTAACTGTAATTTCCAGATAGGATTGATATTTTTTATTTTCTTTTGTAATCGATCTGAAGTAATCTGGAATCTCCAATTTGAGGACTTGAGACAGATTAGCATATGGTTTGTTTCCTTTGTTTAATTTATGATATAATTCAAGATACTTGCTTAATCTTTCTTTCTGTACAAGTGTTCAATGCTTGACAATTATTTTGAAAAGTATAAATAAATAAAAGAATAGTCTTACTGGGTCAGACCAATGGTCCATCAAGCCCAGTAGTCCAATCCAGGTCACTCATAAGAACATAAGAAGTTGCCTCTGCTGAGTCAGACCAGAAGTCCATCGCGCCCAGCAGTCCGCACCCGCGGTGGCCCATCAGGCCCATGACCTGTACGGTGATCATTGTCTGAACCCTTAAATCCCCTTGGTCTCTATCTATACTCTCTCTATATCCCATCTCTACCTCTATCTGTATCCCTCAATCCCCCTATCTTTCAGGAATTTATCTAATCCTTCTTTAAAACCCTGTAGTGTACTCTGTCCTATCACAACCTCCGGCAGTGCGTTCCATGTGTCCACCACCCTCTGAGTGAAAAAGAACTTCCTAGCATTGGTTCTAAACCTGTCCCCCTTCAGCTTCTCTGAGTGCCCCCTTGTACTTGTGGTCCCCATTAGTCTGAAGAATCTATCTCTGTCTACCTTCTCGATACCTCTCATGATCTTGAAAGTCACTATCATGTCTCCTCTGAGTCTCCGCTTTTCCAGGGAGAAGAGCCCCAGCCTTTCTAACCTGTCTGCATACGAAAGGTTTTCCATGCCTTTTATCATTTTTGTCGCTCTTCTCTGGACCCTCTCAAGCATCGCCAGGTCCTTCTTGAGGTACGGCGACCAATACTGGACACAGTACTCCAGGTGCGGGCGCACCATCGCTCGATACAGCGGCATGATGACTTCCTTCGTCCTGGTTGTGATACCCTTCTTAATAATACCCAAAACCCAGAATCTGGCCCTTACTGCCTACAAAATAGCAATAAGATCTCACATGCTAATTTTTGTTAATGGTTACATGTTAATGGTAACATTAGTGCATGACCATTAAATTTTTTAAAAAAGGAAAAGCGGCCATTTTTCAGCAGCAATAAAAATGGTCTTACCCTCCTTACCCTGCTTAAGGGTACACTAATGCTACATTTTACCACAGCTTGATAAAAAGGGCCCCAAAGAGTTCTTTCTCTCTTTGGTTTCCCAAGCAGGCCTGATCAAGAAAACCCAGGAAGAAGACAATGAGGGTTTTACATGAGGCAGGCTCCGACAATGTATGTTGAGCTTCTCTCTCTCTCTCTCACTGGACAATATTCCAAATTCTTCCTTGTAAAGAGTCCTCATTAAAGACTGCAGGAAGAAATTTTGAAAATGAGCTGCTTTTGTAAAGATTTTGTACCATTGGAAGCGAAGAGGTTTTCAGCACATTTTCTGAGAAACTTTACCAGGCTATTTCATTAGTTAGATGAATAAAATCTTGGCATCTCAATGCTACTACTTTGTTCGTGAAAGCTTAACAAATTTTATGTCTAAAAGCTATTACATTTAAGCATGAAACATAACAGAATATACGTATAGGTCAATACACCACATGAGGATGCCAGTAACAGGATGCAAATTCAGAAGTATCATTAAGCAGAAATGCTACTTACTTATATTTAATGTATTTTTATCATCTTCAAATGTTACATCAATTTCTACCAGAAGCCGGTATTTTGAATATAACAATCTAGTCCATGGAAGATGTTCTTATTGCCAATAGGCTAATTAAAATTTTATAACATAGATAACCACTTTTTTAAAGCTTTTATGCCTCTCTAATGGGTTTTAAGTGTATGCATATATCAAGTTACTGTACATCTCATATGAATGATATAAAAACGAAAGAAAGATGCATTATCGAGTTAAAATGCAAAGTGTGTGATTAGACTATAAGTTATAAAATCGATAGGAGGTAGAAATGGAGGAAAATGGTTTTGCAGCAAGGATATTATTGTGCTATTTTTTTTTTTCTTAAAAGTTGAGCATAAAGGTTGCAATTTGTTTTGTTTCTGTAACTATAACGATGTTTTAGAACTCCTGTACCAGTATGTATTGACTCTAATAAATATGCTATATTGGGAAAAGAACTGGACATATAAAAAAGCTCCTTTTTTAAAATTAACAGACTATGTAAACAAAAAACTTTTCAGCTTAATTTTGTATAAAATATCTGTTGAATGATCCAAATGATAATTTGAATAAATAGGTAGTAACTCCAATGGATTGAAATTAACTAAAATCACCATGCAATTTCTAAAGAAAATCAATCAATCATTTTTATTCCATGCTGGTATTAAATTAGGATGTGAAAAACAACATTTTTGGCCCACAAACACCACATAACCCACAAACACCACATAACCCACATTAATCTTAGTTCAAAACACAAGCTGCACATTAAAACACAATCCACAGACAAATAGTTTGGTGAAACTTAACCTGACCTTTTCTTTTCCTTCTCCCTCTACCGTCTGTGAGGATCCTGGCCACTAGTGCAACATTGTCACTGCAAGAACGCTGAAGGGACATGTCCTTCTCCCTAAACTGGGAATATCTAACACCTTTCTGGACCGTTCCTTATAAGTCAAACACTAAGGACAGCCAAAACTAATCACTTAAAAATACTCTCGTCCAGACCTACTAGAGGACAATTCCAGCCCTGGTTTTCCATCTTACAGAGCTCGAACTTTAGAATAGCTGTGGGTTGTTTTTTTTTTTTTTTCCTATTATCAGACCCTTCCCCCCATTTACTTACAACAGTAACTGAATAATTACTAGTGAAACCCCCATATGTATTTAGAGTCCTTTTTCCCTTCCCCACATGCAGGAGGACAAACATTCACCACCAAGCTGAGACTCAACCATACTACTTGGGATCTTGCTAGGTACTTGGAACCTGAGTTGGCCACTGTTGAAAATAGGATACTGGGCTTTATGGAACTTTGGTCTGTCCCATTGTAGCAATTCTTATGCTATGTTCTTATTAGTTAATCTGGGTTTTCACCTTCCTTTAACTGAGAGCTGCAATTTTCTCTATTACGGCTGGACACTACTCTTCCAGGGTTAACATATGGCTCAATTGCTCATCATCTTCACCCAGTTTTGGTTTCAGATTATCAATCTGCAGTCTCTAACCACTTAGATAGGTCTTGTATGTCATATCCCAGAAAAATTATCTTCTCCACTACTACTACTATTAGTACATGTTGGTAGCCTTCCTCTGGACAGACTCCATCCTTTATCTTTTTGAAGGTGCGGTCTCCAGAATTCTACACAATATGTATTCTAAATGAAGCCTCACCAGATTCTTATACAGGGACATCAATACCTCCTTTTTCCAACTGGCCATACTTCTTTCTATGCACCCTAAGCATCCTTCTAGTTTTCGCTGTCACCTTTTCAACCTCTTTGGCCATCTTAAGTTCATCACATACAATCATACCCAAGTCCCACTCTTCTGTTGTGTACATAAGTTCTTCACCCCTTAACTGTACCGTTTCTTTGGGTTTTTGTAGCCCAAATATATGACCTTGCATTTCTTAGCATTAAATTTTAGCTGCCAAAATTTCAGACCATTCTTCAAGCTTCGCTAGGTCTTTCTTCATGTTGTTCACACCATCCGGGGTGTGTACTCTATTGCAGATTATGGTATCATCTGCAAAAAGGCAAATCTTATCTGACTGCACTTCAGCAATATCGCTTATAAAAATCTTTAAAAAAAAAACAGGCCCAAGAACAGAACTGCAAGGCACGCCACTGGTAACATCCCCTTCCTCAGTGCGATCTCCATTGACCACTACCTTCTGTCGTCTTCCACTTAACCAGTTCATGACCCAACCCATCATTTTGGGGCCCATCCCAACAGTACTCAGTTTATTTATTAGATGTCTGGGTGAAACACTGTCAAAGCTTTGCTAAATTCTAAATACACTATATCTAGCGCACTCCTTCTACCCAATTCTCTGGTCACCCAGTGAAAGAAATTGATCGATTTGTCTGACAAGACCTACCTCTAGTGAATCCATGTTGCCTCTGGTCCTGTAATCCACCGGATTCCAGAAACTTCACCATTCTCTGTTTTAAAAGCATTTCTATTAGTTTTCTTACCACAGAAGTTAGACTTACTGGCCTGTAATTCCCTGCTTCTTCCTTACTTCTACTTTTATGTAGAAGGACCACATCCGCCCTGCTCCATTCCTCCGGTTCCACTCCTGACTCTAGAGTAGCATTGAAAAGGTCAGTCAGCAGAGCTACCAGAACTTCCCTAAGTTGTTTCAGCACCCTTGGATGTATACCATCCAGTCCCATCGCTTTGTCTACATTTGATTTAGCTAGCTCCTCACGAACACAACCCTCTGAAAATCGATCAGAGTCTACCACTCTACCATCCCTATTCACATTTGTCTTCTGCGGTCCCGCTCCCGGATCTTCAGCCGTGAACACAAAACAGAAATATTTGTTAAGCGATTCAGCCTTTTCTTTATCAGCTTCAACATATTTCTCTTCTTCACTTTTGAGTCTCACAATGCCACTTTTGCACTTTTTCCTATCACTGATATATCTAAAAACATGCTGAAAAAGAAAGACCCGTACCACACCACACTATCTGCCCACCTGTGCCTGCTTCTTGCTATAATTCTTCAATCCTCTTCCACACTGAACTTTCAAACAACAACTGATATATGTCCAATGGTTACTATCCAACCCTCTAGATATACTTCTCATGTGAGATTGATAGAAATTATGCTTTTGTTCTTTCCAGAATGCTCTTCAAGGATTTAAGCCTTAAAAGCTTAAATGAATGGCTAAAATCTAATATTTTTCTTTTAAAAGAATGGTAAATTATTTCAGTTAGTCCCAAATTTTCATAACATTTATGCAAATGGAGAATGTCATGCCATCAACTTTTTATTGGTTTTGGCAGACATCATCCTTCAAATTCAAAAAAAAAAAAAAGGTGCTCAAAATTGTACAAATGTGGGCGCGTACCCAATGTATGTGTGCAATTTATTTGAATAATGAGCCATGCTTTGTGTATTATTTGAGGACAATAGACAGACACTTTTAATTTAGGAGTGTATTTATCAATGGGGGCTACTGATAAGGTGTGTTATTTTACTAACAAGAGGCGAAGCTATCAAACTGTGTTAGAGTCAGGTTATTTGCACCTTAACTTGATTTAAAGGCCCTAACGCAGTTTGGCTTATTTTACTACAAAAATAAGATGCAAAAGCTTGCGAATGTATGTAAAGCACCTCCTTACTATGTAAAAAAAACCTCTAGTGTAACTTGCGGTATATACCTTTTTACTGCTCAAGAGCATCAGGCCACAAAGCCCAATACTCCCAGGCCAGCAAAACAACCTCCTTTCATTCAAGTCCCATTCCCCAAAGGCTCCAGGCCCCTCTAGATCTAGATTCCCATCACTAACCAAAAGGTTCCCCCCCTCACCCCCCCCCCACACACACACACTCAGCTCCATACCTTCCCAAAAACCTGAAGCTCCCCATATTGCAAAAGATACAAGCCCTCCCCACCATCCATAAGGCTCTAGACCTCCTCTGGCTCAAGAACCCCAGCACCCCCGAAATAACCTACCTTGCAGATTATTGGTGATACAGGGTATCTTCAGGAAGGAACAATGCCCAATTGTTTTTGCCCAATAAAGCATTGTCATCAAAATGGCACCTCTAGTGGTAGTACCAAATGGCTACCTCTAGGGGGGCATATTTCCATATAAGGAAACATGAACCCTAGTGGTAGTCATGCTATTTTGATGATGGTGCCAGACTGAGCATTACTGTTGCCCAAAGAACCTATGGATCACCAATAATCTACATTGTAAGCCCTTTTCAGGTTCTTGAGCCAGGGGATGTCTGGAGCCTTTCGGGATAGGGCTTGAACTTGGGGGGCAGGGGGGGAATGCTGATCTCAAGTCGCTGGAATAACATTCATGTTATTTTAGCACAGGTCCCATTTTACGCAGTGAGCCCTAGATACTAATAACCAGGGTTAATAATAAAATAACATCTTAGCCCACATTGAATCTTCCCTCCTAATTTTGGAACCCTAACTCAGTGTTTCTCAACTCGGTCCTGGAGTACCCCCTTGCCAGTCAGGTTTTCAGGATATCCACAATGAATATGCATAAATTTTATTTGCATGCTCTGCCTCCATTATATGCAAATTGCTTTCATGCATATTCATTGTGGCCGAGTTGAGAGACACTGCCGTAACTAATATCATATATATAGAGGCTCAAATGGTTTGTTTCATCTTTATAATAGCTTTTAACAAGAACTGTGCAGTGTGCTACTGCTATTCTACTTTTGTATTTTTTTGTTAACATATTCAGTGTCTTTGGAAGTGAATGTATTTCATGGTCATTACAGAATTGCTTTACCATGTATTCTTTGTTTATTTTCACTTTTTTCTTTTTGGTGTTGCGTTCCTACGTCAGCTTTAGAATAAGTGGGCAATGGCTGAGCATTAGTGCGATAGTACACCCTTAAAGGAGCGTCTTGACATTGACAACTATCACTGAAACTGTCTTTTATCTCACTGGTACCGAATGTTACCTTCTCATCCTATAAATAGACCAGTTTTACAACGTCTAGTAATTACCATCTTTCCCTCAGCTCCTTGTTGTTCCTTAGAGAACAGAAATCTTACGGCTCACACATTCATAATCCTGACATGACTTTTTTTTAGCGCAAATGCACTTTTTCTAATGCAAGCGTACTAGCCCTCCTTTCATCTAATGGCCTATTTATTATTCAACAAACAAAGAAAAGCAGGGGAGCAGCCAGTAGGATCCAAAGACCTCTGTTTGAATAAATATAAATGCCATTGCCCCCTGTTGGTCGATATGCATGTGAGGGTCTGGTTTGCTTGGCCAGGTGGATGTTTTTGGCCAGTGCAGGAGTTAACACGTGATGAAAAGTCACGCGCGTTAACCCCGCCAGCACGGCTTCATAAAAGGAGCCCTAAAATTTTTGCAAACAGTGCTCATATTATTTGAAACTTCTGTTGCCTAGAATAAAAAAATCCATTCTTCAAGACAATCCTGGTCACAGCCACTCCAAATAAAAGAAGCAATGCCTTATGTTATTTTATTTTCAAGTTATTAAAGCTAACCATGAGGCCATTTTACTAAACCACATTAATTACTTAAAGTGTAATTTACCACATGGTAACTGCTAGCGCACAACTGTGTTAAGGGGATTTTGTGGTAGTTTTGCCGTTGCCATGCAGTCAATTGCACATTAATGTTCTCCACCGGTTAGAGGTTGTAAATTTAAAAGTCGTCACCAACATCTTTTCTCACATCAAGCAGCATTATGGGTAAAGATCTAGAACAATTACTCGTGCCTACTACTTATAGGGAAATCAGGAAACACCTAAAAACATATCTGTTCCTGAAATACTTAGGAAACCAACCTATACAATCTTAGTCCTCAAGAAATGAGCTCTAAAACTGTTAATCACTAAGGCTGACGCACGTGCGGGGCGGGCCGCCCCCTTCCGTCCTCCCCAACATCGAGAGCGCCGGACGAACGCGAGGGCGGCAGACACCAGCAGGGGCGACGCAACCCTTCTCCCCGCGGCAGTCGGACCGACGAGGAGCCCTCCGGGGTCCCCCAGCCGCGAACGGAAAGCCGCAGGGCCGAAAACAAGCATCGGGCGTCGACTTACTTGGGACAGCAGCCGCGAGGCCCGTAACGCCGAATTCGGGCCGCTGCCGCGTGGCATCAAGAAACCGACAAATTCTTACCTGTCGCGTTGGTTAGTAATTTATATTTTCTGTTGTTTTTTTTTTTTATATATATTGTGGTTTGCGCAGGAAACTGGGTGGCGGTGGAGCTATAGGGAGATGGAAATGATGCCTCCTTCTCCAAGCTCTTGCGTCGCCGAAAAGGGTGCGTCCCCCTTCCCACTCCTCTTTTATCTACCCCCCCTTTCCTCCGCCCCCCCCCCCCCACTAGTGGCAACGGCTTTCGGCCGATTTGTCATCGCTCCTCCCTATGGGGATCGGAGCTGATTCTAAAACTGTTAATCACTAAGGCTGAACTTTGTTTATTCCACTCAATCTGTAACATCTTTAATCACTGTAAACCGCATAGAACTTCAGGGTCCTGCGGTATATAAAAAAAAATTGTTATTATTATTATTAAGGCCTGGATTCTATAAACGGTGCCAGTATTTGCGGTCGCCTAAAAATGGCCGCCGATCGCGTGTCAATCACACATTGGTGTCGTCGATAGAATCACAGCTGTTTTTAAAATGGGCACCTTAAATGTAGACCAGCATTTTACAGGCCTACATTTAAGAAACCTGTCTTGCGCCTATGGAAGTGCCTAGGGGCGCCTAAGGATGCCTATGGCTACTTCTGGTGGCCCCTACCAGCCTTAGGCATCCTTACACGCCCCTAAGCGCAATACTGATACATTAAATGAAGGCGCCGTTCATGCCTCTGGATTGGTTTGTTAGCTGGCGATAGGGCGCCCTACCACCGGCTAACCTTCAGTGCGTCTTCAAAAATTTCCCCCTTAAGTGCTTTGTCTATTGGGGGAGGTGAAGTGGAAGAGAACGGGCGTGGAAAATGTTCTGTGATTAGTGCACTACAAATGCCACACCATAATCTTCATGTTTGTAGTTTAGTGTAGAATCGCTTACCACTTCCTAAATAGGAGGCGCTAACTCCTAGATTGTACAAATGGTACCAAAATGAGTCATGATCCTGAGATCCATGATCCATGCACAAATAAATTAGTTAATGAGTTGATAACAGTCAATAATTGGCTACTAAGAATCATTGATGTTAATAGGGCTAGATTCACAAAGCAAACAGATCGTGTACCAATCAGTTATCGACCCCTTTGCAACCAGATTGCCCACTAACCTCTCCTGTGATCCGATTCGCATCCGTGCATGCAAATGAGGAGAAGCGCATGCAAAGTAGGAAAGGACATGATTCACAACACAAATTTCCCAAAACGACTGGGCTGGCCAATCATCCCAAGAAGCCACTGCTGGGGACCAGTTGAAAACGTTATTCCGACTCTCCAGCTCCATAGAAGCCCTGCGCTGCACCCTGATCTGTCTCCTGCCTGCTCTCCCCGAATGTCGCCCTGCTCTGCCCCGATGTCTCCTGCCTGCTCTCCCCAAATGCCACCCTGCTCTGCCCCGATCGCCGCCCTGCTCTTCCCCATCTCTCCTGCCTGCTCCTGCTCTTCCCCACACTGCGAGCCCGTGGTTTTAACCCGCGGGTTTAAAGCGGGTTAAAACCACGGTCTTGCTGGTCTACAAAAGTTTATAAAAGTTAAAGCAAAAAAAAAATAGTTGCGGCCCCGAACACGCCTGCCTGCCCAGACTCTCCCAACCTTCCCCTTAGTGCACAGGCTCCTTAAAAACAGAAAAAAAATCTATGCCTTGCCCGGAGGTCCAGTGCATGCACAGATCATCTACAGATGGTCTGCGCTTGCATTGGGATCACTATCGAGTGATCCGGGCAGGCAGATGGGGGCGTTCCTCCGATCGCCCCCATCTGCATATTAGGGTTTCCTGAATTCATTGGACCTGCCCAGATCGGGCCGGTTCGTGAATCTAGCCCTAATTTGGATTTGTGAACAAATCTGGCTGCATGTAATTCTGTAATGATCCACGCCCAAATCCTCTCATGTACAACTCAAAAAGGGGCGTAGCCGTTGATCAGCATGGGTGTGTCAGGAGCATTCCAATGAATTTTGCACAGAGTTACAGAATTTGCGGGACATGCGTCCAAGTTGCCCATCAAGAGTTACACCAGGTGTCAGCTGGCATAAGTTCTCGCGATTAAAGCTGGATATAAGAATCCCCGCTAGGTGATATTCTATAAAGGAAACCCATCCCAGAGAACCCTTTATTAAATAACAGTGAGTGCTAATTTTTCCCGCTATTTACTTCTCGGTGCCATCCGGCCCTATGTACTTCCATGTTAACCCCAAGCGCACAGCAGATGTAAATTTAAGGTGACATTTAGTAACGGCAAATGCTGGGAATGTCCCCAATGGTTGCTGCAGTAAAGTCTCACTTTAAGCCACAGTAACAGCAAATTTTACTGCACTTTAGTATGTGTATAATATGCAAAATACTAATTGGATATATAAGACAAAATAAAATAATGAACCTTTTTCTTTCCACTAAGATTACGCTGTGTTTGATGTGCTTTCATTGAAGCAGAAAAGGAAAATGTAGATGTGAGTAATGGTGCAGTTCCTGCGTGAAGGATGCAGTGTACCTAAGTTATGTCTCACATTTTCTCCTGACTTATAATTCAGTGCTCCAATCATTACACTACACCTCCTTCTACTTATAAGTAATTTTTTCCTTCATTCTGACAGAGAGTGTTACATGCTGTTATTACTTTGCCTGCTCAAGGCATTTCAACACAACTAATGAGTTTAATGTGTGAAATTGCCACCTTCAAATTATGGCTTCAGCAAACTATAAATCTTACAACTCTTTTTAATCACGCATGCTTGATTAGATCAGAGATCACACTAACGTTCTGAGCACAAAGTGACCAAGCACTTTGTAGTTATCTGCATGACTCCCTGCAGGTTTTCTACTTATCAAATGCATGACTCACACTATATCTAATTCCGGTTGGCCCAGGTGCCTAAGGCCTCCTCCTGTGGGCGAGGTTTGAGGCGCCTGGGCCAATCAGGCCCTAAGGCCTGCCATTCTGAGGATGGCGGGCCTGCCGTACGGATGGGCTTGGGACCCATCCGTCCGTCCAACTTTTTTAAGGTAAAGAGGGGTCTCGGGGGTGGGGCGTTGTGGGGTCGGCAGGGGGTTTCGCAGGGATGGCAGGTGGGGGTGGGTTTTGGGAGGCCGATAGGGGGTTCGGGAGGCATTCGTGGTAGGGAGCGTCGTGTACAGGAGAGCCTGGGATACCTCCTGCCCGTATTTTAATGGGTGTTGGGAGTAAGGGGGTCGCCTGGCCAGGAGAGGTTGGGCTCCCTCCTGCCCCGATTGGATCGGCGGAGTGGGGTGGTTGCTGGGACAGGAGGGCCTGGGAACCCTCCTGCCCCGATCGTGTCACAGGTATGGGTAGGGGTTTTGGTGAGGCAGGAGGGGTTAGGCTCCCTCCTGCCCCGATCTTGTCGGGGGGGGGGGGTAGATCACAGCTGGAGAGATTGGGCATCTCTCCTGCTGCAATGGCGATCGGCCACCCCCCCAAACCGCAGCACTTCGGGGTGAGGATCGCGATCCTCACCCCGAAGTGCCATGGTTCGGGGGCGAAGGGTGGCCGATTGCTGTTGCAGCAGGGGAGATAAGCCATCTCTTCTGCCGTGATGGTTGCGGTGGGGGGTGGGCAGGTTGCCCACCCACTGAGCTCATCGTGGCAGCCGCGATCAGCTCAGCAGCCCCTTTTTCAGCACTTATACCTGTTTTGACTTGGTCTAAGTCAAAACGTATAAGCGCTGACTAGGCAACCTGCCTAAACTTTTGGTTATACCTGCTGTATGCCTATGATTAGGTCAGTCCACCTCCCACCCTTTCCCTTCCTCTAAAAATGTTTCTTTTCGCTCTATGCGTTTAGAGGCAGGGGAAAGGCCTAAGCTGGTTTTAGATACGTCTAAAATCAGCTTTGGTTATGGGTACTTGGACGATCAGGTTTTTTGATCATCCAAGTACCCATTTAAGCCACTTTTTAGATGTTTTTTCTTTGATTATGAGCCCCATAATGTAAAGTTACAGGTTGAATTTGCCATAGTGACAGTGGAAGATGTTTCAATACTATGTTTGTTTGTTTGTTTTTGCTTGTCCTGTGGATTAAAGAACCAGAGGTAACATGGATTCACTAGAGGTAGGTCTTGTCAAACAAATCTGATCAATTTCTTTGACTGGGTGACCAGAGAATTAGATAGAGAATGTGCGCTAGATGTGGTGTATTTAGATTTTAGCAAAGCCTTTGACAGTATTCCACACAGACGTCTAATAATTATACTGAATGTACTCGGAATGGGTTTCAGAGTGACGGGCTGGGTCAAGAACTGCTTGAGTGGAAGGCGACAGAGGGATCAATGGGATATTACCAGTGGTGTGCCTCAAGGTTCTGTGCTTGGGTCTGTTCTTTTTAACATTTTTATAAACGATATTGTTGAAGGGTTGTCGGGTAAGATTTGCCTCTTTGCGAATGATACCAAAATCTGCAATAGAGTAGACACCCCGGATGGTGTGAATAACATGAAGAAAGACCTGGCAAAGCTCGAAGAATTATCTGAAATTTGGCAGGTAAAATTTAATGCTAATAAATGCAAGGTCATGCATTTGAGCTGCAAAAACCCAAGAGAACAGTATAGTTTAGGGGATGAAGAAATGGTACAATTTAAAGGGTGAAGAATTAATGCGCACAACAGAAGAGCAGGACTTCGTTGTGATTGTATGTGATGATCTTAAGCTGGTCAAACAGGTGACGGCAAAAGCTAGAAGGATGCTAGGTTGCATAGAGAAAGGTATGGCCATTAGGAAAAAGGAAGTATTGATGCCTCTGTATAAGACTTTGGTGAGATCTCATTTAGAATATTATGAACAATTCTGGAGTTCGCACCTTCAAAAAGATATAAAAAGGATGGAGTCGGTCCAGAGGAAGGCTACTAAAATGATGTGTGGTCTTCATCATAAGGGGATAGACTTAAAGATCTCAATCTATATACTTTGGAGGAAAGTCGGGAGAGGGGAGATATGATAGAGACGTTTAAATACCTACTTAATGTAAATATGCATGAGTCAAGTCTCTTTCATTTGAAAGGAAACTCTGCAATGAGAGGGCATAGGATGAAGTTAAGAGGTGATAGACCAGAGTAATCTAAGGAAATACATTTTTACAGAAAGGGTGGTAGATGCATGGAACAGTCTTCTAGAAGAGGTGGTGGAGACAGAGACTGTGTCGGAATTCAAGAGGGCCTGGGATAGGCTTATGGGATCTCTGAGAGAGAGAAAGAGTTAATGGTTACTGCAGATGGGCCATTTGGCCTTTATGTCATCATGTTTCTCTGTTTTTATGTCCAAATGAAAATAGTTTTAGTTGCTAGAGTAATCAATTTTCAAAAGAACTACATGTCAGAGAGAGAAGAGTTTATTATGCAAAAGACCTTCTTGAACCAACACAATGACATTGATGAGGGAATAAATTGCTAAACCAGTGGGTTAGAGACAATGTCATGAGCTCTGCCCCCAGTGCTACTAGTCCAAAGTGATGATGCAAGATGTCAGTAGGCCTGGATGTTATTCGCAGGAAACCATCCCAACATCATTTATTAAGGAGAGAGGGAAGAATCAGGGTATGAATGGGCACAACCACTGGCCTTCAAGTAGAGAATGACAGAATGACAAATTTCATCACCATTCCAATCTCCGTGAATAACCACAGGAAATAATCCCTTATTATTCTTTAGTGTCTATCTCAACCTCAGTCCTTCTACACCAGCATTCTTTAATGCAAGGCATGAGGGTCAGTGGCTATGCCCATTCATACTCTGATTCTTCCCTCTCTCCTTAAAGAATGACACAGAGATGGAACAGTGATGAATTTTGTCACCATGTCATTCTCTATGCAGGTGTAGGACTGAGGTTGAGACAGACTCTAAAGAATGACACAGGATTGTTTCTAGCAGTTATCCGTGGAGACGGATGGAAACAGTGACAAATTCTATTACCGTGTCATTCTCTGCAATTATTTATTTATTTGGTTCAATTTATATCCCCTCCTCCCCAACGATCTCAGAATGGGTTACAGGGTTGACATGCATAAATACATAGACAAGCGGATTATGAGTTTACATGCTTACAGTAATGTTAGATCATCTTAGGTTGACATATACAGAGAGACAAGTTTAGTTTAGGCATCTTTTCTCTTCAACAACAGCATCACTATACAGTAAACTAGGGCAATGGTATACATTCTCAAATAGGATGACAAAAGATTTTCTAACAATAACAGGTGTATATCTATTTATTTATTTTTTTTTACTTCTCCTTCTCCTTTCCCAGACCCCCCAGTGCCAATTGACTGGGCTTGTCACTAGCAAAAGCAGATAGACGCAAAAAGCAGGTGGACGCATTGATAGTAATATCCCAAGTAATATTTTCCTGGCAGGGACAAGGTTGTGGTCATTTTCTTGAAAATTTCCATTGGATCTTCTTCATCTCACCATCACAGGCACTCCTTCTTCCTCCTTTCATTCCATCAAAATCAAATACCAATAAACAATTCACAAAGTGCATACTATCTGTACAATAAAACAAATGAATTACGGTACCTCTTATTGACTTCTGATCTATTTTTTTTCTTTCTTCTAACTCCTTATAAAGGCCCAAACATTGCCTGGTGATATCACCTTGCACAAATCAGGAGCACAGCATTTAGGCTGCAGCCACGATGTTCCTGATTCTGCTTGCACATGTCTACTTTCAGCACACAAAGTTGCAGGTATGATAGAATAATGGCAGTAGCACATATAAATTTCATAAATAGCTACTAATTGGCTTTAACCAATTATTAGTTATAATTGGTGCCAATTGCTGTTAATTGGCACTAATTAACAATTATATATGCAATTGCCCGTTAGTCATGATTCTAGAAATTGAGCGTGCAAAATCCCTAGGATGCAACTGTTCTTGCAAGTATATATGCATGTTATAGAATACTTCATTTCATATATTCACACTTAATTTTCAAATATATTCTTTATTAAGGTCTCAAATAAATTTCATCCATTCAGAGCGTATATTTTTTTAGTACTGTCCATGAATTGACCTCATAACTAGCCTTCTTCAATGACACACGGAAGTACCACCTAGGACTCAAAAAATCTCATTGTCCTAGGCTTTAAGTACTACTTCCTCACTGGATCATATATTTGCACTTTTATATATAAATACTTAATAAATATTCTTAACGTTTCTTGTAAATAATTTTTTAATTCATTGTGTGATTACTTAGCTTTAATGTGGTCTTCCTTTCAGGGATAGCGGTGCCGACATATTTCACCCGAAAGTTTTTTCAAGGCCACTGATCTCTTATAGAAGCTTCGCGCCATTCCAATAGACCACTTAACCTACTTTCATACTTAACATACTTGCATTTATACTCGCCATTGAGCTATAATAGCAATTACGCATGTGATTACCAAACGAGAGTTCAAGCTTACCCTCAAATACTATATATGGCACCCTAATTTAGGTTAACTGAAGACACCCACATTACGAAGAGCCGCTGAACTGTTCTCAACCCAACCAACAAAGTTGAGACAGTCTCCATCAAGGGCTATATACTTAGTCCAGCAATTTTCTACTTTTTTTCATTCCATATTTTTCCAATGGAACAAAAAAAAAAGTGGAAAATCACTGGACTAAGCATATAGCCCTCAGTGGGGACTGCCCCAAATTTGTTGGTTGGGCTGAGAACTTTTCAGCAGCCCCTTGCATTTGGTCTTTTCCATTTTCATTATTCTTGGTAGTTTATTTTGGGTTTTAATGGCTTTATATTTTCCTATAATCTAGGTCAGGGGCTGGATACTCCTGTAGTGCAAACTTAAGCATGCTTTAGGTGACTTCCTAGGTTAAAAAAATAAATTATATGTTGTATTGGTGGGGGGGGCTCTATCTTTGTAATTTTTATTGATTCTTCTAAAGCTGTGTGTTTGTCGCGGTCATTTCTAAGTAAATATCCCTCATACCATATTTCTATCCTCTGATTTTTAAGTGGATTTTATGTCAAGTTATAAATTCAAATTTGCCCCCTAAGCAAGCACTGGATGCCAGAACATATTGGAGAGATGGGCTATTAAGTAAAATGTTTTGGACCTAATAACTCCACTTTGTATAAAGTTGTTTTCAATTAATTAATTTTAAAAATTAGCTACTGGCTCAATAGTTGTATGTCTCTGAAGCAGCCAAGTAGAAGAGTTAGTACAGAAGGCCATCCCATGGAGTATTCTGTGACAGTTTTACCAGTGTTTGATGGTTTACTTACTGGATAGAAAAATCTCAGGCTTAAGACTCATTTTTTATTCTAAAGCTTGCAGCTAAAATACATTTTCCTTACTTGCATTGAACAAATCAATTTAGAATTTTCTACTGTGTAACTGCACTCTGAGACCTACCTACTGCAAAACATTCTAGTTTCAATTATTCCATGATGTTTTAAACTATCTTAGAAAGCCATGATCATTTTACTATTTCCATTTGCTGCATCTGCACAATCTTTTCTTTTGATTAACTCTTTAAACAAGATTAATTTTTTTTTCTCCCAAGAAATTGACGCTTCCCGCCACCTTACAAAAGGATATATCTGCTCTCAATACTCACTGAAAACATAATGGGCTCCTTTTACTAAGCTGCGATAGCGTTTTTAGCACACGCAAGATTTTAGCGTGCCCGACACGGCTAGAACTAATGCCAGCTCAATGCTGGCGTTAAGGACTAGCGCAGTGTTATTCAACCTTTTTACACCTATGGACTGGCAGAAATAAAATAATTATTCTGTGGACCGACATCGGTCCGTGGACCAGCGGTTGAAAAACACTGGGCTAAGTCATGGGCCAGACCCGCCCATCTTTACCCAATCTCCATCCAAGACCCCGCCCTCATAATAGTACTAATTGTAACACTATTTTTTCCATTCATTTTTCACAGATACACAATATAATCTTATTAACAACACATAATGGTTAACCACAAAATTAAACTACACAAAGCACACTGACAGTAGATGTAATTTCTCAAAATTGACATAATTCAATCACTAAATTAAAAAATAAAATCATTCCCCCCTACCTTTGTTGTCTCCCTCCCTCCATGCTATGCCTTACCTTCTGGCCTGCTCCCACCTGGCCATTTTATGCCGCCCCAGGTATTATCTTCAGGCCGGCTCTCTCTTCCTCACAAATGCAGTGCACAAAGCTGTGGGCAGCAGCTCCTTGTGCGTCCCGTGCCTCATCTGGAAGCCTTCCCTCTGACGTTGCAACGTCAGAGAGAAAGCTTCTGGTTCAGGCACAGGATGCGCGTAGGAGCCACTGCCGTGGCTTTATGCACTGAATCAGTGAAGAAGAGGGAGCTGGCTCGAAGATAACGCCGCATCAATCGCACCGTGGACCGGCCGTTGAAGAACACTGTTTTGGGCCTGATGCACGTGCTGGCCCTGTGGACCGGCAGGAAATTTCTCTGGACCGGCACCGGTCCACGGACCAGTGGTTGAAGAACACTGGACTAGCGCATGCTAAAACCGCTATCTCAGCTTAGTAAAAGGAGCCCAAGGTGTATTAACAGTCCACAATGGGATTAAAATGAAAAAATTAGCATTGACTTGAAACTATGTTATAAAACCTCCTAAGTATCTTCTGGATTTTACATTTAGATGTACCATCTAAAATAATCAAATTAGTGGAAGATTAAAATTTATATCTGAAGGGTGTATTTAATAAATAAAAAGTTTTAATCTCATTTCAATGAAACGAAACTGAGCAACTGTGGTGAGCCACAATCTTTTAATAACTTACCACAAGTTCCATGGAAAAATAAACATACAAAAGCGCAACCATTCCATTTTGACCAGATATGTGCCTAAAAAATGATTTGAATTATAATTTATTGATGAAAGTGGATTTTAGATAGAACATAGAATTGAGACACTCAGGTCAGGACATCTCAAATTCTGCTACAATTTGAGAAAAGGATCTGCTGGCTTACTTAAGAACATAAGAATTGCCGCTGCTGGGTCAGACCAGTGGTCCATCATGCCCAGCAATCTGCTCACGCGGCGGCCATTAGGTCAAAGACCAGTGCCCTGAGACTAGCCTTATCTGCGTACGTTCTGGTTCAGCAGGAACTTGTCTAACTTTGTCTTGAATCCCTGGAGGGTGTTTTCCCCTATAACAGCCTCCGGAAGAGCGTTCCAGTTTTCTACCCCTCTCTGGGTGAAGAAGAACTTCCTTACGTTTGTATGGAATCTATCCCCATTTAACTTTAGAGAGTGTCCTCTCGTCCTCCCTACCTTGGAGAGGGTGAACCACCTGTCTTTATCTACTAAGTCTATTCCCTTCATTATCTTGAACGTTTCGATCATGTCCCCCTCTCAGTCTCCTCTTTTCAAGGGAGAAGAGGCCCAGTTTCTCTAATCTCTCATTGTACGGCAACTCCTCCAGCCCCTTTACCATTTTAGTCGCTCTTCTCTGGACGCTTCCGAGTAGTACTGTGTCCTTAACATTGTAAACCGTCCAGATACATGTGATGGGCGGTATATCAAGCCTTAAATAAACTTGAAACTTAAACTTGAAACATGTACGACAACCAGTGCTGAACGCAGTATTCCAGGTGGGGGCGTACCATGGCCCGGTACAGCGGCATGATAAGGCATGATAACCTTCTCCGATCAGCAAAGTAAGGCAGCAGCATCCATTTTGCAAATGTCAATGTCTACCATACCAGGTGAGGATCAAAGTGCAAAACTACCAGACAAACACAAAAGAAGACCCGCTGTCCATGTCGAGTCAGAGAATAAAGGTTTTTTCAAGATTTTGGATAGCCCTTGGTGCTTCTTTTGTGTTTTACAATACCAATGGATGCAACTTGGTAACATACATATAAGAACATAAGAATAGCCATACTAGGTCAGACCAATGGTCCATCTAGCCTAGTATCATATGTCCAAAAGTGCCCAACCTAGGTCACAAGTACTAGGCAGAATCCCAAATAGTACCAAGATTCCATGCTACTGATCCCAGCACAAGCAGTGGCTTCCCCCATATCTAGCCCAATAGCAGGCTACAGACTTTCCCTCCAGGGACTTGTCCAAACCTTTTTTAAACCCAGTTACAAGGGAGTACTGAAAAGTTCTCAGCCCACCAAGAAGAGAATGGTGTGGATATGGTTCAATCAGTTTCTGAAAATTGGCATTTAGCGAAATAAGATAATACTCTTTTTAGTCACAGTGGCAAAATAACGCTCAGAATATAGGAAGCTGGTTGGTTGGGCTGAGACCTTTTCAGCACCCCCTTGTACGCTACCTGCTGTAACCATAATCTCTGTCAATGAGTTTAAGAGCTTAACTATTCGTTGAATGAAAATTATTTATTCCTGTTTGTTTTAAAAATGTTACCATGTAACTTCATTGAGTGTTTCCTAGTCTTTGTACTTTTTAAAAGAGTAAAAAAAAAAGAAAGATTCACTTTTACCTGATCTACATTAGTGTTTCTCAACTTCTTTAAGCCAAGTACCCCCTAAGTCTAACAAATATCAATCGAGTATCCCCACCCAGGCTCCACCCCCAGTCCTGCCCAGGCTCCACCCAAGACCCACCCAAGTTCCGCCCCTGACCCCACCTCCATAATAATAGTACTAATACAAATGCAATTTCTTCCATCCATTTCTCATATGTAGTACACACAATATAATCTTATTAATACACTAGTCTTTAAGCCCGTTACATTAACGGGTGCTAGAAAGCAGCCCCCTTTCCCTCTCCCCCTCCAGTTCCTCCCTAACTGTCTCTCCGTAGCCCCCCTTCTGTCTTCCCCCCCCTAAGCAAAATGATCTGCCTCCCAGCACACCCCTCCCCCCGAAGCAGCCCCCTTTCCCTCTACCCCTCCAATTCCTCCCTGACAGTGTCTCCGTGGTCCCCCTTCTGTCTCCCCTCCCAAGCAAAGCTGTCTGCCTCCCAGCACACCCCTCCCCCCCAAATCAGACCCCTTTCCCTCTACCCCTCCAATTCCTCCCTGACTGTCTCTCCGTGGCCCCCCATTTTGTCTCCCCCCAAGCAAAGCTATCTACCTCCCAGCACACCCCTCCCCCAAAGCAGACCCCTTTCCCTCTGGCCCTCCAGTTCCTCCCTGACTATGTCTCCGTGGCCCCCCCTTCTGTCTCCCCCCCCAAGCAAAGCTGTCTGCCTCCAAGCACACCCCTCCCCCAAAGCAGGCCCCTTTCCCTCTCCCGCTCCAGTTCCTCCCTGTCTCTCTGTGGTCCCCCTTCAGTCTCCCCCCCAAGCAAAGCTGTCTGCCTCCAAGCACAGCCCTTCCTAAAAGCTGGCCCCTTTCCCTCTCCAGCTCCAGTTCCTCCCTGTCTCTCCGTGGCCCCCCTTCTGTCTCTCCCCCAAGCAAAGCTGTGTGCCTCCAAGCACACCCTTACCCCAAAGCAGGCCCCTTTCCCTCTCCAGCTCCAGTTCCTCCCTGTCTCTCCGTGGCCCCCCCTTCTGTCTCCCCCCCCAAGCAAAGCTGTGTGCCTCCAAGCACACCCTTACCCCAAAGCAGGCCCCTTTCCCTCTTCCTCTTCCTTCTTCCCAGTTCCTCCCTGTCTCTTCGTGGCTCACGCGATTTTCTCTTCTCGCGGTCTGGCCAGCTCCCCTAGTCCCTTGCCGCCGCCACCCCCTTCCCTTCCCGCGGTCGACAAACCTCTTGCCTCCAGCAGCCGCCGCAGCACTGTAAACATGCTGCTTCGCGGCCTCTACTGCCCCGATTTGCTCTTCCGTGTCCCTGATGAGGTCATCAGAGAAACGGAAGAGCAAATGAAGGCAGTAGAGGCCGCGAAGCAGCGTGTTTACAGTGCTGCGGCGGCTGCTGGAGGCAAGAGTTTTGTCGACCGCGGGAAGGGAAGGGGGTGGCGGCGGCGGCAAAGGACTAAGGTAGCCGGCCAGACCGTGACAAGGGTGGGCTGAGAGGAACCCGGGACCGTTGCAGAGGCTCGTTGCACAGTGTAAATACAGTTGCTCAGTGTGAGGCTTCATTTGCTCTTCCGGGTCTGCATTATGACTCCTCAACGCGCCATCTAGCGCATGCACAGTCTTGCGGCCACATCCCAACAGAAAAAGGATCAGGGAACACGTTTCGCTACTGTGCATGCGCGGGCTAGCATTTTATTATTTAAGATAATGGTAACCACAAAATTTTTTTAAAAACCCAAAAAACGTGGAGGGGCATAATAAAAAAAAGCGTCTAAGTCACCTTTTGGCCTAAGTCCTTAAACTTTCAACGCAAAAGCAGGGAAAGCGTCCATAACCAAACCAAACGTCCTTGTTTTGATTATGGCCTTCCTCTGCCTAAACATCCAATCACCACTACATCTAAAAGTACACCCACACTACTTCTACACTTTTCAGCCATAATGAAACAAAAAAACATCTAAGCCACAAATGTCCAACAGAAGGGCTTTTAGGCGAAGGAGGAGCCAGTCCTTCATCTAAAAGCTGGATTCTGTAACCGGTGTCTGTCAAAAACAACACCGGTTACAGAAAACCCCCCCACACACACAATGATCCAGGCAGAGGGTGCCCAAGCCCTCTTGCCATGTTGAATCACGACCCCCCCCCCCCTGACAACATCGGAGCAAGAGGGAGCCCAAGCCCTCTTGCCCCGGCCAACCGCGGCACCCCTGACATATCGGGGCAAGAGTAAGCCCAAGCCTTCTTGCCCCGCTGATTAACATCGGGCCAGGAGAGAGCCCAAGCTCTCCTGGCTCCGGCGACACCCCCCCCCCGCCGCTACTTGAATGGGCCAGGAGGGAGCCCAAGCCCTCCTGGCCCTGGTGACCCCCTCGCCGTTACTCATTCGGGCCAGGAGGGAGACCAAACCCTCCAGGCCCCGGCGACCCCCTACCCCCACCCCACACTACATTACGGGCAGGAGGGATCCCAGGCCCTCCCCCAATGACCGCCCCCCCCCGAACCCCCGATTGCCCCCCCCCAGCCGACCCCACGACCCCCCCACCCCCCTTCCCCGTACCTTGTTTCATGTGGCCGGACAGACGGGTGCCAAACCCGCCTGTCCGGCAGGCAGCCAACGGCAGAATAGGGCCGGATTGGCCCAGCCGTCCCAAAGCCCCATCCACAGGTGGGGCCTAAGGTGCCTGGGCCAATCAGAATAGGCCCGGGAGCCTTAGGCCCCTCCCGGGGGCGGGTTGGGCCCATGTGCCTTAGGCCCCACCCCCAGGAGGGGCCTAAGGCTCCCAGGCCTATTCTGATTGGCCCAGGCACCTTAGTCCCCACTTGTGGGCGAGGCTTTGGGATGGCTGGGCCAATCCGGCCCCATTCTGCCATTGGCTGCCTGCCGGACAGGCGGGTTTGGCACCCGTCTGTCCGGCCACCTGAAACAAGGTACGGGGAAGGGGGGTGGGGGTGGGGGTCGGGGGGTCGACCGGGGGGTCGCAGGTCAGCTGGGGGGGTGATCGGGGGTTCTGGGCGGGCGATCATTGGGGGGGGGGGGGGTTGCGTCGAGGGCAGGAGGGCCTGGGATCCCTCCTGCCCATAATGTAGTGCGGGGTGGGGGTAGGGGGTCACCGGGGCCAGGAGGTTTTGGGCTCCCTCCTGGCCCGAATGAGTAGCGGCGGGGGGGGGGGGGTCGCCAGGGCCCGGAGGGTTTGGGCTCCCTCCTGGCCCGAACAAGTAGCGGCGGGGGGGGGGGTCGCCGTGGGCCAGAAGAGGCTGGGCTCTCTCCTGTTCTACTCAATTCGGGGGTCGCCGCGGGCCAGGAGAGCTTGGGCTCTCTCCTGGCCCAATGTTAATTGCGAGGGGGGAGGGTGATGGATCGCGGCAGGAGAGATGCCTCATCTCCCCTACCGCGATGCCATCACTCCTCTACCAGAACTGCCGCGACTCGTGGCAGGAGAGATAGGGCATCTCTCCTGCCACGGGTCACAGCAGTTCGGGTAGAGGAGTGATGGCATTGTGGTAGGGGAAATGAGGCATCTCTCCTGCCGCAATGGTTGCGGTGGGTAGGTTGCCGGGCTGCTGAACTGAAGGCACCAGCGGCCATCAGCTCAGTGGCCCCTTTTTCGGCATTTAGACCTGGTTTGACTACGTCTAAGTCAAAAAGGTCTAAGTGCCAACTAGGCAATCTGTAAATGGTTTGGTTATACCTGTTGTATGCCTAGGTGTAGGTCGGCCCACCTCCCGCCCACTGCCCGCCCTTTCCCCTCCTCTAAACACACCTCTTTTCTCTCTGTGCATTTAGTGGCATTTACATCTAAAAACCAGCTTTGGTTATGGGTACTTGGACGATCAGGCTTTTGGATCGTTCAAGTAGCCATTTAGGACACTTTTTAGACGTGTGGGTTTTTTTTATTATTATTACCCCCAAAGCATACTGAATGCAGAGAAAATCTTAATTATCTTTTATATTTGGTTTTTTTTACAAAGAGGTCAAGGCAGATGACTTTAAAATATGCAATGTCACCTCAATAACAACTATAGAAAAATAGACAAATATAGTGCAAAATATAAACAGCAGATATAAATTCTCAAAACTGACACATTTCGATCACTAAATTGAAAATAAAATCGAGTTAGGTGCCAGTAAGCATTAAAAAAATGTTGGCACTGGTATATTAGGTCAGGGTTTTCTTTGTCCAAACTATCAATAACTGGCCCAATCCACTCCCAAACTCTGCCCCTAATCATGTCTACTTTACAGGTGAAAAACACCCAGTAATACACACTCAGGTAATTCTTATACTTAATGAGTATTGGGAGTTCAGATTTCACCAATTCAAACGAACTGGAATGGAGTGGTGCTCTTCATAATTCCCTTTTATAATTTTTGTTTCTAGTTTATAACTTAATTTTCTTTATAACTTATGTAGTTTAAAATTTAACTTACCTTTTTAGTCCTTCCGGGAAGGGGAACCGGAAGGACTAAAAAGATAAGTTAAATTTTAAACTACATAAGTTATAAAGAAAATTAAGTTATAAACTAGAAACAAAAATTATAAAAGGGAATTATGAAGAGCACCACTCCATTCCAGTTCGTTTGAATTGGTGGAATCTGAACTCCCAATACTCATTAAGTATAAGAATTACCTGAGTGTGTATTACTGGGTGTTTTTCACTATATTGGTGTGTAAACAAAGTTACTTTACAGGTGGGCACCTCGATGTAAATGCACATAAGAATAGTCTTACTGGGTCAGACCAATGGTCCATCAAGCCCAGTAGCCTGTTCTCACGGTGGCCAATCCAGGTCACTAGTACCTGGTCAAAACCCAAGGAGTAGCAATATTCCATGCTACTGATACAGGGCAAGCAGTGGCTTCCCCCTTGGCTTTCTCAATAACAGACTATGGACTTTTCCTCCAGGAACTTGTCCAAACCTTTCTTAAAACCAGCTACGCTATCCGCTTTTACCACATCCTCTGGCAACGTGTTCCAAAGCTTAACTATTCTTTGAGTGAAAAAAAAATTTCCTCCTATTGGTTTTAAAAGTATTTCCCTGTAACTTCATCATACCTACCAAGTTAGGCGCCCACCTGTAAATTATTTTTTTAATTGTTTTTTAATCTTGCTGTTCAATTAACAGTGCTGATTGAACCAATTAAAAAAATTAAGTTAGAAGCCTAGATCAGCTAGACATGCCGATCTAGGTGCCTAACGATAGGCACTTTGTATAGATTTGTAAAAGATTTGTATAAGATTTCAGAGACTGAGGTGAAAAATTCAAAAACACTGGGATCAAATGACTTACCCCAATAAGTACAGGTGTGGCATATCTAAATGGGGGAGGGGGAAGACATCTTAAAATGGCATTTTA
The DNA here is from genome assembly GCF_902459505.1 of Geotrypetes seraphini. Taxonomy (NCBI): domain Eukaryota; kingdom Metazoa; phylum Chordata; class Amphibia; order Gymnophiona; family Dermophiidae; genus Geotrypetes; species Geotrypetes seraphini. The sequence goes on along the minus strand of NC_047095.1, from coordinate 9,773,847 downwards.
AGTGAGTAAAATGTTAGTAATACTATTGGATTGTTGGTTTAATCATTTACTATATTACTATGTTAATTTGGCTTTAAAACTACTGTCTGCCATTGGCTGAATGTTGCCCAGTGAACTTGGCAGAGTGATATGGATGGATAAAGCCAACAAGGATTCCAATGTTCAAGGAAAACATATTTATTGGCAGTATTATCAACAGAATAAAATGAAACAACATAAAAATGCCATTAGAGCATACTTTATATTAAGTTCTGTAGAGAGCAGTCATAACCCAATTTGTTATGCTATTAGTTCAAAAGGTTAACTTTTTGGGGTCAGTCTATCACAGCACAAATTATGCAGCTGAATTATTTACCAGGTACAAACCAATTCAGAGGTATCTCTGATTTACAATTTAGATCTGGGCAAGATGCCAATGAAAGAAGGAACAGCAAATACAAATCAAAGAAGAGCACTAGAAAGAGGGGAAATAAACTTGCACAATTTTAATATCAATTATATTTTTGCAATTTATAGGGAAAAGGGAAGATGATTGTTCTTGAAAATTGCATTGTTTCCCAGGTTTGGACCATCAGCCAGTATACTTTCTAGAGCTTGTCAAGTTTCTTTACATAACTGAATATTACAGGAAAAATTCCTAAAATATACAATTTTAGCAAGTTGAGAGCATTAAAAAATTTGAGCAGCTCATACATTTTAATAAATTAGAAACAAAAAAATAAATGTTTGAATAAATTATAAAAGCAATTGTCTAGCTCATTTACTTATTTTTAGAGTTCTTAAACTCAGCATTTAAATAAAGTAGCAATTCTCCTTATATGGATGACTCCTACTGCAAGACTACCACTAGGGGTCATCAGCACCATTTTGAAACTGGTGCCGGAAGGAGACTGCCTCTGTCCTGGGCTACTAGACTACTGGGCTACTAGGAATTCTATGAGCATCAGAGCTGTTAACGTAACAGCTGGCGTTAAAAATGCTAGTGCAGCTTTGCAAAGGAGGGGGATAAGTGCAGCCACACTATTGGCAGTTGCAACAGTGCACTGCACTAAGAGAATGGGGACTTGTATACTGTCTTTTTTGTCACTTTGGTATTTCCAAAACTGATATTCAAAGCAGTGTGCCCAGGGTCACAAGGAGCAGCACTGGGATTATCTCACAAACTCTGGTTCAGAGGCAGCAACTCAACCAGTGAGCCACAACTCTTCCATGATCTATTTATCACAGCTAGCTATTCCTCCTCTCCACCCCTGTCATGCCCTTTATCCACTACTACCCATATTAAGTAGGTAGCATTTTTTTTGTGTGTATGTGTGTGTGGAGGCGGGAGGGGGGGTTGCTCCACTGGCTGGTTTTAATATCCTTTAGCACAGGTAGACACCAATGTCTACCACACAGTAAAATATGTGCTAGATGCTTATCAGAGCTTAGTGAAAGAACCTCAAATTTATTTATTCTCAATCCAACATCCAAGTCACATATCATTTGATTTAGCTCAATTCTTATTATTTTATAAAACTCTGTAACTCTGTAAATATATATTTTTATGTAAGAAAAAAGGCCTCAGAAACACCTCCTCCGTCCTTGATAATGAATTTGAATCTGACGGGAATGGCGGTGTAATATATTCCTCACTGGCCTCATAACAACATATGAATTGCCACTGCTGGGTCAAACCAGTGGTCCATCATGCCCAGCAATCCGCTCACGCAGCGGCCCTTAGGTCAAAGACCAGTGCCCTGAGACTAGCCTTACCTGCGTACGTTCTGGTTTTACAGATGCATTATTTATTATTTTTAATCTTTTCAAATGTTTTAACCATTCATCTTCAGTATCCAAAATATAAATATGTAATATGTTTCATTTCATTTTAAAATTTGTTTATTAATTTTATATAACATATATAGTTGATACATAGTTTAAGAAAATTTACATAAATTAGCAATACGCTCAGAAAACACCAAGAAACTATACATAAATAACTTAAGACCAACCCCCCCAAATAAGCCCTCCCACCCCACTATCCTGTATGCGTATAAAAGGATCTTGAACTGAAACCAAGTCCAAAAGGGTGCATCTTATGCAAGTATGTTACATTTAAAGAAAATTAACATATGTATCTAGTGGACCCCATGTTTCTTTACATTTTTGAAACTCCCCAGATTTTTCTGATATCTCCAAACTGATAATACTGACACCAGAATGAAAAATTCAAGTAATCCCAATGATTCCAATTTCTCGTTATCATCTGTATTGCAATTCCGGTCATAATTAGTAACAGTTTATCTTTATCTGCTCTAAGTGGATTTTTAGACAAAGAAGTGCTGAAGATAACTGTAGTATAAGACAATGGTAAAGTCACTTTAAGAATAAGCATAATTTTGCTCCAAATAGACCTCCCAAAAACCTTTATTAAAAGGACAATGAAACAAAAGATGATCTAAAGTACCTGCTTCAATTTGACAGTGCCAACTTCTGTTGGAGCGTGTACTATCTAATTTTTGTAGTCTCACCGGAGTCCAAAATATTCTGCATAATAAAAAATAAAGTGTTTGTCTCATTGAAGCAGAAGCAGTACAGTAGACTCTTTTATTCCAAAGCCAGGGCCATATAGCAGGAGATATATTATGGACTCCTTTTACAAAGCCGCGTTAGCGGCTTTATTGCACCATGATGTTTTATCACGGGCTAGTCGAAAAACTACCGCCTGCTCAAGAGGAGGCAGTAGCGGCTTGCGCAGCCGGCGATTTAGCACGCACTATTACAAGCGTTAAACCACTAACGTGGCTTCGTAAAAGGAGCCCTATGTTGTATTTCCGAACTACAGATATCTCGTAGGCCCCCAGTAACTATTTAGGTAGATATTTATTAACTTATACCACGCAGAGGCCTCATGTCCATGAAACGCCACTTGGAAACAGAAAAATGGAAGGCTGTGTTGACCTTTTAAAGTATGCCAATCCGGAATACCTTTTAGAATTGCCTGTTTTAATTGTCACTATTTAAAGTGCTGACTCCAAATGACTGTTTCAATTGGAGAAAATAATTATTCAAAAAGCCACCGTTGTATAATCAATAAATTATATAGGTGTTTGTCTTAGTAAGATTCGCTCTAAAGGCTAACCACTCTAACAAGCCATTTACGGTATTTTTCTCATATGAATGGACCTTCAGACCGCATTCGGTACTAAACTCCCGAATGCTTATGTTCGTCGGTCCAACCTTTATTTACATAAGCATTCGGGAGTTTAGTACCTAATGTGGTCTGAAGGTCCATACATATGAGAAAAATACTGTAAATTAATTGGAGAAAAGACATCAATTTATCTTGATGACAAACATCTTCTAGAGTTCTAACCCCAGCTTGCAACCATGTTTTCCATAGTATTTTTGTTTTCTCCACCATAATTTTAGAATTTAGCCATAAAGACTGGGATTTTGTTTTCATAATAGGAGTTGGGAGTAAATTATCCAATAATTTTAAAGTCTTCCCAGTTGCCTATGCTGATGATATTCAGCTTTTACATCCTTTAGATTCTAATAACCCTCTGGATATCATAGCAATTAACAAGAAGCTCGACCGAGTTCACCAATGGCTGGATACTAATAGATTAGCGCTTAACATTAATAAAACAAATGTGATGCTTTTTCCATGGAAAGATAGTTCTAAACTCATTTATCCTATTTCCATAAAAATTGAACCCCTACAATCAGTTAACAACATTAAAATTTTAGGGGTTATTTTTGATTATAAACTAACTTTCCATGATCACATTAGCGGCATTATTAAAGCAACCTTTTACGGGCTTCGTCAAATCCGCTCTCTTTCACAATTTCCCTGCTCAAAATCTCTTAAGATTCTCATTCACTCCTTGGTGATTTCCAAAATTGATAACATTAGCATTCGCATTCCCGTCACCTGCAACTAAAAGCTAATCACCATCAATCAATAATCACACAACTCAGTTTTATTGGAATAAATATTTGGCCGCAGCTTTATTATCTATCTGAATATTATCTTCACTTACAATACAATCTGTGTCCAAAAACCAACAGATCCCCCAATGCATATTTCACACATCCCCAGGGAGCTATTCGGTGTCGAAACTAGCTCCCGTTAAGTCTTTAAATTTATAACATTCCCCCAAATATGGCCCACGGTGACGCAAGGCCATGCTTCCCCTCCCCTCCCCCCAAACATGACCCACGGTGACACCAGGTCATGCTTCCCCTCCCCCCAAACATGACCCACGGTGACGCCAGGTCATGCTTCCCCTCCCCCCAAACATGACCTACGGTGACGCAAGGTCATGCTTCCCCTCCCCCCAAACATGATCCACTGTGACGCAAGGCCATGCTTCCCCTCGCAGCGGTATCGCATACGAATGTTACATTTATTTATTTATTAACTGCTCATCTCCCAGATCCAACTGGGCCACACCCCATTTTCCGCCCCACCCAAAGCTGCGACCACCTCCCCCCAACCCCATAAGCTCCACCAAATCCACCCAAGTCGACATATAACATGTACATCCCCCACCCCACCCCACAATACTAACACAAAACATAACACCAGCACAAATGGGAGGGAGGGAGGGATAATCTTTTCCTGAAGAGACTACTCTACTGTTCCCCTTTCCTCACAGAGTTCACTCCAAACTGCCACAACATCCAACCAATCACGTGACTGCTCCACCCCATCACCTTAGCAACCTCCCTAATCATTTTTCTTTCTTACAAGCTCTGTCTATTAACCCTTTCTTACTTCCTCTTATAAAATTGTCAATCCTTATTCTACAGACCCTTGATAACACCTCATATATTCCCCTTACCCTCTGTCCCCCCTCCCCCCATCATTCAATAAATATTACCAGCCGGTGACATCAGCTCAGCTAATGTTATATCACACCAGATGAATCTGGTGTTCTTCTTTATTGCAACGCCCTTTATAAGGGAATTGCTCAGAGTAAAATCAGACGTCTACAAATTATCCAAAATGCTTCCATTAAACTCATAACAAAAGCCAGGAAATTTGATCATGTAACTCCCCTTCTTAGGAAGGCGCACTGGCTTCCTGTATCTCACCGGATAACATATAAGTTATGCCTGCTTACTTTCAAATCCCTACTTTATAAAACCCCAGCATTTATTTATAAATTATTAATCCCTTATACTTCCAATAGAACGTTGAGATCTAATGAACAGCATTTGTTGACGATTCCTTCTCTTAAGGTTATTAATACGAGACGGCAATTTATTTGGAATTCTCTTTCTATTTATTTGAGGGAAGAGCACAATCTGGACAAATTTAAGAGTACCTTAAAAACTTTTTTTTTTTTAAAGATGCCTTTGATAACTAATTAGCCAGTTTTCTGACTAATTTTTTTTTGTTGTATAATATTATGGAAATTTTCTGTTTCCCGTGCCTTATGTATTTTCCTTGACTGTTCTGCTTTCTTTTAAATATTTTGTAGTTCACTTACCTTTCCTTCCTTGTGTTTATGGGTTTGTTAAGTTTGTTAATAGTCCTGTAGGACTTAATTATTGTTAAGTATTGTATTGTTCCCTAAATATTGTAATTTTATTATGTTCATCGCTTAGAAATATGATTAAGCAATCAATCAAAAACTTTATTAAACTTGAAACTTGCTTGAAAAATTACCTTTATATATTCTTGGGAGCTTAACACTCAATAAGAGATTAAGACGAAAAGGGGCCATCAATTGACTTTCAAGAATTAACCAATCCAGTAGTTCATCAAATAATTCTGGAAGAATCCAGTACATACCTTGACACAATATATAGGCCTGATGGTATATACGAAAATTAGGAAAATTTATTCCACCCCCCCTGATTTAGATTTCTGTAAAGATGATATAGTAATTCTGGGATTTTTGCCTAACCATCCGCAGCTTCCAGGTCAAATCAAAGTTGAGATGAATTTAAGCTAAGTATAAAATTCATCGTTTGAAACATATTACATATTTATATTTTGGATACTGAAGATGAATGGTTAAAACATTTGAAAAGAGTAAAAATAATAAATAATGCATCTATAAAAGTAGATATGTATTAAGGCCAGTGAGGAATATATTACACCGCAAGGGTGGAGGAGGTGTTTCTGAGGCCTTTTTTCTTACATAAAAATATATATTTACAGAGTTACAGAGTTTTATAAAATAATAAGAATTGAGCTAAATCAAATGATAAGTGACTCAAATGTTAGACTGAGAATTCATGTATTTAAGTCTATCTACTTAAAAGACTTGTGAGACCATCTATAGAGAGAACGTACAGTTTCAAATTTATTTAAGTCATATTGATCATGTGTTATGCCAGGGCTGTCAAATGTCGGTCCTCGAGGGCCACAATCCAGTCAGGTTTTCCCCAATGAATATGCATGAGATCTATTTGCATGCACTGCTTTCATTGTATGCTAATAGATCTCATGCATATTCAATGGGGAAATCCTGTAAACATGACTAGATTGCGTCCCTTGAGGACCGACATTTGACATCCCTATGTTATGTGCATCAATATCATAAAACCTAATATCACAATACAGTATCAGAATAGAACATTTCCCTCCCAAACTTCCCATTTTTCTTTTACCTTCCTCCATTACCTCAATGCAAATAGCCAAGCTTTGGCCAATTTCAGAAACCACAAGTATTTTTATAAGCAACTTATTAACATGTATTTTTATAAAACATCACACAAAAGGCTTCCCCTTTTGTTTTTGCAAAAAAAAAACCAACAAACCCACACAAACTATACTTGTAAAAATGGGGCTGGAGGTTTTGCATAGCTGGTGAAACTCCATCTAATCTCTGGTGGGCTAGTGGCTCATAAAATTCCCATAGCACCAGTGCAAGGTTACATGTAATACAAATGATACCCTGCATGCCAAGTCCCATCCCCGTGTGCCTAGTTCCACCTCTTGAAAAAAAAAAAAAATACTATATGGTTCCTGGATCTCCCAACCATTTCCCACTCTCCCCAACTCTCATTCACCCCAAAGGGATGTCCTGTAGTAAGAGGATGGATTCCTACTTGGTCCTGCTCTATGCTGGCCATCTTGAGTAATGCCAAAGCCAAACCAAAGAACACAAATCCTATAAATCATCAATTCAAATTAAACATAGGAAACATCATAAAGCTATAAAGAAAGAGCAGCCACTCCAGATAGCAATGTCTAAAAAGTGGAGAAAAAAGAGACCTCAGAAGATTTACCCCATGTTTTACTCAGGTGCGCTAACTGATTAGCGCGCACTAATCAAATTAGTGCACTCTAAACGCTAACACGTCCATAGACTAACATGCACGCATTAGCATTTAGTGCACGCTAAATCGATTAGCGCTCTCTAATTGGTTAGCGCACCTTAGTAAAACAGGGCCTTAGTCCCAACAACTCAGTCCAACAGTCCTGTTTAGGGGATAAAGCATAAACACAGAAAAAAAAACTCCACAGAAAAAAACTCCACTTAAACAGCATACAAAATAATCAGAGTAGCAATAAACTTATCTTCATAGCTGTATCCTAGGAACTCTTGAAAAAATTAAATCCAGACCGGTTTAAAAAAAAAAAAATCACCACATAGTTTCCAAATTTAGCTGCCAGAGAAAGTCCTAAACCCGACAGTGGCCTTGTTTCACAAAAGCTATTTCAAGGGCAAGGCATAATCCTCTATCTGGTCTCCGGTCAAAAATAACAAAATCAAGCAAAAATCTCAGTGAAAAAGATTCACAGAAATGTCACCGATATCTTTCTCATCTTGAGTAATGACATCTTCTGACCTACAGCAGTATGGTAGAATGTATTTGTAGTTTTCAAGATTGCTCCACAGGAAGGAATAGAACAGAACAGGTCATTTCTATACCGCATAACCGATAAGTCTGATGAATTTAACAAATAATACAAACTAAAGAAAACTGATCAACTTGCAAACAAATGTGTGTTCAGTTGCTTTTGAAAATGATTGTAAGTCATGGAACTCAATAACAAAGGTTTCAGTTCCTTGTCCCAGAAAGCCGCCTGATAAGAATTGTTCCTAACCTCTACTGAAGAGCATCCTTTTAGTATCATCTGGCGGATGCAGAGAGGTAGAGAAGCCTTAGTTTTTATACTTGTAGTCCCAAGACTAAGATTTGGAGCTCCTTTTTACTAAGGTGCACTAGCGGTTTTAGGGCGCTTAACTACAATGCCGCACGCGCTAAACGCTAACGCCTCCATAGAGCTTGCGTTAGTATTTTTAGTTTAGCGCATGCTAAAAACGCTAGCGCACCTTAGTAAAAGGAGCCCTTGGGCAAGAAAGCTACGCAGGACACTGGTTGCCTTCAATAAGAGTCTCTCCTAAAAGGGGCTTCTGACACCAGGACCAGGACACCAGGACACAATGCATAGGGAGTGACATTTTCTTGATATCTCAAATTGCCACAGTCGGGAACATGCTGAGTTTCCAATCTAGATTACATAACACATGTTGGGCAAAATTTAGCTGCAAGATTTAAATGAGCTAGGAGCTCATATATAGTTAAATTGTTCCTTACCTAGTACATTGGCCTGACTGCCTGACAAAAAGGGATCAAAAGTAATTTTATACATTCCAATTTTTACTGAATAATTGAATTACAATTAATTCTCTTTCTATCTCTGTCTTTCTTTCTCTCTCTAAACTCTTACAGAAGCTCCTTCAGACTTTTGGTCTGGCATTTGCCATTCAATCTAGAAGGTTCTTTTGATAATCCTCAGTGGTTCTTCCAAGAAGTGTATTGCACTTTAAGAGCAATTCTATTCCTTGGTGCTCGTGGTTACGCACCTCTTGCACGTGCAGATGCTCATAAAAATAGCACTTACCCCCCAAATTTTATATATAGTGCCCCAAAATATTGGCACTGACTAGAACAGAATTCAGTGTGATTCTGCAAGATTCACGTACCTTTTATGGAATTGTGCTGAGCACCTTAGGGGCATCCTTTTAGGCCAGCTAAAACCAGGCCTAAATGCCTGTGCCTAAATTGTACATGGATTGGACCTATTCTATAACAATGCACATAGCTTTTAGGAACACCTACGACCCACCTTGATCTTCTGACCATACCTCCTTTTCAAATTCATGCATTGCAACTGGTGCATACTTTTTATGGAATCATGCTTTCCAAGTTGTGTGTATAACTAGTTCCAATTAGCATCAGTTATGAGGTGTTATTTGCCAATTAAAAGTGATGATTAGGCCAATTAATCACTTAAGTCATGCATAAATCTAAGGCGCCGTATACAGAATTTAGGAGCATATAAACAAGCAATCAATGAAAAGAACAGTATTCCCTTTAAAAGACGCAGGAATTAACACTGTTGCACAAACTTAATAATGTAGAGAAAAAGACCTCAGTGCACACAGTACACCCCTCAATTCAGGCAATAACCAATTAGTCGAAAGGGCACACACCAATCGCAGGTCAGAAAAAATCTCCACACATCACCAATTTTGTCAACAGTCCATTCCCATGAACTTTTGGAATTAATAATCCTGGTGCAAAATCAAATCTCTATAACATCCATTTGCATGGGAATAGTTCAATAATCTAACAGATTGTATAACCCCAAAGCTGGTGTTTTCCTCAAACAAGGGAGGCAAAAATTGTTCAAAATCAAATGGGGAGTCCTGTGCTTTGCCAAGTCCCTGGCGTAAACCCCAGCAAGTCTAAACAATTCAGATCAGTTCAGTTCAATTCAATCTTTATAGTGTTCAAAACTCAAAATCACAAAACCCAAAAGGCAAAAAATACCCAAAAAACATTCATAATATTCCAAACATGCCAAAAAATTGAACAAAAACACTTAGCTGGTAAATGCCGCTCTCAGCAACAGCACAGGAGGGCAGGACATGGACGGGGCTCCCACATATATACACAACTTACAAAATACTGTAAGTTATACGCACCTTTGCTGCATGAATGAATGGTATAAAAATAAAACTTAAATGGTTATGTGTGGCCTTGATGTGTCAAATGAAGCTTAGATGGCGACTCCGACTGTGAAGAACTAAAGCTGGTACCGGGCAGACTTGCATGCCCTGTGTCCCATTTATGGCAATTTGGATATTAGGATGAACTGGAGAGGCCTATGATGGAAGCGCCAGCAATTTGGAATGTGAGGACAGTGTCAGGCAAACTGTGACAGTCTGTGTTCTGCAAATGGCAAGATGGTTTAGATAGACTGAAGTGAGATTCGTCAGCAACTCCAGTATTTGGAACCTAAGGACAGTACCGGGCAGATTTCTAACATCTTTGTCCCAGAAATGTCAAAGAAAGACAATTTAATCATGAACTATTCAGGTCTTTAGCTGCCGTCATTTACTATGGGCTCCTTTTACAAAGGTGCTTTAGGGCCTTAACGCATAGAATAGCGCACGCTAAAATGCCACGTGTGCTAGCCGCTACCGCTTCCTTTTAAGCAGGTGGTAATTTTTCGGCTAGAGCACGCTATAGTGCGCGCTAAAAATGCTAGCGCACCTTAGTAAAAGGAGCCCTATGTTACTATGGGGTACGTTAGGTAGATTGTAAGCCTGCCGGGACAGAAAGGGAAAAATGCTTGAGCACCTGAATGTAAATATTGCTTAGCCAACAGCCATTGGCATTGATAGGTGGTATATAAATAACCAATAAACTTGGCATCTTGATTCATTTTCAAAAGACAAACATGCCCCAAAATAGCATAAAGTGGCACTTGGACATTTTATTCACTAAACTGTTTTTAAAAAATCACCATTTTCAAAACCTATTTTCTAGATGGTTTTCTATGCCTTTTGTTAGTAGTTCATCTACATTTGAAAGGGGTTTCTTAGAGGCATGTTTTGGGTAGGGTTTGTATGTTTTGCAGCGATAATCAAACAATTTACAAAACGTCCAGGGCACAATTTGGATGTTTGCGGCTAGACCTGTTTTAATAATGAATAAGTGCCAATAAGGTGCCCAAACTGACCAGCGTGAAAGCATGGCCTCCTCAAACTCCCCCAGTGGTCATTGACCCCCTCCCACCAGCAAAAATCTGAAGGTAACAGTACATACCAGTCTCTATAACAGTTGCAGATGATAGGGCTACTTCTAGTAGAATGGCAAGCAGGTGTTTGGAGTAGCCTGGTAGTCAGTGCAGTGGACTCCAGACAAGGGGACCCAGGCTCACATCCCACTCTAACTAGTACACGGATGGTGGAAGGTGTGAGCCCAACAGAACCCACTCTACTGACATGTAGGTGGTGTTGGGGTGGTATACACCTGTGACATAGCCACGGGTTTGCCAAGGTGGGCCCAGGCCCACTCATTCTTGCATCAGGCCGACCCAGTCTAGCAGCCCTTGAGGCCCCAAAACCTATCAGTGCTGGCATCTTACTCCCCTCTCTCCCTCTTCATCTGTAGCCTGACATTTCTCTACGCCCCACCGCTAGTCTACCTGAAAGGAATCACTACTGGTGACATCTTTAGGCAACCTGTGACAGTTCTGAAGGCTTCCCTCTACTATATCCCTGCCATCAGTGATATCACTTCCTGCTTATTCACGGGTGGAAAAGCAGTAGAGCGAAGCCTGCAGAGCTGGCACAGATTGCCTATAGGAATTGCCACTAGCGGCATTTTTGAGGTATACTGGGGGGGAGGGGTAGCCTTAGAAAGAGACAGTCAGATAATGGGCCACAGGCCCTTGGAGGAACAGATGCTGATTTGGGGCAGAGGAGATGGAATGGAATAGAGAGGGAATGATGGATACGAAGGCTCAGAGGAAGATTTTAAAAAATGTCATGTTTGTATGGAAGGGGGAGGTAACAAGGACCTGCCCAGGTTAAATCTGGGCTCACCCAAAATGACAGGTCTGGCTAAGCCCCTGGTATACACTTGGGTACAGTTAGTTTAGGTGAGTTTTAGAGGGCTCCCCATACAAGGTAAGGAGGTTATGGTAAGATGTGTACTTGGGGCCCCTATATGAAGTTCACTGCAGTGCCCCCCGAGGGACCCATATCTGCCGGGATGTCTATATGGCCAGACTTACTAACATTTCTGGCCCCTCTACATCACAATGGTTTCTTTTGTGCATATTTCATTTGGACTTTTTTTCCCCCAAAAAAATGGTCAAAAAAATATAGACACACTAAAGGTGAACACATCTAGAAAGGTCATTTAAAATTAAACAAACTAATATAGCTATTTTGCAGTTTTGAAAATGGCCATTTTCTCCACCTGATATTTGGACGTACAATACTTGCAAAAATGTCTAAACTTGGCTTAGATGTCATATTGAAAATACCCCTCCACATGAACTGTGTATTTAAGTGGTTGCAGTTTACATCAGCTCCAAATGTTAAGCGTGCCAACACTGGATATGCTAATGGTCTATGACCACTGGGTGCTCAGCTGATATTAGAGAATGTGCTTCTATGATGTGTTATCAGAATGCCCAACTGGAGTTGCCCTGTTATTTTGGCCGCTGACCTCCTTAGGGAATGAAAGCAGTGCTGAACTACCAATTGCCCTGTACCTTTAGCAGACAAATAAAAGGCAGATTTCCATTTGTTGTTATTGTTGTCTGAGCACAAAGGAAAATTACCTTTGATGTCCAATATACTCATATTTTAATTCTGTCTGCCAAATTAGAACGGGTCTAGCTTTAAATAACCCATGTTTAAAACCCTTGAGCAAGCACTGCCCTGCAAAATACAATGACCCATTTTTCCCACTTTATTTCTTGAGTAACAAGCTATCGCTGTGCCATCATTAAAATATTTATGACTTACATGCCATCACTTTACAAAGCATTAAACACGGAAAAGCTGAACTTAAAACAAGAGAGCAGGTCATATGTTAAATAAAACAGACACCAAGGTGCCCAGTGAGATCAGAGAGGTATCAATAGCACAGAATGTCTCATGGTAATGTGGAGTGGAGAGAGTTGGAAACCTCCAAGGAATTATCAGATGATTATGACCCGATCAGACACATTTGTCCACATTTGTCATATTTGTGATTATTTGTCCATGCTTGTTAATGTATCTTGTATGAATGAAACTGCCATTTAAGTTTCAACTGATTGAACATCAAAACTGATTGAACTTTAGGGCTTACGGTGAGGGATTGCTTGAATAAGTATAATTAGTTCCAGAAACTGAAATTTAAGGGGGATCAGTCAAATAATTACTCATTGGCAAGGGAATTGCAAAATGCTTCTGAACTGTAGGGAACAATATTATATCTTACACTGACGGCATCTTTTACAAAGCCGTGCTTGCGGCTGCCCTGCGCTAACGTCCCCGAAGCCCATAGAGATTTAAAGGGCTTCGGGGCTGTTGCCGCGCGGCTTAGTAAAAGAGGCAGTGAATATGCAGTATGAACACTAAGGTGGAATGGATATGCTTAATGTGAATGTTAGAAGTGTGCTCTGACTGGTTGACTGAATCAGGTGGTCCAGATAAATAACAGGGCTGATGCCAAGTCTCTTAGGGCTCCTTTTACTAAACGGTGATAGAGGTTTCTACTGCGGGCCAGTGAGGTAAATACTCCGACACGCATAGCGTTAGTTTCTCAGGAGTACATGAAATGCCATTTGGTATAGACAGATTGTGGAATAAACACAAGTCCATGAAGCAGAGAGAGGCTTGGAAACTCAGTGCCATAAAATCTAAGTAAAATTTGTTGCAATATTAAAGAATTAAATATGAAAAATTATTTGGTTAGACTTGATTAGCCTTTATGGTACTGATGGTCCTAAAAAGTTGGACTCAATATTCAAATGGTCTCACTTTTTTATCACATTAAGGGGGGGTAATTCATCAATGTGCGTAACTATTAAGATGGGATATTTTACCACAAGTCATACAATTTTACCACAGTCCCATTTTATCCAATGATATCTTGTACTAAAGTTGCACAACTTGTGGTAAAATAACCCATCTTAATAGTAACACACATTGATGAATTCTCCCCTAAATCTCTTAACTCACCTCTGTAGTGGCTGAATTATCACTGCATTCAAAAATATCTCCAGGCTACTGTAAGTAGCTGTGTAAAAAACTCTGATGTAGATGACATACTTATTACATTTACTGCATGTGATTCCTAGTCATAACACATTCAAACAACATACACAATTATTTCTTTATGGATCCTCAGAAGGCTGACCAATTATATAACTCTCTGAACATGCAGCACAATCCTTCATTGATCCTTCATTTTCTCATTTTGTCCAATAATTTTTTTTTTTTAATAATCCAAAGAGCATTTATCTTAAAGAAGAAATTGAGAAGCATAGAAATATGATGGCAGAACAAGGCCAAATGGCCTGCTCAGGCTTCTTAAAAAATGGCAATCTGCATATGTGGCTGTTAAATGGGGAGTGGTTAGAGCTACAGCCTCAACACCCTCAGATTGTGGGTTCAAATCCCATGCTTCTCCTTGTGACCCTGGGCAAATCACTTAATCCACCTAAAATATATACAGGATCTGAGAAATATTCAAATAATAATGCAAAAAGGTATTTTGCCAAATCACTTGCCCCAGGTACATTAGGTAGAGTGTGAACCCATCAGGACAGATAGGAAAAAAATGCTTGAATACCTGAATGTAAACCACTTAGGTCCGGATTCTGTATAGGATGCCCGGTCTCAGAAGCCGACAGGCATCCAATACAAAATTGCGCCTAAGCTCGCCTAAAAAGAATCCAATTCTCTAACCAACATCCATGTTACAGATGCCGGTTAGAGAATCGGGTTGCCACTGAGCTTATCACGGCAAGGGACCTCCCTGCCACAATAAGATTAGTGGCCTTGGTCACCCATCACCACCCCAAACAATTGCTAGCAGGAAGGATGCCCAATCCCTCCTGCCAGAACCCCCACCCCCCATAGATCACGGCAGGAGTAATGCCTAATCCCTCATGCTGGAACCACACCCACACCCCCCATAGATTGTGCCTCCCCCACCCATACTAGAACCCCTTCTAACTCCAGTCTAACCCTCCGGACCCCCCTCTATATTTTTTTCGAAGGCTGGCCAACTGGCCCACCTCCATCTGAATAAGGAAGACCTGCCCCTTCCTAGTGCATTCTGAGATATACCGGGGAGGGGCCTAAGGCCTGATTGGCCCAGGTGCTTAATGCCCCACCCATAGGAGGGGCCTCAGGTACCTGGGCCAACCAGGATCTTAGGTTGGCCCATGCCTAAGTCCCCTCTCATGGGCAGGGCCTTAGGCAAATGGGCCAACCTAAGATTCTGGTTGGCCCAGGTACCTAAGGCCTTACCCATGGGAGGGGCCTTAGGCATGGGCCAACCTAAGATTCAGGTGCCCAAGGCACCTCCTATGGGCGGAGATTAAGGTGCCTGGGCCAATCAGGCCTTAGGCCCCTCCCTAGTTCATCCCACAGTGCACTGGGAAGGGGCAGGGCCACCTCATTCAGACAGAGGCGGGCCTACTGGCCAGAGGGAGAGAAGGCCCATCTGGCCGGCCTTTGAAAAAGGTTAGAGGGGGGTCCGGGGGGGTTCAGGTGGGGTTAGGAGGGGTTCTAGTGTGGGGGGTCTCGGTGGGGGGGGCAGTGCGATATTCAGGGTTTAGGGGGTTCTGGCAGAAGGGATTAGGTATATAAACTGTCATGATCTATAGGGAGGGTTGAGGGTTCCGGCAGGAGGGATTGGGCATCCCTCCTGTTGGCGATCTACGGAGGGAGTTTGCCAGGCAGGAGGGACTAGGCATCCCTGCTGATGCGATCTATGGGGAATGGGAGGGGTTCTGGCAGGAGGGATTTGGCATCCCTCCTGCCGGCAATCATTCGGAGGGATGGGGGATGGACGGGTGGCTGCAGCTGCTAAACTTATCACGGTAGGGAGATCCCTTGCCGCAATAAGCTCAGCGGCCACGTTTACTTACAATGCAGGCCTGCATTTTGCTGGCCTACATTGTACACGTTTCCCGCTGGCCTAGGTCTGCCTAAGGCTACTTCCAGGCAAAACCACGCCCATGCCTAGCCTTAAGCGAGTTTAAGTAGGCTTGCACACCTCCCTAGGCTCCCGGAGGTACCTCCAATGTAGGTGGCCTGCCTCGGGAGCTTTTTTTTTTTTAAACCATGTGTCCCTACCACCGCCTACAATCAGGATGCCATTTATAGAATCCGGGCCTTAGGCTATAAGTGGTATACATTATAAGTGCTAAAACAAATAAATAAATGTGAAAGTAATATAAATGTAACTATTCTATAAAGCAGGAACAAGAATAGTCAGAATACCCCTGACTCACCCATGTAAATTTTGTCTTTATTAGGCATGCAGTTTATAGAAGAGAGTTGTAGTAGCTGGTTTTAAAAAATGTTTTGACAAGATCCTGGAGGAAAATTCCATAATCTGCTGTTGAGACAGACATAGGAAAAGCCACTGCTTTCTCTGGATTGGTGGCATGGAATGCTGCTACTATTTGGGGTTTTGCCAGGTACGTGTGACTTGGATTGGCCTCTGTGAAGACAGAATACTGGGCTAGATGGATCATTGGTCTGACCCACTAAGGCTATTCTTATGTTCTTATATGCACAATCTAGCAGATAATGCACTAATTCTATATACTATTTCAAAGGGTGTGTCTCTTTAAGAACTTGCTCCAGTTGTAGTTTTTCAACTATTACAACCGTTCTAACGATCCTAAGTGGCACCACTTAGGGTTCAATATATCTCATGTGTCTAATTGTCTCATGTGTCTCATGTGTCTTATTGTCATTGGATCTTATTTTAAGCTTCTTAAACTTATTTATAAATTTAACTGAAGAAATTAAATATAAATAAAAACAAAAGCAAAAGTATAAGTTAAGCTTATATGCACAATGTCATATTAGTATCAATTAGTACTTGGTATTTATTGCCAATGTAGTGCTTATTAGTTAATTATGTTATATGCATAACTGGCCCTATCCTATAAGAACATAAAAATTGCCACTGCTGGGTCAGACCAATGGTCCATCGTGCCCAGCAGTCCGCTCACGCAGTGACCCTTAGGTCAAAGACCAGTGCCCTAACTGAGTCTAGCCTTACATGTGTACATTCTGGTTCAGCAGGAACTTGTCTAACGTTGTCTTGAATCCCTGGAAGGTGTTTTCCCCTATAACAGCCTCTGGAAGACCATTCCAGATTTCTACCACTCTCTGGGTGAAGAAGAACTTCCTTACATTTGTACGGAATCTATCCCCTTTTAACTTTAGAGCGTGCCCTCGTTCTCTCTACCTTGGAGAGGGTGAACAACCTGTCTTTATCTACTAAGTCTATTCCCTTCATTATCTTCAATGTTTCGATCATGTCTCCTCTTAGTCTCCTCTTTTCAAGGGAGAAGAGGCCCATTTTCTCTAATCTCTTATTGTAGGGCAACTCCTCCAGCCCCTTAACCAATTTAGTCACTCTTCTCTAGACCCTTTTGAATAGTACTGTGTCCTTCATGTACGGCAACCAGTGCTGGACGCAGTATTCCAGGTGGGGGCATTCTATGGCCTGGTACAGAGGCATGATAACCTTCTCCGATCTGTTCATGATCCCCTTCTTAATCATTCCTAGCATTCTGTTCCCCCTTTTCACTACCACCACACATTGTGCAGACAGCTTCATCGACTTGTTGACCAGTACTCCCAAGTCTCTTTCCTGGGGGGTTTCTCCGAGTACTGCACCAGACATCCTGTATTTGTGTATAAGATTTTTGTTACCAACATGCATCACCTTACACTTATCCATGTTAAACCTCATTTGCCATGTCGTGGCCCATTTCTCGAGCATGTTTATGTCATGTTGCAGGTCTTCGCAATCCTTCTGTGTCTTCACTACTCTGAATAACTTTTTATCGTCTGCAAATTTAATCACCTCACTCATCGTACCAATTTCGAGGTCGTTTATAAATATGTTGAACAGCACATGTCCAAACACCGAACCCTGCGGCACTCCACTCATGACGCTTTTCCAGTCCGCTTTTACCCCCACTCTCTGTTTCCTATCCGCCAACCAGTTTTTAATCCACGTATTTCACCCTCGATTCCATGGCTCGCAATTTTTTTGAAGTAGTCGTTCATTTGGGACCTTGTCGAACGCCTTCTGAAAATCCAGATATACAATGTTGACCAAGTCACCCTTGTCTATCTGCCTGTTTACTCCCTCGAAGAAGTACAGCAATTTATAAAATGTGGGGGGGTATAGGCATACAAAGAAGGAAGTGCTAAAGAATCATGGGATATTTGGGATCCTGGCAACAAGCACAACCACATGGCTTTTCCCCAAACAGCTCAAAATGTCCTGTGAAATTTAACCACAGTATACAAGAAACAGGGGCAATTTTCAAAGCAATTTACAGTGGCAAAAAAGCATTTTATTCCTACCAACTGATGCACAGCATTTGGCATGTGCTAATATCCATTAGTGCATGTTAAGTTTTAGTATAAGAGACCCTAAGTGGGCTAAGGCTATTTTTTTACCATAGCCAGAAAAAAATGGCTTTGCAGGGGAAAATTGTATTACTAGCCATGTGCTAATGTTACCCTTAGCTCATGGCCACTAAATAAATTTATCACATGAACCCTTAGGGCTCCTTTTACTAAGCTGCGCTAGCGTTTTTAGCGCACGCAGGACATTACCGCACGCTATACCGTGTGCTACGCTTCTAGAACTAACGCCAGCTCAATGCTGGCATTAAGGTCTAGCGTGCGTGGCAATATAGCGCGCGCTATTCCACGCGTTAAAGCCCTAACGCAGCTTAGTAAAAGGAGCTTTAATGATGCCCATTTTGTAGGTGGTAAGGGCTCAACACAGTATCTATGCGCTAATCAGCACACGCTAATGTAGCTGTGCTAACTGGTTAGTGCAAGAACACACGCTCTTCTTCTCAGACACACCGTCTCCCCCCACAAAAATATTTTTAGTACACGGTTAGAGTACAGAGGTTTGGGAGTTATCACAGGATGCCTGAGCGTGTCCCCCAGTACACAATTTTAAACTGCTTTATGAGGGGGTGCTGAAAAGTTCTCAGCCCAACCAACTTCCTAAATTCCAAGCACTATTTTGCCATTATAGCTAAAAAGAGTGTTATTTTATTTTGCAAAGTGCCAGTTTGCAAAAATCACGATGCTATATTTTGACATTGTTTCAGATCATTGATTGAATCATGTCAATGAAAAGTGTGGAATTTTAAAGTGTGGCACTCCAAGCCGTCATGAAGCTCCTATTCCTGCAGAAGAAACTCCAAAGGAAATCCATGAATGTGACAAATGCTCATGAGTGACAAATGCCCATCATACTCCACCGTAAAGAAGTGGCGTGCAAACTTTCAGCGTGGAGATTTTGAAATCGAAAATGCAGCAAGGTCTGGGAGGCTTCAGTGACAATTCCTGAAATTGCTTACCATGCTGGTGCCAACCTTTTGGAATGACTAATCACGTGGTTAACCCATTATCGTCCTGAGACAAAGCAATATTCCATGCAATAGCAGCACTCAGGTTCTCCAAGGCAAGGGAAATTCAATACTCAAAAGTCAACAGGTCATGGCCACGGTGTTTTGGGATCAGGAAGGTGTTGTAATGACTGACTATCTTCCAAGGGGGCAAACAGTTAATGCAGAATACTACTGTAACTTGCTGTGCCAATTAAAGGAGGCATTGAAAGAAAAAAAGAAGAGGGAAGTTGCAGAAAGGAATCCTCTTTTTGCAAGACAATGCACCTGCTCACAAGGCTGGCAAAACGATGGATGTTTTGACACAGTTGGGGTTTCTGTGCAAAGACTATCCACCCTACTCATCAGATCTTGCTCCTTCTGACTATTTTCTGTTTCCACCCTAAGAAGAGTTTGCAAGGGTGACAGTTTTCGAGTGATTCAGAGGTAATTGCAGTAGCAGAGCAGTATTTCAGTGACCAGACATCAGAATATTTTTTGGGAACGGTTATAGAAACATTAAACATGATGTGCCAAGTGTGTTGAACTTAGAGGTGAATATGTGGAATAACTTTTCATGTCCCTTCTTGGTTGAACTGAGAACTTTTCAGCACCCCCTCGTAGACGCACATTAGTATCTAATACAACTTAGTAAAAGGGCCCCTTAGTACATGCTAATGTCCTTTAGCACCAGCTAAACATTAGTGAAAGGGCCCCTTAATTTTAACCAAACTAAAGGAGGCATCTCTGGGGCATGTGTAGATGGATGGATAGGTATGCATGTCTGTTCCACATTCTAAATCATCACATGTATTCTTCCACCAAAATTCTACAAATACAGGAGACCATAGTCACTTTGTACATGCTACAAATCTGAAGCAAAAGCATACTTGCACTTACTGAATGACACGGCGACAAAATTCATCACCGTTCTCATCCCCACGGATAACCACGGGAAACCATCTCCATGTTATCCTTTAAGGAGAGAGGGAAGAATTCGAGTATGAATGGGCACAACCACTGACCCTCAAAAGCCTTGAACTGAAGAATGCTGGTGGAGAACGACTGAGGTTGAGATAGACACCAAAGAATGACACAGGATTGTTTCCCGTGGTTATCAGGGGGGGACGGGAACAGTGATGAATTTTGGGTGTCAGGTCAAATGTGCGCCGGGACAAAGGCACGCCCAGACAATTGAGCGCAGCGTACACTGCCGCGCCGCTCTAAATTACTGTTTTTAGCGCTCCGACAGGGGTGTGTGTGGGGGGAACCCCCCCACTTTACTTAATAGAGATTGCGCCGTGTTGTGGGGGCGTTGTGGGGGGTGTGGGGGGTTGTAACCCCCCACATTTTACTGTAAACTTCACTTTTTCCCTGTTTTTAGGGAAAAAGTTCAGTTTACAGTAAAATGTGGAGGGTTACAACCCCCCAAACCCCTCATAACGCCGGCGTGATGTCTATTAAGTAAACTGGGGGGGTTCCCCAACAAAACCCCATGCCGGAGCCCCTAAAAACTGTAATTTAGAGCGGCGCGGCGGCGCACGCTGCGCTCAATTGTCGGCGTGCGCTTTTGTCTTTCGCCGCCATTGTCTATGAACCAAATTTTGTTACCGCGTCAGTCACTGCAGAACCCACAGGCAAACATTAGATGCAGGGTTTGTCCACATGCGGACAACATAAGAATTGCTTCTCATATGGCTTGTAATGGATACCAGTGGTTATTTCCCATATTTTCGTGATATTGACCTATACCTTGCACTTCTCATTGTCCCAAGACATTTTGAATTGCTGTGATTACTTTAACTTTGGAGATTTAGAACTCAATAAAAATGTTAAATATCATTGTCTTGATTCTTTGTGTATTCAATTATTAATTCTGTAAACCTTTCCCATTTCTAATCAGATGGTGCTATTTAGCTTTGCTAATCACACATTAATGTTATCTCCATAATGGGATCTTTTTGTTCCTGAGAACAATGAAAAACAATCCACAGCTGTAAAGCAGAAATAACATGCAGTCAATTGACATGTTTTTGAATATACATTATCAGCTTTAAGAATATGAGGAGGGTAGGGCTGGAGTTTTGACAGATTGAATAATAAAATGAACTTGACTACGATAAGTCTCACGTAAGGAAACAGAAGAATAAAGCAATTTCCTAAGTTATTAAATGCTTTCCATGGAGAAATGTCATTACATACTTGAGTTATACTGGTATATAATTATGGGGGCATCACATATAACAGTGTTCTTCCATTTAAAAAAAAAAAAAAATCCAGAAGTTAATAGAGAAAATTATTTCCTGCCATATTTCCTAATTGCAAGTCCAGAGTCTGACTGATGAAATTTAAACAATAATTCACAGAATCGGCTCTGGTTGCCTTACTCCGTGGTATATCATTTCAATTTAGTGGCGGCCTGAAAAACAGATATAGTAGCATTATCATGATTATTTCATCAATGTATTTCTTTTACTGGCAAATACAGTTATAGGATTCTGTGCTCATAAAGCTATATTGGAGCTCAGATATCAACTGCTCTTACGGCAATGACCCAAATTATAAAGTTTCTTTAAACTGATGTGTGTATGATAAATCATAAATCATTAACACTGTTAAAGTACAGACAAAAGTATGGTCATGTAAGAGACCATAACAAGGACTCAAAGGGCCTGATATTCAGCAGACGGTGGGCCATTTCTGATGACTGGTATTGAACCAGCTCATCAGCATTTCTTATACACATGGACATGTATTTTCACACCCAACACATCGACCAATTAAAATGCTGCCAATGTATAGAGCCTTGGTAGATAATGAGGCCCTCAACTGCACAGATCTTCCTCAGTATTTCTCCCCTTCAGATACCTTTTCAATCCCTCTGCCTCCGATGACCTCAAACCTCTCCTTCTTAAGAACATAAGAATAGCCTTACATGGGTCAGACCAATGGTCCATCAAGCTCAGTATCCCGTTCTCACAGTGGCCAATCCAGGTCACTAGTACCTGGCCAAAACACAAGGAGTAGCAATAGTCCATGCTACCGATACAGGGCAAGCAGTGGCTTCCCCCCTGTCTTTCTTAATAACAGACTATGGACTTTTCCTCCAGGAACTTGTCCAAATCTTTCTTAAATCCAGCTACGCTATCCGCTCTTACCACATCCTCTGGCAACGCATTCCAGAGCTTAATTATTCTCTGAGTAAAAAAAATTTCCTCCTATTGGTATTAAAAATATTTCTCTGTAACTTCATCGAGTGTCCCCCTAGTCTTTGTAATTTTTGACAAGGTGGAAAATCGATCCACTTGTACCCATTCTACTCCACTCAGGATTTTGTAGACTTCAATCATATCTCCCCTCAACCATCTCTTTTCCAAGCTGAAGAGTCCAAACTGTTTTAGTCTTTCCTCATACGAGAGGAGTTCCATCCCCTTTACCATCTTGGTCGCTCTTCTTTGAACCTTTTCTAGCACCACTATATCTTTCTTGAGATAAGGAGACCAGAACTGAATGCAATACTCCAGATGAGGTCGCACCATGAAGTGATACTGGGGCATTATAACATTCTTAGTCTTGTTAACCATCCCTTTAATAATTCCTAGCATCCTATTTGCTTTTTTGGCCGCTGCCACTGCACATTGGGCAGAAGATTTAAACGTGTTGTCACGATGACACCTAGATCTTTTTCTTGGGCATTAACCCCCAAGGTGGACCCTAGCATCCGGTAACTGCGATTCAGATTATTCTTCCCAATGTGCATCACTTTGCATTTGTGCACATTAAATTTCATCTGCCATTTGGACACCCAGTCTTACCTTACTTAGATGGCTGGCCAGAGGGATGCCTACTCCCTCCAGTCAGCAGGCCTGCCTCTTCAAAATGACAGGCCTTCCCTTCCCCGGTCCATCATGGGATTCACCAGAGAGAGGGCCTTAGGCTCTGATTAACCACTGTGCCACACTCTCCCCTATCTTAACACCACCATATTTTTTTTTTAATATCTATTTGATTTGCATGATTTCAATCTGATCACTAATATTCATAGTCAGTCCTGTATATTTTTAAATTTTACAGTTCATTTTATTTGTAATGCATCATTCAGGTGGATTCTTCCAGTAACAAATATGAGGGTAATGGCGAAGTGTCATCCTTTGTCCAGGCTACTGGATCCAAAGCAAATTAATGGTTAATTTGAAGAGTAAGGTAAACTCATTTAAATCATTAATCTATTATAGCTATTAATGTGCATTGTAAGCCATCTTCAACAGCTAAAATATTCTTGACATTAAAAGAAATGAAGAGAGGGAGCAAGATGAGGCTACCACAATTTCCCAAGAGATGGGAAGCTTCTCTGAAATATGAATAAATCACAATTGCGTAAGGGAAGTTTTAACTTCAATAGAGGAAGGAAAAAATAAGCAGCAGATAATATTCCTTTTCTATCAGCTGCAGAACGGTAAAGACAAAAATGGGTAGCAGCCTAAGAAGTATCTTATAGACTAGCATTTCTGTTTTCAGCTCAGTTTTTTTATGCTAATAGGCTCATTATCTTTCAGGGAGAAAATATAAGGATGCAATGAAAATTGCATAAAGTGATGTGTTTCTAATTAGAGTTTGGAGGGTAGGTTTGCAGTACATTTTTTTTTATATGATTTAGCTGTATCCTTATTCTCAGTACAGTACTCCCCTGAAATTCACGGGGGTTCCGTTCCAGGACCCCCCCCCCCCCCCCCCCGCAAATTTTGAAAAACTGCAAATGTGTTTTTTAGGCAGGGGAGACAGGAGAGGGCAGCTAGAGCGCCGGCAGGTGAAGGAAATCACTCGCGGTCTGCTCTGACCGCCTCTTCCTGTAGTAAAGTTGGGCTACACCAATCAGGAGCTGCTTTGATACGCAGCTCCTGATTGGTGTAGCCCAACTTTAGTACAGGAAGAGGCAGTCAGAGCAGACCGTGAATGACCGGGTCCGTGATTCGTGAACTGCGAATTCGTGGGGGAACACTCTATATGCAATAGCGGTTCTCCTTTGGTTCATCAGTTTGCAGCTGTCTCAAATACAGTGGACAGAGCTGAGATTTTACATCCTATTACAAAGTTGTTGTTTTTCTTTTCTTCATTTGGCCTATGTGACTTCAAAGTGTTAAAACAGAAGAGCCACAGACTTGGAGCTTAAGTATTTATATTTTGTGGGAAGGCTGACTGTACAATCCAACAATTTCTCTTCCTTTCTGGTGAATTTGTCTGGACTAATCGTTGCATCCACAAAATTTAGCTATAGACGAGGAGGTAGCACAGAGGATATTGCCAAGAGGCAGCTAGACTTTATGGGTTAAATTTTATATATGGTGCCCAAAAAATCAGCACCCAAATAGTGCTATTCTATAAGCCGCACTTACCCCCCTCTTTTACTAAAGTGTGCTAACTAATTAGCATGCACTAATCAAATTAGCGCACACTAAATGCTAACGCGTCCATAGAATAAATGCATGCATTAGCATTTAGCGCACGCTAAATCGATTAGCATACGCTAATCGGTTAGCGTACCTTAGTAAAAGAGGGGATGAGGGGGTGCTGGGTGGCTCTTAGCCTGGGTTGGGTTCTTGAAAATGAGCTGCCAGTTTGCCATGGTGCGGCTGACCACTTCAGGCTGCTTACCGGTGCTTCTTCCTTTGATTGGACCTCTTGTGTTTACTTCTGTTCTGGATTCTTGTCTTTTACTTCATAGAGCATGTGTTTGTTGCGCTTTGGCTATACTGTTTGCTCCAATAAAGATATTTTTTTTTTTTTAAAAAGAGGGCCTTAGGGTCCTTTTACTAAGGCGTGTGCTAAAAATTAGCGTGCACTAAATGCTAACGCATGCCAACGCGCCCATAGGATATAATGGACATGTACACATTAGCGTTTAGCACATGCTAATTTGTAGTGTGCGCTAAGATGTACTAGCGCGCCTTAATAAAAGGACCCCTTAAAGTTAGGTGCAGTGTATAGAATAGTGCTATTCCCAAGAACTATGGGTGGGTCAGGGCGCTGGTCTTTGACCGGACAGTTGACCGCGTAAGCGGACTGCTGGGCACGATGGACCACTGGTCTGACCCAGCAGCAGCAATTCTTATGTTCTTATGTCAAGGGAGTTACTTTAAGGGCTCCTTCTACTAAGGTGCGCTAGCGGTTTTAGCATGCGCGCTAGACGCTAATGCCACCATTGAGCTGGCGTTAGTTCTTGGCACATAGCGTGCGCTAAAAACGCTAGCGCCCCTTAGTAAAAGGAGCCCTAAGTTACACACATAATAATAGAATAAGGGCTTTTGCGCCAAAATGGATGCATTTTCCCTGGTGCAAATGGCCATACCTAAATTTAGTTGTGGATACCCACAGCCTGCCCATTTCCAGACCCCTTTTTTGTCTTGCATATAAAATTTAGACGTATATCCCACACCTAGCTTTACACACGTAACTTGTAATTGATTTCAATTAGCACCAATAATTTCTTGTTAAAATGTCAATTACCTGTACTAATTAGTTTGTTATTCAATTAAATTGTGTGCATAATTTGAGTACGATATCAAAATTGAGTGCACAATTTTTAGTGTTTTTTAATAGTATCTGTTCACGGCCGATATCCAACAGTTGAATAAATTTAGATGAAAACAACTGTCTTAAAATTCATTTATTTACTAATCTAAGGTATGCATGAAACTGCTGTATTTAGATGCTAACATTTAAACCTACTAAAGACCTGGTATAAATGTGCAAGCCTATATTTAGACATGCTAATATTGATTTATGCTAGTATTCTATAAAAGTGTTTGTATGCACATGTGTTCTTATTGAATATATTGCGCCTTGAAGCACAAGTTAATGGCGGAATAGAAATCTCTAATGTAATGTAATGTAATATACCCGCTGCCCACACAAATATGGTGCCTCAATTGAGCCCATACTCACAGAATTGTCCCCTAATATCTTTTCAGTAACAGCAATTTAGACTCAGTACCAGAAATGTTGTGAAGTAATACAAAACCCTGCAAAAAGTCATTCAGGACCTACATCAAATACACTATGCCAGCACTAACTTCCAAACTCACACAGTAAAGGCCATACTTAGAAAAAAGCAGCACTATAAATGCACATTTATTGGGAAAATTGAACTAACCAAATTGTTCCAGATTGCACACCTAGAAAATCCATGTTAACAGAATATCTGGCCTCAGTCACATACGTGGAGGGGCATAATCGAAAGGGACGTCTAAGTCCGTGTTCGTCTAAGTCGCAAGTCATCCAAAGTCAAAAACAGCCTAGGACACATTTTCGTAAAGTACGTCCAAAATTTTTTTTGTTTTGAAAATCGTCTAACTATACGTCCTGCCGATCTGATCGTCCAAGTCGCTAAAACGTCCATCTTTATACCACATTTTCATCTAACTTTTCGTCCAAGTCAAAAATGTCTAGAACAAGCCCTGTTGGACGTGCAAAGTGATAGACTGAACACCCACCCAGACATGCTACCTAAATAGTGGGGTACCTTACAGGGCACTGCTGTGAACTTCACAAAAAGGGTGCCATGTCTTCTCCTCAGTACAACTCCCTTGGTGAGCCCCCCAAACCATCTCCAGAATCCCCTAGACTCACTTATCTACCATCCTAATAGCCCTTATGGCTGCAGGAGCCACTTATATGCCAGTAAAAAAGGGTTTTGGGGGTGTATAGGGCAGTGCACATGTTTAGGTATCAATGCAGTGATTACAGGGGCTTATGGGCATGGGTCCTCCTCTTCATGAGTCCCTAACCCACCCTCAAGATGGCTTAAGCTGCCTCTGTGCTGGACGACTAGGTTTTCCTATGCCAGACTGCCAAGTGATGATGGTCTGGAGGCTGAATTTTAAAGGTGTGATTAATATTTTTATGGGGGGGGGATTGTTGATCACTGGGGTAGTGTGTGGGGGTCTGTTTTATGTGTTTGCAGTGCTTATCTAGTGACTTTAGGTGGGTTTTTTGTGACTTAGACCATGTTTTACATGGTCTAAGTCACAACGTCCAAGTTCCGTCGCTCTTGGCCTGTATAACTTTCGGTTATACATGCTGTACGAATAAGTCTAAGCCGGCCCACGTCCCGCCCAACTCCCGCCCTCAACACTCCTCCAGAAACACCCCATTTAGCTTTGGTTGTTCAGCGGCACTATGAAAGCCTAGGTTGTTTAGAAATACATCCAAAACCCATTTTTATTAACGGCACTTGGACGTATTTGGGCAATGTTCGTCCAAGTGCCAACTTAGGCTTGTTTTTGGACGTTTTTCTTTTTCGATTATGAGCCCCGTAGAGCATAGATAGGTTCCTGACCATAAACTACTACTATTAATTATTTCTATAGCACTACCAGATGTTTGCAGCACTGTACAGAGTCACAAAAAGAAAGTCCCTGCTCAAAAGAGCTTACAATCTAAACAGACAAGATAGACAAACAGGATGTCATGGATACAGCTAAGGGGAAGGGTTAATTTGCTGACTGGGTTGGTTGGCAGTGGGGAGTAGGGATATGGATTGAAGGTTATATCAAAAAGGTGGGTTTTCAGTCTGCTTTTAAACAAGAATATACCGAATAAGAAACCACAAACTTAAAATAGAAATATGTAGGCAAAAATTAAACTGAAATACCAAGAAGCCAGTGTCGGCATGTAGTACAGCACCAGATGCATTTTCTCCTGTACTATGCAAAATATTAAAAAAAAAAAAAGATATCAGGGCAAGCATTAAGGAGTTACAACAAAACAATTGCCCTGAGTGCCAGACCAGAGAGACCCCCAAAGCTTGCCTGAAGCTGAAGCTAGTGAGCATTGGGGGTCCCCTCTCAGATTTCTGCTCTGGGATCCAACTGTGCCTAACATCAGCTCTGACATATGCATTCCAAAACTTGGCATAATCCAATCGTTAAATAGAAATGAAGATTCTTAATTCTACCATTGTTGTCTGGCCTTTTTAGTTTTCTAATTGTATAGGTCCTAGTATATGGTTTCTACTTCCTTCTGCCATGTCCAGCATCTGTCCTCTGTGTCCATAAGAACATGAGAATAGCCTCACTGGGTCATACCAATGGTCCATCAAGTCCAGTAGCCCGTTCTCACAGTGGTCAATCCAGGTCACTAGTACCTGGCCAAAACCCAAGGTGTAGCATTATTCCATACTACCAATACAGGGTAAGCAGTGGCTTTCCCCTTGTCTTTCTCAATAACAGACTAGATTTTTCCTCCAGGAACTTGTCCAAACCTTTTTTAAAACCAGCTACGCTATCCATTCTTACCACAGCCTCTGGCAATGCGTTAAGAGCCTAACTATTTTCTGAGTGAAAAAAATTTCCTCCTATTGGTTTTAAAAGTATTTTCCTGTAACTTCATCGAGTGTCCCTTTGTAATTTTTGATGGAGCGAAAAATTGATCCACTTGTACCCATTCGACTCCACTCAGGATACTGTAGACAAAAGGCACAGAATACAATAAGACCAATTCAAAGGTACAGCTTGGAAGTGGTGGGATTTGAACCCACACCTCCAAAGAGACTGGAATCTTAATCCAGTGCCTTAGACCGCTCGACCACACTCCGCTTGTCCACATCTCTGCTCTGTGTCATGAACCCCCCTCTTTGTCCAGCAACTCTTTTTCATTGAGCATTTCCTCTCTTTACCTCTGTCCCTGTCTTTCTATTCACCCCTTTCCTGATGATCCAGCATCTCCTATCATTAACTGCCAGAATGGAGCAGGGAAAGGAGTTATTTACAATGTCCAATGTGACACAGACAAGAGGACATAGACTGAAGCTGAGGGGGGACAGGTCCAGGACAAATATCAGGAAGTTCTGTTTCATGCAGCGAGTGGTGAACACCTGGAATGCTCTCCCAGAGGAAGTAATTGCAGAATCCACCATTCTAGGATTTAAGGGTAATCTAGATGCACATCTCCTTAAGAGTGGCATAGAGTGATACAGGTAAGGGTAAATTAGATGCATATCTCCCTTGAGAAGCATACAGTGATATAAGGACTAAAACTATGTATCTGTTGTAGAGGGAAGTAAAAGCCTCAGAAATTGGAACAATATATCTCATTCAGAGACACACCAACTGCTATATAGGGAGCTATTTTGTGTAAGGTTGAGGGTGGGTGAAGGTGAAGGGCAAAGTGCAATAAGCTGCTCAAATGAAAAACCCCTGACACAGTGGCTCATAGTGCCACAAAACGCTGGCTGCATTGGACGAGAGAAGCAACAACTCTTATTGCCACTAGCTTATTGGAGATATCTGAAAGTATTTTTTGGCGTGACTAAAAAAAAACAAAAACGACAATCCTATCGAGGATGTCAACTGTGTTTGAGATAAGTTTTCTGTTTTATTTATTGTTTTGATGTCCTGGATGTTGGCGACTTGATCCTATGTGTTATGTATGATCTGGATTAACATTTTACTTAAATCAGTATAGATATGTGACTGTAAGAAAATGTATTTTTGATACAAGAAGATTATCTAAATGAAAGAAGATTACTTAAATGGAAGGAGATTATTTAAACGAAAACTATGAAGATTATCTAAACATTTATAGATTGAGTTATAAACTGAGGAGGGAGGTTTGTATGACAATGATTGAAGCTGGAATATATAGCAAAAGAAACTCGGATATGTGAAATATCAATAGTATAATGTGCCACACTTTCACAAGATATATATATTGATGTCACAAATAAGTGTAGGCAGTGCTGCTTTAGTTTAAGGGAATGTATATTTCAGAAAAACGGAGGAAAAAGCCTCAGACAAATGCCCTCCCACCACCACAATGGCGGATAAAGGTGGTTGGGTGGTAACCTCATTGGCAGAAAACCTCCATTGCACTCCCTGTTAAATAAACTATAAGCAGGGCTGTCTATGCAATTGATAGATGAAAAAAACTTTCAACTTATCTATGATCAGTACACCAACGATGGCCAGCGTTTCACCAACTTGCTGCCTCAGGGTGTAACAAAATCCGATCAAGCTAGGGCCAGAAAAGAAAATTAAATCAAAACTGGACTTATGCATAACTTCAAACAAGTTTAAAGAAGCCACTTTGACATACCTTTTAACCGGGACGAGAACGTCTCCTCTGAGGGCATTTGATCAAAAAGATGGCCACATCACGACTGTACAGGGTTAAAAGCTCCCGGGAGATGACGTCAAAACCCGGAAGTGGTTGTTCAGTAAAAATGCTGATCAAGCTACTGACTCGCAGGGGATCAGTGTTACTACGTTGCTGATCACTGTGATTATCAAAGGGAAACTAAATGCAGCTGTGGTTCTCGAGGGACTGCAAAGGCTGTGTTGTCTTCCAAAAATGACATTACATTGACTTAGAAAATTACATTCTGTTAAGAATCTATATCTAATCCTAATAGTTTATTTGAAAAAAATGTTTTTATATATATGGAAATTTTTTTATATATATATGAAAATTTTTATTTATTTTATTTAGTATTTCTTATAATTTTTTGCTTTCACTTGATTTTTGTGATGTTTCTTGTATTTTTCAATTATATTAATAAAACCGTTAAAGAACTGTTCCAAGTTGTCTAAGTGTGTATGTCAAAATGAATCACTCATTCTAATTAGTGCTCACCAGCAACGCAGAACCATGGACTAACAATCCCAGAATGACGAAAAGGAGAGAAGAAGAGAAATATGTAAATGACTGGAGTTACAAAAATATACTCCATTCAAGTCTCAAATTCAACCCGTTAA
Organism: Geotrypetes seraphini; assembly: GCF_902459505.1. Taxonomy (NCBI): domain Eukaryota; kingdom Metazoa; phylum Chordata; class Amphibia; order Gymnophiona; family Dermophiidae; genus Geotrypetes; species Geotrypetes seraphini. Next base: position 9,742,674 of record NC_047095.1, on the reverse strand, counting down.
GTTCTTCACTGTTCAATTTGTGGATCCATGTTTGTTCTGCCCTTAACAGTCGCTGCTGTCGGTCTGTATGGCTTGCGTATATATGGTCAATGGCACAACACTGTAGGTCCGTGAATAAATGATTGTGCTCTAGACAGTGAGTGACCATAGGGGCCTGAAGTCTTTTGTTACGGATACAGCTTTTATGCTCGATAGCCCGTGTTTTGAAAGGGCGGGTTGTTTGACCCATGTAGATCATGGGGCAAGGGCAAATGAAAATGTACAAAATGTACAAAAGTGGAAGTGCATGTAGTAGCATGTTTTAACTTGAACATTTGACCTGTATTTGGGTGAATAAAAAAAGTCTGTAAGTTCCCGTGTGACAGTACAAATAGAACAACTTCCACATTTAAGGTGGCCTGCTGGTTGAGCAGTGATTGGGTGTGAATCCATAATATCAGATGGACTTAATAGTTCTTTGAAATTTTTTTGACGAGAGTAAGCCATCCTTAAATGAGTGTCACTGAAGGTTGGATGCAATTCCATTATTTCCCAATGGCGTCTTAGAATCCTTGTGATACTGTTAATGTTAGGAGAATATTCAAGTACACACGTGACAATGTTATCCACTGTTTCATTGTCTTTTTCTTTTTCTCTGGGCAGAAATAGAAGATCTCTATTTAAGAACTTGGCCCTTTTGTAAGCTTTTTTCAGTACTGTTGTTTTTTCAGTCTGTGTTTCAGACGAGTATATAATTGTTTGCTCTTTAATTTGTAGTCTGCAGTATCTGCAGATAGCCTTTGCAGTTCCTCGAGAACCACGGCTGCATTTAGTTTCCCTTTGATAATCACAGTGATCAGCAACGCAGTAACACTGATCCCCTGCGAGTCAGTAGCTTGATCAGCATTTTTACTGAACAACCACTTCCGGGTTTTGACGTCATCTCCCGGGAGCTTTTAACCCCGTACAGTCGTGATGTGGCCATCTTTTTGATCAGAGGAGACGTTCTCGTCCCGGTTAAAAGGTATGTCAAAGTGGCTTCTTTAAACTTGTTTGAAGTTATGCATAAGTCCAGTTTTGATTTAATTTTCTTTTCTGGCCCTAGCTTGATCGGATTTTGTTACACCCTGAGGCAGCAAGTTGGTGAAACGCTGGCCATCGTCGGTGTACCGATCATAGATAAGTTGAAAGTTTTTTTCATCTATCAATTGCATAGACAGCCCTGCTTATAGTTTATTTAACAGGGAGTGCAATGGAGGTTTTCTGCCAATGAGGTTACCACCCAACCACCTTTATCCACCATTGTGGTGGTGGGAGGGCATTTGTCTGAGGCTTTTTCCTCCGTTTTTCTGAAATATACATTCCCTTAAACCAAAGCAGCACTGCCTACACTTATTTGTGACATCAATATATATATCTTGTGAAAGTGTGGCACATTATATTAATGATTGAAGCTGGAGCCATGTTGGCGTGTCTCTGAATGAGGTATATTGCTCCAATTTCTGAGGCTTTTCCTTCCCTCTACAATAGATACATATTAAGAACAGTAATACGAATAAGAATATTAAACTGGGAGTCATTAATAGAAAGCAGATACTTAAATGTAACACAAAGGGCTTTTTTGTGGGTTTGATACTAGTTTACTGACCACATAATATGTAGAGAGAGTTTATCAGTACATTCATTAGTCGTACACATGTTCACATTTGCATATCACTTGCACATCGAGAGAATTTCTCTTCGATTTTTGCTCTGACAAAATGATATAAGTAGAATCCCATGATTTTGGAACATGCATGGATTGAATTTGATTGGAGATTGATTCACATGGACTTTTAAGTATTAAATATAGAAAAAGAGAATATATTCATCACTCACATATTTTACTTTTTATTCCTATCTTTGCACTTTAGCACTTTGCACGTTACTTTTGTCATTTGATATTTTGTTTAGGGATGGGGCTTTTTGAGTCACTATCCCCTATATTTTTCCCTTTCAGGGTTTTTCACCATGCACTGTAATCACAGACGAGACAAATGATGTATGTGGCAAAGCTTATTTAGGTTTGCTTAAAAACCTGGTGCTGGTCACCTATGAGCTTTTGTCCGGGGCCGGGAAAGGTTATCAATATCGCAATTGAGCCCATACTGAAGTGTCTCATATTTATTTATTTATTTATTTAACTGCCTAGCAACTCTCATTGGTGGTTTTGATTGTTGGCTGCTGGTTAATACCCTTTGAGTGTTTAATATAGGGTTCTGCCATTATATTTTTGTTGTTAAGAATCCCAGACATGTCAGATACAATGCAGCTGATGTTCTTATTTGACATTTGATATAATTATCAAGCTATGGTTACATAACTTATAGCATCTGCAATACACATTTTCTAATTGTAGCCTGAAGACCTTGTTGGACTAGCACAAAACCGACTTTTTGGGGATTTGTAATTCATCAAGTCACTAGGACTCACACACACACAGTAGATGTAGCAGTAATCTTCCGGAAAGACCCAGAGGTTGAGAAATGCAACGTTCAATAATATGACAAGGTCAGTATGAGCTGGGACCAGCCTATCAAAGGATATAGATCAAAATCAAAGATCTTCATACAATGACCTTTGAACTCAATATGTACTGCTTTATCACCTCCTGCTCCATCAGGTTCAGAAATATGGTGAGTTGATGGCACAGGTGAAAAAACTGCTGTCCGCAGTCTTTCTATATAAGTAGTGAATGGTGGGCCTTCTCCAGCTCTTGGTCTGACTCACTTCTATAGGTATACTCTCTGCACATCCTCCTCCAGAATTCACCAGCCTCTAGGACAGGGATTCTCAACCCAGTTCTCAGGACAAACATATCTGCAACAAATATATATAAGATAGATTTGCACCAAATGGAGGTAGTGCATGTACTGTATTCATTGTGAATATCCTGAAAACCTTATTAGCTAGATGTAGCCCAAGGACTGGGTTGTGAACCTCTGCTCTAGGATAAAGTCCGCTATGTGGGTGTGTTTATATAAGGGATGTTTATATAGAGTGAAGGAAGCAAGAGATATGATTTGCGAGTGTGAACTGTTGGGGTAGTTGTGTTAGGTTCATATAGCCCGACAGCACCTTAGCAAAGGAAGAAGGATGCTGATAATTCAACTCGACCTCTCTGCCGCATTTGACCTGGTTGACCACACCATACTTCTTCAGATATTAGAAGCTATAGGGATCTCAGGCGGAGTATACAACTGGTTCCAAGGATTCCTAAAAACAAGAACATACAGAGTAAAAACAAAGGATCTCATATCGGAGTCCTGGACAAATCCCTGCGGAGTACCTCAAGGCTCCCAACTATCACCCATACTCTTCAATCTTTTCATTTCCTCCCTTGGCACCCTGTTAGACAAACTCGAAATAACCTCATTCAGCTATGCAGACGATATTACCATACTCCTCCCTTTTGACTCACAAAACCCCACTACAACAGATAACCTGGTAAAAACTCTAGAAGCAGTGGAAAATTGGATGTCAGAACACAAACTGAAGCTCAACCCAGATAAGACTAAATTCCTACTGCTTGAACAGGACAAAACCCCTTCTACAACCGAACTAGAAATAAAAACCACCAAATACCCCAAACAGCCCGCTCTCAAACTCCTTGGAGTAACATTAGACAGACGTTGCACTCTTCAATTGCAAATCAACAAAATCACACAAAAAGCATTCTTCACCATGCGCAACCTTCGCAAAATCAGAAAATTCTTTGACAAAGAACATTACAGACTCGTAGTCCAATCCCTAGTCCTAAGTCTAATGGACTATTGCAATATTCTCTACCTTCCTTGTCCCACCTACTTAATAAAACAACTACAGACCGTGCAAAACACTGCCCTCAGACTGATCTATTCCCTTGGAAAATTTGACCACATCACCAACGCCTTCCTAGATTCACACTGGCTTCCAATACAAGCCCGCATCCAATTCAAACTCTACTGCATATTATTCAAAACATTAAACGGAACGGCACCCACCTACCTAAACAACCGCCTAAACAGGAACCTCTCATCCAGACAGAGGAGAACCCAATCCCCCTTCTCCCACCCCCCTTTTAAAGGAACCAAGCGCAAAAAGATGTACGACAACCTACTAGCAACACATGCAGCTAAATTGGACCCCTCAATCACCAACTTACTGACAGCATCAACTGACATCAAAGCTTTCCGAAAAGAAATCAAAACACTGCTATTTAAGAAATTCATCCAAATGTACTAACCCCTTTTTCTTTTCCCCTCTCTCTCCCTCCCAGTATCTTCCCTTCAAAATTGTTTCAGACCTAACACTTTTAATTGTATTCATCTTCCTGGAAACGTCTAGCTATCTTCTTGTTGTATTAGGCCCAATGTCTTTAATTGTATCCCTCATCCTGGAAATGTCCAGTTATCTTTTGATGTAATCCGCTTAGAACTGCAAGGTACAGGCGGAATAGAAGTCATTAATGTAATGTAATATGTAATTATCCAGTTTGTGGATATGAAGGGTTTGGGTTTATGTATTGTAATATTTTTTATATTATTTTAGATGTTTGTATGTAATTTTTTTGTGTATGTTATTTTTGCGCTCCACACTGATAAAGGCAGAATATAAAAAAACAAACTAACTTCTTAAGTATGTTTAAAACTCATAGGCTGAGCTCAATGCTTTGCTTATAAATACTAGTCCTTGAGGTTATTTGATTCTTTAGCCAGTCCTCTGCCCTCATCTAGTCGCCATAATGTTAAGACTGAGGAGTTGTCCTTCTTAGGGCTAACTAACTACAGTCCCTTTCCCTACCTGTTGTTTACCTAAGTGTGCTTTATCTTAAATTATTGTAGTTCAGTCCCACTTCCCTATTTGTGTCCAGTTAGTATATGTGTTTATATTTAAATCTACTAACATGATACTGTATTGTACAATATTTTAATACTAATTGGTTTTGTTTCTTTTAAAGTTTACTTTTTATTATTGCTGTACACCACTTAGAAATTTGAATAAGCGGTATATCAATTTTTTAATAAACTTGAAACTTGAGTTCTAAATGATCAGTCGGCCATTGTGACTGAAGTACACCAAACACAAATACATTTGGTTTAATGTCCTTTTGTGGATAGGCTTGATTATTAGTAAATAGGCCTCATCACAAGCAAGGGACACTTGGGAAATAATGCATATTAACATGCACTTCAGCTTGATAAATAGACACCAATGCCTTCCTGTGATCGAACCATATTCTTATTATATTCTGAAGGCATCAAAATACATTTTTACCAAGAACTTTTATCCACATCCCCTTCATTTTTTCCAAGTTAATAGTGGCATGGCAAGCACAAATCTAAGAGCAGCTAATTATTGTCATCGAAAGTGTTTTAACAGTATATACAATACAAGGCAAACTTCTCTGACACTTTCACTATCCAATTCAGAGTCGCATATGACAAAATAATTTGAGGGCTCTAACTTGTAAAGACTTTTCTTACTTCTTCTTTGTCTAAAGCATACAACGGAATCTCTAGGGACAGCAGTTGGAAATCACAAACTCTGCAAAAACCAATGATTCTTCCAAGATATGCTTGACCAAGCTTCTTGTAGTACAGGATAGGTTTTACTTCAAGAGAATCCAGAAGACAGAGTGAAGGTTGAATTCTCAGTGGGATTCTTTATCTCTGAGCAGATTTGATCATTTTTTTTCTTCTTTGTAGTGTCTAGACAACTTGAGCTCAAGCTGATCAGATCTTTCACCAGGAGAATTTTTTTTTTTTTCTTCGCTGTTTATGAACTGCAGCCGCTTGCTGGTTTACCTCTAGGGCAAGAAAGAACAGTACAACTGGATGTGTTAAGCCCACTGTGCCTCAGCAGCTTTGTTGGCAATGGAAAGAAGGGCACCGCCATTAGGTGATGCGGCCCAAGCACTCATCCATTGCATAAGTTTCAGATTCAGTATTTCAAAGCCATAGGTATCTTTCCACTCATTACTATTGTTAAGATTGTCGTTCTTGATGACTTAATAATTAGTTAGCATAGCTACATCACCACACACTGCCCAATTAGTGCAGGATTCGCATGTGAGCCCTTAGGTCCTGATTCTATAAGTGGAACTTAGATTGATGGTGTCTAGACGATTTCCGTGTGGAAGTTAAATTTAAAAAAAAAATTGGTTTAATTTGTGTGATAATTTTCTCATTTTTCTTGGAGTCATTTTAATAAAAATACACGGAGAGTGCAGTTATTTATTAAGTTTTATTAGGATTTTTATATACCGCCTATCAAGGTTATCTAAGCGGTTTTACAATCAGGTACTCAAGCATTTTCCCTATCTGTCCCTGTGGGCTCACAATCTATCTAATGTACCTGGGGCTATGGAGGATTAAGTGACTTGCCCAGGGTCACAAGGAGCAGTGCGGGGTTTGAACCCTCAACCCCAGGGTGCCGAGGCGGTAGCTTCAACCACTGCGCCACACACTCATCCTTCTATAAAATCTTGCTGCTATAAGAGATTCCTTGAGAAAACTTTCTCTTTTCAGGCCGCTAAAATGAATATATGGCTCAGAAAAATGATGTTATAAGCTTCTTCTTATTTAGATTTTAGGAAATTACTAAAGACTCAATTATTTAATAGGCTGACATCGTAATGGTTTCGTCTTTTCTCTTATTTCAACCATGTTGCATTTTATTCTTATGTTTCTTACCTGCATGGTTTGTACTTTTATCTTGATCAATTTTATTGATATGTTTGTACCTTTATTCTGATAAATTTTATTGAAATGTATGTACTGCCTTTTGTTGTATTTTATCGAGATTTTTATTGAAAATGTATGTATTGTTTTTTTCTTCATGCTGTGAGCCGCTTAGAACCTCTCCGGTATGGCATATAAATAAATAATAATAATAATTATTATTATTATAATTGAAAATGCCATTAAACGCCAACTAAAAAAGATTTAAAAATAATCAAAAGGCGTCATCTATACTGGAAAACTAGGGAAGTCTCTTCTTTTCAAAATTACTGAGCTTGGTGAAGTTACAGGGAAATACTTTTAAAACCAATAGGAGGAATTTTTTTTTTCACTCAGAAAATAGTTAAGCTCTGGAACGCTTTGCCAAAGGATGTGGTAAGAGCGGATAGTGTAGCTGGTTTTAAGAAAGGTTTGGACAAGCTCCTGGAGGAAAAGTCCATAGTCTGTTATTGAGAAAGACATGGGGGAAGCCACTGCTTGCCCTGTATTGGTAGCATGGAATATTGCTACACCTTGGGTTTTGGCCAGGTACTAGTGACCTGGATTGGCCACCGTGAGAATGGGCTACTGGGCTTCATGGACCATTGCTCTGACCCAGTAAGGCTATTCTTATGTTCTTAAGTGGTTCAGTTGTGAGAAAATTTCATCAGCTGTGCTTTACACCTTGAGACTCGCTTTCTTTTTTTTTTCCTTTTCTTCTTTCCTTTTGTTCCCTTTTTATTAGGGTTTCTAGATGATTTTGATTTTATGTTTTTAATTTATGTTTTCTAATTGGGACCATCTTCATCTGTCATTAATAAAGACATTGTTTGGAGCTTATAGATCTGTTTTGGGTTTGTTTGTTTTGTTTCTTGGGGGGAGGGAGGTATTGTTTTGCTGTGCTGTTCCTGCAGTTATTTTTTTTTTTTTTTTAACTATGTCCCTGTTTTCTGAAATGGTTCTGGTCACAACACTGGAATGAGGGAGTTCATTCACAGACAAAAGGGAGCAATGATGGAAGGTGGTGAGCTGAAGTTACAGTGGTAGCAGTAAATACATGAGGAAGCAAATCCTTTCCTCTACAATTTAGCATTTCTTACTTGGCACAAAAACACTGATGCCAGTTCAACTACCCTGACTTCTGAGTAATGGGAACATAAAATCATTACCGTCAACACTTGTCTGACAAAGGTTACTCTAATAGAGAATTACAACAGTCACCTTGAAGAAAGAAAAAAAAAAGTCATTTCAACTGATTTGACTTTTTTGAGCTAACAGCTTTAGTTCTTATTTTAAATGTACAAAACAAACAAGTTAAACAGATCTGGAAATCTCATAAAAAATGTATCACCTCTTTGGTTGATATGCAATTCTTGCTTGAGGAGGCGGATTATTATTAGCTCTTACACATCACAAGGATGAGCAGTTACAAAGGAAAACTATTCCAGAATTAATGTTGGAGACTATAAGAAGCACCTTTATTTGTCAGCTTGTTATCCATTGTCTTCTCCTCCAGCTTCCTAGTTCTGTCATTATCAGTATATACACACACACACAAAGAAAACCCCAGTTATTCCACAGTAAAAAGGGAGTTCCAAAAAAAAGCAAAAAAGCTGTGGAATAAATGTTCTTGATGCAAGTGTGAGTTAGGTTCTTGTAAGATACACACTCACCCACATAGAAGAGCAATCTCAATAAAGTTTATTGGCAACAGTATAATCTCGTTATAACAGACTTCAAGGGGCCTGGAAAAACAGTCCATTATATCCAGAGTTGCATTTTTAAAAAACTTTATTTAGGTCAACTTGAAACAACGTACAATCAATGAACAACAGTCACTGCACAAGCATAACAAAACTCAGCAAAACATTGGTATGGCACGAAATGATTGAAAAAACCAGAACACTAAAAGCATTATGTCATACTGTATTGGAAAGAAAAATACTCTGTCATTTTCTTCTGGGCTGCATTTTGATACTATATCACCAGAACGCCTGCATGTTCTTTATAGCCGAACAAAACTACAGCTAAAAGCGGCTCTGGGGACCAAATTGTTTGCCCGTTATATGCGAAAGTCCGTTATATGCGAATCCGCTAGAGGCGGTGATTTTCTGCATGTTCATAAAGGCACACGGCCGAACCTGCATGTTCATAAAGGCACCAGCGGACCTCGTCTGCTATAAATGATATTCCGTTATAAGCTACTTCATTATAACAAGATTATACTGTATATGTAGGATACAAATTCATCCATATGAAGCAATAATAGTGCGGACCCAACACGGTCTGTGTTTCAGCTGTAATAGCCTTCCTCAGGGGTCCCGAGCATTGGGTGCATGATGATTATGAACACAAGTATGAATGAAAATGGTTTCTGCAAAACTCCTCTCTTCTAAATGAGCCTTTGGGCGTAGTGAACAGCAACTGCATTGCAAGTCATTATCAACAGTTTAGTGGAGTCCAAAGGCAGAGCCAACCTGCTGTTAAATCTACTGTATCACTGTTGATTTATTAATTATGTGAATTATACTTGTAATTCACTGTATATGAACAGTTCTTTATTTTGTTTGTTTGTTACTCGCATTGAACTGCAAGGTATTGTGGAAAAGAAATAAAATTTTATGTTATGTTCTTGCAGGCTTACGTGAAGGAAGCAGAATCTGTGAGCTTAGACTACCTTACTCGCTGCACTCATTTAACCTGGTACTGTTACTGGAACATGGTGATTGGGGGGAGTATGCTATGGGGGTATCTATTTTTGAAGCCAGTCACAATCTAGATATTGACACTTAATCTGGGTATAACATGCAGAGCCCTCAAGATACAGTCGTGCTCTCAGCCAACTTTTGCATTGTTGCCCCTCATCCCCTCCTACCACCTGTGATCCAATATCTCCCTGTGTCTCAAGTCTCCCTCTCCTGCTAGACCAGGCGAAGCACTGACTCAGGGCCAAAATCCCAGTCCAGTATCCCTCTAGAAGTCTGAAAGTAGACAACTGGAATTTTGGCCCCCTTTATCACTGGTGCCCTGGGACAGGGCCACACTTGGTCCACAGGTTGAGCCGGCCCTGATAACAATGATATTCAGCACCCCAGATAACTGTCCAGACACTTAGGGCTCCTTTTGCTAAGGTGTGCTAGTGTTTTTAGCGCATGCACAAAATTACCGCACGCTAAACCACGCGGTATGCTTCTAGAATAACGCCAGCTCAATGCTGGGGTTAAGGCCTAGCGCGCATGGCAATTTAGCGCACGCTATTCCGTGCGTTAAGGCCCTAACGCACCTTTGTATAAGGAGCCCTTACTGTGTTAAAATTATCCAGACACCAGTGCTGAATGTACCCAGGATCTACTTTGGACTTCCCTGGTGCTGTCCAGATAGCAGCAAGGCAGTCTGCAGAGATTCTCTATATTATCTGGAATGGCCCACTCGGGGGCACGTATCTGGGTAGCACAGTGGAGAGTGTGTGGTGCAGTGTTAGAGCAAAAGCCCCAGTACCCTGAGGTTGTGGGTTCAAATCCCGACCTTGGGTTCAAATCCCGACCTTCTGACCTTGGGCAAGTCACTTAATTCCCCAGTGCCCCAGGTACATTAGATAGAGTGTGATCCCATCAGGGCAGATAGGGAAAAATGCTTGAGTACCTGAATAATTTGTAATCCGCATAGAATTGTAGGATATGCAGAATATAAATAAATACTATCCGCGTGAGAGCTGCTGAATATACAGAGTGAAGAAAAAAAAAAGTAACCCCTAGAGTATTTTTGACATTTTCTCGCAGCCACTTTGAATTTCAATGAGAAATTTAAGTACTTCTTTAGTCATCATACGTATGTTTTACTATTAAACAACATTTAATTATCTTAAACTATGTTGATGTTACTGATACGTTAGCATTACTACCCAGCAATTTTTTTGTGTCACAAATGTTCAAGCTAAAACACACTAATTTGTCATTCAAATAGTACAATTAATAATGTGTCTGAATTTTACAGTCACTGTAAGTGCCCAAAGTATCCACCCCAAGCTTCAACACAGGCCTTCAATCACTTTGGGATGATCTTAACAGCTTTGTCGATTGGTCTCTGTGACAGGCTTTCCCAGATCGTCTGCAGCGCTTCCTTGAGTTCAGCGAATGATTACAGCTTTGGGTGGCGCTTGTGATAGGCCTCCATCACTATGACATTATCAGGGGTAGGGTTGACAGATTTTTCAATCAGAAAATCCTGTTTCATTTGTGGAAAATGGCTTTTAATAAAATTCCGCAACTGTATACATGTGAAAAAGTATGCATACGGAAAGACTGTGCCTATTATGGGATCCATGTGTAGGCATTCCTAGGGGCATAGTTTGGGCTGAGAGGAGGCAGAGTTGCAATGTAGAGTCAGTGACTTAACAAGGGAAGTTGGAACCCAGGGCGGTTGGACTTGGCATCACTGCGCTGTGCACCGTCTACTATTCTCTGCTGTGCACCCTGCATAACTCTTAAAATGTTTGCCTAACGATGCCTATGTTAAAAAGTAGACGTGGTTATGGGTGGAGAATAGGCATGGTTGACTTAGGCATCATTAGGCATATGACATAGGCGCCGCCAAATTAAATGAGTGAACAGCGGGCCTAATGGAGCGGTGACTACATATGTCTGAGATGCCTAGTGATACCTAATTCCACATGGGTACCACTAGGCGTGAATCTATAAATGACACCATTTTTTGATTGTCTACCATGCCAAGTGGTGCCAAAATGTAGGTGCTACTTGGTGCAAAGACGCCTACAGTTAGGAACCTAGATTGACAAGCCATCGATCTAGGTACCTTACTCCCACCCCCTTTTACTAAGCTGAGGTACAGGTTTCATAGAATTCTATGTCAGAGCAGCATCGGAGCATTTAGCATCTCAGGTCATGGTAGAAAGGGGGGGGGGTAATTTTTTTAATTGGCTCAGTCGGCACTGTTCATTGAACAGCACAATAAAAAACAAAAAACAATTATAAAAAAATTAATTTTTGAGTAGGTACTTAACTCACTAGGCACTATGTAGATGTCTCCATTTAGGCGCCTACCTGAAAAGTAGGTGTGGTTAGGAGTGGAGTTTAGGCCAAGAAAACCCTGACCTAATATTCCAGCGCCTAAGTTGCAGATGCCTAGTGGTATCCATCTTGATTTAGGTGCCACTAGACATGTCAATAAACAGTGCCTAACTAATGACATGCACCTACAAATGCACCTAGACACCTACAAATTTAGTTGTTGTTTTTAGAGTCAGGCCCTAGGGCAGTGTCTCGCAAACTTTGCAAAGTCACGGCCCACTAAACGTTGTGGCCACGGCTCGAAGACATTCGGAAGTGTGCAGACATTGACACGATGATGTCACATGCATACATGACATCATCATGTTGACGTCTGCACATGCGCAAAGGCCCTCCATATGGGGCCCTGAACCACCAGTCGGGGGGGGGGGGGGGGGTGATGGAAGGGAAGAGACATGAAGAGAAGGAGAGGCATTGTTAGGCATGCATTAGTGCCTAACACAGCTTAATAAAAGGTTCTCTTGCTTTGACTTCATGAGTTGTCCTCACTTTCCTCTAGAAGGATATAGCAAGTTTTTACCAAGAGGCTCTCATGTCTACTAAGAGAACAATGACTTGAGTCATGAAAAGCGACATATAAAAAAATGGCTGTTTTTTTCCATTTCATAAGATGAGTGCAGGTAACAATTGTTCAGAATAGGTAGAAAATAAGTGCCACTGCTCCATCCGTAACTTTTGCAGATATCTATAGGGAGGATATTTAATCAACAGAAATGACTGTACTGGGGATAATTTCTACCTTCGAGCTATAGTTAACTAAGTGAGGGGTACATGTCTGAAACTCATTTAAGGTTCTTTTTTTAGAATGCATCCCTCATCAACCCTATCTTATTTTATTCAAGTAATAACATACAATAAGCTCTATTTTGATAAGGGTTTATTGCAAATCTCAGATAAAGTGACAGCCTACTGTAGTGCCTTCAGCTGTCAGAGAAGAGCAATAATCCGTACACAATGGATGTGTCTGAGTGTCTTGTTGCTATCATGAGATAAACAGGAGAAAGGAAGAGGATGAAAAACAGGTCTTAGATCTACGGTATCCATGCATTTATTGGATGTCATTGACATGCCTGTCTATTATTGTGACCAAATGGAACTGCTTCTGTTCTCAAAATTTAACCTATTTCATGAGCTAGGATTTTAAAACATCAGGCGAGGAAAAAATAGGCATTTATTTCACCTGTCAAATAGGCATTTATTTCACCTGTCAACAAACAGAGTATCAAAATACCAAAACGATTGGTAAAAAAACGTTTTTAATTCCTACTCTCAGAACAGGCAACCGTGACTACACTTCCCCCCTCCCCATGCGCGGTTTCAGCAATCACGATTTCACATATTCGCGATTTTATGGGGAAGGGAAAAAAGAAATAAAACCCACAGTTTAGCCTTCCCCCTGGCGTCCCGGCCTTACCTGGTGGTCTAGCGGGCTTTTGGGGCAGGAGCGATCTTCCTACGCTCCTGCCCCGTGTAGATCGCCAATAGGAAATGGCTGTGGGGAGTTCCCATCGTAGTCTCGAGAGACTATGGGAACTCACGGCAGCCATTTCCTATTGGCGATCTGCATGGGGCAGGAGCATAGGAAGATTGCTCCTGCCCCGAAAGCCCGCTAGACCACCAGGTAAGGCTGGGATGCCGGGGGGAAGGAAGGAGGGAGGCGGGGGTGGGTGAGAGCCAGACCAGAAGATATTTGCGGTATTTCACCATTCGCGGTCCGGTTCTGCCCCTATCCCCCACGAATATGAAGGGAGAAGTGTATATTCATCGACAAATAATAATAGCAATAATAAGACCTCAGTACTGGAGGAACTGCAGTTGTCATTTTGCAGTCTTACCCCGGACTGGCGACTCATGGGTGAAAAGCACCAGCCTTCTGCCTAAATGAGTCTGCCCCCTACATCAGTAAATCTTATAAAATTTTACTTTCATTAATATGAAAGAATATAAAAGTGTGAATAAAACTTTTTTTTACTGTATTACTCTCAGTGCACTTTTCAGTGAGAAAGAATTTAAAAGACTAATTACTAATCCACAGACTGCCCTATTATTAACTTCATATGAAAAATAGTGATAAAACTGGTATTTTGCAATCAAAAATATGAAGATAAGGCAATCAAACTTATCTGAATCCCATAAGGAATACTGTTACTACTCGGCAGAGCTCCGTTTTGTTATCTTCGTCAGGAGCAGGAACAAATTTATCCTTTTGTTGAAAATAGATAGGCAGCAGTTCTTCTCTTCATTGGTACTCCTGTCAAGTTTGGAAATAAAATTTCAATATTTCATCTAGAGCTTTCCCCAATCAATGCTGAACAGAGTACTCATAATATCTTAATCTTTTTTTCTTTAAAAAAGAGACTAATATAGTTAAAAAAAAAAAAAAATAGAGCCATGTCCTTAAATTTAAGGGGGCAGTTATTAATAATAATAATAATAATAACTTTATTTTTATATACCGCCAACTATCTTGCGACTTCTAGGCGGTTTACAATAAAGAGGAGTGGTTTACAATATAGAGAAACTGTAGTTACAATATAGATAAACTGTAGTTACAATAAAGAGAGACTGTACATACAGCGGATTAAAGGGTATAACATTGTACATCTGGTAGTTCCAACATTAATAAATATTAACAGCAGTTTGTGTGCCGTGCTGCTTACACATGATTAGAAATGTTCCTTTATTAAGGTCCATTAAATCAGTGTTTTTCAACCTTTTTTGGGCAAAGGCACACTTGTTTCATGAAAAAAATCACGAGGCACACTACCATTAGAAAATGTTAAAAAATTTAACTCTGTGCCTATATTGACTATATATAAAGTAATTCTCTTGAATAGGAATCAAATAAACACAAAGAAAGTATTTTATAATTACTTTATTATGAAATATTAAGTAAACAGAATAGTGAAAAATTATAAAATACTTTATTCAGTGCGAAACCTGGGCCTGTTTGGCTGAACACAAAGCTGATATTCTGGCTGGAATGGAAGAAAGACACACACGTAGCTCTTCGTCAACAGCTCTCAGTCTCTCTCTGTATTTGGTTTTTATAGCATACAAAAATAGACAAATATACCCTCCATCCTTTTTATTAAACCACAATAGCAGTTTTTAGCGCAGGGAGCTGCGCTGAATGCCCAGCGCTGCTCTTGACGCTCATAGGCTCCCTGCGCTAAAAACCACTATTGCGGTTTAGTAAAAGGTGACCATATTGTAAAATATAGACAGCAGATATAAATTCAGAACTGTGCATAGTAAGTGAAGGGAAGTTTTCATCTCTGGGAATTTACCCAGTTAACTATTAAGTTATTTGGGCAAATTCCTTTGAAAACTGTGGTAATACTGCCTCCACTTTGCTAAATTTAAAATAAAATCATTTTTCCTACCTTGTCTGGTGATTTCTGGTTGCACTTTCTTCTTCTGACTGTGCATCCAATCTTTCTTCCCTTCTATCAGCCTGTATGCTTTCTCTCCTCCACACCTCATTCCCTCCCCCAACTTTTTCTTCCTCTCTCCCTGACCTTTCTTTCTTTTTTTCTGTTTCTCTTCTTTCCTTCTGTTTCCCTGCCTGCCCCCTTTCTTTCTTTCTCCCTGCCGTTCCCCAAGCCACTGCCACTGCCATCGGGGAACAGGACCCACCAATGGATAACAGGCCCCAAAGCCAATGCCGACGCATGCTCTCCCTGACGTCAATTCTGCAATCGGAGAGGAAGTTCCGCCCAGCCAGGCAGTGATTGGCTGGCCCGAACTTCCTCTCCGACTGCAGAATTGACGTCGGGGAGAAGAAGACTTATCGGCTCGATAGATTTTAGATCGCCAAGACAAAGTGAGTCCTGGGTGATCGACTCACTTTGCCTTGGCGAGCTACTGGCGCCCCTGCCTCGGGCCCCCTGTCAGCTCCGGGCCCCTGAATGCAGGACTGGTAGTACTGTCCTGATGGCGGCCCTGCGGCACACCAGGCAACATCTCGCGGCACACTAGTGTGCCGCGGAACAGCGGTTGAAAAACACTGCATTAAATGATCGCCTTTTACCAAACCACTATTTCCTGCAAGATTTAGCAACCTGCGATATCTCAGATTTGCAGGTTCCTAAATCCCATTTTAAAGGAATAACGCAGCTTTAGAGCCACTGCTAGAGCCACTGCACAAGTAATTATTTCAATGGCCCAGGATCATAGGGCCACAAAACTGGTGCCCAATATTCTTAGGCCAGCAGAGCAGGGTCTCTCCCTCCCCTGGCATATGGCCACCTCCTGGTTCAAGCCACCTCTTCCAACTAATGCCTCAATCACCCAAAAGTCCAAGCCCTGCACTCCTCCTCCCTCACCCTCAATTATAATGTAGCCCATGCCCTCTCAAACAGCTACCTTTTAAATACTGGTGGTTCAGGAGGTCTTCAAGCTGTAGTGATGTCCAGTCTGGTGCGGGCTTCAAAATGGTTTCTCTAGCAATAGTCTCATATGACTACTACCAGGGGGGTCTTAATTCTATATAAGGAAACATTACATTAGAAACTTTTATTCCGCCATTACCTTGCGGTTGAAGGCGGATTACATAAGAGGTTATCTGGACATTTCCAGGAGAGTTACAAAGTAGAGTGGATTGTTTCGAGGGAAGATCTAGACATTGTGCCAGGGTCATTACAAACTAGATAATTTGGTTAGAAGGTTGTAGGAAGATTGAAATGCTTCCTGCAGTGTTAGTTTGCCTTGATGGATTTCTTGAATAACAGGGTTTTAATTTCCTCTTTTAGTGCAACTGTAAAATGGCTATAATTTTCCTTTGTGCAATAATGGCCATGGCCAATCTTCCCTTTAGTGCATGAACCCTTAACTATGCCTATTTTGTAGACATTGAGGTCAGATTCTATAAATGGCACCTAACGTTAGATGCCTAGATTAGTGAGTCTAACTTACCCCCCTTTACAATGCCACGCTAACGTTTTTAGCACTGGCTGCCATGGGCATCTGAGCTGTTACTGCCGCAGCCAGCGCTGCAAAATGCTAGCACAGCTTTGTAAAGAAAGGGGTTAATTATTCAATTTGGCTTAATCAGTACTGTTAATTGAAATGTGCCATTAAAAAAAAATCAATAACAAAAAATAATTAGCTGGTAGGTAGGAAAAAGTTTCATAATTTTCACCGGTGATTTTTTTTTTTTTCTGAAGCTAAAATTGTTATGCAACACCTTAGGTAGCATGATAATGATGGTGATTATTTTTATTATCATTATTCCTAAACAGTTTCACTTATAATCAGCCAGCCAACGGCAGTCTCATTGGCTCTATGAAATGTTGCTAACCATCTAGTCTGGATCAGTGAACAGAAGTCAACATAAGATATTTCATCTGATAATCAGTGTTATTTAACCAGCAAGGAACAGTTAAATAGCACTAAGCTGGTACAACAGGAAACAACTGGCTACCTCTGCTGAATATTTGAGGCTATTGGCTAGCCTGGTCACTGGCTATGTCACATGACATAGTTGATTAGCACCAGTATTCATTGGCTATCTGGATTACTTTAGTGGCCAGACAGACTCGCAAAAATTGTAGGTCTATCTTTGGCCACTATAAGTTAGCTGGTCAGCTGATGAATATCAGCTTAATCGACTATGGGGCTCATAATTGAAAGTGAAATACGTCCAAAAAATGGCCTAAGTCAGCACTTGGACGAACACAACCGAAAGACGTCCAAGTACCGATAATCGAACCGGGTTTTGGACGTGTTTACAAACGACTTAGGCCTCCACAGTGCCACTGAATGACCAGAGCTAAATGCTATCGGAAGTTCACTGAAAGCTGAATTGCAAGCTAAACCAGAGACTGACACCCATTTTGGAAGACTTAAGAGTCTTTCGCTGTTACCATTTGGCTTCCTGAAGAAATTTTGAAACGTGGCACGTCAAGGCCAAAGAACTATACATAAAAGATAAGTGCTTTTTAATAACACAATCTTTCAAGTCATGCACATATAAAAGTGTGTTAAGGTGAAAGTTTTGCAATGATTGGGTGGTGAGGTTTTTGGGGGACTTTCTGTCCCCTTTTTCCTCCATGTCTCTGAACACAATCTATCCACTGATTAAAGTATAAGGAATATGGAGTTTCAAGAGGACTTTTAAGAAGTTACAGCAATTACACTAGAACATTTACATAAGCATGGATTAGTGAGAGAAAGCCAACTTGGATTTAGTCAAGGGGAATCTTGCCTCACCAATCTACTGTGGTTCTTTGAAGGGGTGAATGAACATGTGGAAAAAGGTTGATACCGTGAATTTGGATTTCAAAATGCACTTAACAAAGTACCTTATGAAAAACTTCTGATTAAATTAGAGTCATGGGATAGAAGGTAATGTTCTATTATGGATTAAGAACTGGTTGAAAGACAAAAAATAGAATAGGTTTAAATGGCCAATATTCTTAATGGATAAGGGTAAATAGTGGGGCTCCCCAGGGGTCTGTGCTGGGACTGCTGATTGTTTAACATATTTGTCAATGATTTAGAGATGGGAATAACTAATGAGATAATTAAATTTGCTGATGACACAAAGTTGTTAAAAGTTGTTAAATTACAGGAGGATTGTGAAAAATTGCAAGAGGACCTTGTGAGACCAGGAGACTAGGCATCAAAATGGCAGATGGCATTTAATGTGAGCAAGTGCAAAGTGATGCATGTGGGAAAGAGGAACCTGAACTATAGCTACCTAATGCAGGGTGTCACGTTAGGAGTCATTGCCCAGGAAAAGGATCTAGGTGTCATTGTTGAGAATATGTTGAAACCCTCAGCTCAATGCGCGGCTGTGTCTAAGAAAGCAAATAGAATGTTAGGAATTATCAGGAACAGAATGAAAAGCAAAGATGAAAATGTTATAATGTCCTTGTATCACTCTGGTACAGCCACTCCTCAAATACTGTGTGTGATTCTGGGCTTGATGGACCTTCGGACTGACCCAGTATGACAATTCATAGAATTCTTATGAGCGTCAGAACAGCGATGGAGCATTTAGCGCTCCGAGCTGTGGTAGAAACCTCTTCCGCAGCCTAGTAAAAGGAGACCTAAATATCAAAGTCATAAATGAAAAAATATATATTTTTGTACTATCTTAGGCCCTCTTTTACTAAGCCTTGGTAGAGGTTTCTACCATGGCCCAGGGCACTAAATCCTCTGCTGCTGCTCCAATGCTCATAGGCCGTAATAGAAACCTCTACAGCGGCTAAGTAAAAGGGGGGTTAGATAACTATAAAAATTAATTATAACTGCTCAGAAATACAAAAGTGTCATAAAATTCTGACTGTAAAGGCAATTCGTGTTTCCATCATTGTGCTGTAATTTCTGATGCCTGCAAACAATTGTAGGATTATAAGTCTGTAAATTCAAAAGTTATTTGAATTATGTGCTTATCTCAATAATGTTGAACATCTCCACAGGGTTTCATCAAAGAATACAATGTGGTTGTCCTTCCCTAGCGCATATGTCAAAATTATGAACTGTCACAACTGTAGTATATTTTCCTATCCTTCTCTAACACATAACCGTGCTTCACCACCAGGCTTTCTCAAGGGAGAACTTAAACAAACATGATCTTTGAGCAAATACAAAATATAGAGAAAGCATCATTATGTCCTTACAGTCCTATAACAGACACACAGCTGATGAAAAAAAAAATGCTTCAAAAATAATATAAACCTAACAAAGGAACTGTTAACATATAACAATTCGATGGAGGAAATTCCTTCTTGGTGATTACTCAAGTATGACTGACAAAAAAATGAAAAATAGTAGGGTCGTCCATAAGAGCATAGTTCACCCCTGAAGGAAAAGGGGATCCAGGGATACAATTAGAGGGTTACTATACAAGTACAAAATGCTCTAGAGTAATAGATCACTACAGGTCATTGACCTGGGGGGCCGCCGCAGGAGTGGACTGCTGGGCACGATGGACCCCTGGTCTGACCCGGCAGAGGCAATGCTTATGTTCTTATGTCTCTCCTCACTCAGCTACCATATTTAAGCATTCCATGTGTTTCTAAAGTGGATATCATAAGAAAAGATGGTTTAAAAGCAGACTGAAACCCTACCTTTTTGATATAGCCTTCAATCCTTAACCCTACTCTTCTGCCCTTCAACCCAGCCAGTTGATTAACTGCTCCCCTTAACTGTATCCATGACATCCTGTTTGCCTGTCTTGGCTGTTTAGATTGTAAGCTCTCTCGAGCAGGGACTGTTTCCTTCTTCTTTGTGACTCTGTGCAGCGCCGCATGTGTCTGGTAGCACTATAGAAATAATTACCGTAATAGTAGTAGTAATATGCCAATGGCTTTGAGATATCATAGTGAAAATCAAAAGAAACTGTGGAGATGATGTTCTTTTTAAAAAAAAAAAAAAAATCTTTATTCATTTTAAAGCTAAAAATAAGGGCAACATATTATACAGACATTTTACACTTTAACAGCACTTAAATTCTATCAACTTATATTTCATGACAAATACATATATCATCCCCCCCCCCTCTAACAATTGCACTCAAATTAAAAGTATTTCCCCACCCTGGACGTGTATGTTCAAAGGGCAAAATCAACAATCACTCCTTACAGAATCTTGTCAATGGCTCCCAAACCTCCTTAAATTTCCTATAATGTCCCTGCTGGATGGCAATCATATGTTCCATTTTAAAAATGTGGCATAAAGATTCCCACCAGAAGATATAATTTAACCAATCCCAGTTTTTCCAGTTCTTCAAATTGAGTTGTATGGCAACTCCCGTGATAATAAAGAGAAGTTTATTATTATGGGAAGATATTGGGCTTTATTCCTCATTAACGTGCCAAATAGCACGGTATCGTACATCAATGCCACTGGATTTTCCAATATTTGAGATGATGTTCTTGATGCAGGCTTTTTTATTCAGTCAGTTTGAAAAAATGCAGATAAAATTCACATGTGCATAAAAATGGAGAGGACTCAACACGATCTGTGTTTCGACGAACACATCTTCCTCACGGGTCCTATGTAGTGCTATAAGGTCAGAGAAAGCAAATGTGGATGCAGAAAAATCAACATAAAATCCACAGGACTACTAGGGAACCCACTGGCATCCTCTATTTCCGTACTTCCAATGAACTGAGAACTGCCGCAAATAAGAACTATTCACACAAACTTTCTTGCTCCCAATCTGGCCTGTGGGATCTGCCCCTTCCCCCGCCCCTCCCCCTTCTCTCTGCTCAGCTCCGTTTGTTTTTGTTTCTTTGCTTTCCAACCCAGTAACAGCGTCATTTCTATAGTGGATATCATAAGAAAAGATGGTATGCAAATGGCTTTGAGATATCATTGAACAGGTCCTAGTCCAGATGATCATGCAGAAAAGATTGGCCCTAAGGACCTGATTCTATAAATGGCACTTAGCAGTGCTTAACTTGTACATGCCACTTTGCGCTGTTGTCAATCATCCACTATAGAATCATGCCTAGCGGTGCAAACTTTTTATTTCTTTATAAGAAAGGTACTACTAGAATTGGTTGAGAGACGTGATCTGTTTAAAAAAAATAATAATTTCTTGCAAGTCATGTATCTTCTTAACAGAAGAGCGATTTAAGCATGCCAAACTCCTTGCTTAGTGCGGTGACAGCACGATCCCTGTCATGCTGGGATGGGGGTCATTCTTTTGAGTGACATCCAGTCATTCTGCCATTTAGGACACACTCTGGCTTGCTGGCTTCGGAGGAATGATTGTCACGTAGCAGCTTGTGAGGGAACTTCATTTGTTCCAGTTTCACCTTTCCTAGCCTGGGCCAGTAAAAGGTGACAGTGCTGATTAGTCCTAAAGATGGGCTAGAGAAAAAAAAAAAAAAATAGAAAAGACTATGCAAGATGCATTAAGCAACGAGGAACAAAGAGTTTGGTCCCAGAAAGAATAAATTGTATTATAACATGTTCATTTCCAAAGAGAAAAGATGCATTTTCTGTCAACAAAAATAGCTATTAATGTCATATTATTTAAGCATCTATTTAGTTTGTGTAATGAAATGAATACTGCTAGTTCCTAATTATTTATCAAGCGTAAAAATGTTCAAGAGAGAATTGCCCCTTGAAATACAATAGCACTTGAAATAATACGTCTTAAGTAGTGTTCAAGAACAGTACTTAGGACGTATTATACAGAAAAATAAAAATATCAGGGAGGGAACACTATTATCAAAGTGTTACTGTATTTCAAGTGTGTTTTAATCTTGATATACCGCACATCAACTGTCTAAGCAGTGTACAATTAAAAAGTAATGGGGACATATGAAATCAATGGGAACAGAAAGAGGAGAAAAGTAGAAAGAAGCTTAAGAAGGACAAAGTAAGGCAAAATAAAAGAGGGAATAGGGGGAGGAACTATGAAGGATCTTCAAACGTTTCCACACTTTTACACTTCCCTTCCGCCCCCCCCCCCCCCCTTTTTACAAAACTGTAGCACAGGTTTTAGTGCCAGCTGTAGCGGTAACAGCTCTGATGCTTATAGAAATCCTAAGTGTTGAAGCTGTTACCACCGTTGCTGGCGCTAAAAACTGCGCTATGGTTTTGTAAAAGGGTTTTTTAAAAACACTATTTATTAAATATTTCTAAAGCAAATTATATTACTTTTCCACATAATCACTCTGTCTTATGATACATTTTTCCCATGACATTCTATGACATGCCCTCTTACCACTTTGCCCGCCCCAACCATTTCCCACGAAAATATGAAAGCGCGGAAACTTTTTGAAGAACCCTCGTACAATGTCTTGATAGGAAAGGAAGCAAAGGGAAATAACTTGAGGGAAGAGAGAAAAAGATTAATATAGGCAATTCCATGTTCAGGCTGTAAAATGAAAGCCTTGCCAGAGGATGTGGTAAGAGCGGATAGCGTAGCTGGTTTTAAGAAAGGTTTGGACAAATTCCTGGAGGAAAAGTCCATAGTCTATTATTGAGAAAGACACGGCGGAAGCCACTGCTTGCCCTAGATCAGTAGCAAGGAATGTTGCTACTGTTTGGGGTTCCGGAATCTTTTGTTACTCTTTGGGATTCCAGAATCTTGCTATTCTTTAGGATTCTAAATGGAATGTTGCTACTGTTTGGGGTTCCAGAATCTTTTGTTACTCTTTATGATTCCAGAATCTTGCTATTCTTTAGGATTCTAAATGGAATGTTGCTACTGTTTGGGGTTCCGGAATCTTTTGTTACTCTTTGGGATTCCAGAATCTTGCTATTCTTTAGGATTCTAAATGGAATGTTGCTACTGTTTGGGGTTCCGGAATCTTTTGTTACTCTTTGGGATTCCAGAATCTTGCTATTCTTTAGGATTCTAAATGGAATGTTGCTACTGTTTGGGTTTTGGCCAGGTATTAGGGATCTGCATTGGCCACCGTGAAAACGGGCTACTGGGCTTGATTGGCCATTGGTCTGACCCAGTAAGGCAGGGGTGTCCAATGTCGGTCCTCGAGGGCCGCAGTCCAGTCGGATTTTCAGGATTTCCCCAATGAATATACATGAGGTCTATTTGCATGCACTGCTTTCATTGTATGCTAATAGATCTCATGCATATTCATTGGGGAAATCCTGAAAACCCGACTAGATTGCGGCCCTCGAGGACCGACATTGGACACCCCTGCAGTAAGGCTATTCTTATGTTCTTATGTTCTAAAATAGTCTACTGTAGTATATCATAAGCATCTCTGAAAAGAAGGGCTTTGAGGCTGGATTTGAATTTGACTAGAGAGGTTTTATGGAGAAGATATGATGGCAGAGCATTCCATACAGTAGGGGCTGTTACAGAAAATATGGATTTATTTATTTAAAAATTTATTACTCGCAACTATCCAACAATTCTGAGCAAGTTACAATCCAACGTACATAATTAAAACAATGTCACAAACTACAACAAGACAAACAATAATATTCTTCATAACTCAATTATTTACCAAAGCAATCATACATAGCACAATAAAAAAGATTCAATCATTTACCAAAACATCTCTTTAGTATTTTGTATAATCTTTTATTATTGTACACCACTTAGAAGTTTGATTAAGTGGTATAAGAAATTTTAAATAAACTTGAAAACTTGAACTAAATTTCTTGAACTGAAGTAAACTGATAGAATTCTTCATATCCAATGGTAATGCATTCCAGAACATTGAGGAGGAGTAGCATAGGTAATGTGATGCACTTGGGCCCCCTTTTACAAAGCCATGCAGCCAAGTTCCGCACAGCAAATGCTCCAACGCCCTTTTAATTCCTATGGGCATCGGAGCATTTACTGCACCGGCCCACGCTGTTGGGCTTTGCAAAAATGGGCCTTCGTTAGGAGTCCTTTTAGTAACCTCCAGTAAGCACAAACAAGTTTTTAACATAGGTTAAAATACACTACCGCAGGGTGCGCTCAGGCATCCCTGGGTAGTTTCGCAATTTGTGCATATTACCCATGTGCCATAAATTATTATTTTTTTTAAACCACTGGGGATGTGTTTAAAGATGAAGAGTGGGCATGGCTATGCTAGTCGATTAGTGCATGGTATTGCCATAAGCTAATTGATTAGTGTGATATTAACACCTAAGCCCTTAGGAGCTGATTCTGTAAGTGGCACCTACCGCGGAAGAGAACTAGAAAACGGGCACTTGCTGCGTGTCAATAATGCTGCTTAGAGAATTGTGGCTAGCAAGGTTTTACAGGCCTGCATTTTCGGCACCTAGGGTCCTTACAGAATTGCGGCTGATCTCAGGGGAGGGGGGGTCATTCAGGCAGGAAGGAGTGGGCATCCCTCCTGCCAATGGCTGAGCTGATTGCAGCAGGGGAATTTCCCCTGATCAGCAGAGCCAGCAGGACTCCCCGAAGCCGCAGCTTTGGGGAGTTCTTCTGGCTCAGTTGATTGGGTATTCCCATGCCAGGATCAGCTGCTGGCAAGCAGCATCTAGTTTCCACATTGGGAAATATAGGCCAACTTTTGCAGGCCTACATTCAGGCATTTGTCTCCCATCTATGGAGAGGCATAATGCTGCTTAAGCCCGCCTAAGGCTACTTCCGGGCGAAGCCACACCAAAGCCCTACCTTGGGTGTGCTTAAACATTGCTGGGTGTCTCCGTAGATGTGCTCCGGAGGCTTAGAATGTCAGCATCCTGCCTCAGAGAGGTTTTTTTTTTAAAACGTGCATCCCGATTGGCTGCCTGATGACGGCAGGACACCTACCGCTGCCTAAAATCAGGACGCATGGTTCGAGAATCAGTCCCAGAGTGCCTACCTAGATGGAAAGGGGATTGGGGGTATCCCAGAGGGCACTTCTTCATGGTGAGAGGCTGGGTGAAGGGAGGCTTTGTCAAGGGTCAGGATGGGGATTAGGGGGGCTTTAAAAGAGGAAAAAATGTTATGCTGGTCCAGTCAATATTCAACAAGCATCTGCATTGCTGTCTTATTTGGGTCCCTGCTGAAATTTGTCCAGTACCCATATATTGTAAGTTCCAGCAGCCAACAGTTGCCAAATTATCCCCCAGTATTCAGTGCTGGTGCCCAGACATGGTCCAACACTGAATATCTAGGACTAATCTAGCCAGTAATAGTCAGTGTTTAAAAAAATGTTGACTGTCACTGGCTAAATATTGGCTGGAATACTTCTCTCAATACATCAAAGAGACTGCCAATTCAATCAAGCACCTGTTCAGTATAGTAAACAGCCTACCGCAACACCAAAGTGTCCCTCCTCACACAGACATATGGAAATCTTTTAACCAATAGCAGAAGAGGGCCTTGAAAAAAATGCTAAGAGATCTTTAACCTGCTCCTTTGACCCTGTCCATCAAAGTGGGTCATAAAAAATCATAAACTCCTCTCTTTTCAATACATAGCTGCCAACAGCAGAACAACCTTGACCAGCACAAACTTGAAAGTTACCAGCCAGTATCTAACATCTCATTTCTAGGAAAACGTATAGAACAGTCTGTGTTCAACTCAACACTTGGCTAGAAGAGAGAAACTGGCAAGATCCATGTTAATCTGGATTCAGAATAATACCCCAAAAGGAGTATAAATGCCTTTAGAACTGGGACAAATACTTTATTTCAAATGAGAGACCCGACACTGTCAGTGTTGCAGCTTTTGACCTGCCTCGGGGCTCTTTTTAACTATCATGCACTATTTCTTTCATGGAGATTGCTCGTCTCAAAATCAGATTAAACTACTTCCACGACCCGTGGCAATAAATGTTTCCCGCGGTGTTATTGTGTTTTGCTGCATATTTGGATTCCCTTTTTTGTGTGTGGTACTCTAGATTTAGGCCCAGTTATGGAATGGAAACACTCCCCATATTCCTACTAAAATATCTTCACAGAAACTCATGCCGCTGTTTGCCTTGTTGTTAATATTGCTGGATTTCTCAGCAGCTTTTGACATTGTGGACATCAACATGATACTAGCACAACTGGTAAAAACAGGAAACAGTAGCACATGGACAGGAAACAGTAGCACAGTGCTTGCAATGGGATACCACAAGAATCAATACTTTTGCATATTCTGTTCAATATCTAGCTCCTGTGGCCACACTGGAGCTACCCTACTTATGCAAACCAAAGAGACTTGGGGGTCCTTTTACTAAGGCATGCTAACTGATTTAGCGCGCGCTAATTGATTTAGCGCATGCTAATGACTAGTGCGCACTAAATGCTAAGGTGTGCTAAATCGATTAGCGCGCCTTAGTAAAAGGACCCCTTGGTTAGAGCTATATGGCTGTTCTATAAGTACTCTGCCTGCTCCTTCCCAATTCCACCCCTTATTACGCATTAGCTCTCATTCCCCAGGTATCCTGAGTTGTGCCCACAAACCCCTCCCTCCCCATTTTCCTCTCCCAGCTTGTCTAGGGATGCCATGAGGCCAGAAAACATGCTATGTCCTCTGCCATAGTGAAGGGTGGCCTTGAGGGTTAAATGATGATATCCAGCTTCTCACTTGCTTTAGGGTTGTTTTTCACAGCAGTTAAATTGTTAATTCTTTTTTTAAAAAAATTTTGTTTGCAGCTAGGGAATTAATCTCCAGGGGCTTTATTGTAGGATTAACAAGGATAGGAGACAGCATTCATAAGATTGCTTTTCCTAAGATTAAATAATCATAAGTAAAAACACTCAGGGTCAAACCAAAGTCATCCCAAAAGCAAACAAGCATAGGCATACACAAAGATAAATTTATCCTCCCATAGCATACAATATGATGTTGGAACAGAATTATTAAGGATGAACTCATAAAAATCATCTCTAGCAATATCACGCCTTACTGCTGTCAGAATTTTTGGCACTTAATTTTTGGTGTTCTTTGTAGAATCTACCCCACCCGTATGCACTGAAGACAGCTATTCTGTAAACAAAAGTAGGGCATGTTTAACCATTAGGCATGACAAAGTGTTTGCCTAGGGCGGCACCTTCTGAGAGGTGGCAAAATGCAGTAACAAACAAAGCAAAACAATGAATCTGACAGTAGCTGAAACTGAAAAGAATCATCCGCTTTTTTTTTTTTTTTTAACCTGTGGGAAGAGTGAGCATACGTATATACATGAAGCAAAGCTGAATATTTAAACTTACAATGGCATAAAGGATTTTTATGGGAGGGGTGATGTTTGGATGATCATGTTGAGTTTAATTACAAAATTAATAGGTGGGGAAGGGAAGAGTTAGAGGCCTGAAAGTTAGTTGTAGGGAGAAGTTCATTGTAGCTGATGGTTCACCTGAATAAAAACAAAACAAGACTGTACTTCTAACCATAAGCAACATTTTTCATTGTTATCACCACAAAAAGACCGACTTATTCCTGAAAGCCTTCAGGAATCAAATTGGAAGTGGCGTCACTCCCCGATTACTTGATCCTTTTCTGGTTGATCTATCCCTTATAACCCATCCAAGACTCTTCAATTGTCTGCTCAGAATTTTCTTTCTATTCCGTCACTGAAGTACATAAAAACAATGAGATCTACCATTTTTTCCATGAATGCTCCCTCTCTTTGGAATAGTATCCCAACTTATTTATGAGAAGAATCAATCCTTTATCATTTCAAGACTAAGCTAAAGACATTTCTATTTCTCGATGCCTTTGAGATCTAACTGCCCTTGTAAGGGCGACCTAGAATGATTTTACCTCAGTATCCCCTCCCGTTGTTTTTCCCCTGAACGTTATCTTTTACCTTGAAAATTGTAGTTCTTGCCTTTTTACCACGTTTGTCATGGTTTTAAATGTTTTTGTATGTAATCGTCATCCCTAGTGATGCCTTTTCACCTTAAATCTGTATTTTAGCTAATGTATGTTTTTATGAATTTTTACACCGCCTAGAAGGCTGATTAGGCGATATAAACTAAGTTGAATGGCCTTGTCAGTTTGAGCCGAGCAATTATTATTATTTTTTTTATATTTCCAATTATTTATATACCACTTATATCCTAAGTGGTTTTACATTCAGGTACACTATCATATTTCCCTATCTGTCCCGGCGGGCTCAAACTTTATCTAGTGTACCTGGGGCAATAAGGGGATTAAGTGACTTGCCCAGGGTCACAAGGAGCAGCGAGAGATTTGAACCCACAACCTCAGGGTGCTGAGGCAGTAGCTCTAACTCCAGTGCCACACACTCCCAGAGTTATTATAAACCGCCTTCCTTTGATGGGGATGTGCTGTCTTTCTAGTTGTCTTCTCTTTCCCAGCTTAAGTTGATGTTACTTTCTATTCTTTATTTAGCTTGCTCACCACCTTGTAGTGATTTTCAGGAAAGGCAATGTAATAAATCAAATAAACCACAAATCTATATATATATAAAATCGGAGGTATGTATGTGTGTATGTGTGTGTGTGTGTATGTGCCGCGATCACGCAAAAACGGCTTGACCGATTTGAACGAAACTTGGTATGCAGATCCCTCACTACCTGGGATGATATGTTCTGGGGGTCTCGCGGCCCACCTGCACACGTGGGCGGAGCTACAAACATAAAATCAGATTTCACCCATTCATGTCAAAGGAAAAAATGTAAAAAGCTGCCATTCTCACAGTAATTCAAAAACGGCTTGACCGATTTGAACGAAACTTGGTATGCAGATCCCTCACTACCTGGGGTGATATGTTCTGGGGGTCTCGCGGCCCACCTGCACACGTGGGCGGAGCTACAAACATAAATTCAGATTTCACCCATTCATGTCAATGGAAAAAATGTAAAAAGCTGCCATTCTCACAGTAATTCAAAAACGGCTTGACCGATTTGAACGAAACTTGGTATGCAGATCCCTCACTACCTGGGGTGATATGTTCTGGGGGTCTCGCGGCCCACCTGCACATGTGGGCGGAGCTACAAACAGAAAATCAGATTTCACCCATTCATGTCAATGGAAAAAATGTAAAAAGCTGCCATTCTCACAGTTATTCAAAAACGGCTTGACCGATTTGAACGAAACTTGGTATGCAGATCCCTCACTACCTGGGGTGATATGTTCTGGGGGTCTGGCGGCCCACAACTCTATTTTGCTTGCTCAAGGCTGGGTTCTCCCAGCAATTTATATGTTCTTGCTCCAGGAGGTGAAACTAAAAATGTTGTTTATAATCACGTTTTGCGTTAGTTGTATTGTATTCATTTTGTCAAATATTTCACATTATATTTTGAATATTGTACTTTTTATTAAGCTGTAAAAAAATAATTTCATTCACCACTATAAAGTATCTTTATTTGAATCCATTTACAGTGTTATTGCTATAATTAAATACCCGTGCAACGCTGGAGCATCAGCTAGTGATTTTATAAAACTGGCATCCCTTGTATACCTAAAATTGTGTTAAAATAAGTAACATCATGAACGGTCATTCATGGAAATTTGGATTTATTTATTTATACCCCGCCTTTCCCAAGGTGGGTCACAAAAGAATACATACACAAACAGTACAACAAATCAAACATGAATAAAACATGATAGTGATCACGTAAAGCCTCCTAAAATTGCAAAGAGGCTACCAGTGCCAAAAAATTATAAATTTTTGACAGAAATTTCAATTTGACTCTTCAGATTTATTATTTCTGATAACCAGCTCTCATGGTTAAAGTGTATAGTGTATCATAAGAACTGCCGCTGCTGGGTCAGACCAGTGGTCCATCGTGCCCAGCAGTCCACTCACGCAGCGGCCCCCAGGTCAAAGACCAGTGATCTATCTGTTTTTGTAAGAGTATTATACTTTATATGTTTAAATATTTTTATTAAGGAGTCACATTAACCAGTCTCTAGTGTATCATCATTATTATTAACATTATACATTAGTTCAGTTGATTTGATATATCACAAATATTAACAAAAGAAGTTAAATCTAAAAGAAAAGGAAAGGGATCATTTCTAAAGCAGTAGACATGTAACACAATAGAATCGAAACAATAGACCCAAGAGGGAAAGAGATAGGAGAGGATTACAAAACTATTATAGGTAATGAGGGATGGGGAAAAGGTAAAAAGAGATATCAGTAAAAGTGAGATTGTAAAGATGTTGACTCAAAAGCCATTGTAAAAAAGTAGACCGCTAATTTTGACTTGAAATTTTTGAATGATGTTTCAGATCTTAAATATATCCCCTCCCCTCTTTTACAAAGGTGTGCTATGCTTTATGGCGTACGCTAAATACACGCTAAACACTAAACGTGTGCTAAAATGCTTAGCACACTTTTGTAAAAGAGGGCCTTAGTGGAAGAGAATTCCACAAAATGGGAACCATTACTGTAAACCAGTGTCTCTCAAACTGTGTGCCATGGTACTGTGGTGTGCCCAAAAGAAATTCCAGGTGTGCCACTAGAGATTCCAGAATTTTACTCTACTGAAAACTACTGGCAAATAATTTTATTTTTATTTTTCATGCAGTAGTTATCCTAAGATGAGTAACAAAGCAATCAATGCTTTCTTACCGTGTGGATCTTCTTATCTTTTTGAACTTGGATTTTCAGCTTTTACAGAAATTAAATTTTAAAAAAGAAAACGACCCTGCAGATGGTGGATGATGAAATGCATTTTGCTTGTCGACTATCGAGCCACATTTTGAGTTAATTTGCACTCAAAAACAAGCACATCCATTGCATTGATTTCTTTTTTGTTGTTGTTGGTTTTGTAATTTTATAATTTCAATTATAATGTGCCACAAAAGACATTTGATCCATTTAGGTGCCAGAGTTTAAAAAAATGTTTGAGAGACACTGCCATAAAACAAGAGTCCCTATTAACATCCAAGAATATCTGCCTAAAGGAAGGGACAGCCAGAAGATTCCTTTGAGGAGAGTAAGGAACTAAAAAACTAGCCAAGAAAGAAGGAATCTGAAAAGAGTCTGAAAAGAGAGAATATTATACTTAAAAGGAATTCTATAAACAATTGGGAGTATGTGTTTAGACTTAAGTAATGGAGTAATGTGGTCAGACTTGGAACAATGCTAGAATAAATGAATTGCAGTATTTTGCACAAGTGGAAGTCTGACATCAACACCGTAAAAAACAGAATAAGGTAATGGCCATACAGTATATATGTGCAATTGTGCATCACTACAGCTGGAAAAATGCAAAGTTCCCAGCTTTGGCAACACAAACCTTCTTGTGTGATATTAGCTTTAGGATAGAGAAGCACCAGCTGTTCATTTGTATCCAGTACCTAAATATTGCAAAAGCAGCTGCTAGTCTACAAAATGTTCACTAAGGATCCCATTTACTAAAGGATGTTGAGTCTTTGGAGCCAGATTTTATAAACGGCACCTAACTCAGTAATCACCTAGCAAAGCAGCACCTATCGTATGTCAATCTAAGTTGGGTGTCCTATGTAGGATCGCACTTAGCAGAACCTAAATTGACTTAGGCACTGGTAGGTATCATAATGTTAGGAACCAGTAGGTTAAGCCAGGGTTTTCTTGGCTTTCAAACTTAAGGTTTAGTTTAGTTTAATATACCAGCACCTAAGAGAGACATCTACTGATATCTAACTCAATCCACGCCCAAACTCTGCCCCAACCATGCCTACTTTCCGTGTAGATTTATTAACCATGTAAATTTATTCTGTTGGATTTATTACCGCGAGGTGGTAGGTGCCTATCAGCTAATTATTTTTTTATTGTTTTTAATCAGTTTTTAAAGACGCTTTCAGTTATCAGCACCAATTAAGCCAATTTTAAGAAAATTAAGTTAGGTGCCTAGATCGATAGGAATCTTAATGTATGGTTAGCCACAAAACATGTTAAAGCATTTTGTGGTGTTTTGCCTGTTGCATGTCCTAACATGTTAGCCATGTTTTAAAATATTTTTCAGAGGGAGAGTGTTGTGGGCAGAAAATGGGTATTCCCACATTATGATTAACACATGCCAAATAGACAATGCAGAGCTAACGTACGCACACCTAACACTTTCTAAATAACAGTTACTGCAAACTAATGACAACATTAGCACATGACCTGCACTAAGAGGCCCTTTTATTAAAGTGCAGTGAAATCTGGGCTTAACCCATTTTAATGTGGGACACTCTCATAGAGCTTGGTTCCTGCATGAGCACATCGGCAACTGGGTCCACGCCTTTTGGCACCATTCTCTCTGGAGTCAGAGGACATGTTTAATGGCTTTTGAGTCTGAAAGATACTATAAAGTTGCCGTCAGACTTGTTTCCTTTATTTGCAAAAAGAAAATTAGCAATAAAAAATGTTTCTATCTAGATCAAGAACAATTATCTTATTTAAGGCAGTACTGAGGATCTCTCCATGTGTCCACTCATGTCCTGGTCCAAACTCTAACCCCCTGTCCACTCTCCACCCTCCAACATGGGCCTTTCTCATGTGCTAATAATAGTGTAGGCCTCATTTTAATGCAGCTTAATAAAAGGGCCCCATGCTCCACCTTGGGCATGCTTAAGCGTCACTACACATCTCTGTTCCAGGGTCCTACAATGAGGGCATCCTATCACAGGGAGGTTTTGTTTTTGTTTTTTTAATGTGCATCCCTATTGGCTGCCCGACAGCGGTAGGATGTCTACTGCTACCTGCCATCGTGACACACGTTTTTGAGAATCAGGCCCTTACTGCCTCCACATAGGTGATGGTAGGGATTCACATACTAATGACCATGCGCTAATAGGAAAATTAGTGTGTGACTATTGATACAGAAAACACAAAAACTATCCATTTTATCCCTGTGGGAAAAATGTCCTTAGCATTCAGGAATGGCCCATGTACAGACATGCTAAGGCCACTTTTTATTGCAGTTTGTTAAAAGGGCCCCTATTTTTGCTATTTGAGTTTTTCACTTTACCACATAAAGTTGTACTGAGACCCTCCTCTCTGCAAGGATACTTATTATGGAGTACATGTCATGACTTCCAACTGCCCCACTATACCTTAGTAGACTTGACAT
Organism: Geotrypetes seraphini; assembly: GCF_902459505.1. Lineage (NCBI taxonomy): Eukaryota > Metazoa > Chordata > Amphibia > Gymnophiona > Dermophiidae > Geotrypetes > Geotrypetes seraphini. The sequence continues at coordinate 9,709,481 of NC_047095.1, read as the reverse complement.
TCCATACAGACCTTTTCACTATCTCCGTTCATCTGACTTAACTTCTCTGGTCTTCTGCCTCTGTCAAAAATCCGTCTCATGTCCTCATATCATTCAGCCTTCCATTACATTGGTCCAAAACTCTGGAATGATCTTCCATGTCACATTAGGAATCTAACTACCATCACTGAGGGCTCCTTTTACAAAGTCGCATTAGGGCCTTAATGGGTGTGCTAGCCGCTACCGCCTCCTGTTGAGCAGGCGCTAGTTTTTCGGCTAGCATGCGCTAATCCGGTGCGTGCATTAAAAACGCTATCGCACCTTCGTAAAAGGAGCCCTGAGTTTAAGAAAGCTCTTGAAACTCATGTTTGCAGTCATTCAGTAGTCCTTTTTTTCTGTACTGTTATTTAATATTGTATTGTTATGCCAAATGTAATTTTATATTGTACTCTGTAATTTTATTTTGTACCTTGAACAATAATTTTGTCTTATTATGTATACCGCTGTGACGCCCTTTCGGCCAATCCAGCGGTATAGTAAGTTCTAATAAAGGTAAAGATATACGTAACACCTAAAAAATTGATGCTGATCAGAACGATGCTTAGCACAATTTTTTCTATATATAGAATTGTGCTTAGTTGTCATACGTGACATAACATTTATAAATATGAGAGAAAGAATGCAGAATGTATGGGGTTTAGTAGTTCATTTAATAAAGTGTGGAGCATTTGTTACCTCGCAATAAGGGTCATGTATCTCTCCTTTTCCTAGCTTTCCTTACACATCCAGGGTGGGTGGGTGGGTGGGGGGAGGGAAATGTATTTTGAGGAATAAAATTATTGTAATCACATCATATGTTTTATTGTATTAATAATTGGGAGGAGGATTGGAGAAAATGATTATTTTATGTATTACTTGGGTAGTTAGTAGTGCTTTTTATGCAGTATTTTATGTTCAATTAATTGTATTGCACTGTCAAAGTTTGAAAATCAATAAAGATTTTTTAAAAAAGAAAAACAGCCTCATACATTCTACCAATATAATATCAGAATGTGTGCCTTACTCTTTTTTTACTGTATGTGAGCAGGAGTGCTTCAGCTTAAAAGAATTAGTAGGGAACAGCAAAGACCTCTTTCAGACTTTCAAGAAGGACTGCTTCAAAAGACAGTAATGCTCTTTCCATAATCACATGCACATCACAAATATCTTAGCCTTTGTCTAAAAACTAATCTCCTGGCTAATACCTGCATCATTTCTATTAAATTATATTTCATCATCCACCACTGTTCTGACTGTTAAATTGACAGGGCGGTAATCTTCTTTTCAAATGCTGCGAATGATCTCTGGAAGCACCACATCTATTTAAGTCCATGGATTTTCTCAAGACATCAAACTACAACCTAGTTATTTTCCTCTGAATCAGAACAGTGGTCTCCAACTCAAACCCTTTGCAGGGCCACATTTTGGATTCATAGGTACTTGGAGAGTCTCAGAAAAAATAGTTAATGTCTTTTTAAAGAAATGACAATTTTGCATGACGTAAAACTCTTCATAGTTTATAAATCTTTCCTTTTGACAAGTGTTAATAATAATATTGTAATTTATAGATAGACATATGATCAAGAAATTGTTTTATTTTACTTTTGTGATTATGATAAACATACCGAGGGCCTCAAAATAGTACCTGGTGGGCTGCATGTGGCCCCGGGGCCGCGGGTTTGAGACCACTGATCTGTAACTAATGGCAGAATTCTAAGATTAGGGGTAGAATAATCCAGCTTTTGTGATTGAACCCATCACCCAGAAGTCTAATGACTTGAAATTTTATTTATTTATTTAGTTGGTTAGTTAGCTTTTTGTAGAATGATGATACAGTGTGAAGATTGTAAATCATGACTCATTCTGGATTATTATTCTTATTTCATAATGGTGTTAATCTCCCTTTGCTGGTATACCTATAAAAGCTAAAGGCGTCTTTTACAAAGCCACGGTAGCAATTTTCACCTGGTAAATGCACTGAAGCCCATAGGAATTGAATGGGCTTTGGTGCACTTGCAGCGGGAGAATCCCTAAAATTACTACGAGTCTGTCATAGTTACTTCCTTTGTTTGCACTTTAAACTGGGATTTGTTATTATGTGCTTAAATCAGTGTCAATTCATGGTGAACCTTTGGATAATTATCCTGGGCTTTGTTCATTTATCAGTCCAGCAGCTAATTGTCGAGTTATTGAGTGCTTCAATTTAATTTTATTCTGTGTCTAATAGGCAAACGCTCATATAAATTAAACCTGCTAAAACAATGTTTTTCAATGCAATGCCCAAAGGCCAGTGGCGGACCCTGGAGATCTCTGGGGAGACCTCCATTCTCTTTCTTTTCTTTTTTTTTTCACTGTAGATGAAAAGAATTCATTTAAACATTTTATATCTTCTTTAGGATGCCCCCAATGAAAAGTTTGGAGGCAGGCTGATGGGGATGGATGTCATGTCATGGCTCCATTTGGCGGCCCTCCTTCGGCTTATTTGGATCCCAGTATAAATATTAATGACGACCACTGTTCTAAACATGAGCATATCAAGAAAACTGTGAAATAACTTATAAGTTTCACGACTCCACATCATTATTTTCTTGGTTGGGCTGAGAACTTTTCAGTGGCTCCTCATGCACCTACTGCAACCTGGTGTAAATCCTCATGCCCAACTGCCATCATTTACAGAAATCCAAGTAATCTACAACACGGTGCCTAATTTCTGGGAATGCCCCGACCCACCCATGCCCTACAATGGCTATGTCCCCTTTTGATTTGCATGATATGAAATTTAGGCACCCATATTATGGAATAAGGTATAAGACAGATGTGTGTAACACATAATTAGTGACAATTAATTCCAATAATTGATTGTTGGCACCTGATTGGCTGGTTAGTTTTTGTACATCCAGGATCTGCACCCAAATTTGGGAGCCCAACTTCAGGCAATCTTTATAGAATCTGGGGGTCAGGATACAAATTTAGGCGAAAGGTGAGAATGGCTTTTGTGAGAAGCAATGTAACCAGCATTAGTGAACCGCCTCGAACTTATATGGCTTTGACGGTATATAAGAATAAAATTATTATTATTATTATTATTAGTCTGGCAAGTTCTACCACTATTCCCATTTGTTGCTACTTCAATACAGATACAAGGGATGTGCATTTGCTAGAACATATATTCAGTTTCTTAACATATCTTAAGGGACCTTTTACAAAGCTGTGCTAGCCCTTAACTCAGGCGCAAATTAACTATGAGCAATAAGTACTTTAGTTTGTAGGTAGAGTTAATTTGCGTGGATGGTATCCCACTGCCTTTTTTTCTGATAGCTGTGTCTTTCTCTCTTTTTAGCTACGGGGAGCTACTGGGAATATCTCCTGATGAAGCCCTTTTGAGGTGAAACAGGAATACTCCATGGAGAGAATTAATACTTTATGGTCCTGGCTATTCACCCACCAGCTATAAAAGCTAAGTAATTTGTATTGTTTTTGTAGCTAATAAATGATTAGTGGTACCTATGTAAGGATAGAGATTTTTTGATTAATGATGATCTGACAAGATTTCTCTATATCTGACACCTGTGGGCACTTAAGGTCCGTTCTAATCTTTAGAAAATCTGGGTGTCACTCACATCTATCACGTTTGCCTTATTTTGGTGCATACCTTCAAAAAGATATAAACAGGATGTAGTTAGTTCAGCTACCAAAATGGTCAGTGGTCTTTATCATAATGTGTATGGGGACAGACTTAAAGATTTCAGTATATACAGTATACTTTGGAAGAAAGGTTGAAGAGGGGAGATATGATTGAGATATTTACCCCCGTGGCTTAAACGCATAGGGGTAAGTCTCAATTGAAAGGAAGTTCTGGAATGAAAGGGGCATAGACTCAGAAGTAACTTAAGGAATTACTTCTTCGTAGAAAGGATTTGTGGAATGGCTTCCCAGAGGAGGTGATAGAAACAAAAACTGCTTCTGAATTCAAGATGGCTTGAGACAAGTACATAGGCTGTCTAAGGGAGGGGAAGGGATAATAAATGGCATGGGTGAGCAGACTGGAGAGGCCATATGGTCTTTACCTGCCTTCATTTTCTAGGTTTCTATGAAATGTGCATCACTTTTGGCAGGCAGTAATAAAAAAGTGTTGGCGCTCAGTACCAGTGGGTAGTACCTGAAAAAAAAAAGCCTTGGATCTATCTATCTGGTAAATTTGAGATGGTAGCTATGAATCTGTTTCATATACTGTACAGCAACACATTTTTACAGGAGAGAGAGATAGAGTTGAGACGATCCCAATACAGGGGGCTGCTGAAAAGTTCTCAGCCCAACTAACAAAATTGGGGCAGTTTCCATCGAGGGCTTTACCCTTAGGGGAAAATTCTAGAAACGGTGCCTACATTTAGGTGCCGGTAGGCACTCTACTGGCACCTACGTTCAGTAACAAATGCTGTTTAAAAGAGCACCATTAAAGCACCTACCGGTGCCTAAATCATGCCTACATGGGCACTTTAGGCCACCGAATGCCACTATGGGCATGGCTAATGCTGGAAGTGCCTTCAGGCGGCCTAACGTGCCTGTGTAGGTGTGATTTATGACAAAGATTGGTGTTGGAAGTGTAGGGCCAAAGAACCCTGGCCTACATTTTGAGCATCTATCTTTCATGGAGGCAAGATTCTCTATAGGGCACTGTCCATATTTTTCAGATGGAACAAAAAAAGTAGAAAATCACTGGACTTAAACCATAGCTTTGTTTTTAGTGGCAGTAACAATGCTCATAGGAATTCTATGAGTGTCGGAGCTATTACCGCCGTGGCCAACGCTAAAAACCATGCTATGGTTTTATATAGTCAAATATATTTATTGAGCTCAACAATACTAAGTAACAAGCAAAAACAAGCAAGCTCAGTATTTTGAATAACAAAATCTATACCTATAAATAACCCAACACAACCCCCAAAATAAATAACCCCCCTCCCTCCCAGGGTCCTCCTTCCAAGTACATTCCAATCCAGAAAAATTTAACCAGGTAACCAGGTGAAAAGGAGGGGTTAGTGTATATAGTCCTTGATGGAGACTGCCCCAACTTTGTTGGCTGGGCTGAGAATCTTTCAACGGCTCCTCGTATGAGGGGGAGGTAGGAGCATGAAAATTAATTGGAAAGGGATGGGGGACAGAAAAGCTGATGATTTGCCCAGGGTGTACCTGTGCATTAGTTCTCCGGTGGAATTTATATTTCTGCATGGAAGAGACTTCTCACAAATTCTGTACAAAATAAATTCAAGAGTATAGCTACCCATGATGGCTTTCTATGTAAATTATCTTTCATTGAGTTTCAATTAGAAACAGAGAAAAAATGAAAACAGATAAAGACCATATGGCCTGTCCAGTTTACCCATCCATACCGTCTACTATTCCTTATTCAATCTTGACAAGATCTTTTTCTACATACTAACAGGATCTAAAGCAAATCTATGGCAGTACCCAAAAACATCAAAAATACTTTTCTCAAAAATCCCCAGCATAACTAGGATTTAAATAACACTCCATGAATAGTGTCAAGTATAGTTACACTGGGGATTTATGGAGAAAGTATTTTTGTCTATTCTATTTTTCTACCTGCACATTTGAAGTCGTTTATTTCCCTTAACGTGTTGAGTACCCAGAAGTATTTCATCCACAGTAAACTATTCCATAAGAATTCATCGGTTTTGTAGTCTCTCTAGCTTCAATTATACAGATTTAAGCTGCAGGCATGAGCAGCTGTTGTGCATACTTCTCTGGAAGGCGGATTTAAGATAGATTTCCTTTAGCATTACTAAGGTGAATTATGTTTATGACAATGTATCATTTTTCTATTTTTATTTACTTATTTCTGAGAATTCCTTGTGCTAGATTATTTTCTGATTTATAAAGCTTGTCACTCAAACAGTTTATTGTGTCCTAAAAGGTATTTTTTTCCTTGCATTCAGAGGTCTTAAATATCACATCTTCTAAAATCCTCTAGTAAAATCCTCAATGTAATTCCTAATCTTCTATTTTATTATTCCCCATTGTCCTACCACTTATTTCTAAAACACTGCTAGAAGCATGCCATCCTGATTCCATTCGATTAAGTGCATGATAATCCTCATTTCATTGGTGGATGAAGACTGACTGGCGCGTCTTCTGTAAGACATCTCAATAGTAAAAATAGAATTGGAGCTGCTAACATGTATTAATGTAGTAGAATGCTGCAGACTTATTACATTACATTTGTGATTTCTATTCCGCTTGTACCTTGCGGTTCAAAGCGGATTACATAAGAAGAAGCTGGACATTTCCAGGAGGGTACGTGACATTTAGGGTAAGACATAGTTGCAGAATGAGTATAGGCTTGGTAACATTGGATGAAAGCAGTTATATTACATTACATATCTAATCTTTTCCAGGCGTTGGTAGGTAATATGAATCGGTAGGATTATGTGTCTTCTTGTTCTTTGAGATCACAAGACAGAGCTTTTTTGTCTGTTACCACTCTTTGTTCTGACTCCAAAGTTGCAAATCGATCACGTATATTTCGGACCTTTATTGTGGAACTTGGTTCTAGATTCTATCCATCTGACCTTTGATTTTTTAGCATTTCAGAAAAGATTGAAAGCCCATTTTTTTTTCAACTTGACTTTTCAAATTTGGGGGGTCTTTTATATTTGTTAGCATTTAGCGCACGCCAGTGGCATACCTAGCATATGTGACACCCGGGGCTCATCATTCTTTGACACCCTCCCCCCCCATCTATTTGAAAAATATATTTTTTAGTAACAATCCACATATCGCACAACAAAAGTGTACCTAGGAAAAGGCAGCATCTTAAACACTGCAGTGAGCACTAGAACACCAACACATACATTATAAAACTAAACAAGCCAGATCCCGCACAGTCAATTGATCCTGCAGTCAATGCCAACTGAAAACTATGTCCTTTTCATACACACAGAACAGAGATACACCCTCGCCCAATATGGAATAATCACAAACTAAAAATATGTAGACAAACTAGAAATATGTAGACAAAAGTTAAACTGAACCGCCAAGAAACCAGACTCTGCATACAATGCAACACCACAACACCACAAAAACAGTGACACATGTCCCCTAATACTGTGCAAAATATAAAGACAGTAGATGTAAATTTGAAAAAACTGATACATAACAATCACCACTTTACAAATTAACAAATAAAAATAAAACAAATAATGAGAAATAAGAAAATACAATTTTATTGGACTAATCCATTTTTCAATTAGCTTTCAGAGGCCAAATCTTTCTTCAGAACAGTACAGTATACTTCTGTTATGCTATTCTGTCCTGAGGAAAGGGGTGTAGTCCAATAAATTGCCTTATTTCCATTTCCTATTTATAAACTTTTATCAATATAGTTACAACACTACTTGATTCTAAGTAAAGCAACAAAAAAAATCTTTCTACCTTTTGTCGTTTCTGCTTTAATCATCTTCTCTCTCTTCTTTCTATACAGCGCTTGTCCTCTCTCCCTTCCATGCAACATCTGCCCTCTCTTTGCCCCTTCCATCCAGCTTCTTCCCTCTCTCTCTACCCCTTCCATCTACTGCCCACACTCCCTCTGCCCCTTCCATCTACCGTCCACCCTCTCTCTCTCTTCCATATGGCATCTTCCCTCTTTCTATGTCCCTTCAATAAACTGTATATCCGGGGTCCATTCTCTCCTTTGCACATGACTCATTTCAGCTTTACCCCCTCTCCATTTTTCTGTCTCCACCCCTCCCCTATGCTTTGGCATCTCTCTCTTTCTCTTCTCCTTTCCTTCCTTCCTTCCCACTCCACACCATGGTGTGCTATCTCTATCTCCTTCCCTTCCCTCCCCCCATGTCATGGCATTTCTTCCTCCCCCTCCATGGTCTGGTATCTCCTTTCCTTTCCATCCCTCCCATGGACTTGGCATCTCTGGTTCCTCTCCCTTGTCTTCCTTCTCCCTTCTTCCCTCTCTCTCCCCAATTGGGTGCAGCAATAGCAGCATTTTTCTCACCCCCTTCCCTGTGCAGCAGTAGCATTTCTCCCCCCTTCCCTGTGCAGCAGCAGCATTTCTCCACCCCCTTCCCTGTGCAACATTTTTCCCCCTTCCCTGTGCAGCAGGAACATCTCTTCCCTGCCCAGCATGTCTGGCCAGTTCCCCTGCTCAAAGCAGCAGGCGTCTACACCTCACATGATCCGCGGCTGCATTGGAAGCCTTCTCTCTGACATTGTGACATCAGAGGGAACACTTCTGACACAGCCGCGGATTGCGTGAGGGCCGATACCCGCGGTTTTGAGCACGGGAGCCGGCCAGAAGTGAAACAACCACCGGTGGGAGCACAAGCTGGGACGGACACCACTGTTTACAGAAGGGATACCCACACTGTTTGGGCTTGCGAGTTACTTTTAAAATGAGCAAGTCAAAATGATCTACCAATAATAAAATTAAAAAAAAACACAAAGCACACTGTACACAGAGAAAATGTTAATCATCATTTATATTCGGGGGGTTTTTCAAAGAGGTCAAGGCAGATGACTCTATGCAATGTCACTTCAGTAACAACTAAACAAAAATAGACAAATACCCTCACCCTTTTTACTAAACCAAGATAATGGTTTTTAGTGCAGGGAGCTGTGCTGAATGCCCCGCACTGCTCTCGACGCTCATAGGCTCCCTGCGCTAAAAAACGCTATTGCGGTTTACTAAAAGGGGGCCATAGTGCAAAATATAGACAGCAGATATAAATTCTCAAAACGGACACATTTTGATCACTAAATTGAAAATAAAATCATTTTTCCTACCTTTTTGTCTGGTGATTTCATAAGTCTCTGGTCCTTCTTCTGGTCCTTCTTCTTTCTCTTCCTGGCCTCCCTTCTTTCTTTCTCTCTCCCCCTGGCCCCCTCTTTATTTCCACCTTTCTTTCTCTCTCCCCCTGGCCCCCCTCTTTATTTCTGCCTTTCTTTCTCTCTCCCCCTGGCCCCCCTCTTTATTTCTGCCTTTCTTTCTCTCTCCCCCGGCCCCCTCTTTATTTCTGCCTTTCTTTCTCTCTTCCTCTAGCCCCCACAAAGCCATCGTGCCAATTTCTCCACTTCCACGATTCTTTCCTTACACCCACCCCCAAGCCAGCAGCCGATTTCACCCTGCTCCTTCCCCGAGCCAGGCCCGACGCGTACATTCATCGGGCCCACAAGATTTCACTTTCAGCGTCATTTCTAACGGGGAGGAAATTGCAGGCCAGCCAGACAGCGATTGACTGGCCCAGAACTTACCCTCCGACGTTAGAATTGACACCGGAGGTGAAGCCTTGTGGGCCCGACGCTTTTCCCCGTCCACCAGCCCGCCTCACTTTTTGTCTCCATCTACCAGTTTCCGGCCGGCCGGCCGGATTAAGAAATGACTGCGGGGGAGCCGGTGCCGGGTTGCGGTGGTGAGACGGAGCAGCGGCAGAATAGGGAAGGTGGCCGGCTGTGCACCCCCTTGTGGCGTGCACCCGGGGCGGACCTCCCCCCCGCCCACCCCCCTTAGTACGCCACTGGCGCACGCTAAATCAGCTAGCACACCTTAGTAAAAGACCCCCTAGGTTACTTTGTAATCTTGTAATTCCTTGGCTTTTCATTTTAAGGCACATGTTGAATTTAATTTAACTTTTCCTGTTATTAACTTTTACTTTGGCCCTGCCAACTTTCCTCAATCGTTGGACTGGGAGCAGAGTGGAGGACTCCTTGAGCATGGAAGCGCACTCCGCCCCTCTCAGATGTTACCATGCTGAGCCAGTTGGAAGGCTCAGCATGGGAGCATCTTGAATGTAATTTAACTTTTCCTGTCTGAACCTTTAACCTTTGCCCTGCCACCTTCCTCATTCGTTGGACCAGAAGCAGTTTGGAGGACTCCTCGGGCGTGGGAGCACACTCCACCCCACCCCCCACCCCGACATTACCATGTTGAACCAGTTGGAAAGTTCAGCGAGAACATCTTCAATTTAATTTAATTTTACCTGTTTTAACTTTTACTTTGACCCTGCCAACTTTCCACAATGAAACTAATCTCACAAACATATCACCCTGATAATCCTACTCTTAACCAGCTGGAAGGCAGTAGCAAACAACCTTTTCCCAACACCCACCAGTTCAACTATGAACAAAACCTACCACCTAACCAGAAGAATATCAATAGACAGAAGCTCAAAACACCAGACCAATATTCAACACTCCATCACTCCAACATGGGGAAGAAGACCAACAAACCCCAGGACCAAACCTCACCCTCACTCTAGATCTCTCATCTACCCAAAAACGACCCACAACCTTTAAACAGAGCTCACCACACTTACATGTGCCTACTTAAACATCAGAGCCGTAGGCCCAAAAACAGAACATATCAAAAACTGGATAGAAAACGAAAACCTAGACTGCCTCTTCCTCACAGAAACCTGGCTAACATCAGACACAGATCCCAGAATAACTGAAGTCTGCCCACAGGGATACAAAATAACAGTGGTGTGCAGAAAGAAAAAGAGAGGAGGAGGTCTAGCAATCTTAATCAAAGAATCCCTAACCCTAAATATACTTGAAAAAACATCCACCCCATAAATTGAACTTCTAGCCTGCCAACTCTCATGCTCCACACTAAAAGGTACACTAAACTACATGCTCTGCTACATAACACCAGGAAACTGGACCACAGCAAGGCCTGAACTTGAAGACTTCATATATAGAAACTCACTAACAGCAACCTACAACCTAATCCCTAGAAGATCTAAAACCTACACCTTGAAGACCAATCATCCAAACAAGTCGATAACTTCCTTTTATTTCTCGATGCCTTATCATTCCAGATTTTAGACCCACAAACCACTCATGAGAAAGATCACCAACTTGACATTGCAGCCTTCATGACCCATCAACCATCTCAATCAAAAATTCATACATCTAATGGAATATGGTCCCGATCTCTCTGGTCAGACCACTACATATCAACTGGACCAAATACAAAACCACACCAAAATCCAAAAAAGTAACCTATACCTCACGCACACACATCGAGCCAATCAAATTCTGGAAAAAAATAGATGATACAATACAGGAATGCAACCCCAAAGACTTCATTTCACAATGGTACAAACTGAGCACTCACACCCTTGATGAACTAGCCCCAATACAAACCAGAACCAGCAGACAATCAAACCAATGGTTTGACAACGAACTACTCCTACTCAAACGACAATGTAGACGACTAGAAAGAACATGGAGAAAAACTAACCTTGAACATACAAAAACCGCCTGGAAAAAACTAAACAAACAATACAAACTACAACTAAAGGATAAGAGAAAAGTATACTACACCAACTTAATAGGCACAGAAACTCAAGACACCAAAAAACTATTTCAAATACTAAAAGATCTAACTGACACCAAACCCTACCTGACAACTAACATTATCCCCCCAGCCACCCTCTTATCAGAACACTTCAAGAACAAAATTACAAATGCCAGAGCTACCCTCAACGGTACCCCAACCCACTTAAAAGAAATCACAATACCCCCCCACAGAAAAAGAATCAACAGCTGCAGACAGAACCTGGTCCCTCTTCCCCACTATACAATGGTCCAACCTTAACAAATTCTACAGAAAGTACAGCCACGCTTCATGTGACCTCAACCACTGCCCATCTTAGAAACTTCCAGCATGAAATTCCGTACCCTACTCCTACAATGGATACAAACCATGCTCACAAATGGCCTCTTCCCAACTGACCTCAATAAAATCTTTGTCATACCGATCCTAAAAGACCCCAAAGGAGCAACGGATCAACATCCAATTACAGACCCATTGCCTCAATACCTCTCTATGTCAAACTAACAGAAGGGCTAGTAGCCAAACTCCTCAGCAATTATCTGGAAGACCACAACATGCTCCACCCCACGCAATCTGGCTTCAGAACCAACTTCAGCACAGAGATACTACTAGGCTCCCTTATTGACACAGCTAGACAACACCTCAGTACAGGCAAAAAAATGCTGCTCATACAACTGGACCTGACCGCACCATTTTATCTGGTTTTACCATAACATCCTACTGCTAATTTTGGACACAATAGGTATCACTGATAAGGTATACTCATGGTTTGAAGGATTCCTCAAATCCAGAACCTACACAGTATAGTCAAACAAAGAAAAATCAGAACCTTGGTCCAACCCCTGCGGCATACCCCAAGGATCCCCACTATCCCCCACTCTCTTCAATCTCTATACTGCTTCCCTCAGTGCCTGCCTGGACAAGCTAGGCCTAACCTCATATAGCTATGCTGATAACATCACCATTCTCATAACTTTTGATCAACCAAAGCCCTCAATGACAAACATACTACACTAGAAACAATAATAACATGGATGAGAGATCATAAACTAAAGCTGAACCCAGACAAAACAAAATTCATCCTCCTCAAAAATAACAAAGTCCCAACCATAACCAATATAGAAATTAACTCAATCAATTACCCCATTCAACCCACCCTAAAACTTCTAGGAATGACGATAGATAGATGCTGCACCATGCAACCACAAATCAATAAAACAATACAGAAATCATTCGCAATTATGAGAAACTTAAGACAAGTTCGAAAATTCTTCAATAGAACACAATTCCAGCTTTTAGTACAATCCCTAGTCCTAGGTCTTTTAGACTATTGCAACATTCTCTACTTCCCCTGCCCAGCAACAATGATAAAACAACTACAAACAATCCAAAACACAGCGCTGAGACTTATCTATTCATTGAGGAAACATGGCCACATCACAGAGGCATACCTCAACTCACACTGGCTTCCAATTCCGGCAAGAATACTATTCAAATTCTACTGTCTACTATAAACCATAAACGGCAACAGCCCAACCTACCTCAACAACCGTCTCATCCAAAGTACATCAACAAGACATAGGAAAACCCACACTCCATTCACGTATCCTCCAATCAAAGATGAATGTAATGTTCCTCTCAACCCTGGTCCTAGGAAGTATCACTAGAAATGCAGTGGCCATTTTGAACCAAGAACTGTATGGAGTAGGAATGGCTGGGGATGGCCCCTTTCCCATTCCACTGGACCACCAAGACTTCTTCTGGGTAGGCCAGGGGGGAGGGACTACAAGGGCTAGGGCATCAGGAGTTGGCCTCAAACTAGGGGTTAGAAAGGTACATCTAGGAGGAGGATTGGTTTGGGAAGTCTTTGTTTGGAGGAAGAGGGGAGGGAAATGGGGCTATTACTTATACAGCTCCAGTCCCTTTAATATGATATCCAAGAGCATCAGGCCACTTATTAATGGCTCAAATTTCCCTGCCAAGAAAAATTATGCCAGCTTTTAATTGGCATGAATTTTCCAAACTTTTTCCACAGATAATGAATGCAGTTCAACGTAAGCTGCATTATTATAGTTTTATAATAATGAGTTGTTTTGAATACATTTGCATGCTTAGCAACTTATTATTATAAAGTCCACAGTGAGTTGCACTGTTTAATTTAAAATTTTGATACAGCGCTCATAAGCAAACCAGTGTATGTATAAATATATAAAAGATTAAAAGAACAGTAAAGCATACAATCATATGAGGGAGATAAAATATATCATAGAGAGAACAGAAAAGAATGGCACTCTTAGATTTTCCAGGCTAGATCACCCTTCTCTCCCCCTTCCCCTTTAGAATGGAATGATTCAGTGCAATCATTTCATTGTGGCTGTTTCAGAGCAGGACATTTCATCCCAAATGTTTCAGCCTGGCTGTTTCATCATGGGCCATTTCAGCACGGCAAATTGACAATTTTGTAATAAAAATGCAACAATGAAATAGTCATTTCATTGCAGCATGCTGAACTATTCCAGGCTCTTCTCAGATGTATTGAATGAAATATGGAAATGTCAAGAAAGTGCAATAGTGAAACGAAAAAAAAACTCCATTTTATTACAGTAATTGAAATTTTATCATACAAATGTTGGAAACAGAATACTGGGCCTTATCAATATAAAGTTGATAATTTTCTTTCTAAAAAGCTATACCCCAAGTCCCCTTCCCAGCATTCTCACAGGGACGATCAGTGCCCGATCAGGCATCAGCCTATTTGCACCTCCTAGATCCTCAACTTGTAGTCACGCTGGTGGGCACCTGTAGGCCGGAGGACTGGTAGGGGTGGGGGTGGCCTAGGCATGTGGAGACTGGAGGTTTCAGCAGCCTAATGTAGCCTGGCTGACAACAGCAACAGATTTGGAAATGGGCAGAGAGGCTACACTGTGATGTTGACATATATCAGAGCTAGCATTTACCCAATTGCTTGAGTCGGGCCTAGTGCGTGGTTGTGTAATGGGGATGGGATGGATTGCTCTGCCCCTGGTGTGGTGCAGAGTTAGCAGTATTTCTAATGCTGCTCTTTTGCTACCATCACTTGTACTTGGGCATACATGGTCCCACAGGCTGTGTGAATGGTCAGCCTCATTGTCCCAACCTTCCCCTCCCCACTTTCACCCATTGTGAATAAACTTTGCTCCCCAAGGGTTGCCCCCTTACTATTATAATTATTTTGTTTAAATTTATTTTCTTTGTTTAGTTGGTTTCAGTGTTACAAATGCCTGCCTTTTAATTCAGCAGTCCAGGAGGCGGGATGGGATTTAGACCCCTGTACCAGGGTTGTTTTTGGTATCAAAGGAGGACCTAAGTCTAAATTACCCTTCCCTTCCTCTCCCCTTGTTAAATTGATACTCAATTCTATAGATGAACTCAATCACAATATTCTCTGCATTAAAGACCTGTAAATAGTATAAAACGTAGAACAGCCAGCGGTAGACCTATAGAATACTTGCACTAATTGTGCACACAATTGTTGGATTCTCTACACATACGACAGATTGCTATTGGAGGCGTTTTTCACAGCGATTTTCTTTTTGTATTCTGTTTTACCCACTTTTGAAGTAAACATCGGATGTTAATCTGTTTACTTTTACATCAAACTTCGAGACTCCTGATGCAGGCCATTAGGCCGAAACATGTACACGTTGAGTCTGTGTTGTGATATTAAGAAATAAAGGAAGGTTGTTTGCGAAACATCTGGAGCTCACCAGTCTTTATTTGGACTCCTCCACTCCTTTTGTGTCTACATATTGTGAGTGTGGATTTGATTCTCCTGTTTGACTCCATTCTCTATGCTGAAACAGCCACACTGAACTGATTGCACTGAACTGGCCGCAATGAAATGTTTCAAGTGTCAAGTTTATTTTTATTTTAATATACCATCTATCTACCAGTCTAGAAACATAGAAACATAGAAAGATGACGGCAGATAAGGGCTACAGCCCATCAAGTCTGCCCACACCATCGACCCTCCCTTTTAAGTCTAATGTCCCATTTAAGTAGATTTGTAAGAATGCCATTCTACTGACCCGCTCTTTCAAGTCTATACCCTAGTGATCCTATCCTTTGGCTGACCCTCGTAGGGATCCTACATAGGTATCCCATTTATTCTTGAAGTCTGGGACGCTGTGTGCCTCTATCACCTGCATTGGATGCTTGTTCCAATGCTCAATCACTCTCTCCGTGAAGAAGTACTTCCTGGCATCTCCACGAAACTTCCCTCCCCTGAGTTTGAGCGGATGACCTCTTGTGGTCGAGGGTCCCTTCAGGAGAAAGATATCATCTTCCACCTCAACCCGTCCCGTGATGTACTTAAATGTCTCAATCATGTCTCCCCTCTCCCTACGCTCCTCGAGAGAGTAGAGCTGTAACTTGCTCAGTCTTTCCTCGTACGGGAGACCCTTTAGCCCCGAGACCATCCTGGTGGCCATCCGCTGAACCGATTCTAGGCGGTGTACTGCACATCCATATTTAAAAGCAAAACATGGTTATCGAAGGGCAGCGTAAATAGACTTTGGACGGAGACTTGGTACAAGAGTTGGGGAGGAAATACTAGTTGAAATAGTTGCCTTATAAAACAAAGAAAAAAAAGAGAGGTAGTGGTACAGTAGGATTTGTCTATGTAGAAAAAGAAGAAGAGGGAAGAAAAAAATGTGAAAGGAGGAATTAGGTAGTGAAAGCATCTTTAAATAGAAAAGCCTTAAGATTGGATTTAAAGTTGCTTAGATTATCTTCCTTCCTAAGGGCATTCCATAAGCTCGGGGCTGTAACAGAAAAGATTGATTTCCGGCAAGTATCATACAAGATGTGGCGAATCGAGGGGACAGAGAGAAGATTTTGTTCAGACGAGCAAAATGATCTGAATGGAGAATATGGTATTAACAGACAGTTGATGAATGCAGGTGTATGTTCAGATCTCGTTTTAAATGTAAGCAGGAGAATTTTGCATGATATCTGATAAGTGACGGGGAACCAATGGGTGTTTTGGAGTAGCAATGTGACATAATCATACATTTTTTTTCTTGTGAATGATTTTAATAGCAGCATTTTGGATAATTTGTAGTCTTCCTTTTGAGTAATTCCTTGGTATAAGGAATTGCAATAATCTAGATGAGAGATCGCTATGGAATAGATTTGATCAGGGGTGTCCAACCTTTTGGCTTCCCTGGGCCGCATTGGCCAAAAAAAATGTTTCTGGGGCCGCACAAACGCGCAAATGCTGCAGCAAGATAGAGGAAGGAGGCGGCAAGACGGTAAACACCCGGGGGCAGCAGAGGAAAACACTGCATCGCCCTCGACCGGGGCCGCACATAATACTTTACGGGGGCCGCAGGTTGGACACCCCTGGATTAGACTATTCAGTGACTGGGGTTCAAGAAGACTGGCAATAGAGCTGAATCATCCTAGACCCTCTCCCAAGCTCCCAGAGCCACTTATCATGATGTACCTAACACTTAGAGAAAGGGTAGGTCTTAAGAGACACTGTGAGGAATGCTCCAGCTGAAGATTAAATGGTACTGAATCCTATAGTGAAGGACACATAAAAGTAAAAATAGAACTCGGCACATTGTTAAGGTGGGTATGTGTAAAGATTCTGTTGTATGGACTGAAGATTCCTGGAAAGGAAATATGGGAGTGGTAGGTGGAACAGAAATAACTAGGGTTACCAGATGTCCTGAATTCCACGGACATGTCTTTTGGATGGCTTTTCAAAACTCGACACTTTGTACCGGTTTTGAAAAGCTTCCAACAAATCGCCGTTGGACAGGAGGGCATCTGGGGTGGGAATGGATGGAACTTGGCGGGCCTGGGGGAGGGTCTAGAGGTCCAGATTGTCTATTTGAAAAATCTGGTAATCCCAGAAATAACAGAAATTCAGAATAATAGATTTTTTTTTTTTTTTTTGCACTGCCAAAATTTTGAAGATTGGTTTATAAGGAGCAGATAGTCAGTGTTTGGATTAAGTAGAGGTGTTGCATGATCATACTTGTATATCCCAGTAATACTAGCACAAATCCTAGAGAGATTGTGCTAAGATTGAAGACAGAGATATTACACCTGCTCGAGGGCAGGTATAAATATATCTATGAGGTGTAGGGTGAGGGCAGGCCTTGTGCAATACGCCTGATCATAAACTATGTGTATGGATTGTGGTTCTGCCCATAGTGTACCCAAAATCCACCCTTGAACAAGCCTATTGTACAAATACATGCCAAGTTGCACCATGACCTAATTTTTTAAGAACTTATTCACGTGTGAAAATGGTTTATAAAAACTACCCCACAGCAAAATAATGAAGATAATTTCCACTATGGACTACTTCTATTTATTTGGAGGAAAAGACCTCAGATACCACAACACATCTGGAAATGTGATTCATCTTTCATCGGTCAAAAAAAAATCTCCATATTGTAAACATTTTAAACTCTCAACTTTATTATTTGTTGAATTTAGTATTTTTTTTTCTTTTCCACTATAAAATTACTCTCCATGTGTGTGAGTGACATATGTGTTGAAAGCTTTAGAATTACAAGTCTAAGCCTGATTACTGGGCCTGTCTAGAGCAGGAAACATGTAAAAGGTGGTATTGTAAGGAGATGGATCTGAGCAACTTGACTCTACGGGCTGCTAGGCAAGGGGAATTGATCTTGTCATCGTAGGCTCTGATTCCATGATGTCGTGCTGGAAAAAATAGTCTATGGTACTGTGAAGTGCACAGCAAGTATAGAACATTCACAAGGTTTCCAAAATGATGCTTGATTGCACAGCATCCAAGGGTAACCTTCATATAACCTGATGTCTAAAAGACAAGGCAAGGGATTCTATAAATAATAAATCACAAGGCAGAACATAAGTACATAGATAATTGATAAAATAACATCTGTTGCTCCACTTTCATTTTATCCCCCAGGTTCTATTATAATCAAATATTATTTACTGAGTAAGGATGCACACAATTTTATTTTTAGTTCTAATTCTTTGTATCCAGGGGGATGGGGGGGTTAGAAGATCATAAGCCACGCAGGATCCAGAAGGGATCTTAATCCAAATCTGACAAAAATATTTAGCACCGAAGATGACACAAAGCTTCTACTCAAAGTCAGTTCCTTCTCCGGATACAGTTTGTAAAAATGTATCTGTTTGGAATGTGCATGGGAAACAAAATTCTGGGTCACTTTTCAGGTCATTTTTATAGCACACATTCTCCTGATTTTCAGGCTTTTTCTAAAAAAAAAGAAATCCTTTTAATAAATAGCAAAACATATAAATATGATGGTAGATAAAGCCAATTGGCTCATCCAGTTTGCCCATCCACAGCATCCACTATCTCCTCCTCTCTCTAAGAGATCCCACGTTGCTGTCTCACGCTTTCTTGAATTCAGACACAGTCTTTGTCTCCACCACCTCTACTGGGAGAATATTCCACCTTCTCTCAAAAAATGTATTTCCTTGGATTACTCCTGAGTTTATCACCTCTTAACCTCATTCTATGCCCTCTCACTCTGGAGTTTCCTTTCAAGTGAAAGAGACTCACCTCATGTGTACTTATGCTACTTTTGTATCAGCATAAACAACGCTGAATCAGTGGGTTGAATGGGTGGTGTTTTATGAGTGATAGCCGTTGTGACGTCATGACTCGGAAGTGCCCCCAGAAATTGGATCCTGTGGTTCTTTTTAAGCAGTGGGCTTCTTGTGCCGGTATGCACGGGAGAGCGGCAAAGTTTTCTTTTGTTGTTATTGGGTTGTTTTTTTTTATAAATTTATTAATTGTTACAGCATATAACAAATTCAGGTAATACAAACAGTTGTAAAGGAAATAAATAAAAATATACAATACTAATGTTATCCAGTCCACATTATTAAGAGCGGCAAAGTTTTAGTAGAACTGTATTCCCCGAGGAAGCCTCTGAGAGGCGAAACAAGGCACTTGTTGGAACTGAGCATGGGTTCTGGACGTTTTCATCTACAGTCGCCATGTTGTTTCATCGGTCTGGCCAGACGTTTCCAGCTACAAAGCCATGGCAATTTCAAACCATGGTTCCCAGCTAAGTACTTCTGTATTGATTTTTCCCTGTGCACAGTAATGGGTGTATATTGCCCTATTGATAATTACATTTTTGCGGTGGTGGAGTTTTTTGCCAATGATATTAAACTTAAGCAGATTTAAAACATTAAATTATTGATGTATGGGGGGGAGAAACAAGATGGCGTCTTGGCAGCAAGACGCGGTGACAACAGCTCCTGCCTAAAATTATTTTCTTGCTTTCTCTAGAACAATTACAGATATGCCAAAAAGAAGAGGTTGAGCGGCGCTAGCCTGACCACTGGAGCCTACCTTGCAGCAGCAGGGAGCTATCACCGGCTTCTTCACGTCTTCGCCCCGGGGCATTCCCGCTGAGCCGAACTCAAGGGAAGCATCGGTGCTGGGGAGCGAGATCTTGCTCAGCCCCTTGGGACCAGCACCTCCTTCGCAGCTGGGTGGAAGGGAAATGTTGGCAGCTACGGAGACATCGGAAGTTATGCTGTATACTGAGCCATCGGGCTTACTGACTCCCCAGGACCTTCCGACTGGATCATCTTCACTGAAGGCGGCTAAAGCAATTTCAGCAGTGCAGGGGGAATTACCAACTCTTCAACCCCTAGAGAGACCTGCAGAAATTACCCTGGAATCAATTTGGACTGCACTGGACTCCCTCCACAAGGTATGCCTGGGAATCCTACCACTTGTTCAAAATCAAAATATGAATATGCAAAAGTTTGAAAAGGTTTTAAAAGCCGAAGGGGAGAAAGTTAAATCTTTAGAGCAATCTGTTCAAGGAGTTCAATCTTCTTGTAATTTACTTACTCGGGACAAATTGGTGTTTTTGAGGAAAATGGAAAATATGGAGAATTATACTACACAGTTGAACTTAAGAATTTTGAATTTTCCAAAAACACTTACGATGTCCCCAAAAGATTTGTTCTATAAATTTCTGGAAGAAGTTTTTAAATACCCCAAAGTATACTTTATACCAGTTTCCGTTAAAAAAATCTTCTTCCTCAGAAGCTGTTCAATCTAATGTGGACTTAAGTCCTAATAATATATCTAGAATTTTTGTAGACCTCAGAGGAAGAAGTTGTACTTCGAACAATGCTTCTTGTGACATTTGTATTTCTTCAAGATAAGGAAGCACTTCGCCTATTTTTTAGGTTGAAAGAAGTCTCCTTTGTGGATGGAAAAATTTCTATATTTTCTGATGTCCCAAGAACAACTCAAACAAGAAGGAAAAGATTCCTGGAGTTGAAAGAGAGAGTTAAAATTTTGGGGGCAAAATTTCAATTGCATTTTCCCTGTAAATGTGTCATTTACATGGATAAGAAAACTTATGTTTTTTATGAACCTTCCCAATTGCAGCATTTTTTGGAAGGGAAGGAAGTTTCAATGCAGAATGCCAATTGATACTAATTTACTGGTCTGTTTTAAAATGAAGACAACGAGCTACCAACTGATTTTGTTATTCTAAATTCCTAATTTTTCCATTCCCATGAATGTGAATTGTTTTTCCCTTTAATGTGTGCTAGTCAAAAGTTTGTAAGTAATTGAATTTTGAATGAGCATTTTATTTTCTTTGTATATTTAATTTGGGAAAACTTTTGTTTGTTCAATAAGCTTATTTTGTTGAAATAATGATAAATGAATAAATAAATAAATTTGTAAAAAAAATATTGATGTATGACTGCTGAATATTTAGGATAATTTGAGGCTCTCCACCCTTTTTTATCAGGGCACTGCAGGCCATCTTTGGCGAGTAATATTTTTTCTAATTTTGTATTTTTGAATTTTGAGTGTTACTCTTGACATTTTTCTTGTGAGACAATTTAAACAAATCTATCATATCTTCCCGCTCCTGCCTGTCCTTCAAAGTATACATATTGAGATCTTAAATTCAGTTCCCGTATGCCATCAAGCGTCTTAGTTGCCTTCCTCTGGACCGACTCCATTCTGTTTATATCTTTTTGAAAGTGCTGTCTCCAGAATTGTATACAATATTCTAAATGAGGTCTTACCAGTCTTATTCAGGGGCATCAATACGTCCTTTTACCTACTGGCCATTCCTCTCCCTATGCACCCTAGCATCCTTCTAGCTTTCACCATCGCCTTAAGATCATCGCATGCTATATCACTCAAGTCCCGTTCCTCTTTCGTGCTGAAAAGTTCTTCACCCCCTAAACTGTACTGTTCCCTTGGATTTTTGCAGCCCAAATGCATGACCTTGCATTTCTTAGCATAAAATATAAGCTGCCAAATTTCAGACCATTCCTCAAACTTTGCTAGATCCTTCCTTATGTTTTCCACACCATCAGGGGTGTCTACTGTATTAGACATTTTGGTATCATCTGCAAAGATTAACATTAGTTAGTTAGTTAGTTAGTTAGTTAGTTAGTTTGTCCTCCCGAAGGAGCCCAGAATGGGTTAGAAGAGTACAGTCACAATATAGACAGAACATGACTTAAATGATAATACAGACTTAGCGGACATAGCATAGTTGATAATGCAATATTTCAGATACAGACCTAACATAAAGGTAGTACAGCTTTGCATTACAGGTCTAAATATGGTTGATAGTATAGCATTTGTGTTCCCATGGGAGCACACTTAAATTATACTGGGAGTGACATTTGGGTTAAGCAGGTAATACATTTAAGTTGTACTAGTGGCGGCATTTGAGTTTCAGTAGGTGTTCATTAGGTTGTACTAGGAGATGCCTTTGAGCTCCATCAGTCAGGAGTGGAGGTATTGAGTCACTGAGGCGCTGGGTTAGAAAAGAGGAAGGGCTTGCACTTAAAAAAAAAAATCTGCGCCACCTCAGGGTCCAGTTTCTTCTGCCGCTCAGCGGGAAAGAGCAGGAGTATGCTTTGGTGCTCCTGCTCAGTGCTGAGTGGCTTCTTGACTGGCTCCTGCGAATTCTTGCGACTCATGAGAATTTGCGGGAGACAGTCAAGAAGCCACTCTGCACCATGCAGGAGCACCAAAACTTGCTCCTACTCTTTGTCGCTCAGCGGCAGACGAAAGCGGATCCTGTGGCTGTTGCCACCAACTGGGTTAGCAGTGGGGCAGGAGCATGGAAAGGTCGCTCCTGCCCGCTGCCAGAGGAGGTAGGAGGACAGGTTAGGGAGTGGGAATAGGTTGCAGAGCCTGGGAGGGAAGGGGGCTGGGTGCAGAGCCTGAAAGGGGAGGGAGGGAAGGGGGCTGGGTAATACTATTATGGGGGCAGGGTCTGGGGTGGGGATTTGGTGGGGTCTTGGGCAGAGCTTGCAGGCCCCCCAAACAAAAAAGTGTTCCACTGCCTGTGGTCCAGGGAACTAACTGCTCTGACACTGCTCCAGTGATTAAAGGAATTCTATCAGCTTTGGAGCATTTAATGCTCCGGGCCATGGTAGAAACCTCTACCGTGGCTTAGTAGAAGGAGGGGGAGGAGAGAGATAAAATCCAGACTTAATGCATTTTAACATGGGAGTTTTCTGAGTACTACTGCTATTATTCATCATTTCTATAAGCTCAGATTCAAAAAGTCAGTATTTAGGGCTTTTGAAATATATATTTTTTGCAGATCCCATGCTAATTTTTCCCAAAATATTAATGCAGAAGAACCTCTTATTTACTGCTAAATGCACCCACGTTAAATCATTATCCAGTTAGCACATGCTGAGGTGAGCACACTAAATCAATAAAGCTTCCATGCGCACGACACATCCCCTTCCCAAAACACACAGTTAGTGCACACAAACTAGCAAATGGCCATACAACGCTTTAATACATTTTGCAGTAAGCCTTTTTTTTTTCCCCATTCTAAACATCTTAATGACCTTTAGTAAAATGACCTCTTAAGAATCCCATTTCCTAAGCTGCACTAAAAAGTGGTTGTGCTGAGACTAGCATGTGGGTTTCCCGCGCGCTGAACCCACTTGTAGCATGGCTGCAAAATGGCCACATTTTTCACATTTGTTGTAATGGTCATGCATTCGTTTTCCCGTTGGTGTGTGGCCATTAGCGCACAAGCCCTTAACTAGAACTATTTTCCAGGTGGGAAGAGATCCCACACTGACCATGTGCTAATCGGTTAGAGTCCAGCAATGTCCACATGGTAAACAATTAGCATAACTGTACCCACTCTCCGCCCCCAAACACTCACCCTTTGCAATTTTTAGCTCATGGACAGCATGTGTGCATGCAAAACCTACCGCAGGATGCCTGAGCAGTAGGCACATGCTAGCACTTATGCCAGTTTAGTAAAAGGGCCCCTTAGTTACTAATCTAATATATAAGGAAGTGCACAGGATCATCTCATCCCTACTTAGGATTGCTGGATCCTAATGGCCACCCTTTTCCTCTGAATATATTTTGCTGAAAAATATATAACTCCACTCCCCAAGCCATAATAGAGGTTTCTACTGCAGCCCAGAGTGCTAAATGCTCTGATGTTGCTCCAACGCTCATAGAATTCATTTGAGCTTTGGAGCATTTAGCACCCCAAATCATGGTAGAAACCTCTAATGCAGATTTTTAAAAAAAGGCCATAGGCCCAGATTCACTAACCTGGCCAATCGGGCCCGATCTGGGCAGGACCGACGAATTCTGCAAAGTTAAATATGCAGATTGGGGCAATAGGAGGAATGCCCCCCCCCCCCATCTGCCTGCCCGGATCGCTGGTGTGTGATCCCCGCGCATGCACAGACCATCTGCTTTTCCTGCAGATGGTCTGCGCATGTGTTTTGTGTCCGGTTTTTATTTTGGTTGGGGTTTTTTTTGGGACTCCCCGTCGGTAACTCTCCTCCCTCACCAACAAGTCGGTCACCGGACTGCATGGACCTACTACTCCATGCTCCCCATGCTCTCGCGAGCCTCGGCTCACTTTGCCATTTTTTAAATTTTTTAATTGAGCCCGTGGTTTTAACCCGCTTAAAGCCCGCAGGTTAAAACCATGGGCTTGCAGTGCGGGACAGAGCAGGGCGACATTCGGTCACTTTTTAATGAAAAATAATGCATTTTCACCCTTTAATTTTGCAACCACAGGTGAGAGACCTTACCCCCCCCTCCCCCCCCAGGACCAGAGCAGGGCGGCATTCAAGGTGAACAGGAAGGAGAGCTTGCAGAGCAGGGCAGAGAGTAGAGTCAGATCACCTCATTTGCATGCATGGATCGGAGTATGGTCAGCAGAGAAGTAAGTAAATCAGGCCGGAGGGAAATTTGGTCGTTAAGGGGTTGCAAACAGATCGGTACACGATAGGCTTGCTTTGTGAATCTAGCCCTTAGTTTAGATGTCTCCATCAGAGAAGTGAAACACATTTCCTAAATGAGAATATACTATGACAATTATACTCCCCACACCCATGTTAAACAATCTGGAAGCCCTAATGAGTGGATTTTTATATGTGTAAAGCACTGCTGAATTAATTGCTGGGATGAAAAGGTCCAGAATCTCCAAATGTCACAACATTTATATAGTGTTTTAATTGCCAGTGAAGTTATCATTGAAATTAATTAGAAAATTAACAGTGAATAAATATCAAACATGATTTTGGATTTATTTATGGGAAAAATTCCAGGAAAACATTTGTACAATGAAGTCTGAAACAAATTTAAAAAAAGAAATCCAAGGACCCCTTCTTACACTACTGTGAGAAGAAATAACACTAATGTGTGACCTTGTTGCCATAGTAGCTGTCAGAAGTTTTGCCTCAATAAAGCCTTTCTCAACACACACACTTAATAAGATATGCTTTCACTGATTAACACCTAAGAATAATGATATTATCTTGCTAAATTACTACAAGCCAAGCCAAATGGTGCACCTGCAAACTGATTCAAATATTGTTTCTCACCTTTCATGCTTTCATAAACAAACTCCTTAAGCAGCCAAAAATGATTCATTGTCATGTCTCGTTGTTTGAATTATAAATATAGGGGAAGACGAAGAAAGCCTCTATGGCACTTATTACTGGCGTTTCACTGGAGGTTTATTTAGCCGTTGTTGATATATGGAGCAATGTACGAGCGGGTGCTCAAAAGTTCTCAGCCCAACCAAGAAGAGAATGTCGTGGATGTGGTTCAATCAATGATCTGAAATGATGACAAAACAATAAAATTTCATTTCTGCAAATTGGCACTTAACAAAATAATACTATTTTCAGCTACAGTGGCAACATAACGCTCAGAGGGGCATAATCGAAAGGAGCCACTTATATGCCAGTATAAAAGGGTTTTGGGGGTGTATAGGGGAGTGCACATGTTTAAGTATCAATGCAGTGATTACAGGGGCTTATGGGCATGGGTCCTCCTCTCCATGGGTCCCTAACCCACCCCCAAGACAGCTTAAGCCACCTCTGTGCTGGACGACTAGGCTTTGCTATGCCAGACTGCCAAGTGATGATGGTCTGGAGGCTGAATTTTAAAGGTGTGATTACAATTTTTATGGGGTTGGGGGGTCGGTGATCACTGGGGTAGTGTGTGGGGGTTTGTATTATGTGTTTGCAGTGCTTATCTGGTGACTGTTTAGGTGGGTTTTTGTGACTTAGACCATGTTTTACGTAGCGCGGGTTTAACGCGTGTGGCAATTCAGCGTACGCTAAAAACGCTATCACAGCTTAGTAAAAGGAGCCCTTAGTGTGTGTCTGCATGTGATAATGTGATATCACCATTTAATAAATCTCTGTCTGAAATCTGTTCACTATATTTTCTGATCTGGACTGACTTCAGAGTAAATGCCTTTTACAATTCACTTGCACTGTTACAGCTATTAAAACAAAAATAAAAGTATAGCTACCAGGATTTATTTAAATAATGTTCAGTCTTTCAGCTTTCCCTAGTACTACAAAGGCAGTGATACTGTTATTAGTATCTGATATAGCAGTGACAGATGTATTCTGCATTAATTTTTTTTTCTTCTAAATACCAGTTCCATTTTTCAATCTGACTAGAATCATTCCCTTCGCTTTACACAGCATATGCTTGAAAAGGATGTGAGGTCTATTATTTGCACACCATATGCCCTTATGTTAAAGTGATTTGTATAGCTGCTGTCAATACATATATTTTAGTATGCCATGTGCCATTTTTAAAAGAAAATATTCATGAGTAGAATTAGAGGCAGTCTGTTCCAAGTCATTTTTAGTCACTTGGGGATATCCAATTATGTTATGCAATGATTATTAGTTATATTTGATTACTGTGGTTAGGTATAACTTTGTGTGTTTTGGTTTAGTCTTGTTATTTTGTTGAATATGGCATTGATATGTTTTGGAGTTTGTTCTAATTAATTATGGAACTTGTTTATGTATTACAAGGCCTTGATAGAGCACCATTATTGTCCAAAGGCATAGCACAAAGTTATTCTCCAGCTTTAGTAAAAGGACCCTTCTGATTCTTTGGATTTGCAAAACCAAGCCTATTGGATGTATTTGTGCAATCATTCACTCTTGGTATAAACAAACACCCCTGCCAATCAGTACTGATCATGAATCTTGGACTCCAAGTGATTTGTAAGACATATGTTTCAAGTATCTTCAAATAAATAGACGCACGGCCCAATTTTCAAGGGCACATATTCACATATGGGATTAGCACCTGCTGCTGACTAGGGCCAGTCATCAATTTTCTGCTGCCTTATCCAAATAATGCTGCTGAAATGATTGCATACTGCAGTGCAGATAGTAGCAATATTCAGAACCACTAATAGAATAACAGAAGCGGGACCTTGGGATGATAGTGGCCAAAGATCTATAGGCGAAAAAACAGTAAGACAAGGCAGTGGCTGCTGCCAGAAGAATGCTGGGCTGAATAAAGAGAGACGTAACCAATAGAAGAATCAAGGTGTTGATGCCCCTGTACAGGTCATTGGTGAGACCCCACTGGGACTATTGTGTTCAGTTTTGGAGACCGGATCTGGCAAAGGACACAAAAAGGCTTGAAGCGATCCAGAGGAGGGCAACAAAAATGATAGGTTTGCACCAAAAGACGTATGAGGAGAGACTGGAAGCCCTGAATATGTAGAGGAAAGGAGGGACAGGGGAGATATGATTCAGACGTTCAAATACTTGAAAGGTATTGACATAGAACAAAATCTTTTCCAAAGAAAGGAAAATGGTAAAACCAGAGGACATAATTTGAGGTTGAGGGGTGGTAGGCTCAAGAGCAATGTAAGGAAATTCTTCTCTACGGAGAGGGTGGTGGATGCGCTCCTGAGAGAGATGGTGGAGATGAAAACAGCGACGGAGTTCAAAAAAGTGTGGGATGAACACAGAAGATCTAGAATCAGAAAATAATAGTAAATATTGAAGAACTAAGGCTAGTACTGCGCAGACTTGCACTTTCTGTGTCTATATATGGCCATTTGGTGGAGGATGGGCTGGGGAGGGCTTCAATGGCTGGTAGGGTGTAGATGGACTGGAGTGAGCTTTGACAGAGACTTCAGTAATTGGAACCTAAGAACAGTACTGGGCAGAGCTTTGGATTCTTGCCCAGAAATAGCTAAGAAGAAGAAGAAAAAAATCTTCAGCTAGGAAAAGAGACGGCTGAGGGGAGATATGATTAAAGTCTACAAAATCCTGAGTGGAGTAGAACGGGTAAATGTGGATTCATTTTTCACTCCATCAAAAATTACAAAGAGTAGAGGGGATACTCGATGAAGTTACAGGTAAATACTTTTAAAACCAATAGGAGGAAATTTTTTTTCACTCAGAGAATAGTTAAGCTCTGGAACGCATTGCCAGAGATTATGGTAAGAGCGGATAGCGTAGCTGGTTTTAAAAAAAAGGTTTGAACAAGTTCCTGGAGGGAAAGTCCATAGCCTGTTATTGAGAAAGACACGGAGAAACCACTGCTTGTCCTGTATCCTGTATCAGTAGCATGTAATATTAATATACCTTGGGTTTTGGCCAGGTACTAGTGACCTGGATTGGCCACCATGAGAACAGGCTACTGGGCTTGATGGACCATTGATCTGACCCTATTCTTGTGTTCTTGTGTTCTTATGATAAGGCTAAACTGTTTAACAATGATTTCTGTTCCATGTTCAAGGATGAAAGACCAGGGTAGGACCACAGAAAACAAATGCAAATGGGAACAGATGTGTGGTAGACTGTGATAGAATCATAGAACACTGTGTTTGTGAGGAACTAGCTAAATTAAAAATAGACCAAGTGATGGGGCCTGATGGAAAACATCTGAGGGTGCTCCATTGTCTCATCTTTTCAATGCTTCTTTAGAGCCTGGATTGGTCCCAGAAGTCTGGAGATGGGCAGACGTGGTCCCTCAGTACAAGAGCGGAAGTAAGGAGGAGGTTGGATTTACAGGCCTGTTAGTCTGACTTCGGTAGTGGAAACGCTTCTTAAGTGGAGGATATTGAGATTTCCAGAACTGAATGGACTGCAGGACCTGAAGCAGCATGGTTTTATGAGAGGCGGATCTTGTCAGACAAATCTGATTGATTTCTTTGGGTAACTAAACAGTTGGATATGGGATGGGCGCTATATGAATATACTTGGAATTTAGCAAAGCCTTTGACATGGTCAAATGGAAGAAGATAAAGGGTAGTGGTAAATGGAGTTTGCTATGTGGAAAAAGAAGTTGTTACTAGAGTGTTGCAGGGTTCTGTTCTTGGGACCAGCTCTTTTTAACATCTTTGTGAATGATAGTGCAGAAGGACTGCCTGGTAAAGTTTGTCTTTTTGTGGTTGATACCAAAATCTGTAATAGGGTAGACACCATGGATGGTATGGATAACATGAGGTGGCAAAGCCTTGAAGAATGGTCCCAAAAATGGTAACTAAGATTTAATGCTAAAAAATGCATGGTCATATACTTGGGCAGCAAAAATCCAAGAGAACAGTATAATATAGGGGGCAAAGTACTTGTGTGTATGAAAGAAGAGCGGGACTTGGGGGTGATTGTGTCTGATGATTTCAAGGTGGCAAAACAGGTAAAAAAAAGTGATGATAAAAAGCTAGGAGGATACTTGGGTGCATAAGAAGAGGAATGGCCAGTAGGAAAAAGGAGGTGATAGTGCCGTTGTATAAGTCTCTGGTGAGGCCCCATTTGAAATACTGTATGCAATTCTGGAGACCACACCATCAGAAAGATATAAGGAGGATAGAGTTGGTCCAGAGGGCTGCAACAAAATTGTTTAGTGGTCTTTGTTATAAATCATATGGGGACAGATTTGGAGACCTCAATATGTATACTCTGGAAGAAAGACGGGAGAAAGGGGATACGAGAGAGATATTTAAATAGCTCTGTGGCATCAGTGTACAGGAGGTGAGCCTTTTTCAAATGAAGGAAAACTCCGGCATAAGAGGGCTTAGGATGAAGTTAAGATGGTCAGGAGAAATCTAAGGAAATATGTTTTTTTACAGAAAGGGAGGTAGATGCATGGAATAGTCTCCTGGTAGAGGTGGTGAAGACAAACTGTATCCAAATTCAAGAAATCATGGGACAGGTACGTGGAATCTCTTATGGAAAGAAGATAGTGGATGCTGTGGATGGGCAGACTGGATAGGCCATTTGGCCTTTATCTGCCATCATGTTTCTATGTATGTTTTCTATGTGTTAGGTGTGCATTAGTGCCTAATACAACTTAGTGAAAAAAGCCCGAGTCACTTGCATTCATTGACTCCAGTTTGCTATTAATTAAAATATGTCCCCTCATTTTATATAAAGCACTGAAAAATTGCTACACACATTTGGTCACGTACCCAATTTGCATTCACAAGTGCCAGTAATTGACATTATAACAAGCAATTATTGGCACTAACTAGAATCAATTGGAAGTTACATTTATACAGTAGGCATGGGATCTGAACCTAAATTGTATGCATAATGTCAAAAAAGGGGCATGGAACTGGGGAGAATCAGGGGCATTCCTATTTATTTATTCAATTTCCTATATTGTTCTCTAGGAGAGCTCAGAACAATTTAGCATAAGCAGCATAGAATCTGTTTTACTACTTGGGATCTAGCTAGGTGCTCCTTGTGACCCTGGGCAAGTCACTTAATTCCCCCCCCCATTGCCCCAGGTACATTAGGTAGATTGTGAGCCCGCCAGGACAGACAGGGAAAAATGCTTGAGTACCTGAATAAATTAATGTAAACCATTCTGAGCTCCCCTGGGAGAACGGTATAGAAAATGGAATAAAAATAAAATTAATGCTTGGGACCTGAGTTGGTCACTGTTGGAGACAGGATACTGGGATTGATGGACCTTCAGTCTGCACTATCATTCACAAAGATGTTAAAAAGAGCTGGTCCCAAGAACGTCTCCCCACTCCTCTCCAAGCTTCACTGGCTCCCAGTATACTCCAGAGTCCTCTTTAAATGTGCCTGCTTAGCCTTCAAGATCCTACATGGCGTCCTTCCTCCCGTTATCCCACTCTTTTGGAATTCCTCAAACCCACACTCCACCAGACCCTCCCAAAAACTGAAACTATCATTCCCCTCTATAAAAGGTATATCCCGCGCAGGAAAACTTGGAACATCCCTCCCCTTTAGAACCACAGAACTCTGGAACAACCTCTCATCCCCGTTCAGAAATTCAAGCTCCTTCCAATCCTTCCGCAAACACTTGAAAACTTAGCTCTTTTCAAAAATCTAATCACCTCCCATTCTCTAGTATCCTGTCCCTCTCTATCTTCTCAATCCCTCTCCTATATCCTTTCATTGTAGTTCCTTCCTCTTACCTCTGTAAACCGTGCCGAGCTCTGCGCTTGCGGAGATGGTGCGGTATACAAACCTAAGGTTTAGTTTAGTTAGTTTAGTTTAGTCTGTCCCGGTATGGCAATTCTTATGTTCTTATAGAACAACACTTTTTTTCAAAAATTTTTAGACATCATATATAGAATTTCCTTCATAATGTCTATCCTGGATCATAGACCCATATACAGTACCTAGGGGCTATAATTAGCAATCCTTGACCAATACTCCTTAAAATCAATAGAATTGATGTTAATGAATATTTATTTTTCTTAAAACTCCCTTTAATCCTTGGGAGCATCTAGTACTTTATGAAGCTCTTCTGTTCCACCTTTTTTTAATAAGTTACAGGGAGAAAGTTTTATATCTGCATCTTATTATGAAAGGCAGGCTTTCATTTTTCCCATGACTGCAAGAAAACAAATGAATGTATTAAAACTAGGCATAATTTTATTTTATTAGCCATATATGTATAAGCACCATCTTACAACATTTATCACTGTAAATTAATTTTACATATCCTGTAATAATCTTTGCTATCCAGCATGTATAAAGATAAATTATATCACAGCAGCTCACAGAACAGTATAATTAGATCTTGTTGGGAAGATTATTGGAAATAGAATATTTTACCTTTCATTCATTATAACAAAGTGAAAGAAACAAGAGAACAATGTCTCACTCTGCTGCCATTTTTCTTGTAAAAACAGAGAGTGGCTTGGGGAAGACCATTCCAATTTATTGTCTAGATAGTGTGTCCGTAACCAACTCTAAACGAAGAACATACGAATTATCATACTGGGACAGACTGAAGGTCCAACAAGCCCAGTATCTTGTTTCTAACAGTGGCCAACCCAGGTCCCAAGTACCTAGCTAAACCCCAGTAATAAAGCATATTTTATGCTGCTTATCTTAAGAATAAGCAGTAGATTTCCCCAAGCCATCTCAATAATTGCTTAAGGAATTCCATTTTAGGAATTTATCCAAACGTTTTTAAACCCCGCTAAGCTAACCGATTTCATCACATTCTCCAGCAACGAATTCCAGAGTTTAATTATTGCTGGTAGGAAAATCACTTAAACTAAGGTAACATCTGAATGTAAAAATAATTATATTTTTACAGAAACAAGATACAATTTTGTGCAACCTGAAGAGCACATATAACCAAAGCTGGCACACCAAGAAGCACCAAATTACATTAATCAGAGAGAACAATCAACTGCAAAACGGTTTTAAAAGTACAATTAGACAAATAAGGCCTAAGACCACATATCATGGGGAGTTTGAAAAACACATCCCATACCATTGCCTGCACTTGGCCCCTAAAAGTAAGCCCTGAGTTCACAAGGACTCCCAAATACTTTACCTCCTGCACTATTGGTATAGTTATATCCAGGAACTCAAGATCAAGTGGGATATCAGAGCCCAGGGACCTCCCAATACACATCACTTTCGTCTTTTGGATGCTCAACTTTATTTTATTACAGTTTATCCAGCTCTTTATTTATGCAACAACCATCTGCATCTGTGATATTGCTGTATCAAAATCACCATCAACAGAGAAGAATTGAATGTCATCAGTGTAAGTCTGTAAGAGACTCTAAGACCCATCAACAGCTTACAAAGTGGTGTAAGATATAGATTAAATAATGCCGACAGGGTAGACTCCTGCAGAACCCCTGTCCAGACCATCCTGCAACAGGACAGTCTTCCATCAACCTGCTGCCTGCCACACAAAAAAGATTCAAATCAGGAGAGCACTATTCCACCTACCCCACAGCTCTTCAATCTATCTAGCATTATTGCGTGATCAAGGGTATCGAACGCTGTGGAGACATCCAAAAATGCCACCAAATATGCCTTCCCATTGTCCAATCCACTCTGCATCTTACCCAGAATCGACACCAACAGGGTCTCTGTGCTGTGATGTTTCCAAAAAGCATATTGATGGTCATTAAGAATACAATGCTTCTGCATATACCAGCTTTTTCAGAATTTTTGCCATTACAGGTAAAAATGCCACCTGGCAAAAATTACTAATTTCTGTGACTCCCAGTTTTTTATCTTTTATCAGTGGTCTAATTGTCACTATCTTAAATGAATCAGGGACCTCACCCTCCATCAGCATTAGATTTATTATCTTCATGATTATCGGAATAACATTACAACAAGATGCTTCTAAACATCCACAGAGCAGATGTCTCCCGAAGATTGGGTGGGCCTACAAGAACATAAGGCCTCAGCCACATCCGATTTGTCCACTATCTCAAGCATATCCCACAACCCAACCAAGTTAGTAGAATTAAGAAGCCATGGTGCATGTCTGATTTTGAAAACATGAAGAGATATGTGACACAATGTAATGACAAGAAGACATTATACACACCAATGGTTTGCAACCTCACATATAAAGAATTGAACAAGGACAAGAACTTTGAGGAAATCATACAAGATGTGGACCTTAAGATGACAGAATATAAAAAAGACATCAAAACAGGGAAAATGAATAAACTTAAAAGGGACCGGGGGGTCACGTGATGGTAGCGGGCTCTGCTCTCCCTCAGTATAAACGCTACATATCTTGCTAGTAGTCAGCGTTTTTTCCCCGGCGATTTCGCTTCTCGCTGCTTGGGAACGCTGTGGCATTGCATCAGGAGCTCCGGAACAGTGCAGCTCGGTTCCATTCGGCAGGGATGCCGATCAAGACCACGAGGCCCGGCAAAGAAAGATCTGCTAAGCCTCCCAACATGGCCGCCGCTAGCCCGATCTCTCCAGGGCCGCCCCCGCATGATGCAGACATGCAGGTCTCCGTCTGCCATCTCTCCAAGCTCCTGGATGAGAAACTCTCCAAACTGCACACCGTGATGGAGGAGGTAAAAGACAGCATAGCGGGCCATGCTGCGCAGCTGCAGCAGGCGGAGGAGCGCATTTCGGCGCACAAGGAGCAGGCGGTGGCGGCGGAGGTTCGTATTAGTGCCCTGGAGGGACAAGTTAAGCTGCTGGAAGAACGGGCGGAGGAGGCGGAGAACCGCAGCCGTCGCAATAACCTGCGGCTAATTGGGGTGCCGGAGGCTGTCCGAAATTCTGAACTGGGCGAGTTGGTGGCCACGTGGCTTCCCCAAACCCTGGGACTTCCATCTTCCTTGGGCCCAGTACAAGTGGAGAGGGTTCACCGCATCGGGGCCCCGCGAGCTGAGGGAGCGCAGCCGCGCCCGGTCATAGCCCATTTTCTGAATTATGCCATTAAAGCCCGCATACTGGAGGCTTACCGGCGCACCCGCTCCCTGGACTACCATGGCACCAAGCTCCTGCTTTTCCAGGATTTCTCCATCAAGCTGTCTGAACGCCGGTGGGCTCTGGCACCATATTGCACCCAGCTTCATGCCAGGGGAGTTAAATTCTCCCTCCAGTATCCAGCTAAAGTCCGCATCTCTCATAACAACAGTGTGGTCACCATGGATACCCCGGCGGCGCTTCGCTCATATCTGGAGGGGCTGCCGGCCTCTTGAGGGGCTGAAGATGGCGGAGTCCATGTTTGGGTTTCTGCCCTACGACCCTGGATAGGGGATGGAGTTCTCTTTGTTTCCTGGGCAGGGGGACCTGCTTGTTTCTGCTTCCACCTTCGAGATTACGCCGGGGGGAGGGCGGCCCTGGGGGGATCTTGCCTCCTCTCCCTGAGTGTTTCCCTGCCCGTGGCTGCATTCTTGGACCCTGTCTCGGTTGATGATTGAACTACGGGGCACGGGTCTGTGCCTAGCCTGCTGGGGGCAGCATCTCTTGGACTGTCACCTGATGCGGAGACCTTGATGGGCATTTTTTCCTCTGCCCACTCCGGCGGGAGCTAGACTGTTGGTCTTGGTCCTGTTGCACTTATGCTGACTACTTGCATATCTTGCGGACCTTTGTTTACTGGAGGGAGGGGGGGTTCGGGATATTGGTTACGTTTATGGTTTTCAGGATGGGTTGTCTGTTGGGTGGTTGGATTGTTCCTGGGGAGGGGGTAGGGATGGGAGGGGGCGGGGGGGAGTGTGTCGGGTGGGGTATGCATGGGGATGTGTGATTGGAGTCTCGAGAGTGCGAGCTTCTTCCCTATCACAGAGGGGTGAATCCCATGGGGGGTCGGTGGGAGGTGGGCCTAGCTGGGGGGGCCTTCTTCCCTGTATTTTTCTCTTGCCCGTTTTACTCCTGCAGTTCCAGGCAGGGTAGATAATGGTTAATTTAAAACTTTCCACCCTCAATGTGGATGGGATCCACTCCCCGATCAAAAGGAAGAAAATACTTTCTTGGTTTCGTAGGGAACGTATAGACATTGCTTTCCTGCAAGAGACTCACCTCACGCCGGTAGACCATGTGAAACTCAGGAGGGACTGGGTGGGGGAGGTGTACTATTCCTCATATAGCGCCCGTCAACGGGGGGTAGCTATTTTGGTTCACAAACAACTCCCGTTTCAATTGCATAAGGTTATACAAGATAAAGAGGGTCGATATGTTCTAGTGTTGGGCGAGCTTTGGGGCCGGAAGTACCTACTTGGTAATGTATATGCCCCTAATATCTATAATCACGGTTTCTTTTCAGGGATGTTGTCGCGGCTGACACAGTACCCGGGATACCAAGTTATTTGGGGGGGGGGATTTTAACATCACAGCGGACCCTGCTCAGGACTGCGCCCCCGCCAAGCGCATCCCTCGAGACCTTATGGGCAAGGGAGTTAATTTTCTGACTACACAGCTTGGGCTCCTGGATATCTGGCGCTTATTTCACCCTACGGAAAGTACTTATACGTTTTACTCTAATCCTCATAATCTTTATACTCGTCTTGACTATTTCTTGCTCTCTCCCTCGCTGTTGCCCCTCGTTCATGCTGCTGACATTGTGGAGGTCCCGCTCTCTGACCACTCTCCTATGGTCCTCTCTTTTCAAATCACTGCTGATTCCTCTGATCGGACTTGGCATTTCCCGGGATACCTGTTTAAAGATCTTGCTTTTCATAGATTTCTGCGGGAAAAGTGGCTAGATTATTATAGTACCAACTATGCTTCTGATCTTGACCCGGGTCTCTTCTGGGAGGCTTCCAAAGCGGTACTGCGT
This sequence comes from Geotrypetes seraphini, assembly GCF_902459505.1. Lineage (NCBI taxonomy): Eukaryota > Metazoa > Chordata > Amphibia > Gymnophiona > Dermophiidae > Geotrypetes > Geotrypetes seraphini. The sequence continues at coordinate 9,673,242 of NC_047095.1, read as the reverse complement.
GGCTTCGTTATAGCATATGTCGCTGGAAAGAAAAAGAAATTGGAAGCGGATCTGTTGCAGTTATCGGGCGAACTGCAACTGTTACGGAGGCGTCACCAGCGGACTCTGCAGGATGCTGATCGTATCCGCATACGTACTCTTCGACTACAAATTGATGTGATCCTCACCCAGCGAGCGGAGAGAGATCTGTATTTTCGTCGTTACAATTTACATCGGTGGGGGGGGCAAGTGGGCCGGTTGATGGCCCGTCTGGTCCGTCCCTATCGTAAGCGTCAAATCATTACGGCCATTACCGATCCAAAAGGTCAAACCTACACGACGGAAGCACACATCCAGCAACAATTTGTGACGTACTATAAGGATCTGTATGCTTGTCGGCCGTTCGCGGATGCGGATCGGGGCCACTTCTTTAGGGATGTCCTTTTACCGAAACTTCAACCGTCCCAGGTTCAAGCCTTGAATGCCCCGATTGATAGCCTTGAGGTGGAGTTTGGTATTAAGACACTTAAATTAACTAAATCTCCGGGGCCTGATGGCTATGGACCAGAATATTATAAGATCTTGTCTGACATCATCTCCCCTTCTTTGGCAGCTGCTTTTAATTCTTTGCATTCCCAGAAGGGTGTGGACCGCTATAATATGGCGCACGTTATTTTGCTACCCAAGCCGGGCAAGGACCCGTCTCAGGTGGGATCTTACAGACCCATATCACTTCTCAACCAAGACGCCAAACTGCTAGCCGCCTTGCTTGCTCGACGTCTGAACTCTTATCTTCGCCTTCTTATTCATGAAGATCAGGCAGGATTCGTACCGGGAAGATATGCCTCCATGAATCTTACGAGAGCTTTGATGGCCATTTATTCTCGTCGAGGGGGAGACAATAGGGCGGCTATAGTGGGCCATGATATGGAGAAGGCGTTCGATAGCATCTCTTGGTCCTACCTCTTTTGGGTTATGGGTCACTACGGGTTGGAGGGCGCATTTCTGGACTGGGTGCACAGTCTTTATTTTTTGCCCCAGGCTCGGCTTCTGGTTAATGGACAACTCACACCGCCATTTCCGCTTGAACGCGGTACTAGGCAGGGGTGCCCTTTGTCCCCGCTTCTTTTCCTTCTGGCTATTGAGCCATTGGCGGTTAAGATTCGTTCCAATTCACTCCTTCTTGGTATTAAAGTGGGAGCCAAAGAGAGTCGCATTAATCTATTTGCGGACGATATTTTGTTATATTTGGAAAACGCACCTTTACACCTCCCGGTGGCTCTCTCACTTGTCCGAGATTTTGGGACCATATCGGGCCTCTGAGTTAATTGTGCTAAGTAAGAACTCTTGCCCCTGGCTTCCCATAGACATGAGCTGTGGCATGACGATCTTCCCATTACTCCCGTCCGGAAACCCATGCGCTATCTCGGAGTCTATTTGAGCACCCATTATCATCTCCTCTATAAGTATAATGTTCTTCATCACATTGAGGCTATACGTCACCTTTGTGAGAAGTGGAAAGATTTGCCTCTTTCTTTATGGGGTAGAGCGGCATTGTTTAAAATGGTTCTTTTGCCAAAACTTTTATATCCGCTTCAAACGATCCCGCTCTGGATCCTGAATAAAGATGCTCAGGCCTTTCGGTCTCTCCTTCTTTCTTTCCCTTTTTAACATTTCCTTTTCAATATCAGTTTCAGGCCCATCTTTAACTCTATTAGAACCTACAATTGATTCTATCACTCTCACAGTACATGTAATAGCCCACATACATCAGAGCATACCAAGTCCTTCTACCATATAGTTCAAAACTTTTATGGTATGTCTTCAATCTTCATCATTATTTCTGGCATAACAATTATACACACTGATTTGTATTTTCATTTCCCTTTTTAAAAATATTGTTTTTGTTATCATTTATATTCGATTTTGGTTAGCACTTTAGATAATAGATCACCCTCTCCACATGGTTTCTCCCAATCAACTCTACAACCAATAGAATCGTCCCACATAACAAAAACTAGTATTTTGTTTTAGTCTCCCCACTGAATTCTCTTAGCATTTTTTTGCTACTTCAGCTTGTCTGTGATGTTCTTTGCTCACATAGTAAGTTTTTTGGACTTGTTATATTATAATGTTTTAGCATATTATAGTTTTTTTAGCATTTTATGTTACATTTTTAAGTTAAATAATGTGTCCAGTGGTGTTTTTATATCCTTTTGGCTATCTGGTGTGTCTTACTTCTGTTTCAGTTTTGAATTTATAGAAGTATATTTTATAACTTAAATTTCCATCAACTTGTAATTACACTAGAGGATATACACACTCACGGTTTTAGCATGCAGCCTTATTTATATCCCAAAGCCACATGGGGCTTTTAATCTTTTTGCCTTAACCTTTAATACAGGTCTATAAAGCTGTTTTTTCTCCACTTTCGTTGCTTTGCTTTTTACTTCAGCACAGCTTCCCTTTTTACGTGCTTTCTCATTTCCTAAATCTAACTATGGTCATCAGTCAGTTTTGCCTTCTGTAGACCATTAGTCCTTATGTATCATGCCATTTATCCTCATGTATCATGCCATATTTGTACCATTAGTCCTTATGTATCATGCCATATTTGTACCATTAGTCCTAATGTATCATGCCATTTATCCTTATGTATCATGCCATATTTGTACCATTAGTCCTTATGCATCATGCCACTAGTCCTTATGTATCATTAGTCCTTATGTACCATTAGTCCTTATGCCATTAGTCCCTATGCATCATGCCATTTATCCTTATGTATCATGCCATATTTGTACCATTAGTCCTCATGTATCATGCCATTTATCCTTATGTATCATGTCATATTTGTACCATTAGTCCTTATGCATCATGCCATATTTGTACCATTAGTCCTCATGTATCATGCCATTTATCCTTATGCATCATGCCATATTTGTACCATTAGTCCTCATGTATCATGCCATTTATCCTTATGCCTCATGCCATATTTGTACCATTAGTCCTCATGTATCATGCCATTTATCCTTATGTATCATGCCATATTTGTACCATTAGTCCTTATGCATCATGCCATATTTGTACCATTAGTCCTCATGTATCATGCCATTTATCCTTATGTATCATGCCATATTTGTACCATTAGTCCTCATGTATCATGCCATTTATCCTTATGTATCATGCCATATTTGTACCATTAGTCCTCATGTATCATGCCATTTATCCTTATGCATCATGCCATATTTGTACCATTAGTCCTCATGTATCATGCCATTTATCCTTATGCCTCATGCCATATTTGTACCATTAGTCCTCATGTATCATGCCATTTATCCTTATGTATCATGCCATATTTGTACCATTAGTCCTTATGCATCATGCCATATTTCTACCATTAGTCCTCATGTATCATGCCATTTATCCTTATGTATCATGCCATATTTGTACCATTAGTTCTCATGTATCATGCCATTTATCCTTATGCCTCATGCCATATTTGTACCATTAGTCCTCATGTATCATGCCATTTATCCTTATGTATCATGCCATATTTGTACCATTAGTCCTTATGCATCATGCCACTTATCCTTATGTATCATGCCATATTTGTACCATTAGTCCTTATGCATCATGCCACTAGTCCTTATGTATCATTAGTCCTTATGCCATTAGTCCCTATGCATCATGCCATTTATCCTTATGCATCATGCCATATTTGTACCATTAGTCCTCATGTATCATGCCACTTATCCTTATGCATCATGCCATATTTGTACCATTAGTCCTCATGTATCATGCCATTTATCCTTATGCATCATGCCATATTTGTACCATTAGTCCTAATGTATCATGCCATTTATCCTTATGTATCATGCCATATTTGTACCATTAGTCCTTATGCATCATGCCACTAGTCCTTATGTATCATTAGTCCTTATGTACCATTAGTCCTTATGCCATTAGTCCCTATGCATCATGCCATTTATCCTTATGTATCATGCCATATTTGTACCATTAGTCCTCATGTATCATGCCATTTATCCTTATGTATCATGTCATATTTGTAACATTAGTCCTTATGCATCATGCCATATTTGTACTATTAGTCCTCATGTATCATGCCATTTATCCTTATGTATCATGCCATATTTGTACCATTAGTCCTTATGCATCATGCCATATTTGTACCATTAGTCCTCATGTATCATGCCATTTATCCTTATGCATCATGCCATATTTGTACCATTAGTCCTCATGTATCATGCCATTTATCCTTATGTATCATGCCATATTTGTACCATTAGTCCTTATGCATCATGCCATATTTGTACCATTAGTCCTCATGTATCATGCCATTTATCCTTATGTATCATGCCATATTTGTACCATTAGTCCTCATGTATCATGCCATTTATCCTTATGCATCATGCCATATTTGTACCATTAGTCCTCATGTATCATGCCATTTATCCTTATGTATCATGCCATATTTGTACCATTAGTCCTTATGCATCATGCCACTTATCCTTATGTATCATGCCATATTTGTACCATTAGTCCTCATGTATCATGCCATTTATCCTTATGTATCATGTCATATTTGTAACATTAGTCCTTATGCATCATGCCATATTTGTACTATTAGTCCTCATGTATCATGCCATTTATCCTTATGTATCATGCCATATTTGTACCATTAGTCCTTATGCATCATGCCATATTTGTACCATTAGTCCTCATGTATCATGCCATTTATCCTTATGCATCATGCCATATTTGTACCATTAGTCCTCATGTATCATGCCATTTATCCTTATGTATCATGCCATATTTGTACCATTAGTCCTTATGCATCATGCCATATTTGTACCATTAGTCCTCATGTATCATGCCATTTATCCTTATGTATCATGCCATATTTGTACCATTAGTCCTCATGTATCATGCCATTTATCCTTATGCATCATGCCATATTTGTACCATTAGTCCTCATGTATCATGCCATTTATCCTTATGTATCATGCCATATTTGTACCATTAGTCCTTATGCATCATGCCACTAGTCCTTATGTATCATTAGTCCTTATCAAGAAACAAACTAGTAAAGGGACCCACTAGCTACTTCAAAATTCTTTTCATTAGGTGGTGCTCAGATTCCAAGATGGAAATAAAGAGTTCAGTATGGGGACCAAACCCCTATAAAAACTCTTAAGGTATCTATCATTGCACCGTATGAAGAAGATGTTTTAAAGTGCTCACAAGGTGAACTCATAATATGCTCAGAGTCTTTAGAAATACTGAATGAATGTCCAATCTTTGAATGAATTTCAATATGTAACAGCTTCAAAATATGCAACTATTCAAAAAAGGACTTAGCTGAAGAATACTGAAAGCGTGGATGATTGCTGGGTCCTGACGCGTTTCGCCGCCCTGGCTTCCTCAGAGAACCCGCGGCTTTCAGGCTTGTATTCAAAAACTTGTCCTAAAAGCACAATGCAGATGAATGTGTCAAAACATTGAATACAGAGTCATTATTCACTAATAAGAACCGTTTCCTGAGCTCTCAACGCTAACAGCTGGGTACCTGTGGTGAATCAATAATTTCTCCGTTTCCTATGACGTAAGCGCTCAGCTGAGCGCCCGGTATTTATGCAGGAAGAAATGTCAATCACCTAGTGGAGGAACGCCCACCACTCCACTTCCTTGTTCAAACCCAAGGGTGTCACTGTTTGCCAATGATAAATCCATCGTTGTTCATGCTTCCAAAGCCAAGCCTGATAATTTCCCCCTCTCTTACAGTGGGCCACCTCAAGTACTGTGAACTGTAAATCCTGTAATTGATGTGAGGAAGCTAACCAATGTTGTACTAGGGGGGCATTGACATCCCCCCTCCTGATTTTGCTCAGATGTTCAGTGATACGTGTCTTGATACTCCTGGTGGTGTGACCGATGTACAACAGTTTACAAGGGCATGAAATGAGATAAACAACCCCCTGCGTGTCACAATCTGAATACTGCTGCAAAACATGTTTCTTTGGTAACCTAGGGTGGTGTATACTGGTAATAACCAGTGCATGCGCACATATGGTACAATGTCCACATTTAAAATGTCCCATGGGTTCTTGAATCATAACGTCTGCTGGTGTACTAACAAAGTGGGACGAGGACACAATATCCCGTATATTTCTTCCCCTAGAAAAAGCAAAAAGGGGGGGTTGGGCAAGACTGGGGTGAACCTGCAACAAGTGCCAATGGGTCATGATGATTTTTTTAATGTGGAATACTTTGTAAGAGTATGGAAGGGTGCACACCATCCTGGATTCAGATTGATCAGTGGAGGGTTGAAGCAGGTAAGTACGATGGGCATAAAGGGCTCTTTTGTATGCCTTTTTGATGATGCCATTGGGATATCCACGGTCTCTGAATCGTTGCCACATATCACCTGAGCGGAGTTTGAATTCTGCCTTGGTGCTGCACAGACGCCGCAATCTTAGAAATTGACCCACGGGTAAATTATTTCTCAGATGGCGGGGGTGGTAACTCTCATAATGTAGAAGAGTATTCCTATCTGTAGATTTGCGATGTATGGTTGTGACAAAAGCCCCGTCTTGTATGGAGATGTGAATGTCCAAAAAGGCTATGTGTGTGTAAGAAGTACTCGCAGTAAATTGGAGATGCGAGTCACAAGTGTTGAGCCACTGTAAAAACTGCTGAAACAATTCCATGGTGTTAGTCCAAATCAAAAAAATATCATCAATGTAGCGCTTCCACACATGTATCTCTGAAGCATATGTAGATGAATAAATGTGTGTGTTTTCAAAGTCAGTGACGTACAGGCATGCAAGAGACGGGGCCATAGTGGCCCCCATGGCAGTACCCTGTATCTGCATGAAAAAATCATTGTCAAACATGAAGTAATTGTACTGCAAGGCAATAGTAGCAATGGTGACTAAAAAATCAATTCTAGCTGGAGATAACTGAAGTGTATCAAGATGTTTACGAACAACCTCAATAGCACTCGTTTGAGGGATGTTGGTATACAACGCCTGTATGTCAAGAGTGACCATGATTGCCCCACAAGGGATGCTTACTGACTCCTGGAGCCACACTAACATAGAGGTTGTATCCTTTATGTATGATTAAGCTTCAGACACTAGAGGTTTTAAATAGAAGTCTACAAAGTCCGACAGAGGCTCCAAAATGGAACCAATGCCAGAAACAATGGGGCGCCCTGGAGGAAAGGTTGCATGTTTATGAATTTTAGGGACGAAGTATATCACAGGGATAGTAGGGTAGTTTTGATGTAAAAAACGATACTCCCTGTCCGTGATAGTGCCCTTTTCTAATGCCTGTAAGAGGATGTGGTGAATAAGATCAGAAATGTCTGTGGTGGGGTCGCCAGGTAAAGCTGCATAATACTGTGCATCACTCAGTTGTCTGTGTGCTTCATTAACATAAGCAGCAGTATCCTGTATAACGATGCCACCACACATTTAGGAACCCTTTTGCTTTTTGAATTTACCCAGTTGTTTATATTGTCATTAGTCCTTATGCCATTAGTCCCTATGCATCATGCCATTTATCCTTATGTATCATGCCATATTTGTACCATTAGTCCTCATGTATCATGCCATTTATCCTTATGCATCATGCCATATTTGTACCATTAGTCCTCATGTATCATGCCATTTATCCTTATGCATCATGCCATATTTGTACCATTATTCCTAATGTATCATGCCATTTATCCTTATGTATCATGCCATATTTGTACCATTAGTCCTTATGCATCATGCCACTAGTCCTTATGTATCATTAGTCCTTATGTACCATTAGTCCTTATGCCATTAGTCCCTATGCATCATGCCATTTATCCTTATGTATCATGCCATATTTGTACCATTAGTCCTCATGTATCATGCCATTTATCCTTATGTATCATGTCATATTTGTAACATTAGTCCTTATTCATCATGCCATATTTGTACCATTAGTCCTCATGTATCATGCCATTTATCCTTATGTATCATGCCATATTTGTACCATTAGTTCTCATGTATCATGCCATTTATCCTTATGCCTCATGCCATATTTGTACCATTAGTCCTCATGTATCATGCCATTTATCCTTATGTATCATGCCATATTTGTACCATTAGTCCTTATGCATCATGCCACTTATCCTTATGTATCATGCCATATTTGTACCATTAGTCCTTATGCATCATGCCACTAGTCCTTATGTATCATTAGTCCTTATGCCATTAGTCCCTATGCATCATGCCATTTATCCTTATGTATCATGCCATATTTGTACCATTAGTCCTCATGTATCATGCCATTTATCCTTATGCATCATGCCATATTTGTACCATTAGTCCTCATGTATCATGCCACTTATCCTTATGCATCATGCCATATTTGTACCATTAGTCCTCATGTATCATGCCATTTATCCTTATGCATCATGCCATATTTGTACCATTAGTCCTCATGTATCATGCCATTTATCCTTATGTATCATGCCATATTTGTACCATTAGTCCTTATGCATCATGCCATATTTGTACCATTAGTCCTCATGTATCATGCCATTTATCCTTATGTATCATGCCATATTTGTACCATTAGTCCTCATGTATCATGCCATTTATCCTTATGCATCATGCCATATTTGTACCATTAGTCCTCATGTATCATGCCATTTATCCTTATGCCTCATGCCATATTTGTACCATTAGTCCTCATGTATCATGCCATTTATCCTTATGTATCTTGCCATATTTGTACCATTAGTCCTTATGCATCATGCCATATTTGTACCATTAGTCCTCATGTATCATGCCATTTATCCTTATGTATCATGCCATATTTGTACCATTAGTTCTCATGTATCATGCCATTTATCCTTATGCCTCATGCCATATTTGTACCATTAGTCCTCATGTATCATGCCATTTATCCTTATGTATCATGCCATATTTGTACCATTAGTCCTTATGCATCATGCCACTTATCCTTATGTATCATGCCATATTTGTACCATTAGTCCTTATGCATCATGCCACTAGTCCTTATGTATCATTAGTCCTTATGCCATTAGTCCCTATGCATCATGCCATTTATCCTTATGTATCATGCCATATTTGTACCATTAGTCCTCATGTATCATGCCATTTATCCTTATGCATCATGCCATATTTGTACCATTAGTCCTCATGTATCATGCCACTTATCCTTATGCATCATGCCATATTTGTACCATTAGTCCTCATGTATCATGCCATTTATCCTTATGCATTATGCCATATTTGTACCATTAGTCCTAATGTATCATGCCATTTATCCTTATGTATCATGCCATATTTGTACCATTAGTCCTTATGCATCATGCCACTAGTCCTTATGTATCATTAGTCCTTATGTACCATTAGTCCTTATGCCATTAGTCCCTATGCATCATGCCATTTATCCTTATGTATCATGCCATATTTGTACCATTAGTCCTCATGTATCATGCCATTTATCCTTATGTATCATGTCATATTTGTAACATTAGTCCTTATGCATCATGTCATATTTGTACTATTAGTCCTCATGTATCATGCCATTTATCCTTATGTATCATGCCATATTTGTACCATTAGTCCTTATGCATCATGCCATATTTGTACCATTAGTCCTCATGTATCATGCCATTTATCCTTATGCATCATGCCATATTTGTACCATTAGTCCTCATGTATCATGCCATTTATCCTTATGTATCATGCCATATTTGTACCATTAGTCCTTATGCATCATGCCATATTTGTACCATTAGTCCTCATGTATCATGCCATTTATCCTTATGTATCATGCCATATTTGTACCATTAGTCCTCATGTATCATGCCATTTATCCTTATGCATCATGCCATATTTGTACCATTAGTCCTCATGTATCATGCCATTTATCCTTATGCCTCATGCCATATTTGTACCATTAGTCCTCATGTATCATGCCATTTATCCTTATGTATCATGCCATATTTGTACCATTAGTCCTTATGCATCATGCCATATTTGTACCATTAGTCCTCATGTATCATGCCATTTATCCTTATGTATCATGCCATATTTGTACCATTAGTTCTCATGTATCATGCCATTTATCCTTATGCCTCATGCCATATTTGTACCATTAGTCCTCATGTATCATGCCATTTATCCTTATGTATCATGCCATATTTGTACCATTAGTCCTTATGCATCATGCCACTTATCCTTATGCATCATGCCATATTTGTACCATTAGTCCTCATGTATCATGCCACTTATCCTTATGTATCATGCCATATTTGTACCATTAGTCCTTATGCATCATGCCACTAGTCCTTATGTATCATTAGTCCTTATGTACCATTAGTCCTTATGCCATTAGTCCCTATGCATCATGCCATTTATCCTTATGTATCATGCCATATTTGTACCATTAGTCCTTATGCATCATGCCACTAGTCCTTATGTATCATTAGTCCTTATGCCATTAGTCCCTATGCATCATGCCATTTATCCTTATGTATCATGCCATATTTGTACCATTAGTCCTCATGTATCATGCCATTTATCCTTATGCATCATGCCATATTTGTACCATTAGTCCTCATGTATCATGCCACTTATCCTTATGCATCATGCCATATTTGTACCATTAGTCCTCATGTATCATGCCATTTATCCTTATGCATCATGCCATATTTGTACCATTAGTCCTCATGTATCATGCCATTTATCCTTATGCATCATGCCATATTTGTACCATTAGTCCTCATGTATCATGCCATTTATCCTTATGCATCATGCCATATTTGTACCATTAGTCCTCATGTATCATGCCACTTATCCTTATGTATCATGCCATATTTGTACCATTAGTCCTTATGCATCATGCCACTAGTCCTTATGTATCATTAGTCCTTATGTACCATTAGTCCTTATGCCATTAGTCCCTATGCATCATGCCATTTATCCTTATGTATCATGCCATATTTGTACCATTAGTCCTTATGCATCATGCCACTAGTCCTTATGTATCATTAGTCCTTATGTACCATTAGTCCTTATGCCATTAGTCCCTATGCATCATGCCACTTATCCTTATGTATCATGCCATATTTGTACCATTAGTCCTTATGCATCATGCCACTAGTCCTTATGTATCATTAGTCCTTATGTACCATTAGTCCTTATGCCATTAGTCCCTATGCATCATGCCATTTATCCTTATGTATCATGCCATATTTGTACCATTAGTCCTTATGCATCATGCCACTAGTCCTTATGTATCATTAGTCCTTATGTACCATTAGTCCTTATGCCATTAGTCCCTATGCATCATGCCATTTATCCTTATGTATCATGCCATATTTGTACCATTAGTCCTTATGGATCATGTCATATTTGTACCTGTCATTATTATTATTTTTACCTCACATGGTTGTTGATGCACTGTTATATATGGATTTCAATTTATCATGCCTTACTTTCACTGCCTTTAATGTCCATGAGTATGAACATTCAGCTTGCTCTTTAATTATTAGTTCATATATATAATCCATTCACATTTTTGTTTCATTCATTTCATGGGTGCATTATATTTCATCGTGACCATGTTTTACATATCTTATATCAGTTAACTTTAAAATTACAATATGAAATGATTTGTCTAGTAATTTGATAGCTAAGATTGTTCTGCTGTCTTAGAACCAAGTCATTTTATTCTGTTATTTTAACTGCATTATTCTATGTGTTCATGTCCTATTATGGTTTCTTCATGTTTGAATATGATGTCTTTTTATATAGTTTAAAAACAATAGACTGTTTTCAGTCCAATTCTTTATATGTGAGGTTGCATACCATTGGTATGTATAATGTCTTCTCGTCATTACATTGTGTCACATATCTCTTCATGTTTTCACAATCAGACACGCACCATGGTTTCTTCATTCTATTAACTTTCATTCTTATGGCTTCTCTTAGGCACCTTATAGATTCCTGTGCTTAAGTTTATACTCTAATACACACCTATGGCACTTTTTCCTCTCATGTCTCTTGTCGATGTTTCAAGCCTCTGTATATAGCATGTCACATTTGGCTCACTTGTTTTATCTTGCAGTCGAGTATAGACACTAATATGCATGCTCCAGATTGGCATCACAGTCACTTCTTATCTTTCTATTTTTTCATTTTTTATCTTTCTCTTTATCATTATTCATCATTAAATTTTCCTTTTAGGACCTCTGAGGAAGGCGTGTTCACTGAAACACGGACCGTATAGGGTCCGGTTGGATTTTTATCACAGTACTTTTTTATTTGAATTTTTATGGTTTTATATGTCAGTGTTTAATAAATTATCTCCAGAACATCTGTATCCACAGTTTTTGTTTTGTTTTCATCGGTGGATTGTCTTCACTGTGGATCATTGGGTCTCCCCATTTTTCTTTGTTGTACTGGGGATCTATGCCAGGATTTACACCAGGTTTGATTAGGTGTAAATCCTTGCACCCAAAGTTTGATGTGGAAATCAGCTCTAACTGCAATTCTATAGAGAGTATGCAATGTGGATATAGAACTCTGGTACTATTTATTGAATCTAGTCCTATGTGCAGGAACTTTCTCTGTCCTTAGGGGCTCATTAAGGTATTTTTTTCCCTGGGGGACTAGGAATTGAACCCAGTTTTCCAGGCTGTCAGCTCACTGCACTAACCATTAGGCCACCCTTCTTCCTGATTTATCCCCTTTTACAAAAGTGCAGAAGAGGTTTTTAGTTCTGGCCGGTGCATCGAATTCTCTGCGCTGTTCCAACGCTTTTAGAAACTCCATGATCATTAGGGTGGGCAAGTGAACCATGGAGAGGAAGACCCAGGCTTATAAGCCACTCTAACCACTACATTTATGATGAAACATCTGAACCCGCCAAAACCCTACTCTACTATCATATAAAGTAGGTGCCATCTGCAGCCATAAGGGCTATTGGGGTTGTAAACAGGTGGGTATAGTGGGTTTTGGAGGGCTCACCATAATCTATAAGGGAGTTAAGAAATCTATAAGGGAGTGAAGAAAAACAGCAAGGGTGACCCTATGGTGTTTAATTTCTTTATTGCATTGATTAAGACTCAACACATATGTGTTTTGGCCACAATGGACTATTTCAGGAGTCTAAAATTAAAATGACAAAAACTTATCAAAATATTGGACAAACATATCAAACCAACATACAAATTTAAAAAGAGAAATTTAAAAATAATAATATATGGTTAAAACATTGCAAAGATAATTTCAGAATCTAATGAAAATGTAAAAAATAGTACCTTGGGAAGGTAGCATCAACTGTTTCGTTGTAGATGATGATAGAGTGCCATTGAGTTGAGTGTAACTCACAGGGATCTCTAGACAATTTTCCAATACAGAATTAGGTTTTCTGTGATAAGCTTGATTGCTGCTGAGATAGTACTTTCTTATTGAGTCAATCTATCTGACTGCTGGTCTTACTTTGTTTATGTTGCCCTCTTACCTTTAAATCCTTAAAAAAGGCTAGAGCACAAGACAAAAAATCCAAACTGGATCTAATGGAGAAATTTTTTGAGGATCTCAAGCGCTCACAGCTATAAGCCCGATGTATCTTACAAGCTGATAACCATAGGGTGAGCTATCATCGGTCCTTTTAAATTCTCCAATTTACTTTATTATTTATCAAAAACATTCTTTTTGTTCTTTTATTCTTTTTTTATAAATTCTTTTTTTTAAAAAACTTATTAATTATTCTGACTTTCAGTTAGCAGCCAGTACTCCTATATTCCACTATATAAGTCATAGAGTACTTAACTTGATGACTTGATGACGACGGAAGATCTCCGTTTCGCTCTTACAAATTTTAGAAGAGCTTCATCAGGGAAAGTGCAAACATTAACACTATAAAATGAAAAAGAATAATACTTAAGCTTAGTTAATATAATAAATAATTTATAGTTTTAAATGCTTGTATTAATGAACGCTCTATGGCGGTACTTCTGGTTATACTAATAAACGTTCAGCCTAATCTGAACACTTTTCTAATAGTTTAGAAGTAAGATTTATAGCAACTACTTTCATAGAAATACCATACATATCAGACTTGCGAAAACTAAAAAAATGTTAAATTTTCTACGTCAGTTGTTAAACTTTAAGCTAAACTTTTTTGTTGTTGTTGTTAACCTATAGCAGCCAATCGGACTACGCATTTTAAACATACCTATTTATATCGGCAGCAGTTCTAACAAATGAAAGACTCCATGGTACAGAGGCACGACGTGCCCAACTTATCTCTCGCCGTCTTCAGAAAATCTACCTGACTTCGAGGGTTAAATATGAAGGCGTCTGATGTCATATCCGGATTAGAATACTCTATTCAAATTCAGAGCCATTTAAACATTGGGTCTGATGTCATATCCGGAATTTATCCCTTAGTTTTAATTCAATGTTGTTCTTAGTGACGTTTACATATTAGATAAAAACCAGCCAATTAATGGCTATGTTTAGGCCAGACGGTTGCAGGCTGTGAAGGCGATCTATCCACCTTTGTTCTAATTGTAACAGTTTTTTGTACATCGGGCTTTTAGCTGTGAGCGCTTGAGATCCTCAAAAAATTTCTCCATTAGATCCAGTTTGGATTTTTTGTCTTGTGCTCTAGCCTTTTTTAAGGATTTAGTGTGTTTCACAAAAATTTAGAGGTTCCTTAAGCCCTCTTACCTTTCCCAGCATAATATCCTTCTCCAGTGAAACCTTCCCTTTCATGCTATAATCAAATTATGAAAGATTTTACCTTTTATCAGTCCATGATACTCATGGTCATCTTTTCCAACACAATAATTCAAAGGTATTGGTATTTTCTGTAAAAATATAATTATTTTACACTCAGATGTTACCTTAGTTTAAGTGATTTTCCTATCAGTAATAATTAAACTCTGGAATTCATTGCTGGATAATGTGAGGCACCACTGGGTTCGTCCAACAGGAGAGCACAGCTCCTTGTTGAGACACTGAAGATAAGGTACATGCACACCTTGTAAACATTTTTTAACTTTATATTTTAATTTCAAATAAACCATCTAAGTAAAACACTCAAACAGAAAATAAGCATGGGTTATCAAAGCAAATACTTATAATAATCCATATGGTCATTAGAAGCTGCACATATATAAAGCACCTCCTTATGGAAATATCCATATCATATTGGAATTGATCTGAAAAATTTTTTTATAAAAGGAAAATATGTAAGTATATTGACAAAAAAAAAAAAAATCAGCTACCAGGTCTGTAAACACAAAAGTACCCACCTTCTAAAAAATGTCCCCATAAATAGCTGGTTGATTACAATAATAATGTTGCCAAATCTGCAAATATTAATGAATAAGACTGATGATATCAAATTTGTCAGATCATGTATGTTTACAGTAAGAGGAAAATATAACCCTGGACTCCTTTTACAAAACTATGGTAGTGATTCCCCCACAGCAAATGCACCAAAGCCCATTCAGTTCCTACGGACTTCGGTTCATTTGCTGTTACCGTGGCTTTGTAAAAAGAACCCTCTATTAACAAATTTGCAATTATGGTATAATAAACATTCGTTATATCTAACACCTCTTTTACCTATGTTTTCAGTATGTCTATTGTACTCTCAGGTAAGCGTAGCTCGCTAACAGTTCCTAAGGGTTACAAAGAGTTTGGGTTTTCACGATACTGCCTATGACTATACACGAGAGCAATTTGCATGCAGACTACTTCTGCTCCATGCAAATACATCTCATGCATATTTAGGATACCCTGTAAATCTAATCCATTTATAGCCCTCAGGGACTGGAAGTGAATAACACTGCCTTAGGTGATTATATCCCTGAGTATTTCAAAAATAGCTTTCATAACATTTAACTGTATAATAATTCATATCGAATAATTATGGATACCTTGTAACGCCTTATAAGGAATTGACATTTTGAAACCACCTATTCAGAAACTGCCGTATTTTCATACATACAGATAAGATCTGTAAAATGAAACCTGTCTTCTAATATATAAATGACAGCTTTCTTTGTGTGTAGCGCTTAAAACACTAGAAAATGTGTTGGTGTCTTTACAATCAGTGACTATTGTAATTTTAACAGATGTGCTCAGTAGCCATCCTTTTTAAGATGAAATTATACCTGACAAACACATATATCAGTTTAACATTGATTTCATCGTCTCTTAGCTATAAGAAGTTAAGATAAATTGCTGAGAATAAAAATATATTACAGATAGCAATAACATTCCCATGAAATATGAACTTCAAGAAAACAGGAAGTGAAGTAATATCTTCTACATCAGACCTTAAAATACTCTGTCTCTATAAAGACAAAAAGATCTGTGTAGCATATGCCAGTGTTTCAAGGACTGCTTTTTTAACTGCAAAAAAGGTGCGATCTCTATTGTAATATTAGCGTTCCTTTATTTTTCACTCGGTTGTCATATCACACCTCACAGAAAGGTTTTGACAACACTTCTAAAAGAAGACTGGTGGTATACAGTTACACAAGGAAACTGGGAGTTTGGATAAAGCCGGCAGCATCCAAAAGACTGATACATTTTCTCCTTCTGTAGAGACTGAGGTTAATATATTATTGATCTACTTCTTGAAGTAATGATTCTTTGGGCAAAAAAAAAAAAAAGCAATATTAGATAATTAGCATTTCTGTGGCTCAGACATTTTTGCACTGCACATCTTTTAAAGCAGACACATCAAGGAAAGTGTATATAATGAATCAACCAAATCCAAAGTCCAAAGAGGAAACACCAAAAGAAAACATCCAATGAAAGAGTAGGACTGAACGACGGACTTCCAAAGGGAGCCAGAAGAGTAGCCAGGTGAACAATTTTATTGAATAAATCTAGAAAATGTATAGGAGACCCAACACAGCACAGTGTTTCAGCAAAAGATGTGCGTGCCTCAAAGGTCAAAACATGATGCAGCTTACATTTTGGAGTCCTTTTTTCCAATATTTTGAAACAAGCTCTGTGTCTGCAGATTCTGTTTTGAAATCCTAATAAATCCCAAATAAATAAATAAAACAATAAACAAATAAAATACTGGTGAAACCTGAAATGTCCTGAGATTGATGTCTCAAGTCTAACTTCTACGTCCTTCCTAAAATGGGGCTGAATATGTATTTGGGAGTAGCTTTAAATCCCAACATTGTAATCCTAGATATACTTTCCCTTTCTGAAACAGGGAATTCACCTGTAGTTTTTGGTTCCACCCTAGTTCTGCCCAAATTTTCAGTGGCATTTACCTAGACAATGCCAAAGCAGCCTGAGTGGATTTTCAGCCAGGGTGGACACAGCTGGGATTTACCTGGCTTGCAACAACATTCAGTCCACTCCCCAGGAAATGATCTGGAAGGTTATACTATCATCATCCAATCAGTTATCTGGGTACCAGTCTCAATATCACAGATACTTAGATAAGTGCTGGTGGCTGCATTATGGGAAGATTAGGTTCTTATCTTGATAATTTTTGTTCCAGAATAAAGTCTTGATCAGTGGGTTATTAACTTCTACCCATGAGTTTTCTGAAGAAGGAATCATCTACAGCTTTTCAATTCTGCCTCCTTGTGTCAGTAAAATATACAAAAATAGGGCCAAAAAACCTCTCTAAATAGTCGAGAGTGGAGTGATTAAAAGTGGTATCTGAAAGCAATATGAAATAATCACTCAGGTATTCATAAATACATTCTTTCAACTAAATACAACTGTTAATGAGATTTATGCTCAGAGATATGGAGGTGATAACAGGGGCGAACCGCAACACTACCACCTCACCGCCCAATCATCGCATATTATCACTGTTATAAATACTTGAGTAGGTGCTCAAAACTACACTGTTGTTCACTTTCTAAATGTGTAAACATAATCTTAAAGGTCTGAACAGCAAACATCTTCTAGCTTGCAGGTTCCGACGTGACACGTTTCGTTCCTGCCTCAGGGAACTAATGAAAAGTTTGAAAGTTTTCAAAGCATATGGGCGTAATGGACTCTAACAACTAAACGCTTCTAGGTTATATCAGATTTTTTTTTGGGGGGGAAGGCCCATCATTCAGGACTGGCGGGCATGAAGCAGGAGTCTCAGAGCGGGCTTCCTGCTTCCAACTTTTTAAAAAGTTATGGGGGAGGTTTGGAGGGAGATTCAGGGTGTAGGGGGCGTCTGGTGGCAGGAGGGAGTGGGCATCCCTCATGCCATTTTTTGGGGTTCGGGGGGGACAGTATCTTGAGGGTACTTGGTGCAGAGGGGGCCATGATATGGGGTGTTCTGTGTGGCAGAAGGGATCCCCCAACATCTACCCGACATCTCCTCACATCCCCTGACAACCCCCATACCTTCTTATGACAAATCAGCAGGAGGGAAGCCCACTCCCTCCAGCCTATAGGGCCACATGCTCAGAATGATGGGCCTTCCCCTTTCCAATGCATCTTGGTACAGGGTTGTCGGGAAATATGAGGAGATATTGGGAGAAGTGTGTTTGGGATTGGTGGGTGTGAGGGAGGGAGGGAATTATTTTATCCCTGCTGATTCAGCTAATCCTGGCAGGGGAATCCACCATCAGCTGAGCACCGAAGCTGGCTGAGCTGATGGAGATTTTCCTGCCGCAATCAAACAAGGTAGTTGGGTACATCTGCAGAATTTGCTTTTATGTATTTTTCATGTGGATGGTTTTAATTTTTGAAAATGGCCAAAAAAGATAGACATACTAAGGACTAAAACGTCCACATAGGTCATTTTCAAAAATAAAAGATAGACGTCTTGTTGTTTTAAAAATGGACAATCTCTCTATTGGATTTCTGGATGATTTTTTCAAAATGTCCAAATTAGACTTAAGACATCCTATTGAAAATCCCCCTCATTGTGTCTAACCTGGGTGCTATAGATAGGCTTTAATCTAGTTCTCTCAGGTTTTTAGCTTTAGACAAAAGACAAATTGAAGGGGCTTTCCTTCAGAGTAGATGGTCAGATGGCAGGAGAGGATCTAAAACAATTTTGGTGCCAAAAGCAGAGTTTAAATCTTCCTTTGGGGTGTAGCTACTGCCAATATCCTACTCCTTCAGACATCCGGTTTTTACTTCCATTGCTTTCAACAGAAGTAAAACCCAGATGTCCTCCTTTTTCTGAAGTTATACAACTAGCGATTTATTAAGGTCAAAACAAAATGATTAATAAATATATGAAAAATACGTTTTGTAAAATCTAGTTATTAGTAGGGAAACATCCAGGTCATGTATACCAAAACCAGTACCTTCTTGAGAGGAGTCGGCTTCACTACCAACAAATTGTAAGAAGCATGGAGACAGCAGAAGATGGCTTTTTTCCCCTGAAGTAGCCCTTGTCGGGCGAAACAGAAAGTCTTTTCTGTCGGGAGTATGAGTTGGAAGCCTTTGGTGAAAAGCCTTTTTCAGATGAGTGTATTTTTTCCGTATTGTTTTTGACTGTGTGCTCCATACCTTTAAGAACTCTTACACTAATGTAATTAAGCTGTAGCCCTTGCTAATTAATTCAGTTAAGTTTGGGATTCTGGCCTGTATTACTACACACTGACGTTTATACACAAAAAGACTTTGAAGAAAAAAGAAGAAAAAAAGTGACCAAAATAAGATTTTGTATGAATGGAAACGAGTGAAGCAATTACTTATATATATGTTTACGGAGTTTTTTTATAAACCCATGATGATGTGTGGATGGTTGGGCACTTGTGTAGTCCCAACCTCCCTCAATTGAGGTTTATTTTTTCTCCGTTTCTATTTTTGGTTTATGTGTTGTCAGCTTTGGTTTTGGTATACATGACCTGGATGACTCCTTTTTCTGAAGCCATATGGTAACTCTACCTTAGCTTCTCCTAGAATCTGCTTCCAGAAACTATCAGAATCCTTGAGCTGGGCTCTGGCAGTTGCTGAGCCAGCAGGTCTGCACTGTGTTATCAATTCCCTTTGAAACACTCTAGCTCAAGTAGGTGCAAAGAGCTCCAGGCATACACAAACAGACAAGATAGCAGCTCTAATTACTAGGGCTGCAAGCAGATATGGCTGCAGAAAAACCACAGTATCAACAAACTCCCCTCCAGAAAGGTCCCCCACTAATTTTTCTTTATTATTTTTGAGCCTCAGCCCCACTACTCCACAGCATCAATAACCTTTCATAGTAGTGAGCTTTATGTGTGTGACTATAATACCTCTGGAAAAGAAACGGTTAAAACACATCTTTTGGAGTGCAGAAAAACCACAGCACATAATGCATTGAATAGCTTATAAGCAGTCATGTGAAATATATGCACACATACCCACAGTACATAATACAGTGGAACCTCGGTTTGCGAGTAACGTGGTTTGCGAGTGTTTTGCAAGACGAGCAAAACACTCAGCAAACTTTCATCTCGCAAACCGAGCACTGCCCCAATAAACGAGCACTTACAGCTGCATGCAGCGCTGCTTCAGGGGATTTCTCTTCCGTCCGCTGGCCAGCCTTCCACACCGGGTGCCTTCCGCATGTTGGAGAGCCTCTATCTGAGCCCACGCAGCCGAGTGCTGTCCCACCTGCACGTTGTGTAAGATCACGCACGTCAATCATCCAACATGCTCTCCAACATGCAGAAAGCACCTGGCATGGAAATCTGACCGGCGGACGGAAGAGGAATCCCCCTGAAGTGGCGCCGTGTGGGTTCAGGGGTTCTTCAGCAGCTGGCGGACAGACGAGGCATCCCCCCGAAGCGGCACTGCGGGGTTCTTCAGCGGCTGGCGGACGGAGGAGGCGTTAACTAGAGACCCGGCACCCGACACCCAGCACCCGACAGGTACAGACCCCTGGGCCACCCCTCGCCACTTCCTCAGCACCTTTTTGGGTTCTGTAACAAATTGTCAGTGTTTACATTATGGCCTATGGGGAAAGTTGCTTTGATATACAAGTACTTTGGATTACGAGCATGCTTCTGGAATGAATTATGCTTGTAAACCAAGGTACCACTGCTACACAAGGCTTATGACAAAAAAAGTTATTCAAGTACTGACTGGCCAGGACTCTGTCTTACTACATCCCAACAAGGGCTCTTAAAATATTATGGTTAGGGTTACCAGACATTCAGGAAAACCTGGACATGTCCTCTTTTTAGAGGACATATCCGGGTGTCTGGAGGGATTTCTAAAACCCGGCAATTTGTGCAGGCTGTGGAAGTTCCCGACCTCAGGCCTGTGTCTGGAGGGCGTCTGTGTTTGAGCAGACATCAACATGATTACATCATACACATGCGTGCGATATCATCATGTTGACATCTGTGCATGTGCAGACGTGGTCCTGAGTGCAGGGGAGGTTTATATGTGGGCAGGACTGGGGACGGAGTTAGAGGTGGGATGGGGTGAGGCTGGGGGTGGAGCCATATGTTCTCTTGTTTTATAGAGGAAATCTGGCAACCCTAATTACAGTAGACTTGGTTCTGTAAAGCAGAGGCTCAGTATATCAATTAGCAAACTGTACTACATACCAATTAACCTCCTTAATGCCAAAATTTCTTATTTAACAGTAATGGCCACATTCATAATAAAACACTTTGACCTATGGAAAATGAATAATGAGAGAAAAGGCAACTAGCAACATTCATGAAAGCAGATATTCAACAAATCAAAATATTTAGGATGCCATGAAAAGAAGATAATACAGAATGCACAAGAGGAGAAGTCTTCATAAACACTCACACAATGACCTATCATTCTCTTCAAAGATAAGTGAACACTTATTCTATTAAATACTTACACTCCTTTTATTCCTCTCCAGCAGTCCTCACGCACAAAATATTTTTGCTCATGCCTCAGGCTGATTCATTCAAGTTGGGCTCCGGCATCCACTGCGCCGATTATTTCCAAAGGGAACAATTTGCACTTTGTAGAAAAACGAACAGCTAGCTTGAACAATTTATCTTCTTTTATTCAGTTTGATAATGCTGCCACCAAAAAAAAAATGTAATCTCTGTTTATATCTAAATACCAACCATGCTTTAAAGGGTACTGTATTCAACAGTGTGAACTCATCATAAAACAAAGACACATTAATATATTGGAGGGAATTCTATAAGGAGTATGCCAATAATTAAGCATCAAAAATGCATGCAAATTGCCTGAATATGTGCTATTCTGTAAAATAGTGCCCAATTCAAAGATGTAGTTTGCTGATGGACATTCACAAGGGTGGAGTTTGGGCAAATTGGCCCGGATTCTTGTAACGGCGTCCCAAAGTTAGGCAGCGGTAGGTGTCTAAGCAATCGGGATTTATGTTTTTTTAAAACAATCGATGCGGTAAATGGCACCTACGTTGAAGGCACTGTTTGCATGCCTACGGAAGCACCTAGGCATGCCTACGGATGCCTGAGGTCAGCATGAGCGTGGTTTAGGCTGGAAGTGGTCTTAGGTATCCTTAGGAGATCCTAGGCACAAGACAGGTGATTTAAACATAGGCGTGTAAAATGCTGGCCTACATTTAAAGCAGCTGTTTTAAAAACAGTTGCAATTTTTAAACGGCGCTAATGCATGATTGACACACGATCAGCGGCTGTTTTTTAGGAGGCTGCAGATACCGGCGTCATTTACAGAATCCAAGCCATTATGATCAGGGCGCACATTTACACATATACATAGGTGGTCAAATGTTTGAGTAGGCAAAACAGGAGGGGCTAAGATGAAGTTAAGATGATGTAGGGCAGGGATAGGCTAGGGTGGGATGGTGCATAAAAAGATAACAGGACAAAAAGCTGCAGTCTAAATCTATCTCGAACACAGAGCAGCACATAAAGCCCGTAGTTATTTATTCAAAATTCACAATACAGCAAGTAGCTGTTTATTCAAATTCACAAAAATATCAAAAACAACCTTTATAATCAGTGGAGACAATCGGTCAAAAGCACTTCAAATATTAGCCCATCAGCCCAACATGTTTTATCATTTTTGGCACTCTTCTCTGTACCTTTTCTAATTTTGCTATATCATTTTTGAGAGGTGTTGACCAGAATTACACGCAGAACTTACACCCTGAATGGTGAGACCTTAACAAGAACTGTTGCAGAACAGGACCTAGGAGTAATCATTAGTGAAGATATGAAGACTGCCAATCAAGTGGAGAAAGCATCATCCAAGGCTAGACAAATGCTGGGTTGCATCCGTAGAAGTTTTGTCAGCCGAAAGCCCGAAGTTGTAATGCCGTTGTACAGGTCCATGGTGATACCTCATCTGGAATATTGTGTTCAATTTTGGAGATCACATTATCAAAAGGATGTGCTGAGAATGGAGTCGGTTCAGCGAATGGCCACTCAGGACTCAAGGTTCTCCCATATGAAAAACGTCTAAGTAAGTTGCAGCTATACTCTCTCCAGGAACGCAGAGAGAGGGGAGACATGAAAGAGACGTTCAAATATGTTACTGGCCGTATCGAGGTAGAAGAAGACATCTTTTTCCTTACAGTACCTACGGCAACAAGAGGGCATCCATTAAAAATCAAGGGTGGGAGATTTCATGGCGACACTAAGAAGTATTTCTTCACCGAAAGGGTGGTTGATCGTTGGAATGATCTTCCACTTCAGGTAATTGAGGCCAGCAACATGCTCGATTTTAAGAAAAAATGGGATAAGCATGTGGGTTCACTTCGAGGAAGTGCTTAGGGGGAGGGTTCTTAGAGTGGGCAGACTTGTTGGGCCGAGGGCCCTTTTCTGCCATCATATTCTATGTTTCTATGGTATTTGAGGTGCAGCCACACAATAGAGTGATACAAGGGAATAATAACCATTCTCCTCTTTGTTTTCCATTTTTTTCCCGATAATGCCTAACATTCTATTTGCTTTCCAGAGAATCACCACCGACTGAGATTATTTTCCTACGTGGCTATTGATTTTTTTCAGCGATTCAGCACCGATGGGTTCCTGATGAAGGATGCTGAGTTACTCAAACCGGGCTTTGTTAAACCCTGCCATAAGGGGATCTTTGAATGCGGTGATTCCCTGGATTTTCCTGCTAAACCAAAGGAAATTGTTTTCATCTAATCAAAGCTAAGTCTGAGTTTATTTGGGGAGTTGACTTGGGGGTTCTCAGAGTGGTCTTTCTGCTTGATTTCACTTGTGTGATTATTATAATTATTTATTACACTGTTTTTCACAATTTCTGTTGAGGCACACGTGAGATATCCGATGATGGTGTGCTGGTAGGGGTTTGTTTAGCCTTTGCCTTGCTGTTCAAAGCGCTGGAGGTTCTCCTCCCTTCACTGACCTCTCACACTGAGGATATCCCGTTTCACAAAAAAAAATATTTATATAAAATATTCTATTTATTGTCTTGTGTTAACACAATTTTCTAATCTTTAGAATACCACTCTTAGAACCTATTGACTTATTCACTGCCTTTACATTTGTGTCTTTTGGGATAGTGAATCCAAACATGAGCATTATAGACCTTATAGACCTTCAGAAGTTTTAGAAAATGTTGATGATTCTAGATTATAATGGTTTCTGTGAACGCTGTAAATAATTATTCTTTTTGAATGATTTGAAATGTTTGTCGACTGTATAAATTTTTGGCCTCTTTTACAAAGTCGCGCTAGCTGCTGCGCTGCGCTAACGGCCCCGAAGCCCATAGAGATTTAAAGGGCTTCGGGGCTGTTGCTGCGCGGCAGCCGCTAGCGTGGCTATGTAAAAGACGCCGTTTGTTTTTTTATGTGTTTATTCTATATATGTTTTTACTTGCAAAACCACCTAGGAATAGGCAGTTAAGAAAACCTTTAAATAAATAATAAATAGCATTGGACAATAAAAGATTGGCCTCGGAGGGAATATATGGTGGTTGGAGGACAAACTGTAATCAATGAACTTTTGGTAGCATGAGATAGAATCATACTGCCACCACTACATATAAAACTAGGCCTGATGAAAAAATTTGTAAAGGATTTGAATAAAGTTGGTTTGTGCATTGAATATAGAGCATACAGTATGTTACCTGGACTTACCATGGGAAAACTGGAATTTTCAATGGTCCACAGATCAGACAACTTACAAATGACCCACATTTCATAGCATCAATTAATGAAATCAAATTATGTGCCTGGTTTTCATTTATTCTTGTTGTGAAAAACTTTCTTGGCAACAAGAAGGCAGACAACTACACGCAATTAGTAGAGGATATGCTCTTTCATTTCAACAGGCTTGGTTGTAACATGAGTGTTAAAGTCCGTTATTCTCACAGTTACTTAGATCTCTTTCCAGAGAACCTTGGTGACTTAAGCAAAGAGCAAGGTGAAAGATTTCACCAAGACATAAAAACAAAAGAAGCCGATACCAAGGAAGATGGGATGCAATCATGATGGCAGACTATTGTTGGAATCTTATGTGGGATTGTCCTGAAAGATCCCACTCTCGGAAGTCTTAAAAAAGGAGCTTCTTGTGTGTTGAATGACTGGAAAGTTTGTATCATAAATTTGTGCTTTTGGTATGAAGTAAGTAGATTTTCACGGTGTACACTTTAATTTTTAATGTTTCCTTCATGCTTAAAATATATTAATTTAAACACATTACATTAAAATATCCTGACTTTTTAATGGGCGAGCAGAGTGAAGAGTGGTTTATGGCAAACATTCTGTATCTCAAAATCTAGAGAAAACTGGTGCCATTTTTTTTGAATTAGCAGGTCAAATATACCCAGAAACAGTCTAACATTTGAGGCACCAAAATGAGTGCTGGCCAGTGTTCATTGGCTCAATTGTAAAGTTGGGAAAAATAGAACAGTAAAAAACTCAGATAAAACTTTTTTGGACAGGACATTGGAGTATCAGGCTGGGAAGATGAACTCCTGGATAAATCCGCTGATTGCTCAAACCTACTCTTACTTTACATTTAGAAAATCATTAAAAACTTATTTATTTGATAAACAAGAATGTTGATTTTAATTTTACGATGCGGTTCTATTTTTTTTAGTTCGAAGATTTTATTAAATTTTAATATACGGACTAATTTAGCTGCAGTTCTATTTTTATCCTTCTAAACTTTTTATTTTTTAGTAATATTTGAAACTGTATTTTAACTAATGCTGTATCTGACTGCTGTATGAAGTAGTGATTTTTTATGAAATTGTATTTTATTCGCTGAAATATTTCAGTTTTCTTTTTCTGTTATGAACCGCCCAGAACTGTTGGTAGGGCGGTATATAAAAAAATAAACTATTATTATAAAACATTGGAGAAAAGTACTGGGCAGACTTGCATGGTCTGTGTCTGTATATGGCCGTTTGGTGGAAGATAGGCTGGGGAGGGCTTCAATGGCTGGGAAGGTGTAGATGGACTGGAGTGAGCTTTGACGAAGACTTCAGTAGTTGGAACCTAAGAACAGTACCGAGCAGAGCTTTGGATTCTTGCCCAGAAATAGCTAAGAAGAAAAAATCTGATTGAATCAGGTTGGGCAGACTAGATGGACCATTTGGGTCTTTATCTGCCGTCATCTACTATGTTAAAAACCTGTTCTTCAAAGCCCCACACATTTCAGTAATGGTAATAATCATAGGACTCAGGTTGACAAAACTAGCAATATTTTCTCCATAGTTGAAACAATTGCAGCATTTGTAAGCACAACCAGAGCAAAGCCGGAACATGCAAGCTCATTCGCTTATCTGTCACGCTGGAGCTCGCACTTTGAACCTTCGCATGAGCACTTTATAACTCCAGAATCGCCACAGAATTCAATGTAGAGTTAAAGTTCACTGTAGTCTTCTGATATTGGTAATAGTCCACCGTGATTGGGAAACAAAATTCTCGATAAGATCCTTGTTTCACGAACCAAGCCGCTGCATCTGGAGAAAACACCGGCACAAAAATCACTATTTGAATGTCCTAATGCATGCTTATTAGGCATTTCTGTAGTATTATGCTGACATTGTATTATATCTCTGTTACTTGAATTTTAGTGCTGTTAAATATAAATATTTCTGATACTGTTCATGGTAGCCCTGTTATTAACAAAATTGTAAGTTTTATGTTAAACTATACATGCAGGACACTGCCTTGGATGAAGCTCTTCATAAAGGCTGTTAAACCTCAATAAATAAATAAATATGCCTGAGCCTATAAGAACATAAGAAGTTGCCTCTGCTGGGTCAGACCAGAAGTCCATCGCGCCCAGCAGTCCACACCCGCGGCGGCCCATCAGGTCCATGACCTGTCAAGTGGTCCCTGACTCACCCTATAACCTATCACTACCTCTAACTATAGGTGGAGTCATGCATTAATGCACATGACAGCTAACCACAGTGGTGATGCCATCTGTTCCTTGGACTCCATCCTAACCTCAACATGCAGCAAGCAAAACCCCCTAATGACAAACCCAACCTACCCAACCAAAACCCCCTGCTCCTTCAAAAATTACCATCCCCAACCCTGCTCCCACCCTAGAGTCCTACCTCTGACCCTCCTGGGATTAATTCACAGGTCTACATTTGTGAAACAGTGAACCTGCATAGCAACCAACCTCCTCTGCTGCCACCTGGATTAAACCTTAATCCAAAATGGTGCAAATGACTCCCTAGCAGTAATCTTGCGGTACTACCACTAAGAGGTCTTCCTTCCACATAAGGAGATATACACCTTATATGATAAGGCACCAATTCAGATGACAGCTAGAGGAGGATATACTCTTTATATGGAAAGATTACCCCCTAGCGGTAGTACAGCAAAACTACCACTGGAGGTCATCAGTGCCATTTTGAATTAAAGCACCAACTATTTTTGAAAGGGGAGGAAAATGGACCTCAGATAGATACACATAAATTGAGCAGAGACGTACTGTGATCTCGCTGTAAGGTGTCTGAGGTCATTTTTCCTTTCTACTTCTATCCATTCATATAGTCATAATTGGCATTTGTACTGTGCACTTCTGTTTTCAACACAACACAGTAAACCATAGTGTAGGTTTGTACTACTATATACTTCTTTCTAAATGCCATGTTAATTACTTAACACAACTTAGTAAAAAGGCCCCTTCAAATATAAGTCCTCCGGGAATAGGAAATTATCTAGCATTCATGAATGTAACTCTCCTTGAGCTACAACTCCTGGCCTATGAAGACCCCAAGGTAGGGTTATTATATGGCTCCAGAAAAAGGAGGTCGGATTAAGACATTTGGGTTTTACTTCCATTGTATTCAATGGAAGCAAAACCCAAATGTCTCAATCTGTCTTCCTTCCTTCCGTTGCTTTCAATGTAAGTAAAACCCGGATGTCTCAATCCATTCTCTTTTTTTTTCTGGAGCCATATGGCAACCCTAAGGCTTGGGTAGGTGACACTGTAAAGAGGGGAAGAGCATATTGGAGGATGGATCAGAGCAAGATTAACTCTTTGTTGGGCCCTAGGCAAACAGGTATGTTGGAGCCTCTCATTGCAATTTAAATATATTTGAAAGCTCCCACAATGGAGCCTTGCATGATTGACTACAGAGGAAAACTGGCAAAGGAGGAAACAGCAGATAAGAGGCATTGCTGGCTGGCTCCCCCTGCTGATTAGAAAGCAGTACACAGGGAGTGAGGAAGAATAGACAGAACTCTGTGGTGAACAATGGCTCTGCGCCCTCCCGATTCTCTTCTCTGTGGCAGCATCTAATGTACCAGGGCAAAATTCTGCCCTGTGATTTGAGAGGGCCCCCTCCTAAATATTTGGGCCCTAGGCCCATGCCTAGTTTGCCTATGCTTTAATCCTGCCCTGGGCTGGATATTTGCCCAGGGAAGGGGGCTTAATTTGACAAACTTTTCAGAATGAAATGAAACAGGACATTTTTATGTTCATTTCAAAGAAAATCACATTTCTTTTGTATAATTACCCAATGATTCTAAAATCTAAGTGCAATATCTGTGGCACTCTATAGCTTAGTCTTAAAACTAGCAACATGATTTATAAGTAAGCAAATTTTTACTTTCAATTTTCCAAGCTTCCAAATCAGCAATTGTGCAATATTATGTTTCTCTAGCCAGATCAAATCTTAATTGATGTAGTGTGACAAACCCTATTAGCTGCAATATTGTACTCTTCTAATGAGTTACTAGGCATGAAAAGGAGATGCTGTGATTTAAACCCATCTACTCTGAATTAGGAAGACTGTCATTTTTATGTTCAATGAAACACATGCTAAAAAGAATACTCATGTTCATAAATTCTATTCCATTCACATTTAAAGTATATGTAGGAAATATTTCCTGCATCTATATTTCGAGAGTGACACAAAAGTCTAGACATAAAATTTTAATGACACATTTCCACCCATCTTCCCCTAAAGACATCACAGGAATACATATTCCAGCATTAAAAGCACAAAATCTAGTAATGCTTAAGGGTAGAGGGAGATTTTACTGAACATTGCATTCCCCATTATCCATGTAATATCTAAAATTAGTTTGACTAAAAGAAGAATACTATTTAGCATTTTAATGCATTCACTTGGAGGAACTGCCAAGCCAGTCAAATATATTAGCCTTTGATCTGTTGGACAAAAGGACGATGTAGCACTTTGTAGTACGCTAGGTGCAATATTTTGTAGCCCATGCTGACATTATGCAAGTGGAATGCAGAAGGTGTCTTTTAAGAGAACAGTGTCCTAGCTCTAGAATCCAATAAATGAAAAATGTGAGATGCATGAAAATTCGGTATTCCATAAAAGTACATCTGATTTCTGTGTCAATTTTTATTCTCTAGAGAGCAGCACTTCACATTGGTCAAGCACATGTTACCCCAGCACCATCAATATGGCATATGATGTCCAGAGTATCATAGGAATTCCTAGATCTGTACCGAGTGCCCAGGACCATCGCTTGTGTCCCAAATCATAATTTGCCAAGCTGGTTTATCTATGATTATTAGAGTTGTCCAGGTCTTGCCACATTGGGTAAGTAGAGCCAATGTTTCAGTCATCATGCTGAAACATTAGTTTCAATTACTCAGACGCAACAATTATGATGCCAGTCACGGAAGTCTAAGGCAGCATGGGTTCTCTAATTTTTTTAGTAATCAAACCTCTAATGATTTTAAAAAAAATTCTGAAAAATATGCACAAAATAAAATAGTAGAAGAATTACAGCAATGACAGTAAACATTAACAACTGTTTTTGACCCAAGGAGGTTAATTTTTTTATGTAACTATCCTCATCAGTGGATGTGGATAGTTTATATTAAAGTGGACAGTTTTATTAAGAGAAAGCACATATATATTTTCCTCATAAACCCCCTCTTTTATGAACGCATAGCGCGGGTTTTAGCGCCAGCAGCTGCGGTAACCGCTCCGACGCTCATAGGAATTCTATGAGCCATTACTGCCGCTGCTGGCGTTAAAACCCACACTATGGCCCTCTTTTACTAAGGGGCGCTAACCAATTAGTGCACACTAATCGATTTAGCGCACAGTAAACGCTAACGCATGCATATTAGTCTATGGATGCGTTAGCGTGTAGTGCACACTAATTTGATTAGCATGCGCTAATCGGTTAGCACACCTTAGTAAAAGAGGGGGCATGTGTTCATAAAAGGGGGAAATTACCAATTATACATGCAACCTGCAGTAAAAGCAAAATGCATTAACCAAGGCAGCCTACACCTTGGTTTCACCATGCCATGAAAGCACATGCAAATAGAATTAATCTAGCTTCATTGGGAAGTAAAAGCCACAGCTTTATTGCAAATGCCCTAACAAGTGTATCAGACACAGAGAAGTGTTAGAACTACTGCTAGAAATGATAAATAGTACAGATCTGTTGGAAAAAAAAAAGCATTTTGGAAATGCAAAATAAATTTTGGTCAATGCTAATGCTGCAATTTCTAGAGTAGATTCTCTAGGCACCCTCAAGCAGAATTTAATAATTTATTATTTTATTTCTAAAATTTATAGACCGCCTATTCCTAAGCGGTTAACAGTAAAAACATTCACAATAGTTCCAGACAAAATACATTTTAAAAAATCTTCAATTACAGTGCAATCATATTAGCAGAATCCCTCAAAAACTGGGGAAGCAGTGTATTAGGAAACAATGCTACGTTAAGGGCTCCTTTTACAAAGCTGAATTAGGGCATTAATGCGTGGAATAGCGCACGCTACATTGCCATGCACGCTAGACGTTAACGCCAGCATTGAGCTGGCATTTAGTTCTAGCCGCGTAGCGCGCAGTAATAACCTGCGTGCGCTACAAACGCTAGCGCACCTTAGTAAAAGGAGCCCTAAATCATCTCAATCACAATTCAAAATATCCAGACTTACTGGCAGAGCAAAATCAGAAAAAGACCTAAACATATAGCTCGGTCTTTAACATTTTTCTAAACTTTGACCAGTCAGAACAGGTCCTCAGGATGCCGGGAAGATAATTCCACAACTTCACTCCTGCCACGGACATCATTGCAGTTCTAAATTTAAATTTAACACATCGGACAACATTTTGCTTCGTAGAGGTCATTTTTATAAACCGCAATACCATAAGCAGTTCAAAGCGGTTCACAGTAGCAGAGACAGCTGACAGACAGCAAAGTTACAAACTGCAATTGAAATACAGCAGCATAATTATAAAGTTAAACAAATTTATCAAAAAGATAGGTACATAAGAACATAAGAAGTGCCTCTGCTGGGTCAGACCAGAGGTCCATCGTGCCCAGCAGTCTGCTTGCGCGGCAGCCCAAAGGGTTCAGGACCTGTGTAGTAGTTGTCCTCTATCTATACCCCTCTATCCTCTTTTCCTCCAGAAAATTGTCCAATCCCTTCTTGAACCCTAATACCGTACTCTGTCCTATCACACCCTCTGGTAGCACATTCCAGGTGTCCACCACCCATTGGGTGAAGAAAAACTTCCTAGCATTGGTTTTGAATCTGTCCCCTTTCAACTCTACTGAATGCCCTCTCGTTCTTGTAGTTTTCGAAAGTTTGAAGAATCTGTCACTCTCTACTTTCTCTATGCCCTTCATGATCTTGTAAGTCTCTATCATATCCCCTCTAATTCTCCTCTTCTCTAGGGAAAAGAGCCCCAGTTTCTCCAATCTCTCAGCATATGAAAGGTTTTCCATACCTTTTATTAAACGCGTCGCTCTCCTCTGAACCCTCTCGAGTGTCGCCATATCCTTCTTAAGGTACGGCGACCAATATTGGACGCAGCACTCCAGATGCAGACGCACCATCCCCCGATACAATGGCAGGATAACTTCTTTCATTCTGGTAGTAATACCCTTCTTGATTATACCTAGCATTCTATTCGCTCTCTTTGCGGCCGCTGCGCACTGTGCAGACGGCTTCATTGTCTTATCCACTATTATCCCCAAGTCCCTTTCTTGGGTACTCTCACTCAATAACATCCCTCCCATTGTATAGCTGTACCTCGGGATTTTGCTTCCTATATGCAATACTTTACATTTCTCTACATTGAACTTCATCTGCCGTCTCATCGCCCACTCCCCTAGTTTGTTCAGGTCCCTTTGTAATTCTTCGCAGTCCTCTTTAGTCTGAGCACCACTAAATAGTTTGGTGTCGGATGCTAATTTTATTATTTCGCACTACGTCCCTGTTTCTATATCATTTATAAATATATTGAATAGCAGCGGTCCAAGCACCGACCCCTGCGGAATACCACTCGTGACCCTCCTCCAGTCCGAGTAGTGGCCCTTCACTCCTACCCTCTGCTTCCTATATGCCAATCAATTTCTGATCCATCGGTGTACGTCTCCTTCCACCCCATGGTCTTTACTGTTCTTCTGAAAGACTGGTAGGAAAAAGCTTTCAAAATAGATTCACTTAACCAATCATTCAGGGCTCCTTTTATTAAGCTGCAATAGCATTTTTAGAGCACGCAGGATTTTAGCGTGCGCTAAACCTAACGCCAGCTCATGCTAAAACCACTATCGCAGCTTGGTAAAAGGAGCCCTCATTTACCAGCTTGAAATGAAAGCGTCCTATTCAAGAACATCTTATAATTCCAACTATGTATGGTCTACAGAAAATCTATAATTTGTTCCCAACCCCCTCCAGGAAGACCCTTGCTGTTTCTAGTATTGCTTCTCTATCACAATTCATATTGGTGTTTGTGGACCAATTTTTGAAACCTTTTGTTTATTGAATGCCATCCTATACTTATGATTCAAGCAACATCGTTAACACTTAACATTTGAATCCAGGGACATTTTGCTAGTTACATTAGATGTTCAGTCTCTCTATACCAATGTTCCACAAGGAGAGGCAACTGACATAATCAGAGCTACACTAAAGAAGAGATTTCTACTTTTTTCAATGTGTCTCTGATTATGTCAATTGCATCTCATAGAGGAACACTGGTAGAGACAGACTTTGCTTAATTCAATGTTGACTCTATCCCATTAATTGATATTGATCTGTGTATTCAGTGATTTTGTTCTTTATAATAGCTTTATCATTTATTAAATTATTTTTTTTTATTGAGAACTGATATAATGCACGTACAAGACAACATTTTTCCCAGAACTGACATCAAGCTCACTGAACTGTAGTTTCCTGCATCACCCCAGAGCCCTTTAAAAAAACTGACATCACTTTATCCACCTTCCAATTTTCAGATGCCATGGATGACTTTAATGATAGGTTACAGATTACTAATATTAGATTTGCAATTTCATTTTTTTTGCAATACACTGAGGTATATAACATATTAAGGCTTAAGGCCTTCTATTACTAAGCTGCATTAGCGGTTTCTACTGTGGTCCGGAGCGCTAAATGCTCCGAAGTTTTTAGGAATTCTATGAGCGTTAGAGCAACATCAGAGCATTTAGCACTCTGGGCCACGTTAGAAACATCTAACACAGCTTAGTAAAAAAAGGGGGGGGAATGTAATATATTAGATGATAGCAGATAAAAACCTTTATTGTGCATCCAGCCTGCTCAACAAGATAAACTCCTAGAAACATGATGGCAGATAAAGGCCAAATGGCCCATCCAGTCTGCCCATCCGCAATAACCTTTATCTCTTCCTCTTTCTAAGAGATCTCACATGACTATCTCAGGCTTTCTTGAAATCAGACACAGTATCCGTCTCCACCACCTCTACTGCGAGACTGTTCTGTGCATCTACCACCCTTTCTTTAAAAAAGTATTTCCTTAGATTACTCCTAAGACTATCACATCTTAACTTCATCCTATGCCCTCTCATTCCAGAGCTTTCATACAAATGAAAGAGAAACGACTCATGCGCATTTATATCACGTAGGTATTTAAACGTCTGTGATGGAGAGAAGCCATTTGTTACAGAATCCATAAGGCATCCGGTCAACAGTGAAACAAGACTCATGTCGGAGGTATATGGAGAATGGTTGAAGAACAGTGTGAGGCTCATGGATGTTTTTGCCAACTATAACGCTGGAAGACAGCACAGATCATTCTTCTTCAGTTATGTGAAAGCTTACTATTGTACTTTTCTGTACAGTGGTGGGTGGTTGCCCAGTATGAGATGAATATTTAATGGTGTGGAGTTTTTTGTGCCGATGGCAAGCAGAGTGGCAGTTTGAAGTCCTTTTGGACTGCTGTCATTATATGTGGTTATTTCAGGCTTTTTCTCCACCATTATTTGTTAAAGAATATCTCTTCAGGCCAGGCCAGCCCACCCCTGGCTGGTAGCATTTTTGGTGATCTTTTATTTAAACATATCGATCATATCTCCCCTCTCCCATCTTTCTTCCAAAGTATATGGATTGAGATCTTTAAGTCTGTCCCCATACGCCATTTTAGTAGCCTTCCTCTGGACAGACTCCATCCTTTTTATATCTTTTTGAAGGTGCGGCCTCCAGAATTGTATACAATATTCTAAATGGGGGGTCTCACCAATGTCTTATACAGGGGTATCAATACCTCATTTTTCCCACTGGCCAAACCTCTCCCTTCCTTTCAGCATCCTTCTAGCTTTTGCCATCACCTTTTCAACCTGTTTGGGTACCTTAAGACCTTAAGATCATCACATACAATCACACCTAAGTCCCACTCTTCTGTCGTGCACATAAGTTCTTCACCCCCCTAAACTATACTGTTCCATAGGGTTTTTGCAGCCCAAATGCATGACCTTGAATTTCTTAGCATTCAGTTTTAGCTGCCAAATTTCAGACCATTCTTCAAGCCTCGCTAAGTCTTTATACATTTTATTCATACCATCCGGGGTGTCTACTTTATTGCAGATTTTGGTATCATCCGCAAAGAGGCAAATCTTACCCAACAGCTCTGCAACAATATCATTTATAAAATGTTAAAAAGAACAGGCCCAAGAACAGAACCTTGAGACACGCCACTGGTAACATCCCTTTCCTCAGAGCGATCTTCATTGACCACTACCCTCTGTCGCCTTCCACTCAACCAGTTCTTGACCCAGCCCGTCATTTTGGGACCCTGTCCCAAAGGCACTCAGTTTATTTATTAGACATCTGTGTGGAACACTGTCAAAGATTTTGCTAATATAAATACACCACATCTATCACACTCCCTCTATCCAATTCTCTGGTTACTCAGTCAATGAAATTGATCAGATTTGTCTAACAAGATCTACCACTACTGAATCCATGTTGCCTCGGGTTCTGTAATCCACAGGATTCCAGAAATTTCACCATTCTCTGTTTTAAAAGTGTTTCCATTAATTTGCTTACCACAGAAGTCAGACATACCAGCCTATAATTCCCTACTTCTTCCATACTTCCACTTTTGTGGAGAGGGACCTCATCCACCCTTCTCCAGTCCTCCGGTACCACTCCTGTCATGACTCTAGAGAAGCATTGAAAGGTTCAGTCAGCGTAGCCACCAGAACTTCCCTAAATTCTTTCAACACCCTTGGATGTACACCATCTGGCCCCATCGCTTTGTCTACCTTTAATTTGGCTAGCTCCTCACGAACACAACCCTCTGTAAAATTAATCAGGGTCTACCACTCCTCCATCCCTATTTGCATTTGTCTTCTGCAGTCCCGCTCACAGCGCTTCAGCCTTGAACACAGAACAGAAATATTTGTTAAGCAATTCAGCCTTTTCTTTATCAGCTTCTACATATTCCTCCCCTTCACTTTTGAGTCTCACAATGCCACTTTTGTACTCCTTCTTATCACTGATATCTAAAAAATGTCTTTTCTCCCTGTTTTACCGTGTCAGCTATTTTCTCTTCCATTTGTATCTTTGCTTTCCTGACTACTCATCCAGCCTCTCTTAACTTTTCCAGATATTTTTGCTTGTCTTCCTTTCTGCCATCGTTTGTAGTTTATGAAAGCTAACCTCTTATTCCTTACCTTCTCAGATACTACTTTTGAGAACCAAAGCAGCCTTCTTTTCCTCTTACTTTTACTTACTTGCCTAACAAAAAGGTTTGTCGCCCATGCAATAAGTCCTTTCCGTTTTGCCCACTGCATTTCTACTCCTTCCAGATGTTCCCATCCAAACATTTCCTTGACATAATCCCCTATTTAAAGTTAGTTTTTTAAAAGTTCAGAACCTTTATTTTTGAATGAGCCCTCTCTATACCCATCTTAATATTAAACCGTATCATGCAATGATCACTGAATGCCAGATGACCACCCACAGTAACATCAGAAACACTTTCCCTATTTGTAAGCATTTAAGTCCAGTATGGCCCCCATCCTGCATGGGTTCCACTACCAACTGCTGGAACAGCTCTCCTTGTAGAGAATCCAGGATCTCCCTACTTTTAGAAGACTCCACAATAAGGATACTCCCAATCAACATCTGGCATGTTAAAATCACTTATTAGTAAAACTTCCCCTTTTTAGATATATTCTGAATGTCTACTATTAAATCTCTGTCCACTTCTTCCATCTGTGAAGGAGGCCTGTATATCACACCAAAGTAAATATATTTACCATTCCCTCTTTCCAAATTGAACCAAGTGCCTCTTCCTTGTCCTGCAGATCCTGCAATTATGTGGCTTTAATATGATCTTTAACATATAATGCTATTCCCCCTCCTTT
The DNA here is from genome assembly GCF_902459505.1 of Geotrypetes seraphini. Taxonomy (NCBI): domain Eukaryota; kingdom Metazoa; phylum Chordata; class Amphibia; order Gymnophiona; family Dermophiidae; genus Geotrypetes; species Geotrypetes seraphini. The sequence goes on along the minus strand of NC_047095.1, from coordinate 9,636,213 downwards.
TCTTCCTACCCTGTCTTTCCTGAACAAATTATAGACTGGTATAACTACATCCCATCACGTCTCTGTGATTACAACTATATCCAACTCATCTTCTTTCATCACAGCTTCTAGATCCAGAATCTTGTTTCCCATACTTCAAGCATCAATATATACTGCTTTCTAGACATTGCCCCATTTTCACATCCATGTGGAGGTATTCAGTGATGATACAAAGGAATTGAAATAAATCTTGGTGAACCTGAAAGATATAATAAGCCAAATTGACAAGCTAAAGAGCAGCATATCATCTAGGCCCACAGGCACCATCATTTCATAATGACCAGGAGTGCTAAACACAATACAAATTATTCTTCCTTGAACACAAATGAAGGAGCCTATTGGTTCTCAGCTCCTATGCCTGGACCATTTCTCATTTTGTTTTTAGTTTTCTGAATGTAATTAGAAATATTAATCTATATATCATTTGTACATCTCTTAATGTAAAGTGTCCAAAACAGAGCCATCTCAGAGTTTCCAAGTTACCCAGTTGCAGAAGGGAAATTTCTGGCAAATCTATCCTGATGCACTATGGGACGTGCAGCATTGATATCAGTGGGTGAAATCAGAAGCTGAACATACCATAGTGCTTTAGGATGTAAGTTCAAAACCAGAACTAGCCAAAACATTTCTTTCTTGGACCTGAAAAACTTGGTAGTTTTGTATTCCCATAGTACAGCCTCTCGTGCATGGAATAGCAGAATCTTCTGCACTGGAAGTGCTCTGATTATGACGTGCTTTTCATGAGATCATTATGCTAAGTTGTCAATGAAAACCTGCTTTGAATACTACTGCACTGTAGTGCATTGGCCCCATTCTTCATTCATTGAATCTACAGATGATTTTATTGGAGTGCTTTTATTTTTCTCTAGAAGCAGATTCAGCTACAGATGAGATGAACCAAAAGAATACAATTTGGGGCTGTGATCATTCCAAGAGGATTGCATAAAATCACCAGCAACAGCCCCGTTTACAGTAAAAGAGCAAAATGCAAAAAGATTTCCATTGTAAATAATGCATCGCTCCAAGTGACTGCCTACATGCTCACAGAAAGATTTTGCAAGTTCCTTTGCCAGTGCCTATTTCCCCCACAGTGATGCTTTTGCAGTCCTGCTCTTGAGACACTAAACAGCAGAGAACTGATTTGGTAAATGCAAAATCCACACCGTATCAGCATCACAGAAACATAACTCCTTCAGACACTTGTTTTGATTGTGTGATCGTGTAGAATTCTTATCAAGGGTGTGATGAATAATTAAGATGAAAGATTAAAAGAGCCTTCTTTTTGAATAATGCAACTCAATTAGTGTAAATGTCTGAAGTCCCCTGTAAACAATGAAATTTGGTGAAGACAGGAGGTAGCAAGTGCATGCTTGTATAAGATGCTGCTCTGAGCTGATATAAGTGTATAGGAAAGGAGATAAGACATGACAATCCTTCTGTCCTCATTGCAAATATCATTGTCCAGTGCATATGTATATAAGCAGTTTGTAGGATGATCTAAAAATATTTTAATAAGAAAATTCATCGCCAAGATAAAAATAATGAAGTCAATTTTCAAAGCCATTTGCCTGGGTAAATAGCAATTTACCTGAGCAAACTGACTGAAAAATCCCTTTTCTCAAGTTATCTAAATGTGTACACAAGGATTCTACAACATAACTGCATTCACCAGACTTGTAGGGGTGGGAGGTGAGATATTCCCAAGGGTGTGTTTTGGGTGGATTCTGAAAATGAGTGATATTTCTGAACTATATGCACTATTTTCAAGCTACATTTTGCTTGCACTAAAATCTGCTGCAAAAGAATCCAGGAACTTTGCACCCATGGCAGTTTTGTGTGTGTCAAGTTTGAAGGTAAAATGTAACCGTATGTTTTGCACCAAGGCAGCAAGGTTGTTGTTTTGTTAAAATGTGTCTCAATGCGACGGGTGGGGGGTGGGGGGGTTAAAAGAAACACGATATAGTGTTTACAGGAGTTTCCAAAGTATAGCCACATCTGGTCCGCGATATGATTTTATGCGGCCCGCGGAAGAATTGTGCGGAAATGCGCCAATTGGACTAATTTTCCAATGAGAATCCATTTTTTTAAAACCACGGGGTGTTGATAGATTTCAAATGCATTAATTAAAATTGTGTTCAAAATATATTGATATTCCATATTATATTAGTATTATTCACTTTATTTAATACTGAATCGTAATTGTATACTTTGCGGTATTTCTTTGTACTTGTTCAGCCTTGATCGACGATGTCAATTTGCGGCGTTGTAGGTAGCTCTGGCGCTGTGACTAATCTGTAAACTGAATATGGACGTTTGATACTAGTCATTATGGTTAATTGTCCGTAGGAATGGTACAGTGTAATACTTAGGGTTCCTTTTACAAAAGGTGCGCTAGCGGTTTTAGCGCATGCGCTAGCCACTACCGCCTCCTTTTAAGCAGGTGGTCATTTTTCGGCTAGCGCACGCTAATCCAGTGCACGCGCTAAAAACGCTAGCAACCTTTGTAAAAGGAGCCCTTAATTTTTAATTGCATAAATTTATATTTAAGGATGCATATTCACTTATTCACATATTTGCTTGTTAAGAACATACCGTGTTTCCCCGATGATAAGGCAGGGCCATCAAATAAGACATCCCCCCCTTTTTAGAAAAAAATGTAAAATAAGGCACCCCCCCGCAAATAAGCCACCCACCGATATCTGCGCTTACCCGAATCGGGTGGTACGGTGGATGACTCCGTGTGGTCCCTCCGTCTACCGTATTTGCCTTCATGGCTGCGTGCCGCGCCTCGTCATGAAGTGAAGAGGAGGAAGTGACAGGACTGCAGCGTGCGCACGTGACTCCGTGCAAGGAAACACAGGCAGCTTCCCTCATCCCTCCCTAACGGAGACTGCAGGAGTTTGTTCACGGCCAGAACATCCAATACAGGTAATAAAATTCTGTTTTTTTCAACAATAACTGTGTACTGTAGTCTTCTTCATGGGTAAATAAGGCATCCCCCCGAAAATAAGCCCTAGAGCATATTTTGGCCTTCCAAAAAAAATAAGACAGTGTCTTACCATCGGGGAAACAGGGTAAGAACATAAGCACTGCCTCTGCCGGGTCAGACCAGGGGTCCATCGTGCCCGGCAGTACGCTCCCGCGGCGGCCCCCCAGGTCCATGACCTATAAGTGTTCCTTACCTAACCTAAAATGTCCATACCCTGTTCGCTCAATGTCCTGTAAGGTAAGCCTTTATCTGTACCCTGTTATCCCCTTCGCTTCCAGGAAGTCATCCAGTCCCTTTTTGAACCCCAGAATTGTACTCTGTCTTATCACCTCTCCGGGAAGCGCGTTCCAGGTGAAGAAGAACTTCCTTGCATTCGTTATGAATCTGTCTCCTCTCAGTTTTTCTGAATGACCTCTTGTTTTTGTTGTCCCTGCTAGTCTAAAGAATCTGTCCCTCTCCACCTTCTCTATGCCTTTCATGATTTTATAAGTCTCTATCATGTCCCCTCTCAGTCTCCGCTTTTCCAGGGTAAAGAGTCCCAGCCTGTCCAACCGTTCGGCATATGAAATGTTCTCCATGCCCTTTATCATCCTCGTTGCTCTCCTCTGGACCCTCTCGAGTATTGCCATGTCCTTCTTGAGGTATGGCGACCAGTATTGGACGCAGTATTCCAAATGTGGGCGCACCATCGCTCGATACAGTGGCAGGATAACTTCCTTCGTTCTGGTAGTGATACCTTTTTTGATAATGCCCAACATTGATAATGCTCGCTTTTTTTGAGGCCACTGCACATTGCGCCGCAAGCTTCATTGTGTTATCCACCAATACCCCCAGATCTTTTTCTTGGCTGCCTTCCCCGAGTACCCTCCCTCCCATCGTATAGCTGCACATGGAGTTCCCCTTCCCTATGTGCAAGACCTTATATTTCTCCACATTGAAGCACATCTGCCATTTTTTTCCCACTCACTCAGTTTATTCAGGTCGCTCTGCAGTTCTTTGCATTCCTCAACAGTTCTGACCCTGCTGGAGAGTTTTGTGTCATCCGCGAACTTGATAACTTCGCACTTCATCCCTGTTCCCAGATCATTAATAAATATATTGAACAGCAGTGGTCCCAGCACTGACCCTTGCGGAACACCACTTGTGACCCCTATCCAGTCAGAGTAGTGCCCCTTTACTCCTACCCTCTGCTTCCTGTCCGCCAGCCAATTTTTGATCCATCTGTGCACGTCCCCTTCCACCCCGTGACTCCACAGTTTCTTCAGTAGGCGTTCATGGGGCACCTTGTCGAAGGTTTTTTGGAAATCTAGATATACGATGTCTACGGGGTCACCTTGGTCCAGTTGTTTACTTATCCCCTCAAAGAAATGCAGTAGATTCATCTGGCATGATTGGCCTTTATAGAAACCATGCTGGCTTGATCTCATCAGATTATTTTTTTCTATATGCTCATTGATACCTTCCATGATCAGTGATTCGGTCATCTTTCCCGGAACTGAGGTTAAGCTCACCGGTCTGTAGTTTCCTGGGTCGCCTCTCGATCCTTTTTTGAAGATCGGTGTGACATTCGCTATCTTCCAGTCCTCCGGGATTACCCCTGTTCTCAAGGACAGGTTGCAAATATGCCGCAGTAATTCTGCTGTTTCATCTCTGAGCTCTTTCAGTATTCTCGGGTGGATCCCGTCTGGGCCCGGAGCTTTGTCAGTTTTTAATCTATCTATCTGCCTGAGAACGTCTTTGAGGCTTACCTCCATGCATGATAATTTCCCTCTTGATCTCCCCTGAAGATTTTTTCCGGTTCTGGCACACTGGATATGTCTTCTATTGTAAAGACCGACGAGAAGAACTTATTTAGCCTACCAGCTACCTCTTTTTCCTCTTTCACCACTCCCTTCCGGTCACCCTCATCCAGAGGTCCCACCTCCTCCCTTGCTGGCTGTTTCCCTTTCACATATCGGAAAAATGGTTTGAAATTTCTTGCTTCCTTGGCCAGTCTCTCCTCATGCTCTTTCTTGGCTTTCCTGACTACTCGGTGACATTCTTTTTGATGCTTCCTGTGCTCTCTCCAATTTCCTTCGGTTTTGTCTTTTTTCCATTTCCGAAATGATTTTTTCTTGTCTCCTATTACTTTCTTTACTTCACTGGTTATCCATGCAGGGTCCTTCATCTGATTCTTCTTGGATCCTTTCCTAAATCTTGGTATATATAGGTTTTTTGCGCCTCGTTTACTGTGTCCTTGAATAGGGACCAGGCTTGCTCCACAGTCCGAGCTTCCTTGGAGCCGTTTCTGAGCTTCTTTCTCACCATTTGTCTCATGGCATCATAGTTCCCTTTCTTGAAGTTAAATGTTGTTGCCTTGGTTCTCTTTCCCTTAGGTAAACCTACTTGCACTTTGAACTGAATCATGTTGTGGTCACTGGTTCCTAGTGGTCCCACAACCTCCACACCCTTTGCGGGTCCTTTCAGCCCATTGAGGATCAGATCCAGAATCGCTGACCCTCTCGTTGGTGCCTCGACAAGTTGTTCCATGAAGCAGTTCTGAACAGCTTCCAGGAACTCCGTTTCCCTTGCACATTTTGAATTTCCAAGACACCAGTCTATCCCAGGATAGTTGAAATCTCCCATAACTATGGTGTTTGGGTTCTTGCATTCCCTTCTCAGCTCGGCTACCATTTCTGTATCCTCAGCTTCAGTTTGCCCAGGTGGACGGTAGAACAGTCCCATCTTTATCTCGGATCCATTGCTTCCTGGTACTTTGACTTTTTATTATAATTTACTAGTTTTTTAGCCCGTTACATTAACGGCTGCTAGAATAGATATGTAGATTTAGGCATTTCTTTCTCTCTTTCTGTATGTGTGTCTTTTTTTCTTTCTCCCAGCAGTAGCCCTTCTCCCTTCCTTTTACCTTCCCTCTGTCCAGCAGAACCCCTTTTCTGCTCCCCCTATCCAGCAGTATCCCTTTTCTGCTCCCCCTGTCCAGAAGTATCCCTTTTCTCTTCCTTTTCCCTCCCCCTGTCCAGCAGTACCTTTTCCCTGCTACCGCTGTCCAGCAGTAGCCCTTCTCCCTTCTTTTTACCTACCAATATTCCCATTTCCCCTTTTACCTTTCCTATTTCCACCTTTTTCTACCCCATCCAGCATCATTAGAGTACCTGTTGCATTGTTGGTGTTCCAGTGTCTCCTCTGCCTTGACTATTGTGGGCCAGGATTGCCAGGGGTGCCCTGTGGGATAGGCAGGGGCAAGGGTCAGCAGAGGTGGGGGAGTTCTGGGTGGCAGCGTGAGTTCACTCTGGTGCGGGGCCTCTGCCGTGTCGCGGGAAGCTGGTGTCTGCACTTCTAGCCACTTTCTCTAGAGTCCCTACTGCAGCGCGCAGGCGTCGCGTCGCGTCATGTTGCATGGCGGTGATGTCCAGACCTTGCACTGCCACGTCTCTCCTGAGCCACGACGAAGAGGGCAGGGGGTGCTAGCGGCTGGCAGCCGCCGCTCCGCACCGCCTTTCGTCTCAAGCCACCACGGCCTCCTCCCGGCAGCCACCGCTCCGTACTGCCTTGCCGCGGCAGCGTCTAAAGACAAGTCGGCCGGTAGGGCCGCATTGTGAGGTGGAGAGCAGGGAAGCTTGTCTGGCACGCATGCGCACTAGTGCCGCCGTGACAGATCAGGGAACACGCGGCGCGAGTGCGCATGCGCGCTTAGCGTTTTATTATATATGATGATAAAATATGAGAATTTAATCTCAAATATTCTGTAATTAGTTTATAAAATTTTCTGCTTTCAATAAAATTCATGAGTTCTCTCTTTTTTTTTTAACTACGGCCTGCTGAAGAGTGCTGAAGTACCCCATGTGGCCCTCATGGCGAAAAGTTTGGAAACTCCTGATTTAGAGCACTAAGGCCCCGATTCATTAAAGTCAGCGATCGTCGCTAAACCTGTTTTCACAGGTTTAGCGACAATCGCTGCTACCCACCCAATTCACTAAACGGCCCACCGCCAAATTTCCAATCCAATCCACCCATGCAAATGAGTAAAAACCCATGCAAATAGCCAAGCGATTGATTCACTAACATTTGCTTGGCTATTTTTCATCGGGTTTTACAATTCTAAAACCCGATTGCTGAAGACCTGTCGGTAACTATGTTACCGACATGTCTGCCTGGTTTGGATTTTTTTTTCATTTTTTAAAAATGGTACTGATATTTTGTGTGTATTACACACGTAAAATATCTGCCCAATTTTTTTAAAAAATGAAAAAGCCCCCCCCCCCAACAAAGTGCCCCCTCCCTCTCTGAACCATAAAAAATAGCAGAAGGGATGCCCACTCCCTCCTGTCACTAGATGCCTCCTCCCTACACTGGACCCTTGGAAGTGGGGTGTTTTGCCGGGGGTGTGCCGTGGGCAGGAGGGCCTGGGATCCCTCCTACCCATATTTGTGGGGAGGGGGCAGTTTGGGGGTGCCACCTTCGGCAGGAGAGATTGGGCATCTCACCTGCCGGTATTCACAGCAGTTCGGGGGGGATCACGATCGTGGCAGGGTGTGGGCAAGTTGCCGGGGCTGCTGAGCTGATTGCAGCAGTTGCGATCAGCTCAGAGGTCCCTATTTGGAACTTATACCTGTTTTGAATTGGTCTAAGTCCAAACGTATAAGTTCCAACTGGGCACCTTGTTAAACCTTTGGTTATACTTGCAATACAACTAAGGGCTCCTTTTACAAAGGTGCATTAGGGCCTTAATGCGCAGAATAGCGCAAGCTAAAATACCACGTGCGCTAGCCGCTACTGCCTCCTCTTGAGCAGGCGGTAGTTTTTTGAGTAGCACGCACTAATCTGGTGCGCGTGCTAAAAACGCTAGCGCACCTTTGTAAAAGGAGCTCTAAGTCTAAGTCGGTATACCTCCCGTCTCCCCCCCCCCCCTCAAAAAACACCTCTTTTAGCTCTAGGCATTCATAGGCCGGGGAAAGGCCTAAGCTGGTTTTAGATACGTCAAAAACTAGCTTTGATTATCTGTACTTGGATAATCTGTCTTTTGAACACAATTTAGGCTACTTTTTGAACGGGTTTTTTTAAAATTATTATTATGAGCCCCTTAGTTTGTTAGCATGCCTTTAAAAAATTGGTGTTTTCTACATCAATTCCATGTTAACCTATGAATTAACACTTGTGAAGTCAAGTAACACACATTAACAAATTTTTATTAAAACAAATGTGTCTAATACACTTACAAATCTCCAGAAATCCTGGGGAAAAGGCAGAAAACAACTTGAAAATGAACCATATCCTGTGCATGTCCATGGTGCTTCAGAAATTATCCAAACTAGATACAGAGATACTTTTAAAAAGTCAGAAAACAAAGGTGCCCTTCCTTTATGTCTGTTGTTTATTCTTAGCTCCATCCCAAAAACTGCACAGACAGCCTATGGGATTTCATTAGTTAACCACAGGTAATACATGAGGGTTGATCAGCCAATGTACTTGTCAAGGAAGACGCTCAACAGATTTTCATTAAGTGGATGAACTTGCCAAGTTGCAGATGCCTCAGAAAATCACAGGGGAAGGAAACAAACACTGACTATGAATAACAATTAACAAATAAAGCACTTATTAATTAATGATATGCAGCACTTTTGGGGGAAAATAATCAAACTGCTCACATCAGTGCAAACTCGTTGGGTAGTCATAATCCATGGGGGTAGTCATTCTGCTTTGATTATTGCTTCGGGGAAAACAATACCTGCCAAAATTTGCATCTTCCTTCACTACAGATACTTTTCTGGCCAAACCCACATGAGAAGTTTTGTCATTCTTATGGATCTTAGTTTCCAAAGTGTGATGAAGCCTTTGCGTGCAACTTGATCCACTTGAGTGGTCATAGATAGCTGTCTAACAAGGTGAACTCCCAAGATTCTAATCAAAGGGGTGATGAGAAAGGTATTTCTTCTCAGAATTAGGGTGTCCAAGGTGCAGTTGGTAGAGGTGGCTAGAAAAAAAAACTTAGTTTTTTCAGTGTTTAGTTTTAACTTGAAGTGTGCCATCCACCCTTCTATAGTGGATAAGACCGAGTCTATTCTTTGAATCTCTGCATGTGGTAGGCAAGTGACAGGGAGGATAATAGTAATGTTGTCAGCATAACTGTAGTGGATAACATTTAAGCTTTTTAGATGAGCTCCCAGGGAGGATAGATAAACATTGAAGAGAAAGGGTGATAGAGGGGATCCTTGAGGAACACCACATTTACTGGTCCATTTGTCAGATAGAGTCTCTCCAGACTGCACTTGGTAGCTATGACATTTTAAGCAGCAGCAGTAAGTCGTGGTCCACTAGGTCAAATGCACTATTGAGGTCTAGTTGTATCACTAGTGCATTTAGACCTTTACTCAGTATGTCATACATGTTATTTAAGAGGGAGGCAATTACAGTTTCTGTACTGAATGATGGTCTAACGCAGGGGTGTCCAACTCACGATAGTAAGGAGTGATATGATCATACTTCTTCAAGCCGTAGATCATTTTCACAGCTGTATTTTGTACCAGTTTAGCCAAATTTTTCTTAGTAGTCATCAAATATATAGCATTACAATAATCTAAAATACTCAAAAGTAATGTCTGGACTAAGAGAGTAAAAGCGGTAGTGTCAAAGTAGGATCTGACAGTACGAAGTTTGCACAGGGTATAATAACTCTTCTGAACCACTGCATCTATCTGAGTTTTCATGGTCAAAGACTGATCGAAGATGACTCCCAGAATTTCTCTGATTCTTGATAGGGTTACCAGATGTCCGGGAAACCATGGACATGCCTTCTTTTTAGAGGACTGTCCGGGTGCTCAGATGGATTTCCAAAACCCGGCACTTTGTGTTTTGGAATGCCTTCAGCTCAGGGCCATGCCTGGAGAGCCTCTGAGCCTGCGCAGATGTCACACGTGTGCATTGCACGCATACAACATCGTCACGTCGCATCCATGCAGGCTCGGAGGCCCTCCAGACACGGCCCCACGCTCAGGGAAGAAGAGATGAGGTTCATGTGGGGGCTGGGCTGGGCTGGGCTTGGGGCAGAATGGGGTGTGACTGAGGGCAGAATGGGGCGGCACCACCTGTGCTCTTTTTTTTTTTAATGAGAAAATCTGTTAACCCTAGTTCTTGGCTCACGGCTGCAGAGCTGCCAAGTTTCCCAGTTCCAGAAGGGAGACTTTTTTTTTGACAAGTCTGGTGGTTGAACTTGCATCCCAAATCAATGAGCGCTATTTGTAGTCCCTAATACTACCAAGTGAAATCAGTGCTTGATACGGTTGCCAGATATCCGGATTTATCCGGACATGTCCTCTTTTCAGAGGACTGTCCAGGCGCCTGGACGGCTTTTCAAAACCCGGCACTTTGTCTGGGTTTTGAAAAGCTGTTGAGATCTGGGATGAGTCTGGAGTCCATCTGCACATGCGGCAATGTCATCACGCCACATCAGCGCATGCGCCGATGCACTCCAGACTCGGCCTGAGGAGATGAGGTTTTGGTGAGGCTGGGGTTGGGGCCGAGGTGGAACGGGGTGGGGCCACATGTCCACTCTTTCTAGATGCAAAATCTGGTAACCCTAGTGCTTCAAGTCCCATAATGTACTAGGATAGGGTTGCAGAAATCTAGAACTAGCTCAGAATCTCCTTCCTGGAACTGGGCAACTTGGCAACTTTCCTGCTCTAACCATTAAGCTTCTCCATTTGAGGCATGTGCTTGCCTGGTCCTCCTACTCACCGACCAAGTATATCTACCACCATGTCCACAGATAAGCTCTGCACTTTCCCTTATACGTCTGGAGAAATGAATGTTGGGGGGAGGGAGTAAGGGTAGGGTTGCCAGATTTCCAGGAAAACCCCGAAGTGTGAGGCGCCTTGTTGCAGAATTGCTGTTCTTAAGCGTGCTTAAGCGCTCAGCTAGGCAACTAACTTTTAGTTGTGCCTAGAGCTGGCCTATTTCTTGGAAGCCTCCAAAATAGGTTCCGCTCAGCATGATTCATTAAACAGCACCCAATTTTACTTGAATCGCGCTGAACAGTGCCTAATTAGATGCCTAACTTTTGGGTGCTTCTTATAGAATTTGCCCTTTAACTTTTGGTGATCTGTAGAGAATTACCCCCGAGTGCACTTTTTACACATAAAAAAAATATGTGCATGCATACTCTCCTGTTGATGCCTGCCTCCCCAGTACTAATGTCTAAAGCTTCATCCAAGTTTTTAGCTGATCTCTACACATGGCTAGTAGACACGCTAAATAAAGGGGAGTTTCCCAAAGAAAGAGGCCACGTCATCATCATCAGACCTATCCCAAAAGACATGAAGAAACCAACTGCTCAGATTGAGAACTACAAACCCATTGCCCTAACTCCCCTCTTCATAAAACTGGACTAGTTCAATCTCAACTAATGAACCACAGAGAAAAGTTTCACCTACTCCATGATTCCCAATCAGGCTTTAGACCAGGGGTGTCCAACCTTTTGGCTTTCCTGGGCCGCATTGGCCAAAAACATTTTTTCTGAGGCCACACAAACACTAACACTAGACGATGAACAAAAAAAGGTTGAGCAGGTCTCAAATCTGCAATCACTAATATAGAGGATGTATATATTCTAATAATAAAATAATAAACACTTTCAATAATGGTTGATGCTGTGATGTCCTAAAATGTGATATAAGGACAGTATAGGCTATTAAATAACTCAAAATGAAGGGAAAAATCAAGCTCCGAACCACAAAGGGAGGAGCGAGTACAAATCGGCCGAAGCCTTGGGCCAATCGGCACGGAGGAGGGGGAGGGGAGGAGGGGGGAATAGACTAGGGGAGCGGAAGGGAGGTCGCCCTTCTCGAGCCGGCATCACACGAGGCGGACGCGGCTTCCCTCACGCTCACCCTCATAGAAACATAGAAACATAGAAATAGACGGCAGATAAGGGCCACGGCCCATCTAGTCTGCCCACCCTAATGTCCCTCCCCTACCTTCGCCCTGTGAATAGATCCCATGTGCCGATCCCATTTGGCCTTAAAATCAGGCACGCTGCTGGCCTCAATCACCTGTAGTGGAAGACTATTCCAGCGATCAACCACTCTTTCAGTGAAAAAGAATTTCCTGGTGTCACCTCGTAGTTTCCCGCCCCTGATTTTCCACGGATGCCCTCTTGTTGTCATGGGACCCTTGAAAAAGAAGATATCTTCCTCCGCCTCGATGCGGCCCGTAAGATACTTGAACGTCTCGATCATGTCTCCCCTCTCTCTGCGCTCCTCGAGCGAGTATAGCTGTAATTTGTCAAGCCATTCTTCGTATGGAAGATCCTTGAGTCCCGAGACCATCCGGGTGGCCATTCTTTGCACCGACTCCAGTCTCAGTACATCCTTGCGATAATGCGGCCTCCAGAATTGCACACAGTATTCCAGGTGGGGCCTCACCATGGATCTATACAATGGCATAATGACTTCCGCCTTACGACTGACGAAACCCCTTCGTATGCAGCCCATGATTTGTCTTGCCTTGGATGAAGCCTGCTCCACTTGATTGGCAGACTTCATGTCCTCACTGATGATTACCCCCAAGTCTCGTTCTGCTACCGTTTTTGCTAGGATCTCGCCATTAAGGGTATAAGACTTGCATGGATTTTGGCTGCCCAGGTGCATAACTTTGCATTTTTTGGCATTGAAGTTGAGTTGCCATGTCCTAGACCATCGCTCCAGTAGGAGTATGTCGTGCATCATGTTGTTGGGCATTGAATCTTCGTCTGTTGTGCGTTTGCCCACTACGTTACTTAGTTTGGCGTCATCGGCGAATAATGTTATTTTACCTCGAAGCCCTTCTGCCAAGTCTCTTATAAAGATGTTGAATAGGATTGGGCCCAAGACTGAGCCCTGTGGTACTCCACTAATAACCTCTGTCATTTCGGAGAGGGTGCCGTTCACCACCACCCTTTGGAGCCTACCTCCAAGCCAGTTCCCAACCCATTGCGTCAATGGGTCACCCTTGACCACGACTGAAAAATTTTCTCCTCACCTTCGGCCATCATCTGCAGCCTCGGCGGCGCTCGGCCACCAGCGCGGTGCGATCGCAGTAGGAGTTTCCCTCTCTTGCTCTGTGCCTTGAGGCACTGCATTTGTCTTCCGTGCGTCGGGGGTTCAGGTCTTGAAGCGGCGTGCACTCTCCTCCCGGAGACACGCCTGCTCGAGCGGTAGGCAGATGCGGCTTCGTTGCCCACAGCAGCCCCAGCGCTACCAGTAGACCAGCGGGTAAGTGCGCGGGGCCCTATCACCGGTCACTTAAGGTCTCTGGCTGCCCCGAGTGAGCGGGTCGCGCGTCCACGTGGCCCAGCGGCCGAGTCACTTCTCCGGCGTGGCCTTTTGAGTTCCGGCTGTCGGATCGTGCCCCCACAAGGCTCTGTGGCCACGTAGCTTCTCCGGCGCTGCCGCGCCCACGTGGCGGTTTGTTGCCATGAAGGGCTCCGGCGGCCATGGGGGAGCGGATTGGAGGTCCGACGAGGAACAGATTGGGCACCCTCACGGCCCTGCGGCCAAGTCGCTTCTCCAGCACTGCCGCAGTGCACGTGGCTGGGTAGTCGAGCCCCAAGGGGGGGTTTGGGCCTCTCCACACGCTGCCAGGGGGAGTCTCTGGCCCCGAGCGGCGGACGAGTGCGGTCTGTGCTGCGGGCTGCTAGCCCCAGCGTGGCTGGGGGGCGCATGCGGAAGGGTGGTCGGGCCCTGAAAGTGGGGGGGTCGGGCTGATGCACACGCGGCCGGGGGGAAAGCTCCGTCCCGGAGCGGCGACCGGGTGCATTGATTCAGAGGGTGATAACTTGTGGTTTGGGCTGTCGACACTAGTCAGGAGATAGGCGGGCTATTTTGAATGGAACATTGAGGATTTTCCCTCATAAACATGGGGAGACTCCACATGCTCATGTTGATTGGGGGTTTCCTTGTGCTGTTTTCTTCTAGTTTATTGATTTTACTATGTAAGAGGTTCTTGGATCTCCGGAGGAACTTGCACTCGGCGACGCGGCCCGCTAGCCCCGACGTGGCTGGAAGGTTGGCACGGTACACGTGGCCAAGTGGTCGAACCCCGGAAGGGGGGTTGGGCCGTTACACATGCGGCCAGAGGCCCGGAATAGTACCCCATGGCCGGGAAGTATGCTGGGCTACAGTGTAAGCGGCCAGTTGAACACGCTGCCGCCGCGGCCGATCAGAAGAAGGTAGGGCACCTGCCATGCAAAGGACTGTCCTATAATGTGATACAAGGACAGCATAGGCTATTAAATAACTCAAAATGAAGGAAAAAGCCTCAGAAAAGGGCCCTCCCACCTCCACTGAAGTGGTTTGTTAAAGGTGGTTGAGTGGTCACCTCATTGGCAAAAAACCTTCAATGTATAAAAGCCTTATGCTGTACTTCACTAATAAAAGATAAAAGAAAAACTTTTCAACTTATCTTCAGCTGATCGGTACACCATTATCTAATAATAAACCTTCATTAAGGGGACACTGTGAAGAGGAACCCAAAAAAGCAGTAATACTTACCCTGAAACATAGAAACATAGAAAGTGATGGCAGATAAGGGCCACGGCCCATCCAGTCTGCCCACCAATGACCCTCCCTTACCTTTCTCTGTGAAGAGATCCCACCTGTCGATCCCATTTAGTCTTAAAATCAGGCACGCTACTGGCCTCGATTACCTGTAGTGGAAGATTATTCTATCGATCAACCACCCCCTCGGTGAAGAAGTATTTCCTGGTGTCGCTATGCAATTTCCCGCTCCTGATTTTCCACAGATGCCCTCTTGTTGCCTTGGGACCTTTGAAAAAAAAATATATCCTCCTCCACCTTGATACGGCCCGTGAGGTATTTGAACGTCTCGATCATGTCTCCCCCTCTCTGCGTTCCTCGAGTGTGTAAAGCTACAAGTTATCCAGCCGTTCATACTGGAGATCCCTGAGTCCTGAGACCATCCGGGTGGCCATTCGCTGGACCGATTCAAGTCTCAGCACATCTTTGCGATAATGTGGCCTCCAGAATTGTACACAGTATTCCAAATGGGGTCTCACTATGGATCTATACAATGGCATTATGACTTCGGGCTTACGGCTGACGAAACTCCTGCGTATACAACCTATGGTTTGTCTGGCCTTTGATGAAGCTTTCTCCACCTGATTAGCAGTCTTCATGTCCTCACTGATAATCACCCCTAAGTCTCGTTTTGCTACAGTCCTCGCTAGGATCTCACCATTAAGGGTGTAAGTCTTGCATGGATTTTTGCTGCCAAGCTGCATGACCTTGCATTTTTTTGCATTGAAACTTAGTTGCCAGGTCCTGGACCAATGCTCCAGTAGGAGAAGGTCATGCGTCATACTGTTGGGCATTGAGTTTTTGTCAGGCCCTGTTGTGCTCTTGCATACTATATTGCATAGCGAATAACGTTAATTTACCTTGAAGCCCCTCAGCCAAGTCCCTTATGAAGATGTTGAATAGGATCGGGCCTAAGACTGAGCCCTGCGGCACTCCACTGATCACCTCCGTCGTTTCGGAGGGGGTGCCGTTCACCACCACCCTCTGAAGTCTATCTCCAAGCCAGTCCCCAACCCTGACTGAGTAGAGCCAGTCCCAATCCCTGTGGAGGCACGGGTGATTTTTAAATTGGGCTGTTTATATTACAAAGTAGCTTTTGGTGTTTATCCTTTATATCTTGCTGAAAGATTTGTTATCATGAGTAATGAGAGGAGTAGGAAAACCCATGCCTTATTTGCGTTCCCTCCTGTAAAGGGTTGTAAAGGTAAGAGACATCTTGGCCATTGCCTTTCTTATCAGGCTGCTTCTCATGATAAAGATTTCCACTGATTAGATCTATATCTTATAAGCACTATCGAAAATTTTGAAGACCTTTCTGTTTTCCATATTTCTGACTAACTAAATCTTCGCATCCCATTAACATTGTATTTCCTTATAGCATAATGTTTTGTAAACGCATTGAACTCATGGTTATGCGGTCTAGAAATCTGTTATTATGTTATACATGTTATGTTATGTTGTACAAGTCATTTTCATCTTCCATTGCATCTGGTATAAACTAGAGGAGCCAACAGATAAATGGAAGCAGCAAAATTTAAAAAATAAAATAAAATAAATCACTTTTTTGGTGTTTATAAAAGGATATAGACAGAGACAAGGCAGTATTAGGAGAGTGTTCAAAGGAATTTGCCCAAGAAACGAAATATCTAACTAGATAAATCCCCCAGGCTGAAAACTTCCCTTTCATTTTCTATGCACACAGATCCATTTGCAGGAATGGATTTTCAAAGGGAAGTTCTATTTATGTGACACAGCAATATACACAAATGCATGCACTCTGTCATCCACACCATCATGCAAACATACATATATAGTAACATTGTTTATGACGGCACATAAAGATCCGAATGGTCCATCCAGTCTGCCCAACCTGATTTAATTTAAATTTTTTCTTCTTAGCTATTTCTGGGCAAGAATCCAAAGCTCTACCCAGTACTGTGTTTGGGTTCCAACTGCCGAAGTCTCCATCAAATCTCACTCCAGCCCATCTACACCCTCCCAGCCATTGAAGCCCTCCCCAGCCCATCCTCCCCCAAACAGCCATATATGGGCACAGACCGTGCAAGTCTGCCCAGTACTGGCCTTAATATTATTTAATATTATTTTCTGATTCTAGATCCTCTCACGCTTCTTTGAACTCCATCACCTTTTCCTATCCACCACCTCTCTCGGGAACTCAATCCAGGCATCCACCACCCTCTCCGTAAAGTAGAATTTCCTAACATTGCTCTTGAATCTACCACCCCTCAACCTCAAATTATGTACTCTGGTTTTACCATTTTCCTTTCTCTGGAAAATATTTTGTTCTACGTTAATACCCTTCAAGCATTTGAACGTCTGAATCATATCTCCCCTGTCCCTCCTTTCCTCTAGGGAATACATATTCAGGGCTTCCAGCTTCTCCTCATACATCTTCTGGCGCTACCCTCCTATCATTTTTGTCGCCCTTCTCTGGACCGCTTCAAGTCTTCTTATGTCCTTCGCCAGATACAGTCTCCAAAACTGAACACAATACTCCAAGTGGGGCCTCACCAACAACCTTTACAGGGGCATCAACACCTTCTTCCTTCTCCTTGCTATGCCTCTCTTTATACAGTCCAGAATCCTTCTGGCAGCAGCCACCGCCTTGTCACACTGTTTTTTCACCTTTAGATCTTCGGATATTAACATGTTTTTGTCAGCACGTCATAACCATTTTACCCACAACACTAAGCTCACAGGCACTGAATATCCAGTTGCAATAATTATGATGATATTTATTTCTTTTAAAAATTTTCTAATATTGTGGGAAACTAGGAACCAGCATATGTGGAGTGATGATGTAATCATCAGTTCATCACTTGCGTTCCATCATGTAATTAACAGCACTGACGTCATTTGTCACATTCTGCAATGCACCATTTGAAAAAAAAAAATTTCCCCATTTATAGTTTTTACTTGAAGTTTGTGCGACTTGTATTTTGAAATTGAGTGACGATGATGAAGCCCAACAGCTTGGATACAATAGTGGACATGAAACCAAAACACTGCCTCGTAAAAAGGCAAAACTGCGGCATAAGCAAGCTTTCACGGATGATAAGAACATAAGAATAGCCTTACTGGGTCAGACCAATGGTCCATCAAGCCCAGTAACCCATTCTCACAGTGGCCAATTCAGGTCACTAGTACCTGGCCAAAACCCAAGGAGTAGCAATATTCCATGCTACCGATCCAGGGCAAGTAGTGGCTTCCCCCATATCTTTCTCAATAACAGACTATGGACTTTTCCTCCAGGAACTTGTCCAAACCTTTCTTAAAACCAGCTACGCTATCTGCTCTTACCACAAGCTCTCAGATCCTGAACCAAAAGACTGGATAAAACTAGACAGCGGTAATCGCCTTGCCACTATTTGTACAGTATGTAGCAGTACATTATGCAGTATCAACTTGTGTTTGAACATATTGGGGTTTGTAATACTAAGGCCCTCTTTTACTAAGGTGATTTAACCGATTAGCGCGCGCTATACGCTAACGTGTGCATGTTAGTCTATGTATGCGTTAGCGTCAGTTAGCACACCTTAGTAAAAGAGGGGGTAAGTAACAGAGTTTAAATTTATTTCTCATTGTCTGGGGTTTTATGGGAGTTTTGTTGTTGTTGTGGGGATTGGGAAATCTAGGTTGTTTTTGAAAACTCTACTGGCAACATAGCTGGCGAGTGGTGATCTTCTGTCATTGCCTATGACTCTTCCTCTGGTTTGCAACCCAGGGATTACATGATACAGCAACTGCTGAAGACTCAAAGTCATGTCTCTGAACTCAGAGACTGAGGGTCACATTCTGCAAGCTCTGAAGACTGCCCTTTCCTTCCTATCCCTTCTCCACCTTGCTCTGATACTTTCTTCTTTTCCATCTGCCCTTCCTTCTCTCTTGCGTGACCGTGTTTTCTCTCTCCACCCCTCCTTCCATTGTGTACCTTGAATTTTCTTCCTTCTCTCTTCTCTCCCCATGCTACTTTTTTCCCGTGCTGAGTTTTAAGCTCAATCATTTTTCTTTTAAAAAGGATAGCACTGCTGCTCTAGCTCGAGAGCAGAGAAATAGACTTGCCTGCTATGCCCGTACAGAAGAGGCAACTTCCTCTCCTGCTGAGCTTTTGAAGCACTGTAGCTCTCTCGTGTCTGCTTCTTTATTTAAAGTTCTTGCTGATCTTGAGGATGCTCCCAGAAACCCAGCTTCGTGCTTAAAATACAGAAACTCCAGACCAGACCAGGAGCGATCTGAGCTTTCAATAACTGTAACAGGTGACTAGAGCATAATATAGTACTAGGTTGATTTTTGCTTAGCTCAGAAGCTTCTGCAAGTCAAACCGCTTTAGGTGTAAGGACACTGGGTGCAATGAAGGTTTGTAAAAGCAGCACTTAAAGCAGAAAAAATAAAAAACAACTTATGTCATAGAAAAGCAATAAAATTCTCCTTTGCATCAGGTAACCTTAATATTTAAATCCAAATATATTCATGCATAGATGACTTTTTTTTTTTTTTTGCTTGCCTGGGCCAATCTACTGTCCTATAAAACTTTTGCAAGCTACACAAAACCCCTGCAGGAATACAAGAGTAAATACATCCAACATTTCATGCTAGAGTTCCAAATAGCTGTACTGTACAGTATATCTGTAGGGTGAAGCCAATCATGTTTCAGTTTCAAGTTCATTATATTTCCAATTTAAGAAACAGGAACTACAAGTCCCAGCATGCAATGGATACAAAACAGGCCGACAAAGCACTAGGTTTGCACAAAGGCTTTAAGGAAGTAATTTTATAAGGAGGCACAACTGTTCCCTCTAAGCAGATTGGGAGTCCTCCTACTGCATTGCTGCCAGTGTTTCAATGTTGCGTTTTCAATCACTAGAGGCAGGCAGGTTCCCCTGGATCCTGCAGAGCTTGCTCATGCCTCATTATTGAAAATTTAATAGTGAAACAGCACCCCACCTCCCTTCACAGTGGCTTTTCAAAATGGCTGCTGCAACCATGAGCTACTGTGAAGGGTCGCGGCATCCAATTTGAAAGCCACCACAAGGGGGCAGGAGTGATGCGGCTATACTCTTGCCCCCAAAGACCCCTGCTAGATCAACCAATATGAAGATGGTTGGAGGACCTACCTATACATTGGGAGAGCAGATGGGGGAAAACTTTGCTGTGGGCAGGGGGAAGGAGGAGGCATTATTGGGGGGAGTGCTGGAGATTTTTTTTCTGAAAAACTACTTATGCAGGCCTCTGCCTGATATTCATATTCAGCCACAGCCAGCATAAGATAAGCGGCACCGCCCTCATAGCTCACCCCTGACAGCACCCCCTTTTTTTTTGGGGGGGGGGGCAGTCAAAGCTGATATTCAGCGGCATTGCCCAGTTTAGTACTGCTGAATTGAATTAGAGGCTTCTGATTTTTCTTTGGAGTATGATTCTAAAATAGCATTTAAACACAGCTGCAAGTAATGACATCAAGAGATGGGGAGTAGAGAATGACACGGTGGTAGTTACTCGCGGCTAGCCACGGGTAACCTGCCGAAATGGTGAGGGGGGGAAAGTACTCACTGCGGGCACAGGGACAAGGCCATCCACCACCCCATGAAGAAGTGAATGGCCTTGTCCCCGCAGTTAAGGGAGGGAAGGCGAGTAGTCACTGATCGTGCGCGGCCCCTTCCCTACCTCCGGCCAAATCTATCTCCCTCCCTCCCCCTTACCTTCGCGGCACTTTAGAAAATAAACTGAAGCCGTCAAAGCCTGCCTGTGCCACTCTGCAGTCACGTGTGTGTGGGCGTCAGAGGAGAAGCTTCTGCCCACACACATGCGACTGCAAGGCGGCACAAGCAGGCTTCGCCGGCATCAGTTTCTTTTCTAAAGTGCCACAAAGGTGAGGGAGGGAGATAGATTTTGCCGGAGGTAGGAAGGGAGGGGACCACGAGCCTTCCCTCCCTTAAGTTTCTTTATGCCGCAAAGGTAAGGGGGAGGGAGATTCTTGGGCCGCTGAAGGGTGGATGCTGCAGTGAAGGGGACGGCGGAGATGGGACGGTGGTCCGGTGACGGGGCAGTAATGGGGACAGATTTTTTCCCCATGCCATTCTCTAATGGGGAGAAAGGCAGATGCTTTTCTTTTCCTTTGGGGAAGGAAGTGAAAGGGTGCATATGGTGCCAAGCAAGGTCTTTAGAAGGTTACTTGCCTAGTCTACAGAAAAAAAAATTTATAGTGTTCTTGGAAGCTGGAAATTCTAATCAGGTACTGTGACATTAATAAAGGTGAACGAAAAAGACTTCTCTGGGATAGAGGAGGAGACCCTGAGGGAGTACGACTTTGGATTTCAAATGAATGGGAGAGTGCTTTTGATTGAGAATCCTGATACTGTGTGGGCTGCAAAAGATATTTCTACAAATTTGTTCCTATGTTGGATTTTGGATCTGGACTGTAATCTGTACAGTTTCGTGGAAATTCATAAAATCTGAACTGAATTTCCTATATACTTTTCAAGCTTGCTTTCTTTGGTTTTGGAATACAATTTGATGTGAAGATTCTTTCTTAACAACTGTGCTACTCCCATTCGCAAGCATGTTTCCTCCCTGTCGTACAGTACTTGGCAGGAGCTTTTTACCTAAATAGGAATAGCCCTGGGAACGATGGCTTATATATCGTTTTGAGCTAACATTTTGAATGCTCTTCTTGTTTATTTTATAGTCAGCTCATCTCATGATTCTGTCAGCTTATTCTTTGTTTACTATATGGACAGGGAAATGGCTGTGTGGGTAGTAGTGATTGAGAAACGCTGAGCTATTCATTGAACTGTTCTATGTCTGGCACATTTCTGTAGTTTGGGAAGAATACCACTTTCTGATATTTTTATCTGAGATATTTATGCTTTCGAGCTAACTGTAGCACTGTTTCCTCTAGTCTAAGCTGAACAGGAGTTTTCCACCTACAACCTTAACAGCGAAGGACACTGTTTCATTATGTAACCACTGGGGTCTCTCAGAATGGCCAACAGTCCCCAAGTGGTCACAGAAAAAACTACTGGCCTGGGCGCGCTACTCTGAATGGAGTCAGCCCTGCAGGAACTAAAATAAAGTAAAATAAAAACACAAAAATTCTGGTTGCCAGAAAATTCTTATGAAGGTTTTAATAGTCAGAATGGGCCAGAGCCCTTCAATAAATTCAAGTTCCTCCAAAACAAAACACCAAGGAAAACTCCTGCCCAGCTTTCAGGATTTTCCTGTTCCAAAACAGAGAAAAAAAACTTTACTTTGTCTTCCCAAAGAATTCCTCTTATTTTCAGGAGTCCTCTGCAACAGCCTGCCTAAAGCAGGTTCCAGGAAAGTCCAACTTTAAACACTTATTCCAAACAACCATATAGGAGCCTCCAGCTGCTAGCAAACACAGCTGAGGACAGGGGGTTTGCCACAAGTTTGCCTTTAAAGCTACATGAATTGCTTTCAAAAATCCCTCCCAGGATGACAACAAACTTCTCCCCAAAGTTATTGGTAAACTTCAACTCTCTACTAGCCTGAGCTCTCAAGTGAAAAAAAAAAAACCAGAAGGAAAAAAAAAACCCACTCAGGTTTTCTTCCAGGCACTAACTAGTGCCCAACCCCCCACACAAAGTCCAAACAGAAAAAAACAGCCAGGAATAAAAATGCAATGTCCTTAACTCAGCACAGTCAGCAAACGTAAAAGCCCAAAATATTCTCTCCCAGAAAACCAGCACATTTGCAGCAAACAGAAACACAGTTCTTTCAAAAAGATTATAATGTCCCAAAATTAGCCAGCTCAAAATCAAACACTCACAGCAGTGCCTTCAGGAATGCCTGATAGCCAAACCTATATCCATCAGTTCTGGCTCTTGAAACAGCTCTGGTGTAATCAGCATTTCCTGAATTCCATTTGCTCCTCCTGGGCTGGAGCTGAAACTTCAGTAAAGGAACCTGCCTCCTCTATCTCCATAGGATCTGGCTGATTACCCTGGCTTAGTCTAGGAAGCTGCTCCTTGGGGAGAGGTCTATTCCTCTTCCCTATCCTCTCCAACAACCAGTAGTGGAGCCACAACCTAACCTGCTTGCTCTAGCCTTAGGTTGTCATGGGCTCCCCTGGTGGCTGTTAGGGAGAATGAATGACCTCCTAAAAACAGGACTACCAGGACCAAGGAGGGCACAGAGCCTGACTGGTCACAATTATCATATTTTCAATAGGGGCAGGCAAGCTTTGCAGGATTCTAGAGGACCCGCCTGTCCATAATGATTGAAAATACAGTATTGAAGCACCATCCCCTACTGGAATCAAAGCAGTTTGAGGACTGCCATTTAGCTTAGAGGGAGAGTGTTTTGCAGTGGTTAAAGCTACAGCCTCAGCACCCTGAGGTTGTGGGTTCAAACCCACACTACTCATTGTGACCCTGGGCAAGTCACTTAATACACCTCATTGCCCCAGGCTCATTAGATAGAGCCCACTGGGACAGATAGGGAAAATGCCTGAGTACCTGAATAAATTTATGTAAACCATTCTGAGCTCCCCTGGGAGAACAGTATAGAAAACTGAATAAATAAATAGTGTGAAAAGTTTCATCCTCTGATAACCAGAGCTAGTATTGTGACATCATAATGCCTCATTTCACCAATGCCTAGAAGTCACAATGATGTCACAGTGATGTCACAATGGCTTCATTGTCTTAAACTTGGTTAACTTCTACTACATTTTGATTTTTAGAGTGGTGCGGTGGTTAAAGCTACAGCCTCAGCACCCTGAGGTTGTGGGTTCAAATCCATACTGCTCCTTGTGACCCGGGGCAAGTCACCTAGTCCCCCCATTGCCCCAAGTACATTAGATAGATTGTGAGCCCGCCAGGACAGACAGGGAAAAATGCTTGAGTACCTGAATAAATTCATGAAAACCATTCTGAGCTCCCTTGGGAAAATGGTATAGGAAATTGAATGAATGAATAAATTGAAGAATCAGCATTTTGGGCCTGATTCTATAAATATCACCAACTGCATGTTATTCAAAATTAGGTGCCATCTGTAGAATTACACCTAGTGGTGCATAAGTTGACTTAGGCCACGGTTTTCTTAGCCTAATTTACTGGTGCCTAACATAGATGCCTAACGGTGTCTAAGTCTAACCACGCTCAAATTCCGCCCATAACCATGCCTATTTTTTCTGTTAGGCAGAGACAGGCACTTCAGTGTAGACTCCTATTCAGCACCTTCCAATGTAGGTACCTATCCAAAAATTATTTTTTTGTAAGCATTTTTTAATTGGATTTTAATACTATTCAATTAACAGTGCCAACTGAACCAATTTAAAACATTAAGTTGGACACCTACATTGGTAGGCATCCTTATCTAGCTGCCTACCAGTAGGTGCTATTTATAGAATCAAGGCCTTTGTGCCTAGGGGTCAGAATTTACAACTGGATGATGTACCTCAGGCTATATTACTTTCCTGAGAATTAGTTTTCCTCCTGAGGATTGTCTATCAAAGCACAGAACATGCTCAAACATTAGATGTCGGCCATTTGGATTCTAACTGGAAGCTTCATATTTCTAGTTTAACTGTGAATAACTAGCAATAAAATCTTAAAAGGCCAAGGGGTACATTCTGGAACTGGACCCCAATCCTCACTGAACACATACACATACACACATCTTCCAGTGAGACCAGAAAAAAAATCCCAAAAAATAGTTATTAAGCAACCCATGATTGGGAAAATAATACATTATTCATATCGGGCTTCATATACAGAGCTGAAGTAGAGGTTTCTACCGTGGGCCAGTGAACTAAATGCTCCAACACTCAAAGGAATTCTATGCGTGTCGAAGCATTTGCCTCACTGGCCCGGGGGGTAGAAATCTCTACCATGTCTATGTAAAATGATCCCTAAAGTAGTTATATTGCAATGAAATTGACTATAGTGCAATTTAATCTAGAGTCCCATGTACTTGCAAAGATTGGTTTATGCTTAAAAATAAATAAATAAGGAAAAGCATAACATGGTAAAAATGCTTCAAAATTAAAGATATA
Source organism: Geotrypetes seraphini (assembly GCF_902459505.1). Lineage (NCBI taxonomy): Eukaryota > Metazoa > Chordata > Amphibia > Gymnophiona > Dermophiidae > Geotrypetes > Geotrypetes seraphini. The sequence continues at coordinate 9,611,582 of NC_047095.1, read as the reverse complement.
AGCATATGAGAATTAAAAGAGTTTGTCTATGTTCTGATTAAACATGATGCAAATAATTGTTAGAAAGTCAAGTCTTATCTATAAACTGGTTCTGTTGCAGAAGAGTGACTAACACCATATTCCTGGAGGGCATGTTTCCTTCATACAAGAAAGAAGACAAGTAGGAGCACAATCTTGTTACAATGCTCTTTTGGTGACCTCAGTTTTGACCAAAAGGAATTACCATCCAAAAACAAGTTGTTAATCACTTAGCAGGCAAGCCTGGTCTTGCACTGTACTCAGCAAAGAGTGACATTTGTACTGACTTAACGAAAATAGTTTAAAGATTTACATCACTATTTGGAACTATAAGGAGGCCAAAAATGCCACTTCATTTACAACAACTTGGATAGAGTTGATGCTCTCAGATGTGTAATTCTTCTATCTATTTCCCTCACAGCTCAGCATGCCTTCTCAAATATATTGAATGCTAGATACGACTGAGAAGGTAACCAACAAGAGAGCAACACATTTCCAAAGAACACTTAGAGAAGTCAAGGTCATTACAGACAAATACCTCCAGTTAAACACAGTTATATTCAGCATCAGGTTGAGGAGGTCACCAGAAAGACAGCCCATAGGAAGGAGGCCGGAGCAAAACAAGGATAAGCAGACAAGATGACAGCAGGGTCAGGCTACACAGATAAATGAAAAAGAAGCAGATAAATTTGAACTAGTATAGCCAACATGCAAGCTCTTGTATTGTTATGAAACTGGAGTTGAACCAAGAAACAAATAGTGCATCCAGTCAAAGATTGGGTTACCAAGTATCAATGGGGAAAAAAAGCAGAAAGGGTGAAATAATAAGAAATTGTACAGCAGAGGTTCCAAAAGCAGATCAAATGTTAAAAAATATATATTTGGAAGAGAATCATAAGGTATCTATGGTATTGTCTTGCTTGAGGATTGTACACAATTTTGTTCTCCTAGTTCAAATAGTTATAGCAGAAATAAAAAAGATATAGAATAGGGCAGCAAAATGAATAAAGGACATAGTATAGATTCCCTTTGAAAAAAGACTGCATTAGTCTTCCAAAGGTATTATTTTCTCTTAAGAAAAACTGAAAGTTGAAAATGCGGTACACTTATCTTATAAAGTAGATAGTGGGGACCAGCTACTGATATGGTCCTTGTCTCATTGAATTGCTTCAGAAGAGTTGGTCCGTTCTAGGAGAACATCAATATGGTGAAATTAAGAAGTATAAATTCAATAAAATCACCATTGAAAATAAAGACAGCATAAGAACCCCATGAAAGATCTATCTAAGGCCAGAGTAGACTGGTCTCCTATACATAATGTGAGGGGTGCTGAAAAGTTCTCAGCTCAACCAACCAATTTCTTAAATTATGAGTGTTATTTTGCCACTGTAGTTGAAAAGAGTTTTATCTTATTTTGTTAAGTGCCAATCTGCAGAAACAAAATTCTATGTTTTTGACATTGTTTCAGATCATTGATTGAACCATATCCATGTCATTCTCTTCTTGGTTCAACTGAGAACTTTTCAGCACCCCCTCATATATCCTGAAATTCCTAACCAGTCCAAGGATCAAACAGGTTGTGCTACCTCTTATAGAAGAGACAGGAAATTGTATAAAAGCAGGACGAGGTCTGAGTTCACCTTCTATTTAGGATCTCAGCCCTGCAAGGTAAGCAAATAATCATTCATCATTTATTTATTTATTTAAAAAAATTTATTTCCCACATATCCAGCACTTCTATGCGGGCAACAATATAACACACACATAATAAAAGTGCAGTCAAAAAACACAAGCAGCATACTAACAACAACATATAGTAAAACTACAAAACAATTCTCAAACGCAATAATATACATTAACTTAAATGACAAACAACAACATTCACTTTTACAATTATACAAAATAATAATAATAATAAAAAAATAGAAGCAAAAGTTAAAATCACTAAGGGGTCCTTTTATCAAGCCGCGCTAGCAAGGCTAGCGCGTCGGACATTTCATCACACGCTAACCCCCGTGGCCGGTTAAAAAACTAACACCTGCAATGCAGGCGTTAGCAGCTAGCGCGGCAAGCGGTTTAATGCGCGGTATTACATGCGTTAAACCCCTACCGCAGCTTGATAAAACTTCACTATAAAACCCTAATCAATCCCCCTGTTTTACCTAGGTGCGCTATGCATTTTAGCGTGCACTAAGCACTAACGCATCCATAGACTAACATGCATGCATTAGCGTTTAGCATGTGGTTAACGCACGCTAATATTTAGCACGTGCTAAAACGCTTAGCGCACCTTTGTAAAAGGAGCCCAATGAGTCCTCAGCAATTAGCAAACAAACAAAATGTATAACAGTCTGACTCATTTAACAAAAGTACATTCAAACACAGTTTTTAACATCTTTCTAAATATACTTCAACTATTTGGGGCAGGCGATGGTCTCCAACACCCAGAGCTCTCTTTGGATTTTACAATATAGCCTCCCCTAAACCCAAAGGATTGTCAGCATTTATGGCTAGAGTGATGCTGATGGGAAAGAAGGCTATTTTGTCCACTTGGCTGTCTGATGAGCCACCAACATACAGCCAGTGGAGATCACTGATGATAGTGCATGCTTCTTTGGAACGTAGGCAGTTTGCTGATGTTGACACTACTCCAGGACGTCGCTTTTGTTCGATTTGGGAACATTTTTGGATGGACCTTACTCCACATGCCCAGAGTCGATTATTGAATTTCTGAGGCTGTTTAATTTTGACCAGGGTGCTCTTTTTCTGCTCTGCCTGAAGGGGGGGAGAGGGGAGAAGCAGGTTGGATCGTAGGGTATGTATACATACTTGAAGCTTGCCTTATCTCCAGTGGCAACGCATTCCAACAAATCGGCCCCTGCACTGTTAACATGGTTAGGTGTTACAAGTGTTATTCAAACATATAAACCACTATGAGTAGACAAGAACTCACTTTATATGGCTACTCAGATAACCACCTTCTATATACAAACCTATATAATCACCTATAAATCAGGTACAATTGGGGACCAGTTTGGAAGCTAACTTCTTAACCAGAAAAATATGCCCAGATGCGCCTTCACACACCCTTTGAAATCTCAGGTCCATACAAGGAGTTAGGTCACACTTATTTGTGATTTGGAGATGTAAATGCCGATGGGAACATTTTCTGAAATACTGTATACAAGTATTCCCCTAGTAAAAGAGGAAATACAAGCCTGATATTCCAAGTGGTTTAAATGGGCAGGAGAAATAATCTAGCTACTGATATTAACCTGCTGCTGAACAGGCCATTCCCTCTAACCAGCTAGGTTAGGGACAGGCCAGGAGTGGAGTTTGGGTGGAACTACAATCACCTGGATGATGGTGCTATTCAATCTGCAACTGGCTAAGTAATGGCATAAAAAAGGCAGTTAATAAATCCAAATAAATATCGTTAAGACAGTGAAAAGACGGTCCAAATGTTATGCACCAAGTTAACTGGGTTAGCTGTACCTGGAATACTGTGTGCAATTCTGGAGGCCGCATTACCGTAAGGATGTGCTGAGACTGGAGTCGGTCCAGAGAATGGCCACCCGGATGGTCTCGGGACTCAAGGATCTCCCGTACGAGGAACGGCTGGATAAGTTGCAGCTGTACTCACTCAAGGAACGCAGAGAGAGGGGTGACATGATCGAGACATTCAAGTATCTCACGGGCCGCATCGAGGTGGAAGAAGATATCTTCTTTTTCAAGGGTCCCGCGGCATCAAGGGGGCATCCGTGGAAAATCAGGGGCGGGAAACTGCACGGAGACACCAGGAAATTCTTTTTCACTGAAAGGGTGGTTGATCGCTGGAATAGTCTTCCACTTCAGATTATTGAGGCCAGCAGCATGCCTGATTTAAGGCCAAATGGGATAGACATGTGGGATCTATTCACAGAGAAAGGTAGGGGAGGGTCATTGGGGTGGGCAGACTAGATGGGCCGTGGCCCTTATCTGCCGTCTATTTCTATGTTTCTATGTTTCTATCTTTTGTTTCAGAGATACAGCATGCTGGATTTCTTTCTTTTTTTTTTTTTTTTACTTTTTCTTATTTGCAAATGCTTCATTTCTGAAAGAAATATTTTTGAGAAAAGGTACAAATTTTCCTTAGTTGATTGGTTTTGGAGTTATCTAAAGACCCCTGCTGAGACATAGAAGCAGCTCGCATTATGATTCATCTTTTTAGAAAATGAAAAATGGCTTTCTGGCAATGAAAAATTATTTACTTCTTAAGTGACTAAGCCCTTGAATTTACTTCCATGACCCAAACACATTTTGCCAATTTCAACATATTAATTAAAATGTATTTTCAATTAAGAAAAATGTGTTTATAAAAATAGAGGCTATAAGGGCAGGTAAGGACACTCAGGCCCCACGAGTCTCCCTGTTTGCTCCTTTGGGCAGTGTAATGAACCACAATTCTCTCTAGCATTTTCTTCACAAAAGATTCCTCCTCCCTTGTCCCAAGCAGCATTTCAGTTATTGATATTGCCTGTACAGCTTCTACTGGCAGTTTCTTAGGTCGCTAACCATGGTGCTGAAGAGTCTACCAGCTTTTTGGCTCATATTGTGATCTCTTGTTCTAGCAATCCTTTTCAAATTAAAAAAAACAAAACAAAAGCACTTATCTTTTAATGTTCATATATTTCATGTTGAAATGTTGAATGTATGTATCTAATCTCCTCCTTTCTTCCTCTCATGTCCTCTAGAATATGCATATTTAGGGGTTAATTTACTAACAGGACATGTTATCTGTAGCAGGGCCCATAGGAATAAAATGGGTCCTGTAGCAGATAACATGAGCTAGCCATTAGTAAAAGACATCCTTATCTCTTTAAGTATCTGCTTTTGGGGCAGATTCCATACTCTGAGGACTTTCTTAGAGATCAGATTCCACAGGTGACCTTTGAAGGGAGAAATGCTGGCCTAGTGCCTAACCTTCAGTAAGCCTGGTTCTAAGAGAGGTTGTAGAGGCTCAGCTCAATTTACCAGTTTTCCTTCACTCAACATGTTTCTAGTTTAGTAAATCACCTGCTAAATGTAATTTATTATTCTCACATACAGCACGGTATCAAAACAATTACTAAAATCCAAGTCCCCCATCAAAATCTATAGTCAGTCAACTAAAGAAATTGATCAGATTTCGCGTAATGTCTAGCAGGTAGAAATAATTTGACTGAGATCCTTCAACTTACTTGATTTGAGATACTTTACTATCTCATAGTAATTTATCATTTATAATTATTTATCTTTTAAATCAGTCTCCATGGCCAATCTCTTCCCTATTTCCACTTTTATGAGGAGAAACAGCTGCCTTTCTAGAGACCTCTGGAAACATTCCTATCTTTAGAGATCTGTCACTTCAATCACCAGAATCTCTGAGCTCCCTTTCTATTCTAAGAAGTATGCCTTCTGACCCCACAGTTATTTTCACATTTCAGGGATGCATAACCCACAAGAAAAAACATTTAAAAAAAAGTTTTGGTACTCATGCTTTCATGCATGCATGTATGTCTCCTAAATGCTTGTGGCAAAAGTCCATGATTCCATCTCTATTCTTCTATGGTACAGAAAAGACCTAAACAAGTAAAGTAGATGATGTTCTCTCATTTAAAAAGGTTCTTAATTTTCTTAGATTTTCTTCCCTGTATTTAGTCATCCCCAACTGCCTCCCACTATATTTTCTTTTCTCATGTTCTTCACCAGCTGTCTCTTTCCTCTTTCCCTTATTTTGCCAGTTAACCTACTGAACAATTAGTTGGAGTTACTAAGAATTGTGGGTGTCTTGCAGATGCATCTGTCACATGATATAAATAGTACAGATGGACATATTTTTTAAATCCAAATCCATAGATGTTTGCAATCTGAAATCAATTCAAATCTTCAAGACTGCAGAGAATACAAATCATTCTGCTAGATAAGATCACATTTAAAATAAAAGAGCCATAATAGTGTTATTCAGTGTTGCCCCAGCCTGGCAGCCCCAGACCCAGCCATTGCAGGCCAGTCCTGGTAGCCCAGTGGTGAGCCGAGACAGGAGCAATCCTTCCTGCGTCCTGTCTCGACTGCTTCTGCTTTGCTCCACCCTGACTCCACCCTGACTCCCTCCTGCCCCCCCCCCCCAGCAGACACATGCACAGCTTACTTTTGATGCCCTGGTGGTCCTGAGGTAAACTGGGATATGAATGATGCTCATACGCTCCTTCCCCATGCAGACTCTTATGAGGTTGCTGTGGGAACTCGTAGCAGCCATTTTCAACAGCTGATTCTATAAGTGGCACCTGAAATGGCAGATGCCTAGAAAAATGGCATTTGCCGCATGTCAATCACATTCAGGTGCCAGTTAGAGAATCGTGGCTACCAGCGTCTAACAACAAACTTAGATGCTGGTAATGTAGGCCAGGGTTTTAAAGGGCTAAATTTCTGGCACCTAGGTTCATCGTAGAATCATGCCTAATAGCACTTAGTGATACCTAAGGTGAACTCCGCCCCTAAACACGCCCACTTAGGTGTGCAGCATCGTTAAGCACCACTTGGTGTCCAGGTGTTAGCCCCCAGTCCTGGGAGGGTCCTAGGTTTTCTGTTGTTGTTTTTTAAATTGGCTTTTAATGGTGCAATCAGTTATCAGGCCACTTAAAACCGATTAAAGCAATTGTTAGGCGCCTAACTTTAGGCAGCCCTTACAGAATTTCCCTCCAAACATATAAATTAAACAATAACAAAAAAAAAACCCCTCAGCATTTGACCATGGCTGCAAAGATGAGTTAATTGTAGCACATTGTCAATCATTGGTCTTTCCATTTCAACTTTAACCCCCACCTCCTCCCCTTTTATAAAACTGTAGTGTGGTTTTTACACCGACTGCAGTGGTATGTATGTAGCTGTTCTAAGACTAGAGCAGATGTTGGTTATTAGGTCTAAGTGACTGGGCAGGAGTATAAGATATTAAGACTCGGTCAGTAAAAGCAGGAGTTTTATAAAGTATTGATTTAAGACTTAGTAGGCAGATCTTGTAAGTTATTCGATGGGCCACCAGGAGCCAATGAGATTTCTTGAGGAGTGGTGAGCCATGGTCAAATTTCTTTGCTTTCCATATGAGTTTAATTGAGGCGTTTTGAATAAGCTGTAAGCGTCTACTTCTTTCAGGGGAATTCCTGTGAACAAGGCATTACAGTAGTCAATTCTAGAAATGACCAATGAATGGATTAATATATTAAGAGATTTGGGTTCCAACCATTTTGATACTGATACTGGATTTGTCATAGTCTTAAGAATGTGGATTTGACTACGCTGCTAATATGTTCATGAAAAGATAGTTTCTGGTCAAAAATGACCCCCAGTATCTTAATGGAAGTAACTGTTTGGAGAGTGATGCCTACCAATGTAATGGGAGCAAGAAGATTAATTCCATCTTTCCAAGGAAAAAACATTACATTAGTTTTATTGGCGTTAAGTTCCAGGTGATTTATATCAAGCCAGTGGTGAACTTGACTGAGTTTTGCATTGATGGATTGAATTTCTGTGGGGTTCTCAGGATCAAAAGAGGATGAAGTTGCTGGATATCATCTGCTTAGGCAAGCACACTGAATCCTATAGACTGGCAGAGGGTCATCAAGGGAGCAAGAAAGATGTTAAACAAGAGGGGTAAAAGAATAGATCCTTGGGGAATTCCAAAATTAGTGGTGAGGTTTTCTGAAATAGTATTATTAAATGAAACTGTTGAAGAACGATTGGTAAAATATGAGCAAAACCAGGCCAAGATCAGTGATATATAAGAACATAAGAATTGCCGCTGCTGGGTCAGACCAGTGGTCCATTGTGCCCAGCAGTCCGCTCACGCGGTGGCCCTCTGGTCAAGGCCCTAACTGAGACTAGTCCTACCTGCGTATGTTCTGGTTCAGCAGGAACTTGTCTAACTTTGTCTTGAATCCCTGGAGGGTGATTTCTACCACTCTCTGGGTGAAGAACTTCCTTACGTTCGTACGGAATCTATCCCCTTTCAATTTTAGAAAGTGCCCTCTCATTCTCCCTACCTTGGAGAGGGTGAACAACCTGTCCTTATCTACTAAGTCTAGTCTCTTCAGTACCTTGAATGTTTCGATCATGTCCCCCTCTCAATCTCCTCTGTTCGAGGGAGAAAAGGCCCAGTTTCTTTAATCTTTCACTGTAAGGCAACTCCTCCAGCCCCTTAACCATCTTAGTCACTCTTCTCTGGACCCTTTCGAGTAGTACCGTGTCCCTCTTCATGCACGGTGACCAGTGCTGGACGCAGTACTCCAGGTGAGGGTGCACCATGGTCCGGTACAGCGGGATGATAACCTTCTCCGATCTGTTTGTGATCCCCTTCTTTATCATTCCTAGCATTTTGTTTGCCCTTTTTGCCGCCGCCGCACATTGTGTGGATGGCTTCATCAACTTGCCGATCATAACTCCCAAGTCTCTTTCCTGGGACGTCTCTCCAAGTACCACCCTGGACATCCCGTATTCATGAGATTTTTGTTACCTACATGCATCACTTTACACTTATCCACATTGAACCTCATCTGCCATGTTGATGCCCATTCCTTGAGCCTGATTATGTCACGTTGCAGATACCTATAGCTTCAAGTCGTCCAAGGAAAAGGTCATGTTGTCAAATACTGATGAAATATCAAGGGATATTAAAAGAACGGAGTTGTGTTGATTCAGATGGTAGTGAATAACCATTGATATACCTAATAATAAATGCTCCGTCGATTGATGTTGTCTAAAGCCTGTCTGGTTAGGGTATACAATGTTTGTTTTTCTATGAATCCTGAGATTTGAGTACCCCTCCACCACCAAAGAGAGGTCAAAGCCAAGATGGTTGAAGATTGATGACTATGTTCCCCCTAGTTTACTGTTTGTTTACTTCTGATGGGGAAGTGTAAGAGATGATCCTAGATCGAGCCTCAGTTTCTCCCCGCCCTTCAATCTCTGGTCCTTTGGATAAATTTGTTGGGTATGAGAAGTCACAGCCTAGAAGCTCTGAGTGAAGCTGTGATAGAGATAGTAAGATCACTGGCATCCTCAAGTTTTGGTGTGATCATTAGCTCAGAAAACATAAACCCACTCATTCATCCTGATTGGAACACATAACCCCACCCACTCATCCATTCCCGTAACATCAGAAGCCAGGCAGGTGCATACTACTACTATTTATTATTTCTATAGCGCTGAAAAGCGTATGCAGTGCTGTACATTCTAACACACATATAGACAGTCCCTTCTCAGAAGAGCTTACAATCTAATTTAGACAGGACATTTCAGGGTTGGGAAAATTATAGTGGGGATAGGTATCTGACAGCAGTGAGTGGGAGTTAAGAGTTAAAAGCAGCATCAAAAAAGTTTTCAAAAAAGGGATTGATGGCCTGCTGATCCAAAGGGTTATAAACTGAGCAGAATCCCTTCTTGATTTAGGAGATCAATGTCCCACACTTGGTCAAGCTGGTTCTAGAGTCAGGGATTCATCTGTGAGTAGAACTATGAACCAAGTTGCTAATTCAACTGTACTTTACTCTCAGTTTCTGTCAGTATCTTTTCTCCTTTACAATTTTCATTGAAGCATCCAGATCAGTTCTTCTTGGAAGCGATTTGACAAGCTCTTTTGAAATTAGGTCAGGCTATTGTTCCCCATGTGAATAGCCTGTTTTAAAAATTGATGAACAAGAGATTAAGCTGAATAACTGTATAGCTGAACTCACAGATCTGAAGGAAAGCCTGGAAACATCTAAATCTGAAATGAGAATTATTCAAGATTTGGTCAAGAATAATTCAGTTCATAGAATGAAAGCGGGGGTGCTTTGGAAAACAAGGTTCAATCTTCAAAATTGCATTTAATAAATTGTTCCCCTTTATTTATGAAAGCCCCATGAGAAACTTTCCTTCAATACCTGACCGAGATATTGAATACACATTTATTATTTTGCTATGCCCTAGTCCCACCCCAAACAGGCTCATATTCCATCCGATAATCAGCGTGAGTTAACAATCTGGTAATGGCCGCTGCCTGGTTAACTTGCATTTCAGTGGTTAAGTGAGCATTTTCAGCAGCATTTAACTGGTTATTGCCATTGAAAATGCCCGGTTAGAGCCAAAAATAAAACAGCGATGGGGGAATTTCAGGGCGTGACTGATTAAGTCCTACAATTTGGAACTTAAGTGGCCAGGCTTAGCGGAAAAATGAGGTTACATAGAAAGTAGGCCTATCTTTAACTGCTAAGCTATGGCTCGTTAAGTCTGAATATCACCTTCACAAGATTCTACTTTTCTGTTCCAGAATATTTATTCCCAATCACCTGGGGTCAGATGCCTTCCTTCTGGACTGGACTGACAAGTTTCTAAAAGCTTTTCCTCCAATACCCTTAACAGGGAAAGCCTTGTTCAAACTCTGCCAAGAACCAGCTACTATGATCCTCATATCACCTATGTGGCCGCAACAACCATGATTTCCTCTTCTTCAGCTCAGTGGCCGGGAACCCATCCCACTTCAACTCTTCCCCACCTTGATAACTCAGAACAAGGTATCCCTGCTTCATACCAATCTGCATTTGTTGACTCTCGCAGTGTGGTTTCTATGTCTCAACAGGCAGATGTGTTCACACTATGTGCACCAGTATCAGCCATCATTGATGCTTCCAGAAAACCTTCCAAGCAGCATTGTTACCGCTTCAAGTGAACTTGTTTTGCACTCTGGTGTACCAGACAATCATTGCATCCAGACACATATCCTCTGACATCAGTTCTTGATTATCTCCTACACTTTTCCAACTCTTGTCTTAAAACCATTACAATCAGAGTTCATCTCAGTGCTAGTAGTGCTTTTCATACACCGTTGGATAGGAAGCCTCTATCTGTATATCCATTGATCTCTAGATACATGAAGGGGCTATTTCATACCAAACCACCAATCAAACCTCTTCCAATTGCTTGGGACCTTAATATTATATTTCAATGTTGATGAAGCCACCCTTTGAGCCACTTGTGTCTTTATCTCTCAAATATCTCTCTTGGAAAGTAGTATTTTTAATCTCTGTCACTTCACGCCGAGTCAGTAAACTGCAAGCTCTAGTCTTAGAACAGTTACATACAACATTCTACCACAATAAGGTGGTTTTTCATACTCATCCCAAATTCCTCCTGAAGGTCGTCTCAGAATTTCATCTGAACCAGTCTATAGTTCTCCCTGTCTTCTTTCCAAGACCACGTTCCCACCCTGGTTAAGCTGCTCTTCACATATTGGACTGTAAACAAGCTCTTGCATATTACCTGGATCAAACCAAACCTCATAGAACTTCTACTGAACTCTTTCGCTTATTCAATCCAGACTTGGACTTCTGTCACCAAGAGAATAATCTCTACATGGCTTGTGGACTGTATTACCTTTCTGCTATGCTCAGGCTGGGCTGACAATTTGAAAGGTCGTGTCACAACACATAAAGTTAGAGCAAAGGCAGAAAATAATGGGTATATATTGAAGAACTAAGGCCAGTACTGGGCAGACTTGAATGGTCTGTGTCCTGTATATGGCCATTCATTTGATGATGGGCTGAGGAGGGCTTCGACGGCTGGGATGATTTAGATGGGCTGGAATGAGCTTTGGTGGAGACTCCAGTAAATGGAACCTAAGCACACTGCCTGGCAGAGCTCTGGGTTTCTGTTATCAGTTGTCATATGCACATTTCTGATTTGTATCATCAGAATTTATACATGTATACAATATACACATCTAAATGCCAGGTTGGACATACCTAAAATACTCATTGGGCTTCTAAATAAACACCTTAATATGTGCCGATATTGAAATAAGGACATTAGGGTAGTTTTGGGGTTTGATTTTAATTTCCTGGTATTCCACTCATTTTGTGGTGGCTTTTACACCCAGTTTTCATACAGACCATTTTTGTGGTAAAATGGGCAAAAATGGCTTTGAAAATCACTCATACTCCAGTGGCTAATATTGAAGAAGTTTTTCTGGATATGGAAAATCCCTAATTCTCCTGCGTTTTAATCTGACAGCAAGGAAACAGAAGTGATTCCGTTTAATGAACATCAAAAATATCCTCCTTTTTGAAAGCAAGATCTCTTTTTTTTTCTCATGAGGCTATCATATTGGTGAATCAGCGTTTAGTAATCTAATATCCAACTCCTGTGGGCAATCAATCATATGATACTTTGCAGGGACTCTTGCTGGGAAGAGGTTCTACTTATTGAATTGCCTAATGGGATTAGAACTGAACCAAGACCCTTTACAACCTAGCAGTCATCAACAATGAGGAAGAAAGCTGCTAACACAGAATTTGCTTAATTAATATTATTATATATAGATATATTTTTTTTATCACCGCAAGGTTATTGAATAGAAATGGATAAATAGTGCAGGAGGATTATTTGACAAATGCTGCTGCAAGTTACCAAAAAAAATCTATGAAATTTATGACATGCTTGGGACTTTATGGCCCTCTTTTACTAAAGTGCGCTAACCGATTAGCGTGCACTAATTGATTTAGCATGCGCTAAACACTAACATGTGCATGCTAGTCTATGTACTCGTTAATGTTTAGCACGCGAAGAAGGGGTATATTTTTGAATTAAACAAGTCTCCAGACTATTCCCCTCTTTTACTAAGGTGTGCTAACCGATTAGCACGTGCTAATTGATTTAGCATGCGCTAAACACTAACATGTGCATGTTAGTCTATGGACGCATTAATGTTTAGCATGTGTTAATTCAATTAGCGCGCGCTAATCGGTTAGTGCACTTTAGTAAAAGAGGGGATATATTTTTTTATTAAACAAGTCTCCAGACTATTCCCCTCTTTTTCTAAGATGCGCTAAGTTTTTAACACACAATAAATATTAGCACGTGCTAAATACTAATGCGTGCATGTTATCCTATGGACACATTAGCGGTTAGTGCACACATTGATTTAGCATGCGCTAAATGCGTGCTAAAATGCTTAGTGCACCTTAGTAAAAGAGGGCCTATATTTCATAGTAAACTACCATAATTGTTTAAAGGATTGGTACGAGAGATTAGAATAGTTTGGCAAAATATTTGTACTTCTTTTCTGCTGTTCAGATATGATTTAAGGGCTCATGTTCAAAACAGAAAAACATCCTAAAAGGCCCGGATTCTCAAAACGGCGCTGATTTTTTAAGCGCCAGTAGGCACCCATAGCTCCGTAGTGAAATGCTCTAACACTGCTTAGTAAAAGGAGCCCATAATCTGGGGTTGATCAGTTGACATTCAGAATACCAAGGTATATAGTTTAAATAGCAATTGGAATTCAATTGGCAGTCGAAGCAATTTAAATAAGAATAGGGCCACTTTCTCACATCTTCCCCCCCCCCCACCTCCTTGCAAGCAAGATGAGCTGCAGTATTTTATAATGTCTGTAATTTTTTAAATAACCTTTTTGAACATCTTACATATGCAACATTACAATAATTAAAAGAAATGATTAATGACTATATTGATTGAATATTTAAAAAATATATGGATTCGTTGAAACTTCATTTTGAAGAAAATTTTCTTGATCAAAAAATTAATCTGAATATTCAATGTTAATTCTGGGTCTAAGGTGATTCCTAACATCTTTTAATTATGACTCAAACCAATATCTCTTGTCCTAGACTCTTGAACTAGACTCTTTTTTTTAACCATGAATAGATCTTCAGAAGTGCATAATAATAAGGTAATAACTGCAAATGAGAAAAGCTGTAGTTCCCTTGGAAAGCTGACCCATACTCATCAGAATATTAAAAAGAATGAGACAACAGTAAACTCTGAGGAGTACTACAAGGAAGCTGCCAGGATATTGACTCTCTATTCTTCATATTGGGGTCCTTTTACTAAGGCGTGCTAACCGATTTAGCACACGCTAACCGATTTAGTGCACACTGCTAAAGATTGCAACAGCCATTTTTACCATGGAGCAGGAGTCAGTGGGGTTCAGTCCTGCCCCATTGTCATGCCGGACCACCAAGTTCTGATATATCCAAGGGTATCTATTCTGACTGGTGGTGGGGTGGGGGGGGGGGTTGTCAGGGGTTTGAAAGAGTGATGTTTAGTTTCTGAGAGGGTGGAAGAAGTGATTGGACCTTGCTGGGGAGTGGGAAGGTGAGGAGGACATCAAACTGTGGGCTGGTTGGTAGTTATATGGGTGCCGACCAATATTTAGTGCCAGAATCCATATAACTAATTGGATAAAGTCAGGACTGTTTTTATGCTGTCCTTCAACCCCAATTATCTATGTGGGTGTCAGCAGTGAATATTTCTTGCATCTGAATAACTCCCAGCTCTGCCCCCTGATCTGCCCATTGAGGCCTAGCTGATTAAGTGGGGACATCATCAAGCAACTTTTTGGGTTTATCTCATCTTAACACTTACTAAGGGAATTTGCATGTGTTAAACACTAAGACCCTGATTCTATAAACAGCGTGATTCTCAATCATCTTCTAGGTGCCATTTATAGAATCACACTTAGCAGCATCTAAGCAACCTTAGGCACCGATAGGCATTGAAACCTTAGGCACACTCCCATTTAGGTCATGGTTTTCTTGGCCTAAATGAGTTCTCCTAAGTGCCTAAGTCAAACCATGCCCAAAATCCACCCGGAATCCACCCCTAACCATGCCTACTTGTTAGTAGGTGCTTCAGTGTAGACTCCTACTTCGAAGTGATAGGCACCTATCGATTTAGGCACCTACCACCTAGTTAACTTTTTAATGTGTTTTTTTTTATTGGGGGAGGGGGGTTTAATGGTGCTTTCAAGTACCAGTGCCAATTAAGAAAATTAACCTCCTCCTTTACAAAGCCGCGCTAGAGTTTTTAGAGTTTCACAATTCCTATGAGCATTGAAGTTCTTACCGCCTTGGCCAGCTCTAAAAACGCTAGAGCAGCTTTGTAAAGGAGGGCCTAAGTTAGTTGCCTAGATCGGCTAGGCGCCCCTATCTAGCCGCCTAACTTCAGGCACTGCTTATAGAATCTGGGCCTAAAAGCCCATAGGTTAAAATATGTGATTTAGAATTTAGTGTGCACTAATTCCCATAATGTGCATTAAAGGTGCATTAAGCCCTAATGCTCCTTGATGAATTCCCCCTAAACGTCACTGAATATTGGCAGCTGTGTGGGCACAAGTGATTTACACAGGTAGAAGCCTGTGCGACCCGCTTTATAGCACTTTGACTCTCAACCCATTTATTATTTTCCTGTATTTCACTTAGTATTTAAATTGCATTGGATTGTTTTGTCCACTTTTCTACTTTTTTAATACTTTGTTTCTTTTTGTTATTTAAAACACAGAAGAAATTTTTAATATTTCTATTGGGAAATATTGGACAAGATTCTATAAATAGAACCTAAAAACTTGGACCCAAATTCTGTAACCGGCACCTAATGTTAGGCACCTATTTCGGAGGCACCCAACTACAAAGACGCCTATCTAAATTGATGAACAAGGTCAATTAAGCTTTTTAATCAGCAATAATTGAAAAGTAGGCATCTATCAAGAAAGAGCGATTCTGCAATGTCGCCTCTAAAAATTTAGGCAGCCTTCAAAAAAAAAACAGGCGCTATGCATGTTAGGCGTGGGTGTGGATACGTGTTAGGCACCTTATAGAATTGCTGCTCTTAAGCATGCTTAAGAGCTCACATAGGCGCCTAACTTTTAGTTGTGCCTAGAGCTGGCCTAGATAAGGGGCTGGAGGAGTTGCCGTACAGCGAGAGATTAGAGGAGACTGAGAGGGGACATGATCGAAACATTCAAGGTACTGAAGGGAATAGACTTAGTAGATAAAGACAGGTTGTTCACCCTCTCCAAGGTAGGGAGAACGAGAGGGCACTCTCTAAAGTTGAAAGGGGATAGATTCCGTTCAAACGTAAGGAAGTTCTTCTTCATCCAGAGAGTGGTAGAAATCTGGAATGGTCTTCCAGAGGCTGTTATAGGGGAAAACACCCTCCAGGGATTCAAAACAAAGTTAGACAAGTTCCTGCTGAACCGGAACGTATGCAGGTAGGGCTGGTCTCAGTTAGGGCACTGGTCTTTAACCTAGGGAACACCACGGGAGCAGACTGCTGGGCATGATGGACCACGGGTCTGACCCAGCAGCGGCAATTCTTATGTTCTTATTTATTGGGCGCCTCCAAAATAGGTTCCCCTCAGCGTGATTCATTAAACAGCACCCAATTTTACTTGAATTGCGCTGAACAGTGCCTAATTAGGCACCTAACTTTTGGGCGTTTCGTATAGAATTTGCCCTTTGATGCTATTCTATAAACAGTGCTCAGAGTTAGGCACTATTTATAGACCTGCACTTGGCACTGGGAATTGTGCCTACCTTTAGGTGTGGCCATTTACAACAACTGAAATGTGGAGTAAATCCTTGCGCCTAAATTAGATGCGGATTCCCCCATTATTCTATAACTGCGTGTGAAAATTGCAGGAACACCCCTAATCCGTCACAGCCCCCTTTTTGGAACCATGTGTAAAATTTACATGTGGAGCCCATGCCTTCTCATATATATGTATAGTATGTAAATTTTAATAAATCCCAATTATCGCTGATAACTGCTTGTTAAGATCCCAATTATCAGTGCTAATTAGCTCTTTAATCAATTAAATTGTGCATGTGCCTAAATATGCACATGCAGTTTTTAGATCCTTTATTAGAATTAGGCTGATTAGGTGCATCTTTGCCTTATTTTGTTTTCCTTAATGGGAATGTAATGTAATGTAATTTATTTCTTATATACCGCTACATCCGTTAGGTTCTAAGCGGTTTGAAGAAAATATACATTAAGATTATAAATGAGAAGTAAGAAGGTACTTAAAAAATTCCCTTACTGTCCCGAAGGCTCACAATCTAACTAAAGTACCTGGAAATTAATAAAGAAGAGAAAATAAAGATGGTTGAAAAAAGAAAAATTCTATGTGAACTTATAGGATGGAAATTAAACTGACAGTGAAGAACTGTATGAAAAATACATATGAATGCAGTTAGAGAGGGTAGGTTACAATCTATTTATGGTATTTGTTTAATTGGAAGGTGTTAAGGTGGGTAATTTGGGGGAAGGTTATCTGAAGGTAGGTGAATCTTCTGGAGGTAAAAGAGGAGGGGTTAAGATATTTGGATGAATTTTTTGAAAAGCAGGGTTTTGATTTCTTTTCTGAATGTTTTGAAGTTGTCTGATATTGTCATAAGATTGGAGATGGAATGGTTGATTTTTGCTGCTTGTGTTGCCAGAAGGTTGTCAAACATTTTCTTGCGTTGTGTGCCTTTGAGTGGGGGGAAGGCAAAAGGGTTCGAGGTTCTTCTGTGTCTTGAGGTGGAGATTTGGTTTAAGCGGTTGTTTAGATAGGAGGGGGAAAAGCCGTGTAATGCTTTGAATATCAGGCAGTGGAATTTGAATTGGATTCGTGCTTGTATGGGTAACCAGTGAGAGTCTAAGAAGGCAGTTGTTATGTGATCATATTTTTTGAGTGAGTAGATCAATCTGAGGGCGGTGTTTTGTATGGTCTGGAGTTGTTTTATCATAGTGGCTGGACAAGGAAGATATAGGGAGTTGCAATAATCCAGCAGACCTAAGACTAGGGATTGTACGATTAGTCTAAATTGTGCTTGGTCAAAGAATTTTCTGATTTTACGGAGATTTCTCATGGTTAGAAAAGCTTTCTGGGTTGTTTTGTTGATCTGGGGCTGCATTGTGCATTGATACTGGTAGTTGCAAGGGGTAATCTATGGTGACAACTGTACTAGCTCAGGAAGACCAACAGTAGGAAGAATGGTTATTTTGCAACGGCAGCTGTGAAACCAATGGCACTGCTCCCTCCTATTGCTGTGATCACAGTCAATCAGTCTAGGAAAAGCAGCATGCGATCCCTGCCATTATATAATATACAGCTTTACAACAATAGCAGTACGACAGAACTATTTAAAGAGATGACATTTGCTTGCATTCACTTGTCGCAGCTGAAAGATGTCCTGTGATCATTTCTCAAAATGAATAGCAACTGTTGTGAAAGAACGGCAAGACTGAGTGGAGCAGATGCTCTTCTGGTAGCAGATGTATATATTCCTTTGTTCATAGGCTACCTATGTATCTAACAACATGCAATATCCCTGTAATGAAGTAATACAGTGGAAGGAAAAGAGAGCTTTCTATGGGGAATGAAACTGAGAATATTATGGGAAGATTAGGTTCTTACCTCAATAATCTTCTTTCTAGTAGAAAGGCATATGAGTCTTGAACCAGTGGGTTATTCTCCTTTACTCGCAAGTTTGCAGAAGGCATCATCAACCTTTTTCTCTCAGCTCTGCCTCCTGCATCTCTGGGCTGTGCCCCATCTCCTCAGTTTGTATCAAAGCAGTTGACAATTCCTATGAGGAGAAATAAATAATAATAATAATAATAACTTTATTCTTCTATACCGCCACAATCTTGCGACTTCTAGGTGGTTTACAATCAAGGGAGCTGGACGTTCAGCGAGTTGCAATATGCAGATGATCAGAGGAAATACAGAGTGCAGAAATTTTAAGAAAGCAAGAATATAAATATACAGTTTGCTGAGCGAGAATATAAGATATACAGTTTGCTAAGAAATTTCCGAGAGGACCCGATAGGAAAAGATCACGCATTTCAAAAAATACAGCGAAAATTACAATATGATAATAATAACAGTTTATATATATCGCTGAACCGTAAAGTTCTATATGGACTTATGGGGGGAGAGAGGGAATGGGTAAAAGGTTGGGAGGAACTTTATTGTGGAGAGAGAGAAGAGTGGGTCAGTTGTCTAGGTATTTCAGGAACAGGTATGTTTTTAAGCGCTTCCTAAATTCCTCATAAGTGGTCGGTGAAAGCAATTGATCTAGGTCTTTACCCCATATGGCTGCTTGGTGTGAGAGAAGGTATTCATGGTGTTTTTTCAGTTTGCAACCTCTAACTGGAGGGGAAACGTGTGCTTCTCTTGCGTCTGTTGGTGGAAGCAGAATGCAGGATACTGGGTACTCCTTGACCAGACCAATGCTGTTCTGATCTGCAACAAGTCAATGCCAATGTAATCATAATTGAAAATAAGGTGGAAATGAACAAGCCACCTACCTAAGCGCAAACAGCACTAGCATGTAGCTCCCCATTCTCTCGCTTTTCTCATTGAAACAGAGAGCTAAATCAGTACTCTTCAAATCTGTCTGCCAACAGACAACAACATCTGGAACTACATACATGTCTGAGTCTGCAAGCAGTCTAATTGAAATCTGACAGGGCAGGCCTTCAAGACTCATAAGCCTTTCTACTAGAAAGAAAATTATCAAGGTAAGAACTTAATCTTCCCTTCTAATGCAAAAGGTATATGTGCTTGAACCAGTTGTATGTACCAAAGCAGTCCACTGAGTCTAGGGCTGGGTAGATGAGCCTGCTGTGGCCACCGAAGAACCAAAAGTGTACTCCTTTTGTGCTGCCACCTCCACTCTGTAGAAGTTCATAAAAGTATGAAGGGTGGACCATATAGCTGCTCTTCAAATTTGCCCGAGACTCTGCCCATGAAGAAGCCATACTCCTCCTAGAGTATGTTCTCAAAGCAATATATCGTAGTTTACCACAGCCAATATACGCAGAGGCAATAGCTGCATGAATCCACCTGGAACTAGAAGCCTTAGAGGCTGTCAATCCCAGGCTGCTAGGCAGTGAAGTACATTTAGACACTTGTGCTACCAATGAATCCACTTTAGGTGGGACAAACAGTTGCTGAAAATCTGGAGCTATCAGATACAACTTTATCATAGTCCTGGCAACTTGCAAGGGGCCTTTAGGAGTCTTTCAATGTTCTGTCAGCATCTTGGTAATACCTGGATGTGAAAGATAAAATGTGATCTGAGCCTTAGAGCAGCTCAAAACTGAAAGCTGAGCCGCAGAGGTCTGTGGGAGCTTCAGCCTTAATTCCTGCAAGGATTCTATAATTATTTATAGCAATGTCGCCGGCTTAAAAAAACTCTAGTAAAAAAGTCTCCCCAACCTAGTTCTAGATGGTGTTGCAACAGACAGAACTTTAACTAACTACTAATCAATAATCAAATGAAACAAATCAAGACCAATGCTTAAATATGTAGTGTAAAGGGCAGGTCCTTGGTTTTCACAGCTTGCTTCGGGAAACCTCCCTCAAAGCATTGCTGCCACAATAGTACAGAACCTTACCCCTATG
Source organism: Geotrypetes seraphini (assembly GCF_902459505.1). NCBI lineage: Eukaryota > Metazoa > Chordata > Amphibia > Gymnophiona > Dermophiidae > Geotrypetes > Geotrypetes seraphini. Next base: position 9,591,319 of record NC_047095.1, on the reverse strand, counting down.
TGAAATATCAGTGTGAAGTCTTAATTTGTGCACATGCTGCTGTGTGCTTATTTGACTTTGGACCGAAGATACTGCAACATTTCTGTAAGTTGATGCTGCAATTCTTAAAAACCTATATGCTAAAACGCTATAACCTGTCATTAGTCATAACTTTAAAAGTTTACGTGACTGAAAAAAACTAATAACAGATCAGGAATCGTGAATAACAGATTTAGAAAAATGTGCTGTGTTGGCAGACGATTCCGAATATAAAATTTTTGTTGCCTTGTGTTATTATCATTCAACTGCCATTAAGGCTATTTATTAGAGCTCATACGTTCAATGTAAAGAGTTCTTCAAGTAATCTAGGAGCTCATAGAAATCAACTCTCCAGGACCTCAGTGATACCACTCAGGGATCAAGTACTTTCATAAACCTAGAGCTTTAAGTATCCACTCGTCACTTGTCCATTAATTTTCTTAAACTCATTTTCAAATATAATAGTTGCTTGGCTTTTAGGTTCCTTCTTCCAACACCAGCTTTCATAAACTTTAAAGTAATCTACAGGATTCTAGAAACTTGACCATTCTCTTTTTTAAAAGTGTTTCAATTAATTTGCTTACCACAGAAGTCAGACTTCTTTCTTATTTCCACTTTTATGGAGAGGGACCACATCCGCCTTTCTCCAGTCCTCCAGTACCACTCCCGACTCTAGAGACTCGTTGAAAAGGTAAGTCAGCAGAGCTACCAGAACTTCCCTAAGTTCCTTCAGCACCCTTGGATGGACACCATACAGCCCCCAACCTGAAGTAGAAGATACTGGATATACCTCTAATAGGGGCTACTTTAAATTTTCAACTATGGTTATGGGAGTGCGTGGTGCAGTGGTTAGAGCTACAGCCTTGGCACCTTGTGGGTTCAAATCCCGCACTGCTCCTTGTGACCCTGGGCAAGTCATTTATTCCCCATTGCTCCAGGTACATTAGATAGAGTGGGAGCCCACCGGGATAGTTAGGGGAAAATAATTTGCATAGAATTGTAGGATAAGCAGAATATAAATTATTAAAAGACCACTGAATCCGTAACATCTAGCAATTACCTATGCGATGAATATTGTAGTGCTCTGTTTTGATGTCCTCATCTAGTTTCTACAACATTTAGAGTTTTATCAGATGTCAGCCGGTACCAGGGTTTCATTCATCATGCTTACTTATAGTCAGAAAAACCATTATTTATGTTTTTACACTAACACCCCTTACACACTGTATTCAGCACCTGTTAATTTGATGGTTATAATCTTTATCACCTAACTTAAAACTAATTAAAGATAATTTAAACAGCCTATGCATTAAGTAGCCAACTGTTAATGTTAAATGATGCTTCAAAGTGTATTTATTCTTTCATCACCTCCAGTGTTCTGATCTTCTTTTTCATTTATTAACACGCTTGTCTTCAATTTGCCTATATATCATTATTCATGAAATCTTTCTTGTTACCCTTCCTCTCTCCTTTCCTAAGCAGTATCTCCTAAGGCTGCTCCGAGTGAACAATGCTCTTGTTACATAAACATTAGGCCTTCCCCACTGTGGTTCATACTAGATTTGTTAATCGAACGATGCAATGCAATTTAAAACATATAGGACCCAATTTATCTACAGTTTATTTTCTAGTGGAAAATTAAATCAGGACCTAGTGGTACCTTAAGTTTCAGATACTTGCCTATATTCCTTCTAGAATGTTTCAGCAATGTATATAAGTAAGATTTTATACATTTAATAAAAATAGGGCTTGATGTTAAGCCTAAGGGCTCCTTTTACTAAGCCGCATTAGGGCTTTAACGCACGGAATAGCGCACGTTAAATTGCCACGTGTGCTAGACCTTTACGCCAGCATTTTGTTGGCGTTAGTTCTAGCCACATAGCGCGGGTTTAGCGTGCGCTAAAATGCTGCGTGAGCCAAAAACGCTAACGCAGCTTAGTAAAAGGAGCCCTAAGTTAGAAACATAGCTGTTTTTTGTGTGTCTAAAATGTTAGCTCTGCGTCACTTTTTACAAAACCACTAAATTTCACTGACATAGAATTCAATATTCTTGCTGCTAGAAAGATAATTTAAGAATTGAAGCCCCTAGGAAAGAGGGATGTAATTTCATTAAACATGAAGTTGGGTATTTCTTCTTTTTTTTTTTTTTTTCCAATTTCATGAATGGTAGGCAAATGAGAAAGACATTTGACTATCTAAATAGACATCCTCCTCCTATAGAATATAATGGAAATGTGCAGGTCGATATCCAAAATAATTTTTGTAATTAGCATTGATGCCAAATGCATTTTTTTAAAATTTGCAGCAAATACATGCATTAATTTTGGATGCATAAATTACAATTACATTGAACGTTATATGCCTGGAAAAGAGAAATGTTTTGGGGTGGGACAAAGGGAAAGAAACAGCTTGAAATTCAGCCACTTAGCATATAAGTTATATTTCTAAATACCAAATGCCTAAAGAGCAGATATACAACTTTAGATAGATATGTATTCATTTAAAAATTATATGTGAATTTTTAGAAGTGGCATTTAGACATTTTTTCTCCACTGAGAATACTTATAAGATATACAGCAGCCTTTTAAAGCCTAAATCACTTATATCATCACAAACATACAGAGAACATAAAATTGTCAACTGGATTTTATTTTTCTGTTAAAATGAGAAGTGAATCACAAGCACCTCAATCCACCAGAGCTGTATAATATTCCAGGTGAAATATAACATGCATTCAAGGTAATTTTATAAGAAGGTGCCTGTAGCAAAGTATTCAAAAAGGTGCTTATATGCAATAAGCAGGCAGAACCTAATGCACACTGTGATAGGTTTCATAGCCCTGAAACTAGTAGAAAATCCATCAAGAGACAGGCTGGGCAGAGGAGGATTTAAATCCATTAGGAAGAAAAGGAGTACATACTCCTTTAAGGTTGTAGAACCAACCTGGAGCTCAGGTCATCCCTCCCCCCACCCATAACGAGAAGAAAACCAAGCCAGATGAGGTCACTGATTTTAGTGAGGAACCTGAATACACAGCATCTAAAGCTGATGTAGGTAAAACCTGAACTGGAGGTGAAAGACCCTGGGGGTGGGACCATTCCTATACACAGCAGAAGAAACTGACTCTTCCTCTGGGAGCCGAACCCAAGACTTCTGAACCTCTATTTAGGATTCCAACTAACAGTGAACTAGCCTCATTAATCAGGCAGTTATGGGAAAAGGAGGAGGCGATGGAGGTAGAGCCAGTGGCAGCTGAAAGAGCTGTAGAAAGAAAAGAGGAATGTAGTGAGGAGATGGCCACAGCCTGAGCTGGGTAAGCTGAACTGACTAACTTGCTGCAAAGGTATTATTTAAGGATTCCTTTCTGTTTTGAGAAGACGACTTTTACTGGCTGTTTCCTTCATGAGATATCTGTGGGAAGAGAGTTCCTGACTTAGCCTGAAGGAAGAAAAACAGATTCTCAAGGTAGGAAGGGTAGGGAAACCAGCCAATTATCCAGAGAATGAAAAATTATTTGAACCTGCCTGGACTGACACTGATTCAAAAGGGAATCATTAGGACTAAGCAGAGGAAAGCAAAAATTGTGTGAGGGGTTTGTGCACAAAAGTTCTTCACCCCCTCAACTGTACTGATCCCTCAGGTTTTTGAAACCCATATGTATGACCTTGCATTTCTTAGCATTAAATCTTAGATGCCAAATTTCAGACCATTCTTCAAGCTTTGCTAGTTCCATCCTTATGTTAGTCACACCATCAGGGGTGTCTACTTTATTGCAGATTTTGGTATCATGGTATCATCCGTAAAGAGGCAAATCTTACCTGACAGTCCTTCAGCAATATTGCTTACAAAAATGTTAAAAGAACAGGTTCGAGAACTGAATCTTGACGCACACCACTGGTCACATCATTTTCCTCAGAGAGATTTCCATTGACCACTACCCTTTGTTGCCTTCCACTCAACCATTTACTGACCCAGTCCGTCACTTTGGGGCCCATCCCGAGGGCACTCAGTTTATTTATCAGATGCTTGTGTGGAATACTGTCAAAGGCTTTGCTAATATCTAAATAAACCACATCTAGTACACTCCCTCTATCCAATTCTCTGGTCACCCAGTCAAAGAAATTGATCAGATTTGTCTGACAAAACCTTCCTCTAGTGAATCCATATTGCCTCGGGTCTTGTAATCCACAAAATTTCAGAAACGTCACAATTCTTTATTTTAAAAGTGTTTCCATTAATTTACTTACCACAGAAGTCAGACTTACCGGCCAGAAATTTCCTACGTCTTCCTTCTACTTTTGAGGAGAGAGATCACATCCATCATTCTCTAGTCCTCCAGTACCACTCCTGATTCTAGAGGGGCATTGTAAAGATCAGCCAGAACTTTGCTAAGTTCCTTCAGTTCCCTTGGATATACACCATCTGGCCCCATCACTATATTCACCTTTAGTTTAGTTAGTTCCTCACAAACACAATCCTCTGAAAATCAATCAGGGTCTACCTCACCTCCATCCCTACTTGCATTTGTCTTCTGCGGTCCTGCTCCCGGTGTTTAGCTGTGAACACAGAAATATTTGTTAAGTAAGTCAGCCTTATCTTTGTCAGTTTCTACATATTTCTTCCCTTTACCTTTGAGTCTCACAATGCCACTTTTGTAGAAACTGACAAAGATAAGGCTGACTTACTTAACAAATATTTCTGTGTTCACAGCTAAGCACCGGGAGCAAGACCGCAGAAGACAAATGCAAGTAGGGATGGAGGTGAGGCAATATGGATTCACTAGAGGAAGGTTTTGTCAGACAAATCTGATCAATTTCTTTGACTGGGTGACCAGAGAATTGGATATATCTAAAAAATGTCTTGTCTCCCCGTTTTACCCTGTCAGCTACAGTGGTGCCTCACACAACGAACTTAATTTGTTCCAGGAGCAAGTTTGTTATGCGAAAAGTTCGTTATGTGAAACGCGTTAAGTGCAGTGACTAACGACTGCCTGCAGTGCCTGCGCGGAAGGATGCAATACATCGGCAGCGATCGTGGAAGCTCGGGCGACTTCGTTGTGTGAAACGAAGTTCGTTGTATGAATCATGAAATGAAGTTCGTTGTGTGCAGCGTTCGCTGTGTGAGGCGTTCTTTATGCGAGGCACCACTGTATTTTTTCTTCCATTTGTATCTTTGCTTTCCTGACTACTTGTCCAGCCTCTCTTAACTTTCCCAGATACTTTTGTTTGTCTTCCTCTTTCTGCAATCTTTTGTAGTTTATGAAAGCTAACTTCTTTTTCCTTACCTTCTCAGCTACTACTTTTGAGAACCAAAGCAGCCTTATTTTCCTCTTACTTTTTCTAACTTTCCTTACAAAATGGTTTGCTGCCCTTACAATTGTTTCCAGAGAAAATCCAGGAAGAATGAACGACATACAAGAAATGAATAAGAAAGACTTCAGGAGGTTTGAGAATCCTCTGGGATGAGTATTGAAAGGTTATTTGTCCCAGAGATGATGCCCTCACCCTGACTAATTTTGTGGACTAATACCAGGACTCAAGACCTGAAAAGCCTTGGAAGTTGAAGCTTGGTAAGCCAAAGTATCCTGATGTGGCCAGAGCATTGCCAAGAGCCGAAGTGACTGGCAATGACCAGAAACTGGAGGTGACCAGAGTGCCCTGAGGTGACAATGTAATCTGAAGTGATTGGACTCCCAGACAGACCAGAGGTACCTGAGCCATCTGTCCAACATAAGGACAAAACGAAGGTCCATCAAGCCCAGTATCTTGTTTCCAACAGTGATCAATCCAGGTCACAAGTTGCTGGCAAGATTCCCAAAGAATAAAAGAGATTTTATGCTGCTTATCTTAGAAATAAGCAGTGGATTTCCAAGAAATTATCCAAACCTTTTTAAACTAAGCTAGCTGCTTTTATCACATTATCTGGCAATGAATTCCAGAGTTTAAGTACATATTGAGGGGTAAATTCTATAAACAGCATCCCAATTGTAGGCAGCTGTAGGCATCCTACCACTGTCTAACCAGTCAATTGGGATGCACATTTTCCAAAACAAACTCCAAAAAAACACCATGGCAGGTGCCTACATGGTAGGCATATGTGGTGGTTATGGGAGACACGTCGGGACACTTAAGCTCACCCAAAGCTGGGTGTCGGCATGGCTTCACCCAAAAGGGCCTTGGGCGAGCTTAAGCAAACCTAGGTGTCTCCCTAGGGCTGTGATAGACGCCTGGAATGTAGGCCAGCAAAATGCTGGTCTACATTTCAAATAGATGTGGCCACTGAGCTTATCATATCAAGGAAATCTCCCTGCCATGATCAGCTGAGCAGCTGAGGCAGGGAACCCAAAACCCGTGAAGACCCCAAACAGAAGGGATGCCCATTCCCTCCTGCCCCCAATCCCCCACAAAACACCGAGCAGGAGGATGCCCATTTACTCCTACCCCTGATCCCCTACAGTACACCAGGCAGGAGGGTGCCCATTCCCTCCTGCTTCCAAACCCCTACCCTCCTGCAGTATGCCAAGCAGGAGGGATGCCCATTCCCTCCTGCCCCTGAACCCCCACAATATGCTGGGCAGGGAAGACTGACCGAGGGATGCCTACTCACTCCTGCCACCACCACCCCAAATGCCCGATATCACACAAAGTTGAACTCTCCCTGACACTCCCCAAGGCTGCAGGCCCCACCATCATGCACCGCTATCTCTACCCCCCCGTACCTTTTAGTTGAAAGTCTGGCCAGAGGGATGCTCGTACCCTCTGGCCGGCAGGCCCAACACTCCAAAATGGCAGTCCTCCCTTTCTTGGTGCATTCTGGAATGCACCGGGGAGGATATAAGCTCGGATTGGCTCCGATGTATAAGTCCGCTCCCATAGGATGCACTGGGAACAAGGCCTAAGGCTCCAATTGGTCAAGGTGCCTAAGGCTCCTTCTATGGCATCCCAGAATGCACCAGGAAGGGAAGGCCCATCATTTTGAAGTGGCGGGCCTGCCAGCCATAGAGTGTGAGCATCCCTCCGGCCAGACTTTCAGCTTAAAGGTACAGGGGGTTAGGAGTTAGGGGTACAGTTATTGGTGCAGGGTGGTGGGTAGGGGGCCTGCAACCTTGGGGAGTTCGGGAGTGTTTAGCTTCATGCAGTATCAGGGGTTCGGGGGACTGGCAGTAGGAGGGAGTAGGCATCCCTCCTGCCAGTCTTCAATGGGGGGGATCCCTCCTGCCCGGCATACTGAGGGGGGTGGGGATTCTCTGCCACTGCTGCTGCCGCTGAGCTGATCGTGACAGGGAGATTCCCTTGCCGCAATCAGCTGATTGCAATGGATCCTTCGGTGATTCTCTAACCAGCGCCTGTGACATGTGTGCCAGTTAGAGAATCAGAGTGGTTAGGCAGGATTAGGCATCTGTCTCTTAGGGCAGACTTGATTCTGTATGGGATGCCACTGTGCAATTCTCAGCTGCTTCTTAGGCCGAGTAAAGAAATAGTTTCTCCTGTTTATTTTAAATTTACTACTTTGTAACTTCACTTTGTGTCCCCCTAGTGCTAGTTTTGGGGAAAGAGTAAATATATATAGATAGATTCTAGTTTTGCTAAGTCATATTTGCTTGTATAAGAGTGTAGGAGAATTAGGGCCCCCTTTACAAAGCCATGATACCAAGTCCTGTGCAGCAAATATGACACAGCCCATTCAGTCCCTTTGGGCTGTGTTATATTTGCTTCTTTGGTACTTGCTACCTCAGGTTTGTACAAGAGGCACTTCGAGAGAGAAAGTATTAGAATTATTGTGCTACATCAGAACCTTTTAGGAGTATAATGTGAATTTGGATTCAGCCAATCAGACAACATAATTTAATATTACAACATAGTGCCACCATATGAGGTCAATTCATTTTTATTTCCACTACATATTTTCTCATTCAATCAAATACATATATAAATGATGCTTAGCAAAACTAGGAAATCTTAGCATGTATGTATAATGTAAGTCTTAATGAAGAGAGGAAACATAATCTTTCTTTGTTTGGTTTATTTTTGAGTGGGAGGGGATGAGATAGAGGTTGCAAAATGAAAACCTTTTAGAACTGACCTTGATTTCATATATTTCTCCAGTTAACGTGTGTTATAAATATTGGATTCAAATTCTACAGTATGTTTACATTCCAAGCCAGTTGCTTTCGTAAATCATTTGTGACCTCTTCTCTGGAACTGACTCTTAAATTATTTTCTTTTGAGATGGCTGCGAGACATGGGTGCTAAATAGTAAACTCAGTGTAGAAGTAATTAAAATGAGATTTCTATTGATATTCACTATGCATAGAAGACTTGACAATAATGCTGAAGTTGGCTTTATGGTAGGATTAATTAGGTGTTACATTGGATGATGACTTCTGGCCCGTTCCCCAGGGGAACAATTGATAAAGGCATTGCTCTAATCATGGATTTGCTTTCCTTTTTAGCAAATATTATTTACTTTAATCACCAAGGGGACCTTTTAAAAAGATGAAATAAAAAGTGGCCTTAGCGTACACATTTGTGGGTCTTTCCTATGCGCTAAGGCAAATGATGGGATGTATCAATAGAAGCTTCGTCAGCCGTAAACCTGAAGTCATAATGCCACTCTACAGAATCATGGTGAGACCTCATCTGGAATACTGTGTGCAATTCTGGAGGCCACACTACCAGAAAGATGTGCTTCGAGCTGAGTCGGTCCAGCGGATGGCCACTAGGATGGTCGCGGGGCTCAAAGGTCTCTCATACGAAGAAAGACTGGGCAAACTGCAGCTCTATACCCTAGAGGAGCGCAGGGAAAGGGGTGACATGATTGAGATATTTAAGTACGTCACGGGTTGTGTCGAGGTGGAAAACGATATATTCTTTCCCAGGGGACCCTCGGTTACAAGAGGGCACCCGCTCAAACTTAGAGGAGGGAAATTTAGTGGTGACATCAGGAAGTATTTCTTCACAGAAAGGGTGGTAGATCACTGGAACAGACTTCTGGTGCAGGTGATAAAGGCCACCAGCGTGCTCGACTTTAAGACTAAATGGGACATCCACGTGGGATCCCTACGAGGGTCGAGTTAAGGAACTAGGTCATTAGCATTCAGACTTAATGAGGTGGGTCAATAGAGTGGGCAGACTTGATGGGCTGTAGCCCTTTTCTGCCGTCATCATCTTTCTAAGGCCATTGTTACGACATTACTTTATTTATTCATTTTTCTATACCGTTCTCCGAGGGGAGCGCAGAACGGTTTACATGAATCTTTTCAGGTACTCGAGCATTTTTCCCTGTCTGAACCGGCGACCTCACAAACTATCTAAAGTACCTGTGGCGATGGGGGATTAAGTGGCTTGCCCAGAGTCACAAGGAGCAGTGTGGGTTTGAACCCACAATCTCATGGCGCTAAGGCGGTAGCTTTAACCACTGCACCACTCTAGAAATCAAAATGTAGTGGAAGTGAGTCAAGTATAGAACAATGAAGCCATTGTGACATCACCAAGGAGGTTGGCTCTTAGGCATTGCTGGAATGAGGCATTATGATGTCACAATACCAGCTCTGGTTATCAGAGGCTGAAACTTTTCACACTATTTATTCAATTTTCTATACTGTTCTCCGAGGGGAGGTCAGAATGGTTTACATGAATTTATTCAGGTACTCAAGCATTTTTCCCTGTCTGTCCCAGTGGGCTCACAATCTACCTAATGTACCTGGGGCACTGGGGGGATTAAGTGGCTTGCCCAGGGTCACAATGAGCAGCGTGGATTTGAACCCACAACCCCAGGGTACCTGGTTTTTCCATTATTTGAAATAATGGTCCTGCACTAATATTTCTAAACAGAATGACATAAAAACAAAATTTTGGGTGGTCCAAGTATCAATGCACTAAGGGCTCCTTTTACTAACCTGCGGAAGAGCTTCTTACTGCGGGCTGGCAAGATAAATGCTCCAAGGCTCATTCAGTTTCTATAAGCGTCGGAGCATTTGCCTCGCCGGCTTGCGTTAAGAAGCTCTTCTACAGTTTAGTACATAGTCAGCGTAAATAAATAAGTAAACGTCCACCAAATTAGCCCAGAAGCTTATCTTAATTCCACTAATTAACTGGGGGTAGAAAAAGCCTCAGAAAATAGGGCTAGTATCCATATCTCAAGAAAAATCCTGTTATCCTTATACAGTCATAGGCATAAAAACCTCCCCCGGTATATACCCCCCTTTTACAAAACCGTAATGCAGTTTTTAGAACTGGCTGCAGCGGTAACAACTTCGACGCTCATAGAATTCTTATGCGCATCGGAACCGTTACCGTCATGGCTGGCACTAAAAAACGCACTACGATTTTGTAAAAAAAAAGTGGGGGGGGGGAGATCATTTTTAATTATGTTAGTGATATCCCAAATTTAACAACTAGTGTCCAGTAAATTCATAAGAACAGTGATCTCTGGGTACGTGAAAAGCAGCAGTCCTCATGTATTTATATTGAACAATTCTTTATGGTTTCATATATGATGTAAAAAAAAAAAAAAAAAAATCTCAATAGGACTCAAACAGCTTAAAACATTTTTCTTTCTTTATTCATTTTTTTATACTGTTCTCCCAGTAGAGCTCAGAATGGTTTACAATAATTAATTCAGGTACTCAAGCATTTTTCCCTGTCTGTCCTGGTGCTGGTGGGCTCACAATCTATCTAATGTACCTGGAGCAATGGGGAGATTAGGTGACTTGCCCAGGGTCACAAGGAGCAGTATGGATTTGACCTATAACCTCAGGTAGTAGCTTTAACCACTGCGCCACCCTCTCCTACCTGCCTATCGCCACCTAACAAAAATCCATGTGCAATTCAAATTGGTTTAATAAGCTTAAATGGTGTGGTAATTGACTCCTAGTATAGCCTATATAAAGCATCAATATTGAAAAGAATATATGGAGCTGATTATTTATTTTTTATTTTTTATATCCCATCCTCCCCAGAGAGCTCAGAATGTGTTACAAATTGACATTCATATCTTAAATATTTGAAAATATTAATCTTTGAAAGTAAAAGATCTGAAAAAAAAGATCACTTAGAAATTGGCACTTTGAAGTTTATTATATGCCGTTGTGGATTGATGATGCTCTTTTGAAAAACTGCACACTCTTTGAGAAGAGTTTGCATTCTTTCCGGAAGATGACCCAGTGCCAGTCTGAATGATTGATTATGTTTTGCTGCGAGTGAAAGTACCTGATGCAGTGATTGTAATTTTTCCACTGTGAAACACTGGCCGCGTCAGAGTCTAGCAGCGGCAATGCATCCAGTGTGGAATTACGAACAAACACTGAGGCACCTACTGTACATCATTAAAGTTAACCCCCTCTTTTACAAAGGTACGCTAAGTGTTTTAGCATGGATTAAGTGCGTGCTGAATCAATGCACGCGCTAACCGCTAACGCATCCATAAGATAACATGCGTGCATTAGCGTTTAACGTGTGTTGAGCACATGATAATATTTAGCGTGCTCTAAAAAGCATAGCCATGAACAGGCGTATAGGCGTATCCTCCCAAAGTTGCCCTAAAGTACGGAGGCCAGCTGGGATCCATTTATGGCGAATAGTAACGTCCCTGCCGGGTGAACCAGCCAGCAAGGACACTATCGCCATCTGAGCAAAAAACAAACGCTCCGGAAACATCTGTCGACGAAGCACATGCCAACTTCGCAAAATCACTTGTAAAAACGGATTAGAAGTACGTGTCACCAGGTGTAACCGTGCAAATGGGACCCAAGGTAACATCCAAAGAGATACCATTGGTATGAAACACTGCTCAATATGAATCCATGGGCGATCTTCATAAGTAACCCACATAACAATTTCTTGTAAAAGGGCAGCTTGATAGTAAAGCCGAACGTTAGGAATACCCATCCCCCCATCCAATTTAGATTGATAAAGAATCGTGCGACGGACCTGAGGAGGCTTCCTTCGCCAAATGAATGCAAAAACCTTACACGACAAAAGATGAAAAAAAATTGCCGACAATGCTATGGGTAAAGCCAAAAAAACATAGAGCAATTGGGGTAAAAGCATCATTTTAATAGCCGAAATACGGCCTATCCAACTAAGCTGTAACCCCTCCCAATGCTCAAGTTCCGCAAACAAAGCATGCAAGCGAGCTGGAAAATTATATTTATACAATTGACTATGATCAGCGGTCAAATTCACTCCCAAGTAAGTAATATAGTGGGGGGTCCATGTAAAGGGAAACGCCACCTGTAAAGAAAAGCCAATATTTATATCTGTCCAGTGGGGGTTTAAGATGCAATATCATCCCACATATGACTACATCAAATGTCAATGGAATCGATGATTCCAGTATGGTATTAATCTGTCCCCATATCGATCTCCAAAAATTGAGTACCAAAGGACAATAGAACAACAGATGATCCAGTGTCCCTATTTCAAATGACAGTGCCAGCATCTATTAGATTTAGAACTATCTAATTTCTGTAAATGAACAGGGGTCCAGAAACTTCTATGTAAAAAAACAACAACATGTATGTCTCATAGATGCTGACGCTGTACATATCATCCTCCAAGTCCAAATCCGTGGCCATTGAGAAGCAGAAATCTGCTGCTTATTCTCAACGCTCCAAATGTCTCTCAGACTAGTTTTTGTTTTTTTGTTCAAATACTGCGATATTAATTTATACCACTTGGCGGCCTGATGTCCTAGAAAATCAGTTTGGAAGCATAGGCCCAGCAAGCTATACTGATTTTTTTAATTACACCACTCAGGGAACTCCTTCTGAATGGCCTGCTTCAACTGCAACCACTTATATGCTTGAGACTTGGAGATACCAAATGATTGTTGCAGTCATGAAAAATCAAGCATTTTTCCATTTGATAGAACATCATCTAATGTATGCATGCGTGCCTGCAGCCAATGTTTCCAAAGGATCTTAGACTCGCCAATTTGGATCTTGGAGTTTAACCATAAGGATTGACACGTGGACTGTTGTACTGGTATGGAGGTTAAATTAACAATATTCCAGGTGGTAGAAAGAATGCTATTGTCCTTATAAATTCTAGGTAATTTGATACGCAAAACATGACTCAATCTCAATGGGGACATAAGTTGCCATTCTAGGTACAGCCAATCCGGAAGATGCTCCAAGACTTCAGGAAGCATCCAATATATACAGAATAAATGCTTGATGGTATCTATAAAAATTTGGAATAAATGCTTGATGTTATCTATAAAAATTTGGAAAATTTACCCTACCTACCGCAATTGGTTTTGCAAAGATACTAAAGCTATTCCAGCTGTTTTATCCAGCCAAACAATTTTTTATAGAAGGACCCTTGAAAATAAACCAGCAACATACTCATTTGGTAGCAAACTACAGGCAAAATCATCATTTTGACAGTTTGGACTCTCCCCCACCAAGAAAGATGTAATGGGTTCCAATGCAATAAAGATTTTTCATTTAATGTCATTGTGTCTTCCAAAGTTTTTTGAATCATGATGCCTAAATATTTTATACCATCTTCCTTCCAGAGGAATGGGAATGAATCAAATAGTCCTTTTGCACAATGCACGTTTAACGGAAGAACCTCTGATTTACTCCAATTTATTTTATATTCAGAGAATTTGCCAAATCGATCTATCAATTACTGGAATCATATTTTAAGTTTTATTTAAAAAAACATTTTTTTAGAATTTTACTTTGTAATTTATTTTTTTTTTTATAGTTTTACTTTCCTGTTGATAATGGAGTTCCTTTCCTTTTGTTTAGTACTATGTAAACCGCTATGATGATATATTGAACAGCAGTCTATAAATACTAATAAACATAAACATAATTGATTTTTAAAACTTCACATGTCAAGTTGCCTTAAAATATCCAATTACAATTCAGGGCTCCTTTTACAAAGCTGCGCTAGGGCTTTAACGTGCGGAATAGCGCGTTAATTTGCTATGTGCGCTAACCACTACCACCTCCTTTTGAGCAAGTGGTAGATTTTCGGCTAGCGCACGCTATAGTGCTCGCTAATCCGGTGCGTGCGTTAAAACCGCTAGCGCAGCTTAGTAAAAGGAGCCCTCAATGATCTATGGGAATGAGCCCTTTTAAGTTCTATATTGTAAAAGACATTTAGGGCTCCTTTTACAAAGGTGTGTTACGGCCTTAAAGCATGGAATAGCGCACGCTATAAAGCCCCGCGCGCTAGCCACTACCGCCTCCTCATGAGCAGGCGGTAGTTTTTCAGCTAGCACGTGCTCTAGCATGCACTAATCTGGTGTGTGTGCTAAAAATACTAGCACACCTTCGTAAAAGGAGCCCTTAGAATTACCTCACCCTATAAAGGCCTTCAACATAATATCACTTACATTAAAAAATGGATCCATATTTGAAAGTCTTTATTTCCAGCACATACATGGATGCATTTTGGTCAGGGTAATTCTAAAAGAGGTTGCCTAGATTTAGGTGCAATGAAAGCACTTATATGAAGCCTATTCTATAAGTAGGTGTCTACTTCAAGAAAGGGAACTATGTTGCTATGAGGAAAATGGTGGGGAAGAAGCTCAGAAATATCTTTAGGATGGAGACTGTGGAAAGCGCCTGGACCCTATTCAGGGACACCCTGCAGGAAGCACAAAAAATGTACGTCCCCAATTTCAGGAAAGGCTGCAAGAACAAGCGGTCAAAGGACCCGATTTGGATCTCAGCAGAAGTAAAGAGGACAATAAATGACAAAAAAGTGTCCTTCCGGAGATGGAAAAAGGACCCAACGGAGGAAAATCACCAGGCGCACAGGAAATGCCAAAAAGAATGCCACCGAGAGGTTAGAAAAGCAAAAGGGAAATACGAAGAGGGGCTGGCCAGGGAGGCGAAAAACTTCAAGGCATTCTTCAGTTACATAAAGGGGAAACGACCAGCGAGAGAGGAGGTGGGGCCGTTGGACGATGGGGATAGGAAGGGAGTGATTAAGGAGGATAAAGAGGTAGCTGAGAGGTTGAACACGTTCTTCTCGTCGGTTTTCACGAGAGAAGACACATCTAATATACCGGACTCAGAGGAGCTCATGAGTGGGGAACAGGCTGAAAAATTGGAGCATATAGAGGTAAGTAAGGAGGATGTCCTCAAACAGATAGACAGGTTAAAATGCGGCAAATCACCGGGTCCGGACGGGATCCACCCAAGGGTTCTGAAGGAACTAAGACAGGAAATAGTGGGCACAATCCAGCATGTTTGTAACCTATCCTTGAAAACTGGAGAGGTACCAAAGGACTGGAAATTGGCGAATGTCACACCTATCTTCAAGAAGGGATCGAGGGGTGACCCCGGGAACTACAGGCCGGTGAAACTGACTTCAATTATAGGGAAGATGGTGGAAGCTATGATCAAGGACGGCATTTGCGAGCACACTGAAAGAAATGGTCTACTGAGAACAAGCCAGCACGGATTCTGTAAGGGAAGGTCGTGCTTAACGAACCTTCTGTACTTCTTTGAGGGAATAAGCAGTCGGGTGGACAATGGGGAACCCATCGACATCATTTACCTCGATTTTCAAAAGGCTTTCGACAAGGTGCCACATGAAAGGCTGCTTAGGAAGCTGTGGAACTACGGGGTGGGAGGAGATGTGCACAGATGGATCAAGCACTGGTTGTCGGGTAGACTGCAGAGGGTTGGAGTAAAGGGCCAATATTCTGACTGGTGGGGAGTCACAAGCGGTGTGCCAAAGGGATCGGTGCTGGGGCCGTTACTCTTCAACATATTTATCAATGACCTGGAAAAAGAGGCAAAGTGCGAGGTCATAAAATTTGCAGATGATACCAAACTGTGCGGCAGAGTTAAGTCCAGGGAGGAGTGTGAGGACCTGCAAAGGGACCTGGAGAAGCTGGAGGACTGGGCAGACAAATGGCAAATGCGCTTCAATGTGGAAAAATGCAAGGTCATGCATATAGGGAAAAAGAATCCGTTGTTCAACTACAAAATGGGGGGGGCATTGTTGGGAGACAGCAGACTTGAGAGAGACTTGGGTGTGCTGGTGGATGCATCACTGAAGCCATCTGCACAGTGCGCAGCAGCCTCGAAAAAAGCCAACAGGATGCTGGGCATCATAAAGAGGGGCATCACAACCAGGACGCGGGAAGTCATCCTGCCATTGTATCGAGCGATGGTGCGTCCGCATCTGGAATACTGCGTTCAGTATTGGTCGCCATACCTCAAGAAGGACATGGCGGTGCTTGAGAGAGTCCAAAGGAGAGCGACGAAACTGGTAAGAGGGCTGGAACACTGCCCATACGCCGAGAGGTTGGATAGGCTGGGGCTCTTCTCCCTGGAAAAAAGGAGGCTCAGGGGAGATATGATAGAGACCTTCAAGATCATGAGGGGCATAGAGAGGGTGGATAGGGACAGATTCTTCAGACTGAAGGGGACAACAGGTATGAGGGGGCACTCGGAGAAACTGAAGGGAGATAGGTTCAAAACAAATGCAAGGAAGTTTTTTTTCACCCAGAGGGTCGTGGACACTTGGAATGCGCTGCCGGAGGAAGTGGTCGGGCAGAGGACGGTACAGGGATTCAAACAGGGATTGGACGGATTCCTGAGGGACAAAGGGATCGTGGGATACTGAGAAAAGTATCCAGGAAATAAGTATAGAAACCCGACCAGGTCGTGCATGTGCAAAACCGGAGGGTTAGGACTTCGATGGGAAGATAGGACTTCAATGGGAAACCAGGGTGGCAAGGGGGCCCCTTCTGGTGATTCAGACAGGTGACCTGTTTGGGCCGCCGCGGGAGCGGACTGCTGGGCATGATGGACCTATGGTCTGACCCGGCGGAGGCACTGCTTATGTTCTTATGTACTTTTCTTTGTAGAAATACTAGCCCATATTTCCATATGAAAACGTGCCTATATTTAAGGCGTGCACACTTACACCAGACACAGAGCTGGTGTAAATGCTCACACCTTGATTGCAAAAGAACACGCATAGACGATAAGATATTACAATCTATGGGCCAGATTTTACAGATTAGGGGTGGACAATCATGGCCCTCAAGGGCCACAACCCAGTCGGGTTGTCAAGATTTCTACAATGAATATGCAATAGATTGATTTGCATACAATGGAAGCAGTCCATGCACATTAATCTTGTGCATATTCATTGTGGAAAGCTTGAAAGCCCGACCGGGTTGCGATCCTCAAGGATTGCCCACCCCTGCTATACATGTAAATGTTGCCGACATTGAGGATGCCTAGTGCCACCTAACAAAAATCTGTGCGCAATTCAAATTGGTTTAATTAGCTTAAATGGTGTGGTAATTGACCACTAGTATAGCTCATATAAAGCATCAATACTGAAAACAATATATGGAACTGACTGTTTATTTATATATTTGGTTTTATGTCCCATCCTCCCCAGAGAGCTCAGAATGGGTTACAAATTGACATTCACAGTTGTAAATTAATTACATTACATAGGGATACTTGAAGGGTATTAACGTAGAACAAAATCTTTTCCAGAGAAAGGAAAATGGTAAAACCAGAGGACATAATTTGAGCTTGAGGGGTGGTAGATTCAAGAGCAATGTTAGGAAATTCTACTTTACGGAGAGGGTGGTGGATGCTTGGAATGCGCTCCCGAGAGAGGTGGAGGAGAGGAAAACGCTAACTGAGTTCAAAGAAGCGTGGGATGAACACAGAGGATCTAGAATCAGAAAATAATAGTAAATATTGAACTAAGGCCAGTACTGGGCAGACTTGCACAGTCTGTGTCTGTATATGGCCGTATGGGGAGGATGGGCTGGAGAGGGCTTCAATGGCTGGGAGGGTGTAGATGGGCTGGAGTAGGTTTTGACAGAGATTTCGGCAGTTGGAACCCAAGCACAGTACCAGGTAGAGCTTTGGATTCTTGCCCAGAAATAGCTAAGAAGAAAAAATTTAAAAAATTTAAATTGAATCAGGTTGGGCAGACTGGATGGACCATTTGGGTCTTTATCTGCCATCATCTACTATGTTACTATGTACGTTAGCACTCATAGGGTTATAAAGACATTAGATAGGAATAAGGTATGTACAATATTATATTACTAGTGTTTAAGCCCGTTACATTAACGGGTACTAGAGTAGATGTCTGTCTGGGTTTTTTTCTTTGTCTCTCTCTCCTTGGACGCTGTCTGTCTGTCTGTCATTCTTTCTATCTGTGTCTCTCCCTGGCCCCCTGTCTGTCTGTCTGTCTTTCTTTCTGTCTCTGTCTCTCCATGGCCCCCTTCTTATGTCCATAGTGTCCCATCCTATGTCCTTAGTGCCCTCAGTGCCTTCTTCCTATGTCCTTAGTGCTCCTTCCTATGAATGACCTTAGTGCCCCTTCCTATGTCCTTAGTGCCCTCAGTGCCTCCTGTGTCCTTAGTGCCCTTTCCTATGTTCTTAGTGCCCTTTCCTATGTTTTTTAGTACCCCCAGTGCCTCCTTCCCATGTCCTTAGTACCCCTTCCTACGTCCTTAGTGCCCCCAGTGCCCCTGTCCTGTGTCCTTAGTGCCCTCAGTTCCTCCTATGTCCTTAGTGCCCCCAGTGTCTCCTTCCTATGTCCCTCTCCCTGCCTTCCAAATTTTGTCCTACCCCCTACCCCCCGAAGCCAGCCTGCCTGCCTCTCTCCCTCCCATCCCCCTGTTCAGTAGAACCCTTGAGCAGCATCTTTCCATTTCTACCCCATCCCCCCGTAGAGTAGAACCCGGCATTTTTCTATCCCTCCCTCCCATCCCCTGTGCAGTAGAACCGTTGAGCAGATTGTTTCCATCTTCCTCCACCACTAACGCCGCCGTGCAGCAGAACCCACTGGCCCTCCCATCTGACCCTCCCACCGCGAGACGACCTACAAACCTCCTGGCTCCAGCAGCATCCGCTGCACTCTAAACATGCTGCTTTGCGGCCTTCTACTGCCCTGATTTCCTCTGCCGCATCCCTGATGACATCATCAGAGACAGAGGTGCGGCAGAGGAAATCAGGGCAGTAGAAGGCCACGAAGAAGTGTGTTTAGAGTACTGCAGATGCTGCTGGAGTTGGGAGGTTTGTGGTCATCTTGCGGTGGGAGGATCAGATGGGAGGGTCAGCGGGGATTCGGTTGCGCCGAGGAGAGATGCGCCGGGGGGTGACGATGACGAACTGCCTTACAGTGAGTAAGGGGGGAGTCGAAGCATGCATGCGCACTCCTACCAGCCAGGGATCTACGGATCACGGATCATGGATCACACAGGTAGGAGTGCGCATGCACGCTTAGCGTTTTATTATTATAGATATAGAGTTACAGTTAACACTCCTATGGTTACATTAACAGCATAAGGGTTAAGGTTCAGCAGAACACGGTGGCGTGATTTTATGGTCAGGGTGTGCAGTGAGAAGAATCTATCTGACAGTAAGAGGGGGGGGGGGAGTTCTTCTTTGCATTCTCAAGGCTCGGAATATGCAAAGTTCCCAGCCCTGATAATGCAAATAAAATGATTTTGCACTATTTAGCTACAGGATTTAATAGTACAATATCAGCCACTAACCCACTGGTTAATATATCAGGCCCTGTAGTATATGTTTTAATACACCTCTTGCCCAATATTATTCATTTTGTCATTTCATACCATCAATATAACAAGAAATATGGGATCCAGAAATATCATGTGAGTCTCTAATAATCCGGTTCAGTGGATCCAAAATGAAAAGATGCTTTTCTTATAACCTCAATGGCTGCCTTACAACAGAGCAAACATCACAAAATCGCAGGGGTGATACATGAATTTGAGACTGAAGAGCAGGCTGTGGAAAACTGTTATTTGGGAAGATAAGTCAAATAAAAATAATGTGATTCAAACTTTGACCTCATATTGAGTCAGCCAAGAGTGGAGAAAGTTAACTACAATTCACTAAGGCCCTCTGTGACAAGAAATCTGTCTTGGCATTTGAGAGCTGACAGCATGCTTCTCCCCCTGTGGACCCATTAAGGCAGTCTATAGAGAGGAATGTATTTTAGCTATACTGTAGAACCAGTACACCATATTTATGGATCTCACAGATGACTAGCTGTTGCATCTTTTTTACAGCAATGTTGGATTGGAGCTGTTCCTGTGCAGCTTAATGAAATTTGAGGAAATACCTGCTTCCTGAGGCAGAATACAAAAACAATCACAACGGCGGCGGAATCCATCTGGCAAATATGACTTTTGATAGTAGAGCACTGTTGGGAAGCTTTGCACTTAAGGCCTAATGATAATGTAAACCCGATTATAAGCAACCAGAATTTATTTATTTTTTTAAACTCTTTATTAATTTTCCATTCAAAAACAGTGCATTAATACAATTGACTTCAAGACAGCACTTACAATCGATCAAAGAAATACTACAAAACATTTCCTCAACCCTGCGCGCTAGATCTTAACACCAGCATTGAGCTGGCGTTATTCTAGAAGCGTGTCGTACGGTTTAGCGCACGGTAATTTTGTGCCTGCGCCAAAAACGCTAGCGCACCTTAGTGAAAGGAGCCCTAAGTTGAAGACCTTCCTATTTATAGACGCCTTTGATACATAACTGCCCTCGTTAGGGAACAATCTCATCGTTGTTTCTCAGGTCTACCCTTTCCTTATTGTTCTTCCCTTATTTGTTCTTTCCTTTACTGAGTATAGTTCTCCCCTTTTTCCTCTTGTTTTACTTCTGTTTGATTGGTGTATGTATTTTTGTTTTTACTGACAAATCCCCTGTAATGATATGTTCTTGGGGGGGAATGGTTAAATATATGTTTACTAGTGTTTAAGCCCGTTACATTAACAGGTGCTAGTAAAGCCTCCTTCCCTCACATGTCCCCTATTTTCAGCCCCAGCTCCAAACCCATTTTAACCCCCCCCCCCCAGCCCTCAGCCCCCTTCTCCCATCTTTTCCCTTTCAGCTTCCAGCCCCAGCCCCCTTTTCTCACCAGCAGCATTTCCCTTCCCCCCCTACCCTGTGCAGCAGCAGCAGCAGCTGCATTCCCTCCCCCTCCATTTCCCTGTGCAGCAGCAGCATTTCCCTCCTCCCACCCCACTTCCCTGTGCAGTAGCATTCCCTCCCCCCAGTCTCCTCATATGTGACAGAATTGGAAATTTCACATCTATTTACTTGCACTTCTCTTACATTCAAAAGTAAATCGTCATTTTCAACAAACATCACTGCTGTCTTTTGCAAATTCAAGTTCAACTGATTATCCCTCATCCAATTTTGTATTTCTATACAAATGGTCAATTTGTTTTTAACACAATCTACCTCCTTCCTTACTGGAAAGAAAAAGGGTATATTGTCTGTGTAAATACGATAATGAACTTCCAGCTCATCAAGAACCTGCCCTATCAATGCAATACGCTGTAGATATTAAATAGCAATGACGATAAAGCAGAGATCCCTGTGAGATTCCCTTTTTCATTGTCACCATTTCCTTGCCACATTTCACTACAATTTCTGATTCATCAGGAAGGAGCAAAACCAGTTCAAAACTGTTCCACCCACCCCACCCAATGTTTAACTTCAAAGAAAAGCACTGCGCCATGCTGTTGCTGGCCTCGGCGTCTTCTGTCCACTGCGGCCAGCCCTAGCGGAAACAGGAAGTTGTCAGAGAGCGGGCCACAGTGGAGAGAAGACGGCGAGGCCAGCAGTAGCACGGTGCAGCACTTTTCTATGAAGTTAAACGCAGCGGGTGGATGAGCAGGCAAGGGGGAGAAGTAGATGCTAG
Source organism: Geotrypetes seraphini (assembly GCF_902459505.1). NCBI lineage: Eukaryota > Metazoa > Chordata > Amphibia > Gymnophiona > Dermophiidae > Geotrypetes > Geotrypetes seraphini. The sequence goes on along the minus strand of NC_047095.1, from coordinate 9,569,591 downwards.
CAGGGGCGCCTGTGCCCCACCCATCCCTGTTCCTATGCCTATGGAGGTTTCACTGGTAGTGAGTGAGGGCGGGAGGGGGGAGTGGCCGGCGTGTTTCCTGCCTCCATGTTCGAAAATGGAATTCAGCACGGAGGGACACAGCACACTGTCAGGAAACACGCCGTTTTAAGTGCGCATGCGCGCTTAGGATTTTATTATAGAGGACTGAGAATGGCCAATGGCCCAGACACGGAAACGCAATCAGCAAAAGCACAGCAGAACAATCCATGAGGAACAAGTGCTGGATTTGCTATTTGGGGAGGTTTGTCTTTGTTAGCTTTTCCATTGTTACTTTTGTTCTGTTTTTAATCATTTGATTTTGTGCCATTGTTGCTGATAATGATTTTTATTGTACACCGCTTTGAAGTTTAGATTAAGCAGTATAACAAATTTTTAATAAACCTTGAAACCTTGAATATGCTTTGCTATGAAGTTTAGCAATATGTCCTTAAATGAGGTCCGATCACAACAAAAACATACAAAAATACATTTGTTGAACACATTATAGGAATTTTTGAAAAAAGTAGAAATTAATGAAGAAGAATGAAAAATATCATGAACATTAGAATTTATAGATTGATGAGCACGGTGTGGGCTATGAATGACAGCAACTTATTCAAATAGAGCTCCTTTTATAAAGCTGTGTTAGGCTTTTTTATTGCCGGCCACAGTGGCATTAGCTCCGATGCTCATAGGAATTCTACGAGCGTCGAAGCCAATACTACTGCGGCAGGTGATAAAAAAAACCCCAGGACTCCTTTTATTAAGGCGCGCTACGGGGGTTAGCGCATCGGACAATTCATCACGCGCTAACCCTCGCTGCAGCCTAAAATCCTAACACCTCGTCAATGGAGGTGTTAGGTACTAGCGCAGCAGGTGGTTTAACACGTGGTATTCCGTGCGTTAAACCGCTACCGCGCCTTTGTAAAAGGACCCCCTAATGCGGCTTTGTAAAAAGGCAGGGGTGGCGGATAGTGAGCTAGTTGAAATCTAGAATTGTTTGTCTCTTATAAATATAGGTTTATATTTATTCAGCTGAATTTTTTTATCTGCATATTTTTTAGGATTATTAAATTTTTTCCTGTTATACTATGTATCTCATCAATTGATTCTGATCAAGAATTCAGCTCTGGCTCCTCTTACACCTTTTCTCTATAAATTATTCAGGCAATATATCAAGGTGAGCTAATAAGCTTTTTTAATCAGGCTGGTGGTGCCCAATACAAGTGAGACAATTGCTGTGTTTTTTTCTGCCATATTTTCTTTGTTTCTGATTCCCAATGGAGAAAATGTGAAGTGGCTGCATGTGTTGAAAGGTTTTCAGCCTATCTTGGGATGTGTTAAAACTAGCACAGTCCCAGGAAAATTAGAAAAGAAGGGGCAGAATCTAATCAAGGTTTCCAGCGGTCTGGGGACAGTGTTCATAATCAAGATGCCCATTTCCAGAGTTACTGATCTTGATAATAGCAGGGGGGTGGGGCATTGATTGTTTCTACCAGAATTGCAACACCTTCTTGAGTTGTTCTGGGACTCACTGCTAGGTAGTGAAAGTAAGGTTGATACGACTGGTAAAGGATCAAAGTCCACTATTACTGCATCTTGATTTTCTCTGTTCCTCAACCATGACAATCAAAGTGAGGCCATTATTGTATGTGAAACATATGCCTGGTAACTGACATGATGAGGATGATCTGAATAATTCTTATCCTAAATCTGTGTAGAGGCTGATATGATACATTCCCCCTGAACATTTCTAGCTTTCTAGTCTAAGGGGATTGGGTATTAATTGGAGGCCTGCTAGTTCATAGTAGAAACAAAGCCCCTACCAATGCCTGTTTCCTTTTCTGATGTAATAGGTTGTTTTTTGAATGGCATCCATCACTATGGTTCAGGGAAAGTACTTTATTGCTGTACTGGCAGGCCTATCCTGTCTGTTTTTTAGCTTTCATTACGACATTTTATAAAGCATCGCCCACTCTGTATGTAAACTGTGATAAATAGTTTTAAGTCCTTTGGGGATCCATTCTTATTGGCTTAACCTTATCACTTTGTTATCAAGTGCTGCAACTGAGGGTGCTCTGTAGCTCAGGAGGAAGGGGAAGACATCTTGGCTGGTAAGTTGAATACTGTCAGCAATACTTGGGGATGATATGTGATTGTAACCAAGAATCCTTTGTGTTTGGTCGCCAATACGGTTGGCATGGTTGAGTCTTGTCAACCAGAGATCAAGCATGGGTGACTGGGACCCATGCAAAATAGCAGGCGCAGCTCTGGTCACCTTGTTGGACAGATTGAATGGACCAGATAGGTCTTTAACTGCCATCATTTACAGTGATACTGTCAGGTCTTCATTTTCCTCTCCCCTTTCCTCACAGTATAAGCAAAGTGCTGGTTCAAACTGAGACCTGTCACCTACCAGTAAACTTTCAGAGTGTAATCCACCACTTACCATTTTACTTGCTTCAGGTACACAAACTAGTTTTGGCACTTGCACTTTGTCTAATGCTCTGAACAAATAGGTCTATGCAATGAGAAATTGTTCATATTGTTTGGGATAGTTTGGGATAGGCTATGCTGCTCCAATAAAGGAGTGGCCCATTTCAAGCCATCTGTTGTCCACTCGGATGGACTCAAAAGGATAATTACAATGTTGTAACATGAACAATAGACAATATTAATTCAGAAATCTGTACAATTCCTTCTGGGATAAGCAATGAATGACTTGCCAATGGTAAACGTTATCTAAAACCCATAATTTCACCCTCTTCTTATCTCCTAAAGACCTCCACTTCCCTTTGGTAACTCTTTACCCAATATATATTACCTTAAAAATTCTATGTCATCGCTTATTCTATTCCTTCAAATTTTGAATGTAATTTTGTTTTAGTTTGGATGTAATCCGCCTTGAACCGCAAGGTAATGGCGGAATAGAAATCACTAATGTAATGTAATGTAATTTCTGCTAGTCTTTGTGGAGCACTATGCAGGAAATATACTTATAAATGTTGTAATTAACTATGTATGAACATGATTGCTGAATCCACTTCTTTTATCCCCCCCTCCAAAAAAAAAAAAAAAATCACTGACAGCAGTCATAGCTGTGGCCAGAAGTTGTTGCATCTTAATCCCTGCCCCTCCTACTGTGGGAGGTTAAGGGGTAGCAGGAGAAGAGAAGCAAAGGAAAGGCCACCTGATCTAACTCTTGCCCAACTAATCTCTCTTCTTCCTCTGCCTCCAACCCCCACCCCCACTCCAAGAAAAAGTACTGCATTTTCCCTCTAGGACACAGCTTTGTTCTGACTGTACCATCTATTGTATTGCAACCTCCTCCCTTCCTATCCCTTAATGGTAGGTGGAAAGGGACAAATTAGGAGGCATAGTAGCTCTTCACTGCTCTATCTACTGCATGCTCACCTCATCCCATCATATTCCTTAGGAAGGGAAGGGATGGAGCAAAAAGCTCATTCTCTGAACTACTTCGGGACAGTAAGGGAATTTTTTAAGTACCTTCTTACTTCTCATTTATAATCTTAATGTATATTTTCTTCAAACCGCTTAGAACCTAAAGGATATAGCGGTATATAAGAAATAAATTACATTACATTACATTACATTACTTTCTAACAGAGATGGGGCAAAACTCATGAGTCTATGAATTACCACTCCCCTGTCTGCCACCGCCTACTAATTCAAATATCATGATTTCCTGCCGTGGATCATTATTCTGAACCGCATTCTCTATTCAGGCTAAAATTATTTTTTATTGATCTAGGTCTCCTTTTACTAAGATGCGCCAGCGTTTTTAGCACGCGCAGCATTGCCGCACGTGCTAAGCCCGTGTGACGCGCCAAGCTCAATGCTGGAGTTAGCGTCTAGCGCGCTCAACAATGCAGCGCACGCTAAGCGCGCACTAAAACCGCTAGCGCAGCTTAGTAAAAGGAGCCCCTAGTCATTTTTGTTTGTTTTATTTTTCTCTAGTAATCTGACCCCTTCTCGACCCCAGTTCATTGAATGAACAGCTTCATCCAAGGCCTCCTTGTGATTGGAGAGGAAAAGAAAGAGAACAGCTGTATCCTTGGACTGTAGATAGTTTAGAGTGTTTTTAATATCCCTGTGTCTATATTCTTGTGCTTATGCCTATATTCATGAGCTTATATAGAAAATCTCAGTAAATCAATCAGAATTACATATTGCATTTTCTTCAAGTCCAGCACAAACCCTAGATCAATGCAGCATAAACAGTTCTATGATGCACAGGAACACTGCCAAAAAGCATAAGATATATTTTCATGGCACCGAAAATTCTCTGTTGGAGGTAAATATAATATAAATCTATATTTACATTCTGAATTTCCTTTTGAACTTTTGAAAAATTCTATGCATGAATAAGTTGCTTGCAAATAATAAGCATCCCAATGCACACAGCAGTTGAGGGATAGTCTTGAAAGAAGCGTGTAGCTGATCCGACTGCTAATGATGGCTTTTCGATACGCTGTATTATATTGTCTTTCACAGTACATCTCCATTACATGATGCCATTGAGTGATAAGAAAACCTTTACATCATGATAATCAAATTAACTGTGCAAACATACTCAACATTCCATCAATACTTTTTTTTTTTTTTAAACCCACTTTATGCTGCCAACAGATAGGAGACACTGAAGTTATATTGACAGAATTTGAGAACTGAAGGAGCAGAAAATTACAATTGCATGTTGCCTACAGCCAACTGGGAGCAGATGAGCAAGCATGTGTGTGTGTGTGAATGCACTTTAGAGAGGAAGAAATGGGAACGAAACAAAGGGGAAAGAATAAAGCATCGGGAAGAAGGCCTGGTATGGAGAAAGAGAAGCAGCATGCTGCTAAGATCATCAGGCACACCTGAGAAAAGAGGCAAAACAGAACAAGATAAGAAAGACAAGAAGGCTGAAGTGAAAATCCTTCCTAATTTGAAATAGCTGCCTCTTTTTTGTTTTCAAAACTACATATCTAGCAGTCCTCCTTCATCTACATTTAGAATGCAATTGGGAGACACAAGATGATTTTCGGGCACTAAGGATGCAAAAAAAAAAAAAAAATGCAGGTGATAGAAAAGAAGGATTAACCCTTTGGTGTAGGGTTACCATATGGCTCAATAAAACTAACACTAATGGATTTGAAGTGCACGGCTGCGGTAGTGGGTAGACCCCTGACGAAACTTCAGTGAAACATGTCGGGTCTTACCGTTCAGTCTGCATGAAAAACAAGATTTCACCATTACTAAGTTAAGTAATAATACACTAAGAAATGCATGTTATTTAAAACTTTGAAGAGACCGGTGAGGATTTCACCATTTGTAACTCCCCGTATATACACTTTGGTGGGACGGAGGAGTGGTGGTTCTGAGGTCTTATGAAAAAACAAAAAAGAAGTGCTTTCCAAACATTATGAACACTCAGTTAAACTAGATGTTGGATTTGAAAGGCAAACAGCCAAATACCTTAGAAACAATTCTAACTCAATAAAAAGGAGGACAGACTGAGACGTCCAGGTTTTACTTCCATTGACAGCAATGGAAGTAAATCCTGGATGTCTCAATCCATCCTTTTAATGGAGCCATATGGTAACCCTACTTTGGTGGGCCTTAAGCAAACAAGTGTGTTGGGCCTCCCATCATAACAGAAATACAATCTTGTGCTTCCACAAACAGGGCCTTGAGTGGCTCTGATTACATGGGAATATTAGCTGAGGAAGAAGCAATGGGTAAGAAGTGCTGCTGGCCGAATCCTCCTCCTGACTGAGGGTTAATATACAGGAAGTGTGGAGAATTGACAGGCCTTTATAGATACCGGTGGTTCTCCTCCTTTTCCTGTCTCACACTCTTCTTTCTGACAGTATCTGAGCTACCAAGAAAAAAAGCTCCCTTGGGACCCACTTATTCAGCACATCCTGTCCTGGGAATAAGATAAATAGAGGAAAAGATAACAGTGATCCAATACTGTCTCTCTGTAAAACTGCAGTTCTCTCAGAGCTAATTTTATAAGGCTTTTTTTAAGGCAAGCAAATGAACTTTTATAAAATTATTCCAGGCTTTATACATGTGAAAGCTCATATAGTGACAAAAAGGCACAAACTTTTATATGGCCTGTGTAGGCATGTTCTGGGGGTGGGATTTGAGTGGAACATGGGTAGAATCATGATATTTATGTGATTTTATTCAATATGTATAAATCTCAAAGAAATTCCAGTTAAGCACGTGCTTAACTGGAGTTTCTTTGAGATTTATAGATTTATTTTTACTCCAGTTCCTCCATTTTTTTTTGTCCAATATGCACATGCTTAACACACTAACAAATTATGCCCGCTCCCGAGCATGTATGTATTTTCATGGCAAAACAAAAGAGAACCAACAAGACATGCAGTGAAAGTGCACAACAAGAAAACAAAATAAAACTGCAGGAAAATGTACAGGGTACAGGAATTTATTGAAGTAGCAAAAAAATTAAAATTAAAACATTCAACCAAATACTTAAGCAACATAAAATACATCCAAAGAACTGGTCCTAATATTCATGTGGAACGGACCCGACATGGTCCGTGTTTCGAAGAAACACTTCTTCCTCAGGAGTCCCAAATGTTGATAATCAGAGTATCAGAAAACCAGATTGGTTGAAAAAAACCCCAAATCAACACTAAACCCCTCTTTTACTAAGGGGAGCTAACCGATTCGTGCGCTAATCGAATTAGCACGTGCTAAATGCCAACACGTCCGTAGACGTTAGCATTTAGCGTGCGCTAATCAGTTAGCGCGCCTTAGTAAAAGCGGGCCTAAGCGTGAAAATCTCCTGTGTAAGGCGCTGCACTCTGAAAGATATTTTATAAAGCCACATAAGAACTTTTATGGGGAAGGGGTAAAACATGGACCTGACGGACCCTGCAGATCTAAAACCGCACGTCCTTAAAAATCTGAGGTCCGTGCCACTTGTAGTTAGTCTCTGGCTCTGACAGACCTCGATGGCAATTTAGCGCTGACAGATCCGTCTCAGCATAGGGAGGGAAAAGTATTAGGATCCGTTAGCGCTAAAATGTCACCGAGGTCTGTCAGAGCCAGAGACTAAAAGTGGCACGGCTACTTTGCTGGCAATAATTGAATGTTTATAGAGCCCGGACGGTTGGGCCGGGTCCCCACCACTGGTATCTTTTGCAGGAGAGATTTTCTGCAAAACTTCATTAAGGGGAATAGTTTTAGTCTCTGGCTCTGAAAGACCTCGGTGACATTTTAGCGCTGACGGATCCTAATACTTTTCCCTCCCTATGCTGAGACGGATCCGTCAGCGCTAAATTGCCATCGAGGTCTGTCAGAGCCAGAAACTAACTACAAGTGGCATGGACCTCAGATTTTTAAGGACGTGCGGTTTTAGATCCGCGTGGTCCGTCAGGTCCGTGTTTTACCCCTTCCCGCTTTTATGTCTTCATAAAAAAAGGCTAGAAATAGGTGTTCATGTGACCTTTAGGTTTTCTTGTTTGATGTGATAGTAGTTCTTGTTTAATTTTCAAGGGTTGGTGGGGAGAGGGGGTTTCTATATTCAAAATGAATGAAGATCTCTTAAAAAGAAAAGGTGCGGTGGCCTTGTTAGTCTACTCTTCAAGGTAATATGTAGAAATAAAACAAAATGAAAAAAAAAACACCTTTTTTATTGGATCACTTTACCCCCTTCTTTTACTAAGGTGCGCTAAACGCTAATGCGTCCATAGACTAACATGCATATGTTAGTATTTAGTGCGCATTAAATCGATTAGCGCACCTTAGTAAAAGAGGGCCTTAATGTAGTATATCATTAGCTTTTGAAGGTAAACCCTTCTTCCTTGGATCAGATATAAGCACATAAGAAATTCAAACTGTTTTGTCACTTCTTTGCCTCCAAATACCACTGAAATGCTTTCATGTTTCCCTTATATATACGGATGTTGCCAACATTTGCTTATTTCTGATCCGAGGAAGAAGGGGGTTCACTTTGAAAGCTAATCATAGACTACATTAACCTCCCTCCACCTTTTACAAATCCGCTAAAGCATTTTTTTGCGCCAACTGGCATGCCGAATGCTCTGCGCTGCTCCCGATGCTCATATGTTTCTGTTTTATTTCTATATATTACCTTAAAAAGAAGAGAAATGTGTGTGCCTAAGTCAAAATCTGGCACCTAACTTGAAAACATGCCCATGATCCAACCCTGACCACCCCCTTTTATGTAGGTGCTTTGGACTAGGTACCTACTATTTACAGAATTATGTTTTTCGTGTTTGGCATCTAATTTTCAATTAAGTCCAATTAATGATGTGTTAAGTGCCAATTTTCAGTGCCAGTTACGCCTATTCACCAATTATGTTCGGCACCTACACCAGCTACGTGTGCCAATGTAGGTGCCTAACTTTAGCCACACTTTATAGAATTGGGGGGGGGGGGGCATTTTTGCAAAGAACATGGAAAGATTTTTCCAAAAATTAAATGGAGCAATTTTTGGGCTACCATTGAATAAAGTACAGGATGAATATATTCACTTGCTGAAATGGATTGTATTTGTTTGTGTTTCTATACTGTTCTCCCAAGGGACCTCTGAATGGTTTACTTGAATTTCTTCAGGTACTCAAACATTTTTCCCTGTCTGTCCTGGTGGACTCACAATCTATCCACTATACCTGAGGCAAAGTGTGGGGGGAAGGGGAGTGGATAACATGTGCAGGGTCACAAGAAGCAGAGTGGGTTTGAGAACCTCAGATTGCTAATGCTGTGGCTTTAACCACTGTGCTACACTCTCCCCTTATATATATACTGTATGTATGTGTGTATATATATATATATATATATATATATATATATACACATACACACACACACATATATGTGTGTGTGTGTATATATGTATATGTATGTATATGTGTACATGTGTATGTATATATACATGTGTATATGTATACACTATATATATAGTATATATATATGTGTGTGTATATATGTATATGTGTATTGAGGAGTAGTGGCTCGTGGCCAGTAGGGGGTGATGTTTATGGGACGGTAATGGAATGGATTTCAGACCATGATGGTGCAGTATTTTTGTGAAGTTTTTCTACAAAAGTGCCTGTTTTTCATATGATTCTGGGTAATTCTAGTTAGATACAAGCATATGTGTTAGTTAAGGCCACACCCAATAGAAGCGTACGACAAACTGGTGAATATAAATGAAGCTAAAGCCAGAAAAACACACTACAGATTAATATAAGGAAAGCATATAATATCTGTTTATGTACTTTGCTATTAGGCTAGATCATGGAGGAAATCATAAAGGATACATGGACTTCATTTTGGTTCTTCGTTTTGCTATATCTGCTATGTTTTTGGAATACATTTTGGTTCTCTGTCTTTGCTATATCTTCTCAGTCTTTGGAATCCATTTTGTGGTCAGTTTATCCAAGTCTTTGTTCTAAGCAACGTGGTGTTAATTAATACCAGATGTGCTTAGACTGCTAGAAAGATAACGTGTCCCAAACTAAGATATAACAGGAATTAAATATAATTATGAATGAAATTATGAATGAAGGCTTGGCCAAGCAAGTATGAATCAAGCAAGTATGACTGAAGTATGTGAATTGTATGACTGTGTATTGAACTAAAGAATGGGTTTTGGAAAAAAACATATGATATATCTTTGCAACCTAAAGAAATCCTAAAGCAACATCTGGAAGTAATTAAGTCAGAGACTCCTGCTCTAACATAGGAAGGCTTTTGTGTGAAGCTGTCAGCTCAGGGGGAGACCAGCCCCTCCTCCTTCAAGCTGACAACTTTTCAGCACTGTGTGTGGATGAAACTTAGCTGACAAACAAGCTGACCAATTTTCAGCACCCTGTTAATAATTGTAAATTCTCTGAAATAAGTTTTAAGAATGATAAAGGAATATTGGAAATGTTATGAATATAAGAAATCAAAAGTAATTTTCTGAAACTTTGTCAAACTTTTAAACGTAGAGGAATTTCTTTGTCTAACTTTTAAGACCACCCATGTTATTTTATTGGTTGTCAACCTGATGATGTCACAATAAGCCAAAAGTATATAATAGAGTGACTTGAGATATTGAGGTGAGCTCGTTATCAGAAGGCCAGCATTTGGTAACTATAACGATCTCCCATTAGCGCAATGCAAGCAATTATGCTTTATTCTTTTGATCTCATAATGGAAAAATAGAAACAATAACTCAATAAATCTTAATTATAATTTTTAAAACCTTGCGCTGGTGTCATTTTGCATGTTTTATTATTTTTCAAACCTTGAGCTTTCAAGAGGCGTCGATGTCCCTTGCTCAGTATGTATGTATATGTGTATATATATATGTATGTATGTATATATGTATATGTGTATGTATATATGTGTATATGTATGTGCTCCTTTGTGAATGTTTATTTACAGGATTCGATCTCCAGAGGGAGAGGGAACCAAAATGAGCACTGTTTTTCGCTGTGGTACATTTGTTCAGGCTGCTGAGTTATCCATATACCTCCATGCTACAGGTTTCAAGAGGAAGAATGCTGGAGCTGTTCCGAGGCTGCATTGTTCAGTTGTGCCCCTTACAATCTCTACTCAGGTATATTGACATTCACTCCTTGGACCCTGTGGCCATTGATGATCACCAGGAGGAAGTGGAGCTGGAAAAGGGGAACACTTTCGATAATAAGAAATTACCGTATTTCAGTCATTCTGGCGGAGTAGACTAGTTGTTAGAATGGCAAATTTAAAAATCAGGGAAGGAAGGCTTCAGATCCTGCTAATGTATCTTCTGACCTTAGTCAATTCATCCTCCATTGTCTCCAGAACATCTTTGATTATAAACCCCCTTGGATCTGGAAAAAAAAAATGTAAGTAGTTAATTCCCAGCAAGAGGGAACAGTAGCTCAGTTCTAACTGTCCTCTATACCATACTACATAAAATTTATAACCTGCTCTAATCTCAAAAGTAGTTTATAGGCAGCTAACAACACTTTACAGCTACATTTTCTCTTCATTTTTACCTTTTATTCATAAAACATAATGAGTTTTTAAATTTTTCTGAAAAATAAAATAGGAAGAGATTTTCCTTAATTATGTAGGAAGATCATTCCAAAGCTTAGTACCAATATATTCAAAAGATTTACTGAATAAAGACTTCAAAGGAATATTTTTAACCATTGAATAGCTACGCTTCAAAGATTGTTGATAACGAGAAGCAACTCTATTTACTGGAAAAGAGAAATTCCTTAATAAACCCTCTGGCCCGATACCATGTAATAATTTATATATCAGTATAACCAGTTTAAAATTGATTATTTTCTCAATTGCCAACAAATATAATTGAACCAACAATGGGGTGATTCAATCATCTATCGTTGCTTTAAATATCAAATGGAGACCTGCAACCTATTTCTCAAATTCAGTGCAACATTACCATATAACCCCCCTTTTACAAAAGCGCGGAAGAGGTTTTTAGCACCGGCGGGCAGGCTGAATATGTCTCCCTCTTTCTCCGTCACTGTTCACTTGTCTTGAGAGATTCAGGCATCTCTCCCACCCCCTTTACTGCCACATCCAACATTTCTCCCTCTCTCATTCCCCCCCCCCCCCCGGGTTCATTTGCAGCAATTTTCACCACTGCCCACCAGGAAATCTATGATCATTGAAGCAGCGCAAATTATTCAGCATGCTATCCAGCACTACAAACCTTTTCCACACTTTTATAAAATGGGGGGGGGGGAATAATGAGTTGCAGTAATCCAACTGGGCTAAAATAATTGCCCTCGCTACTTTGGCAAACCACTAGAAAAAAAATCATTATCTTTTGATGATTAATCTAGCTAATGAAAGAGCACTGAGCAAAGATAATAAAGTCAATCTTCTTGAGAAGACGCAATTTTCATGGCAGGTTCATAGTGATGCAGCAGGGATCTCAAATGAATTAGTCCTATCAGATAGTAACAGGTACTTTAGATAGTTTGTGAGCTCGCCGGGACAGACGGAAAAATGCTTGAGTAGTTGAATAAATTCATGTAAACCATTTTGAGCTCCCCCGGGAGAACAGTATAGAAAATTGAATAAATAGTGTGAAAAGTTTCAACCTCTGATAACCAGAGCTGGTATTGTGACATCATAATGCCTAGGATCCAATCTCATCAGTGATGTCACAATGGCTTCATTGTCCTATACTTGGCTCCCTTCTACTACATTTAGATTTTTAGAGTGGTTAAAGCTACAGCCTCACCACCCTGAGGTTGTGGGTTCAAACCCGTACTACTCCTTGTGACTCAGGGCAAGTTACTTACCCCCTCTTCTACAAAGCCGTGCTAGCAGCTGCCACGTGGCAACAGCCCCAAAGCCCATAGAGATTTAAAGGGCTTTGGGGCCGTTACCGCGCGGCTTTGTAGAAGAGGGTGTTAAATCTCCCCATTGCCCCAAGTACATTAGATAGACTGTGAGCCTGCCAGGACAAACAGGGAAAATGCTTATGTATCTAAATAACCCCCCTCCCCCCGCCCTTTTACAAAACCACAATAGCGGTTTTTAGCGCAGGCTGGCATGCTGAATGCTCTGCACTGCTCCCGATGCTCATGGGGGGAGGGGGGTGTAAATTCATGTAAATCATTGAGTTCCCCTGAGAGAGCAGTATAGAAAATTGAATAACTAAAACGGGTTCCATTTCTCTATGTGTGAATGTTTTGGGGTTTTTGTGGGGGAGGGGTTTCGGGGGGGGGGGCTTTGATCCCATCTTCTTCCTAGACAGAGATCCTCTATGATTATCCCATACCTTTTTGAATCTCCTTGCTGTTTCTGTCCACACTACTTCCACCAGTGGGGTATTTAGCTCTTTCTAAGTGTTTCCTGATGTTGTTTTTCTTTATCTCCTTGCAGCTTCATTTCATGTCCTCTATATCTATAGTTTCTCTGTCTTTGAAAAAAAAATTGCTTGCTCATTAATACCTCTACCTTGTACTAGAACCCCTACCTACTCCTTCTTACTGTACTCTCCGAACTCCAATGACTTCATTGTTTGTAACTTCTGTTTAACTGACTTCCGGTCAGCTAACTCTGTTTAACTGACTTCCTAACTTCCACGACTTCTTCATTTGTAACTTTGTTTAACTGATGTGAACCGCCTAGAACTCTCTGGGTATGGCAGTATACAAAATAAAAGTTATTATTATTATTATTATTATTATTACTTTGGCTACATGACTTACAAAAATCCTAATAAGATAACCCAACCAATAGTAAGTATATATAACTCAAATATTACTACTACAGAGAAATGCTATAAAGGAAGGAAAATATCTCAGTAATGCTTTTAGCATGGGTTACTCATTAAACTTCCATGCCAATCCAGCACATAGTCATTGATCAGAAAAACATTCCATACAATATTATTGTGTCCTTGCATGCACCTTATGTGACCGTAATGCTATTTTTCCAATAACCTTTCATTTAACTTATGTAACTGTAGCACTATTTTTAAAAAAATATTTTCTTTAAAAGATTATTGTAATCTTCTGTTTAGTCAATAGTTTGATAACAAAATTAGAACAGTTCAAATCATAGTATTTCCATCATACAAAAAAAGTCTTAGCAGAAAAATCAGTGGCTACTTATCTCACTCTACGGATGCTCCATTTCTCTGAATGCTTCATCTGAAGCCTCAGCTTACCAGCTGTGAAAACGCTTTCATTCCCTAATATACTCATATACTGTAGTTCCTTCTGTATTATTTGTGCTTTCTGTATTTTTTCTGCCTTTATTGTAAGTGAATAGTTACCTTATCCTATATGATGAATAAAAATTGTTTTGTTGTTGTTAGGTGCCATCGACTCGTGTTTTAGTCCTAGCAACTTCATGAATTACAGATCTGAAAAGAAATAAGTTTTGTGCTGGTCCAGTAAGGTCCTCCAGTGTCATCCCCATGGTTGTTTTCAATGTGTCCAGCCATCTGGTTGCAGGTTGCCCTCTTCATCTGGTTCCTTTGATTTTCCCAAACATGATGTCCTTCTCCAATAACCATTCTCTTCTGACAAATGTGACCAGAATAAGACAGTCGTAATTTCAACATTGGGCTTTGAGTGACAAAACCAGTTTGATCTCTTCCGGAATTGATTTGTTAGTTCTTCTAGCGGTCCACGGCATGCATAAAATTCTTCTCCAGCACCAAAGCTCATGTGTTTCTTTCTTGTTGCCGTAGTATCCAGCTTTCGCATCCAAAAATGACCACTGAGAAAATGAGTGCTTGGACAAGTCTGATCTTCATTTGGAGTGTTATTCCTTTGCCTTGGAGTGTTATTCCCTTGCCTTTGAATACTATGTGCTCCTTTTACCAAGCTGTGGTTGCGGTTTTAATGCGCACTGAATTGCCCCGCGCGCTAGACGCTAACACCACCATTGAGCTGGCGTTAGTTCTTGGCATGTAGCGCGGGGGGCAGCTCGCGCTAAAAACGCTAACGCAGCTTAGTAAAAGTTGCCCTATGTCGAAAACTTTCATTGAGGAGTGACCAAGTGCTATTCTGCAAAGTATTTCTTCCCTTCTACCCTGCTAGTTGCTTCTTTGTTTACAAAAGAGCCCAGGAGTTTGAAATTCTTTACAACGTCTGTTCTTTTGCCTTCAAGCTCAAAATCTTCATCGTTTTCCGTGTTCATGATCTCTGTCTTGTTTATGTTCACTTCTAATCCCAGCTTTGACTTTTCTCAGTATATACCGCATGGTTTCTTTGCTGCTGGTGATGAGTGTTGCATCATCTGCATAGCGTAGGTTGTTTATATTTCAGCCACCAACTTTGAAACCAACGCTCTCTTCTTCCAAATTTGCTTTTCTGAAAATGGCTTTCGCCATTAAGAAGACAAGATGCATACCTGCCTGATGTCACATTTTAGTGGAAACTAATCAGTGTTGCCATATTCAGATCCCACTGCAGTTTCTTGATTTTAGTAGAGGCTCTTTATCAGCTGAGTTTTGTGTTTTGGTATTCCCATTTGTGCTAGAGATGCCTCTTTGAGGAGGTATAATAAGATACACGAAAAGTATTAAGCAGTTAACATGCAAATGAGCATGCACTGTAATTGCAGTGACATGACAATGTGTGCTAATTCATGTGTTAACTGCATGCTGTGTTATGGACAGAAAATAGATACAGACATTGTAATTAGCGCGGAGCATGCTCTCGTATTCATTTTTGCTGGTAAAACTCAGTAAATGCGCTTAGCAAAAGGATCACATATGTATTCATCCATTATTTTTGGCAGGACTTGATTCACTAGCTTCAATCTTGGCAAGACTGTGTAGAGTACGATCCATGATGATTTAATCTATGCTTTTGCGTACAGTATTTCATTTTATATCTACCATAACGAGAATAATACAATGAATTAAAATGTTAGGGCATATCCCACCGCACAGGTGCACACAATGAACTGCAATTGCCTCCAATCCACACTTATTATACCCAGAGACCTAAAGGTCATCTTTTGTTTTCTATCCACTGGTCATTAAAGTGCTTTTAATAACAGAACAATACCAAAAAGGAACGGAGACTACTTTATTCCCCTTTTAAAAGCACAGCTGCCTAGTGTGAAAGGATCACAGCATGCCGTATGTAGTCAGCTGAGATTTCACTGCCACTAAATGGATTTTAAAAGTTTACAAAAGAAATGGTCCCATTCTTCAGACTGATTGGCAATATGATGTCCATTTCTCACGTCCCCTTTTTTTAATGCAGTCATATAGATCTACACTGCCAGCAATGCTCTAAAACTTGACGGTGTCTTTCCATTCCAATTTGTTTTCAGCTCTCCCCGTCTAACATTTACTAAGTGTGAAATGCATTTCTATTGTATTGGCATGGCATCACCGTGCTACTCACAGTTCTAATGGCAATTCTGTGCTAAATCCTGATTACTACTCACGTACCCTTTTCACTGCTTTCAGTCTGCTTTTTCTGAAATGGCCCCTTGCAATTCCTTCCCACCTGCCACATTAGACATATAATTCCATTCCGTAGTATTTGTAAATAAAGGGTAGGAATAATATTGATTTTTGTTTTATTGCTCGCAGTTTTTCCATTGCCCACAATGCATTTGAGTATCAAAAATATTTCATTAAAAAAAAAAATCCAGAGAGAAAGCTTTGCTGTGTTAGAATGGATGTAAAATGTTTGAAATTTGAATATATTTAAGTTTAATATCTGCAAATGCAATAAGCAAAGCTGTTAAGGAATACTTTTACAAAAGTGTGGTAAAATCTGGGCTTTAAAAAAAAGAAAAATGTGCAGGTCATGTGTTAATGTTCCCATTAGCATGTAGAACCTGCAAAAAGTTAAAGCAGCGGTACTTTAACGTCTCCAATTTAAGGGGTGCTAAGTGTTCCTATGTTAGTCACTAAACATAAAGGGAATAGCCAAGTTAATGCATCAATCGCTTGGCTATTTTGCATGGGCTTTTAGCTAATTTGCATGGCCGGATCGTAAAATGGGCGATCGAGGGGGAAAACACATGGTGGGCCATTTTGTGCATCGGGTCGGTAGCAGCAATCGTCGCTAAAGCTGTGAAAACAGGATTAGTGATGATCGCTGACTTTAGTGCATCTAGCCCAGTGTGTCATAGTTTTGGCTCGAAAGGCTCAAGGTGTTTGCTATATGGAGGGTTGTTTGGGAGCAGTTTAAGTCTTTCCTTGTAGGGAAGATGCAGCAGGTAAAAGTGGGTGATAAGATCTCTCTGCCGGCTGGTTCATAGTCAGTGGCGTGCAAGACGCCAGCGCGCCGACAATTCGGCGCAAGACAGAAGCGCGCGGGGGAAATAGTAATTTTTAAAGAGCTCCGATGGGGGGTTTGGGGTGGCAACCCCCCCCCCCCACTTTATTGGTTAGTGTTCGCACTGCTTTTGGAGGGAGGTTCGGGGGGTTGGAAACCTCCATTATAGAGAAAACTGAATTTTTTCAGATTTTTTCGAGAAAAGTTCCATTTTCTCTATAATGTGGGGGGTTTCACCCCCCACCCCACCCCGCAACGGCAGCGCAAACACTAACCAATAAAGGGGGGGGGTTGCCACCCCAAACCCCCAGTCGGAGCTCTTTAAAAATTATTTTTCCCCCGTGCGCTTCTGTCTTGCGCCGATTTGTCGGCGCTGGATTGTCGGCGTGCTGGCGTCTGGCGCGCGATTATCCCGTCACCCTGCCGACTATACTATCTACATGTATGACCCATGGGTTGGCTTTGACTGCAGTGCTGTTTAACCTATATTTGGTTCCATTGTGTTGGCCGTTGAAACTTGAATGTGCACTAGAGAATGACACGGTGAAAAAATTGGTCCCCGTCACCGCCCCGTCCCCGTCTCACCATCCCCGTCACCGCCCCGTCCCCGTCTCACCATCCCCGTCACCGCCCCGTCCCCGTCTCACCATCCTCTTCACCGCCCCGTCACCGCCACTGCCACCCCATTCACCGCCCCGTCACCGCCACTGCAATCCCATTAACTTTTCTTTATTTACGTATAAAGGAAACATTCTTTAAAACTTTAAAACTTAGTTAAATATTAGTTAATAACTATACAAAAACAAAATACGCAGAGAAAAAATTAATTAATATAAATTCTCAAAACTGACACATTTTGATCACTAAATTTAAAATAGTTATTTTTCATACAGTTTTTCAATCACTAATCTTCCACCACCCCTGGGGCTAGCAATGCAAAAACAAACACGACATGTACTTTAAATGCTGCCGTGATTAGCATAGTGACCGCGGCTACGGCTGCAAGTCTCCCCTCCCCCCAGCGATCACGGCAGGAGGGCACCCAACCCCTCCTGTAGACCCCCCCAACGGCCCTCCCGACAATCGCAGCAGAAGGGTACCCAACCCCTCCTGCCGGTCCTCCCAATGGCCTCCCCTAAGATCGCCGGCAGGAGGGTACCCAACCCCTCCTGCTGGACCCCCCCCCCAACGAACCCTCCCCCCCCGGAACCCCCTTAGTCTTACTTTCCAAGTTGGACCGGACAGCTCCTCGCTCGTCTGACCAGCAGGCCTGCCTCCGTCCAAATGAGGCGGGCCCGCCTCTACCCTGCCCAACCCACAGGATCCTAGGGCCTGATTGGTCTAGGCACCTAAAGCCACTCCCGCTATAGGAGGGGCCTTAGGTGCTTGGGCCAATCAGGCCCTAGGATCCTGTGGGTTAGTCAGGGGAGGGGAGGGGCGGGCCCGCCTCATTTGGACGGAGGCAGGCCTGCTGGTCAGACGAGCGAGGAGCTGTCCGGTCCAACTTGGAAAGTAAGACTAAGGGGGTTCCGGGGTGGGAGGGTTCGTTGGGGGGGGGGTCCAGCAGGAGGGGTTGGGTACCCTCCTGCCGGCGATCTTAGGGGAGGCCATTGGGAGGACCGGCAGGAGGGGTTGGGTATCCTTCTGCTGCGATTGTCGGGAGGGCCGTTGGGGGGGTCTACAGGAGGGGTTGGGTGCCCTCCTGCCGTGATCGCTGGGGGGAGGGGAGACTTGCAGCCGTAGTAGCGGTTCCTAGAAGGGGGTACATTGGCCCGCGGGGACAAACCTGTTCACCGTTTCCGCGGTCGGTGAATGGCCTTGTCCCCGTCACCGCAGCGACTGCTAGTTTTCTTCCCCGTTTTCGGCGGTGACCCGCGGCTTAAATGCGGTGGCCGCGGGTAAACCGTCACCGTGTCATTCTCTAATGTGCACTTTCAGATGCATGCAGATGACATCCAGTTCTTTTTCCCATTTGAGACTATTGTTGAAGCAGAGTGGAGAAACAAAGAAGCATGATGGCAGATAAAGGCCAAATGGCCCATCCAGTATGGCCATCCAAAATATGCTCCTCTCCCTAAGAGATCACACGTGCCTATCCCACACTTTCTTGAATTCAGACATAATCATTGTCTCCACCACCTCTACCGGGAGACTATTGCATGAATTTACTACCCTTTCTGTAAAAAAAAGTATTTCCTTAGATTATTCCTGAGCCTATCACCTCTTAATTTCATCCTATGCCCTCTCATTCTGGAGCTTCCTTTTAAATGAAGGAGACTCACTTCATGCACATTCATGCCATATATAAGTATTTAAATGCCTCTATCATATCTATCTTCTCCCTCCTACAAAGTATACATATACTGACTACTACAACTACTACTACTATTAATTATTTCTATAGCACTACCAAACATACGCAGTGCTGTACAGAGTCATAAAGAAGAAAACAGTCTCTGCTCAAAGAGCTTACAATCTAAACAGACAAGACAGACAAACAGGATGTCATGGATACAGTTAAGGGGAATGGTTAATCAGCTGGCTGGGTTGGAGGGCAGAGGGGAGTACAGGGCAATCAAGCCATTGTGACATCACCGATGAGGTTGGCTCTTATTGGTGGAAGGAGGCATTATGACATCACAATCTCAGCTCTGCTTCCCAAAGACAAACAGGATGTCATGGATACAGTTAAGGGGAATGCTTAATCTCCTGGCTGGGTTGGAGGGTAGTGGGGAGTAGGGTTATGTATTGAAGGTTATATAAAAAAAAGGTGGGTTTTCAGTCTGCTTTTAAACAAGGGAAGGGAAGGGGCTTGGCGGACAAACTCAGGTAATTTATTCCAGGCATAGGGGGCAGCTAGATGAAAGGAATGAAGCCTGGAATTGGCAGTGGAGGAGAAGGGTACAGCTAAAAGCAACTTATCTGAGGAACAGAGTTCTCTGGGAGGCGTATACAGAGAGAGAAGAGAGGAGAGATTTTGAGGGGCAGCAGAATGAACACACTTGTAGGAGCTCGAACTGTATGCCAAGGCAGATAGGGAGCCAGTGAAGTGATTTAAAGAGATGGGTGACATGAGTGTAGCAAGGTTGGTAGAAGATGAGTCGTGCAGCAGAGTTTTGCACAGATTGCAGGGGGGAGAGGCAACACTGCAGGAGACCAGGTAGACGTAGATTGCAGTAATCTAAGTGTGAGGTTACGAGAATGTAGACATCGGTCCAGGTAGTGTGCTTAGAGAGGAAGGGGCAAATTTTGGTGATGTACAGATAGAAGCAACAGGCCTTAGCAGTTTGTTTGATGTGCATAGAAAATGAGTGGTTAGAATCGAAGATGACTCCAAGGCTATGAGCAGAGAAGATTGGAATGATGACAGACTGGAATGATAGGTTTTGGCTAGGTACTAGGGACCTGGATTGGCCACTGTGAGAACTAGCTTGATGGACCATTGGTCTGACCCAGTAAGGCTATTCTTATGTTCTCATTATTTTCCCATATGGAGAGTGGAGGAGGAGGATCAGAGGGTTTAGGAGGAAAGGACATCCAGGCAGCAATGTCAACCAAACAGGCAGAGACTTTTTCTTGGACTTTAGGTTAAATTTTGGGTGTAGAGAGGTAGATATGGGAGTCATCAGCATATAGGTGATAGTGGAACCCATGGGAGGAGATCAGGGCACCGAGGGAAGAGGTGTAGAGAGAGAAGAGGTCCTAAGACAGAATAATCAAAAATAACGGTGAAAGATGTATATCATAACAACATATATAAGAATTGCCGCTGCTGGGTCAGACCAGTGGTCCATCGTGCCCAGCAGTCTGCTCACGCGGCGGCCCTTAGGTCAAAGACCAGTGTCCTAATTGATACTAGCCTTACCTGCATACATTATGGCTCAGCAGGAACTTGTCTAACTTTGTCTTGAATCTCTGGAGGGTGTTTTCCCCTATAACAGCCTCCTGAAGAGCGTTCCAGTTGCGACCACTCTCTGGATGAAGAAGAACTTCCTTACGTTTGTACGGAATCTATCCCCTTTTATCTTTAGAGAGTGCCCTCTCATTCTCTCTACTTTGGGGAGGGTAAACAACCTGACTTTATCTACTAAGTCTATTCCCTTCATTATCTTGAATGTTTCAATCATGTCCCCTCTCAGTCTCCTCTTTTCAAGGCCCAGTTTTTCTAATCTCTCACTGTACGGCAACTCCTCCAATCCCTTAACCATTTTAGTCGCTCTTCTCTGGACCCTTTCGAGTAGCACTGTGTCCTTCTTCATGTAAGGCGACCAGTGCTGGATGCAGTATTCCAGGTGAGGGCGTACCATGGCCCGGTACAGCAGCATGATAACCTTCTCCGATCTGTTCGTGATCCCCTTCTTAATCATTCCTAGCATTCTGTTCACCCTTTTCATCGCCGCTGCGCATTGCGTGAACAACTTCATCAACTTGTCGACCAGTATTCCCAAGTCTCTTTCCTGGGGGGTCTCTCCAAGTACCGCACCAGATATCCTGTGTTTGTGTATAAGGTTTTTGTTACCGACATGCATCACCTTACACTTATCCACGTTAAACCTCATTTGCCATGTCGTGGCCCATTTCTCGAGCATGTTTATGTCACGTTGCAGGTCCTCGCAATCCTCCTGCATCTTCACTACTCTGAATAACTTCATATCGTCTGCAAATTTAATCACCTCACTCGTACCAATTTCCAGGTCATTTATAAATATGTTGAAGAGCACGGGTCCAAGCACCGAACCCTGCAGTACTCCACTTGTGATGCTTTTCCAGTCCGAGTATTGTCCATTTACCCCCACTGTCTGTTTCCTATTGCCAGCCAATTTTTAACCCACATGAGTACATCACCCTCGATTCCATGGCTCACAATTTTTCAAAGTAGTCGTTCATGCGGAACCTTGTCGAACGCCATCTTAACATATAACTAGTAGCACACCAGGTTGACAATAAACAAACTGCCTAAGTGGAGGAAATGATCTCAGATACTGGTGTATTGGGAACATATATCATTCTTCCAAAATTTGTTTAGTGGTGCTAGGTCTTTTCCATTGATCAAAAACCTACATCTTACCTATATTGCCAATCTAATTTTCTTTTTTAAAATAATTTTTTCTTATATTTAAAAATTTCTTCAACTGATTACTATTTAAATAGCACAAATGAGTGACCAAGCACTTATGTAGCACAATTCTTAAGCAGGGATTACTCAGATTATCCAGTTGATTTAATTTGACAACTTGGATATCAAAATTCATTGTCACAGGCTTACAAAACTTGAGATGAAGTCCCTTGCAAAGATCAAACTGATCGTAGAATCAGCCAGCCAGCCAGTTATTTTTTTAAGTTGTAAAGCTCCGATACGCTCCAGGTGGCAGCTGCCAAGATTTAAATGCTCGACGGGTCCCGTTTTGCCGCCAATTGCAAGCTTCATCATGAACAAGTTTGAGTAGCAATGGATCTTCAGTAATGAATTTTCAGAGTGCATCAAGCTATGGATCCGATTCATCGACGACATTTTCCTGTTATGGACGGGCATTGAGTGACAATTGGATGATTTTTGCGCCTGGTTGAATAGAAGGCATTCGAATAGTCAATTCAGTATGACCAAATACATTACCAACATATCCTTTTTGGATTTGAGTATTAAGAAAAGAGACACCTCATTTGAAACCATGGTATTCCATAAACCTACAGATAGGAACACATTCCTGGAGTACACTAGTTGCCATCCAAGGCCCTTAAAAAATAGCTTTCCCTTTTCTCAATTTTTGAGGTACCAACGGAATTGTACAACAATAAGGGATTACAAGGAACAGGTTAAACAGCTACAAGTAAGTTAATGAACTGTGGCTACCCAGCAAAAATAGTGAAGAAGGTATATATATCAGGGCAATGTATGCCAAAAGAGATTTACTCCTGAGAGAAAAGACAAGGAGCGATGGAGATTGGAATACCACCTGTGTCTTAAGATTTGGAGGTGACATAGAGGAGACTGTAAAAATTTTACGGAAGCATTGGCCTATGATCCAACTTTTAGAGAGAAGGAATTGAGGATAGCATACAGCCGACATCAGAATCTGAAAGAGATTCTTTGTCCCTCAGATACCCAAGCCAGGATGGATGACAGTGGAACTGAAGGAGGCCATCTGATGTGCGGCAGATGTAAGACTTGCGAACATACGACCGAAATGAGAAATATTTTTGAAAACCCCCAGACAGGGGAAAAATACAAATTGCGATATAAGAACATAAGAACATAATGCAGCACACCTTGTGTAGTTTACGCGTTAATATGTCCCTGTTCGAAGCTATATATTGGGCAAACCTCTTGGCCCTTTTGGGATATAATGAGCGAACACAGGAACAGTTTGGCCTGTGGGAGAACTTAGGAATCTTAAGTGCAACACTTCAATGATGCAAGCCATGCAGTAAATGAGATCAGATGTTTTGTCCTGGACCATGTACCCCTGTTTAGCAGAGGGGAAAACAGGAAGCTTGCCTTAATGAAGAAAGAACAAGAATGGATCTTTCGCCTACGGACTGAGGAGCCCAATGGCTCCAATACGCTCCGGGTTGACTAGTATCTGTTTTTCAGATTTTTACTTACCCATCCTGTGGTTCTCCGAGGATGTCCTTTTTCTGATTACCTCGTGTCATGCTCAGACATCCAGCAATCACACACAGGGGGCTTAACAACAAATACACTTCACAAGCATGTTCCTGATTGTGGTGCCCTTTGGCATATCAATGCGTATACAATGCATAATTGACATGAATTTAAAAAATGTTCTCGTGCTTAGCATCTAAGATGTGACAATGCTAGAGTTCTATGAAAATAAAAATACATTTTTTCTTTGAGTAATAACAGTACTTTCCAAGAATACGATTTCTTCACTGAATACGGGAGTTTCTTTTAGTCTCAGTATTTGACAGTCCACATTCTTGCTGATGCAGTCACGCGTCTGCAATGACGTCATGAAGGTTTAAATTGACGCCACGCAGAACTCTGGTCATCTTTGCTCCACTAATGAGTGTGAAGTTGTAATGCCGATTGTAAGTTTTATCTGAATATGAGGGGCGAGTGTTTCGCTGTTTTTTGCTGTCTTCCGGTGAAAAGAAGGTATGCAAACTGACAATTGCCTCTGTTTTTCCCGAAGGTGGAGAGTCCCTTGCCCTGACGGAGCCTACCGGTGAAATGCCCAGCTAGCCACTGTCGGCAGAGGGGACATAACAGGGACAGCACAGAGTATATTACAGCGGTATTCAGCAGGAACAGACTAAAATCCAAAAAGAACTTAAGCAGAGATAAGTGGTTTCTCTTATATTGAATTTTCACAGCATTGATTGTTTATAGTTTTTTGAGAAGATAAGAGCATTGACATACACAACAGCTGTGATCAATAGTATCTGCTTAAGTAGGAGGTTTTTAAGCCCATGAAGTTCTTTCCCTTTCTAGTATGGTTCCTTCAGTCATGTAATTGTAGCATACAGGGATCTGAGGCTCTTCCTCCTTTAATTGAGGTTCATGATAAATTAAATTAAATAAAAACAAGAAATAAAACAAGAAACATAGAAAAGCATCGCTAAACATATTTTGATGCAGTTTAAGATTTTTTTTGAGCTTTAAAGTGAACATTTCTTATGTTTTTATGAGAGGGCATTTGGAAAAATTAAAAGGGGACAGATTCAGAACCAATGCTAGGAAGTTCTTCTTCACCCAACGGGTGGTGGACACCTGGAATGCGCTTCCAGAGGGCGTGATAGGACAGAGTACGGTATTAGGGTTTAAGAAGGGATTGGACAATTTTCTGAAGGAAGAGGAGATAGAGGGGTATAGATAAAAGACTACTACACAGGTCCTGGACCTGTTGGGCCACCGCGTGAGCAGACTGCTGAGCACAATGGACCTCTGGTCTCACCCAGCAGAGGCACTTCTTATGTTCTTAACAAGAGAGGCATTTTTGTGGAATTTTATGGTTTTCTCTTCCACCTGCATATAAATTTGGGTGAGATAACCCATAAAGGGTTCCCATAATCATCATGTAAATCTTACCGTAACACTAGATATAAAATGAATGTTTTAACACGCCGCAATTGTCATGCACACACTTGTCGGTGCGTGAATTTGACGGGGCGGAATTGTTGGTGTGCAATTATCCTGCGCGCTTTTGTTGGTGTACCAAAGGATGAGAATCAAGTAAAGGGCCTTAGATCTGGCCATGAACAAGTCACTGCAGATTTTGATGAGGGCAATCTCTGTGGAGCGTTGGGGGCGAAAGCCAGATTGTAGAGGATCAAGAATCTGTTGAATTGAAAGGAAGTCCAGGAAGCAACAGAGAATAGCACACTCGAGTAGCTCGGATATGAATGGAAAAATGGAGACAGGGCGATAGTTGGACAGGCAGATGGGGTTCAATGAGGATTTTTTGAGAAGCGGCTTAACCACCGCATGTTTGAAGGCAGCGGGGACAGTTGCAATGAAAATGGATAGGTTGAGAATATGGCAGATGGGAGGGATAACAGTATGTAAGATAGGGGTCAAGTAGAGGGGTGGAAATAGGGTCTGAAGGGCATGTAATAGGCTTAGCTGAGGACAGAAGTTGTGCATTTTCTTCCTCTGTGATTTCAGAAAAGGAAGAAAAGTCAGCGGTAGTTGACGGAGGATCGAGAGGGTGGGACCAGGCAATGAGAGCATCCTGAAGGATGAAGGATAATGGGGTGGTGTGAATTTGAAGTTCAGGAGAATGGATGGTGGGTAGGGGAGAAAGATGTGACTTTGTATTGAATTCAAGGAAGTAATCAGTCATAGTCTGGAGAGAGAGAGAACGAGGGCTTGGAGGTGGGGGCACTTTGAGGAGGGAGTTCAACGTAGCAAAGAGACAACGGGGGTTGGAAGAAAGGGAGTTAGTTGGACGTAGTAGTCTTATTTGAACTATGTGAGCACAGAATTAGAGGAGGTCAGCATAAATTTAAAGTGAAGAAAGTCAGCATGTGTGCAAGATTTGAGACAAAGATGCTCAGCACAGTGGGTACAAGATTGTAAGTAACAGATCCTGGGAGTGAGCCAAGGTTAAGGTTTGGTACGCCTGACAGAGCGGGGAACAGAGGAAGCAAGGGTGTACTGTAATTTTTACCATTTTATGCATCTTTATCAATTCCTTTTTGACAGGAATTTTTCAATGATCTCAGTAAATTTTAATATTTAGAACAAACTGAACTGGATCTTTAATTTTTTGACAATGCTAATGATCCTAGAAGCCAAAAGCTAATGGTCTCCAAAACTTAGCTGGTCCCATCCTAGAACCTGTGGCATATCCGGTGGTGGGCCCAAGTGGGCATAGGCCTATCTACTTTGGGTTCAGGTCCACCCGGCAGCAGGTTTTGCCAAGGTCCATCAGCCAAAGACTCTTGGCATTTCTACCCCCACCCCAGATGATTGGATGTCTCTTATGTCCATTCCCCCTCTGGTATTTTTTTTTTTCCTTTAGTTCTTCGCTGGCAGTGAGCAGCACCTAACTGAAGATCAAGTCTTCTCTGTGACACAATTTTCTGTTCACAGGACAGGGAAAGAGTCAGGGTCGGTACAAGCAGGAAAGTATGAGTCAGTGCTTGCTACCAACAAAAAACTAAAGGATTGAAAGGGTAGTGGGGGGTTGGAGGAGTGAAGTTAAAAGACTCCTGGTCACCTGAAGGGAGAGGAGCGGGAGAGGTGCTCTGGCCCAAAATCGAGTGTCTGGCTATGCCCCTGCTCAGATCCCAGGTTTGCAATGCTTCCTAGAATCATATACTCCAGGTCTCCTCACCAATGGGTCCTTTTACTAAGGTGTGCTACCGATTTAACGCACGCTACATCAGTTAGCGCACTTTAGTAAAAGGACCCCCAAGAGTCCACACACTGTGATAGCGTTTTGTAGCACGCGCAGAATTTTAGCACATGCTAAACCCGCTCTACACAGCTAGATGCTGGCATTAGCATATAGCGCGTGCTAAAACCACTATCGCAGCTTAGTAAAAGGAGCCCATAGTGAGGAACCAGGGATGGGGGAGGCTACAAGTGATTTTGTGGCTCTAGTTTTAAATTTCATGATTTCTTTATTTACCATCATTTTCATTATTTCAACTTAATCCGGATAAAAATAAAAAATCATTTGCCATATTTTCCTTAAAGATATGTATTTTAGATTAAATTGCTTTCCTTTTCCAGATCTGTGATCAAGGCAATTTACAAGCAGATTTCTGAGTTAGCGAGCTAATGAAAATTAGCAAATCACTTATGCAAAACTAAAAAAAAAAAAAAAAAATCTCTTTGTTGTACTATGCCATTTGCTCTGGAGCTCAATGCATCAGTGATAAGTTTCATAGCCCCAAGCGGTACTGGCAATGATTTTCATTTACTGGAAAACAGAACCAACCGTATTCCTCGTAATTATTATAACTGCACATTTACTGCCTGCTGCTGTCCCTGCACACAGATTCTGCCCAAGCTGATTTGGCACATCTGCTGTCATCTTGCAAATAATATTACACAAGCTCTCACAGTAAGTGTTGCTATGAAGTAGCTGTGAAATCCAAGTGTGCGTGTCATGAAACACCTGGTTGTTGCCACACAGTGCCAAAGGTACCTCAGTCCTCTCTTCCACTGAGTTGTCAGGTTTTTTCAGGCTTTGAAATCAGAATTCAGACCATCAAAGCTCACAATTCTCTGAGGAACTGCATCCACCATACAATTCAGTCACATAACTGAGAGATCTTCTTTTTAAGTACAGAAAAGTGATCACAATGGTGTCCCGCTGAGTGAAAAGGTACCAAAAGAAAGGAATGTGAAATTTAAACCACAAGATAGAGGGAAATCAATTGTGTAAATTTGCAAAATATCAGCCTCAGGTATGGACTAATTATATCTTTAGAACATGAGAAATGTTTATCAATTAATAATATTTTTTAAAAAGGTAATTAACCCAAGGTACCTGCAGTTTTTAGGCTGTAGACCATGAAAAACACCAAAGTTGCCCCTCCAGACCCTACCCTGAACCGTTAATGATTATGGTATGGTAGGAGTGGGGGAGGGGCTTCAAACTTCATAGGGGGCTCATCTAGTGGCCCAATGCTCCTAGTGGGTAAAATAATCCCAGCAAATTTCTGGGGTTATTTTACCATGGATTTTGAGCTCTAATGCATCTTGCAGTGTATCACCCCCAAGTCATGTTAAGAGACTTTCATAGTAATAAGAACATAAGAACATAAGCAGTGCCTCCGCTGGGTCAGACCACAGGTCCATCCTGCCCAGCAGTCCGCTCCCGCGGCGGCCCAAACAGGTCACGACCTGTCTAAATCACCAGAAGGTGCCCCCATGCCTCCTTGGTTTCCTAATTGAGTCCTATCTTCCTATCAAAGTCCTAGCCCTCTGGTCTTGCACCTGCACGACCTGGTTGGGTTTCTACATTTATTTTCTGGTTAGCTTTCTCAGTATCCCACGATCCCTTTATCCCTCAGGAATCCATCCAGTCTCTGTTTGAATCCCTGTACCGTACTCTGCCTGATCACTTCCTCCGGTAGCGCATTCCAAGTGTCCACGACCCTCTGGGTGAAAAAAAACTTCCTTGCATTCGTTTTGAACCTATCTCCCTTCAGTTTCTCCGAATGCCCCCTCGTACATGTTGTCCCCTTCAGCCTGAAGAATCTGTCCCTATCCACCCTCTCTATGCCCCTCATGATCTTGAAGGTCTCTATCATATCACCCCTGAGCCTCCTTTTTTCCAGAGAGAAGAGTCCCAGCCTATCCAACCTCTCAGCATATGGGTAGTGTTCCAGCCCTCTTACCAGTTTCGTTGCTCTCCTTTGGACTCTCTCAAGTACCTCCATGTCCTTCTTGAGGTACGGCGACCAATATTGAACGCAGTATTCCAGATGCGGACGCACCATCGCTCGGTACAGTGGCATGATGACTTCCCGCGTCCTGGTAGTTATGCCCCTCTTTATGATGCCCAGCATTCTGTTGGCTTTTTTTGAGGCCGCTGCGCACTGTGCAGATGGCTTCAGTGATGCATCCACCAGCACACCCAAGTCTCTCTCAAGATTGCTTTCTCCCAACAATGCCCCCCCCCAATTTGTAGTTGAACCACGGGTTCTTTTTCCCTATATGCATAACCTTGCATTTTTCCACATTAAAGCGCATTTGCCATTTGTTTGCCCAGTCTTCCAGCTTGTCTAGGTCCCTTTGCAGGTCCTCACACTCCTCCCTGGAGCTAACTCTACCGCACAGTTTGGTATCGTCTGCAAATTTTATAACCTCGCACTTTGCCTCCTTTTCCAGGTCATTGATAAATATGTTGAAGAGTAACGGCCCCAGCACCGATCCCTGCGGCACACCGCTCGTGACTCCCCGCCAGTCAGAATATTGGCCCTTTACTCCAACCCTCTGCAGTCTACCCGACAACCAGTGCTCGATCCATCTGTGCACATCCCCTCCCACCCCGTGGTTCCACAGTTTCCTAAGCAGCCTTTCATGTGGTACCTTGTCAAAAGCCTTTTGAAAATCGAGGTAAATGATGTCGATGGGTTCCCCAATGTCCACCCGACTGCTTATTCCCTCAAAGAAGTACAGAAGGTTCGTTAGGCACGACCTTCCCTTACAGAAACCGTGCTGGCTTGTTCTCAGTAGGCCATTTCTCTCAATGTGCTCGCAAATGCCGTCCTTTATCATAGCTTCCACCATCTTCCCTATAATTGAAGTCAGGCTCACCGGCCTGTAGTTCCCGGGGTCACCTCTCGATCCCTTCTTGAAGATAGGTGTGACATTCGCCAATTTCCAGTCCTCTGGTACCTCTCCAGCTTTCAAGGATAGGTTACAAACATGCTGGATTGTGCCTGCTATTTCTTGTCTTAGTTCCTTCAGAACCCTTGGGTGGATCCCGTCCAGACCCGGTGATTTGCCACATTTTAACCTGTCTATCTGTTTGAGGACATCCTCCTTACTTACCTCTATGTGTTCCAATTTTTCAGCCTGTTCCCCACTCATGAGCTCCTCTGAGTCCGGTATATTAGATGTGTCTTCTCTCGTGAAAACCGACGAGAAGAACGTGTTCAACCTCTCAGCTACCTCTTTATCCTCCTTAATCACTCCCTTCCTATCCCCATCGTCCAACGGCCCCACCTCCTCTCTCGCTGGTCGTTTCCCCTTTACATAACTGAAGAATGCCTTGAAGTTTTTTGCATTTGCATATTTTACATCTCATTACTTAATAATGCATGGTGACTAAAATATTGCCATAGTCACACTGAATATAGTAGAGGGTGTGTTTAATCGTAGCTTAAAGGGCAAAGAAGTCAAAGAATTACTGTATAACTGGATAAGACTTCTCAGTATGCAAATAAGCAAAATATATCTGACTATGCCAGCACATTCACCTTTGGTATTTAAGCAGGCAGTTCACTCGGCAGCTCTACAGCCGTCATATGAATGAAGCAGTGAAGCAAAGTTACATTATGTATATGGCAAGTACCCTTTCTAACTTTTCCTGTGTTGCTTTTTGAAGAGTTGTATTATAGAATTTTTATTTAATCATGGTTATTGTGCAATCACATGTGAGTAACATTTTATATTTTAATTCACAGATTACAAGGTGTTTTGCCCGTATCACACGGTTCATAGACAAAACCGTGGAAGACAAAGGTGCGCGCCAACAATTGAGCGCAAGACAGAGGCGCGCGCCGAAGAAAATGACAATTTTTAGGGGCTCCAACGGGGGGTTTTGTTGGGGAGCCCCCCCCCACTTTACTTAATACAGATCGCGGCGGCGTTGTGGGTGGTTTGGGGGGTTGTAACCCCCCTCATTATACTGTAAACTTAACTTTTTCCCTGTTTTTAGGGAAAAAGTGAAGTTTTCAGTAAAATGTGGGGGGATACAACCCCCCAAACCCCCCACAACGCCCCCACAACGCGACGTGATCTGTATAAAGTAAACAGGGGGGGTTCCCCCACACACACCCCCGTCGGAGCCCTTAAAAACAGTTATTTTCTTCAGCGCGTGCCTCCGCGCTGCGCTCAGTTGTCGGCACGCGCCTTTGTCTTCCGTGGTTTTGACCTGACACCGTATCACACTACTCTTATTTCCTTGGCATTTTGAGCAGTTTACATCACCCTCTGGGTCCCTTGAGAAAGAATTTCGAAACATGGTCCATGTCGGGACCTGCTGACACAGTTGAAAGCTAAGTGGGAACTTCTTTCTCTCTTTTGCCATTGAAAATTGGTTGAGCACTTGAACAGTGTCCTTTTCAAGCTCTTTTTCAAAATAAGTCATACACAGTGATAGGGCGGTGGGTTTGGCTATAGGAGCTAATTTCACAATTCTGAGTGTATGTGAACACTTTACTTATTTTATAAGTCAGATATATTTTGCTTATTTGCATTCTGAGATGTCTTATCCAGTTATAAAATATTGCCATGCCATATTTGAAAAAGCAGCTGTTTAAGTCGCAGTAAGGGCCAATTACCCTGTCTTAAATCCTTAACACTGCTTCATGAATTCCCCCATTAATAACAAATCCTTTCGATAAGTTTTTTAAATATTTATTTAACATTATATTTTGTTAAAGCCCGTAGGCTGACAAGGGATTAAACATCTGGAATCATGATATGAATCACAAATGTTATTGTTTGCTGTATTTTAGATATTGATTGGTTCTAGTGTTTATATGACTGGTTGAAAATTAGTTTAACAGATGTAGAGTGAAAACTAAAATATTGCAATACCAGCACCTGACTCTGCTACAGGAGCCACCTAATACATTGAAAAATTACTCAAAGCACCCTCATAGACTCAACAAGCATAGATAGCAGCCTTGATCTTGATCTGGCATGAAAATACATAGTTCTTCAGCAGGGGCAGGTTTAATCTCACAGCCAGTACTATAATGCTAATGAACCTCACTCCTATGCCGCAGTAAATGGAGTATGATCTCTGACTCAAATTTAGGGCTCCTTTTACAAAGCTGCGCTAGCGTTTTTAGTGCACGCACCGGATTAGCGCGTGCTATAGCGCGCACTACCTGAAAAACTACTGCCTGCTCAAGAGGAGGCGGTGGCGGCTAGCGCGCGTGGCATTTTAGAGTGCACTATTCCGCGCGTTAAGGCCCTAATGCACCTTTGTAAAAGGAGCTCTTAGTGTTAACGCTTGGCATCGGGTCAAAGAGAGTTTATTTCTGAAGTTCATAAGATGTGACATGTTTAGTCAATCTATCAAGGTGTGCTTGAAAATTCCTTTTAATGAAGCCTGTGGAACCCAAAACAAAGGGGAATATTTCTACATCTTTCCATCACATTTTCTTGGTCTCTGACTGTGTTTCTCGGTGCCTAAGGATCTTCTCTCTCTCCATACATTTCACAGAATAATCACTTGGCACTAACACCTCTATTATAAAAATTATCAGGTTTGTTATAAGGGTTCTGAGACTTTTTTCCCCCCAAGGTTTAGCATTATTTCACCATGTGCCTTGTAGTGGAGAGAATTTCTATTGCTGTTAATGAGGTGAGAGTAGGTTTTTTTTCTTTTTCTTTTGTTTTAAAATAGAAAATGTAAGTGGATATATCCTGCTCTGTGCCCAATGTTGGAGGAGTGTCTGGGAATGCAGGGTATGTTTACAAAGCTGTAAAATCAAGACTTTGCTCCATTTATTTATTTTTTTGATTTTGCTCATGCCTTTTTAGTAGCAGCTGATAGCAAGTTATTTTCAGGTACCCTAAGGAGAGGGGGGATTCATCAAAGGGTGATAAGCTTGTTAGCATGCACTATCATGTTAAAGCGTATAAC
The DNA here is from genome assembly GCF_902459505.1 of Geotrypetes seraphini. NCBI lineage: Eukaryota > Metazoa > Chordata > Amphibia > Gymnophiona > Dermophiidae > Geotrypetes > Geotrypetes seraphini. Next base: position 9,536,962 of record NC_047095.1, on the reverse strand, counting down.
CATGATAGAACACACTAATCGATAATATTCTATGGGTATCTTTAGCAGTTAGCATGTGCTATCGCAGTTGTGCGCACTAACATAAGTATTGCACTTTGATGAATCCCCCCTTGAGTACCAGTATTTCCCTGTTTCTAGAAGGCTCACAGTTTAAGTTTTGCAGTTGACGCACTGGAGGATTAAGGGGGGGAATTCCTGAAGGCACAGTAATGTTCACCCTTTAATGCACCTTGATGGCCTATTTGATCCCAATACCACAGGTTGCTGAATCCTGGGGCAAGAGAATACAGATGCTTCTGAGCCACCTTGCAAGCAGTGTTAGTCCCATGACCTGATGCTCCTGGACCTGCAGGTCTAGGTCCCCCCAGGCTTCCAGGTTGCGCCGGACTTAAGCTTCTCTCGCACATAGGAGCTATCTTAAAAAAAAAATCATTGGTGATCCAGGAGGGTCCAGGAGGAGTCATCCAGGGATCTGAGGAGATCATCTAGTCGGACTAATGCCCAGTCACTTCTGCTGGCTTCAAAATGGTGCCCCTACTAATAGTAGCCTCAATAGTAATTGTACTCAGGATACCTTATACACTCCAATGGGAATTCAGATTCCACTGTTCTCAGAACAAGTCAGTGGTGTTGGAATTCTTCACCATTCCCCTTACATGGAGAGTACTAAATATCTTTTATGGAGATATATATTTTTTCTTCTTTTTCTGTTCTGCTTTTTTTCTCTTTTTACATCCTTATATATTCTACACCCAAATAACTTAATATAGCTTAAATAGCTTATAAATTGAAAAGGAGTTAAAAGTGTATCACTTAGCTTAAGATCCTTATCGGTTCCCCTTCCCGACGCGTTTCGGAGTTCTTTTTCAAGGTCGGGGGAACTGAAAAACAACACACATAGCAATAAGTGAACACATCTAGATAATGTTAAATAAATTTAAACCATTCTAAATCTTCCACTCACCAAAAGATAAGGGTAGTCCTTGCTAAATCTTGGTCTCGGTTTTGTACCGAACAACAAGTATGATGCGTTTGAAACTAGACTGTCTATTTATAGTCTCCTGAGAAAACTCCATTTAAAGATGTTCTTTTCAGATCATAGCCCTAGAGAAGATGGGACCCTTATCTCCCGGAAATCGGGTTGGATGCCCCCTACTCCTCTGCACCCGAACTTGATTACCTTTAGAGACTTGTTATTAGCTGAAGTGGAAACGATGGAACAACAGAAGTTGGACACTCGCCAAGACTTTAATTTAAGTTATGATCAATGGCAAGCTCTTTTAGAACTACAGAAGCTTAAATCTTTAATCATTATTCGGGCAGACAAAGGGGGTGCCATTGTGGTACTTTCCGAGGAACAATACACTAAGGAAGCATATCGTCAATTAGGGGATATACGTTATTACCAACCATTACAGGGTGATCCTGTGGGAGAACTTAAGGGAACTATCTCTAAAATTGTATCTAAGGCATATAAAGAAAAGAGGATTACTCTCCGTGAAGCTATGTTCCTGAATCCCAAATTTCATGTAACTCCGAAAATCTATTTCCTCCCTAAAATACATAAGAGTTTGGAAGCCCCCCCTGGTCGACCGATCGTCTCTATGAGGGACTCCCCTCTTGAACCTCTATCAAAGTTTTTGGACATTTTCCTACAAAAGGAGGTTCTGGAAATTAAGTCACGGGTCAAGGACACTACCCATATGCTTGGCATGTTAGCTGAGATCAAGGGGGTGGAGCCCTCATGGTGGTTCGTTACCCTCGATGTAACAGCCCTATACACAATGATACCCACTGAGGGGGCTCTGTTACTACTACAGGGGGTGTTCGAACGGCAAAAAATAAGATCTAACATCACAGCCTCATTTCTAATGGAACTAGCCAATCTAGTTCTAACAAAGAGTTATTTCTGGTTTCGACAGCAATTCTTTCTCCAAACGCATGGGATAGCAATGGGAGCATCACTTGCTCCGTCTTTGGCATCCCTGTACATGGCAAAGTTGGAAGAAGAATATATTTATAAAAGCCCATACTTTGAACATGTGCGGATTTGGAAACGCTATCTGGATGATATCCTCTGCCTATGGTCATCCTCACTGGAGGACTTAACTGAGTTTTTAGACTGGCTAAATCAAGTGGACAGGAATATTCAGTTTACGATGTCCACCAATCAGAACCAAATCAATTTTCTTGACCTTAACATCATGAAACTGAATGGTGAACTAACCACCACCATCTATCGAAAACCAACTGATCGGAACAGCCTGTTGAGATTCCACAGTTTCCACCCTATAGGATTGAAACAAGGTCTTCCTATTAGCCAGTTCCTCCGATTGAGACGAATCTGCCACTCTTTGGATGAGTTTAGGCTACAGGCCAGAGCAATGAAACAACGATTTTATGAAAGGGGTTACCCTGTAGAGGTGGTCCAGAGGGCTTATAAAAGAGCTAAATATGCTCAGAGAGAATTGTTGCTGAAACCTTCTGTTAAGAATTCCACTGAAGATTCTGAAATAGTAACATTTGTTCAGAACTTTTCCACCCTTGCTCCTGAAATTGCCCGCTTTGTACGCAACCACTGGCACATAGTTCAACTTGCTATCCCCACCTTGGTTGAATATCCAATATGTTCGTATCGCCGAGGGAAAAATCTAGGGGAAAGTTTAGGGCACTACATTCTTAGAGACTCTCCACTTATAAGCAGGGGGAGCCATGAACCATGTGGCCAATGTCAGTGGTGTCCGTTTGTACTGGCAGGGGAGACTTGGATTCATCCCATTTTAGGTACCAAATACAATGCTAGACATAACACCAATTGTAATTCAGACTATGTAATATATTTAATCCAGTGCCCATGTCCCAAATTGTATGTGGGCCGGACCACTAGGGCCATTAAGATCCGCCTTACAGAGCACAAATCTAGAGTGAATACTAGTTGTGAAGTTTCTCCTCTAGTTAGACATTGGAAGATATGTAAACATAGTTTGAAGGACCTGAAATGGAGAATACTAGATAAGATCACAGTGGGGTGGGAGGGAGGGAACATTGAGCGCACTTTAAATTTGCGGGAGTTGCGCTGGATGTTCCAGCTTCAAACTATGGCTCCATCCGGGTTAAATGAAGCTTCGGATTGGATGGCCCAAGTGGATTGCTGAGGTTAATAAGTAGGGGCTTTTATGGTGAATTTTTTCTGGCTTGTCTGGGTTGCTAGGATACGGAGGGGGGAGGGACTATATATTTCCCTCTGTGAACGCCGCGGCCATCTTGTCGGATAGCCAGTGGCAGAAAATGTATGGTTGAGGACTACCCTTATCTTTTGGTGAGTGGAAGATTTAGAATGGTTTAAATTTATTTAACATTATCTAGATGTGTTCACTTATTGCTATGTGTGTTGTTTTTCAGTTCTCCCGACCTTGAAAAAGAACTCCGAAACGCGTCGGGAAGGGGAACCGATAAGGATCTTAAGCTAAGTGATACACTTTTAACTCCTTTTCGATTTATAAGCTATTTAAGCTATATTAAGTTATTTGGGTGTAGAATATATAAGGATGTAAAAAGAGAAAAAAAGCAGAACAGAAAAAGAAGAAAAAATATATATCTCCATAAAAGATATTTAGTACTCTCCATGTAAGGGGAATGGTGAAGAATTCCAACACCACTGACTTGTTCTGAGAACAGTGGAATCTGAATTCCCATTGGAGTGTATAAGGTATCCTGAGTACAATTACTATTGAGGCTACTATTGTTTCACATTTTGAAGTGAGTCATAAAAGTTTGGTAGATGCCCCTACTAATAGTCATGCACAACTAGTGCTAGGGTCATATTTCCATATGAGGAAACAGAATTAAAACAAACATAAAATAGATATATATAAAGAGGAAATAGCAATGAAATATTATTCCACAATGGAAGGTCTAAGAATAAGGCTGGGCAATCTATCGGCCCCGCAGCTGAACTTCCACTAGCCTCATTAATGGGCCTCCCTTTATTGCAACGTTTGCATACAATGTCTACCTTTCATACACACAGATAATGGCCATAGAATGGCACATGTTCCCAGAATATGAGGATGATGCATGTCTTCAAAATATAAGGTTACATCTAGGTTAGTCAGAATGAATAAACACCAGAGAAAAACAAGTCATATCACTAAGTGAAAATTCATAAGAAATTAAGAACATAAAAATTGCCATACTGGGACAGACCGAAGGTCCATCAAGCCCAGTATCCTGTTTCCAGCAGTGGCCAGCCCAGGTCCCAACTACCTAGCTAGATCCCAAGTAGTAAAACAGATTTTATACTGCTTATCCTAGGAATAAACAGTGGATTTCCCCAAGCCATCTCAACAATGGCTTATGGACTTCTCTTTTAAGAAATTATTCAAACCTTTTTTAAACGCTGCTAATCTAACTGATTTCACCACAGTCTCTGGCAATGAATTCCAGAGTTTAATTACACATTGTGAGGGGCATAATCGAAAGGAACGTCTAAGTCCGTTTTCGTCTAAGTTGCATGTCGTCCAAAGTAAAAAACAGTTTAGGGCACATTTAGGAAAAATATGTCCAAAATCTTTTTTGTTTCGAAAATCGTCTAACTATACGTCCTGCCGATCTGATTGTCCAAGTCACTAAATCGTCTTATCTTTATACCACATTTTTGTCCTACTTTTCGTCCAAGTCAAAAACACCTAGGACAAGCCCTGTTGGACGTGGGAGGGGTCTGCAAAGTGATGGACTGAACACCCAGACATGGCACCTAAATAGTGGGGTACCTTACAGGGCACTGCTGTGAACTTCACAAAAAGGGTGCCATGTCATCATCTCACTACAGCTCCCATATAGGTCACGGTGAGCCCCCCAAACCACCTCCAGAATCCCCTAGACCCACTTATCTACCACCCCAATAGTCTTTATGGCTGCAGGAGCCACTTATATGCCAGTACAAAAGGGTTTTGGGGGTGTATAGGGGAGTGGACATGTTTAAGTATCAATGCAGTGATTACAGGGGCTTATGGGCATGGGTCCTCCTCTCCATGTGCTGGACGACTAGGCTTTCCTATGCCAGGCTGCCAGGTGATGATGGTCTGGAGGCTGAATTTTAAAGGTGTGATTATGATTTTTATGGGGTTAGGGGGGGTCAGTGATCACTGGGGTAGTGTGTGGGGGTCTGTTTTATGTGTTTGTAGTGCTTATCTGGTGACTTTAGGTGGGTTTTACATGGTCTAAGTCACAACGTCCAAGTTCCGTTGATTCTGGGCTGTATAACTTTCGGTTATACATGCTGTACGACTAAGTCTAAGCTGGCCTACGTCCCGCCCAACTCCAGCCCTCGACACTCCTCCTGAAACGCCCCGTTTAGCTTTGGTCATTCAGCGGCACTATGAAGGCCTAGGTCATTTAGAAATATATCCATAACCCGTTTTTATTATCAGCACTTGGACATATTTTGACAATGTTCATCCAAGTGCCGACAGGCCGGTTTTTGAACGTTTTTCTCTTTCAATTAAAAGCCCCTATGTGAAGAAATATTTTCTCTGGTTTGTACTACTTAATAGCTTCATTGCATGCCCCCTAGTCCTAGTATTTTTGGAAAGAGTAAACAAGCGATTGACATCTACCCTTTCCACTCCACTCATTATTTTATAGACCTCTATCATATCACCCCTGAGCTATCTCTTCTCCAAGCTGAAGAGCCCTCTTCAAAGAGAAGTCGTCCCATCTCTTTTATCATTTTTGTTGCCCTTCTCTGTACCTTTTCTAATTCCGCTATATATTTTTTTTTAGATACAGTGACCAGAACTGCACAAAGTATTTGAGGTGCAGCCATACCATAGAGCAATACAAGTGCATTATAACATTTTCATCTTTGTTTTCCATTCCTTTCCTGATAGTTCCTAACATTCTATTTGCTTTCTTAGCAGCCGCTGCACATTGAGCTGAGGGTTTCAAAGTATTCTCAACAATGACACCTAGATCCTTTTCCTGGGCAGTGACTCCTAACACAGAACCCAGCATCACATAGCTATAGTTCGAGTTCCTCTTTCCCACATGCATCACTTTGCACTTGCTCACATTAAACGTCATCTGCCATTTTGACGCCCAGTCTTCCAGTCTCACAAGGTCCTCTTGCAATTTTTCACAATCCTCTTGTGATTTAACAACTTTAAACAACTAATTCAAAACTGGCAATTTCTCCCATTCACAGTTAGCAGTTAATCACATCAAACACAGTCCTGCAGTTAGTAGAGGGTTCAAAACAAGTTAAACTTATCTTCAGTGTGTTATGGTACTATCTTCAGCATGTTATGGCAATGGCTCCCGCCCCAACTGATGATGGCCAAGCGTTTCACCTTGTGGCTACCTCAGGGAAAGGGAGGGTGAAGCCTACAAAAAAAAATATTAACTTGCTATTACTTACTGTGCAAATGAAACTGCAATGTAGAACTTGCTGTTTTCACTTACTTTCACTTCGGCACTATCGGTGCTCATAACGTCCATGCCGAGAGGGATGCATGGCTTCTGATGTTTGTTTTTAAGCCCAACCCACTACTGCCGGCATTAGCACATCACAAGTCAAACTTTAGTATAATGATGTTTCCCTATATGCCAGAAAGTGATTCTGAAAGCTTATTGAAAAATGTATTAGTACAATAAAATGATATTATCTTATTTTCCATTTTTGTTGTATTTTTATTTGTTAATTTATAAAGTGGTGATTGTTATTTGTCTTTTTTTTTCAAATTTGCATCTACTTTCTTTATATTTTGCACAGTATTATTGATTGAACAGTGTCATTGATTCTGTGGTGTTGCATTGTATGCAGAGTCTGGCTTCTTGGCGGTTCAGTTTAACTTGTCTACATATTCATATTTCTATTCTTAGTTTGTATATACTTATCCCATGCTTGGTGAGGATCTGTTTTTGTGAAAGAGGCTAGTTATTCTGATAGCACTGAATGTCTATATAGAATCAATCTGTACTATCCAGTTTGATTAGTAGCTTGGAAACAAGAGTATTTCTAAAGTGGACATTGATATTCCTTTGTCTGTTTGGGCTGTTTGATTTCTCGCTGAAAGGGCAATAAGCCATGTCCTCTAGTTTAATGTTAAGGATTGCCTATATAGGTTTCAAGGTTCTTAGAAATCTGAGAGAAAACCCCTTTTACAAAGCCACGGTAGTGATGCTGTCACTATAAAAACATCAAAGCCCTTCACTTCCTATGGGATTTGGTATGTTTACCATGGCAGCACAATGATGTTAAGATTGTACAGCCATTGTGAGTAGGGTTTTTTTTCTTATTTTCTTAAACTTTGGTAATGAGGTTTAGTATGCAATACATTTTATCATGTGCTTTGCTTGAGTAATGCATTATTAAACATCTTTTTCAATTATTATCAAAGAGAAGTCCTCTTTACCTTCAAAAATAGAAGCCCCGTTCACCTATATGTGGACACCTCCAGCACACCTGATGCCTAAGTCACATCCACCTAACTCGCACCCAACTAACGCCCAAAAGTAGACCTGGTTTTGTAGCGCCTACATTTTAGGTGAGATTGTAGACACATTAGGACGCTGAGCGGCATGCAATTCTGTAAATGAATGTTCATATTAAAACCACGCCCATGCCTATCACAATAGGTGCAGTTGTTTCCGATGGACGTCTATGAAATTCTGGATGCCTAGTTTGTGAATCGTGCACAGCTCTTGGACATCTAACTTCCAATTTAATGCTTGTTAAAGTCATTAATTGGGCTTATTCAATTTATTTAGACCCCTAAGTGGTTGGACGTCTACTTTAGTTGTCCTTTACAGAATTTGCCCCATAATGTTTATTTGCAATGCCTTAGGCCCATAAAATTGCATTAAAGTATCTTTCTTCTTTGAGTGGGGAGATGTGAGGAAATAAATTAAGACTGCTGGGATGGGAAGGGGATAAGGATGAATCTTTTTCAGTGCAACAATATTCACCAAAAAGATGGTATGTGGGATCAAAAAGGAAAAATCTACAAGAAATACCATAAGGCCTACCAAACGTCATACAATAAGTGATTATAAGAGAGGAAAAGGATCTCAGAAACCTGCTTGGTATTCAGGAATAAACCTAAGCTGCCACTGAGATAAAAACACACGCAGTAGGTGCCATGGGTGACTGCAAAAGTACTGTCACAGCCAGAAAGAACCCTTAAGAAAGCCAGTTATCTACAGCAAAATGGGACCCATCAGGCCATGGCTGCCTGAACCGCTAAGATAAGTGTGGGCTGTTCTATTGAGCACAATGCACCTGTTTAAGCATGCAGTATTAATTTTAAGATGGAGTTAATCCCAGAAAAATAATACATAATAAAAATAAAAACATTGAGAGGTTTTTCAGGATCGATGATAGAAACGTGGAACCTTGTAAGTCTTGGCTAAGGTTTATTCCTGAACACCAAGCAGGATTCTGAGATCCTTTTCTTCTTACTTATTATATTAAGTTTGGTGGGAATTATGGTATTTCTTGATGAATCTATAAGCACTCAGATCTTCCAGCATCTAGACTCAGCTAACCAGCAGAGGGAATTCACTGACTCCAGGTCAATGACACTGTTTATTCCACTCAAGTATTCCTCTCATTCCCCTAAACTGGGGCAGAGATCACCAAGATGTTCCCCTTATACTGAAGTAGTCGATCAGTGACCCCCCCTTCTGAGTTCCCAGCCAGAATGGTTCTTGGTTGTGGAGGTGCCCCTTACACATCAGTCTAGCCAATGTATGATCCAAGGTCTACCCCAACCTCTCAGGGCCTCCTGTAGCCACACTCCCCTCCATTAATGGATGAATTCTGTGAGTCTCAAAATGCCAGAAAATGTGTGGCGGGTCCTCGGACATGGAGGGGTAATTCAGTAGTTTTCCTATCTCAGTACCGAAAAAATTCTGTTGATCGTGGCGCTCAGTCCAATACAACCTCCTCTGGCACCATCTCAGTCCTCCAGAAGTTGGGGCATTCTTCATCTGGTTTCTCCTCAAAAGCCTGTTTGAAATTAGTGACCCTACAGTGTAGCCTTGAGTCCTCAAGACACACAAGCCCCTCTACCTCAACCAGGCAATGTCTCTTCAGAAGTATATAACTACTTTTTACAACTTTTGCTTTCTTATTTTTCCAAAATTCACATTGCATAAATCAAAAGACATTTAGTGAATCAAGCCCTTAGTAAATGAGAGTTTGAGCCTCCACTGTAGGTTATATTTTAGGGAAAAGGTACAAAATACTAGGTATAACCATTAGTCTCTGCTTTCAAAAAATTTCTGCCAGAGGCACAGACTAAGAGAAATCCTTTTGAAACAGGGGTCTGTGGAATATACTGTACTTCATGGTTGCTAAGAAAAGTACATAAGTGTAGTTCTCTTTGGCTTGCAGTAAATTAACAGGACAGAGGGCAGTGCACACATGGAGAACCTTCAACATGGGGTAGGGATGTTTCTTGCAAGGCACTTCTTTCATGCATTTGTTTATGTGTCTTAGATCTGTTCTTCAAGGGACCCTTCTGTTTGTTTTCATCTGAATGCCCCCATTCCCTTTTCATCCCTCATCAGAACACTTGCATTGTGCCTGCTTTGACCTTGCAGCACTGCACTTCAAATATTTCTAAAGGTTTTGCATTACAGAAGCGTACCAACTCATAAAGATTTGTTCTTCTGAAATATGATGCATTAATGTGGTAATGGAAAGGTCTATCAGAGGATTAGGTCTATAAATTAGTGGCATTCACATTTATACACATATTACACAAATAAATGTTTAGAATAGGGCTGCACATCGATTAATCGCAATTAAAATTTTTAATCGCATAAAGCGCCCCCCTCACATTTCCTCCTATCCTCATACAGTGGCAAATATAGACAGCAGAAGTAAATTCTCAGAACTGACATTTTTAATTACTAAATCAGTTTTCTTACCTTTGTTGCTTGGTGATTTTAAAGATGGAACAAAATGATTAGAAAAATAAAATCAGATGTACTGAACAAAAATTCAAAAACGAAAATGCTGACCTATTGTTGATCTGTAACCTGTCATTAAAAACATCCATGACACAGAAGATCGGAAGGTACCAATATAATGCTAATTTTTTAAAAGGCTTTCAATATTAATAATAATAATAATAATAATAACTTTATTCTTATATACCGCCAGACCATGCCAGTTCTAGGCGGTTTACAGCAAGAGAAACTAAAACAGTCAGCGAACTGTACAGAATCATAATAGAATAAATGACAAGCCAAATGAATAAAACAGTAAAAAAAACTTAGGTTACAAATTTATCAAATAATTGCATTTTTACTAATTTTCTAAAAGAGTAGTAAGATGAAATACATGGAATAATTTTACCTAGCTAATTATTCATTTTGGCTGCCTGAAAAGCAAGAGTTCTATCGAGGAATCTTTTGAGACGATAAGATTTTATAGGTAAGCTGGAGACATACCAAAAATTGATTTAAAACAGATACAGGCAATTTTGAACAGTACTCTAGCCTCCATTGGTAACCAGTGTAATTTTTGGTAGTAGGGACTGATGTGCTCCCATTTTTCAAACCAAAAATCAATCGTACAGCTGAATTTTGTACAACTCGTATTCTTTTAAAAGTTTTCTTATAGGTACCCAGATAAATTATGTTACAATAGTCAAGAATACTTAAAATGGATGATTGGACTAACAAGCGGAACGATGCTGCATCAAAATATTTCTTGATGGTTCTGAGTTTACATAAAGTTGAGAGCCACATATGTATATGCCTACCCATAAAAAAACAAGGAATGTGATCAACACATAAATTTGAGCACTTTCGTTATAGAATGATCCCTTATGTGGACAGTGCCAGGGTGAAGCGTAGGCTGAGCCAAGGCAATCCCAAAACTTATCTAGATAGTGTCAATAATTGGTCGGTCTGCTCTCTGGTTAACTTAGGACAGAAAGAAGGCTGTTCTAAGTTATGTGCATAATTCTTTTTTTTTTTAATTCAATAAATTTTTATTCAGTATTTTTTAAAAAATACAAGGAGCAATTCAAATACATAAAAGTAGTATAACATTTTGCATTAATATATAGTTATTTATAAAGGCCCATATTATTAAGAAAAGCTCAGAGTATTGGATTTGTTTGTGGTGATGTATGACAATAGAAAGTGAAATAGGACAAAGTAAAAATTGAAAGAGAGAGGAAAAAAGAAGAGAAAGAAAAAAAAAAAAAATTTTTTTAAAGAGAGGAGAAGAGAAGACAGGAGTGTCTACATAGTAGAATGCAACCAACAACAGTAGGAGGTAATCCCACTGTTTACAAAACTTCTTTCAGAATAACTTCTTTGTTCTATTTAAGGTCCTCAGCGGGCCACCACACACTCAAATCATTTCATTGTGTGGGGCTTTATGCTCCCATTCGTCATTGGACCCGTATATATAACATCAGTTTATATGGAAAAAATTTTTTTGTAGAAATACTAAAAGTACTTAGCTTATGGATTTGACGCTAGCTGGGAGGGTAGAAACATCAGCCACCAACATGTTTCGCCCATATAACTCTAGGGCTTTATCAAGGCACCCTCTCCCGTTCATAACCGGTTTACTCCCACCATCGCGTCGTAGACGAAATGGTCTTTCAAAAGTGCTATATGTGAATGTTCTTCTTTCAAGATGCTATATGTGAATGTTCTTCTTTCAAAAGTAATTATTAGTGTGCCCAGAGTTTCATTCTATGACATACATAGTAGAATGTACATATAAATCTAAAAATGACTAGGGTGATTTTTTGTTTTTCCAATTCATGGATTTACGGAGTGAAATTTTTTTTTCATATGCATATGATTCAAATCTGTGGTACATACATAGAGAGTTCCACCAAAAAGTATAATCTAATAACGAAGATGATTTCCAATTTTTCAGAATATGCATGAGAGCAGTCACAAACATGGTATCAATGAGTTTAGGAGGACAATTTGATTGCGCGAAACAGGGGTGTTGAGATCGAAGGATTATAATGTCCATAGAAATCTCTTCTGAGCAGTTGGTGATAGATTGTATGGTATTCCAGATTTTGGACCAAAAAGAACGGACCAGAGTACAATGGAAGAACATATGATCAAGAGTTCCTTCCTCTTTCAAACAGTTCCAGCAGATAGAATCTTGTTTTAATTTGGCTTTCCACATATGAAATGGGGTCCATATTGCATTCCACATTATAAAGAGCATTGATTGTGAAACTCTAGAAGATAAAAGTGGGCGGTTTGTTGAAGACCAAAAGAGTTCCCAGTCAATGTCAGAAAGTGGAATGGTTATTATATTATCCCAGTGTTTCATAGCATGATATGAGAAAGTGAAGGATTGGTCTCTTAGAATATTATAAAAAAAAGATATAGCTTATGTGATATGTGCATAATTCTAATCTAATCTTTTTATATCTTTGTCAGATTTGTTCAGGTACATTAGATAGATTGTGAGCCCGCCAGACAGGGAAAAATGCTTGAGTAATAAATTCACGTAAACTGTTCTGAGCTCCTCCGGGAGAACGGTATAGTAAAATAAATAAATAAATATACTGCATCATCCCTGCAAAAGAGGACTCGATGTGGTTTATATCAAGACTTTGAACAGTATATTAATTTAGAAAAAAAAAATCCCTAATCTGAAATAGCAGAAAACATGGAAGTCTTTAGTGTTTTTCAAAAGATTTGATAGGTAGTGCATGACCACGGACTGATGGGCAATTCATTCTATAAAGTAGTAAATAGAACAGAGGAAGAATGGAAGACTTGACTCCTTGACTGAACCCCTTTAAACAGAAAGGATACCTTATAAGCATTAAGGTATACGTATTTATTCCAGTTCTGTGGCTGGCATAATGTAAGTTCGCACACTTAAATTATAGGCACATATTTTGCTGTTACATTAGAGCTGAATAAAGAAAAGTAGGCACTTATGTTCCTTTATTTTGAAAAAAAAGGCCCTACCAGGTCCCTCTTTCAAGGTACACAGTTACAGAATTACCTCCAGAGAGGTAAGAGTATTGAGACCTCGGCACTATCCGGAAAGTGCTTCTGAATATGCCAGTCAGCAGACAGCAAGTGCCGTTATCTGGGTAAGTGCTTTTAATATTGACCTGGCTATGATTACAGAACAAGACATGCTCTCAGACAGGCATATCAGAAACTGTAAGCATGGTATCTTATTTTGTACTTAGTGAATTGCAATTTTCCTTTTTTCCCTTTCTCTATAGGAGATTTAATCCTTCCAGTTTGGCCATGGACAGTGCCCCGGGAGTATTGGCTGGCAGAACACAATCTTCCTTCCCACTCATATTATTAAACCCCACAACGCCAGCCACAAGGCCATGAAGGGACTGTTCTGAGCTCATGATGCACATACTGTACATTATCATTCACTGTCTTTCTGGCTAAGATCAAATGTAAGACCTCGATAGGCACAGTATGTGACCACTTTGCTTCCTTTACATCGCCTTCACTATGTACCCATTCCATTCCAGTATTTAGATCAATGCTGTCTTGTTAAAATGTTTATTTTATTTTTATTTTTCCTCTAACTCTACTTTTCACTTCTCTATTACCCTCCAGGTACTTTAGTTAGATTGTGAGCCTTCGGGACAGTAAGGGAATTTTTCAAGTACCTTTCTTATTTCTAATCTTAATGTATATTTTCTGTAAACCGCTTAGAACCTAACGGATGTAGCGGTATATAAGAAATAAATTACATTACATTACATTCCCACAGGATAAAATACTCCATGTCGACACCTTGCATAAAAAGAAAATAGACTGACCTTGAAGAGCCAGTCTCCTTAATATGATCTCCATAATAACAACACAATAAAGGATCATCACACCCACTGTGTAACTAGGTCATACTAAAGATTGGTGGTAGTGTGTTGATTTCTTACACCTTTATTTATTCTAGCAAAATTTAGTCACTCTAATCAGACGCATTTTGTCACATGGATGAAGTGCTTCTTTCCAGCGCATCAGGGTTTGTTTGTTTTTGTTTTTTTGGGGGGGGGGGTTCTTTCCTTCTGAAACGTATGGTTTTTCTCATCATGAGGGCTTTTGTCTCTAGAGAAAATGACTCCAAAATAGTATCATCTGAGCAAATGGAGGCTGCGAACTAAACAACCGCCTATTAAGGCAAGCAATCTTTGCAGTGCCTTATCCGAAGCAATTTGGTATCCAAAGGGATTCTGAACCCAGCTATGAGTCTGTAAACCTCATGCAATTCAGCAGGATTATCTGATGGAAGGTGCAGGGATCAGGATGCTGTACAGGAGAGGCCTGACTGACGTCAGTGGCTATTTTCAAATGGAAAGAAAGGACACAGCATCAGCTTTGCATCACTGAATTAATCCATGCCAAGTGGGAATTACCAGCTACTTTACACGAGGAGCCTGATATGTGTAGCCATGTTGCATGTTTCCCCTATATGGCTCTATTTCCTATTTTATAATGTAATTCTTTACCTTAATCCTATTGTTCCAATAGGTCCTGTATGTTTTAATGTATGTTACCCTATTTTACTATTTTTATTATGTACAAACTGCTTAGAAGGCTGATAGGTGATATACAATTTTTTTTTTCATATCATTTTTATTAGAATTATGAAGGTCAAACAGAGGAACAAAGGAACAAATGAAATACAACAAGGTCATGAGCAAACAGAAGTGGCTGTGAACAGAGCAATACATTCAGCAACAGCAGATAACATAGCATTAATATAACAACCATAGTACATAAGAAAACATTGAGAGGCATAAAGCTCCAGACCGCTAAACTTGAAACTTGTTTCCAGTGTGTGAAGTCAGATGTGATCTGTGTAATCTGGCAGCAACAAGGCTCTTCTGGGAAATCTGAAGCAAGATAAAGAGTAAGGGCCACTGGGAATACAGTACTCTCCCGAAATTGTGGGGGTTCTGTTCCAGGAACACCCATGCATTTCAAAAAACCACGAATGTGGTTTAAGGGGCTGATCAAAGGCAGGAGCAGGCAGCTAGGGCACCGGCAGGTGCTGAAAATCATTTGCGGTATTTTCCGACCGTCTCTTCCTGGTACTAAAGTCAGGCTACATCAATCAGGAACTGCTTGATTCCATTTCAGGTCAGTTGGCAAATGTCCAAAACTTTACCTGCAATTTTAATAGAGCAAACATATTCCAAAACATCACAGTTCAGAGAATTCAGCTGCACAAACATGTTCCTATATATAGTACACTTGGATATTTCATTGTTTAATAACCTGCATTTTCAGCGAATGCTTAGTTTTGCAATTACATTTTGTGGTACCTTTCTTTTTTTTTTTCAAGTCAAACGATTTTTATTGATAAAATAAAATAATATAATCAAAGAACAAGAATACATAAAGCAAAAAAAAAAGAAAGAAAGAACAGCAGCACAAAGCAGCAAAGTGAACATTCCAATATGCAAGTCAAAAAGACCATAATGTACAATATATAGAGGTAAAACACCAAAAGCATGTGGAGGCAAGGTTACATAGGCATCAAATATGCAGTACTACATGATATGAGATATTCAAAGAAGAAATGAAGAGCAAAAGAGTGAGGAGAGGTCAATCTGTGCTCTCACAGTAAGTTTTTAATGGAGACCAGATAGAGCGAAAAGTAGATTGAGAGCCTCTGCACTCGGCCACTCTAGCTTCATATTTGTATGCAGACAATACCATGGACCACCATTGAGAGGTGGGAACCTGTTTGCGTGATTTCCAGTGGAGCATCACAGTCTTTATGGCCAAACCACAGAGAATGTCAAATAGGACCTCCATATGGCGTGGAAGAGGTGGATCAAATACTGCTGAGCGTAGTATGATCATACTATACGACAAGATTGCAGGAGAAGGAATGATGTGGCTCACAATATCACCAACCGTCGACCAAAAGCCAGTAACAAAGGAACAGTCGAATAGTAGGTGCTGAAAAGTTCCAATAGAAGTTTGACATCTCCAGCATACATTAGGAGAAGTGGGAGTAACTCGTTGTTGTTTGATCGGGGTCCATAATGACTTGTGTAAAGCAAAAAACAAAGATTGTCTGATAGAGGCCGAGCGCAGGGGTCTATTACATTGTCGCCATACCTGGCTCCATTGATTCTCAGAGATAGAAAGAGCTAATTCATGTTCCCACAGTTTCTGGATAGGCAACATTGCGGTCGGAGCTGCAGACCGGATAATATGGTAAATCACAGACATGACATGAGGCTTAGTACTCCAGGTGGACAACAGAGGAATAATAGGAGAGGAATTAGTGCGGTGAATTTGTCGTAGGTCATTCCCAAAGGTTGCAAGAAGGCTGTGCCTGAGCTGTAGATATCTATATGCTTGGTTGGAGGGCAGGTCAAAAATAAGTTGTAATTGAGTGAATGACATTAAAGAGTCCGCCCTCACAAGATCTTGGATATACCAGATTCCGCACCCAATCCAAACAGACCAGTAAATCATGCGGGAACCGACAGTAAGCTGGGGGTTTCCCCAAATAGGGGAGTAATAAGATAGATAAAGGGGGATCCTCATATCTCGTCCAATATTCAGTAATGCCTTCTGGGAGAGAGAGAGGATCACCCAATCTCTAAAATAAGAAGCTCCCGAGGAGAAACATATCTTATCTAATGAATGTGGGAGAACCAAGGCTCGTTCAATTTCTCCCCAGTAAGGGAGACCAGCATCATTTGAAGGCAAAAACCATTTACTAACACCTCGTAAGAGCGCCGCAGAAGCATATATGGAGAATTGAGGAAAATTTACTCCACCCAAATGCCAGGGTCTTTTAAGAGTTGACAAGGCAATGCGTGGTGGCTTACCATTCCACAGAAATTGGGTCAGAATCTTGTCCAATTTTTTGAAAAATGCAGGGGGAAACGGGAGAGGGAGCATTTGTAGTACATATAATATTTGAGGAGACATCATCATACGTATGGACTCAAGCCTACCCCACCATGTCAAGTGCAAGGGAGACCATTGAGAGCATAAAGATTGTATTTTGGAAAGTAATACCGTGATATTTAAATTCAAGGTGGTCTGCCACGTGCTGCAAAAACAGATACCCAAATATTTAATATCATTGGGACACCATGTGAGGCCAAAGGGGGATATCATTGTCTGAGTGCAGTACGGATTCAAAGGGAGCACTTCAGTTTTTTCCCAATTTATGGTATATCCGGAGAGAGTACCAAACACCGATAGAAGAGCTAATACAGCCGGTAGAGTGTTCTCAGGATTAGAGACATATAATAGCACATCATCCGCAAAGGCGGAAAGGCTTATCTCTCGGGAGCCCACTTTTATACCCTGTATGTCAGTAGATGTATCCAAGCGTCGCAACAAGGGTTCCAGGGCCAAATTGAACAGGAGTGGCGATAAGGGGCATCCCTGGCGGGTTCCTCGAGATAAGGAGAAATAAGATGAGAAATGACCGTCCACATTCAATCTGGCCCTAGGATTGGAGTATAAGAGGCTTACCATATCAAGAAAATTGTCTCCCAATTGGAACCAGCGTAAGGTATAAAATAAATATTTCCATTCGACATAGTCGAAAGCCTTTTCGGCATCCAAAGACATCACACATTGAGGAATGGAGTCATTACGGGCAGCCTGCAGCACATGGCAAAGTACCCTGGAATTATCAGCAGTGAGGCGGCCCCTAACAAAACCACACTGAGTTGGATGTATGAGCAAAGGTAGGACTTTGGCGAGTCTATCCGCTAGTATCTTGGCATAAATTTTACAATCATAGTTAAGTAAGGAGATTGGCCTGTAATTTTTAGGGAGCAAAGGATCTCGTCCAGGTTTAGGAAAGACCACTATATCCGCTTCCGTAAAGGTTCCTCTACTGGAGCCCTTATCAAGAAAGTCTGTATATAGTCGGAGAAGCAATGGAGTTACGATGGATTGAAAAGATTTATAGAAGCCCAGAGGGAGGCCATCACCTCCCGGGGCCTTACCTGCTCGAAGGCCGCCGATGGCTATATTGATATCCGAGGCAGTTATGGGATGATTAAGTTCTTCGTGTAATTTAGATGGAAACGAAGGAGGCAGCAGGTCCTTAAAGAACTCATCAAAATCACTCTCCGAGGGGGTGACCCCTGATGTGTATAATTTCTCATAAAAAAAACGAAAATGATTGGTGATGGCAACAGGGTCAGTGATGAGAGAACCCTCTGGTTTAAGAGCAGTGATGTGATGAGCTCGTTTTTTCCGTTTAAGATAATTAGCTAACAAGGAACCTGCTTTATTTCGATGTTCATAATATAAGGCACCTTCATGTAGTAGCGCTACACCAGCCTGTTCAGATAGAATGGAGTTATATTGAAATTTCAATTTGCGGAGTTGTTGCAGGTCTATGATATTAGATGAGATATGATGTCAGGTTTCTAACACTTTTATCCGAGTGTCAAGCTCAAGGAGGGATTGTTTGCGTAATTTAGCAATATGGGCTGAATAGGCTATAGTTCTTCCCCGTAGGTATGCCTTGTAAGCATCCCATAAAATTTGACATGAAACGTGTGGTGTATCATTATGCATGAGATATTCAGCTGTCCACGTCTCAACTTGGGACAAAAACTCTTGATCTGACAAAAGAGCAGTGTTCAGCCGCCATGATGGTGTGGTAGCTGGGGAAGCTGATACGGTGTAAATTACTGAAACAGCAGAATGGTCCGAAAGAGGACAGGAAAGGATGGATGTTGATTGAACCGAGCGTATGAGTGTATTAGAAAGCAAGAAATAGTCCAGCCGCATAGCAGACACGTGAGGCGCTGACCAAAAAGTATACTCTTGGACTTTGGGATGGAATAGACGCCAGACATCAGTCAGGTCAGAAGTCTGGAGAATATTTAACAGGAGAGAGTGTGTAGACGGCGGGCGATAAGTAGAATGAGATTTACGATCTAGGTGTGTATCAATGACTAAATTCCAGTCGCCACCTACAATGACATAGTCTGTGGAAAGGGAAGCCAACACCCCTGAGATCTCATGAAAAAACTTCGGATCTGAATTATTGGGTCCATAGACCGATAGGAATGTGTAACTGCTGGAGTCAATTCTAAGGGTAACCGATACCCATCTACCCTGAGAATCATGAGAGGAATCAAGAATGGTATATTGAAGGCGCTTAGATAAAAGGATAGCGACCCCACCTTTGGTGGAGGCAGCAGGGGAGAAAAAACAATGGGATACCCAATCTCTCTTTAGTTTGGCAGATTCTGTGGCATTCAGCTTGGTTTCTTGTAAAAAAACCACTTGAGCGGAATGATGTTTGCAGTATAATAGCATTTTTTTCCTTTTAATAGGATGGTTTAAGCCTCTGATATTTAAAGACAAAACTTTACAAGTAGCCATCATGTAAAAGCAATTCTCAAGTCAGGATGAGCAATAGCACTGCATAAGTACACAAAGTTCCATGCCAAGCAAAGTACATAAAGATTCTGCTGCTTAAACTGTAATCAAAAAGAAAAAGAAAAACCCCACACATACACGCAGTCACACACCCTCCTACCCTCCCAACATTCACACTAACTCCCCACCACCCACAAGACAAAAGCCTTGTAACTATCCCGCCCATAAGGCGAACCTAGGGCCTAGGGAGGGGGAGGAGACACAGTAACAACATGGAGGCTACAAGTCCACGCACACCCCCAGCAATCCCGATGTATATTGAACGGTTCAAACAGTAAATATTAAAAATAGAAATTCAACACTTATATTCAACACTTATATCCACCATAGTGGAGCAAAAACATCAAAGAAATATGCAGTAATTCACAGCTGCATCAGCACAGTATAACATGACTTCACCATGTACTTGCAAAGAAAGAGCATATATTCATGTGTCCATACGAATAAGATCTTCTTGTTCTTTCAGGAATTTGTCTACCTCAATAGGATCAGTATAAGTTTTAGTTCTGTTCTGATACGTGATCTTGAATCGCGCAGGAGCCAAAAGACCAAAACGGGCCTCAATGGCGCGCAAACGAGGGCGTAGGGCCAGAAATTTGCGGCGCTTCTCAGCCGTATCCTTGGTATAGTCCGCAGAGATGTAAATCGACTGGCCTTGCCACTCTATTTTCTTCATTGAACGCATTTTCTCTAGGATTTTGGCAACATGCTGGAAACGCAATAATTTTAGCACCATAGGGCGTGCACGCTGGGATCCCGCCGCTGCCTTGGTTGGTACTCTGTGGGCGCGTTCCACCTCTAGTTCTCGATCAAATTTGAGAGAGAGCACTTTAGGAAGCCAGTCCTCGAAAAATTTACAGGCGTCTGACCCTTCCATTCCTTCATTTAGGCCATTGATGCATAGATTCTGTCTCCTGCCGCGGTTACCGAGGTCCTCCAGGAGACTCTCTAGCACGTGCAGGGCTCGGCGGTCCATTTTTTGGTTGGTGGCAATTTCGTCTACAATCTGATGTTTGCGTTCCAGTGCGAGCAGGCGAGTATCCATTGCGGTAAACTTTTCGGTTAAGTTTATTATCTCATGCTTGATGTCTTTTATGTCGTCCTTACTTTCGGACATCATGTCCGAGATCATTTGCAGTTGCTCTGAAATTGTGATGTCGGGATCAACACGTGAGCGGGCCGCGTCTCCCTTGGTTGGCGTCGGTGGGTCTTGTTTTGGTCGTTTTGCACCCGATGTTCCGGCAAAAGCAGCCTCTATTTTACCTTGTTTAGGTTGAGGCATCTTCACGTGTAGGAATTGTGAAGCAGCCGTAGGCTATTAATGGCGATAAGTGCTGAAGAGACGGGATCGCTGGCAGGAGCTCCGGACCTAAGCCTCCATCTTGTTTGGGCTCTCTAGCGCTCCCCGTACCTTTCTTTTTAAATAACCAAGTTACAATGGATGTTACTTAATAAATATTTTATTTTTCTTTAGAAATATACTTTTCATAAGTGTGTCATCAATATCAAATCACTTACTACAAGCTGGTCAGATAAGGAATCTTAAATTATGAACCAGATGAACAAGAAATTTCTCTGTTGACATAAGGGGACAAATTATAATGAGTGCCTCCAAACAGGTTTCCAGAGGGCACTGTTAGTCTACAGCCAGAACAATCTTTTGTGTGCTTGTAATACCAGAACCAAACCACCATGGAAGCTATTGCAAAGAACACTAGACTACAGCAGGGCTGCCCAAGTCCGGTCCTCGAGATCTACTGGCAGACCAGGTTTTCTGGATATCCGCAATGAATATGCATGAGAGAGATTTTCCTCCATTGCCTTCTTGGTATGCAAATTTCTCTCATGCATGTTCATTGCGGATATCCAGAAAACCTGGCCTGCCAGTAGATCTCGAGGACCGGACTTGGGCAGCCCTGCACTACAGCTTTGCCCAGCACCCAGAGTGTGAGGCAATAAAGAACTATTGTTCGTTGTTTGCTGCTATATACATACCATAAGACCTGAACCAGAAGCCCTCTTGCTGTGAGACCAGCTATGAAGATCTTAAAGAATGCAAGTGTTGACCTGCCTTGGTACCCATGCTTTCTTCAGTGGGAATTGAACCCTGTTCCCCTGGATCACAGTCTGCTGCACTAACCATTAGGCTACTCCCCTACTGCAAATATCAGAAGTTGGGTGGCCCTAAGCGATTTAAGTGTGCAGGAGCCCCTCTTGACTACTTAAATTAGTTTGAATATTGGCCCATTAGTCTTGCAAACTATGTGCCAAGGCACACAGATTTCAGGTGTGCCTCCAAGATGCCAACGAGGAGGAGAGGCACCAGTGCTGCTTAAAGGACGTGCCTTTCTCAGCGAGAGGCACATTCTGTAGTCAGTCAGTCAGCCCAGGGGGTATATTTTATGAATCACTCACTTCATTGGTCAATTTTGTTTCCAGATTTTCTTATTGCCATTACTTAGTTTATAATCTTCCAAACAGTTTTATATATTATATTCTTTTTTATTATCTTAAATATTCTTAGAGTTGTTCTTCAGTTACCAGCTCATTCTTTAAAAAAAATTATCTTTATGGAATAAAAAAACTTTTGATGCAGCCGATCGCAAAACATGGTACTATGTTGGAGTATGTGCAGGAAGATTGAACTGCATTTATGAATATGAATGAATGAGCTAGATAACTGAAGAACAGCTCTAAGACTATTTAAGGTAAGTGGAAGAATATTTTTTTAAAAATATAAAACTGTTTAGATGTTTATTAGCATAGTGATGTCATTAAGAAGGTCTGAAAAAATGGACCAATGAAGAGTGGAGTTAGTGATTCATACAATATAATTTGAAATCAGCTCAGATTCTGAATGTCCACAAAGATTTCTTGATATGTTTCCTGAGCTTTATAGATGTTGATTAATTAGTCCATGATAAATTGTCATGCACTGAAGTTGCCATAAGTATGAAGACATTTTTTTAAATTACCACAGGAACTTACTGCCTCTTATTTTGTAGGCGATATGGATTCCTGCGCTCTGTTTGCTAATCAGCACGCAATAATGTAAATATGCTAACTAGTAAGCATAGGAATGCCTACTCTCCACCCTGAAATTCCCCCAACACCCACCCAACATTCCCCAACACCTCCTTACACTAACCCAGCATTCACCAACACCCATCCTACACTCCTCTGACATTTCTCAAAACAACCTGACATTTCATCACACCCCAACATCCCCCTGATACCTCCCAACCTTCCCCCCTGTATCTTTAGGAGATGGCTGGCAACAAGGATGCCCACTCCCTCCTGCTGGCAGGCCCACCTTTTCCAAAATGGTGAGCCTTCCCCTTCCCGGTGCATTCTGGGATGCACTAGGGAGGGGCCTAAGGTTTTGATTGGTCCAGGTACCTAAGGCCCCTCCCAAGAGTATAATTTCTTCCCTCATTCTCTGCAAATAGTTACGATTTAGTGGCTTGGATGATCAGATCGGCAGGACATATAATTAGATGATTTTCGAAAGTAAAATAAAGTTGGACGTATCTTTCGAAAATGTGTCTTAGGTTCTTTTTAACTTTGGACGGCTTGCGACATGGACGTAAATGGACTTAGACGTCCCTTTCGATTATGCCCCTTCACATTACTGTTTCATACTTTTTAAATAGCACATATTAGCATTTACTTCAAAAATTCCATACACAGTGATGGGGCAGTGGGTTCGGCTATAGAAGCTTCGGTTTTTGGTTGAATTACACATTTCTGAGTGTATGTGCCAAAAAATATATAAAAGATCTTTTCACAATTTACCTAACAGTTCCCCTTTTCTAGAAGTTTCATACAGTATCAATACTTCATACCATTACTGTATCTTGTTGGCCACGAATTTGGACTTGGAGATTGAAATGTACAACATCAGCATCTATTAGACAAACTTTGTTATTTTTCTGGACTCCAGTTCTGTTAAATAAAATGGATAGTTCTAAGTCTAATAGATGTTGGCATTGTCACATAGATATTGGGACTTTTATATTTATATTTTGGAAGTCAATTTGGGGACAAATAAATTTAGTTATGGATTCAAATGTTCCACTAACATATGAGGCTATAATTTGTGGAACTATATTACATGTAAAACCCACTTTAAATAAATACAAGAGCCGTCTTTTTATGATCATGACAGGCATAGACATGCAATTGATCACGAGTAACTGGAAAAACCATGACAGAATAAGTTACACTTTTTGGTGGGTGAATGTATGCACTACATACAAATATGAAAGAATTAAGTAATTAAAGATATTCACTGTGAAGAAACAAATGTAAGAGTTAAGCTGATTTCACAATTTTAGGAAATTCAATTCTGTGCTAGACATTTGTTGTAAAATTGCTCTTAGGAATATAAGAAATGTTTTAATGGTTTCTTTACATGAATATCCAAATTTTAAACAAAATAAATCTTGTAAAAAAAACAAACTAGTCTGTTTCCATCTTGTGGAAAATCCTGAAATCTAGAAATAATTTCCTTCACCTAACTTACCCCCACCCCCACACTTTTACTAAGCTGTGGTAGTGGTTTCTACCACTGCCTGGACCGTTAAATGCTCCGATGCTCATAGAATTCCTATGACCATCGGAGCCTCTACTGTGGCTTAGTTACAGAAGGCCTTTGTGTCATTGCTAGTTTAATTGTGTAATCCATTGGGCTTCCAGTTTGTTGGTCCGGATTTTCCCTTCCTAACTGGATTAAGAAGAAAGCCCTCTACATGTCTTCAGATTGCGAGACTCAGGGAGTTGTATACATTGTTCAATGCCCGTGTCTGCTACATTATATCGGACAGACATCACGGAGCATTAAGTTCAGGATCGCAGAACATCTGAGTAAAATCCGGACCAACAAACTGGAAGACTCTCTAGTACAACATTGGATGGATAAAAAACATGCTATCGAGGACTTCCGTTTTTCAGTTGTAGAAGTACTTAGATTACCAAGAGGTGGACACCTCTCCCGGGTCCTATGGATTAAAGAACAATGGCTGATTTTGAAATTACACACCTTACACCCTGAAGGGTTGAATAGCGAAGTAGAATGGCAAGCATTTTTATAGTCTTTTATTGCCCTTTGGTTAGCCCTAACATTAGCCTTCACTGACAGTCGGTTTAAGACTCAGCTGGCCTTTACGTCATCCCGTGCAGGCGTGATGATGTCAGCATACTCTATTTTAAACTCATGTCAGCGTTCTCACAGCCGTTAAACGAAAGCAGAAGCAGAGAAGTTCCTTTCTTAATCAAGCATATATGGCAAGTACCCACAAGCTGAGTAGCTTCTACATTGAATTGATACCGTTTATTTATTGCACAAAGTTATATAACTATGACGATGTTTAAGTTTTCTTTTCTTTTAACAGAACATGAAATTATTGCCCCAATTGCACTATCACTAGTTCTTTGGCATTTGAACCGCTAAGACTCAAGTTTGGGTTCCTTGAAATAGAATTTCGAAACATGGTCCATGTCGGGACCTGTTGAACACCTTTAAAAGATAATGTGGGATTTTCTTCCCCTTCTTTTTGTGTGGCATTGATAATAATTTCTACTTTTTAAATAGTACAAACTTCAAATGGTATTATAGACACAAAATATGAAACTATTGAAAACCATTTGCACAATATCAAAAATGGACAGTCATACTATTAAATCCAATTACTTAAGTAGTAAATCTAATTAATAAGTTGGAATATAGAAGTAGCGTCCATTTTTGATATTGTGCAAATGGTTTTCAATAGTTTCATACTTTTTAAATAGCACATATTAGCATTTACTTCAAAAATTCCATACACAGTGATGGGGCAGTGGGTTCGGCTATAGAAGCTTCGGTTTTTGGTTGAATTACACATTTCTGAGTGTATGTGACAAAAAATATATAAAAGATCTTTTCACAATTTACCTAACAGTTCCCCTTTTCTAGAAGTTTCATACAGTATCAATACTTCATACCATTTTGACCTCCTATGCTTCTATGAGATATAAGAAACCAGCCTCCCTACTTTATTTATCTATTTACTAAAACAATACTTTAGCCAGCAAGTTGTCTCAATTCATAGCTGATACTGCCTTGCTGGTATTTTTTCTGGCAAAGTTAACTAATCTTAAAGATTATTTTAGCCCCTCTAGGGGCCCTGTCCTTCCTACATCCCTAATCCCAGACTCTAGCAGTGATCACTCCCCTCCTTACTACAGGTTACCCATATTGTTGTATTCTTGAAACCTTCCTCTCCTCAAAGTGATCTGATCCCACCCTCCTCTGAACAAGATAAAAACAAAGATTTTATTTTCTGTAGTAAAAAGTTACAGATAAAGCTTTCCTCATATGGCAAAAGCCACTCAGTTAAGAAGGCTGTTGTTTCTTCAATTAAAGTTTGAAACAATGACTATAGGAGATCATTTCCATGTAAGTCTATATAATTATGGATATTTTCGATGACCCAGCACATGAGAGACTGTTCTGAATAAGGAAACTTGTTAATGATTTTTTGGGTTTAGTATTAAAGTGGCGTTTTAGTGAGTTAGGCCCTTAAAGATTCAAGAGGGTTATAGGTTAATCTTAATTTTTCTTTGTTAGTATTTTTATTTCTAATTATTATTTCCCTGTCTCATCACTGCTGTGGACTATATCTGTTCCTTGTGTGTGATACTGTATGTACTCTTTGTTTAAAGATCTTTTTAAGAAGTTGCTGTTCTAAAATTTACACTGAAATGAGCCCTAGTTCTCAGCAAAAATACCCCAAAAGCTTAGCATGTTGGGCTGTTTTCACATTATCATTAAAAAAAAAAATCAGAAATGGCATTGTTATCACTGGCAGTGCATTGTAATCACCAGAAGTTAAGTGAATGTCTCAGGATGCGCACCAGACTTTATGCCTGGTACTTATCAGCAGTGTTTTATTAAAAGGTTGTGCCTAATTCATTGATAAACCCTGATGTGGCTGGTTTATTCAGGCAATATGCTTGAGGCCAGTGCTCAGTCAGTGTTGCCTCAGACAGGGGTGATCAATCACTGGGTTTCGCTGGCACATACAGCATTGTGCTATACCATGGTAAATTAGCCCCTGTGGCTTTTTATTTTCTCGGTCATGCACTATACTAGTATTCTTGATTTAAAATGCACTTATAGGATAGTGAGTAGAATTTTAACTCTTTCCAGATCAACAAAATTTGGATACATATGCTATATTGTTGGAGACATTTGTTAATGCTTTCCCCACTTTTTCCTCACCGCTCGACAGGAATATGCTTTTATGTTATATCTACTATGGCCCCGATGCTTTATAATCACTGTTAAAATCCCTTGCATCACTGTAGTGCCGGTAAATTTAACAATTTCAAAATGATGAGTGATGCCCAAAGAACCTCGCATGCAAATAAGGTTTGCGGAGGTCCACGGAAATCCCATCTGATCAGTTGTTGCAGAAAGCGACTAACACATGCACAGAATAGTCCACAGAAAGAAGATTGTGGGGTCAAGAAATTCTATGTCTTAGGCACGCCTATGTCCATCATTGGCATGCCGATGCTATTTGATAGAGAAGGGAGAGGAGGGGTGTGAAGAACTACAATCAAACTATGCAATCAGCAGCTTTCAATGAATGTGTATAAGACACGCCTTTAATACACGCACATGAGACATGGTTTTAACACACGTGTGCTTTTTCATTTGCTATTTTGAGATTTATTTATTTTTTTCCATTGGTGACTATAGGATAAATTTACTGATAAATATGACAATGACATCGGCCTGATCTGGGGAATTTCTCTTTTTTTTTTTTTTAATTTCTATGTCACGCAGTCTTCAGTCCCAGCCTGACACACACACCTGAAATGCGCTTTTAATAGTACAGGCACCCCTGGACCAGCTGGTAAAAAGTCAGTACTTCAGTTTGTGCATCACCAGGCGATGTCAGAGTATCTCCTAGAGTGCTCATTTTAATATTAATGACCTCATCATACTACATTTGCATAGCAGTTGGAGGCAGCTACAAAGCACGGAAAAGACTGGTGAGCTATTATATGCATCGGCAGGTAAAATACTTTTGATGCTAAACCGATTAGAACTTGTTTAGCGTCGGTCATTAAATGCATGGTAGGCTTAGAACATTGGGGCCTATAAGCTCGCTCGGTTCATAGTCTAAAGCACGCGAGGACAAAGGCACGCTGATAACCAAGCAAGGACAACTGAGCGCAGGGCTTAATCGCACCGAAGAAAACCCATATTTTAAAGGGCTCTGATGGGGGGTGTGGGTGGGGAACCCCCCCCCACTTTACTTAATAGAGATCGCGCTGGCGTTGTGGGCGGTTTGGGGGGTTGTAACCACTGTTCCCTCTAAGCTGAGCAGGTGTCCTCCAGCTGCATTGCTACCACTAGGGGGTGGAATATTTTCAGTCGCTAAGGACAGGTATGTTCCCTGGAGTCCTGCAGAACTTGCCTGTCCCTCACAATTGAAAAATGTGACAGTAAAACAGCACCCTCTATTGGTGAGACTGTGGGTGGAGGACTCCTGCTCAGCTAAATGTAACCCCCCTCATTATACTGGAAACTTAACTTTTTCCCTGTTTTTTCAGGAAAAAGTTAAGTTTTCAGTATAATGGGGGATTACACCCCCTACACCCCCTCAACATGGCAGCGTGAGGCAGCGTGATCCCTATTAAGTAGAGTGGAGGGGGTTCCCCCACCCCCCGTCAGAGCCCTTTAAAATATGGGTTTTCTTTGGCACGATTAAGCCCTGCGCTCAATTGTCCACGGTCGGTTGTCGGCGCGCCTTTGTCCTCGCGCGCTTTTAACCCGTCACCAGCTCACTCTGTCATGGAAAGTAATGGTTGGCTGTTAATCTACAATCCATTTTTGCTCAGGATCCATGGTACAGCCCTCTTTATATTTATCAAGCTATCATACAGATGCAAATGACTTGAGACCTACTAGATGCATCTTTTTCTCTCCAGTATAGTTGAAGACACTCAAGTTAGTAATCAGTGGAAATTTTTACTAAGACACACTAGAATAGAACTATGAGAAGAAAGTCTGAAGACCAGGGTTAGCAAATTGGGAAGTCACCTAGAGCAGCAGTTTCTGAGGAGCAGCATAGAAAAGCTACAGCAAAACAATAGGTTCTGGCAGCCACATAAACTCAAAGATTCATCAAACAGATAGGTGCCATTGAATCGTGTTCGAGTCCTAGTGGCTTGATGAATTACAGATCTAAAAAGAGATTGGTTTTGTGCTAGTCCAGCAAGATCCTCCAATGTAATCTAATCTAATCTTCCATTTGTGAGTCGCACAAACCTATACAAGCACTAGGCGACAGATCAAAGAGGAAGTGGAAAAGTAGTAGGAGGGGCATGAAGAAGCAAGGGGAGTTTTCAACATGTCCAGTGTAATCCCCATGGCTGTTTACAACATGTCCAGTCATCTGATTGCAGGTCGCCCTCTTTGCCTGGTTCATAGAAACATAGAAATAGACGGCAGATAAGGGCCCACGGCCCATCTAGTCTGCCCACCCTAATGTCCCTCCCCTACCTTTGCCCTGTGAATAGATCCCATGTGCCGATCCCATTTGGCCTTAAAATCAGGCACTCTACTGGCCTCAATCACCTGTAGTGGAAGACTATTCCAGCGATCAACCACTCTTTCAGTGAAAAAGAATTTCCTGGTGTCACCTCGTAGTTTCCCGCCCCTGATTTTCGACGGATGCCCTCTTGTTGTCGTGGGACCCTTGAAAAAGAAGATATCTTCCTCCGCCTCGAAGCGGCCCGTAAGATACTTGAACGTCTCGATCATGTCTCCCCTCTCTCTGCGCTCCTCGAGTGAGTATAGCTGTAATTTGTCAAGCCGTTCTTCGTATGGAAGATCCTTGAGTCCCGAGACCATCCGGGTGGCCATTCTTTGCACCGACTCCAGTCTCAGCACATCCTTGCGATAATGCGGCCTCCAGAATTGCACATAGTATTCCAGGTGGGGCCTCACCATGGATCTATACAATGGCATAATGACTTCCGCCTTACGACTGACGAAACCCCTTCGTATGCAGCCCATGATTTGTCTTGCCTTGGACGAAGCCTGCTCCACTTGATTGTCAGACTTCATGTCCTCACTGACGATTACCCCCAAGTCTCGTTCTGCTACCGTTTTTGCTAGGATCTCGCCATTAAGGGTATAAGACTTGCAAGGATTTTGGCTACCCAGGTGCATAACTTTGCATTTTTTGGCATTGAAGTTGAGTTGCCATGTCCTAGACCATCGCTCCAGTAGGAGTAGGTCGTGCATCATGTTGTCGGGCCTTGAATCTTCGTCTGTTGTGCATTTGCCCACTACATTACTCAGTTTGGCGTCATCGGCGAATAATGTTATTTTACCTCGAAGCCCTTCTGCCAAGTCTCTTATAAAGATGTTGAATAGGATTGGGCCCAAGACTGAGCCCTGTGGTACTCCACTAATCACCTCCGTCATTTCGGAGGGGGTGCCGTTCACCACCACCCTTTGGAGCCTACCTCCAAGCCAGCTCCCAACCCATTTCGTCAATGTGTCACCTAATCCTATAGAACTCATCTTGCTCAGCAACCTGCGGTGTGGTACGCTATCGAATGCTTTGCTAAAGTCCAGGTACACGATGTCCAGGGACTCCCCAATATCCAGCTTCCCCGTCACCCAATCAAAGAAGCTGATCAGGTTAGATTGGCATGATCTCCCCTTAGTAAATCCATGTTGTCGAGGATCCCGTAGATTCTCCTCATCCAGGATCTTATCCAATTGGTGTTTGATTAGAGTTTCCATTAGTTTGCTCACTATCGATGTTAGACTCACTGGTCTGTAGTTTGCTGTCTCCATCTTTGAGTCCTTTCTTGTGGAGTGGAATGAACGTTAGCCATCCTCCAGTCCAACGGGACGCTGCCTGTACTAAGGGAGAGGTTGAAGAGCGCGGACAGTGGCTCCGCCAAGACATCACTCAGCTCCCTAAGCACCCTGGGGTGCAGGTTGTCCGGCCCCATTGCTTTGTTAACCTTGAGCTTTGACAGCTCACTGTAGACACTGATGGGCGTAAACTCAAAGTTACTAAATGGGTCAACTGAGCCAACCCTTGTCTGTAGCTGAGGGCCGAGCCCCGGCGCTTCTCGGGTGAAGACTGAGCAGAAGTATTCATTTAATAGTTGGGCTTTTTCCGAATCCTTTTCCACATAGTCACCGTCTGGATTCCTAAGACGTACAATCCCACCTGAGTTTTTTCTTCTATCACTGATATACCTGAAGAAGGATTTATCTCCCTTCAGGATGTTCTTTGCTAGAGACTCCTCTATGTGGAATTTAGCCTCCCTGACTGCTGTTTTGATGGCTTTTGATTTGGTCAGGTAGTCTGCTCTAGAGTCCTGCTTCCCTGATTGTTTGTAAGAGATGAATGCTTTTTTCTTCTCCTTGATCAGGTCTGAGATCTCCGCAGTAAACCACTGTGGCTTATTGTTCCTTCGCCGTTTACTTACTGATTTAACATAGCGGTTTGTTGCTTCTTGTATGGTTGCTTTCAAAGTCGACCACATGTCTTCCACGTTATCGGTTTCTTCTTGGCTTTGTAGCGCCTGGTGAACGAAGTCTCCCATTTCTTTGAAATTTGTGTCCTTGAATTTGAGGACCTTGGTTAGTGTAGTAGATTTAGTGAAACCTTTCCTGAGATTGAACCATACCATGTTGTGGTCACTGGAGGCCAGTGTGTCGCCCACCGAGACCTCTGTGACACTTTCTCCATTGGTAAGTATCAGGTCCAGTATTGCCTGATCCCTTGTCAGTTCCAACACCAGTTGCCTGAGGCTTGCTCCTTTCATAGAGTTTAATAGCCTCCTGCTGCTGCCAGAAGCAGAGGTAAGTGTAACCCAATCCACATCAGGCATGTTGAAGTCACCTAGCAATACTGTGTCCCCACGCAAGGTGATATTTTCTATATCTCCGATTATTTCCATATCCAGGTCATCCTGTTGTCTTGGGGGTCTGTAAATTACGCCAAGATACAAGCATTTGTCCTTCCCTCTGGCCAAATTAACCCAAAGGGATTCCCCAGTATACTGGACATCTGAGATTCTCGTGACCTTAATGTCATCTTTAGTATATAATGCTACACCTCCTCCCATCCTGCCCTCTCTGTCCCGGCGAAGCAAGTTGTAACCCGGTATGACCATGTCCCACCCATGGGAGTCTGTGAGCCAGGTTTCAGATATCGCCACCACATCCAGGTCGGCATTCCTTATTTCTGTTTCCAATTCCAGGATCTTGTTTCCTAAACTGTGTGCGTTGACGTACATAGCCCTCCATGTTGTATTTTTGTTACGTCTCAGTGGGGATATTCCTTCAATCTTCCCAAACATAATGTCCTTCTACAATAATCTTTCTCTTCTGACAGTGACATAGCTGGTTAGATCTCTTCCAAAATCCATCTGTTAGTTTTGCTGGCAGTCTATGGCAAGCGTAAAATCCTTCTCCAGCACCAAAGCTCAAATGAAAGCTCAAATGAGTCAATCTTCTTTCTGTCTTGTTTCCATAGTGTCCAGCTTTCACTTCCGTAATTGACCACTGAAAAAATGTGATGGACAAGTCTGATCTTCGCATGGAGTGTTATTTCCTGCCTTTGAATATTTTGTCAAGAGCTTCATTGAAGAATGACCCAGTGCTAGTCTGCAGAATATTTCTTCCTTGCTAGATGCGTCCTTGTTTACTAAAGAGCCCAACAGTGATGCATGTGGTAACAAAAATCTCATGCACGAATACAGGATGATCGGGGTGGTACTTGGAGAAACCTCCCAGGAAAGAGACTTGGGAGTTCTGATCGACAAGTCGATGAAGCCGTCCGCGCAATGCGTGGTGGTGGTGAAAAGTACGAACAGAATGCTAGGAATGATAAAGAAGGGGATCACGAACAGATCGGAGAAGGTTATCATGCCGCTGTACCGGGCCATTCAAAGATTGTCTTTGTTCAAATGACAGATTCCCCTGAATTTTCTTTTTATTGTGGCACCATTGGGAAATGTCATTTAAAATGCACTGTTTAAAGGCATTTACAAGTGGGTCAATCGAAGTTGGAGGAGACCAAGTGGATTTCAATTTGACTATTGACCTGTCATGAATTAGAACTTGATCTGCAAAAAATATTTGAAGTTGTAATTTCCGTAAAAATCTTTCTAGATCAATATTGAATTGAAAAAAATTGAATCTGGAAGAGGGAACAAAAGATAAACCGTTGTTCAAAACAGAAATTTCTTCAGAAGTTAGAATTTTGTTAGATAGGTTGACTACCACTGGCCCGATGTTTGCAATCTGGTTCAAGATCTTGATCTTTGATTGCCTACTCTTCTTCTGACTCTGACCTCCTTGGTGGCAAGCTTCCCCTTAAAAAAGATTGACTGGTGTTACTAGAGCCTGAAGAGGAGGTTGAAAGATCTGACATGCTGGGATTAGTGACATTTTGATCAGTGGCTGTCGTGTCTTTGTACATCCAAGTGTACACATGGTTATTCAAATAGTCTTGCTCGTCTCTCTTAAATTTTTTTAATTTGTTGCGTTTCAAGTTATCCCTAAATTTGTCCATATTGATCACGCTGAGGTCGGCATTTTGTGAATTATGAATGGGAAGTTTTTCCTCCAATAAGAGCTCAGCCTTCTCAGCTGACTGCGTATTAAACATGCATGCGCTGGCGTCTTTGATTCACAAGCGCCATTTTTTGAGCAAACAGTTGTTTGAGCTGACAACAGTAAGTACTACATTTTCAATTGATTTATACAACTTAAAAGTTGTTTTGTTATTCATTAAATTCATTTTTGTATTGCAGTTGCCATTAAATCCCCCGAGGAAGCCACCAACGAGTGGTGAAACGGGCCCCGTTGGATCATTACTGTGGGTCATTACTGCAGGGGCGGTTTATGTCATCGCCCTGAAGAGGCACTTTTCTACATAAAATTAAAAGATAAGTGCTATCTTCATTTATTCATTTTTTCATAGAGTTAAAGATGAATTCAACCACAATCAACAAGCCTTAAATTCATGAGTGAGAGTACAGGGTCGATGAAAGAAAATCCTACCTGCATTACCTTCTAGGCGTTCAAATTATTGAACGTTGCAGGATCTCTGAGACCCTTTCTCTCAACTTAATCACAACTTTTAGTTGGTTTAGAAACCTGTTTGTTGTTTTGAATGTTTATTCATTGAGGTTTCTGTAAGCCTTAGCTA
Source organism: Geotrypetes seraphini (assembly GCF_902459505.1). NCBI lineage: Eukaryota > Metazoa > Chordata > Amphibia > Gymnophiona > Dermophiidae > Geotrypetes > Geotrypetes seraphini. The sequence continues at coordinate 9,503,288 of NC_047095.1, read as the reverse complement.
GTTTTATTGAAACTTAGTTGCCAAGTCTTTGACCAATGCTCCAGCAGGAGTAGGTCCTGCGTCATACTGTCGGGCATTGAGCTTTTGTCGGGCACTGTGCTTTCATCTGTTGTGCGGTTGCCTTCTTTGCTGCTGATGTATCATCTGCCTAGTGCTGGTTTATATTTTGGCCAGCAACTTTGAAACCAACACTCTGTTCTTCCAAATTTGCTTTTCTGAACATGGCTTCACCGTAAGTTTAACAGGTAAGGAGACAAGATGCATCCTTGCCTGACACCACGTTTTATTGGAAACCAATCAGTGTTGCCATATTCTGGTCTCACTGCAGCTTCCTGATGTTCGTAGAGGCTTTATCAGCTGAGTTATATATTTGGATATTCTCATTTGTGCTAGAGTTCTCCATAGCTTATCATGATCCACAAAGTCAAGCTTTGCTGTAGTTGATGATGCAAAAGTATAGGAGTTTTTTGTATTCTTTGCTCTTCTCCAACTAACATTAAGGCCTTAGGTGGGGCCTTAGGCACTTGGGCCAACCAGAGTTTTAGGCCTTGTTCCCAGTGGAAGTGGCTTAAGATTCTAATTGGTCATATACCTAAGGCCTAAGATTCCGATTGGCCCAGATGCCTAAGACTCCTACTATGAGAGGGGCCTTAGGCATCTGAGCCAATAAGAGCCTTAGGCCCCTCGCCAGTACATCCCAGAATGCATTAGGAATGGGAGGACCACCATCTTGGAGGTATGCCCACTACCTCCTGCCGCTGAACCCTTTAGGAAACAGCTGGGCAGGATGCCGGCCAGAGGTGACCCGTCAAAAGCTCGCCGACATTTCTGCCCCGACATTCGTGCACAGGACAAATGTACACCGCCCTATTACTTACACACAAATGTCCTGCACACTGACGGTGTACCCATCCAGAGGGTGTGAGCATGCCTGCCGGCCAGAGGGTGTGAGCATCCCTCCAGCCAGACTTTCAATTAAAAGATGTGGGGATTTGGGGGAGTGGGGGTAGAGTTAGGGGTGCAGAGTGGGGAGTCTGCAGCCTTGGGGGGATTGGCTTCATGGGGTATTGTGGGTTTGGATGGTGGAGGCAGGAGGGAGTGGGCATCCCTCCTGTTGGTCTTCAATGAGGGGCAGTGGTTCGGAGGCAGGAGGGAGTGGGCATCCCTCCTGCCCAGTGAACTGCAGGGATTTGGGAGCAGGAAGAAGTGTGCATCCTGCCCATCTGCTTCCTAAAGGGTTCAGCGGCTCAGAAGCAGGAGGCCGTGGGCATCCTTCCTGCTGGGGGACTTCACGGGGGTTCCCTGATACAGCTGCTCAGCTGATCGCGGCAGGGATATTTCCTTGCTGCAATCATCTCAGCGGCTGTATCTATTTGAAATGTAGGCCAGCATTTTGCTCGACCAAGGCCACGTCCAGGAGAAACTATGCCCATGCTCAGCCTTGGGAGAGTTTAACTGTCCCTACGCATCTCCTTTAACTGTGACAGATGCCTACAGTATAGGCGCCTGTCTCAGGATTTTTTTTATAGAAAACGTGTCTCCCGTTTGGCTGGTTAGACAGGGTAGGACGCCTACCGCTACATACAATTGGGATGCTGTTTATAGAATCTGCCCCTTAGTGCTCTTCTCTCAGTCATTTCTAAACAGGACATGCGTTAGAAAAAGGAGGATGGATTGATACATTCAGGTTTTAGTTCCAGTGAAAACAATGGAAGTAAAACTCAATCTGTCCTCCTTTCTGGATTCTCAAAAGGCAATAATGGGATTTACTAACATTATTATTTTTTTAAAATTCTTTATTCATTTTTAAAACTGAAAAAAGTGCCAACAAGTATACATACATAAAAACACAGCACTTATGTTCGTACATAAATATATTAGAAAATCACTTAATCCCACCCCATCCCTCCCATTTCCCCCCTCCCTGGATGTGTGTAGGAATCAGAAACCTTAAATAAAGATGCAATCTATTGTCTAACATAAACCTCTAATGGACTCCAAATAGTTTTAAATCTTTTACTAGTCCCCAATTGCTGATAAAATCCTTTCATATCTGTTACATTGACAAAGGGTTTCCCACCAAAAAACAAAGTTTAGTCAGTTTTTCATTATTAGCTGCATGGCCACTCCCGTCATGACAAGAAGTCTGTTTTTATTTATATTGATTGGACTTTTACTAACATTATAAACCCAGTGTATTGCACTATAGACTAGATACCACATATAAACACTTCAGGTATACTTGCACACTTCACTCTACTAGAAAAAGTCACTTATATGTGCTTAGAGAACCATTGACAATTAGAGACTGTACGATGAGCTAGGGAGTAGAGAATGACGCGGTGACAAAATTCATCACCGTTCCCGTCCCCGCGGATAACCGTGGGAAACCATCTTCATGTCATTCTTTAAGGATAGAGGGAAGAATCAGAGTATAATTGGGCACAACCACTGACCTGCAAGCTTTACTTTGAAGAATGCTGGTGTAGAAGGACCGAGGTTGAAATAGACACTAGAAAATGACATGGGATTATTTCCCGCGGTTATCCGTGGGGACGGGAACGGTGATGAATTTTGTCACCGTGTCATTCTCTACTAGGGAGTCCACCACTAAAATGGCTCATACAGGTCCACAAACTAAAAGTGCTAATATACACAAAAGCCTAAGATGCCAGACTGCATGCAATACAACACTAGAGAAATAGAAAAAAATTTCTTCCTGAATAGTGCAAAATACAGTATAGACAGCAGATGTAAATTTTCAAAAACTGACACATTTCAATCACTAAATTGAAAATAAAATCACTTTTCTGCCTTTTTGTTGTCTGGTGATTTTATTTTTCTAATCATATTTTTGGTGTTTCTGGTTACTCTTTCTTCTACCTGTGCACTTAACTGTTTCCAGGGCCTTATCCATTTGCTGTTTTTCTCTCCTTCTTCACTTTCTGCACTACAGTACATCTATCTTTGGCATTAACGTTTAACATTCAACTTTCTTCCATTTTTCTGCTTTCTTCTCAAATCTATCTACTCTACTCATATCTTCCCTTCCCATCTATCCATGTGCACCATCTCCTCCCTCATTCTGCCCTTTCCTTCCCCATCCATGTGTACCATCTCCTCCCTCTTTCTTCTCCCCTATTCCAATCTATAAACAGCATTTCTTCCATCTCTTTCTTTCCCCACCCATCCTTGTGCACTATCTCTTCCCTTGCTTTCCCATGTTCTGACATCTGTCTTCCCTTTTTCCTCTCCTATAGTCTCATCCCCTATCCCTTTCTCCTCTCCTTCCCTCATCTGGCATCTGTCACCTCCCCTCCTTTCTCTCATCTGACATCTCTCTCCTCTGCCCTTCCCTCATCTGGCATCTCTCTCCCCTTCCCTCATTTGGCATTTCTCTGCCCACACCTGTTCTTCCTTCATCTGGCATCTCTCCCCTCCCCTGGTCTGGCATTTCTCCCTTCCCGGCATCTCTTTCCTGTCCTTCCCTTCCGTGGTCTGGCTTTTCTCCCCCTCCCCATTCCTAGTACCTCTGCTTCCCGACCTTATCCAGACTTACCTTAAAACTCCTGATGGTTTAATGGTTTCTTCATGTGCAGGAAAGATCCCCAGTCTTTCCTGCCTGCTGCTTCCACTAGATTCACCAGTATTACAGTTTCAAAATGGCTGCTGAGACTTCATGCGGCAGCCTTACACGAAGTCTCAGCAGCCATTCTGAAGCTGTATTACCAGTGATTCTAGAGGTGGTAGTGGGCAGAAAAGACTGGGGATCTTTCCTGACCATGAAGAGGCCACTAGAGCACAAGGTGTTTTAAGGTAGATCTGGGAGGGCAGGCTTGTTCCCCTTGTTCCCGTGGCAATATCAAGGAATGGACCACCAGTACCATGGTAATACTAGGAAAATCCCTGACATTCCAATTTTTGGGGATGGTCAATGCCCCTCTCCCCTTGTTCTGACACATATGCTTCAGGAGTTACTCCTATACCTGTCCCCTTTCATCTTTATCCTATGCTTCCACATTCCAGAGCTTCCTTTCCAATTGAGACTTGCCTCCTGTGCATTATATCTCTCCTGTCCAGTCTTTCTTCTAAAGTCTTGAGATCTTCAAGTCTGTTCCCATATGCTATATGACAAAGACCACTGACCATTTTAATAGCTGTCTTCTGGATTGACTCCATTCAATTTATATTTTTGTGAAGGGGCAGGCTCCAGAATTGTTCACAGTATTCTAAATGAGGTTTCACCAGAAACTTATATAGAGGCATTATCACCTCCTTTTTACTGCTGGTCATTCCTCTCCTTACAAATCCAAGCAATTTCTATCTTTCACCATCACCTTTTCTACCTGTTTGGCCACCAGATCATCACATACAATCACATCCAGGTCCCGCTCCTCTTTTAGGGAACGGGGGAACAAATGTATACTCCTGCTCCACCCCAAAAACAATTGAGTAATCCAAATCCTTTCACTAGAGGAATTCTTGGTGTTTGGTCTGATCAGTATGACTATGATTATGTTTTCCCATCTGTCTTGATCACTTGGTTATACAGTGTTCCCCCAGTCGTTCGCAGTTCCGGTCATTCGCAGTATTTTCCGACTGCGAACCAACAAGGAGAGGGCAGTGGGAGAGGCAGGAGAAAATAGCCGGAGCACCACAAGTGCAGGAAATCACTCGCGGTACGCTCCGACCACCTCTTCCTGCACTAAGTCGGGCCTTATCCAATCAAGAGCTGCTTTGACACGCAGCTCCTAATTGGATAAGGCCCGACTTAGTGCAGGAAGAGGTGGTCAGAGCATACCGCGAGTGATTTCCTGCACTCGTGGTGATCCGGCTGCTCTCCTGCTGCCCTCTCCCGCTGCCCTCTTCCGGCTCCCCCATGAAAAACCGTATTTGCGGTTTTTCGAGATTCGTGGGGGTTCCTGGAACGGAACCCCCGTTGATATCGGGGGAGTACTGTACTCATGTACACATTAATTCTGTAGCAGTGACATAACAAAGTATTTACTTTTCAGAGCTTAAAATGGCATCTATAGATGCATCAGGAGACGCGTTTGACGTCCCACTTTAAAGTCTGATCAGTCGTGTTAAACCCTGAGGCAGCTGATTTGTGAAACACTGGCCACCATTGATCAGCAGAAGATAAGTGGAAAAGTTTTTCTTCTATCTTTTGTCTTTGCTGATAATGCACAGCATACAGCTTTTATCTCTATTGAAGGTTTTTTGCCGATGAGGTGACCGCTCAACCACCTTTAGCAAACCACTTCGGTGGAGGTGGGAGGGCCTATGTCTGAGGCTTTTTCCTTTAGTTTGAAACAGTTAATAGCCTATGCTGTTCTGATATCATATCCAGGGCAGGATTAACCAATAGGCCAAGTAGATACATGCCTAGGGCCCGAAATGGTCAGGGGGGCCCGATGAAGGAGGGCATCAACATTGTTTTTTCTAAACAGTGATGGGCCCCTCCAGCATCGATTGGCAACGCGGGCCCCCCACCCCCACCCCCATTGACGGAAAGTAAAACAAGCAAGCAACGTGGGTAAGAAAGGCAACAGGAACTGTAATTGTGTAAGCGGTGCTGCTTGCCCAAAGCTTCCCTCTGACGCAGCTTCCTGTTTCCGCCTGGGCACATGGTGGGGTGGGGTGGGGCAGGGGACCCAGTGTACTTGTGTGCCTAGGGGCCCTCGATGAATTAATCCTGCCCTGATCATATCATTGGACATTCCAGCTTCAATTGAGATTGAAAGTGCTTATTATTATCTATAGGCATTTGTACATTACAGCCTACATTTTGCCAACTTCCTGAGACATGGAAATGGGTAATTATCTGCAGCAATCAAAGGTCTGCAGTATTTTTTTTTTCTCATTCTGCAAAATAATATGTTCAGGTTAACTCAGGATATGTTGGGCTCTGTCCAGGGCAGATTTAATTGTATTTACAAATTTGTGCATACTTCAGAGTTTAATCAGTCTGTTAATATAAAAGATGCCTGGCTTGTGTGTGGAGTTTTGGCCTGCTACCAGTTAATTACAATGTCCACTGCCTAAAGATATTTCCTCCCCCATCCCCAATCCCAATGTGCACACACGCACATACACACACACGCACTCGCCAATTACCTACAGTTCTTTAATAGAAGGAGGAGAATCTGTGTGTCAAGAATGCTGGTTCTTTAATTTTCCAAACGAAAGCTGTCAAATGAAGGACATGGAAAACACTGGCACCCAGCCTGAGCTCGGTAGTAGGACAAACACATGTTCATAAATCATTTTTCAAACACAGAGACAATTTTGAAACATTAGAGTCAGCCCAGCATTACCCAATTACATATCTGAACAAGGAACCATAACAAAGTAAACAGAAACTCTTTAGAATGTCAGGATGAACCAAAGCACTCAAGGATAGAAAGTAAAATTTAAAAAAAACCCATGGAGAATCAGAAACAGAAAGAAAAAAAGTGAAAGCACGGCAAGGAGGAATCAAAGTCACAAATCCAAATGAGTGGCATTCATTGGAAGAAACACTAGCAAAATCTATTAGCCACCCACACACACACTCACATCAGTAAGATTCAGCTGAAGTAAACCAAAATTCTAAAAATCAGATGAAAAATGGACTGCAAATAATTTTATTAACAGAAATAAAACTTCAGAGATTAGCAAACACATGACCTGTGCTAATTTATTTCAATTTGAGACAGAAAAATCTCTAGCAGGCATTTAGTAGTTACTTCAAATCACCTTCTGATGATGCTTGATAATATTGCTTATAACAAACATATGGATTGTATACAGTGCAGACTTTTCCAATTGATTTTTAAAAAATTTAAGAACTATTAGTGATGCAAAAAATAATAAGGATGCATTTTATTCTAGACAATACCAGTACATAGACAGCTGAGGAGAAAATCGAGCGGAGATAGCAATTGTAAGGAACAGGGTGAAGAAAAACAAAACCATCTAAAGATCATAGTTAATAAGAGATAAACCACATGAATGAAATATTTAAACATGTGTCTAGAGATGTTTTTGCTCAGTGTTACAAGAAGCACATCCCATGATGGTACACAGGCACTAATGAGGCACCTGCTCTAGCACATTTTATCAGATATAGTATAATCTCGTTATAACAGACTTCAAGGGACCTGGAAAAACAGTCCGTTATATCCAAAGTTGCATTTTTAAAAACTTTATTTAGGTCAATCAATGAACAACAGTCACTGCACAAACCATATCAGCAACATCAAGAACAAAACTCAGCAAAACATTGGTATGGTACAAAATCATTGCAAACTGTACTGTAAAGAAAAATACTCTTTCTTTTCTGGGCTGCATTTTGATGCTATATCACCGGCATGCCACGTGCCCTGTAGGCGTAGCCTGCATGTCCGTTATAGCCGAATGAAACTACAGCTAAAAGTGGCTCTGGGGACCAAATTGTTTATCCGTTATATCCAAAGGTCTGTTATATGCGAGTCCGCTATATCCAATGATTTTCTGTATGTTTATAATGGCGCTCTGCCAGGACTAGTGGACCTCGTCCGTTATAAGCGAGGTTCCGTTATAAGTGAGTCCGTTATAACGAGATTATATCATTAAGATTTTCCTTTTCCATTCTAATTCATGTTTTGTTCGGGAACAAAATTATGGGCTCCTTTTACTAAGCTGTGTTAGGGCTTTAAAGCGCGGAATAGCGTGCGCTACATGCCGCACACGCTAACGCTGGCATTAGTTCTAGCCGCATAGCGCGGGGTTAGCGTGCGCTAAAAACGCTAGCGCACCTTAATAAAAGGAGCCCTATGTCTAAAGATGTTTGCATGCTTTGTCCTCCAGGCCTGGATTTTAGCACATGTACCTACCTAGGCCAGGTTAAGATTCAGGAATAAGCAAATTAGGCATTTTCCTAAGGTCTAAATATTTAGGAGGGGCCATCTTAGATGTGAAATTCATTGGTTTCCAAAGGAAGATTTTTTTTCCCCCAGTAAGTCAGCTGTAAATACGGTCAGAAGGCAACACATTTGTGTCCTCTGCTAGTTTTCCTCTGTAATCAGTACCTAATGGGGCCATATAAGTGGGAATTTATTTTAAAAATGGATGGTGGAAGCCCAATATGCTTGTTTTCCTAGTGCCTACCAAAAGGTTTATCCTGCCTTAGCCAACTTTTAAAAATACCAAATATTCGGGTGTAAGTAAAGACTGCTTTGCTCTCGCTTCCTTCAGGGTCATGCATAGGTATCGTTTCAAAGGGGCACTGCCACAACACTCTGGTGTTCCCCTGATTTGCTCTCCAGCACGGCCTATGGGTGCCAAAACCTTAAAATAAAAATTAAAAAACCCTTAAAATTCCACCCTGCCTTCCATATTTCCACTCCTGCCATGATGAGACTACGTGACCTTGGAGAACAACTCTGCTTTTCTTCAAAATTCCCTCCCCCAATCACTGCACATTAAGACCTGATTGCAAGAGCCTTGCCTCCTGTGCATTTATGCCACAGAAGTATGTAAACATCTCCATTATATCTCCTCTCGTCCATATTTCTTCCAAAGTATACACATTAAGATCTTTAAATCTGTCCCTTTATGCTGTATGATGAAAACCACTGACAATTTTAGTAGTCGCCTTCTGGATCAACTCCGTCTTGTTTATATCTTTTTGAAAGTGTGGTCAGTGGCATAGTAAGGGGGTTGGACCGCCCCAGGTGCCATCTTAGAAGGGGCGCTGGCTCTTCTCTGCCCCCCCCCATTTCAAGCACAAACATTATAAAATGCAGTAAACAAATAAGTCAATCTTCCCAATAAAATTTCCTTAATACAGAATTCTTTAAATCTAAAATACTGTAAATAATAACCATAGAGCAGTGGCGTACCTCCGGGGCCCATCATTTTTTGACACCCCCCCATCTGTATGATAAACATGATTTTTAGTAACAATCCACACGTCACACTTGAGTACCTAGGAAAAGGCAGCATCTTACATACTGCAGTGAGCAGCACAAGATCAATTTACCCACTGTAAAACTAAACAAGACAGACTAGTACAGATCAATCCTGCACAGTCAATCCTAACAGAAAACCATATCTTTCGAACACATAGAACACAGAAAACACCTTCGCCTAGTATGGAATATGTAATCACAAACTAACCCCCTCCCCCTTTTACAAAACTGTAGTGTGGTTTTTAGCCATGGTGGCTAAAAACCATAGAATTCTGAGCATCAGAGCTGTTACCACCACAGTCAGCGCTAAAAAACGCTCTACAGTTTTGTAAAAGGGGGAATAAAACAGAAATACATAAACAAAGGTTAAATTGAACCACCATGAAGCTGGACTCTGCATACAATGCAACACCACAGAAACAGCGATGCATCTCCCCTAAAGCAAAAAATTAATAATTAGAATTTTTCTCTACCTTGTCTTCTCTGGTTTCTGCTTTTCTCATCTTCTTGCTAATCTCTTCCTTTCATCCACTGTCTACCCTCTCTCTGCCCCTTCTATATGGCATCTTCTCTCCTTCTATTCCCCTTCCAGAAACTTTATGCCTCCCCCTTCCATCTCTCCCTTCACCCCCATTGGTCTGGCATCCATCTTCTTCCCTTCCCTCCTCCAATGGTCTGGCATCTCTCTCCTCTCCTTTCCTTCCCTCTCCCACACCCCCATGGTCTGGCATTTCACTCTCTCCTCTCCCTTCCCCCTACTTCCATCAGCATCTGCCCCGTTTCTTTCCCTCCAACCCAATTCCATCCAGTGTCCTTCCCCCTTAAGTCTCTCTCTCGTTTCTCTGCACACCAATTCCACCACCCTGGCCCCCTTTCTTTCCCTCCACCACCCTTCTATGCTCCTCTCTCTCTCTCTCCAAACCAGCAAGGTCCCATGATGACTGCTTCTGCTACCTCTGCTCTGGAAGACGTAATTGACGTCAGAGGGGGTGGGCTGGCAGATGCAAGGATTTGCGGCAAGGTCCCGCGATGAATGCGGCTGCCGGTCCACCCCCTCCAACGTCATTTACATCTTCCAGAGCAGAGGTGGCAGATGCAGTCATCGCGGGACCTTCCTGCACTTCAGCATGGCTGCTGACTCTGCTTTGGAATAAGTACAGCAGCCGCACTGAGGTGCAGTGCGGTAGGTTCTGGACCCAGCCGGCTATGCACTCCCTAGGGCTGGCATTCGGAACGGTCCGTACCTGCCCTTGGTACGCCACTGCCAATGAGTTAGAGAAAGGCGTTCACAAACAATTGTGTTTTTAACAATTTTTTGAAAGACATACAATCTTTGCAAAATCTCATTATACCTGGAATTGAATTCCAGAGATTCTTACTAGCAATTGAGAAGATAGATGTTCTAGATTTTAAATAGCAAATCCAATTTTCTTTTAAACTGATGAGCAACATCCCTCCCTCAGATCTCAAACATAAGAACATAAGAATTGCTGCTGCTGGGTGAGAACAGTGGTCCATCGTGCTCAGCAGTCTGCTCCAGCGGCAGCCCTTAGGTCAAAGACCAGTGCCCTGAGTCTAGCCTTACCTGTGTAAATTCTGATTCAGCAGGAACTTGTCTAACTGTCTTGAAACCCTGGAGGGTGTTTTCCCCTATAACAGCCTCCAGAAGAGCGTTCCAGATTTCTACCACTCTCTGGATGAAGAAGAACTTCCTTACGTTTGTACGGAATCTGTCCACTTTTAATTTCAGAGTGCCCTCTCATTCTCTCTTCCTTGGAGAGGGTGAACAACCTGTCATTATCTACTACGTCTATTCCCTTCATTATCTTGAATGTTTCGATCATGTCCCCTCTCAGTCTCCTCTTTTCAAGGGAGAAGAGGCCCAGTTTCTCTAATCTCTCACTGTACGGCAACTCCTCCAGCCCCTTAACCATTTTAGTCACTCTTCTCTGGACCCTTTCGAGCAGTACTATGTCCTTCTTCATGTACGGCAACCAGTGCTGGATGCAGTATTCCAGGTGAGGGCATACCTTCTCCAATCTGTTTGTGATATCCTTCTTAATCATTTATAGCATTATGTTTGCCCTTTTCGCTGCCCCGCATTGCACGGACGGCTTCATTGACTTGTCTACCAGTACTCCCAAGTCTCTTTCCTGGGGGGTCTCTCCAGTACTGCACCGGACATCCTGTATTCGTGTATAAGTTTTTGTTACCGATATGCATCACCATACACTTATCCATGTTAAACCTCATTTGCCATGTCATGGTCCATTTCTCGAGAATGTTTATGTCACATTGCAGGTCTTCGCAATCCTTCTGTGTCTTCACTACTCTGAATAACTTTGTATCGTCTACAAATTTAATCACCTCGCTCGTCGTACCAATTTCCAGGTCATTTTGAAATATGTTGAAGAGCACGGGTCCAAGCACCGATCCCTGAGGCACTTTACTCGTGACGCTTTTCCAGTCTGAGTATTATCCATTTACCCCTACTCTCTATTTCCTATCCCCCAACCAGTTTTTAATTCACGTATTTCACCCTCGATTCCATGGCTCGCAATTTTTCGAAGTACTCGTTCACGCAGGACCTTGTTGAATGCCTTCTGAAAATCCAGATATACAATGTCAACCGGGTCACCCTTGTTTATCTGTCTGTTTACTCCCTCAAAGAAGTGCACAAAATCTATATATTGTGATCACTGTTTCCCAGCGTCCCTTCTACTTCTACACCTTGTGCCGGTTCTCGTAGTCCATTTAGAATTAAGTCCTGAATTGCATTTCCTCTCGTATTTTCCTTGACAAGTAGTTCCAGGAAACAATTGCCTACAGCATCCAGGAACTTGGTCTCCCTACTACTGCCGGAGGTGCCTAAGTTCCAGTCTATCCCTGGATAATTGAAGTCGCCCATGATAACTGCATTGCCTCCCTTGCAGTTGCGTTTAATCTTGTCCGCCATTTCTCCATCAGTTTCTTCGGACTACTCTGGAGGTCGATAGTAGATGCCGATCTTTTTTTCCATTCCATTTGTTCCCAGAATTTTGGCCCATAGAGACTCTACCTTATTTTTCATTTCTGGCGTGTTCTCTCCAGTAGACTCAATTTCCTCTTTGATGTATAGGGTAATGTCCCCCCCCCCCCCACACCTTTTTGTCCTACTCTGTCTCTGCGGTATAGCTTGTATCCCGGTAGCACAGTTCCCAGATGTTTCCCTCATTTCACCATGTTTCCATGATGCCGATGATGTCAAGGTTATCTTTTTGTGCCATAGATTCCAATTCCCCCATCTTATTCCTTAGGTTCCTTGCATTCGTGTACATACACTTGAGTTTGCAGCCTGTTACTTTCTTGCATTTCATTCCCTCTTGTGTCCTTTTCGATCCGTCAGGATTTCTATCTTGCCTATGATCCGGTGAGTCTTCCCCACTGTCTTCCTACATGGTATCCTCTGGGTATACCGGTTCCCGAACCATCGACTCTTGGTCGACTGTCGGCTTTCCCCTTCTTCCTAGTTTAAAAATTTCTCAATTAACATAAGAACATAAGCAATGCCTCCGCTGGGTCATCATGCCCAGCAGCCCGCTCATGCGGCGGCCCAACAGGTCCAGGACCTGTGCAGTAATCCTCTATCTATAACCTTCTATCCCCTTCCACACGAGGAAATTGCCCAATCCTTTCTTAAACCCCTGTACTGTCCTCTTGCTTGATATTGCTTGCAGGTTGATAGATTTCTCACAAGCTTTGAAAGCAAGTAGGAGAAGAGGAGTATTTTCTTCATAATTATGTGGAGAGGCTAGGAAAAGTTTAATCTTATCTGGATTTAACTTTGATTTGAAATCACTCATCCAGTTATCAACTATTAAAATGACTGAAGTTATGAACTGAGTGACTACTGATAATTGAGAGGTTAAAGGACTTATGATATCATCAGCATAACTATACAGTTGAATTCGTAGATTTGCCAATCTTGTCCCCAAAGGTGCTAGATATATATTGAACAACGGTGAAAGAAGGTATCCCTGTGGAGATCCCTGAGTTGTTCTATGTACCTGAATGAGTGTTTTCAAAATAAACTTGGTAGGTTTGGGATTTTAAGAAGTCTTGAAACCATTTCATTATCCAGTTTTGAACTAACTCTGAATTTTGATTGCATTGCTAAATGTAACTATTCCTGAATTTTGATTGAACTGTTAAATGTACCACCTGACCCCAGCTCCTGTAGCCCATAAAAATGGGAGATTCACTTAAGCTCTTTTTCTTTGGATCGCCACTGGATACCTTCCCACCTTGCTGGTCGACTCATCTGCACCCAAGACTCCATGTTCTACTCCCAACCATTCTGCAAATAATTTTTTCTTCCAGCAAGGACATCATCTCCTCAAGCCACCCTCTGCAGACAACAGTCCTCCTTCACCCTTCTAACCAGAAGCAACAATAAGAAAGACATTGGGACACTGGATCATCTGTTGTTCTATTGTCCTTTGATACTTAGCTTCTGGAGGTCAATATGGGGTAGAATTAATAACATTTTGGAATCATCAATTCCTCTAACGTATGAGGCAGTCATTTGTGGTACAATATTACATTTTAAGCTCCTTATAGATCAATATAAAAGTTGTCTTTTCCTTATAATGACTGGGATAGCTATCCAGATGATTACTCGAAACTGGAAGAACTGTGATCATTTAAATTTTTTGTTCTGGTGGGCAAGTCTTTACTCTAGTTAGAGATTTGAAAGAATAAATGCTGAGAATTTGGGGCAAGGTAATATATCTAAATTGATATGGGGCCCATTGGCATCATATGTTACCTCATTATAATTGATTGTTGACTGTGAGTCAGTTTTTTGTTTACTTTGGTACATATCCAGGGAAGGATGGGAAGGGGTTATTTATGTCATAAATTGATTTTTGAATATTCACACTTGGGATGGGTGGGAAGATATCAATATTCAGAATAGGGTAAGGTTTTTATGGTAATATATGTTTTTGTGTTTTATTGAATGATTATTGGATGGGTGGGTGGGGGAAAATGGTTGATTATGAACATGTGAAAGTTGAATTTGGGCTTGGAGGATGAGATGTACGGTGTCTACATCTATGAGACAAACATGTTTTTTGTTACTACATAGAGCATTTTGGACCCCCCCCCCAGTTCGTTTACAACAATTAGATAGCTCTAAGTCTAATAGATGCTGGCATTGTCATCTTGAAGCAGGGACATTAGATCATTTGCTATTCTATTGTCCAATGATACTTAGCTTTTGGAAGTCCATTTGGGGACAAGTAAACAATTTACTAGAAAATCCGGTGGCACTATCGTATGATACTGTATTATTTGGTAGAGCAATAAGAGCTAAGAGCCAAATATCTTCTAAAAATAACAAACTTTTGCTTATTATGACAGGGGTTGCCATACAACAAATTACGACAAATTTGAAAAACTGGGATAGGTTGAGCTATAATTTTTGGTGGAGTTCGTTGTGCCACGTCTTTAAAATGGAACGAGTAATTGCCATATAGCAAGGGCATTTAAGAAGTTTAAGGATGTTTGGGAGCCATTAACAAAATATTGTACAGAATGAATATTGTTTTGGTTTTTTTCCCTTTATTTATACATGTCCAGGGTGGGGGTGGGGGAGGAGGGATATGTTGTTTCTTGTCTGAAATTCAATTCATGGTACAAGGGGGGAATATTTGATGTATATTAGTTCTTGATGGAATATTAAGTGTTCTTAAAGTGATTATATCTTAAATTGCACTTAATGAAAGATGTAAAAATGAACAAAAAATGTAAAAAAGAAAAAAGAAAGTTGAATGTGCTTTTATTGTATCATTATATGTTGCATTTGTTGTATTGCACTGTTGAAGTTTTGAAAATTAATAAAGAATTTAAAATAAAAAAAACAATAAGACCTTTTGGGCCCTTTTCAGAGTGAGCTACTTTTAATCCAGCTTAATCATTCTGCTCCTTTAACAATATTTTATCATGTGGCACATTCTCCTTATTTAAAGATTCCTACATTTAGAGCTAAAATTATTGCATTTCCTACACAGTATTGTAAATAAACTTGCTCTGTAAAATAAAATTCTAGTTCTTCCTTACATGCTTTAAGTATCTGTTCTTAAATATTGTACAGTGCTGGTTTACAATGTAGGTAAAGCCATTCCCCAAATTAACTTCTACCGTATTTATATATACAATATTTTCTTATTATTGTCTGACCCAGAATAGCACTGTAAAGTTACCTGAGTCAATGGATGAAACAGTGCTTTCCCAAGATCACAAGGAGTATTAGTGGGACAATGTGTAACAGTGAGCATTTGAGGGGTTTTATCTGGAATTGTAAGTGTTAGTATCTGAGTACCCAGACATTCTGTTCTATGTTCTGTGATGTTGGAGGTATATTTTATCCAGTCCTTCATATAAATGCTACTTTTCAAATTCAAGAATAGCTACCATACTGGCATTAATGGTGGATTTTCTTTTTGATCTGATGGTGAGCACAGCTGTCTACATTTTTTTCAGTTAACATTAAATTAGGAAAACAAACCTCTCAGACTGGGGCTATAATCTCTGCAAGACCCTCCAGGAGCAAGCATATACTGCCAAGATGAGCTTGGCAACAGATGCACAACCATTTGGCTCTGCCATAGTCATTATCAGAGTGTTCGTTCCCCCTTGTCAAGTTTTACTGCTTAATTAGAAGCTGCAAATTGCACATAAGTTGATGCTCAAAGTGGGAAAGAAAAACGAGGGTAATGATTTTGAGGGGAAAAACACTAAAATGGCAGAGTAAAATATAAAATCAAACTGCACAGCAGTCCCCTAAGGGATTAAATTAAAAAGGGACCCCACTCTCCCCCCCACCATCCTCACAGCGTCAAATCTACTATGAGACAAGACAGATAGCTTAAGGGGAGATTTAAAAAATATATATATATCTGTGTTCTATTGCTCATTCGCAAAGTCATCATCATACACCGAACGCGTCCTCTGTGGACCTGCACAGGCTACCGGAGAAACGCGACGCATTCACGCCAAACTACAAATCCCAGCATGCCATTTGGCGCCTGCCCACTTCTCAATGCGGAAGCGGCCGCCTATTGTGTGTGTGTGTCCACGCGGTCACAAGCGAGCAACATGTCCCTGCCCCAAAAGAGGAAGCGGCAGGAGGGAGAATACTTCGAGTGTTATTCGGACGTGTTTGTGCACGAGGAGATGATCGCGGACGAAGTGCGCACGAACGCCTACCGGCTGGGGATCCTGCGCAACGCGGACGCCCTGCGGGGGAAGGTGGTGCTGGACGTGGGAGCGGGCACGGCCATCCTCAGCGTGTTCTGCGTCCAGGCGGGCGCCCGGCGGGTCTACGCGGTGGAGGCGAGCGCGATCTGCCGGCAAGCCCGCGAGGTGGTGAAGCTGAACCGCATGGAGGAGCGGATCAGCGTGATCGAGGGCGTGATGGAGAGCGTGGAGCTGCCCGAGCGGGTGGACGTGATCGTGAGCGAGTGGATGGGCTACGCCCTGATGTACGAGTCCATGCTGAGCTCGGTGCTCGCCGCCCGGGACCGCTGGCTCAAGCCCGGCGGCCTCATCCTGCCCGCCCGCGCCGAGCTCTTCATCGCGCCCATCAACGACCCCGCCACGGACTGGCGCCTGGATTTCTGGAGCCAGGTGAAGAAGCAGTACGGGGTGGACATGAGCTGCATGACCACCTTCGCCAGGAAGCGCATCATGGGCGAGGAGATGGCCGTGCAGCCGCTCTGCAGCGAGGACGTGCTGGCCCACCCCACGCGCTTCGCCCAGCTGGACCTGGGCCGGGCCACGCTGGACGACATCCGGACGCTGAGGGGCAACTTCAGCTGCTACTGCTTCGGCTCGGCCCTCATGCACGGCTTCTGCATCTGGTTCTCGGTCACCTTTCCGGGCCGCGAGAAGCCGCTCGTTCTGTCCACCTCCCCCTTCCAGGAGGAAACCCACTGGAAACAGACTCTCCTGTACTTGGACCAGCCCGTGACGGTGTTCCAGGACACTGGCATCAGCGGCGACATCGCCATGAGGCCTTCCGAGCACAACCCCCGGCACCTGCGAGTGCGGCTCAATTACAGGATAGGAGCCCAGGAAAAGAGAACCAAGAACTACCGCATGGGAGACTGAAAAGAGGCGGCGTCTTCCGCGTTATCTGTTGTATCTAGTTTGGGTCCTGGGATGAAAAGCTGCACTCTGCCTAACTTGGGGGTATCTTCAGCAGAGTCAGATGACTTAAAGAGTCTCCCGTTTGTGGGGAAACTAAAACACTTAGTAGATCCAACCTTAACTGTTTTGATATTTCTTCACCAAAGAAGTATTTAATAAAGTTTTCACATTTTAGTAAGTATGGCGCTGCAACTTGGAAAAAAGTTCTTTAATAAGGTCTTTTCATAGTTTCTGCCCAGTTAAATAAGTAGCTGGACCTGGTGGTTCTGTATAGAAGGTAAACTCAAATGGAGTTTATTTCACTAGCGGTTTTCCACTCTTCCGGTAGATCTTGTTTAGTATTTTAGCACTTCAAATTCATAAACATTCTGGATAAAAACACATGAACTGTTATAATCTATAAAGAAGAGACCTTTTAATCTTTATGCAACCAAACAGCTGGACAGATGAATTTTAGTATTGC
Source organism: Geotrypetes seraphini (assembly GCF_902459505.1). Lineage (NCBI taxonomy): Eukaryota > Metazoa > Chordata > Amphibia > Gymnophiona > Dermophiidae > Geotrypetes > Geotrypetes seraphini. Next base: position 9,485,696 of record NC_047095.1, on the reverse strand, counting down.
TGTTCTGTGCCCATTGACCCTAAACATGTAGACGGTGCTTAGTTACCCAGTTCCAGGAAAAGATTTTAAATCGGTGCTAAATCTCTTGACAACCATCTCCTCCTGATACATATGGAATCTGCAGCACTCGTTTCAATGGGAAGAATCAAGACAACACCTACCATCCTTGAATTTAGGTTGTAAATTCAAGGATGGGCCAAAAAGTCATCATTCTGGAACTGGCTAACACCAGATGTGTAAATGTAATTTCAATCAGCCCTAGTTCTGGGGTAAATTAAACATTATTTAGACTAGACAGTACTTCAGTTTTCTATATTGTTCTCCCAAGGGAGCTCAGAATGGTTTACACAAATTTATTCAGGTACTCAAGCATTTTTCTCGGTCATGGTGGGCTCACAATCTCTCTAATGTACTTGGTGCAATGGGGGGGGGGGGTTAAGTGACTTGCTCAGGGTCAGAAGGAGCAGCATGGGTTTGAACTCACAACCTCGAAGTGCTGAGGCAGTAGCTTTAACCACTGTGCCACACTCTTATGTTGAAAGTTTGGATTAAGCTTATGCCTTTTCCAGTGGTGGCTCAAGCCAAGTTACGTTCAGGTATAGTAATTATTTTTCTGTCTCCAGCACTCTTCAGTTGTTCTACCTGAGGAAATGGACTCACCCAAGTTCACAAAGAATGGCAGCAAGATTTGACTTGGGCTTCCCAGCCCATCACTCTTTAGGCTACTTCTCTTATAGGCAAGTTAGAGTTGGCAAACTCAGAATGTTTTCTGAGGCTGCCCATTAGTGTTTGGATCTCAAGCAGTGTTGCTCAGCCTAAGTCGAGTTGTGCTCTGTACTAAAGTGAAGTGCTAGCAATGTCCAACAGTAATGCTGCCAGATTCAAATCGATTCGTTGTCCAAGAAAATCAGATTCACCAATGCAGTGACCAACACACCCCACCCCACCCAGTAAGACCGTCATACTCCGAGGCTGGTCAGTAGCAGCTTGCCCTGCTGGGGCCTTCCCTCTGCAGATGGGGATAAGGAGGAAGAATTGGTGTGGAGGAGAGGAAGGGAGAGATGAACCAAAAGGGGTGATAGGGAGAAATCATATGGTGGAGGGAGACATAGAGAAGAGAGGGAGAAATGTTGGACATAGGGTGGAGGACAGAGAGATTGGTGCATGGGGAGAGAGAAAGAGATGTTGCACATAATGGAGATATGCTTCATGAAGGGGGATAGAGAGGATTGACCCAGGGCCCAAGGGAGAGAGAGATATAGACAGTGGGAAAGAAACAAATGTTGGATATGGTAGTAGAAGGTAGAAAAATAATTTTTATTTTCTATTTTGCGATTACAATATGTCAGATTTGAAATGTGTATCCTGCCAGAGCTGGTGTTAGACAGCAAGTGTTAGCTGGGACCTAACAGAGGAAAAGTATTTTTTTGTTTATTTTGTTTACATCACAGCGCCTGTGTGTGTGTGGGGTGGGGGGGGGGGTGGGGTTAGAAAGACTACAACATAAACTTGCCGGGACATTGGAAAAAAATGCCTGATTGGCTGGGAAAAGTGAATTGAATCGAATCAAAAATTTTCCCTGAATTGGCAGCACTATCCAACAGCACAAGAAGTTGCTTACAATATTTTCCCTAAAGTTCAGGGCTTAGAGATGGACAAGAGCTGTTATCTTTCTTGGAGGCTTAAACTCATCTTGCTTGCTCATGAGCTGTTTACTGGAGAAGGGTTGAAGGGGAGGATGTTAGAAGTCTACAAAATCTTGAATGGAGTGTAGTACACCTTTGAACACAAGAGACTAGAGGACAGACCATGTTACATAGTAATACATTTATTTTTAAAATTTATTTATCGTCTATAACTAAACAGCTTCCATACAAACATACACAATAAAACAAATCAAACATAAAAACTGAATCTAATATATCTTTCTTTACCAATCTGTTCTCCATTATAAACATCATACTGTCATTTTTACAGGAAAGCAGCTCCAAATAGTAGAGTCTTTAATGGGTTTTTTTTGTTTTTTTTTTAAATAGCCTTATCCATACATATCCTTATATGTCCCAAAAGGGCATTCCACAATTTCATTCCTGCAAAAGAAAATGCAGCTTCTCTAGTTTCAGAGTATCTTGGTAGCACAGCTACATTCACAAGGATTGTATTTTCTGATCTTGATGATCTCCCTGGACAATAAATCATTACTGTTTTCCTAAAATACTCTACTATTAAACAAGTTAATCATGTGAACCAACACAGAACTGTACAATCTTTTTTTTTTTCCTTCCTTAAAACAATTTTTATTAAATTTTAAAAGAAATACATAGGGGTCCTTTTACTAAGGCGCGCTAGCTGTTTTAGCAGGTGCTAAATATGAGTGCGTGCTAAACGCTAACGCGTCCACAGACTATAACGGACGCGTTAGCATTTAGCGTGCATTAAAACAGCACGCCTTAGTAAAAGGACCCCATAATATACAAAGATGAAATGAACCATATCAATGTAGTGGACACCTGGAATACGCTCCCAGAGGAGGTGATAGGGCAGAGTACAATATTGGGCTTCAAAAAGGGATTGGATGACTTCCTGAAGGATAAGGGGATTGAAGGGTGTAGGTACAGGTATTAAATGAATAGGGGATGAAAGACTTAGGTAAGGTCCAATGACAGGTCACGGACCTGGGGAGCCGCCACGGGTGCGGACTGCTGGACACGATGGATCCCTGGTCTGACCCGGCAGAGGCAATGCTTATGTACCAAACATTAGTCATGTGATAAAAACAAATAACAATATATTAATTGCGATATCTAAGCAAATGTTCCCAAATTTTATTAAAGATTCTCACATTGCCACACTTGACTGCTAGTATTTTTTCATACTTAACGTATAAACAAACCAAATTCCACCAATTATTGCCATCTGACTTAGAAGAATCTTTCCAATGGATAAGAATTAATTCAATAGCTTTCACAACTAGATTTTTCAAAAGTTGGGCTTTATAAATGTCCAGTTCCTCTTCTATATCCAAAGTACACTCATTCTTAAGTTTTTCAGATTTTGTCCCTTCAGGTCAGCTTGGAAATCCATATTCTCAAGAACCTTAGAGCTGTTGTGAGCCATCTACTAGGCCCTGTTTCCAGTAGAGCCAGATCCTTTGGCAAGCCACCTGTTCCAATGGTAGTTACATTTCTACAGCTATAGCTTTGATCTGTGCTTAAGTCTTTGATCATTTCATCCCTGAATAGGAGCAATTGGACACAAGATCACAGGCATCCCCTCTTCTAGCTGCAACTGTTGAAAGAACAATGTGAAGTGGTAAGGAATATAGTTATGCCTACAGTGAGAAGGTCAGCTTGGTATAGTTCAAATGAGTCTGTTTTACAAGTTATGTTGTGCAATGACAAGGAATAGGAGTGAAGAGATGCAATAGAGAAGATATTGAAGATTAGAGGTGAAGGAGATGAGAAGACAGCTGGTATACAGCAAGGTGAGACCCAAGAAAACACCATCCATCTGAGCTTCCTCTTGCCTATACCATAGCGACAGCATAAGAACATAAGAATAGCATTACTGGATCAGACCAATGGTGCATCAAGCCCAGTAGCCCGTTCTCACGGCGACCAATCCAGGTCACTAGTACCTGGCCAAAACCCAAGGTGTAGCAATATTCCATGATACCAATACAGGGCAAGCAGTGGCTTCCCCCTTGTCTTTCTCAATAACCGACTAGACCTTTCCGCCAAGAAATTGTCCAAACCTTTCTTAAAACCAGCTACGCTATCCGCTCTTACCACATCCTCTGACAACGTGGTCCAGAGCTTAACTATTCCCTGAGTGAAAAAAAATTTCCTGTTGGTTTTAAAAGCATTTCCATGTAACTTCATTGAGTGCCCCCTAGTCTTTGTAATTTTTGACAGAGCAAAAAATCGATCCACTTGTACCCATTCTACTCCACTGAGGATTTTGTAGACTTCAATCATATCTCCCCCTCAGCCGTCTCTTTCCCAAGCTGAATAACCCTAATCGTTTTAGTCTTTCCTCATACGAGAGGAGCTCTATCCTCTTTACCATCTTGGTCGCTCTTTGAACCTTTTCTAGTGCCACTATATCTTTCTTGAGATAAGGAGACCAGAATTGAGCGCAATACTCCAAATGAGGTTGCACAATGGAGCGATACAGGGGCATTATGACATTCTTAGTCTTGTTAACCATCCCTTTTTTAATAATTTCCAGCATCCTGTGTGCTTTTTTGGCCGCCGCCACACATTGGGTGGAAGGTTTCATCATATTGTCTACAATGATACCCAGATCCTTTTCTTGGGCGCTAACCCCCAAGGTGGACTCTAGCATCCGGTAACTGGTTCAGGTTATTCTTCCCAATGTGCATCACTTTGCATTTATCTTCCAATTTCCTAAGGTACGCCTGCAATTTTTCACAATCCGCATGCGTTTTAACAACTCTGAACAGTTTAGTGTCATCTGCAAATTTAATCGCCTCACTTGTCATTACAATTTCCAGACCATTTATAAATAAGTTAAATAGCACTGGTCCCAGTACAGACCCCTGCGGCACTCCACTGTTTACTCTCCTCCATTGAGAAAAAATGACCATTTAACCCTACCCTCTGTTTTCTATCCAATAACCAATTCCTAAGCAGAAATGAAGGCATTTCTGAGCAAGCCCTATGTTTCCAGATTGACCTTCACACATCCAGGCCTGGTCAATGTACAATCAGGAGAGGAAGGAACTTTATATTAAGGTGTCAGATGGTCAGAGGGAGCTCATGAACCAAAACCAAAGCCTCTTTTGTTTAACTGTTTTTTTGTTAAATAACATTAACTGCATAAATAACATTTTAAAGTCAAACGTGATTTAATAAGACAGCATGGGTTCAGCCGAGGGAGATCTTCCCTCACCAATTTGCTTCACTTTGAAGGTGTGACTAAACATGTGTATCTAGATTTTCAGAAAGCCTTTGACAAAGTTCCTCAGGCTCCTGAGAAAATTAAAGAGTCATGGGATAAGTGGCAAAGTTCAGTTGTGGATTAGGAATTTGTTATTGGATAGAAAACCGAGGGTAGGGTTAAATAGTCATTTTTCTCAATGGAAGAGAGTAAACAGTGGAGTGCCGCGGGGATCTGTACTGGGATCGGTGCTATTTAACTTATTTATAAATGATCTGGAAATTGGAATGACGAGTGAGATGATTAAATTTGCAGATGACACTAAACTGTTCAAAGTTGTTAAAAACATGCAGATTGTAAAAAAATTGTAGGCAGAACTTAGGAAATTTGAAGTTTGGGCGTCCAAGTGGCAGATGAAATTTAATGTGGACAAATGCAAAGTGATGCACATTGGGAAGAATAACCCAAATTACAGTTACCAGATGCTAGGGTCTACCTTGGAAGTTAGTGCCCAAGAAAAAGATCTGGGTGTCCTTGAAGTCTACAAAATCCTAAGTGGAATAGAATGGGTATAAGTGGATCCATTTTTCATAACATTAGCATTCACACTTGTTCATCTCCAGACAACCTCTAATCCATTTACTCTAATAAATCACAGACACTGCTTAATTGGAAAAATGTTTGGCCGCAGCTTTATTATAACTCCCAACTTTAAACATTTCAACAATTAATTCTTATATTGGTAACATTTCACCCCCGTAAAATCGGCTGGACCAGAAACCCCTCTTTCCCCACCCCTCCCCCATGAGCTATTCAGTGAGAAAACTAGCTCATCCCCTCCGGCAACTCCTTGCCACTTTACTCCATAGCATGGCCCATGGTTCTTTCTTCTCTATATATCGATGAATCACATTAGGATAAAAACTTTTATTGATAAATCTTGTACTGTAACATTCAAATTTATCCTGTAAACTGAATATTATGTACATTGGTATTAGATCCCCAGCATGCGTCAAGGATAAAACTGGGATTTCAAAAACAGGCTAGTCCTAAAAATCCTTAAATTTTTAACTTGTTTTAATGAATAACTAATTATAATTAACCCCAAAGGCTTTACTTTGAAACAAAGTCCAATGATACCTTAAAAACTTCATCCTCACGACATACTTGGTACAATTAATAATGCCTGATTCTCTTTTCCATCAGCAGGAATCCATTCTGTAAGATCTGAATGAGATCTGCCCCTCTTGCTGGTCACTGGGTTATAGTATCCAAATCTATGATTATAGGAAGACTACAGGAAACATGAAAAGAAGAAAAAGCGTAGAATTTAGAAAGGGGGGGGGGGAAAGCACAGTGATTTAGAATTAATAAACTAGAAGAAATAACAAAAGAAAACTAAAAAGCAAAATAGAACAAAGCAGAGAAAAATGGAAACTTATGAGAGGTAAGAGCAGAACTAACAAAGACAAGGAAGACTAAGAAGATGGTAATTCCTAAAGTCCATTACCGGAGACACACCTTGCCAATTAGACTTTCAGGATATCCACAATGAATATGCATGATAGATCTGCATACAAATCTCATGCATATTTATTGTGGATATCCTGAAAGCCATACTGATTAGGTATATATCCTGCGTGGAGAACCATTGTCCTAAAATTATAACAGGGGTTCTCAACCCAGTTGTCAGCTTTCAGCATTTTCTGTTGGCCTAACTAGAGTGGCAGCAAAGGTCTCTGGGATATTATATTAAACATTCTGACTCTGGAATGTTAATGCAGATAGACCAAAGCCTCCTGGCCATTCAGCCTTAGAATGCCACTAAATGACTTCTAAAAGACCAGTACTTGAGATTAACAAAGAACATTTGGCGCAGTGCGGGGAGTATTCTCCATAGCCCTGAAGTTTCAACAGATGTGCTAAAGATTAAGGTAAAAAATGGCTCCAGCTGCCATTTCTTAGACAGGTAGTTATCAATTGAGAGCCCTTGTTTCAGAAAAAGCCAATTGTGACAGAAAGAGGATGGAAAATACCAGAAACTCAAGTCTATGAGGGACAAGCTTTGCCCCCTGTTTCTGTCTCTCTCCTTCAGCCTTTCACACCTCACAGACCTACACCCATTCAGACGCACACATCACAGTATAACATGTAGGCTGCTTTGCATGGGGATTCCTTAAGTTATGGGGTATCTGCCCCAGCTTCATGTCACATGGATCCAGCAGCAGCATACTTGTTATAGAAAAGGTTCTAGTGATGTGCACTTTCCAGTAAATGAATCTTTCATCCAGTTGTATTTTGCTTATTGCTTAAATATGCTGGACAGCTGACAAATAATGGCATGTTTTCAGCCACATATAATTTGGATCAGGGCACAAGTTCTAAATGTGAGCATGAATATATGTATTCTCTGAATAAAAACTAAGGCCCGGATTCTCGAACCAGCGCTGATATCGACGGCTGCCTAAAAAACAGTTTTGGAATTGCAACGACACAAAAGATAGGCGCCTGAAATATAGGCCAGGGTTTTTTCTTTGTGTGAATCATGCCTCCGTAGGTGCTTTAGGCCGCCCAACACCACTTTCAGCATTGGTCATGCCTACTTTGGGGTTCGATGACCTAAAGCGCCTACGTAGGCACGATTCCGCCGCAGATAATCTAGGCGCCAGTATGTGCCTCTAATCTCAGTTAAAAACAACATTTGGATGGCATTTTTAACAGAGGTATGGGTGCCTACAAGCGTCTAGAAAATCAGCACCGGTTCCAGACTAGGCCTAAGGGTCTAAGTGCCAGGCAAGAACACACATTCAACCTTTTTTTATTTTTTATGTCTAGTACACAGCCTTCTGAAAGAGAACTCAAGTCCTTTCATGAATGAATGATCTACCTTTGTAAGAATGCTACTAAAATGAACTATATATGTGTAATGCACTATGTACATTGATTGTAAAGTGCTTAAAAGTGTTCCAATAGGCAGGCATAAATGCATTAAATAAAATGACATAATTTGAAAAGCACAAAAATCAATCAAAATAAATGAAACAATATTCATCAAGACCTTTCCATAAGTGTTTCAAGGCTTCTATAGATGAGGACAAAGCTGGCAGTGATGGGGTAGGGACAAAAACAGAACTTGTAGGGATGGGGATAGAAATAGATCCCACAGGGACGGGGACAAATTTGTCCCTGTATCATTCTCTAGCTTCTAGTTTAAACTGCTGTTATACTTGCAAGCAGAATAGGATCCTAAAATCAAAAAATGGAAAACCAAATATCTCTGTAAATTGGCTGCTTTCCTTCAGCACTCCCAACTGTGCTGTTGGCACCTTTTACATGAACATTTATTTAAGGTTTTATTTTACTGTTTACTACATAATTCAATAAAAAGCACTTGCCATGGAAACCCCTGTGTCACTTCAGCAGCATTCTGACCCCGGCAAATGCAGTTAAGGATAGGTGGTGACATAGCTGTGAGATGTGGATTCTTTTCTTGGGGTAATACAAAGCTAGTTTACTTTATTCTAGTGGTATGTTAACCCATTCACATTCAATCCTCAGCCGCAATCAAGGCTTATTAGCTATCATAAAGAAATTTTACATCTCGGTGCAGTTAAATTTCAAGTTTTAAGGGATAAGCCTTGGTAAACCTTTGTTTTTTCCTGTTTTGGCTTGTCATTAAACCTGAACTACACTGCTATGAAATGAAACAAGGTAGATTTGTCCTGAAAGAAAAAAGGCAAAGCTCTATCTATGACCCCAGGAAAGGAAGCCACCACAGTTAGTGGATACCTGCATCGAGGTCTCCAGCCGAGCAGTTAAATTCAAATCCTGTACTTTGATTAGCTGTATCATCCGAAATTTTATTTATTTAAACATTTTTTAACCTCTTATTATCCAGGCCAGAGTTTCTCAACATGGTCCTGGAGTACCCCCTTGCCAGTCAGGTTTTCAGGATATTCAATGAATTTGCCTGAAAGAAATTTCCATATAATGGAAACAGTGTATGCAAATCAAATTGATGCATATTCATTATAGATATTCTGCAAAACCTGACTGGCAAGGGGATACTCCAGGACCGAGTTGAGAAACTCTGAACTAGGTGACTGGTAAGATGAATACTGTAGCAATACACATTTATAACATTCTTCCTATTTTAAATGAAAGATTTCTAGTGTCTTTTAGAAACCTAGATGTAAGGAGGATGTGGATCTGTCCTGCTGATCTGTGTGGTAGAAATCAACACAAGCACAAGCAAATAGGCTCCATGGTTGTTCTCTCCCTTCCCTGTGAACTGGGTAGATCCCTCCTCTCCAAAATCACCGGCCTCTGGAACGACCTCACTGTCCCGCTGCGGAACCTGGACTCCCTCCAACTATTCCGAAAACAACTGAAAACCTGGCTTTTCTCTAGCATATAATAATCTCTTCTCCTGATTACATCCCCTCTTTTTATGCTTTGTAAACTCTCTTCTCTCTTCCCATATTTTTTAAACTCTGTCAACCGTGTCGAGCTCCACTTCAGTGGAGAAGATGCGGTATATAAACCTAAGGCTTAGTTTAGTTTAGTTATGCTTGTGGTACAGTAGTTAAAGCTACAGCCTCGGCACCCTGAGGTTGTGGGTTTAAACCTATGTTACTCTGTGTGACCCAGTGTCCCAGGTACATTAGTGAGCCTGTGGGGACAGACAAGAAAAAATGCTTGAGTACCTGAATAAATTCATATAAACAATTCTGAGAGAATGGTATAGAAAAATGAATATATATATATATATGCTGGGAGAATAATATAGAAAATTGAATAAATATAAATATATATATCCTTGTTTCACCATTGACCAATATGAAATAGGGTCATACAAGTGGTTTTGAGAATATTTAAATGGGGCAGATGAAGTGTAAGCAATAATTTTTGGTGTCTTTGAGAGTTCACATCATAGTGAGAGCATGCTTAGTAAGAGGTATGCTTGCTATACCCAATTCCACATTTTAGTTAGTAATGAAAATAATACAACCACTGCACTCTTTCTCTGGAATAGCTTGCCCCTAGCAATTTGGAGCAAACTATTATTTTTATCTTGTAAATTGACCATAGAGACTTGGCTATTTCAACAGCTTATGACGCATAAGTAACTAATAATTGCCCATGTTCACCTCTTCCTTGTTCCTCACCTTACCTACAAGAGGCCGCTGGTAAGTTCTCAACTCAACCTCGCCCATCTACCTTACACCATCCCTCTCTCTCCTCTTTTAAATCGTAAAGGATGTGAGTCTCAGTTTGTGTGCAAATTTTCCTGTCTGGATTTTTTAGTTCCTTGTAACTTCATGCCATAGTCTGTACACGGCTTTATTCTGCGCAATATAGCAAATAGAAATAAAGAATATTAAGCATATATACTAGGACAACAGACTGTTTATTTATTCATTCTCCAGGAGAGCTCAGAACGGTTTACATTAATTTATTCTGGTACTCAAGCATTTTTCCCTGTCTATCCTGGCAGGCTCACATACTATCTAATGTACCTGAGGCAAGGGGGGTGGGGGGAAATTAAGTGACTTGCCCAGGGTCACACGGAGTAGTGTGGGTGCTGAGGCTGTAGCTATAACCACTGCACCACACTGTAATGACAGTAATAATGTATAACAAAACAAAAAAATGTGGCAAATCAATCTATATGGCTTAACTCCAAGATTCAAATTGGCAGATTTAAAGTCATTTGGAAACAATGGATTATTGCAGGTATACGGGTTTTAGACGATGTTAATTTAAATGGTAAACTGCTTGATTTTTCACAGTTGCAGCAAAAATATGGTCTTAATAAAACACAAAGTTTGAAGTGGTTGCAACTGAAGCAGGCTATTCAGGAGGGGTTCCCTGAAAGGAAGAATCTTAATAATCAATATAGTCTGGAATTCTTATGCTTTGAGGCGGACTTCTTGGGACACCAAGCCGCACAGTGGTATAAATTGATAACAGGATTTATAAATAAAAAACCAAAGACTGGCCTCGGAGACATTTGGAGCATTGAGATTAAGCATCAAATTTCTGCATCTCAATGGCCACAAATTTGGTCTTGGAGGATGAGGTGTACAGTGTCTGCATCTAAGAGACAAACTTGGTTCTTTTTGTTGCATAGAGCATTTTGGACCCCAGTTCGATTACAAAAGTTAGACAGCTCTAAGTCTAATAGATGCTGGCATTGTAAACTTGAAGTAGGGACTCTAGATCATTTATTATTCTATTGTCCCTTTATCATGGCCTTTTGGAAATCAATTTGGTCCCAAATTAATTGTTTATTAGAGAATCATGTAGCATTATCATATGATACGATTCTATTCGGTACATCAATGAGAACAAGGAGTCAGATTTCATCAAACAACAATAAACTTTTATTGATTATGACAGGGGTCGCAATTCAAAATATCACAAGTAATTGGAAAACTGTAGTAGATTAAATTATACCTTCTGGTGGAATTCGTGGTGTCACATTTATAAAATGGAAAGCATAATTGCTACTCAAAAAGGGTATTATAATAAATTTAAAAAGATCTGGGGCCATTGACAACTTATAGTAATGATTAGACACCATTTTCCAGTGAAAGTATATTTGCAAATGGGGGGAGGAGGGTGGTTTATAGTTTACTGTGGGTTAAATCAAAAGAAAAAGAATATTTATATTGTATATTTTTGATTAAATGTTAAAGGAAAGGGGGGGTGGGAAGGGAATAAATTTATATATTTGATGTTATATTAGAAAGAAATTCAAGTGATATATTTAATATCAAATGTTTTATTATTTGTACACTTGATGTAAGATTAAAAATGAATAAAGAATTTAAAAAAAAATGTGGCTGTATATTAATGTAAAATAAAAATCCACTAATAAAACACATGCCTGGAAAAAATGGGGAATCTCAGAACGCCACCCTTTCCAAAACAGGAACAGCGTGGCAGCACTTGTCACTGATTCAACCCAAACGTGTGATAACATGTGATAACTACCACTATTTAATCCAAATTTTTTTGTTTTATTTAGAAAAAAAAATTTTCTTTTAAATATTAAAAATCTTTAATTATTGCAGTTTATATTATTTTCTGTAATTTCAACTTCAAATTCTTGTGTTTTTAATCGTTCTTAAACTTGTTAACCATGTGCTGCCACGCTGTTCCTGTTTTGGAAAGGGTGGCGTTCTGAGACTCCTCATTGTGATAAAATAAGTTTTTTTCCAGGCATGATTAGTAATAATGTATGACATGATTGCCCCCACTATAGAGTTGATTTGCATTTTCCAAAGATGAAGAGGTCCTGGATTTGAATATGTTTATTTGCCACAGTGAATGAGTATTTTTCTGCTGGAATTGTTTGAAATCATAGTTTAGGTTAATCAAGCATTAATAGAAGGATCTCTTCAAATTTAGTTTTCAAAATGAATAGTTTGTCCATAGTATCTGTCTATTCGCATACTTCTTATTTGATCTGACTGGTTTATTTCCAGTCAACATCATTCCAGCACATTACAAGAAATGCAAATGCTGAAAACAATTGGCCAGTAAGATGTGCTGCTGAATAGTTATCGACGGAACTCATTCAGGCATGTGTTAGTAAATACTGTGTGTTCGTTTTCGAACACAGCACTTACAGAACATCCACCATGGTCCAAGAGGAGACTCGGGTTTCATTATATCACAGGGCGTAGCAAAGGTGAGAGGCGCCCATGGGTGGGGGTACCCCTCCTCTGCCCTCATCTTTGCTCCCCGCTTCCCCCCTACCACGCCCCCTTCCCCCATACCTCTAGTAATTCACCGCTGCAAGCAACGAGAACTTCAATGTGCTTCGCGTGACCCCGTCGGCACTCCCTCTGACGTCACGTCCTATGCGCGGCAGCTGGGAGCGATATCGGTGGGAGAGGCGACAGGGTCGCAAGGAGCACATTGAAGTTCTCGTTCACGGTGGTGAACCACTAGAAGTACGGGGTAGAGAATGACACGGTGACAAAATTCATCACCGTTCCCGTCCCCGCAGATAACCGCGGTAAACCATCTTCATGTCATTCTTTAAGGAGAGAGGAAAGAATCAGAGTATAATTGGGCACAACCACTGACCTGCAAGCTTTGCTTTGAAGAATGCTGGTGTAGAAGGCTGAAATAGACACTACACAATGACAGTCTCTGGTATCCAGAGCAGATATTGATGTCATAATGCCTCATTCCACCAGTGCCTAAGAACCAATCACATCAGTGATATCACAATGGCTTCATTATTCTTGGCTCACATAAGAATCAGAGTATGAATGGCCACAACCACTGATCCGCAAGCTTTGCTTTGAAGAATGCTGGTGTAGAAGGACCGAGGTTGAAATAGACACTAGAAAATGACATGGGATTATTTCCCGTGGTTATCCGCGGGGACGGGAACGGTGATTAATTTTGTCACCGTGTCATTCTCTAATATGGGGGAAGGGAAGGGGGAGTGTGCACGTGGCAAGAAGAGGAGTGGGATGAGATGGAGAGGTGGAGGAAGGGTGCCGGCTCCCCCACCAACATGGTACCTGGGGTGGACCCCGCCCCCTTACTATGCCACTGCTTTGTACCTTAATATGTGAAACCAACAGCAAGTCACTTCACCTTCTGCTACCTAAGGGCTAGCCACGTGTCAATAGCACTTAAGCACCGTTTACAGAATCGCGCCTAATGTAAGAAACGTAAGCAAGGCTTGTTCAGGTGCCTCAGTTTTTGGAGGATTGTGCTCACACCCCACCCATAGAAATGCCCACTGAGACGTTAGGTGCCACTAAGCGCATTGCCTATCTTTTAAAGATAGGTGTTTATCACCAAATTAACATTTTTTTAACCAATTATTTTAAGGATATTTTGCCTATTTAAGTTAGGTGCCCTTCATAGAATCCGCCCCTTAGCGCCTGATTCTATATAGGTTGGTGAAAGTTGGACGACCATATTTGAGCACGGAGCCCCGATGCACATGTAAGCTAAATTATTGAAGTTATTTGTAGTTAATTGGCACTAACCTGGATTTATGCACACATCTGCCTGCATGCAATTCTATAATGCTTGGTGCCCAAAATGTCTCACATGCAATCCAAAAGGGCCATGTCCAAAGGAGGAGCATGTGCAGGTCAGGGCATTCCAAAAATGTAGGCACAGTGATAAAATACCAGGGCTACGTGTCCAATTTGTGCACCAGGATTTGCATCAGGTTTTAGCTGGCATAAGTCCTCACATCCAAAGTTGGGAACAAGAATCTGCTCTAAGCACCGCATTGGAAGCCCCTGAGATCAGGGAACTGCCTATTCCACCTGTATGTAACTCACCTTGAACTACTGGTGGAAAGGTGTGCGCTAATCCTTGTAAATAAAATACCATATACCAAGGGAATAACTGTATATAAATATGGATTTGTAGAGAAAACTAGCAGCTCTTTCATCTCACTATAAAATTGACAAATATTCTCTTTTGGAAACATTGGTTTGCAAGTCCATACAGATTTATCATCAAAATGTTGTCAGGGGTTTATCCAGATGTGCATAAAGCTGAAGTCTTTTGGTTTCTCCTATCATATATATGTGGAAGGCATACATATTTTGTTGCCTCTTTCAAGATCGATCCCTGAGGTACTTCTTCAGTTACAAAATTTTTTTGATGGGGTTACTGCTTGGATGAATGAGATCTGACTTTTGTTGAATGCATCTAAAACAGTTACTGTACATTTCATCTGGTCCTTCTCATTTATTCCCAACAGAAATTTGGCTGCCTAATGCATTGATACCAATATCTCCTACCATGAAATATCTTGGTGTAGTGCTAGATACTGAATTGTCATTTCAGAATCAGATACGTTCTGCGTTGAAAAATCTGTTTTTTTTCAGTTGAGGATTCTGAGCAAGTTGCATTCAGTAATTCCTCAGCAAGACTTTCAGAAAGTTTTACAAAATCTGATACTGTCTGGTTTGGACTATTGCAATGTGCTCTGTGTAAGACTACTGGAAACACTGGTCTATTTTCTGCAGGTGTTGCAAAATTCAGCTGTTCGTATTTTCTATGGACTGGATAAATACAATCATATTTCTCCTTATCTTTGGAAGCTGCAATGGCTTCCAGTTACAGAGAGAAATAAATATAAACTATTAATGATGATCCATAAAACTTTGAATCAGGAATCATGCCAGCATTTACCAGAGAAGACCTGCTAGTAAGTTCCTAATATGTACAGTATTTGATTTGTATGTATATTTTACTATGTACTTCGCCTTAGGATAAGGTGGGTTATAAATCTTAATAAATGAATTGAAATGAAATAAAAAATAGTATATTTGTTTATAGGTGCTATATTATATATGTATATAATAAACTGTTGATTTACTAATATATGAATGTCAGCCAGCCAGTTGTGAAAATGTTTAATAGTTAAATGAAAGGAGGTTTTTTTTGCCAATGATTGACATTAGTCCTGCAGCTGTATGAAATTGAGTCATCAAGATTTTTATACACTGGGTCTTCTGAGGCTTTTTCCTCCTTAAGCAGTTGAGATTTAAGTGCAATGTGTTTATTTCCACCTCTGTCTGAGGTTTAGATTGTTTTCTATGTTTATTGTGGTGGGATTTCTCCTTGTATTTATTAATACACACATGAATATATCATGAAATCTTCTAGTTAGTAATTTGTTTTTGTCATAAAAGGTATATTGAAAGAACGATTTTACCCAATATTCAGACTGCTTCGTTTATGGGCAGAGGCCCAAATTCTAAATATGGTGTCCTCAGTTGTGTGTACAAATCAGTGTGCATAACTGATTTACATTCACAACTTAGGCCCAGATTCACTATAGATAGCGACTCAATCGCTGTTGGCCGATTCTCTGCCCGGTTTTCAAACAGCGATTGATTCACTATCAAGTTTGCATGCAAATGATTTGCACAGAGGTGCAAATCATTTGCATGCAAACTCACTGACTCAATCACTCAGTGAGCAATTGAGTCAGTGCAGAGCCCTGACAGAAGTGACAGGAGAAGCAGCCTCCTGCCACAGCTATTAGGGCTCCTGCCAGGGGGGGGGGGTGTCCATTTTTTTTTTTAATGGCACAGATATTTTGCATGTATTACACACGCAAAATATCTGCCCCAAAGAAAAAAAAAGCCCCCCCCCCAAAGCGCACCCTCCCTCCCTCCTTGAACCAAAAAAATGGCAGGAGGGATGCCCACTCCCTCCTGCCACTAGACGTGCTCCCCCCTCACGTGAATATGGCAGGAGGGATGCCCACTCCCTCCTGCCGTCAGGTCAGGTCCGCCCCCGAGGCTGGATCTTCAGTGCCAAACTTTTCATGCATCTTCGCGTTTTAGCATTGGATTAATACAGCACTTATCCATCAGTGTATTATCACATTTCAGTGACCCCTGATGCAGGCGACTCGTGTCGCCGAAACACAGTACTGTATCAGGTCTACAGTTGATGTTCATTTATCAGTATTGGAATAAACAAGATTGTTGTTACAATTTGCTTGTTTTTGGAGTGCTCATTGTCCAATCCCACTCTGCCTTGTGTATTAATGTTATGTACACAATAACTCCCAGAGTATCGAATTACATGCAATTTTTTTGGAGCATCAGAGGGAATAGCCACCATAAAATGAATTTACGTGAAGTTATGATAACACCCTCTTTTGTGTCAAAAGTTATTTGCAAAGATAGGACTTGCTAGGGAGACAGTGTTACTGGGAATCATATAGGCACATCAAACCTTTTACCTCAAAGTCTCTGGTTTAAATCCAGCTCAGGTCACTAAGGATGAAAATTATCTTTTTAAAATTGCTGAGTGACAAAGACAACATCAGCATGTTGTCTCCATTCAGTCCCTAGTGGGCAGTTGTTCACCCCACAATAAAGCTGCCACCTCAGATAATGTAAGGTTCTGATTCTCCACTAAGGTACACAAAGGCCAAATGTTCTACTGACCCTTCTAGAATTTCATGGAAGCATATTGGCAGGACAATGAAGAAAAACTTTCACAGTTGCTGCCATGATAAACCCATTCTAGGTAACTTCCGTTTCCGGTCCTGCTAACCCAGCATCTTTAGAGAAAATTAAATTTGTTAAAAGCAAAATTTAACATGAAAGTTACATGTACCTGTATTTATATTTAGTATTGATATATCACTTATAGCCTTCATAGATTACATTCAGGTTAGTTATGTGCTTGAGTCCCAGCAACTTATAAATCTAAAAAGAAATCGGTTTTATGCTAGTCCGGTAAAGTCCTCCAGCATCATCCCTAAGGTTGTTACATTACATTCAGGTACTCAAGCATTTTTTTCCCTATCTGTTCCGGTGGGCTCACACTCTCTCTAATGTACCTGGGGCAATGGGGGATTAAGTGACTTGCCCAGGGTCACAAGGAGTAGCATGGGATTTGAACCCATAACCTCAGGGTGCCGAGGCTGTAGCTCTAACCACTGCATAATTCCCTAAGGAAGGCTCATATTGACAATTTTTTTTTTCTTAATGAAAAGGATCAGGGCACAAAAAGGATGAGGAATGCAAAACTGTATCAGGAGATTAACTTTTTCAGTGTTCAGTATGACATGATCACACTGGCTAAATCTGAAGTGAAATAAGGGATATGGATAGATGAGATTTTATCAGATATCTTTTGCTGACTGGAAATTTGGAATTAGCAGTCTACCACATATTTACTAATTATTTTGGGGCTGATTGAAGCTAATTGTGCAGTCAACATACAGCTGTGAATTTCAGCTTTATTCATCAGAAAAATCAAAATCAGTCTGTCCCCAGAGCCCATTCAGTGTTTCTAGCAAAAGAAAGAGGAAATGCACTGTCACACATCAGTTACACAAATAATTTGAATCTGCCCCTTTAGGACTTCGATTCTATTGATCTGAAGATTTTGTGAGGTTATTCAAAAATCAAATCTACTTTTTATGTCTCTGGATATGCACAGTGGAGCTAGGCATCAAAATGGATTTGAGCTTCCCATGCTGATACATGAATCAGTGTATAACATATATTTTAAACAAGTCTGAAATGGTCGTGAATAATAGATAACATTTGGCACTCACACTGCTTCCAATGCACATACCCATCTCAAATCCCCTCAACACCTCCAATAACAGATCCATACAACTTTCTGTGGATAAAATATATTTGGTTGCATCTTTATTGAACGCTTACAACTAATAACAAAGTAACAAGTCAGAATTCAATTTACCCTTTCTTCCAGAGGGGCATTTTACTTCCCTTTACCCATGAGCTAGTCAATAATTACCTATCTGCTTGTCAAACCCAGTAAGTGTATTCACACTTATAGTAAGCCAAATCCCCTGTTCCCTCCCCCCCCCCCTCCAACACACCTACGGTGTTGCCCAGCCTCACAGTTACCTGTGGCGGTAATGTATACAAGTATACCACAGCAATAATTCTTTAAACCTTCATCTCATATTGCTGGCTGCCTAGAAGAACTCCCTTTTCGGCCAACAGCAGGGTTTTTTTTGCCATTTGAAGGAGGGAAGCTGCTGGACCCACGAACAGAAGGGGAGGAGGGGAGTTGCTGGACCCGCAAAAGGGGGAGCGATTTGCTTGGACTGCTGGACTGGCTGGAGCTGAAGGGAAGGGAGACAGGTGCTGAATCTGGTCTGGGGATTGGGGTTCGGAAGGGAACATAAGAATAGCCTTACTAGGTCAGACCAATGGTCCATCAAGCCCAGTAGCCCGTCCTCATGGTAGCCAATCCAGGTCACTAGTACCTGGCAAAAAAAACAGCGAGTAGCAACATTTCATTCTACCGATCCAGGGCAAGCAGTGACTTCCCTCAAGTCTTTTTCAATAACAGACTATGGACTTTTCCTCCAACAAATGGCCAATCAGGGACTTCCTTAGGCTCTTTCCTAAGGAAGTCCCTTATTGGCACAAATGCCTCAGGCCCCTCCCAAGGGAGGAGCATGAGGCGTCTGAGCCAATTAGGGCCTTAGGCACTTCCCCATGCATCACATGATGCACCGGGATGGGGCCTAAGGCCCAGTGCCATCGGGGCCGGGCATCGGAGCAGGAAGTATGAGCCAGGGGAGAGCAGGGGGCATTGCGGTGGTGGTGGAAGGTTCGCCATGGGGGCTGTTCGGCGGCATTGGTGTGTGTGTGGGGGGGTTGGCACAAGGATGTTGTCAGGAGGCAGGAGGGAGTTAGCATCCCTCCTTCCATTTTGGTGCATGTGGGGGACGGGTGTTCGACATGGGTGTGCTTTGATGGTGGGGGCAGGCTTTCTTTTCTTCTTTTTTTTATAGGCCTCATATTTTGCATGTGTAATACATGCAAAATATCAGTGCCATTAAAAAAGAATGAAAAATAAAGCTGGCAGAAGCCCTGACAGCAGTGACAGGAAGCTGCTTCTCCTGTCACTACTGTCAGGGCTCTCCCCAACTCAATCGCTCACTGAGCGATTGGGTCGGGAGTTTGCATGCAAAATCACTGTTTTAAAATCGGCCACGAATTTGCCAACAGTGATTGAATCGCTATCTTTTAGTGAATCTGGGCCTATATCAGCCAATAAACGGTTAGCTTGACCATAGTAAATATCGAGAAACAAAGCATGATTTACTAAGGATTTTGTTTCCCATTCTGTGTCTATGGGGAAAAGGACTCAGTAAATCAGGCCTTTAATGTGCTATGCCTTTGAACAAAATGCCAAGATTACCTCAGATACCATTTTTTAAAAACTGATAACAGCAAAGTCTGATGTGTCACCAGAATTAGACGGGAGGGAGAAGAGTCATTAGCTCTGCATTGTTGTCTAAATGGGGTAGCATCTTTCCATGGCAAGGCAAAACACTCAACATGTAATGAATGGTTTGGAACCACTCTAGTAATGCATTGTTTGGGCAAAAGCTATTGCACCTCATTTCTCAGCCTGTGTTAGCTCCCTCTTTTGAATGCTCTCCAGCCGAGGGATAAAGTTTTCTATTTAACAACCATTTTCATCTTGATATTGATTTTACAGAGCAATTTGATACTTGAAGTGATGTGGTTGAGGGGAAGACTCTAGCAATTATTGCTTTCTTCAAAATGTAACACTTTCAATTGCTTTCAAAAAGGCTAGAATAAGGTAATGATCACTTTATCTTTGTCAAACCAAACAATAATATTTTCAATTACAGTGGTTTTAGACCTTTCAACTTTCTCATACTTTTCATTCCATGCTATGCAATAAGAACAAGAACATTTCTTATTAAAATGCTTTCCAGCATCTCAACATACTCAATTCTGTGTTGAAGCACTCCAACAAGATTTTTTTTTGTAATTAGTTTTGCAGGTAAAGAGAAGGAATAGTCAAACCATTTGAGACTGGATATATGAGGGTGGTTTGAAAAGTTTGGTAAAAAAAAAAAAAAAAAAATCAAGTTAAACAATTTTTTTTTTTAAATTGACAAAACCATATTTTTCTTACTGGATGGAAAAACCAGAAACTCGCTAGACTAATCCCTTCTTTTTCATAGGAACTCAATGAGCGACAGGAGCAGCGCTGGCCATTCAGCGTGGCTCCCCAATGCAAGAAACTGCTATCACAGTTTCGTAAAAGGAGGCCTAAGTGTATAGCCCTATGAGGGTTCTTCAAAATGTTTATGCACTTTCATATCTTCGTGGTAAATGGATAAGGCGGGAGAAGTGATAAGTGGGCGTGTCGTAGTAGGACGCTGGGAAAAATGTATTGCAAAACAGAGTGATTATGTGGAAAAGTGATATAATTTGCTTTTCAGATATTTAGTAAATAGTGTTTAAAAAAATAAAACTGCGGAAACTTTTTGAAAATCCCTCATATAAAATTTTTTTTAAAAAAAATATTTGTTTAACTTAATGTTTTCATTGTAATGGTGCCTAAATGCTGTAAAGGTACATGAATGGGCACATCAGATATTCATTGCATACAGATAAGCATGGCAGTTAAACTGATTACTAATTCTAAGTCATTTGATCATGTGACACCTCCACTCCAACAGGAACACTGGCTGCCTGTTGTACACTGGATAACATTTAGTTTACCAAGTTCATCAATCAAGACAACCACTATATCTTTCACGCCTCCTGATCCCATATGCACCTGCTTGGGCATTGCATTCATCAAACCAGAACTGTCTAGATATCCCTTCTTTTTGGATTATCTTTCTTGACACTGCTCATAGTAAAATCTTTAATGGAATTCACTCCTTTCAATACTGCATCTGGAATTGTCCCTAATATGTTTTAAATAGGGTTGTAATAGAGGTGGGCAGCGTGTTCTGGAGAAGGGTTGCACCACACTCAAGAAAAAACCCTTTAATTAAACAGTAGTGCAGAGCCTGTTTCTTTACAGGCTCCTATAAGTTTGTGTTCTTCCAAGAAAACAAGTAGGCTTTTCCCCAGTCTTTTCCCAATCACAAGTCCCATTCTCCGTAGGGCCTGACACGCCCCAAACAGTCTTTATTTTAGGTGCAGGAAATAGTTAGGCAGCATTTGGTTCCAGGTCTTAGCAGGCACTGAACAAAGGCAAGTTTTTAAATGCAGTAGTGTCTTACCTACTACAAACTCTGTCAGTGCCAAGCCCTTCCAAGCAGCTTCTCCAGCTCCTAGGTGCCCTCTAGCACACCTTTCCTCCTGGGTCTGGCTCGGCCTTTTAAGTTCCCCTGAGTCACTTCCTGGTTTCCTACTTTTCTCCTCTCTCCCCTACCTGAGGAAACCTTTTTCTCACTGCTGCTGTGGTTGTGAGACAATTTAGCCTGAGGTTTATTCTGAGTCTGAACAGCAGTGTAGTGGCAGGGTTTCATACACTTTGTCACAAGGGTCTATTGACTTTTTAAAAAAATGATGCTTTTAATACTTGACTGATAAATTTTATATTCTATTCCTGCCTTTGACCCCTCAAATGGAGGGGGAGATAAAATAAAATATTAAATATTTTGCTATGCTGAACCTATTTCACTTATATTGCAAATATATATGGCATCCGTTTTATTTTATTATGAGCCACCTAGATAGTTTTCTGTTAGGTGGTTTATGAAACAATAAATAAACTTGAAAATACTGTTTTCATGAGATTATAGCCCACCTTGAGCAGCCCTAGAACTTGGAACAAATAGCAAATAAGTGTTCATTTAATTAACATTTATAATTTTATTTTATTAGGATTTTTTTACTACCTTTTTGAAGACATTGACACAAGGCAGTGTACAGCAAGAGTAAGTCAAACATAGGCAGTAGACAATTACAGCTGTATAAATAAAATGTCAACACAATACACAATAAAACAAAAGAACATAAGAATAGCCTTACTGGGTTAGACCAATGGTCCATCAAGCCCAGTAGCCCGTCCTTATGGTGGCCAATCCAGGTCCCTAGTACCTGGCCAAAACTCAAGGAGTAGCAACATTCCAAGGCAAGCAGTGGCTTCTCCCATGTCTTTCTCAATAACAGACTATGGACTTTTTCTCCAGGAAATTGTCCAAATCTTTCTTTAACCTAGCTACGCTATCTGCTCTTACCATAACCTCTGGCAATGCGTTCCAGAGCTTAATTGTTCTCTGTGTGTAAAAAATATTTCCTCCTACTGGTTTTAAAAGTATTTCCCTGTAACTACATCGAGTGTCCCCTAGTCTTTGTAATTTTGACAGAGTGAAAAATCGAGAGTGTGGCGCAGTGGTTAAAGCTACAGTCTCAGCACCCTGGGGTTGTGGGTTCAAACTCCCACAATGAATATAAGCCTCACTAGTTAAGGTTCAATTACAGAATGGCAGAAGAGCCCTTAAAATATCCACATCTGTGATTGTTCTATTTGGGCTCAAATCCTGGCCTTCTGGTTGAAAAATGTAGCTAGTATACTTGCTGCTGTTTTAATTATTGTCTTTTTTTCTTTTACAAAATGTATAAATAAATACAGACTGAAAACAGCACATGATCCATTTTTTACTTATCCTTTAATGCAGTGTCTCAAGCATGCCCCGAAGGGACCTGTTTCGCCCACAAGGGCTTTTTCAAGGGTTCATAGAGAAGCTCTTATCTCAGCGTCCTCTCAACTCTGGGGCTGTATAGAATTGCCCCATGTGCTAAACCCGCACTACAGGTTAGAACTAATGCCAGTTCAATGCTGGCATTAGCGTCTAGCGTGCGTGGCAATTCTACGCGCGCTAAGCCTGCGCTAAAACCGCTATTGCAGCTTAGTAAAAGGAGCCCTAAGAGAATCCTGCCAAAATGGTCACAGGGCCAGATAAAGAGGAGAAAGATAAAAGTTCCGCCTTGAAAAAATAGAATCATTACCTACAGAAGTGTCCCTGATAGATGGGTATCTCAGAGGAACAAGATCACCTAAGATAATGAGAACAATTCAAGATATGAAATTGAAATATGCTGCATTAAAGGAATGTATTATCGGAATATATAAATTTAAGTAGCAGCAGAAGCATAAAAACCTCAGAGATATGAAGAAAAAATATGTCAAAATAAACCATTTAGATAGAACCAAAACCAATTCTACAGGGAACTGGGAAAGAATATCAGCACAATGAAAAGAACATCAACAAAAACTGAAAGAGAACGGTTTTAGAGAAATCTGTACAAGGACCCTGTAGACCAGTGTTTCTCAACTTCTTCAAGCCAAGTACCCCCTAAGTCTAACAAATATCAACCGAGAACCCCCGCCCAAGCTCTGACCCAGACCCACCCAGGCTCCGCCCCTGACCCCACTCCCATAATAATAGTACTAATTGTAATGCAATTTCTTCCATCCATTTTTCATATACACACAATATAATCTTAATACATAATGGTAACCACAAAATAAAAAAAACACAAAGCACACTGTACACACAGAAAATGTTAATTATCCACTATAATAATACCCTTAGTGCACTTGCACACTTTAAAATTGGTGGGTCCATGATCCGTAGTGCCGTGCTCCCACATGCGCAGTACAAACAGCATGTGGCAGTGGAATTTTGCATGCGCCTGTTTCCCCAGTGACGGTTGAGCGACAATTGCGTCTTGCGTGCGGTGTTTATCCCTAAGAGTCTACGGCAGTTTCCTTTCAGCTTCACAAATGCGCACAAGCCCCAGTGGCACGGCAAGCCCATGTACCATGACCGGAGGAGTTTCATGCAGGATAGCCACAGTCTCTGTTCCCGTGTGAAGCTTCCAATCTTGAAACAACGCTCACTGTTCTTCTGAATCATTTAGTACGTTGCTTGCACAGGAACACTAACAGACAAACATCAGACAGCAGCAATCAGGAAACCTGCACAAATCTCATCCGGACTATAAAAAAAAACCCTAAACCCCCCCCCCCCCCCAAGCAGCCTCTTACTGCCAAAGAACGAGGAAAATTAAAAAGCTTTTGAAACAATCAGCAAGTGGAATCAGCACAGCACAAGGAGGATTAGACCATCTGCCTGCCAGCACATAGTACGCCCAGGCTGCTGATAAACTAAAAAAAATAAGTGGTTCCTGGAGAATGCTCGCTTAGGGCCAAGAAGGAACTATGGCAAGCCTGCTCTCAGGGCTCTCTGGAAGATCTTTCCAGCAAGGCAAGACTGGACAATGGCCACCCTGTCGGCTGAGCCCAAGAAAATGGGGAGCGGCGACATCGACACGAAGCCACTATCCTCCATGCACTACCTGATCAACAAGTTTGACGGGTCAGGGCAGCCACGAGGCCCGCCTCCAGGAGGAGCCGGATCTGTCCAGCTGAAAGGAAGCGGTTGCAGAGCCTCGACAGCCAGGTGTCCTACCATGATCCTCCAACTTTTCGTGAGAATTCCAAAAGACTTGTGTTGGTAGCCTGAACAGACCTTGGTTTAGGAAAAGGGGGGGGTGCTGGGAAATGGAGACATGGATCGATCTTGCTTTTTGGTGGGAAAGGGGTGTAATTAGTTGGGGACAAAAAGCAATTTTTATTTACTTTGGGGGATGGGTGTGATTGATTGGGGCCATATATTAATCTTCCTTTAATTTGGGGGGAGGGATGTGCTTTGTTTGGTCATGGAGCAATCTTTCTTTTCTTTAAGGGGAAGGGTGTGATTAGTTTGGGTCATTGACCAATCTTGCTTTGCTTTGGGGGAAAAGGGAAGGGTTACTGCTCAACAGGGGGAGGTAACAGTAAGGGAGAAGGGCTACTGATGGACAGGGGGAGCAGGGAAGGGGTACTGCTGGACAGGGGGGAGGTAAAAGGAAGGGAGAAGGACAGAAAGAAAGAGAGAGAAAATGAAAGAAAGAAATGCCTCAGCGCCCCATTGTGCTAAAAGTCTAAACATCTATTCTAGCACCCATTAATGTAAAGGGCCACTAGTCATTTATATTCTTTTTTTCCCCCAGAGGTCAAGGCATATAACTGTAAAATACGCAATGTCACCTCAGTAACAACTATAGAAAAATAGACAAATATATTGCAAAATAGACAGCAGATATAAATTCTCAAAACTGACACATTTTGATCACTTAACTGAAAATAAAATAATTTTTCCTACCTTTGTTGTCTGGTGATTTCATGAGTCTCTGGTTGCACTTCCTTCTGACTGTGCATCCAATATTTCTTTCTTTTTACCTCATGCATGCTTCCTCTCCTCCGGACCTCATTCCCTTCCCCAACCAACATCTCTCTCTGTCCCTCCATGTGTCCAACTTTTTTTCCTGTCTCCTCCACCTCTATTGGCAACATGTCTCTCTCTTTCTCTCACTGTCCATCTGTCTTAAGAGATCCAGGCATCTCTGCCACCCCCTCTACTGCCACATCCAACATTTCTCCCTCTCTCTTCCCCTGGATCATGTGCAGCAATTTTCACCACTGCCCACCAGCCCAATGCCCATTTCTCCTTCTATCACCCCTCTCCAGCACAATGTCACATCTCTCCCTCCATCACTATATCCAACATTCCTCCCCCTTGCATCTCCTTCAATCTATCCTTCTGTTCCCTCTCCACCACCATATCCAATAAAGTTATGTTATGTTAATGGGCAATTACGTGCAGTGTGTGAACCGCTGCCTGCTCGTCCCTACAACGAGAGCTGCTGAAGGCAGAAGAAGGTAACTGGAGGGGGGGAACCCAACACACAGGCACACTGACCTAGCAGGCTTTCCTCTGTTGTCAGCTCTGACATCGGAGGGAAGCCTTCTGGGTTGACTTTGGTGGAGGGGGGTGGGCAGGAAGGAGGGATCCCTGGCAGCAACTTAACAGGAGAGTGGAGGGAAGGAAGGAGGGATCACTGGCAGCGGTTTTGACAGGAGAGTGGAGAGCATGAAGGAGGGATCCCCGCCTGCGGCTTCAATGGGCAGGTAGGCAATATCCTCAGTGGCAGCCAGTGCTAGGTACCCCCCAACAAGTGGTTCGTGTACCCCTAAGGGTATACGTACTGCATGTTTTTGTTTTCTATGAGCATTGGAGCATTTACCTCACTGACCCATGCTAAAAACCTCTAGCGCAGCTTGATAAAAGGTGCCTTATCTTTGTAAAACTAGGATTTGGTTGTTTCAAGCACTTGGACGTCCATTTGGGCATTTTGAGATGTCCATATGTTTGAAAATAGGCATCTTAGTCTCTCTGCTATGGCCTTGATGATCTAACGGATCCTCTCACTCCCTCATAGGCTTTCTGCTTCTAAAGTACCTGAAAAAATTTTACTAGCAGTTTTTGCTTCTACAGGAAACTTATTTTCAAATGTTCTCTTACCCTTCCTTATCAATATTTTTTCATCTAAATTGCTGGTATTATTACTGCTTCCTGTTTTCTTCATTTTCTTTCCATTTTTTTAAAGGTGTTTTTTGTTCCAATAGATTCTCTAATTTCACCATGCTAGCTGTTGTTTGAACTTCCTTCTACCTTTTTTAGGTTTAAACAGTTTTTACAGACATTTTTATATTATAAAAGACATATCCAATAACAGTATAACAACAAAGAACAACAATGGAAGTTTCCAACCTATCTTGTAGGTAATCTCTGACTCCTATCATTAGGGTTCAACCATATGTATTAGTATAGAAAACAAACAGTACCAGAAGTACAAAAATGGCTACAATAGCCAACATGATAACAGAGAAAGGGAATCCAACAGTAAAATAAAAAAACAATAACATCCACAAAGGTGAAACTGCCTCCAGAACTGGGATAAAAATTGTACTTTATTGCATGAAATATATATATGATCCGACACTGACAGCTCTTGCCTGCCTCAGGGGTCTAAAATGAACAGGAAAATGTATCATATAAAAGAACAACATATGAACAAACACACTATAAAAAACCAATCTTATAATCAATAATAACACTTGTGAAATCAGCAGTATATAAAGTTACACATAAAATACATTTAAAAACATTAAAAAATATAACAATCTTTACATTCCAATTTTATCATATAATTTAAACACATCCATTCATGTAACATCTTTTATCACTTTTGTAAAAAAAAATTTTAATATATGTATATAAAATTATACCTTTTCGGTCTGTAAAATAATGAATCCAAATGTAGTGCAAAACCTACAAAGAAGGCAATAAAATAAATCATTCATCCTGGGCACATCTTCATTCCAACATTTTCATCACTGATAATAAACTTAGGGCTCCTTTTACGAAGTCGCAGTAGCAGTTTAACATGCGTAATTGTGTGCGCTAAACTGCCGAACGCTGTAGCCGCTACCGCCTCCTCTTGAGCAGGCAGTAGTTTTTCAGCTGGCGCGGGGGATTAAAAGTCACGCACGCTAAAGCCGCTAATGCGGCTTTGTAAAAGGAGCCCTTAATTGCAATCATAGTTTGAACCAAAGTTGTCAAAATAATTTTCTTTTCCAAAATTTCATGTGATTGGAGCCTTAAGAAATCAATTACTATTAATATTTTGGGTTGAATCCCTCTATTGATACTAGTAATTAACTACCTCATGTAGCAATCTTTAATTGATAACCACATGAGACTACACCTTCAGATGTGACTCATTACTTAATTAAGATTATTGTTAAGTTAATTATCTCTCAAACTTTCAGGACAATCATAAAATCTGTTGTTATCAGTTGATTTACAATGTTTAATTTATGTTTCAATCAATTTATCAATTGCGATAATAAGCTGGATTCTTTCTAAATTTAATATCAATTTAAAGTCAGCTACCGCATAAGAAAGACCAAAGGATCCACAGCCGGCTTCTCTTCAACCGAAGAGCTGAATCATATCACATGATCTGCAAATGAAGTCAGCTGTGGATCCTTTGGTCTCTCTTATGCGGTAGCTGCCGTTAATTTGTTATATTATTGAATTTATTGAATTATTTTGATTTAAAGTTGTTGTTTTTTTATT
The DNA here is from genome assembly GCF_902459505.1 of Geotrypetes seraphini. Lineage (NCBI taxonomy): Eukaryota > Metazoa > Chordata > Amphibia > Gymnophiona > Dermophiidae > Geotrypetes > Geotrypetes seraphini. Next base: position 9,457,471 of record NC_047095.1, on the reverse strand, counting down.
TTTTTATTTATGAGAATTGATTTTCAATTTGTTTGGCTCCCCAGAGAAATTTTCTTCCTCCTGAAAAAGCTATTAGTGAAACAAGAAATCATGTAGAGGAAGCGGAAGAGTTTTGAAGACCCAGGATAACTTGTTGCTGATAATTTGAACTATATTTTTTTGTTTTACTTTGGGAGATTTATTGTTTTATTATTTTTTCACATTTGTACACTTGGAAACTACAGTCAAGGCTAATCACGGTGTCATTAACCTGAGATATCGAAGGAGGAACTTATCGGTTTCAACTGTTTGATATAAATACTTTTTATTTTATTTTTTCATTGCTGGTTCTTCTTTGGTGTTGCACTTAAACATCTTGCCCCTGGCTTTGGGTTGGCCAGGAGTGTACAGGTGCGATGATGTTTTATTAGACCGTTGCTGGCCTGGCTGGTGCATTTCATACACTCCACATAAATTTTTATTAAGATTTATTGAACTGTTTAAGACACAGTGAGATTTTTCTCTGACTTATAGGAATGCCCACAACTCATAGTAACATAGTAGACGACGGCAGATAAAGACCCGAATGGTCCATCCAGTCTGCCCAACCTGATTCAATTTAATTTTTTTTTTTTCTTCTTAGCTATTTCTGGGCAAGAATCCAAAGCTCTACCCGGTACTGTGCTTGGGTTCCTACTGCCGAAATCTCCATTAAAACCTACTCCAGCCCATCTACACCCTCCCTGCCATTGAAGCCTTCCCCAGTCAATCCTCCACCAAATGGCCATATACAGACACAGACCATGCAAGTCTGCCCAGTACTGGCCTTAGTTCAATTTTTAATATTATTTTCTGATTCTAGATCCTCTGTGTTCATCCCACGCTTCTTTGAACTCAGTCACAGATTTACTCTCCACCACCTCTCTCGGGAGCGCATTCCAGGCATCCACCACCCTCTCCGTAAAATAGAATTTCCTAACATTGCCTTTGAATCTACCACTCCTCAACCTCAAATTATGTCCTCTGGTTTTACCATTTTCCTTTCTCTGGAAAAGATTATGTTCTATGTTAATACCCTTCAAGTATTTGAACGTCTGAATCATATCTCTCCTGTCTCTCCTTTCCTCTAGGGTATACATATTCAGGGCTTCCAATCTCTCCTCATACGTCTTCTGGTGCAAGCCTCCTATCATTTTTGTCGCCCTCCTCTGGCCCGCTTCAAGTCTTCATATGTCCTTCGCCAGTTACGGTCTCCATAACTGAACACAATACTCCAAGTGGGGCCTTACCAATGACCTGTACAAGGGCATCAACACCTTCTTCCTTCTACTGGCTACGCCTCTCTTTATACAGCCCAGCATCCTTCTGGCAGCAGCCACTGCCTTGTCACACTGTTTTTTCGCCTTTAGATCTTCGGACACTATCACCTCAAGGTCCCTCTCCCCGTCCGTGCATATCAGCTACTCTCCTACCAGCATATACTTTCCTTCCGATTATTAATCCCCAAATGCATTACTCTGCATTTCTTTGCATTGAATTTTAGTTGCCAGGCATTAGACCATTCCTCTAACTTTTGCAGATCCTTTTTCATATTTTCCACTCCTTCTTCGGTGTCTACTCTGTTACAAATCTTGGTATCATCTGCAAAAAGGCACACTTTTCCTTCTAACCCTTCAGCAATGTCACTCACAAACATATTGAACAGGATTGGCCCCAGCACCGAACCCTGAGGAACTCCACTACTCACCTTTCCTTCCTCTGAGCGATTTCCATTAACCACCACCCTCTGGCGTCTGTCCGACAACCAGTTTCTATCCCAGTTCACCACTTTGGGTCCTAACTTCAGCCCTTCAAGTTTGTTCAACAACCTCCTATGAGGAACTGTATCAAAGGCTTTGCTGAAATCTAAGTAAATTACATCTAGCATATGTCCTTGATCCAGCTCTCTGGTCACCCAATCAAAAAATTCAATCAGGTTCGTTTGGGACAATTTACCTTTTGTAAAGCCATGTTGCCTCGGATCCTGTAACCCATTAGATTCAAGGAAGTACACTATCCTTTCTTTCAGCAACACTTCCATTATTTTACCAACAACTGAAGTGAGGCTCACCGGCCTGTAGTTTCCTGCTTCATCCCTTGACCACTTTTATGAATAGGGACCACATCCGCTCTCCTCCAATCCCCAGGAATCACTCCTGTCTCCAGAGATTTGTTGAACAAGTCTTTAATAGGACTCGCCAGAACCTCTCTGAGCTCCCTTAGTATCCTGGGATGGATCCCGTCTGGTCCCATCGCTTTGTCCATCTTCAGTTTTTCAAGTTCCTCATAAACACTCTCCTTTGTCAGGATTTTCTTCTGTGAACACAGAACAGAAGTATTTGTTTAGCACATTTTCTTTTTCCTCATCACTCTCCACATATCGGTTCCCAGCATCTTTTAGTTTAGCAATTCCATTTTTCATCTTCCTCCTTTCACTAAAATATCTGAAAAAATTTTTGTCTCCCTTTTTTACATTTTTAGCCATTGTTCTTCCGCCTGTGCTTTCGCCAGACGTATTTCTCTCTTGGCTTCTTTCAGTTTCACCCTGTAGTCCTTTCTGCACTCCTCTTCTTGGGTTTTTTAATATTTCACAAACGCCAACTCTTTTGCCTTTATTTTCTCCGCCACTAGTTTGGAGAACCATATCGGCTTCCTTTTTCTCTTGTTTTTATTGATTTTCTTCACATAAAGGTCCTTAGCCATTTTTATCGCTCTTTTCAGCTTAGACCACTGTCTTTCCACTTCTCTTATGTCCTCCCATCCTAACAGCTCTTTCTTCAGGTACTCTCCCATTACATTAAAGTCCGTACGTTTGAAATCTAGGACTTAAAGTAACGTGCGGCCACTCTCCACTTTAGCCGTTATATCAAACCAAACCATTTGATGATCGTTACTTCCCAGGTGAGCACCCACTCGAACATTAGAGATACTCTCTCCATTTATGAGGGCCAAATCCAATATCGCTTTTTCCCTTGTGGGTTGTAGTAATAATAATTATAGTCAGTATTTGCCTGGAACTCCTGGTAGCTGAGGATCCTGGAAGACATTTCACTATTGCCTCGTGCCCGGGCTCCCCCTTTAAGAAGAAGGGAGCCAGGGCACGAGGCAAGCCTCGGCAGCGTTTTTGTTTCTTTTTTTTTCCTTTTGCAGGAGCGGAGAGGCAGAGGGGAAGGCAGGAAGAGCAGCCAGAGCAGGCTGCAAGTCCGGGATCGCGGTGAGAGTTAGCTCCGCCCCCCCCACCCACGTCAAGGTTGCATCGGGCCCGGGCTCCCCCTTTAAGAAGAAGGGAGCCAGGGCACGAGGCAAGCCTCGGCAGCTTTTTTGTTTCTTTTTTTTTCCTTTTGCAGGAGCGGAGAGGCAGAGGGGAAGGCAGGAAGAGCAGCCAGAGCAGGCTGCAAGTCCGGGGTCGCGGCGAGAGTTAGCTCCGCCCCCCCCACCCACGTCACAGGTTGCATCGGGCCCGGGCTCCCCCTTTAAGAAGAAGGGAGCCAGGGCACGAGGCAAGCCTCGGCAGCGTTTTTGTTTCTTTTTTTTTCCTTTTGCAGGAGCGGAGAGGCAGAGGGGAAGGCAGGAAGAGCAGCCAGAGCAGGCTGCAAGTCCGGGATCGCGGCGAGAGTTAGCTCCGCCCCCCCCACCCGCGTCACAGGTTGCATCGGGCCCGGGCTCCCCCTTTAAGAAGAAGGGAGCCAGGGCACGAGGCAAGCCTCGGCAGCGTTTTTGTTTCTTTTTTTTTTCTTTTGCAGGAGCGGAGAGGCAGAGGGGAAGGCAGGAAGAGCAGCCAGAGCAGGCTGCAAGTCCAGGGTCGCGGCGAGAGTTAGCTCCGCCCCCCCCCACCCGCGTCACAGGTTGCATCGGGCCCGGGCTCCCCCTTTAAGAAGAAGGGAGCCAGGGCACGAGGCAAGCCTCGGCAGCGTTTTTGTTTCTTTTTTTTCCTTTTGCAGGAGCGGAGAGGCAGAGGGGAAGGCAGGAAGAGCAGCCAGAGCAGGCTGCAAGTCCGGGGTCGCGGCGAGAGCTAGCTCCGCCCCCCCACCCGCGTCACAGGTTGCATCGGGCCCGGGCTCCCCCTTTAAGAAGAAGGGAGCCAACGGCGCCTAGCCGTTCGGCGCACGGCGAAGGCGAGCGGCAAAGGCGCTCGCCTTAGCGAGAGCGCCTTTGCGAAGAGCCTTGAGGAGAGCCAAACTACACTCAACTAGGATATCTTAGAGCAGCAACCTATCCCTTTAACCTATACCCTCCCCCTAATTTCACAAACCCTCGTACTTAACTCGCTACTCTCACACTAACTCACAGACAGCCACCCCTTCATACACCCTTATCTTCTAACTTTTTAATCTCTCAGACAATCCAAACCTTCACAATCTCTCAGACACCCTAATCTCTCAGACATCAATATCTCTCGCAATCTCACACTAACTCTCAGTCGGCTATTTCTAACTTTCTCTCTCTCTCTTTTTTTTTTTTTTTTTCTCTAACAGGCAGACCTAAATCACAACTTGGAAATGGCAGGGAGGACTAGAAGCGCCAAGGCTACAATCAATTCCAGCATTCCAGCCACCATGGGAATCCAGGAGGAGATCACGGACGGCTTGCAGAGGGAGGAGGATCCAGGACGATGGACAGAGGTCTCCGTGCAGACCGAGTCCATCTCTCGGCATTACACCACAGTCTCTACGCAGACAGAGGAGGCCGCTCAGCTGGATGGGGCCCTCATGCAGGAACTGTGGAGCCTCAGGGAGGAGGTGGAACGCCTGAGGAGCATCCGCAAGGATGAAGCCTACATCGACGGAGTCGTTCAGGAGTTGTCTCAAGTCACAGAACATGCCCACGACAAGTCCATTCTCGAGACACCCAAATCATCAGCTTTGAAACCGACATTTGGGATACAGGCAATGGCCAGCGACAATGACACCTGGCAGCTGGTGACCTCTTCCACAGGCAAAGGCAAACAAAGGAGATCCACCCCCTCTTTTTCAATCTCTTCATCCTCTTCTTTTTCTCCCCAACAGGCCAACCCTACGTCAACCCCTCACCTCGTCCTGAGGAACAGATTCCAGATTCTCCAAGAACAAGCTGCCGACGACAAACAAGAACAGACCCAACACGAAGAACAGGAGCAGACCCAACAAGCAGCTCCATCTGATGACCGACTCTCCCCCCCACAACGAAAGAAGTGCAGAGTAATAGTCATTGGGGACTCCATGCTGAGGGGCACCGAGGGACCAATCTGTAGACCGGATACACTCTCGAGAGAGGTTTGCTGTCTACCTTGAGCCAAGATACGGGATGTCACCACCAACCTGGGTAAACTACTCACACCTCATGACCATTTTCCTATGCTTCTTATCCACATAGGTACGAATGACACTGCAAGGAACACCCAGGAGACCATCGCCAGAGACTTCGGAGCCTTGGGTGTGAGGCTGAAGCAGACGGGTGTGCAGGTGGTCTTCTCTTCAATCCTCCCAGTCAGAGGCAAGGGAAGAGCCAGAGATGAATGTATCCTAAGAACCAACGAATGACTACAAGGATGGTGTCGGGATATGAACTTTGGATTCCTGAATCATGGAGAGGCGCTACAAGGACTTCTGGGACCAGACGGACTCCACTTGACCAGCAGAGGTAAGAACATCTTCGGACACCGACTAGCCCGCCTACTTCGTAGGGCTTTAAACTAGGTAAGTTGGGGGAGGGTACCTACTCATGTACTGGTGCGGAAAGGAACTATCCTGATGGGATGAGTCGACACTCTGCTTCCAAGGTAAGGACACACATAGCAAACAGTTCTCTAGGAGCCACACAGACTCAGGTGGAAAAAGCCTTACAGCGACCTAGCAAACACAATGTGTGGAGGGCCATGTATATTAATGCTCACAGTTTAGGCAATAAAATTCTAGAGCTGGAAACTGAAATAAGGGATGCCAACCTAGACTTGGTGGCAATAACCGAAACATGGTTTACGGACTCACATGGGTGGGATATGACTATACCGGGGTACAATCTACTTCGTCGTGACAGAGAGGGCAGGTTAGGTGGTGGGGTAGCACTATACATTAAAAAAGACATCAAAACCACCAAGATCACAGATGTCAAATACACCGGGGAGTCCCTCTTGGTTAACTTGGCAAGAGGTGGCAATAAATGCCTGTATCTTGGTGTGGTATACAGACCCCCAAGACAAATGGAAGACATGGACACGGAATTAATTGAGGACATAGAGAATATCACTCTATGGGACGACACTGTACTGCTTGGGGACTTCAACATGCCTGATGCAGACTGGAACACATTTTCAGCAACCACCAGTAGCAGCAAGAGGCTTTTGGCCTCCATAAATGGTGCACAACTAAAACAGATGGTAACGGAGCCCACTAGGGCCCAGGCGATCCTTGACCTGGTACTCACCAACGGGGAAAGTGTCTCAGAGGTCTTGGTAGGAGATACGCTAGCCTCCAGCGACCATAACATGCTATGGTTCAACCTTAGGAAAGGATTCCCTAAATCAATCACAAAAACAAAGGTACTTAACTTCCGGGGCACCGACTTCACACGCATGGGAGATTTCATCCATCAGACGCTGCAGGACCAAGCAGAGACCGGTAATGTGGAAGCTATGTGGTCGTACCTGAAATCATCCATACACGAAGCTACTAATCGCTACATAAAATCGGTAGACAAACGGCAAAGAAACAATAAACCCCAATGGTTCACTGAGGAGATCTCGCACCTCATTAAGGAGAAGAAAACAGCATTTCTTTCCTACAAACGTACGCAGAGAAGGGAAACCAAAGTAGAATATAAGACCAGGTCTGCAGCGATCAAAACAGCAGTTAGGGAGGCCAAACTTCGAGTGGAAGAAACTTTGGCAAAAAACATTAAAAAAGGGGACAAATCTTTCTTCAGGTATATTAGTGATAGGAAAAGGAACACAGACGGCATAGTACGCCTTAGAAGACCGGACGGAAACCACGCAGTGGCGGATTCTGAAAAAGCCGAAATACTAAATGAATATTTCTGTTCAGTCTTCACCTGTGAGGCACCGGGACACGGACCACAGCTGAAGGCAAAACAAATTGCGGAAGACCCGTTTCAAAATTTTGAGTTCACACCTGAAGACGTCTACAGTGAGCTGACAAGGCTCAAGGAGAACAAGGCCATGGGACCGGACAATTTACACCCAAGAGTGCTTAGAGAATTGAGAGATGTTCTGGCGGAACCGTTGGGCGTACTCTTCAATCTCTCACTAAGCACGGGGAAAGTTCCGTTGGACTGGAAAACAGCCAACGTCATTCCTCTGCATAAAAAGGGTTGCAAGGCTGAGGCTGCGAACTATAGACCGGTGAGTCTCACTTCAATAGCGTGTAAACTCATGGAAACACTAATTAAGCATAAATTAGATACGGTCTTGAATGAGGGGAATCTCCGGGACCCCAGTCAACATGGATTTACCAAGGGTAGGTCCTGCCAGTCCAATCTTATCAGCTTCTTTGACTGGGTAACAAGAAGGCTGGACTCGGGAGAGTCCTTAGACGTCGTATACCTTGACTTCAGCAAGGCTTTTGACAGTGTCCCACACCGCAGACTGCTGAACAAGATGGAATCAATGGGGTTAGGAGTAACACTAACTGCATGGGTTAAAGATTGGTTAAGTGGCAGACTTCAGAGGGTGATGGTTAACGGCACCTTCTCCAAAACGTTGGAAGTGACCAGCGGAGTGCCGCAGGGCTCAGTCCTGGGTCCACTCCTCTTCAACATATTCATTAGGGATTTGACTCAAGGGCTTCAAGGTAAGGTAACCTTATTCGCTGATGATGCCAAACTATGCAATATCATAAACGGCTACAATCTGCAGAATACTATGGAACAGGACCTCCGTACTTTAGAAAGCTGGTCCTCTGTCTGGCAGCTGGGCTTCAATGCCAAGAAATGTAAGGTCATGCATCTCGGAAATGGAAATCCATGCAGAACTTACACCTTGAATGGAGAAACTTTGACCAAGACTACAGCAGAACGAGACCTGGGAGTGATCATCAGTGCAGACATGAAGACTGCTACTCAAGTGGAGAAGGCTTCATCTAAGGCACGGCAGATGATGGGTTGTATCAAGAGAAGTTTCGTCAACAGGAAGCCTGAGGTCATGATGCCATTGTACAGAGCCATGGTGAGACCTCATCTGGAATACTGTGTGCAATTTTGGAGGCCACATTACCGTAAAGATGTGCTCAGAATTGAGTCGGTTCAGCGGATGGCCACCAGGATGGTCTCGGGGCTAAAAGGTCTCTCGTACGAAGAGAGACTGAACAAATTGCAGCTCTATACTCTCGAGGAGCATAGGGAGAGGGGAGACATGATTGAGACATTTAAGTACATCACGGGACGGGTCGAGGTGGAAGATGATATCTTTCTTCTCAAAGGACCCTCGAACACAAGAGGACATCCGCTCAAACTCAGGGGAGGGAAGTTTCGTGGAGACGTCAGGAAGTACTTCTTCACGGAACGAGTGATAGAGCATTGGAACAAGCTTCCAGTACAGGTGATCGAGGCCTGCAGTATCCCAGACTTCAAGAATAAATGGGATACCTATGTGGGATCACTGCGAGAGTCATACCAATGAATAGGGTCGCTAGGATATAGACTTAATAGAGTAGGTCAGTAGAGTTAAGGGGGCCAGTAGACTTAAAAGGGGGTCAATGGTATGGGCAGACTTGATGGGCTGTAGCCCTTATCTGCCGTCATCTTTCTATGTTTCTATTTTGGTCTCCTCGCCTTGTGTTCCAAGGTTAATGCCTCTGATGATGGAATCCCCCAACAGTAATGGTTTTCTGTTTTTGGTCTTTTTTATTTGTGCTTGTTCTCTTGAATTACCTTCATTGGTTCCAGTCCCACCTCCCTTCCCTGGTCACTCCCCTTTTTGAGATCTGCACAGTAGAATTTATGCTCACAACTTTATAGAATATATTTAACAAGTTGTACATGTAAATTCTAATTAGTGCCAATTAGTGCTGATAATTAAGTGGCCAATATCAGCACTGATTGGTTTGTTAACCAATTAAGTTGCACATGCAACTTTACAGAATTGTCGCCTAAGTCACCAAATCCCCCTGCAAAGTAATGTTCACTTATCCGGTAAGGCTTACTTTTTCTCAGAACTTTGTTTAAAAAAATGCTCTGATGCTTATTTTTGGAAAGCAGGTTATAAAGAGGCTAAACTGGAAGAGCTCTGGCCCATATGGTGTGCCCAGACTAAAATCTGGTGTAAATCTTGGCACATTAAGGGCTAGATTCACTAAGCAAACCGATCGTGTACCGCTCGGTTTGCGCTCACTTTCCTACTACGGCTCGATTCACTAACCTTCCTCCAGACCCCATCCGCACCCTATCCAATCTGTGCATGCAAATGAGTAAAAAGGCATGTAAATTTCTTAAGGCCTCGATTCATGAAACCATTTCGTCCAAACTGACTGGCCTTTCCGTTCCAAAAAGTTTCGACTGCTGAGGACCAGTTGCTTTACATTCTCTTCGACTCTTCCTGCCTAGCAACTGCCGCGTGCATGTTAAGAACCCCATTAAAATATATATATCTACCCCGCAAAAAAATCTAAAATATATCTAAACTTTAAATAAGAACATAAGAAGTTGCCTCCGCTGGGTCAGACCAGAGGTCCATCGCGCCCAGCAGTCCGCTCCCGCAGCGGTCCATCAGGTCCATGACCTGTAAGGTGATCCTTATCTAAACTCTTTAATCCCCCTTTTCCTTATATCTATACCCTTTCATAGCCTATCTCTACCTCTATCTATATCCCTCAATCCCCGTATCCTTCAGGAATTTATCCAACCCTTCTTTGAAACCCGGTAGTGTACTCTGTCCTATCACAACATCCGGAAGTGCATTCCAGGTAGCCACCACCCTCTGAGTGAAAAAGAATTTCCTAGCATTGGTTCTAAACCTGTCCCCTTTCAATTTCTCTGAGTGATATGTAAACTTTCATGTACCTAAGCGTTAGAAATATTTTTTTGGAATGCACATAGCGAGCGCAGGAGTGAATCTCAGATTTGTAATGCACATGGTGAGAAAATAACGGATTAACCCCATGCTCTCCTTGCACATTGTACATTTCATATATCAATACCAAATTTTTTTAAAAAATCAAAAATAACTTTTAAGGACCTTCCCCCCTTCCTTCCAGCTAGATTGTCGTGTGCATCTGATGTCACGGGGGTCGCCTTTGGTTGCTTCGTGCTTCATGGCAGAAAGAGCTGCACAGCCTCGAAGGCTGTATATAACAGCGCGTGATCCCAGCGCATTCAACTGCTGTTAACTCTTGTGCTTTCTAGCAACTTAGTTCTTTTCCTGAGAGAAATGTTAAGCTGTTTGGAAGCGCGCAATAAACTTCGAGATCGATCCGTAAAAAAGGATGAACTCGAAGAATTCCACAGCTCACTCACAAACCTCCGATGCTATTTCTCCTTAAACCTCTCCAACAAATTTTTCAAAAAGCTATGGTAACAGTTTATACAGCTTGCAACTGCACTTAAGAAAAATAGTGGTTGGTAAAAAAAAAAAAAGTTCTTATATTGCATTTTTTACGACTACAATGCTTTGCGGTAGGTGCATTCGGAGCCCGCCAATGACGTTCACGACTAAACCCCGCCCCATTTCTACACAGTGAAGTCCTAAAGAGCTAGCGCATGCGTTATGTGCTTCAAAACCAACAAGGACACAGTGCACACGCGCGTTGATCGATGTTACAGCGAGACGTGTGCACGAACGGGGGGGGTGTTTACGATTTGATCATTTGCACGGCCAGAATGACTCGGAAACGGATAGGACACGAATAGGATCGATTTGTGGGCTTGAGTGAATCTAGCCCTATAGGTGCGGATCCTCGTTATTTGGCAATACTGCACACGTCATTAGTGAATGCCTGTGACCCACCCATGCCCCTCCCATGGCCACATAAGATTTGCACATGGATCTTTATAGAATAGCACTTAGCAAGATGTGTGTGCAAATCCACAATGCTGCCAATTAGCACCAATAATTGATTAGTATAACTCAATTAGTGGTGCTAATTGTCTCAGCCAATTTAGTGGCACACAGGACAGTGAGCAATTTGGCATGCCATTTCTATAATCCATAAACATCAATTTTCAAATACTCCAGTAAAATATTTGTGCTGGGAGCTTATGCACTCAAATGCCTAACCCCTGAATCTTCAGACATACATGAATTGAATTTCAAACCAACATCAATCATAGAGGGGGAAATGCCTCAGAAGCTGCAGGGCAAGCTTTGCTTTGGAGCTATGAAGGGGAGCTTAGGTTGCTTACTTTCTCCCCTCCATACTTATATCATAGGCAAAACAACCCCAATGTATGGCTTTAACAGATAATTTAAATCAACAAAATCAACCAATTGACATGAAATCAAGCACAACTGAGATTACTTGCAGAGAGTCTTACAAGGTTCCTGCCGCCTGACACAATATGGATAGACAAACGCAATCGCAGAAAGACGCTGCGATTAAACTGCAATCTCTGCTAGGTTGCAGCTTTAACCACTAGGCCACTCTTTCCTCCTTTATCCTTGGGGTTTCACAGAAATTTTTCTCAATGCTACATTTATTTTTGGAGCTCTAGATTTATAATAGCTTTAAAAATCTTGTTCCAGCTTCCCTGGTGTTTACTGTTAAAGGATTTGTAGTGTTAAAATGACTACTATGTTAGAGTACTTTAAATCCAAAAATAAGTATTATAAAATTAGGGAGCCTGAGTGTAAATTAAGCCTGTGGAGTTTTAAAGCTTTAATATAACAGTGAAAGCAGACTCTCATTAGGCTTAAAAACAGCATTCGGCATATGAGGAAAAGAACATTTTCACATTAGTTGTTCATTGTATAATTGTCGACAGTAGAGGTTGAAGTGATTCCAAATGAAGTCATCAGCACTAATTCAAATACACAGATTGTTAAAGACATTTAACAAGTACGCAGCTATAGAGATCAGCTTAGTAACTGTCTTTGAGTTGCCTAGTCAGCCCTCTATCTCATGGCTATTGACAGAGTACATAAAACTCATTATATTTTTGATTACAACACCTCCTTAGCAGTGCAATTTATTGAATTTATTTAAGCAGGCAATTCAGATGTCCCTGTTTGGTTAGAAAAGAAGTGCCTCTTATTTGTTCAAACGTCAGAAAATCTCTGGTTTGTCATCCGACCTATGAGAGAGATTCATGATGCACATCAGGATGAAAAAAAAGAGAATTCCGGCAGGATGGATAAACCTTCCGTTAGAATTATTCAAACTAATTTTCATATACTTTGTTCATATATGTACAAACATAGGGGTCCTATAACTAAGATGTGGTAAAAAGTGGCCTTCATAAGCCCTTGTGAAGGTTTTTACCTACACGCTAAGCCCATTTATACCACAGCTGTAAAAATGGCCTTTTTTATATTTTTTGTATCAGTGACATGAAGTGAGGGCTTTCAGGGGATTCGGTGAGCTAGAGCTCTACAGCCTTGCTTTTTTATTTTTATTTACTTTTTGATTTATGCAGTTTGATTTGTTGAGTTAGGCAGCCTGCTTAACCAGTCAAACTGCATGAAACAAAAAGTAAACTCCACACCACCACCACCACCACCGAATAAAGCAGTGCTCTTGGGCTGGGGATTCTTCAACCCCCCTCTGAAGGCCCCGACAGTACAGATATGAATTTGATTGGCTGAGCAGCATCTGCCTGTTGTCTGCTTGACCAATCAGATTCAGAGCAGTGCCCTTAGGGCCTTTAGGGGGATGAGGCAAAACCTCTGAAGGCCCTGACCACACGTCACTGTTTTGTATTAATGGCTATGCATTAATCTTAAATTTCATTAAACATGACTACCCTGAAGTAACACTAAGTACTAATACAACAAACAACAGGTTATTATAAATGTAGGTTACTGAAAAGAGAAGGAAAAGACCTCAGATATCCACAAGTCAATCATGTATTCAACTAGGACATTCATACCGCCCATATACGGACCAATCTCAATCACAGGTCAGAAAAACATCTACTTTATGTTGCAGCCCCACTAAAATAATTTTATACATGGGAAAAAATGATAGTCATAATAATGTCAATAACTATCCTAACATTGATCCCTAATAAGGAGAATCATATCAATGACACATTCCTTAATCATATTCACACTCAATGATTCTATTTGGATTGTTGAGGATGAACTAATACGATTAGTTCACAAGATTGACCCATGGATCCTTGAGGTCTTTCCTCTTTTCACAATTATCTACTTTTATAGTAACCTGTTGTTTGTTGATTGTACATGCGGTCATTAAAATCAATGAACTCATTTGTACATACTGCCACTCATTTTGTAGGCTTTAAGGTCCAGATTCTATAAATGACACCTAAACTTATGCACTTAGATTGGCGTGCCTAGCCAATCTAGGCACTTTATTTAAAAAGCTTAATCAGCGCCAATAATTGGCAATTATTGATGTTAATTGCACTTAATTGGATGGTAGACGCCTAGTTCAAGGTGCCTACCATAAAGTAGGCATGGTTAGGGGGGATGATCATGGGCATGTGCCGGAATTTAGACCAAAAAAACTCTGGCATAAATATGGTTCACCTAAGGTTAGAATGTCTATCGACATTTAAGACCCAGTGGTGTAGTGAGGGGGGCGGGGGGGGGCAGACCGCCCACCTTTTCAAATTCTTTAGCAGCAAAAGTGATGTCAGAGGGAGAGCTAAAGCCAGCGCGAGCAGCAGCTAGGAGATGCTGCTTGCTGCCCTTAAAGATTTTGAAGAGAAACGCAAAGGGATGAGAGGGAAGAGATATGTAGGGGGCACACTTGTGACAGGGAAGAGTGCGGGAGGGGGCACATGGCATGATGATGCTGGACCCTCGCTACACCGCTGCTAAGACCACTTTAGGTACCACTAGGCATGTTTTTATAAAGTGCACCTAACTTTTTATAGAATCACACCAAAGTTTTATGCGCCATTTATAGAATTAGGCCCTAAGGGCTTCTATTGCAAAAGGCAAGGAGCCATTTTTGTGTGTAGTATGGAATTTTGAAAACAAAAGTTTTGTGCTCAAATACAGCATTAATACAGAATTTTTAATCTTGTTACCTAAATGGACAATTTAGAGCAGGGGTGTCCAACCTTTTGGCTTCCCTGGGCCGCATTGGCTGAAAAAATTATTTCTTGGGCCACACAAACACGCAAACACTGCAGCAAGACAGAGGAGGGAGCTGGCAAAACGGTAAACACCCGGGGGCAGCAGAGGAAAACACTGCATCGCCCTCAACCGGGGCCGCACAAAATACATCACGGGGCCACATGCGGCCCTCAGGCAGCAGGTTGGACACCCCTGATTTAGAGCAATTAAAGTGCCATAAAAAAGCAGTAAGAGCCTATTTAATGATATCATAAGGCAGAGTCATAAAACAATAATAGGAAATACAATTACAATTAGCCAGGTGGACAGTGACAGGTTCTGTTTTAGTGGCTAAAAGCAAAGTTTTGAATATAAACTGTTCAATGATGTTTAGTGTTTAAAAGTACTGATTATGAGTTATATAAGCTGACTAAAAGCAAAGTTTTGAGTAGAAGCCTGTTCAATGCTGTTTTAGTGATTAAAAATACTGATTACGAGTTATACAACTTGATTACAAGCTATTCTGAAAAGTAAAGTTTTAAGTATACTGTATATGAAAACACACATACAATATTTATTCCATGTGTGCAATTAACTTAATTATTTGATAGGCTAGGACTTGGGGACGGGAATGACTCTGTCTTTGGTTCACTCTGGAATCCTGCCAGTTCCTAAGTGTGTCCAGAGACGGTAAATGTTCTGTCTGCAAAATGCCAGCCTTATTAATTATGAGTTAATTATCCGGCTTTGATAATGATAAAGGGAGCAGGTAGCATTCAAACATAGAGATCTTTTCTGTGTGGATGTCCAAGGGTGTTTGGCCCAATGAAGTTCTCTGTGTCTGGCTGCAACTTGGATCTCTCCAGTCACTGGCATAAGATGAAGCATACAGCTTCAACAATGATGTATATTTAATTTATGTTTAACTTATGTATATGTGCATGAGCAGTTTGTTAGACTAATGTACAGGGAATAAAAGCTTGTTCTCTGTATTATATTGTGTGCCGTATTAACTGGCAAACAGATACTCAAAAGAATGTGAAAGCAAAACAGGGCTCATGCGCTATTCCCACGCTAACCAGTTAGCACATAGTAATGTAGCTCTGCTAACTAATTAGCACAGGAATACCCTCTTTCCATACCAGACATGCCCCATAAAAAAATTACTAATATTTTTTTAGTGTGCGGTTAATGTACATACATTTGGCATTTACCTGAGCGCCTCCTATGGTATGCCATTTTAAGCTGCACTAGATGTGCAGCAGCACTTACAATAATGTAATCAGTAAAGGGATCTTATAATCAAGATATGAAACTACATTTTTCTGAAGGTAAGTTATACTTGCCCACTTGAAAGAGGATTTCTAAACTTTTCTTAATTGCTTTACTAAAGCTTATAAGAGCCTAGCACTAACCCTTAGTAGTAGCAAAACAAAAGTTCTGTTGCTGGTGAAATACCAGATCCAGCTAAAAACATTATTATTGACATGGAACAACCTGAATGCATAAGATAAGATAACATAAATCTTTATTTTTATACCCCACAAGACTTTCAGTTCTAAGTGGTTTACAGAGCAAAACAAAAGACACAAATTCTACAAAAATAGCATTTGGTAATTAAGGATTTAAGAATAGTAACAGAGGAAGAATAAGGATGAAATAGTGAGTAGGAGAGATATCTCAATGATGAGAGTGTGAGTTATTAAACTAGTTCATCCTATTTGAGAAGAGGAGTGTTTTAAAGAGCTTTCTAAAATGCATGTAGGAAGTTGAAGTTCGGACTAGTAGACTCCACTCTGGATCCTTAGAAGCTGCCTGGTAGGCCAAGAGCCTGGAGACAAATCTAGAATGCTTAGAACATTTTGGCTGTTTCAGTAGTTAACTCTCACTGAGGGTGAATCTGAATGCTGAGGATGGGCAGTAGTCTTACTTTTAGAAGACTCTTTTTCTAAATATTAAAAAATCACAATAGTAGACTACCTAATAAAGCAATAGTAATCCCAACCCTTCTTGGTACTTCTGAGTCTTGGGTGAAGAAGACATTTAAAAACCTTGGAGTGCCAGAACTAGGCCTTTTTTCCCCTAAAAACTCCTCAACAAAATACTGGAGAATCACCATACAAATGTCAATATCCTCATGTGGTAACATGAATGAGTGTGGGCTGGAACCCTGATAAACAGAGCCACACAACAGGTTAAAAGTGAACACAAAAATAATATTTTATTAAAGGTGCAGGGTAAGGGGGTTCTGTTCAGTTCACAGGTATATGAGAACATATACATAAAACTAGATGTAGGAACCTCCTCTTGCAGCCTACTTCTGCAGGGCCACGGTCTGCACTATTGTCTCTCAGCAATATTATGTGCAGTTCTGGTCACCGCGTCTCAAAAAAAAAAAAGTAGTGGTGATGAAAATGATAAAGGGGTGGGATAACTTCCTAATAAGGAAAGGCCAACATGGCTAGGGCTCTTCTGCCTAGAGAAGAGACAGCTGAGGAGAGATATGATAGCGCGCTATAAAATACTGGATGGAGTGGAATAGGTAGATATGAATCACTTGTTTATTCTTTCCAAAAATATAAGGACTAGGGGACATGCAATGAAGCTACTAAGTAATATATTTAAAACAAATTAGATAAAATATTTCTTCACCAAGCATGTAAGTAAACTCTGGAATTCATTGCCAGAGAATATGGTAAAAGCAGTTAGTTTAGTGGGGGGTTTAAAAAAGGTTTGAATAATTTCCTAAAAGTCCCTTTGGTCTGCCACTGAACATATTGCTTTTGAAGAATAGATATTTAGGGGCATTAACTGATTTCATCCAGTTAAATATGTAACCAGAAATCAGCCCAAAGTTGATCAAGTGTAATAAAGAATTGAATCTTCTGGTTTGGAGAGGTACAACAAGATATTCATTGGTGTATGCAAAGAGCTTACATTCCTGTCTTCAAAAAGAAATACCTGAGATATCTTTAGATTGGCAGATTGCACAAAGGAGGGGCTCTAATGCGAGTCAGAAAAGCAACTCCATTTTCTCCTTTTCCTTTGCTATTATCTGCAACGTCTGTCTATGCATTTGCAATCGAAGGACTGGGCTTTTCATCCACTTGAGAAGTCTTAAAATAATTGCTTTCTGAAAGAAGACCATTGCTTTGTGGGACTGCCCTCAGTTTTCCTCAATATACCACTTAATGCTTGGACGGCAAACAGATTGGATTAAATTGAGTTCCATTTGGACTGTACCAGTGGTACAGCTGATCATTAGAGTTAACCTGATGGGCTGCCAGCGGAACTGGATAAATCTGAAAAAGTGGTTCTCAATCCAGTCCTTGGAGATCACTAAGCTGGTCTGCCTTTCAGGATCTATCTAGCTATGGTTTGTTTTATGTCACTAAGCTAGTCTGCTTTTCAGGATATTTATCTATCTATTTGGTTCATTTTATATCCCATCCTCCCCGCCGAGGTCAGAACAGGTTACAAACGTAACATACATAATAGGTAGACAAACAGATTGTGAATTTACTCGTGTCCAGTAGGCTTAGGTCGTCTTGGTTTAACAGAGGGTCAAAGTTAGCATACAATCTGATCATTTTAAGTTAACATACATACATGGGTAATAACACATTAGTCAACTCCTAGAACCTTACCTTCCAAAAATATTCTGATTCCTAAATAAGCATCTACCTCACTATCCAACAAACTTCTTACGTCATTGTTAGGTAATTTCTCTTCTGTAACCCGTATATACTGATATTCTCCACTGTATCCTGTTATCACTTGATTCTCTGCTATGTAATTCTTTCGGAAAAATCCAGATATCTTATAATTGAATCCTCTACCACACCATGTAAAGAACATAAATCACTGTTATGTAATTATCTAGGTAATCATTGTTATTTAATTCTCTCGGTAATGTCCAGATCTCTTCTAATTTGTAATCCGCCTAGAACCGCAAGGCACAGGCAGAATAGAAATCACTAATGTAATGTAATGTAAAAGTGTTTTATGAAGGGGTGCTGAAAAGTTCCCTTGTCATTCCCTTTTTGGTTGGACTGAGAACTTTTCAGAACCCCTTCATAAAGCACTTTATACCCATGCAAATTGTTTCAAAGTTCGTATCTCTTATGTATTGCATCTGTTTGTGCTTCTCAAAGGATGCATAAGTTAGATGGAGTGGTAGGGCTGCTGCCTTAGTACCCTGAGGTTGTGTGATTGAATCCCAATGCTACTCCTTGTGACCCTGGGCAAGTCATTTACTCCTCCATTGCCCATCGCTTTGGATGTGTAACCACAAAAAGACGGTATACAAGTCCCATTCCCTTTCCCTTACATATTTTCCCCTGAACTAAGTGTTCCAATGAAATATGATAATATTGGGCTATTTTTGTGCATTCTTTTCCTTTCTTATGCTTTCTGCTATAGGGAAAAATGCTTGAATGCCTGAATAAATTCATGTAAACCATTCTGAGCTCCCTTGGGAGAACGGTATAAAAAATTGATTAAATAAATAAAAATATTGAGAAAGACAAGGGGGAAGCCACTGCTTGTCCTGGATCAGTAGCATGGAATGTTGCTACTATTTGGGTTTTTGCCAGGTACTAGTGACCTGGATTGGCCACCGTGAGGATGGGATACTGGGCTAGATGGACCACTGGTCTGACCCAGTAAGGCTATTCTTATGTTCTTATGCGTAGCCAAACAAATTAAGAATTTACATATGTACAGTGGTCTTAGGTCGCCTTGGTTTGACAAATACAGAGGGTCAAAGTCAGCATACAATCTGATAATTTTAAGTTAATATACTTGTTATGCCCCCATTTTATGTGGGCATTTGCTCAGTTAATGTTTGTTTAAATGTGTAGTAGTTATGGGTGCTCTGTGGACTCAACTTCACAGAGAGCTTTGCTTCCAGTAGTTTGGGCTGCTTTCACAGAGCATGGGCCTGCCTCCTTCTTCAGTCTGAGACGAGCAGTGGCCATATTTGCTAAGCACATGCTATAGTGAGAACCTGAGAGTGGTATTCTCCCACCAGGTTTTTCACTCCTTTAATTCTGACAATCAAATACAGCTTAGATTACTTCTAAGTCTGGAGAACGGTGTCATCTCCACAGTGTGGACACTTCTAGCACAGATGTGATATGTTAGTGGAGTGAGAAGGAATGTACAGGTATGAACTACATTGAACTATCATCTGACTGTAAGTTGTTTGCTTCGTTATTAAAGAACTGTTCAATTGATTTAGAGTCTGACTGGTGACATCAAAGATTATGGAACTGGGAGTTGGCTGAATAGGAAACTCTTACAGTGGCCAGTAACTTAGAGAAGTCCTTGCTTCAGTACAAAAACCTGAGGACTATGCAGAGAGCTGTATCTGTATAGTAGAAGTTAGACAGCAACAATACTGTAGTTGTTCTCTTCAGTTAACTTACATAGTTGGTATTTATGGGAAGAGGCAATATTGTTCTTATACTATATATCTTCATGTACTGCATCCATCATATAAAGGGTTCATACATATTAATTAAGGATATCTTGAAAATTAACCTATCCAGGGTTTGGGTTAAGAATACCCATCCAGATCATGCACTATTCAGTCTGAATCTTCACATTTGCTAAGTTTAAATCTTTTTGATACAGATTTTAATTTAAGTTGGTTTAAATTACATTACATTACATTAGAGATTTCTATTCCGCCTTTACCTTGCGGTTCAAGGCGGATTACAAAAGATATAAAAATGGGGGTTACAAAAGATATAAAGAATGGGGGTTACAATGGAAGAATAATAGTCATTTCTAGTTTTGTAAAGAGTAGATCATTTGTAGAGAGTTGTAAAGAGTCGATCAATTGTCATTTCTAGAGTTGTTAAGAGTAAGTGTTGTTAAGAGTAAGAGTTGTTAAGAGTAGGTGTGGTTAGGACTGTTTCAGAAATTTCTTGAAGAGTATAGTTTTTATTTATTTTCTGAAAATCTTGTAGTCTGGGGTGGTTAACAGTAGGTTGGAGATTTGGTTATCCAGTTTTGCGGCTCGAGTGGCTAGGAGGCCATCGTATTGTTTTGTCCGTTTTACTTCCTTGATCGGGGGAGGTGTGAATGGGGAGTGCGTTTTTCTATGTCTGGTTGAGGTTGCTTGGATGAGGCGATTGTTTAGGTAGGCTGGGCTGTTTTCGTTTAGGGTTTTGAATATCATGCAGTAGAATTTAAATAGTATTCTTTCTTGGATTGGTAGCCAGTGTGAGTGGATATAGGCCTCTGTGATGTGATCATGTTTCCTCAGTGAGTAGATGAGTCTCAGAGCAGTATTTTGGTTCTTAACCCAGTCTTCGGGACACACCAAGCCAATCACGTTTTCAGGATACTTACAATGAATTTGCATACAATGGTGATAGATTTGCATGCAAATTAATTGGGTTGGGGAAGATAGGCTGGATATAGAGGGTGAGAGAAGATGGGCTTTGGGGGGAAAAAAGAAAGTGGATTTTGCTTTAGTTACAAGACACTTTGAATGAACCTGACCCCTTTCTCTGGTTTACTGTATCACTGAAGGGGACTTCTTCCTGCCCAGGTTGCAGACCAATTTTCGCAGCAACAGAAGGTAAGTAAGTAGACCTATTTTGCTAAAAGTACAACCACCTACAGTTGCTTACAGAAATAGATAAGAACATAAGAATAGTCTTACTGGATCGGACCAATGGTCCATCTAGCCCAGTATCCCATCTTCACGGAGGCCAATCCAGGTCACAAGTACCTGGCAAAAAACCATATAGTCACAGCAATCCATGCCACGATCCAAAGCAAGCAGTGGCTTCTCCCATGTCTATCTAAACAGCAGTTTATGGACTTTTCCTCCAGGAACTTGTCCTAACTGTTTTTTAAAACCAGCTACATTAACTGTTCTTATCATATCCTCTGGCAATGCATTCCAGAGCTTAACTATTCTCTGAGTGAAAAAATATTTACTCCTATTGGTTTTAAAAGTATTACTTTAACTTCATCAAATGTCCCCTAGTCTTTATAAATCTTGATGCAGTAAAAATCTATCCACTTGTACCCATTCTACACTACTGAGGATTTTGTAGACTTCGATCATATCTCCCGTCAGCTGTCTCTTTTCCAAGCTAAAGAGCCCTAACTTTTTTAGTCTTTCCTCGTATGAGAGGAGTTCCTTCCCTTTTATTATCTTGGTTGTTCTTCTTTGAACTTTTTCTAGTGCCACTATATGTTTTTTAAGATAAGGAGACCAGACTGAACGCAATACTCAAGGTGAGGTCGCACCATTGAGCAATACAGAGGCATTATAAGATTCTTAGTCTACCGATGGTGGACAACACTCATCATCTTGGTGGATATAAAATGTTCATTTTAACAGTTTGAGACTGCAGAAATATTGCAGATGTTTACAAAAATATCTGGCCTTCATGTGAGGTGGGGGCTGGAGGGGAAGAAAGACATGATCCCACAACCGTCGTGACCATCCACCCAGAAGTCGTCTCCTATGACTACATCATGCAAGGCAAAGCCTGAGATCTAATTAAGTCCGTGCCTTCAGTGAACATAAAGGTGTACCATAGGGGGAAAAAACAGATAATGCCAGCAAGAAGCTGCAGAAAGGCCACCAAGAAAGAACAGAAGAAAAAATTTTGATCATAAGAAAGAAGAAGGTGATGTCTCAGAAAAGGCCACCTGGTCTCTGCATTTCTGGAACATATTTTTAATGAGATATGTTTGGGGTGGGGTGGGGTGGGGTGGAGGATTTAGCAATATCAGTCTTCGGAGATGTTGGAGTAACTATTTTACCCCAAAATCCAAAATTTTCTGCTATCTCTCTTGATCACTCTATCCATTGCAATAATTCATAATCTGTGGTAATTTGGCAGCGTAAGTTCCTGATAACAGAAATGAACCTAGGGATGCATTTTGTGTAGGTAATGCTGAAGACCTGAGAACAGCTGCTCTTTCATATTGGTCAGGAGCAGCACCTGGATTGGCTAATAACTATCAGACATGAAACCAAATTAGATCAAGGGACAGCAAAATGAGCAGACGAGAGAAAAGGGGTCTCTGTGGAGGAATGTGGAGAACACGGACAGAGCATTTATAAACAAAAACAAAGCTGCTCACTTTATTGCAGTTTATGTGGCAAAATAATGTCTTTAAATTTAAAAAGGGGGTTTACAGTGGAATAGATACATATAGCAGTTTGCTGCTCACAAACATTTTAACCAGTGAGCTTATCTAAAATATTCATTAGATTTTGAGTGTCCTTGTCAGAAATGTATTAATGTATTAATAATTGTGATGTTAATGTACTGGTTTTAAAAATAAGATATTTCCTTCATTGAACTGGAAGTCACTCTTCAGGTATTTTTAGCCAAACTGCTGTTCTTATGCTATATTTATAGTTTTCATTTATACCATGCAAGGAAGCCATTTTGATTCTTCATGCAAATACTTCATATACAGCTGTGTTAACCTACCATTCTTCCATCCACATTACCATGATAACAACATATCACAACAAAATAATGAGATTTTCTTTTCAATATGAACAAGTTATGTTAAATAAGGCTCCTATAAAATGATAACCTAGTTCAGAGGTTGGCAACCTTTTTATAGCAAAGAGCCAATGTATCCAAAATGTTTGATCCAAGATTTTCCAAGATCCTCAAGGTGTTGCTTCTCTCCCCTCCAACCCCTCGCAGGTCTCTGCACCTCTCATCCCTACCTCCCTCCCCTGCCCCTCTCTCCAACTCATAGCCAAGGTTCTCTCCCAATCCCATGATCCCCCCCTCTCGGGCCTACTGAGGTACCTTTTGGTCCAGTGAGCATGGCCCTCTTGCTCCTGCCTCCTTGTGGCTGCCTTCTAAAAATGGCTGCCATGATCTCTCGCGGCAGGTCATGTTACTACAGGAAATGCCACGAGCAGCTGTGAGAGGTTGTGGCAGCTATTTTAGAAGGCAGCCACAAGGAGGCAGGAACGAGAGGGCCTTGCTCACTGGACCACCAGATACCTCGGTATGCCTGGGGGGGAGGAGGGATCAAGGGGTTGGGAGGGAGATTAAAGGGTTGGGGCCTGGAGAGCCACAGTCACAGCCACATACAAGAAAAGCCGCATGTGGTTCGTGAGACGCGGGTTGCTGACTCTTGACCTAGTTTATAGAGTTGTCATAAATGTGAATATAGTATCAACATAGGGGGTCATTTACTAGCAGAGATATTTACCATAAAGACCCATTGCTAGTAAATGACCACCACAGTTTGTATAGTAACTATGGATAAAAGAACAACTATATGGGGTTCTTTTATCAAGCTGCAGTAGGGGTTTAACGCGCGTAATACCACACGTTAAACCGCCTACTGCACTAGTCGCTAATGCCTGCATTGAGCAGGCGTTAGTTTTTTTGCCGGCCGCAGGGGTTAGCGCGTGATGAAATATCCGACGCGCTAACCCCGCTAGTGCAGCTTGATAAAAGGACCCCTATATTTCATATTTGATGGGGAGAATCTTATCTTATAGAATTGTTTAACTTCTTAGATTTAGTGACCTGGGAGAAGGTGAACCAGGCCACTGCTTCTAGTGCAGCTGAAAAAAAGATACTGAACAGGCTGTAGAGATTGTCACAGAAACATTAGCATGGGGTGAGCAGCTTGTGCAAATCATAATTCCATCACTGCTTAAATCAGTGAAAGAACTTTGGCAATGAAATAAATTAATATTCTCTAAAAGGTCAATAGTTCACAAAGAAAGCCGAGTCAATATGGTGATGTCACTCAAACTACCTTCACTGCATTTTTTTTGTAATGTTGGGTTAATAAACAGCAAATATATTTCCTGTGTTATTTTATGGTAAAAAAAAGAAATAAAAAATAAAACAAGAACAAAAAACACATTTTCTCATCAGCAGGGAACAGAGGCAATTCTACCACCCAACAGTGCTCTATCGAAGTCCTTAACCCTACATATGAGTTATAATGTTTAGAGACAAGAATGTGATATATTTCTCCTGCTGCTTGAGAATGCTAGGGAGTAAGCAAGATATTGTCAGTCATGATGGCACTTTAGAGATGCGACCATATGGCCATGGGGAGCCAGACAAACTCATTAAATATAGGTCATCGAATTACTTTCAGATGCCAATGGCTTAAAATTGTTTAATAACCCAATCTACAAGCAATTTGGTTACCTGAAACTCTGTAGTCTGGAGTAATGTACTAACCAATTTAAAAAACTGCTTTTGCTTCAGAATACTTAATCTCTAAGAGGCTCGTTTTCAAAGCACATAGGACTCCTTTTATGAAGGTGCGCTATCGTTTTTAGCGCACGCACCGGATTAGGGCGTGCTGTAGCGCGCACTAGCTGAAAAACTACCTACCGCCTGCTCAAGAGGAGGCGGTAGCGGCTAGCGTGTGCTATTCTGTGCGTTAAGGCCCTAACACGCCTTCGTAAAAGGAGCTCTTAATCTGCTACTATGGGGCTCATTTTCAAAACAGAAAGACATCCAAAAAAATGGCATAGAGTGGCACTTGGACATTTTTCTCGCCAAAACATCCAAGGTATCATTTTATAAATCAATTTGCTAGATGTTTTACTAGGCTTTTTGTATGCAGTACTTTTCACTTCTCTATTACCCTCCAGGTACTTTAGTTAGATTGTGAGCCTTCGGGACAGTAAGGGAATTTTTCAAGTACCTTTCTTATTTCTAATCTTAATGTATATTTTCTGTAAACCGCTTAGAACCTAACGGATGTAGCGGTATATAAGAAATAAATTACATTACATTACATTACATTACATCTAAATCTCACGGGGGCATGCTGGAGGTGTGTTATGGATGGGATTTGGGCAGGCTTAGGCACTTAGATATTTTGCAACGATAATCAAACTTTTTACAAAATGTCCAAGGCACATTTTGGATGTTTGGGGCTAGACCTGTTTTAAAAATGAATAAGGGCCAAAAAGGTGACCAAACTGATCGGATGACCACTGGAGGGATTAAGGCAGTACATACATTCCAGTCTGTATTACAGCTTTAGATGGCCACACAGAGACATTTCAGCTGAGCAGAAGGGCACTCTAGCTGATACTGAAATAAATGTCAATTTAAAAAGTGCAAGGTACAGATCTCACCGTAACCTGTTTATATTCTATGGCAAGCCCTCCAAAACCCACTCAAAACCTACTGTACCTACATAAAGATGACACCTGTAGGCATAAGGGCTATTGTTGTGGTGTACAGGTGGGCACAGCAAGTTTTGAGTGGATTTTAGAGGGTTCACCATATAATGTAAGCAGGTTATGGTGAGATAAGAATAGCCTTACTGGGTCAGACCAATGGTCCATCAAGCCCAGTAGCCTGTTCTCACGGTGGCCAATCCAGGTCACTAGTACCTGGCCAAAACCCAAGGTGTAGCAATATTCCATGCTACCGATACAGGGCAAGCAGTGGCTTCCTCTATATCTTTCTCAATAACAGACTATGGACTTTTCCTCCAGGAACTTGACCAAACCTTTCTTAAAACCAGCTACGCTATCCGCTCTGTACCTGGGACTTTTAAATTTGACATTTACTGTGGTACCCCCTAGAGTGCCCCTCTGCTCTGCTCAGATGTTTGTGTGGCCAGTTGGCTACCTGCGTGTCCTGATGGCTTACTTTTGTGTGGTTTATGTTTGGATGTTTTCGTATTCAAAAATGGTCAAAAAAGATAGGCACACTAAGTTCCATATTCTATAAATGGTGCCTTAAGTTAAGTGCCTAATTTAAGTGGAAAAAGCCATTTAAAAATGATTAAAATTGTTTACCCTACCGGCGCCTAGAAAAACAGTGCCTTCATTGCAGCTATGGAGGTGCTTTATGATGCCTAATGCCACTGTAGGCATGGCTAATGCTGGAAGTGGTGTTAGGCATCATAAAGTGTCTCCAGAGCCGCAATTCATGTGAAAGTAGGAGCTGAAAATGTAGGCCTTTAAAACCCTGGCCTACATTTCTGGTGCCTATATTTCATGAAGCCATAATTCTAGAAATAGAGCTATTGCATTATTGACACGCGATCGATGGATTGTTTTTAGAAAGCTGACGATGATGACGACATCTATAGTATTCAGCCCTAAGTCCAAAGGGGCAGATTGTGTATAGGACGTTGGTGGCAGCTGCTGAGAATTGCACATCGGTATCCTATACAGAATCATGTCTGACCTAATGGACAGATGACTAGGAAAAGCAAAGTATTAACCAATTTCCTGAACTGAAGTAAACTGGTAGCATTCTTTACATCCAATGGTAATACATTCCCAAATATTACACCCTGCACAGTTAATAAAGCATGCCATATACCAACCAACTTTATCTGCTTAATAGATGGAACCTCAAGACTGATGTTATCTTCAGATTGGAAAGAACAAGGATGATACATCTGCAGAAGAGAGCTAAGTAGAGTTGGACATTTGTCCTTCAACAGCTTAAAGATTATACAAACCATTTTAAACTCTATGCGATAAGGAATAAGAAGCCAATGAAGATCACGCAAGATAGGTGTAATATGATCAAACTTGGATGCTCCCACAATCACGTGAGCCAACTGTAATGCTTGAATCATGTACTTTGGCAGGCCCAAATACAGAGAGTTACAGTAATCAAACATAGGTGTCAACATTGCTCCAATAACCGTTCAAAAATTCTCCACCGACAAATAATCTCTTAACCTTCTTAGCATATGAAGTCTAAAAAGACCTTGGAAATTACCATCTTGACTTGCGGCTTAAAAGATAGCAGC
Organism: Geotrypetes seraphini; assembly: GCF_902459505.1. Taxonomy (NCBI): domain Eukaryota; kingdom Metazoa; phylum Chordata; class Amphibia; order Gymnophiona; family Dermophiidae; genus Geotrypetes; species Geotrypetes seraphini. Next base: position 9,430,515 of record NC_047095.1, on the reverse strand, counting down.
GAGATGGGGACTCAGGCCTATACTCCACTCTAACTACTACACTTACGGTGGAATTTGTGAGCTTTCCAAACCTCATCCTAATCCCACTGTACCCACATAAAGAAACATAGAAACATGATGGCAGATAAAGGCCAAATGGCCCATCTAGTCTGGCCATCCGCAGTAACCATTTTCTCTTTCTCCGAGAGTTCCCACGTACCTATATAGGTGTCACCTGCAGGCAAAAGGGCTATTGTTGTGGTATATGGTTGGGTACAGTGTGTTTAGGGGCCTACCGTACAATATAAAAGGGTTATGAAAAGATGTATACCTGTGATTTTTTTTAATGTGAGGTTCACTGCAGAGCCCCCTAGGGTACCCCACTGCATGATGATGGATGGGGCAGGGCAATTGAGCAACTGTTAATTTTTGTCTTAAAATTTCCAAAACTCTGTCTTCTAATATATAAATATTTCAAAACAGTGTTATTTAAATGTATAATATACAGTAATAAATGTATGCAATAGGTATGTCTCTCTCTTGCTCTGCTGGCATTGTTTCCTAATTTTAATGGTGTTATTCAATCAAGAAAGTTATGAACACTCTGTCTATGCTAGGATTTTTCATATGCATCATGTAGGTTGCTTTGCACAGGGGAAGATCCATGGACATCAAAAGATGCATCCAAAAGTTATTACAAAAATACTCAAATCATTATGATGAGGCCAAATTCTAGATACAAGTTCAATTATTGTCCATTTACAGTGAGATCTTGGTCTTCTGAGAATAAACTCTTGTAGTAATTGATGTACCACATCTCTGTTCCCATGTCAGATCCACAACACTGAGTTTTAGCCTGTGGTCTGCTAATGTTACATATTCTAGTTTTACTTGACTTCATTGGTACATGTGGTTTTAAATACTTAATAAAACCAAGTGTCTTGTAAATCTCTTTACTCTGCATTTGCTGTTGAGTTCCGCCCCAAGAAAACAAGATGGATTGTACCCTGTAGGCCAAACTAGTTACTGGGAACATCAGTGGAAAAGCATCATTACAATGACGTCACCAGCATAAATAAATAAAATGAAAAGTAGTGCTTAAAAGCATTTCCTTTAAGACTTTCCTTCCATCTGTCTAAAGAATTGTATATTACATATCAGGTGCACTTTCACAATTAGCCACATGACATACCTACCTCGCTGAGCTGGTTAATCTTTTGTTGTGAATTGTGATAGTCCATAACAATCCAGTAACAGACTGCAGTAATCACTGCTTTTATATTACTTCAGATTGTGCTTATATGCTTTGCTTTTAAATTAGGAATTTTATGGGTAGTGCATGCTCATGGATTTATGGAGAAATGCCTTTTAATTCAACCAGTTAAATAGCTCTTTATTTCAAATGTTTTAGCAAAACTTAGATTGTGAGCCCACTAGGGACAGAAAAAATATACCTTAGCATATGTAAACTGTTTTGATTGTACCCACAGAAAAGTGGTATATCAAGTTCATGACCCTTTACTCTTTAACTTTTTATTTGGTAGAAATAAAAAGGCTACCACAGTCTGAAAATACGAGGAGCCGCTGAAAAGTTCTCAGGCCAACCAATAAATTTGGGGCAGCTATAGACTGTCCAGCAATTTTATACCCTTTTCTGCTCCACATTTTTCTGATGGGAAAAAAAAGTGGTGCAACCAAACCAAAGAAATTGACCCTGGGATATCCACAGAGAAGAAAATCCAGAAGAAACCAAAAAACACTGTGGAGTGACAATGTTCCTGAAATGGACTTTATTGAAAATTTAAAAGTTCCAGAAGTCAATGTAACCAATTCACTTAGAAATAAAACGATCCACATTAAAAGCCTTAAGGACCTAATCCGCGGAGAGCATGGGACCCAACACGGTCCGTGTTTCGACAAGATAGTCTTCTTCAGGGGTCCTAAAAATGATAGGGTAAGATTGGAATGATATGTAAACAATGACGATGTTAGTGGATCTAGGATGCAAATGGCATCATGCGTGAAAGTGATGGAGTGCAAAAATCAAAAAGTGACTGGTGAAATCTGTGATTAATTGGATGTCTGCTAAAATCTAAGATTAATGAGAACTAGTGAGAGAAAAGGACCAAACTTATGAGAATAAAGTGTAAGTAATAAATGGAGAAAGAAGGGTGAAATCTGTGATTGATTGGAGCCAGTGTATACTGAAATCTAAGATTAATTAGAACTAGTGAGAGAATGTGACTGGACTTATAAGAATGAAAGTGATGAATGGAGAAAGGAGGAGTTCTTCAATAAAATAGAATATCTACTGTAAATAATAAAAGAATAAATAAATTAAAAAGAGTGAATCTATTGGACTAAATGTATAGCCCTTGATGGAAACTGTCCCAACTTTGTTGGTTGGGCTGAGAACTTTTCAGTGACTCCTCGTACTTTAAAATACAGAGGGTGAGCTCACTCCTGCTTGCTTAAATCATGCTGGACAGGTCAAGAGGAGATATTCTTATGGGCAAGAAAGGTGATCCTTGATACAGGGTTGTTGTGCAGTACTCCCACGATATTCGCGGGGGTTCTGTTCCAGGAACCCCTGCGAATGCTGAAAAACCGCAAATACAGTTTTTAGCAGGGGAGATAGGAGAGGGCAGACGGAGAGGCAGGAAAGGGCAGCCGGAGTGCCAGCGAGTGAAGGAAATCACTCGCGGTATGCTCCGACCGCCTCTTCCTGCACTAAAGTCAGGCCTCACCAATCAGGAGCTGCTTTGACATGCAGCTCCTGATTGGTGAGGACCGACTTTAGTGCAGGAAGAGGCGGTCGGAGCATACCGCGAGTGATTTCCTTAACGGAGTGTGCTCCGGCTGCTCTCTCCTGCCGCTCCAGCTGCCCTCTCCTGCCCGGTCATTCGCAGTCGGAAAATCCACAAATGACCAGGACCGCAAACAGCGAACCGCAAATGACCGGGGTAACACTGTACTCCAAAAGAGCATCCAATGTGTATATGTGGTTTTCTTTTTTTGTGTGTGTGGAGATACTTTTTTCTGGGGCAATTTTTAAAGAAAAAATTTGCATGTACATTCCATTTGAAAACTGGCACACAAGTGATGTGCTACTAGTATCTTTTCAAAGTGCTCTAGCTAGATTGTTACACCAGGTAGAACTTGTTGTTCTTACATAATAGTAATTTATGTTATATTACTATGCTGTAAACTAAAACTCTGTTTACACCGTTTATGTATTATGCTGCCACCTGCTGACCTCCATAAGGATCTGCATCAGTATCTTAACCCATGTGCAGTCTTTACTCTGATTGGATTAAGTGGTTAAGAGGATCATGGGAATTGTCTTCTGTATATCTGATATTCCATTGTTGGCTAGAACTCTGAAGGCTCTACAGTTCAGCCTCATACTTTACCCAGCAATCCAAAAGATGTGGTCCAGTAGTTCTACTCCTAATGACTGAAAGCCTCTATCCAAAACTGTTTTCCTAATTTCTTTGTCCATTAAGTTGTATATTTCCCTGTTCCTATTGTTTCTTCAATAAAGTCATGGAATTTAAGGAATCTATCTTATATACCAAACTGAATTCAGGTTTAGCTCTCCATTTATGTGTATAATGTAATTGAATCATTGAGGACAGAACAGTACAAAAGCCTTGTTAGGTTGCATCCCCTTTCAGACTTAGCAAAAGTAGCCCTAAGGAAGAAACATTTATTGGGAGTCAAAAGCAGACTCTCAAGGACTCTGTCAAACAGGCAGCTCCTGTTGACATCTGCCTAGCTGGGGTAGTAAAAAAAACCCCTATGAATGGTGTTGAGTGATAAGGGGCTATACAGTTGGCTCAGTCAAATCAGAGTCAGCCTTCTTTGGGTATGTCTGTAAACAGGGCCTAGTCATGCTTCAGACATACAGCCAAAAAACTAGGGTTACCATATGGCTCCAGAAAAAGGAGGATGGCTTGAGACATCAAGGTTTTACTTCCATTGCTTTCACCAGAAATAAAACCCGGATGTCTTGATCCGTCTACCTTTTTCTGGAGCCATATGGTAACCCTAGAACAGAACTGCAGCATGGACACAGTGATGTGACTCCTCTAGCAACCTAACGCTTCTAGTGTAAACTTCAGGGTTAGTACATTCTGAAACCTATCAACTTTATCTCTGCTAGAAAATAAATGTTCTTAAAACGGATACAAGTTTTATAACCCTTAAAATATTACATTATGGCTGACTTATAAATCTTTTGTCACTCCTGTGTCTTTTAAGATGGTAAATACTGAGATCCCAGTTCAGATTTAGCAAGCACAGGAAAGCACTGTCTAAAAGGCTGTCAAAATAACCTGAGAGACCTGGCATTTCATGTATGGGTAGGATGTGCAGGAGCAGTTTTAATGTGATGTGTTTCTACGTATTGGTTTAATATTATGTATGTTTTTCATAAACTGCCTAGGTTTAGGCGGTATGTACATTTTTAAAATAATTAAATAATGTGCCAGCAGATACTCATTTGTGCTAGCCATTTTCAAAACCTAAGTGTAGGTTTTCCCGATGATGTCACAGAGCCCACAGTCTTTGGCTGGTATCTCTTTTTTGGGAGAAGGGGGCAAGAAACACTGGGGGATTACATGGTGACCTTACTTAATCCCTTCAACAGAGTGCTGCACAAAAACCTAGACATCCCGAGGAATAGGTTTAGATCCTTTTTGGACAGAAATGTGCATTCCCCTTCTGAAATATGGAATGCACATTTATTTTTTGGCCCTAGCCTACCTAGTCCTCTCTCCAAAAACCCAGACCATGCCCCTTTGCGATATGCAGTTTTTGAGTGGAGTAGCCACTTCATGGTTAGAACAGAGGACTGAGAAGCAGAAAAGTCCACTTAAATTCCTATTCAGAAGAGTAGCTAGACCTGAGTTTTTGGGTGGGCTTGGGAGTGGACTGGGTGGGCCTGACACATGCATTTCCACTCTACTTCCCTCCATCCCCCCTCACCCCACCCACCCTGCTCTACCAAAACAAGTTGAGCCGAGTTGCCAGTAAAATTAAATACCTTGGCTGCCGGAGATCCTTGGGCCCCTCAAGAAAGAGTCCTTTCTGGAGTCCCAAGCAGACTCATCCTCCTGGCAGTTATCAGAGCATTTCCAGCTGCTGACTTCAGCACTCTCTACTCCCAGCCATGCTCAGTTCAACTGGCATCCCTCATGCACACTTATGTGGGGGTTCCTAGTGAACTGAGCATGTGTGGGAGGGAGGGAGGGGGAGTGCCGACGTTGGCAAATGGAAATGTGCTACTAGAAGGATGAGTCTGCTCGGTAATCTAGAAAGGACTTGTCAGCTGACAGGGCCCAGGGATCCCTGCCAGATGCATTAACAATGTATATTGCCACTGAGGACCCAAAGAGATAACTGGGATCTTCCCAACTCGGGCCACTGTCCCTACTGCAGCTTCTTGTGATCTTGGACAAGTGGACAAGCCACTTAACCTTCCATTGCCCAGGTAAAGATCGTGAGCCCTCCGGGGTCAGGTAAATATCTACAGCAGTGCACCTGAATGTACATCTCTTCAATGGCTTTCAGTTTTGCAAGAGATATATAAGAAATCAGAAGTACAATAAATACTGCAAATGTTCATATCCCAGCTTTGGAAAAAAAACCCTCCAAGAAACAGATTTAGATGCGTATGCAATGTAAACATCTAAAACACACATGGGGATTCTAAAATAAGCACTAAAATCTCAAATAAAAGCTGTCAGATTTTACATAAATTCAGGAAATTGCTGTTAAAATTGAAGTCAGCTAAAGCTGATCTCTAGCTGTTGGGTCCCAATTAGCTGGATGCCACTCATGGTGTGAATTCTGTTCTGGAGAAGCTGCCACTGAATTTGCAAGAGAAATGGATCTCACAAGGTTCGGAATAATTTTTTTAAAAAAGGAAAGTCAAATTGCATATTCACCCTTTGATTTTTGTTTTGGGAACATGAAAAAAAAAATGAAGAAATGATCCAAGTATTTCATTTGGCAATCAAAGCAGAAAAGCGGAGACTTAGAGGGGATATGATAGAGACTTACAAGATCATGAAGGGCATAGAGAAAGTGGAGAGGGACAGATTCTTCAAACTTTCGAAATCTAAAAGAACGAGAGGGCATTCGGCAAAATTAAAAGGGGACAGATTTAGAACCAACGCTAGGAAGTTCTTCTTCACCCAACGGGTGGTGGACATCTGGAATGCGCTTCCAGAGGGCATGATAGGACACGGTACGGTATTGGCGTTCAAGAAGGGATTGGACAATTTTCTGAAGGAAAAGGGGATAAGAGGGTATAGATAGAGGGTTACTATACAGGTCTTGGACCTGGTGGGCCGCCGCATGAGCGGGCTGCTGGGCAGGATGGACCTCTGGTCTTACCCAGCAGAGGCACTTCTTATGTTCTTAGAGTGATCAGGGCAAATGACTCCAAGATTGAGATGTCAGCCACAAGTTGTGATAACTCAAAGAGACCATTATCCATACAGTACATAAAACAGAAGTGTCTTCTACAACCGCGTGTTCCTCAACTAGGGTGCATTAGGAAAGTTCTTGGTGTGCCTTAATGAATGTAGCCAAAGGCATAGTAAAGGCAGGAAGTGCCCCAGACTGTGGCACTCCCCTCCCCTTGCCATCCTCTCTGTGCCCCTGCTCCTGTGCACCCCACTCCTTCCTACCCCAACTTCCCACTTGCACTCTCCCTTCCCCTCTCCCCCCCCCCCCCCGGTACCTTTAAATCTTCACCCGCATGAGTGGCTTCTCCAGCATGCCTCTGGCACCAGCATTGGATTTCCCTCCCAGTCTCCAGGAAGTGGTGGATGAAAGGACACATTTTAATGGATAAGTTTTCTGTCTCTGTCCATGCTGGAAGTAATCAAATGCAGAATGTTGTGTTTACTCTCTTAATGGTTTGGGAAGAGGTCATTTAATTTATGTTAATAAAGTTAGCTCTCAGACAATGAAGGCTCGACCCCCCACTGCTATGTACCGGTTGAGATAGATAAAGGAAGCTTTTTACACCTTTTAGCTTTAAACAATGAAGTACATATCCTGCTCCTTTGTAATTACTTCTTTGAAGCCTATGTATCCTGTCACCAGACATGGTCTGTACGTCATCTGCTAATACCACTGAAGATATATAAATGAATGCAGATTGATATTAAAACAGGCAAAATCTCTTTAGAATACTGTCTACGTATCTTTCTTTCTAAGGGGAATTGCCTCCAGATGACAGAGTGTTTTGCAGGGCAGTTTTGGGACCAAGAAACGGATCCTGTTCATTTCAGTGGAGACAGACTATGTCTGAATTCAAGAAGGCTTGGGATAGGCACATGGGATCTCTCAGAGAGAGAAAGAGATAATGGTTATGGCAGATGAGCAGACTAGATGGGCCATTTGGCCTTTATTGGCCATCATGTTTCTATGTTTCTATTGTCACAACCCTGGCCCTAAAGCTCGGCTTGTTCCAGGGAAGTCTCCTCCTAACCCTAGCCTTGCCTTGAATAGAGCTAACCAATGTGACAGGTTGGACACAAATAGAAAGAAAGGTTCTGAATTCCAATTCAAACCCCATGTTACAAAACCCTGGGGAGGTGAGGAATATGGTGAGAACAGCCTGGAGCAGAGGGAGGTGCCTTATACAAAGGAACAGCCTAAGAGCCAAACCACAAGCTCAGCTGCTGGGCCTAATTAGAGCTCAGAAGAAAACCCAGCAAAAGCAACAGGCTGCCCTTCCCCCTTTCAGGACAGGGCGTGGTCGCCTCAATGCTTTAGAAGCAGAGTTAAGAAAGACTAAGTTAGTCTACCCTGGGTCAGCCCAGGAAGGAGGTTCTCAGGACTGGCCTCCTGAGTCTCAGAGAAATCAGGATATTGAGATGGTGGATGCAGCTCCTGTTCCTGAAGCCAGCCAGCTAGCCATCCCAGAGCCCATGGAGTTTATGGACACTGCCATGGAACCAGAAGCAACAGCAATGGATGAAAGTTAAGTGCAATAACTTTAATTTTTGCTGTGCTTAATTTTGTGGACTTTTGGGTTTTGGAAACCTGCATGCACCTGTTTGAAGCCCGGTGAGCAGTGCTGAGCTCACAGCTGTAAAGGTGCCTGGATCTGGTAACATTAAACCCAGGTTTAGTTTGTTTGGGAGATTTTTGCTTTTTGCGGCTGGTTTGGAACTGCATTGTGGACTGTGTGAAGGGGTAGTAGAGTGGGGAGAATCCACACAAGATCCTTGGGTGGGATTGTGGGGCCATTTGTGGCAAGCTTATTTAAAAAAGTGGATTTAGCTACTCCTCTCCCCCACCAACTGCTTGTTGAGTTGACTGGGACAGGCCTGTTGCAAGCCAGGCCTAATTGAAACACTTTCATACAAGTAGAAAATTGTAATAGTCTTATTCCTGCCCTGCTTGGGACTGCAGGCTTATTAGGACTGGACTACTACAGACTATTGGAGCACTTACCTATTGATACCTGCAAGAAAGGTGTGGGCTTTTGTTTTACAGCCGGATGTTCTTTTTATGTTTTTTTTTATTCATGAAATTAATGGACTAACCCCTGGCTAAGGGGCTATGCACTCAATAAATTGAGACTCAAGTATATAAGAAACTATATTGTCCCTGACTATTTGTTCTTTCTTCCTGACTAAGAACCAGCAGGACTTCCAGCATCTTCTGGAGGCACGTCCAGCGTGGTCTTTTCTGAGCGTTGACCGGGGGCCATCGTTAAAGCCGGCAACGCCACACTATCAATTCCTGGCCCCGTGACCTGGAAGTGATTTGGGGGAGGGGGAGGGGGAACAGGCTGGTGTGAGCAACCAGACAGAAGTTGCTTATGCTAACAAAGATCTACAGAGGTATGGGGTGGTAGGGATGGATGGCGTGGTGTTGTGTGGTGGAGAAGTGCCAGAGCCTCCACCGACACGGTGCCCGGGGTGGTCCGCACCGCTCACCCCCCCTTACATCACTAGGCATGGCTAAACATGGGCTGAGACACCCATTTCTACATCTAGAGCAGCGGTTCACAACCCTGTCCTTGGGGGTCACCCAATCATGTGGATTTTCAGGCTATCCACAATAATTATGCATGAGAAAGATTTGCATACAAAGGGATGCAGTACATGCAAACCTATGTCATATGTATTTATTATAGATATCCTAAAAACCTGACTGGCTTGGTGTGCCTCCAAGGAGTGGGTTGGTCTAGAGCAGTGTTCTTCAACCACCGGTCCATGGACCAGTGCCGGTCCTCAGAAATTTCCTGCCGGTCCACAGGGCCAGCACGTGCATCAGGCCCAACACAGTATTCTTCAACCGCCGGTCCACGGTGCGATTGATGCGGCGTTATCTTCGAGCCAGCTCCCTCTTCCTAACTGATTCAGTGCACAAAGCCACAGGCAGTGGCTCCTACGGGCATTCTGCGCCTGAACTGGAAGCCTTCTCTCTGATGTTGCAACGTCAGAGAGAAGGCTTCCAGATGAGAAGCACGGGACGTGCAAGGTGAAATTAGTACTATTATGGGGGTGGGGTCTGGGGTGGAGATTGGATACAACACATAAATGGGCGGGGTCTGGCCCACGACTTAGCCCAGTGTTTCTCAACTGCCAGTCCACGGACCGATGCTGGTCCACAGAATAATTATTTTATTTCTGACGGTCCATAGGTGTAAAAAGGTTGAAAAACGCTGGTCTAGAGGACAGAAGGGAAGGGGGGATCCATTAACATATAGAGCAAAATTCTGCTTCTGAATTTGCCCCCTTCTCTCCTATCATTCAGGGACTGAAGGGGAGAAGCATGACTGGAGCAGACTGTTCAGAGCAAAAAAAACTGCATCTATTCCCTCTGCTCTGGGTATTTAGTTTTAGGCCTACCCTTTGGAATTCCTTACTGCTAGATACTCATTTAGAGCTAATGTTTAAAAGATGCAAAGCCTCCTTAAAAGCTATTATTTCTCAACCCGCCCACAGGAAGGCCTAAGGCACTGGGCCAATTCCAGTTGGCCCAGGTGCCTAAGGCCCCTCCTATGGGTGGAGCCTTAGGTGCCTGGCCCAATCAGGCCCTAGGCCCACCATTCAGAGGATGGCGGGCCTGCTGGGTGGATGGGCTTGGGAGGGACCCGTCCATCCGGCCAACTTACTGTATGTTCAGGGGGGTGTCATGGGTTAGGAGGGGGTTGGGGGTGGGGGGTCACGGGGTCACCTCTGCAGGAGGGATTGGGCTCCCTCCTGCTGGTATTGTGCCAGGTGAGGGGTCGCGGAGTCTCGTGCCTTGGCAGGAGGGGTTGGGTTCCCTCCTGCAGGAATTGTCTGGGGGAGGTGGATCACAATCGCAGTAGGAGAGCTTGGCCATCTCGTGATCCCCCCCTCCCCCAAACTACCGTGATCTGCGGCAGGGGAGATTGGGCATCTCTCCTGCCACAGTTCACGGCCGTTGGGGGGGGAGGATCGTGATCGCAGTAGGGGAGATGAAGCAGGTTGCTGGAGCTGCTGAGCTGATCATGACAGCCGCGATCAGCTCAGCAGCCCGTATTCGGAACTTATACCTATTTTGACTAAGTCAAAATGTATAATTTCCGAATGGGCAACCTGTTAAAGTTTTTGGTTATACTTGTTGTATTACTAAGTCTAGGTTGGCCCATCTCCTGCCCTTTCCCCTCCTCTAAAAACGCCTCTTTTTGCTCTAGGTGTTTAGAGACAGGGTAAAGGCCTAAGCTGGTTTTAAACCAGCTTTGATTATCGGTACTTTCTTTGATTTAGCATTTAGCGGTAGGACCCTTGACATGTTTCACCTCAGCTTCGTCAGGGATCCACTCTAAAATGAAACATTAAATATGTATTACAATCTTTAACCCTCATTCTGTTATCAAAATGTATACTTTGAGAACATTAAACTCCATTTGTACCATTACCGCTGTCATCCAAATTGCTCATTCATACGTCTGTTCTATTGCAAGATGGCGGCGGCGTGCTTAGGGCTCATTTATATATGCTAACTCAACCCGCTAAATTATGTATTATGTTAGGTCCTACCGCTAAATGCTAAATCAAAGAAAGTTACATCATTATAAGATAAGTGAAAGTTTAATTAAAAATTTAAATTTAAAGATTAAATTAAGTATTAAGAATTGAGAACGTGACGTGGAAAGTCATATAAATATAAAAGCTGTAAAACCTTTGACCAATGAAGACTGGCACAGTTAGCTCCCCAGAGAAATATGCTGTATGGATGGAGGAGTGGTGGCTCTGAGGTCTATGGTAAATCGGCTGATATGACTGTGATAAATGTGATATGAAGGAGAGTTAATGAGAAGAAAGTATCTTAGAGTATATTTTTTTGAAGTAGTGCCTATAATCAAAAGCATTTCTAAATAGAGATGGCATTTCCAGAAGGCAAACAGGAATATCTTTACTGATACAGCTGAGCAAGAAGCAGCAATAATCCCATATTGTGTTATCTCAGTCAAAGTTTTGTACATCTGGTATGTCACACTTTACACAAGCTTGCTATACATCATATTTCATGACAGTTCAGACACTGAACTTCTACCATAGTATATAGTTAGCACTGACTCCCGCCATGGCTGGCAACATAATTAAATCACTGAATGCCATCCATCAAGTTAGATGAGAAATGGCCACAGAACAACTTGACTACACTCATTTCAGTAGAAAAAAACTGGAATCTGTTCCATTGACTTGGAGCAGCACAGCATCCTCCTACCTAGAAGCATTCAGACGTCACTCCAAATCAGACCACAAGACATCTCTTGAATGTAGCCAAATTGCCCCTGAAATGCCAATTCTATGACTAGCAGAGAAAGATATACCAAAATAATGAACTTATTTGATTCTACAAAAAAAACCCAGCTTGATGGGGGTAATATACTTGAGCACCTTAGAGCTACCACTGCCAGGAGGTTATGACAACATATACCCAAAATTCATAGAAACATAGAAATAGACGGCAGATAAGGGCCACGGCCCATCAAGTCTGCCCACCCCAGTGACCCTCCCTATCTATCTTTGCGGATAGATCCCACATGTCTATCCCATCTGGCCTTAAAATCTGACACACTGCTGGCCTCAATAACCTGAAGTGGAAGACTATTCCAGCGATCAACCACCCTTTCAGTGAAGAAGAACTTCCTAGTGTCACTGTGCAGTTTCCCGCCCCTGATTTTCCACGAATGCCCCCTTGTTGCCGCGGGACCCTTGAAGAAGAAGATTATGTCTTCTTCCACCTCGATGCGGCCCGTGAGATACTTGAATGTCTCGATCATATCTCCCCTATCTCGACGTTCCTTGAGTGAGTAGAGCTGCAATTTCCCTAACCGTTCCTCGTACGGGAGCTCCTTGAGTCCCGAGACCATCCTGGTGACCATTCTCTGGACCGATTCCAGTCTCAGCACATCCTTGCGGTAATGCGGCCTCCAGAATTGCACACAGTACTCTAGGTGCGGTCTCACCATGGACCTATACAGTGACATAATGACTTCAGGTTTACGGCTGACGAAGCTCCTGCGTATGCAACCTATGATTTGCCTTGCTTTGGATGAAGCTTGCTCCACTTGGTTTGCAGACTTCATGTCTTCCCTGACAATCACCCCTAAGTCTCTTTCTGCTTCAGTTCTTGTCGGGATCTCGCCATTTAGGGTGTAAATCTTGCATGGATTTTGGCTTCCCAGGTGCATGACTTTGCATTTTTTGGCATTGAAACTGAGTTGCCAGGACCTAGACCAGTGCTCCAGCAGAAGTAAGTCATGCACCATATTGTCTGCCATTGCTTTTTTGTCTGTTGTGCTTTTGCTCACTACATTGCTCAGTTTGGCATCATCGGCGAATAATGTTATTCTACCTCGTAGCCCTTCTGTCAAGGGCTAGAGCATGGCTATACTCCCTTATCACAAAAATTCTAAATGAGAAAGCCTTTCTGAAGATTTGACAGAACTAGAAGCCATGGCACTACTAACACCAAGAAAGGGTTTTGCAGTTGTATCTAGCTACAGTTTGATATCAATACTCAGCACTGGTGATCAAGGGCTGGCCTCAACATTTATGTTGAAAATGGATTCCATATACAGTAAATCGCAAAATTCACAGCAGCTTATGACACCATCTGGCACACTGGTCTATTGATAAAGCTGACTGAAACTCTCCCTGCTTGGCTTGTCAAAGCAGTGGAACTTAATTAGCAACTGTCAATTTAGGGTTCATTTTGATAACAACGTGAGTGCTTGAAAACCTCAGAAGAATTGATTGTCTCAAGGATCAGTGCTCTCTCCAGCATTTTTCAATTTATATACCAACAATCTCCTAGTTACCCAGTACAGAAAATTAATTTCCGCAGATGACATATGCCTTAGCTTGCAAGCATGCAGCTTCTCAGACTTGGACAATGTAGCTACAGTTCAACAGTAGTGTCAAACCTGGTGGTATATTTGAAGTTCCAGCAAAGATTTTCTTGGCATAAGAACATAAGAATTGCCATACTGGGACAGACGAAGGTCCATCAAGCCCAGCTTCCTCTTTCCAACAGTGGCCAACCCAAGCACCTAGCTCAATCCCAAATAGTAAAACAGATTTTATGCTCCTTAACCTTAAGCAGTGGATTTCCCCAAGCCGTCTCTATAATGGCTTATGGACTTTTCTTTCAGGAAATTATCCAAACCTTGAATGTGCTCAAAAATGCTGACCATGCGGGCTTCAACCCCTACGGTTCAATGAATCCAATGTTGCTCTCACTGTCTAAGATAACGACTCCAGTCTCCTTGCCTGACAGATCTTTTACATTGCTCCAAAGCACATTGTAACTCAGAAAAATTATAATGGCTTGTTAAATAGTGAGAAACTAAAGGCTCTTCCATTCTACGTGTATTGATGCATGAACGATGTTCCAACAATCTCTTCTTCAAAATCTGGGAGGTCTGTCCTACATACAATAATGCACACAGGCATTGAATCACATAGATAACGCCTTCCAATTGACAGGTGGCATTACTCCTCAATGTATATCTGCATTGTGTTATGGGATGAATAAATTCCTGTATCTCCATAATAATTGGGCACATTATACGCCTTCCACATTTAAAATGACCCCCAGTAGGTTTTATAGGTGAAACTTCAGTTCTCAGAACGTTCGAGCATAGAATATCTGACAGGTTCCTATTCTTTTCATAGGCAAATAACAGGCTGGCATTTGCCAGACATTAATTCAAATTCAACAATGGAGCATGTTGTCTTATAATCCACTGAATCCTCCTAGACATGTGAGTATATCGAGAGACAAATGGTAAAATTCCATCTTGTTGATTATGGTCCTGATATCCCAGCAATTCCTCTCTAGGATTAAACAGAGCCCTCTTATATAACGGCCATCCTAACCCTTTCCTACTGGGCAGAAACCCCTGGAGACATATCCTCGGTGTGAGAGGACATTTCTTCTCCTGTTGGGCAGGTTCTGGCTACAGGATTGCTTCCTACTTCACCAGGGTGATGCTCTCATTTAAGAAGACCTCCCTCCTCTAAGGCAACAGTGTGGCTGCCAGACTTGAGGTGGAATTTTTCTACAATGTTCCTATTGGTTTTCTTTATGTATCTCTCTCTATCTCCCTCTGCTCCTCCAAATCTTCTACTTTAGCCTCAAGAGATTGGACCCATTCCCTGAGTGCTAGGAGCTCTTTGCACCGAGCACATACATAAGACCTCTCAAGAACTGGGAGATAATTGAACATGTGACACTCAGTGCAAAAGACTAGATAGCCCCTATCTTGCTGCTGGACTGCAGTCTGCATATTAATATTGGTGATTTCTTTGTTAAGTTGCTACAGGAGTTGGAAAATGTACACTAAAGTCCCCTAAAATTGCTAATATTATGTTAGGCTATGGTAATTTTTATTATTATTTTATAATGTTATAATTCGTAGGTTACACTCCCAGGGTTTCTTAGACTATTTCTTGAGATTAGTTTATTACTTTTTTAGCCTATTAACTGGTTCAAGGGCCTATAAATCAGAGATCAAGTCAGGAATGGATAGGAACTGGTAAGGGTGGGTGGGAATTAAACACTAAACAAAGACTTTCCTCAACTGCTATCTGTGCCCTAATCTGATCTGATCTTATGCTCTGAAATGCAACATAAAATACTAATCTAGACTAAACACTTTTTATATAAGCACCTTAACAGAGACTCTAAAGGCTACATTATTGTTATGGTCACCGCTAAACCCATTTCAGATAGGCTCTGACCAGTATGCAGTATAATCAACAAATGGCACTGAGACTTTGCACACTGCATCCGACTCCTCTATAAATTGACTTTGTCTATCGTCCCTGTGGGGTCAACTAGACAATGGAGCATACTGGCAATACGTGTCCACTCAAATGTCTGCCTGGTGGTCTTGAGACTTTGCACACTGCATCTGACTTCTCTATAAATTGACTTTGTCTATCGTCCCTGTGGGGTCAACTAGACAATGGAGCATACTGGCAATACGTGTCCACTCAAATGTATGCCTGGTGGTCTTGAGACTTTGCACACTGCATCTGACTCCTCTATAAATTGACTTTGTCTATCAATAAGCACACATTAAAATAACCAAGTTAAGGGATTTATTTTATTTATTGCACTTATATTCCGCCTATATCCTAAGTGGATTCCAACATATACAAAACTGCTATAAAATCAAGCATAAAAAACAATACATCAACATTGTTACATAATCATTCTGCTCTGACATCCTACCCTCTTCCTTCAAGAAAACCAGGAGCAGCCTACAAAAAAAGGCATGTCTTTTATATACGAGGATGAATCAAAAATTAAAGGCAATTGTTAAATTATGGGATAACCGGAACGGAGCTAGCGAAATGCAACATATGTTCTTGTACATTGCCTGTTGGGTAGTTCATCCACGTACAGTGCAGCATTTGGCCTTTAGTCGTGTGGCAGTCATGAGGTATGACATCTGGAATTTTTAGAAATTGAGGGTCAAAGGGTGTTAATCATTTAGCACAGGTATTTGATGAAACAGGGAAAATAAGGAGTTATCCTGACCTTTCTTTTTTTTTTTTTTTTTACTTTCTTTAGTTTTTAATGGCAACAAAAAGTGCAATACAATTTGTATACAAATAATAATAATCAAGCAAACACTTATAATCAATCAGTATCTATACAAAAGATAAAAATTCCCTCCCCCATCCATCATTACCATCAGGAATAATACCAAAACAAAGATATACCCCCCTCCCGCACCCCCCTCCTCCCCCCCAGGATGTATGGGTAAAAAGCAACCGGACCTTTCTTTAACAGTAGGAGGTGGTCCTGGGTCTCTATATGGTTATATGCAATTGGTGAGTTATCTGAATAAATTACAGAGATTGGGTATTTCACATGGAGTTTGTGATAGAATTATTACATTTTTCAATCAATGCGAGGACTTGCCAATTTCAGTATCTTTATTACATAAGTGGTGGTGGAATTTACTTCCAAATCGCACATATGAAAATTTTTTACTAAATTGGAATGAGGAATTAGGGACTCAGATATCGCTTCTTCAATTTAGTCAAGCAATTATAGATTACCTAAAATTATTACAGGTTTTTTATGGAGGGAATGTACATATAGAATGATACATAGGGCCTATGTCTCACAAGTACAAGCTTTTCATGCGAGATTGGTAAGTTCTCCAATGTGTATCAAATGTGATAAAGATCTTAACACACTGACCCATACTTTCTGGCAATGACCATTAATTAAGTCTTTCTGGTCTGCCATCCTATTATACTTAGGTTCATTATGGGATAGTCCTGTTGTGGGATCTCCAAGGGGAGTTCTTTTTGGTAAGGCAGCGGCTTGTGGGGTATTTGGTCAAGGGAGATGTCTTTTGTTTCAGAAAGCATGTTATGATAGGTCATAAATGTATTATGCAGTACTGGTTACAGACAGAGCCTCCTAGTTTTTGGCATTGGAGGAATCAATTACATCGTTTAATGCTATTTGAAGTTTGGGAGGTTCGTAGATCTCCTAGATGTACTTGTTTTTTTTAATGAAAACTTGGGATCCATATGTTCAAAAACTTTCACCTAAAGCAAGAAGTTTAATTCTTAATGATTTACATTGAAGCTATGGTTTTCTTAATTGCATTCCAAAATGTGTTTGTTTTTGTCACCTTTCATCCTGGGAGGGTTAGGGAGAATGGGTTGGAGGGTTTGGGGAATGGGATGGAGGGGAAAAAATGGATTGGGTTGAAGGGTGTGGGAAAGGGGATGGAGGGAGAGGGAAAATGGAGAGGAGAGTGATAATGGGGGATTATGGTTTATAATATAAAATGTTTGGAAGAATGATAATATTATTTGATAATATACAAGTGTATATATAGAGGGGCATAATTGAAAGGGACGTCTAAGTCCATTTACGTCCATCTTGCAAGTCGTCCAAAGAAAAAGCAGCTTAAGATACTTTTTTTTTTTTCGAAAATCATTTAATTATACGTCCTGCCGATCTGATCGTCCAAGCCACTAAATCATCTAACTTTATACCACATTTTCATCCAACTTTCCGTCCAAGTCCAAAACGCCTAGAATAAGCCCTGCTGGACATAGGAGGGGTCTGCAAAGTGATGGACTGCACACCCAGACATGCCACCTAAATAGTGGGGTACCTTACAGGGCACTGATGTGAACTTCACAAAAAGGGTGCCATGTCTTCTCCCCCCTACAGCTCCCTTATAGGTTACGGTGAGCCCCCCCAAACCACCTCCAGAATCCCCTAGACCAGTGATGGCTAACCTTTTTGAGCCCGAGTGCCCAAACTGCCGCACAAAACCAAAGAATTTCCTCAAAGTGCCAGCACGTCAATTAAACCTTAATAACAAGATTTTAGTATCTAAAAACTCTTTATAAAGTTGCCTGAACTATGTAACATCATTTTTAAAGGTTGGAATCTTTGTATTGTCAGAGAATCAATTTGATTCACAATCCTTTGGTTTTCATTTCAATTTATTGGCAATTTATAATGTTTTAATGATTTCATTCATGGGCCGAATACACACATACTTTTCTCTGTCGCCGCACTCTTTGACCAAAAGATTTGTAAGCCTGCAACCACGTCAAGGTAGACTCTTTCAGCAGCTCCCCTCCCTCCCCCTTACCTTTGTGGCCAAGTCAAAATGATCTACCAACAATAAAATTTTAAAAACACAAAGCACGCTGTACTCAGAGAAAATGTTAATTATCATTTATATTCCGCGGGTTTTCAAAGAGGTCAAGGCAGATGACTTTATGCAATGTCACCTCAGTAACAACTATACAAAAATAGACAAATATTCCCCCTCCCTTTTTATTAAACCGCAATAGCGGTTTTTTGCGCAGGGACCTGCGCTGAATGCCCCACGCTGCTCTTGAAGCTCATAGGCTCCCTGCGCTAAAAAACGCTATTGCGGTTTAGTAAAAGGGGGCCATAGTGCAAAATATAGACAGCATATATAAATTCTCAAAACGGACACATTTTGATCACTAAATTGAAAATAAAATCATTTTCCTACCTTTGGTAATTTCATCAGTCTCTGGTTGCACTTTATTCTTCTGACTGTGCATCCAATATTTCTTCCCTTTTTTCAGCCTCCTGTATGCTTTCTCTCCTCCAGACCTCATTCCCTCCCCAAACATTTTCTTTGTTTCACCCTGCCCCCTTCTTTCTTTTTCTCTCTCTCCATACCCCCTTTCATTCTGTATGTCTGTCTTTCTCTCTCTCCGTGCCCCATTTTTCTTTGTTTCACCCAGCCCTCTTTCTTTTTTTTTTTTGGCTCCCTGTCCCCCCCTTTCTTTCTTTCTCCTTGCCCTCCCCTATGCCACCACCATTGGGAAAATGCTGCCACCACCACTGGGGAATAGGCTGCCACTGCCGCTATCGGGAACAGGCTGGCGCCGAGTTCGCCCTGCTTCTCTTCCCCACGGGGCCGACCAACTCTCGCCACTCGACGTCAATTCTAACATCGGAGAGGACGTTCTGGGCCAGCCAGGCAGTGATTGGCTGGCCCAGAACGTCCTCTCAGACATCAGAATTGACGCGGGTGGCGAGAGTTGGTCGGCCCCACAGGGAAATGCAGGGAGAACTTGGCACCGGCCTGTTCCCAATGGCGGCGGTGGCACTCAAGTGGCTAAAGAGACGCAGTTTGCCAGCCTAGGGAGAACACTGGAGGGTGGCCAGCTGTGCACCCCCTTGGGGCGTAAAACCGGGGCAGACCGCCCCCACCCCCACCTTGGTATGCCACTGTCTGTACCTCACTCCCTCCCTATGACCAAAAATTCTCCTTTCTTCTATTCCCCGTGTACACAACCATCTCTTTCCCTCCCTTCCTCTCTCCCAAGTCCTTGCCTTCTGTGTCCAAAAACACATTCCCTCCCCCACCTCAGCATCTCTTTCCCTCCCTTCCTCTCTCCCAAGTCCATGCCTTCTGTGTCCAAAAACCCATTCCCTCCCCCACTTCAGCATCTATTTCCCTCCCTTCCTCTCTCCCAAGTCCATGCCTTGTGTCCAAAAACCCATTCCCTCCCCCACCTCAGCATCTATTTCCCTCCCTTCCTCTCTCCCAAGTCCATGCCTTCTGTGTGCAAAAACCCATTCCCTCCCCCACCTCAGCATCTCTTTCCCTCCTTTCCTCTCTCCCAAGTTCATGCTTTCTGTGTCCAAAAACCCATTCCCTCCCCCACCTCAGCATCTCTTTCCCTCCCTTCCTCTCTCCCAAGTCCATGCCTTGTGTCCAAAACGCACTCCCTCCCCCTTTTGTGTTCCCCGTTTGTCTCCCAGCCCATCTTAGCAACTTTCTCAGCAAAATGTAGCTCGAGCTGCGTAGGCTTGTCTTCTATTTCCTGCCTGTCCCGCCGCGCTCACATAGCCGATCGGAAATCTTCCCCGACTTCAGCGCTGACGTCGGGGGGCGGGCTTTGCTTAAGCCCTCCCTCCGACGTCAGCGCTGACGTCGGGGAAGATTTCCGATCGGCTGTGTGAGCGGCAGGGCAGTCGGAGTAGAAGACGAGCCTCGCGGCTCGAGTTATATTTAACCCCGCGGGTCCCCCATTGTCCCCGTTCAGCTCTCTCTCCTGTGCACCCCCTGGTAGTACTGCCCTAATGGCGACCCTGCGCGTGCCAGCTGCAAGGCCTTCGCGTGCCACAGGTTCGCCATCGCTGCCCTAGACCCACTTATCTACCACCCCAATAGCCCTTATGGCTGCAGGAGCCACTTATATGCCAGTACAAAAGAGTTTTGGGGGTGTATAGGGGAGTGCACATGTTTAAGTATCAATGCAATGATTACAGGTGCTTATGAGCATGGGTCCTGCTCTCCATAAGTCTCAAACCCACCCGCAAGACGACTTAAGCTGCCTCTGGGCTGTACAACTAGGCTTTCCTATGCCAGGTGGCCAGGTGATGATGGTCTGGAGGCTGAATTTTAAAGTTATGATTAAAATTTTTATGGGGGTGGGAGGCTGGTAATCACTGGGGTAGTGTGTGGGGGTCTGTTTTATGTGTTTGAAGTGCTTATCTGATGACTTTAGGTAGGTTTTTCTGACTTAGACCATGTTTTACATGGTCTTAGTCACAACGTCCAAGTTCCGTCTAGGCTCTGTTGTAAAACTTTTGGTTATACATGCTGTACGACTGTCTAAGCCGGCCCACGTCCCGCCCAACTCCCGCCCTCGACACGCCTCCCGAATTTGGAAAATTTACCCCACCCGCCGACTGTGATTTTTGCAAAGATACTAAGGCAATTCTAGAAGTTTTACCAAGCCAAAGGATTTTGTAAGAATCCCATTTAGTTGTTTTTTTTTTTTAAATAAAAGAACCTTTGGAAATAAACTGGCAACATACTCATTTGGTAGCAAACTACAGGCAAAATCTCATTTTGATGGTTTGGACTCTCCCCCACCAAGAAAGATGTAATGGGTTCCAATGCTCACACATTTCTTTAACTTTCAACAATAAAGACTTTTCATTTACTGTCATTGTGTCTTCCAATGTTTTTTTAATCATTATACACAGATATTTTATTCCCTCTTCCTTCCAAAGGAATGAGAATAGATCAAATAAACCTTTTACATAATATACATTCAATGGAAGAACCTCTGATTTGCTCCAATTTATTTTATAACCAGAAAATTTGCCAAATCGATCAATCAATTCCAGTAAATGAGGAATGCTTGATTCAGGACTCCTCAAATGAAGCAAAATATCATCTGCATAGGCCGAAACTTTATAGTCCCGTCTTGCATATAGAATTCCCTATACCTCCTTTTCCTGCTGAATGGCCAATAACAAGGGTTCCAAAACAATATCAAAAAGCAAAGGAGATAGGCGAGATCCTTGTCTCACTCCCCTCCGCAGACAAAAACGCTCTGAAAATGTATTATTAATATATAATCTAGCTGAGGGGGAACTATACAAAGTTTGAATCATTTGAATAAATCCGGAACCTATTCCAAATCATTCCATTGCTTGGTACATAAAAGTCCATTCTACACGATCAAAGGCCTTCTCTGCATCCAAAGAAACAGAGAAGGCCAGATCATCCATTGTTTTTGCTAAATTTAGCATATGAAATGTCAATCTGGTATTATTTGCAGAATGTCTTTGAGCAACAAAAGCCATTTGGTGCATACCAATCATATAAGGGAGAGGAGCCTTGGCCAATCTTTGAGCCAATAATTTCGCCAGAATTTTACCATCCACATTAATTAATGAATAGGCCTGTAGTTTGAAACCAACATGGGATCTCTGTTTGGCTTTGGCAAAACAATTGTTAAAGCTTCTGCCATAGTACCTGATATCTGACCCTTCGTCAATTGTCACAGTGCCAGAGCTACCTTCAATGTCGTGAATTGACACTGTTGATCGAGGCAACACAAGTACAAAGAAATACCACAAAGTATACAATTACGATTCAGTATTAAATAAAGTTGTGAATAATATTAATATTAACATAATATGGAATATCAATATATTTTGAACACAATTTTAATTACCGTAATTTTCGCTCCATAAGATGCGCTTTTTTTCCACCCAAAAGTGGGTGGAAATCTTGGTGCGTCTTATGAAGCGAAGGTACAATCAGAGCCTTAAGCTCCTCTCTGGTGCATCCTGGGAGGGGCTTAAGACTCTTACCCATACGTCTAAGGCCCCTCACATAGGGGAGGCGTTAAACAACCTGGGTCAATCAGAGCCTCAGGCCCCTCTCTATGCATCCCAGGATGCAACAGGGAGGGGAAGGCCCACCATTTTGAAGAGGCGCGGGCCTGCTAGCGAGAAGGAGTAGGCATCCCTCCGGCCAGCCATTGTAAGTACGGTAAGGGGGAGGGGGCAGGAGTCATCAGTGGCACGGGGGTGTGTTGGGGGGCTTGTGTGGTGGTGGGAGGGAGTGGGCATCTCTCCTACTGCCGGGGATGTTGGGGGAGGGGCAGCGTTGCTTGATGGCAGGAGGGAGTGTGCATCTCTTTCACTGTGAGGAAGGGTTAGTAGTGTTGGGTGATTGTGTGACATGGCAGGAGAGAGTGGGAATCTGTCCTGCCGATCTTCAATTTTATTATTATTTTAATTTGCATGGGTAGGGGGAGGATCTAAGCCAGACATGGGCAACTCTGGTCCTCGAGGGCTGGAATCCAATTGGGTTTTCAGGATTTCCCCAATGAATATGCATTGAAAGAACTGCATGCAAATAGATCTCATGCATATTCATCGGGGAAATCCTGAAAACCCGATTGGATTCCAGTCCTTGAGGACAAGAGTTGCCCATTTCTGGTCTAAGCTGTCATACCTTACTTTCCTGTCAGTGCCTGAGCCAATCAGCACTCAAGCACTGATCAGAAAGTAAGGCAAAAGCAGCTTAGACCTGTCGGCAAATTTTGACCACAAATGTGGCACAATGAGGTTAGAGAATCAGTCGGCGATTATAGAGAATCGTTTGGAGTGATCATTTTCATATTAATGAATTTGTTATACTGCATTTGCACGGCTATATCAGAGACTGCTAGAAAACTCAGAAAAGACCTCTGGTAAGCCATTTTAATCATCCGCCGCTAAAATACATACATGCTAAACCAGCTGAACCGGTTTAGCAAGCAGATTTAAGTTTTGAGAACCCGCCCCTCAGTGTTTTCCAACCTTGTCCTGAAAGGATACCTGGCCCATTGTGCTTTCTAGAATGCCGCTATGAATATCTGTGAGATAGATATGCATATATTGACGATCCCAGTACTTTATATGTATATTCTAGTGCTGCCCGATTCGAATCGGTTCACCGATTCACTTCGGGCGAATCGATTTAAAATAAAATAAAAAAATCGGCTTCCCGATTCGGACCCTCCACCCTCGCCCCCTAAAGCAGGAGCGGCAGCGCTGCTCTCGCTGGCCGGTCCCTGCCGCACCTGCTTTAGAGGGCGAGGAAGGAAGGTCAGTCGGGAAGTGCTGCTGTGCTACTGTCCAGTTCCCCCTCCCCCCGGCTTCCCCCCTGGCCTCCCCGCACCATTTAACTTCTAGTTGCAGCCTGCACAGAAGATCCCGGTTATAGCGTCTTTGCAAACTGCTTTTAGCTGTTTCCTCCGCTGCGATCCTGCCTTTGACGTCAGAGGAGGGGTGGGACCGCAGCAGAGGAAACAACTAAAAGCAGTTTGCAAAGACGCTAAAACCGCGATCTGCTTATTGGCGACTTTTCCGTGGTTTCTCGTGTGCCACCGGGAGCCCACTTGCTACAGACCCGCGAGCAGGGCTGGATTTTCCTATAGGCTAACAAGATCCGTGTCACAATTTTTATAAAGGTTAGTACCAATAACAACATGTTTCATTTAACATATTGATATATATCACAGTAATGATGTATTTTATTATCTCTCATGTAATTTAAAAACTTAAAAATGGGAGGTGAAAGGGCCTCATAAGTGGAATAGCCTAGGGCCTCTTTTCATCTAAATCCGGCCCTGCCTGCGAGCGATACAGGAGGGGCCGTTGGCGGAAGCGGTGAGCTCCAGCCGCCACGAAAAAAGCTTGGGGCTGCTCACCACTAAGTTTGTGTCTCTGTTGCAGGAAGCCAAGAACAGCGTGCTGGACCTGAAGGCGGCTGCTGATACTCTTGCAGTGAGACAAAAAAGGAGGATTTAGGACATCACCAATGTTTTGCAAGGAATTGAATTAATTGAAAAAAAGTCTAAAAAAGGTGTCCAATGGAAAGGTGTAGGTGCTGGTTGTAATACTAAGGAGGTCATAGAAAGACTGAGACATCTTAAAGCAGAAATTGAAGAGCTGGAATTAAAGGGGGGACAGGCCTTTAAGGGGGGACAGACCTTCAAGGGGAGGACAGGCCTTCAAAGCGGGGACAGGCCTTCAAAGCGGGGACAGGCCAGGGATGGTGGCATAGGCCTTTAAGGGGGGGGACAGGCCATCAGGGATGGGGGGACAGGTCTTCAGGGGGAGGTACAGGCCTTCAGGGGGGAACAGACCTTCAGGGGAGGGGAGGTCCTGGTGTAGATGTACATGGAGGGAGGGAGGGAGGGAGGGAAGGGGGGGTTCAAAGAGACATGCATATGCCGGACTTTGGGGGGGGAAGAAATAATGGATCTAAAAATAGAGGAGAGGGAGAGAGATGATGGACAATGGGATTTAGGGAGGGAAGGAACAGAAAGGGAGAGAAGTTGGACACAAGGAATGGTGTGGAGGGGGGATAGAGATACTGGATAGGAGGGTAGTTGGGAAAAGAAAGGGAGAGATGGTGGACCCTGGGGAGGTGGGGAAGGAGGGAGAGATGCTGGATGAAAGGGTAGTTAAGAAAAGGTGGATCTGTGGATGAAGACAAAAAAAAAAGAAAGATGCCAAACCTCCGGGGGAAGAAAGGGAAACGGAAGGGGAGGACAAAGATGGCAGATGGATGGTTAGCACGGAGAAAGAAGAAAGAAGGAGACCCTGGCAAGCAAGTTATCCGAAGACAACCAGAACCTGGGACCAACAAGATTTGAATAATGACCAGACAACATAAGGTAGAAAAACTAATTTTATTTTCTGTTTTGTGATTACAATATGTCAGATTTGAAACGTGTATGCTGCCAGAGCTGGTGATAGACTGCAAACATGAGCTAGGATTTAACATAGAGAGGAAAAGTCTGTTTTGTTTGTTTATTTTGTTTACACCACAGTGCCAGTGTGGTTAGGAGAAGGCAACGGGGGTGAAGAGGCTATAAAATAAACCCACCAGGATGTTTGAAAAAAAACACCCAATTGGGCAGGAAAATCGAATTGAATCGAAAAACCAATTCAATAGGCTGAATTGAATCAAATCGAAATTTTTTTTCCTGAATCGGGCAGCACTAGTATACTCTCTCATGCATATTGTATAGGATGGTCCTGAAAACCTAACTGGTTAGGTGTGCCTCCAGGACAGGAATATAAGGGCTGAAGTATACCAACCATGCCCACTGGAGACACCTCCACAACATTTGCCTACACTGGACCTGGCAAGAGTATGAGCCTCTACTTCCTATTTCACTTCCATTAGCAGGGGCATCGCAGTGTTTAGAGCTACAGTCTCAGCACCCTGAGGTTGTGGGTTCAAACCCAAGCTGCTCCTTGTGACAAGTCACTTAGGGGCAAATTCTATAAGAAGCGGCCAAAAAGTAGGCGCCAATATAGGCACCATTCAGCGCGATTCAAGCACAATTGGGTGCCGTTTAGTGAATCACGCTGAGCGGCACCTATTTTGGAGGTGCCCAATAAATAGGCCAGTTCTAGGCACAACTTAAGAACATTGATTCTGTAAGAAGGCGCCTAACACATAGCCACGCCCATGCCTAACATACATGGTGCCTATTTTTTTTTGAAGGCCACCTAAATTTTTAGAGGCGCCTTGTTACACAATTGTGCTTTCTTGATAGGCGCCTATGTTTCAATCAGTGCTGATTACAAAAGCTTTATTGCGCTTGTTATTCGATTTAGACAGGCATCTCTCTAGTTGGCGCCTCCGAAATAAGTGCCTAACTTTAGCCGCTGGTTACAGAATTTGGGCCTTAATCCCCCCATTGCCCCAGGTACATTAGATAGATTGTGAGCCCCCCAGGACAGATTGGGAAAAACACTTGAGTACCTGAATGTAAACCACTTAGACTATTAGTGCTATATAAATACTATAAATAAATAAATACTAAAGTATTTTTTGTAGAACAGAAAATGCAATATTAAACATGTATATAACTTCAATAATGAATTTTTTTAGCAACACCCCTCTGGTGCATTGTACAAATGAAATGCTCCAAGACAGACTATTTCAGCAGACTTCCACATAAAAATCTCATTAGAGCAAGAAGGTGCAAATATGGAAATATCAAATACACAAAAAGGGAGTTATTATCATAGTAGAATTTAATAAATATGAGCTGATATTTCTGCCAAAATGTCATTCTAGCTGTAAACGTATGCCATTTCACTAAGAAAGCTGTCTGGTTCGTGAAATAATGCTTTCAGTTTTGACTGGCCTTTCCATCACAGCCTTTCCAATCATCACAATATTTCTGTTTTTTAGATCTTGGAATAGCATTTCATAGCTCTCAGAGGGAAAATCAGACTAAACACACACATTCCAACCACCCACAATAAAAAAAAAACACAACAGATTTTCATTTATATTATAAGTCCTGCATGCCCCAGTATGTTATGCTCTTTACCTACATGAAACAAAGCAGACTCTTACTGATAGAAAGGATTTACCCCCCCCCTCCTTCTAACAAGATTGCTTAAGATTAATTAGGTGTGCAAACATTCTGTACAAACTGAAATATATAGTCCATTTAGAGCAGTACTGTAAAACACGGAAATGTAGCACAGCCTACAAAGGAGACTGCCAATAATTTCACCCATTTTAGCACTGTGTATAGTTCAGTGTAAGCCAGGGAGTGGTCGAATAGGGAGGTAACTGGGTTTCTGGAAGGACTGGTTGCAGTGCAGAAGCCCCGACGCTAGAGCTAAAAAAAAAAATCTAACTTTCCAGGTTTTTCCAAGACTGTGCAGTTACCCACTTTTTAGCAGCTTTTTCTTTTGCACCGTAAGGAAACAGGTTACACCCAAAACAAGTTGCATATGGCACAGTTTAGGAATTAAAAAAAACACAAAAACCCCAAAACAACAACTCGTGTCTTTCCTGCGAATTGAGACATTACAGGTAGCAGCATTTCAAGAACTAGTAATCATTCTCCTACTAATAATGACCTTCAGTAAAAGCCATTCATTCATTTTCTTTTATTTGGAAAGACTAATAACAGTATTGTTTAATGCTACAAATATCAAATCGAGGGTAATGCACCCATTAGTGCAACACTTTAAACTAAATTTGTCTTACTATATTCTCCCAGGGATGCTACTGGACAACACTAAAATGAAGTGCGTCTGGTAGAAGCTTTGTATCATGTCTGTGCATAACATGCTTTTCTGAACACCCTTTTAATAAAATAGGGATCTACTTTATAAGGCGGTCGTAAATAGATGGAGGTTGTATCCAGTAACTTAAGGAGGTGCTTCAACACAAATGGAAATTCCAAAACTTAAGTGAAAAGAGCAAAACTGTAGCTCTGATAGCAGATTTACGGCATTTCCGTCCGAAATCTGTTGCATCCATATAAACGTACAACTGCGCCAAGATCCGGACGCACTCGCGCAAAGCGTAGCAGAGAACAGATCCCTTCGCGTGGAACGGCCGTGAGTCGACATATTTGACTCCTCCCACAACGCAAACAGCCGCTAAACTCACACTTTATAATCCCCAGCTCTCCAGTAAACCCTTCTCGAAGATCAGAAGTATAACATACCTCTAAATAATTCCAGGGGCTTTCAGTTCCCTTAAAAAAAAAAATGCAGTTATAAGGGCCCTCCAGGCTCCATATCAAAGGACAAAGGTCACAGCAAGGCTAGAAATACATTTTTCCCTTTAGAAAGGATTCCTTCAGAATCTAGGTCAAATAAACGATGGAATAGAAATCAGGCTCGCTGCTGGCTTAATTTATTTCGGGTCCGTGCTGCTTTAGACTCCCATCTAAAGTAAAACGGCCCGGACCCCCAACTCCGATTTGTTCAGTCTGGGAAGGGGAAGGGGTAAAACGCGGATCTCACGGATTAACTGCACGTCCTTAAAAATCTGAGGTCCTTGCCATTTTTTAAAAAATTCTTTATTCATTTTTAAAACTACAATTGTGCACAAGAGATGATACATTTACATAATAGCACAATAAACTTGATAGAAATAATGACAAGACTTCATTTTCCCTCACCCATTTTCCAATTGACCAACAATTCATAAAATTACCTGTAAACAACCTATCTATATCTCTTAAACATACCCCCCTCCCGGCCACTTTTAGTCTCAGCATAGGTTATGGTTCTGACAGACCTCTATGACAATTTAGCTCTGATGGATGCTAATGCTTTTCCCTCCCTATGCTGAAACTAAAAGTGGCACAGACCTCGGGGCAAAAGTTTTGCCACTTTCAGTCTCAGCATTGGGAGGGAAAAGCATTAGGATCCGTCGGAGCTAAATTGTCATAGAGGTCTGTCAGAGCCATAACCTATACGGAGACTAAAAGTGGCACGGACCTCAGATTTTTAAGGACGTGCAGTTAAGATCCGTGAGGTCCGCATTTAGCCCCTTCCCCTATCAGAATTGCTAATTTCTGGTATGTCCCCGTTATATACTTCGTGTCGAGAAAGAAAGCAAGCAAGCAGCAGACCTAAAATTCACATAGAAAGGAAACACAATTGATCACGTTTAGGCTTTAGAACACAAAATTGAGTACCCAATAAACTACCAAACCCCAGCTCTCATTCCTTTGCACATGTACTGTGTAGGCTGCCCGGTCTAATCCATGCCTGTCTTGTCACACTGGCTTCCCAGTAGAAGCTGCTGACTACTGAGTTCAAAGGAGGAGGAAGAAACTAGCTTCAATGTCCCTTCAATGCATCCCTCCCTCCTTTCATCTCATGCCCTTCGCCGCACCCTCCACTCACATTCTAGCCCATCTCCATCTGTCTCTTCTCCCGGCCCCCACCCATTCCTCCACGAGGGATGGCAGAGGTCAGATGTCACGACAGTTCAGCGACTGCCAAGGAGAAACCAGGGAGAAGTCCGGGGTGGATCATATATAGAGAAGCACATCGGACCGGCCTCGGTACTTCCCAAGCGTTCTACTAAGCAGAGTCTACTTCTGGGCCTAAGAGCCCAAAACAACTCAAAGACCAGTTCTAACCTTATGCACCCACAGGCCCCTATTGCCAGCCTTGAATGACCTCCACAGGTCCATCTGCTAATCTGTGTCTAAGTGCATTATTAGCATGACCTCTACGGGACAGAAAAGTTATTGGTGGCAAGTCAAATGCGCGCAAGACAAAAGCGCGAGGTCTTGCACTCAGATGACTTACGCTCAGATGTCTTGCGCTCACTTGTCTTCGTGCATTTGTCCGCGCACATTTGTCTATGAACCAAAGTTATTATAGGAATCCAGGAAAGGTTCTTCTCTCAGGCCCAAATGCAGTATGTTTGGTCGACATCAAGAAGAATCCTTAACAGAATTCAAGTAAACCTGCCATCCACAAAACACCTTCACTACAAGCAAATTTTTCACTCTATGATAACCTATCTGTGTGGAAAAACCTGGAATGACCTCCCAGAAGCAATCAGGAAAGAGACAAACTACACTGCATTCAGGAAAAACCTAAAGACCCACCTCTTTGACATTTAACTGTTTCAGCTTCTGTATTGCACCCCCTACTTCTAGGCCCCTCCCCTTACTTCTTCCATGCCCCCCCTCTCTAATTTCCCTCTTCCTCTTTGATCTGTCATCTTGAACTCGTATAGGTTTTTTGGTTTTAAAAAAAAATCTTTATTGATTTTCAAACTTTGACAGTGCAATACAAAGAATTAAACATAAAATAATGCATAAAACACACTATTAATTACACAAATAATACATAAAACAATCATTTTCTCCCACCCTCCTCCCAATTATTAATACAATAAAACATATTATGTGACTACAATATTATAATTAAGTAATTTTAATCCTCAAAATACACTTCCTTCCCCGGATGTGTAAGGAAATCTAAGAAAAGGAGAAATACATGACCATTACTGTGAGGTAACAAATGCAATCAATGGGCTCCACACTTTATGCAGGGGTAGGGAACTCCGGTCCTCGAGAGCCGTATTCCAGTCAGGTTTTCAAGATTTCCCCAGTGCATATGCATTGAAAGCAGTGCATGCAAATAGATCTCATGCATATTCATTGGGGAAATCCTGAAAACCCGACTGGAATACAGGTCTCGAGGACGGGAGTTCCCTACCCCTGCTTTATAGGTTTGTGCGACTCACAAATGGAAGATTAGTATGTGAGAAATATCAAAATGGAAGGGAGGGGAGAGACGTTCAGAGGGGCAAAGCTATCAGAGCAGGTATAACTTCTTCACCCCATGGTACGGGACCCAAAATGGAAGTTCCTCTTCTAACCCAAACCGAGATATCACAGTGGGCTTCGGGGAGGGGGTAAAACATGGACCTGACGGACCACCCGGATCTAAACCCGCACGACCTTAAAAATCTGAGGTCCGTGCCACTTGTAGTTAGTTTCTGGCTCTGACAGACCTCGGTGACAATTTAGTGCTGACGGATCCGGCTCAGCTTAGGGAGGGAAAAGTATTAGGATCCATCAGCGCTAAAATGTCACCGAGGTCTGTCAGAGCCAGAGACTAAAACTATTCCCCTTAATGAAGTTTTGCAGAAAATCTCTCCTGCAAAACATACCAGTGGCGGGGACCCGGCCCAACCGTCCGGGCTCTATAAACATTCAATTATTGCCAGCAAAGCAGCTGCGCCACTTTTAGTCTCTGTCTCCGACAGACCTCGGTGACATTTTAGCGCTGACGGATCCTAATACTTTTCCCTCCCTATGCTGAGATGGATCCGTCAGCGCTAAATTGTCATCAAGGTTTGTCAGAGCCAAAAAAGTGGCACAGACCTCAGATTTTTAAGGACGTGCGGGTTTAGATCCACGAGGTCCGTCAGGTCCGTGTTTTACCCCTTCCCGTGGGCTTCCTAGTTCCTATCCCAAAGGGAGTTCTCAGTTAACACCTTCCTTTATCTGCAATGTTCTCATCTTCTGGTGACTGTGGGAAGCCAGAATATTGATTAATCTCCCACAAATCGGATTTAGAGCAGGAGCCAGAGGAACCCCCCCCCCCTCCTTTAGAGCAGGAGCCAGAGGACCCCCCCCCCCCACACACACACAACTCATCTGGTTGGGCTTCTAATAGGAAGGAAACTAATTTCACCGTACAGATGAAATGGTTCTTTTCCAAAACAAAATAATCTGCCAAGCGCCGAAGCTTATTCGCAGCCAGCACCCCCCCCCTTTTAAAAGTTGGCCCACTCTACAGCTTTCCTTTCCGGGTGCATCGTTTTATGTCGAGATCTCCGCCCATCAGTAAAAAGCATCAGTCTGAAGCTCCAAAATCTCTCAGAGGTGACAATCACACCCAGTGTCCCGTAAACAGCGCTCTATGGCAGGGGTGTCAAAGTTGGTCCCCGAGGGCCGCAATCCAGTCGGGTTTTCAGGACTTCCCCAATGAAGATGCATGAGATCTATTTGCATGCACTGCTTTCATTGTATGCTAATAGGTCTCATGCATATTCATTGGGGACATTCTGAAAACCCGACTGGATTGCGGCCCTCCAGGAGGGACTTTGACACCCCTGCTCTACGGGCTGCACTTTTAACTGCGGACCCTGCCCTTGACCGCCTTCATTTTAGGCATCCCTTGTTTTTTTTTATTTTTTTTTCTTTTTTAAACGCCCATCTTTTGGCGCTGTGGAATCAGCGACCCTATGGACCCCGTGCATCCTGTTTCCTATCGAATCGGGTGTCATTCACAGCAGGAAAGAGAAGCTGCCGCCAATGCTCGTTCCAGCCCGGATTTGGGGCTCCAGATTTGTCATTCCCTATGCTGATTTTTCTTAACTTTCACACCAGTTCTTTATCCTAGCCAGGAGCAAGGGGGGGGGGGTCTCTACATTAAAACAGGGGCTAAAGCAATTTAGAACTGTAAGGGGGGGAGACATTGCAAAGGGGATATTACTTCTATCAGGAGACACGGGCACATGCGATCGATACAGAAGTGCAGTAGCCAACGCTCCTGAGCACTTGTGGGCTTTAGGACCGCTCGGAGCGCCAGAGTCCGGAGGTAGTATAAGGTTTGCAATCCCTCTACTTGCTGGCAGTTGCAGAAGATTGCTTTTAAGTGAAACGTACCTGCTGCCATCCCCATGAGCTTTTATGTTCCACATCACCTTCCTCTTAACCTTATCTGCCGCTCCGTAAGTTAAAAGCTCCTTCCCCCCCCCCCCCCGCGCAGATCCGAACCGGGAGCTCCAACAGCAGGAAGGAGGGTGCGCTGGAGGACCGGAGCCCACGAGAGCCGGTGGGGGATGTACGTTTCGCTCCGTCTGGCCGCCGTCCGCGCGATGTACAGTGACATTCTGGACCTGAGCGGAGGAACGCGCGGCGGCAGCGCGGCCAGCGTCGCCCGCGAGGCTCTGTTCGGCGCCGGCGCTCGTCGCGCCGATTTACGTCCCTTCTGAGCCCCTCTCGGCGTCTTCCGCGACGAATAAAATGCAGCAAGCCGCGCCAGCCTTTCCGTTGCGTCCCCAGCC
Organism: Geotrypetes seraphini; assembly: GCF_902459505.1. Lineage (NCBI taxonomy): Eukaryota > Metazoa > Chordata > Amphibia > Gymnophiona > Dermophiidae > Geotrypetes > Geotrypetes seraphini. The sequence continues at coordinate 9,397,808 of NC_047095.1, read as the reverse complement.
GGGGAGGAAGGGAAGGCGCCTCCGAGCCCCGCAGCCCGAGTAAAAAGTTTCGCGGGAGGAGTGGCTGGGTCCGGACTAGGGGAGCGTGCCAAGAAGTCCACAAGTGGGTGTGGAAAGAGAAAAGATCTGGCCAGGAAAGCCCAGCGTCGCCTGAGCAGAAGGGGAACCCCCCCACCCCCCCGGCTGATCGACTGTCCCAAACTTACCGATCCTTGGCTGGAAAGAAAGGGACCGACCAGCACCCGAGGAATGGCCGACGTTTTGATCGACAGGGCTTTTACCTGGAGGCTCTAATCCTTACAGGAGGGACTTTTCTGCTCGTTTTCTCGCCTCAACTCTTTGGCATTCGCCCAAGTTTGCGGGCGGCTGCCTGTGGGCTGAACTCTAGGGGCTGCCAGAAGGAAAAAAAAAAAAGGCAAAGGAACAACCTCTGGGGGACTCCTGGCTGCATCCCGCGCAAATGAGAGGTCCAGACCTGCATCCCCCGTCCCTCTCTCCGCTAACGAGAAGCAATTAAGGATTTTCACGGTAAGCGCAGATTTCCTTTGTAGATGTTATTTCGGCGATGACACGAGCCCCCCCCCCCTCCCCCACCCCCTTCTTTAAATGACAGGAAATTGACAGATTGTTGATAGAACCTCCAGGTTGGAAATTTAACTTTATCATCCAGCTATTGCTGGTTTTGAACAGTGCTGATGTTTTAGTTTGAGCCACTTGGCTGATTATCATGCCAGACTGGGAGTCCCTTTGTTTTAATCACTTTTTCTATGCAATAACACAATTCTATAGAATTGCTGAAGAAACCTGAAGACTGAGATATTTCAAACTGATGTGATCAGCTTAGCGGCATAGTTTCATGTGACAAGGCGCATCATATACACACAACTGCATTTGTGTGGAAGATGATTATTATTATTATTATTTTTTAAATGCAAAAGTACATGTCATGCCCAAACATTAGTGTCTTACTGGGCCCGGGAAACAAATTAATTGTTTCGAACCGAGAAACTTGACTAGTAGACGGAGCTGCGCCCTCTGCTGGTAGTTTAGGTTACACGTTAAAGGATCTATTTTCTTTGACATGGGTCTTTGCCCTTGTGCAAAGGTGGAAAAGTACTAGCGGGGATTTTAAATGGTCTTTTGTTAGAACAGGTGGAGCTCAGTAATTTAGTGCCTCAGACATATTACTGTATATAGCCCTGAATGCAATTCACACTAGATCCCTGGCAAGACATTGCTTTATTTTTCATTTCTCTCTCATAAACAGCCTTTACCTATTCCTCAGCTTCTGACATTTCTCAATTCCACCCCTTCAGAAGCAAAATGGGGAACTCCGTTCACACGATTCAGTAACTGTAAAATACAACCATTTCTCCAACTCCACGAAATAGCTAATTAATCGTGATTAGTTGTTTTCTGTTTAACGAGAAGCGGCATTGTCTTGGAAGTGACAGACAAAGGGCATTTCTGGGGGTGAAACTAGAAGCAAAAACAAAAAAACTGTGGATACAGATGTTGTGGAGATAATTTATTATACACTGACATATAAAAACATGAAAATTCAATTAAAAAAGTACAATGATAAAAATACAGTGATAAAAATCCAACTAGAAGCAACACGATAAATGCTGCAAATGGGAATTCATCTGAAACCTTTTTTTTTTTTTTTTTTGCTGCGATCATGCATAAGCATATGCCTGAAAATGGAGGAACTGTATTGTGCAGTATAGCTCTGATACATATAGAACTACCCAGAAAGAAGAAATGCACTCGTTCAACTCCTAAGATCCAAGCAGTCGGGATCACAATTAATGAGCTATCATTAACACAATGGAATGTGCGGTGCAGACCACGATCGCTCAAACTCATTAAAACAAAGAAAGATCCTTTCTAAAGTTTTTGCATTTCTGCGGGATGGCTTTCTTGTAACCAGAAACTGCTTCACAGCCTATATTTATCTATTGCCGCAACTGTGTAAATTTTAAAAGCCCATTTGAGCATCAACAAGAATTAAAGTTTGGTGAGTCAGTATAGAGTCACTTTTCACCTGGAAACGACCTTCAAACCCCTTCCTCCACAAAAAAAATAAAATAAAACAGCTTAAAATGGAACCGGGTAGCCATAACTTTGCTAATTCTACTCAATTTGTAGCATCTTTTAATCTTTGTAAACCGCATAGAACTTAACGGTCCTGCGGTATATAAACTGTTTATCAGACGGATAATGAACCTGTCTGCTTACTTTTACAGAAGAGGCCTGGCTTTTGTACCTTCAAGAATCCATATTGTCTAGAAGCTGTGAGCCTCATTGAGGGATTCGTGCCTCCTTATAACTTAGAGCTTGTGAGTGCTGATTTTGGATAAAGTAAGTGTACTGAGCCCCTCAAGGTAACTCACCTATTCACAAGCTCATTGCTTCATAGAGGTTTTTTTTTTAATAGTCTAATTTTAAGTAAAGGAAGAATGGAGTGACTGATTGAAGGTCACACAGTTAGTAATGAAAGGAGAATTTGTCTCTGTCTGCAGCTTTGTTATGTAAGCTGGATGTTATATCACCAGCTGGGCTTTTTTTTTTTTTTTTTTTTTTTAAGAACCAGTAAATGCTTACATTAGTTCATGTCATTGTAGAATGAGAAAATGTGCATTTAATTTTTGAGTCAGTTCATACATAACCCTTTTCAATAGCATGAATGGAATTTGACACGAGACATTATAAAGTATGAAGAATCAGATCCCATTTACAGTAAAGCCAGGCTGCTGTATCAATGGATTTTTTTTTACTCCTTACCCAATATGGGCATAGTATGCACAAGATGACTTGATGCAAATCATTCAGTGGAGGTAGAAAGTCAAGGCACCCTTGTATTTTATTTATCACGTGCATATCAGCCATAAGCCTTTAAGCTATACTTATTGCATAAAAAAAGAAATATATAAAAACATGTTTGCACAAAAAGAATTATAAAGAAAATAAGTGGAATCGATGAAGATTGCCCCAGCTATGGTTACTCTACCTGGCTGGTATTCTGAGGGTTCCTGAAGACTAATTTATTTGTCTATCCGTTTGAGCTGTGCTATAATCTATCCTACTTATCAGTTTGCATTTGAATAGTTTGATTATCATACAAGATAGCATATCAGGTATAAGCAGTATTGCACACAAAATGGGCAGCGCCTGACAGACAGAACAGGACAAGACACACAGCAAAATAGAAGCATGAGACCTTAAACTGAGGCTGAGGCCATGACTGAGAAGATTCAGGTAGGTGGGTTTCGGGGCCGGCAGTGTTATAATTGAGTATCCTCAGACCTGATGTTTGGGTTTTAAAAATGAGAAATCTGGTGGTCTAAAATATTGTTAATCCCTGCGTGCCAATAAGTTTTGTATCCTGGGTTTAAGAATTATTAGTTGATGTTTCTTTGTAATTGCTTTCTTTTTGTAAGTATTGATGGTATTGTTAATAGCATTTTTATTATGTTCATGCTCTTTTTTTAATATTGTAAACTCGCTTAGAAATTAGATAAGCGATTAAATCAAATTTTAATAAAACCTTGAAACCTTATTTAGATTTGGAGAGGGACATTAACTGATTTCTAGCTTATTTTAAACAAGGGGAAGGTATACCATGCCCCACCTGCTATGATCAGAATTGGCATATCCTCTGTTGTGATATATTTCTAAAACATCTGATCCCTCTGTTATCTCTTTACGAGGATTACCTATTTGCTTTGCTTAGGGTGTGCATTCATTAGCATTCATAAAAAAATATTAGTGCACACGGTATTGATTTAGAATATACCAAGCTACAAATTGACATGCATCAAGTTAAATGTTATGCATTAACTTATGCATTAACTAATTCTAAAGCATGTTTGAAACATTGTCAACAAGAAAGTTTAAAACAAATAGAAAAAGATCTGGAAATCAGGAAATGAGTCTGAAAATGATTCCTCCCCCCTCCCAATTAAAAAAAGTTCTAAAACTATTTTCCATGTGTACCATAAGGGCTTCTTAATTGCCCCTATTTGTTTTCTGTATGTTTAATGCATGGTCTCACTCTAACTGCACTGGATGAGATATTTCTGAACTGGAACCATCTTTAGTTTTCACAAAAGATTTTGCCTTTTCTGGAAAAAAACAATCTTTATTGAAAAAGACTCTCTTAATAGTTTTTTTCCTTTATCACAATGCTCAGTGCATGATCTTTTGACCTTATATAGATCCCTTTTTCAGCTGTAACATAACATTTCAAACCAAAGCCTGTGTGATATTAAGAGCTGATATACTATAAAGTATTTTGACTGCTTTTATGCAAAGCTAGACAAGTATCGCAAGTTGTTTAATTTTATTTTTTGCAGAATTAGAATGTCTTTTAAAATTCCAGACCCTGAAAATAAGGGTCTTAAATATGGATGCTAATATATTTGATCATGTCAAAGTTCTTATTGCAGACATTCGTTGGAAAAATGATGTGGGAATAGGGGATTGTGGCATCTGGCATGCAGTTGGTACACTCTGTATGGCACTCTGTAATGCACGTGTTGTTCACCCGTGGCAAATCTTTCAAACCTCTATGCAAGTGCTATTATTAGAAACTCAACTTTTAGAATAGTGGAAGTAATCACATAGTCATATCGCACCTCATAATCTTAATATGTTAAACATCTATCTTCACGATCCTCAGCAGGGCCACCAGGCACTCAAATATCTTTCACAGTGCTTGGCTTTAAGCTCCAAATCGTCCCCTTAAATTTGCATTTTTCTTTTGCTTTAACTTATTAGAATCTCCCCCATATGAAGTACCACCACACAGCTAAGTACTTTTAGTACACATTCAGTTAAAGCAAAAGAAAAATGCAAATTTAAGGGGACGATCCGATGACGATTTGGAGCTTAAAGCCAAGCACTGTGAAAGATATTAGAGTGTCTGGTGGCCCTGCCGAGGATCGTGAAGACAGATGTTTAACATATTAAGGTTATGAGGTACAATGTGAATATGTGATTACTTCCACTATTCTAAAAGTTGAGACTATAATGCACAGTCATATTGTGTTAAAATTTTGGAAAATAGTGATCCAACATAACTAACAAGTGCACTAAATGAATTCAGTACAGATTTTGCCTGTAGATTTATTCTAATCAAATATGTGTTCATGAAGAATCTTTGTAGTTATTTACTTGAGAAATGCCTGAGTCAGTCAGAAAACAGCCAGTTTAGCTAAGTGTTTCCAAACCCTGACCTGGGAGGCTTGCCTTGATGTCTTTTAGGCATTATACACCACCATGGTGTTAGGAGTTTATGTTTATTCTATTCGATTAACTGCCTCTTGCTAACTAATTAGTCATATTTTCAGGATGTCTGCAATGAATATACATGAGATAAATTGTATATTCTGATCTCTAATGCATATTCATTGTGGATAACCTGAAACCCCAAGTAGTTAGGGGTTGCCTCCAAGACAGGATTAGAAAACACTGGCCTACACAATGGCGTAACTGTTTGGAAAGAATCCCTTAATGCAGTGGTTCTCAACCCTGTCCTGGGGGATCCCCAGCCGGTCGGGTTTTCAAGATATCCCTAATGAATATGCATGAGAGAGATTTGCATGCCTGCCACTTCCATTATATGCAAATCTCTCTCATGCATGTTCATTAGGGATATCTTGAAAACCCGACTGGCTGGGGTCCCCCCATGACAGGGCTGAGAACCATTGCCTTAATGACTTAATCTGAAATTAGTTTGCATACAGCTTTTTAGTTTTATTTTTCGTTTTCCAGCAGACTTTGTCCTGCTGCAGTGTGCTTGTTTGCCAAATTTTCACAGGCTTTGGAAAATGATGGGTGACGTGATCAAGCATTTGAAAAAAATTAAGTTGAAACGAGAGCAATTGTTAATTAGAGAATGACACGGTGACAAATTCATCACCGTTCCCGTCCCTGCGGATAACCGCGGGAAACCATCTTCATGTCATTCTTTAAGGAGAGAGGGAAGAATCAGAGTATGAATGGCTACAACCACTGCCCTGCAAGCTTTGCTTTGAAGAATGCTGGTGTAGAAGGATTGAAGTTGATAGACACTACAGAATGGCAGTCTCTGGTATCCAGAGCAGATATTGTGATGTCATAATGCCTCATTCCACCAGTGCCTAAGAGCCAATCACATCAGTGATGTCACAATGGCTTTATTATCCTTGGCTCACATAAGAATCAGAGTATGAATGGCCACAACCACTGGCCCGCAAGCTTTGCTTTGAAGAATGCTGGTGTAGAAGGACCGAGGTTGAAATAGACACTAGAAAATGACATGGGATTATTTCCCGCGGTTATCCGCGGGGACGGGAACGGTAATGAATTTTGTCACCGTGTCATTCTCTAATAGTAATATTCTACAATAAATTAAATCTAAAGGGATATGCCCAATAACACATAGGTCCACTCTGTGTATTTGGATAACTTTTTGAAGCATCCAACGTTTAAAATTTGTGTGTGTGTGCACGCAAGCGCAGATATTTATAAGGAGAAGCAGACAGCGAGGGCAGAAAAAGACCATCCATTTGTATACAGTTTTTCCCATCCTACTTGAAGGATATTTCTCAGTTTCCATTAGCAAGGCATGGCTTTTTGTAGGATATTGCTTCTTATCCAAATCAAAGGCTTTTTTAATTATTATTTTTCTTTGGTTCTCTGCCATTTTGGAAAGAAGAGGCTCTGCAATTTAATCTTTTAATCCAACATTCAGTCCTCCTTCCTTTTCAGCAAGCCCCACAGTGATTCACACATCTGCCAAACCTTAGTGAAGCCGTTGTCCAAACATTTGGCCATATAATTTCCCAATTGCCTTGCCGCCAGCAATCTGTTTATTTGGTTTCTGGTAACTTATAGGCTACTGGTGTTATCCTGTCTGTTCCATGGCCTGTAGGATTACCAGATCAACATTCCTTTATTGGCTCTTTATAATACTGTACTCCTCTTTTGCTCTTAAGAAATTTGTTTGCAATTTTAATCTCTCTTTTTTTTTACTGGTTACCCATTGAATTATATATTCAATTTAAATGTCTTTTTAAAATTTGTTAATTCTTCATAAGATTGTTGTGGTCTTTGGTCTTGAAAAGCTATTGGAGAGATATTTCCCTGTTTGAGCTTTGCATTCCTCCTTCTCAGGATCTCTTTGGTTTTTGAAATACATAGAATGGGAATGGTGTCTCAACTTGTGCCTGTTCATAGCTTTTTTTATGGGAATGCTCTCCCTCTCTTGATTCATCAGGAATGTGATTTTATTTGCATTTTCATAACGTAGTGAAGGCTCCTTTGCATTGGCTTTTTCTTCTGCTCTTTGACTTTTTTAATTTTTATCTGTTAATATACCATATTTGTTTATAAATATCAATGTGTTTTTGTGAACTGCTCAGGGGCATAACAACGTGCCGGCATAAATCTATTTAAATAAGTGCTGCAACCTCCCTGCCTGATTCCTACCACTGTTATAGAACATGATAGCAAATTACCTGTTTCATTCACGGCGTAGCTCTCAATTAATCTGTGAATTTCCCTTCACTTTTTTCCCCACTAGGGATTTCTGTGCCCATCCCAGGCTTTCTTAAATTCTTTGAGTATTTTTTGCCTCCACCGGCTGTACTGGGAGGCCATTCCATAAACACTAGGGGCTCCTTTTACTAAGCTTTGATAGCGTTTTTAGCGCATGTAGAATTTTAGCGCACACTAAACCCCCCCGCTACGCGGCTAGAACTAACGCCAGCTCAATGCTGGCATTAGGGTCTAGTGCGTGCGGCAAATTCAGCGCACAATAAGCGCGCGCTAAAACCGCTATCGCAGCTTAGCAAAAGGAGCCCTAGGGGTGGGCAAACATTTTTGCCCGGGACCAAATGCACGGCCCTGCCTAGATGAAAGGCCACTGATGGTCTCTGAAGAAAAATCCAGTAGAAATGGGTGGTGGACGTCTTTGTAGCCAGCAGTGGCCACATCACTTCTGATCTACGGGTGTCACATGTGGACAGGTGGCAGGCTCTCGGGGCTACAGGCATCTTCATATTAATAAGACATTTACATTGAAGAAGTACTAAAGCTATTTTAAATGTGTTATTGATGAAACATACTGTGATTTGTGAGACATTCTTGAAAACCTATTGCCATTCTAATTAGTACAGAACTGGGAAATGAATCATGAGCTTTCTTGCTTGCATATAGGGTAGATATCTCATGGGTTTTTTGTTTTTTTTACTGGCCCCGACTCATTTGCTCTCTGCCGCCCTTCCCAGCAGTGCAAGTCCGTGGTTTAAAGCGGGTTAAAACCACGAGGGCATATTAAAATACACCGTCGATGCCAGGCCATTTTCAGCCCACTTTTCATTCAGTCAGGTAATACTCATTCCCCTGTACTATACATAATGCTTAACAGCGCTTTACATCAGTTTTATAGCAGAGAGGAGTATAAATGTTCAATGGTTGGTTTGCTACACAAAACTGGTAACAGCCTGGAATACTGAGCCATAAGGTTCCTATATTTTCGTGCTTCAGGTATAGGTTGATTAGAGGATGTTATTGCAGCCATTTTTATAAGTGCTTTTCTTGCTCTGGGCTCACTTTTAAGGTGCTCTCCATCTTCTTTCTGTGTGAAAAGTCCCACTTAAAATTGCTTGTTCTCAACGGGTCATTGAGCACACCAGCCTTGGTGGCAGATAGGAAATGGTTTTAAGATCGGGAGTTGCTGCCAGGATGGATGAGCTGGAGTAAAGGAATGGGGCATCGCGGAAGTACAGGCTGGCTTTGATTTCACCGTGTTGAATTCACTTCTCGAAGGTTTTAATTTTATTGTGTCGAGGATGGAGAGCAGGGGCAGGTCCAGAGCCATTCTGGCGTTGCCACTGACTATTAATATGACGAAAATAAACAGCTCTAGTGTGATCTGAGCCAAAATATGTCCCTGGATATAGTTGTCATGATGAGGTCTGCAGCCATTTGTTTAGTCAACGAAGCTATCAGTTGCAGTATGTCTAACCCAAAAATACATTAGCAGCAGCGGTGGCAAAATATCAGTTTCTCCTATTAAGCAGATATGGTTATGTATTCAGCCTATCTATTGGAACCTGAAGATCTTTATGAGTGGCTGTTGCAGGCAGCAGAGTATCTTTAGGCAGTGGAGATTATTTAGTACTGAGGGTGTGGCGGAGTGGTTAAAGCTACAGCCTCAGCACCCTGGGGCTGTGGGTTCACACCCACACTGCTCCTGGATTCACTAGCCTGCCCAATCGTGACCAATCCGTGTCCCATCCGGGCAGGACCAATCGATTCTGCAAACAAGAATATTCTAATGGGGCGATCAGAGACACGCCTCCATCCGCCGACACGGATCGCTAGGTAGTGATCCCGACGCATGCACAGACCATCTACTTTGCCTGTAGATGGTCTGCGCATATGTTTGCTATCTGTTTTTTGGTTTTTTTTTACAGGCCCCGACTCACCTGCTCTCTGCCGCCTTTCCCTGCAGTACAAGCCCGTGGTTTAAAGCGGGTTAAAACCACGAACTCGCACTGTGGGGAAGGGTAGGCGAGTGGGGGGCTAAGCGGGGCAGGAGAGTTGGGGCAGAGAGCAGGAAGCAGGGCGGCCAGAGTAGGAGAATCGGGGCAGAGAGCTGGGTTTTAGCACCACCAGTCGCTAGTTTTTTTAATCGGCCAGTCAGTCGGTGTGCCAGAAGAAGTTTTGTGAATCGCATCCTTCCTGCTTTGCATTCATGGATCAGGATCGGATTGGTACACAGGTTAATGAATCGGGTTGGAGGGAAATTGGGTTTCAAAGGTACACGATCGGTTTGCTTAGTGAATCAAGCATCCCCCCATTGCCCCAGGTACGTTAGTTAGATTGTGAGCCTGCCGGGACAGATAGGGAAAAATGCTTGAGTGCCTGAATAAATTCATGTAAACCGTTCTGAGCTCCCTTAGTTAGTATAAGTGCTTTGAAAATATGCCTCACTGGGTTTAGGAGTGGCTACCAAATGTACAAATCCCCTTAATCCCTTTCCATGAATATTTAGCAGCACCATACGTACTGCTGCTGAAAATTCCCTTTAAATGCCCTGGCACTTACAGGTATGCAGGGCCGGATTTTCCTATAGGCTAACTAGACTTCAGCCTAGGGCCTCAAGATCCGTGTCACATTTTTTATAAAGGTTAGTACCAGTAACAACATGTTTCATTTAACATATTGATATATATCACAGTAATGATGTATTTTATTATCTCTCATGTAATTTACAAACTTAAAAATGGGAGGTGAAAGGGCCTCATAAGTGGAATAGCCTAGGGCCTCTTTTCATCTAAATCCGGCCCTGCAGGTATGTGTTGCATACACGGCCCAACCGATTTTCAGAAAGCCGCTGTTTATTTAGTGAGATACACATTCCATAAAGATTTCAAAGGAGCGGGGTTTGGTCAGTGCCGCACGTGTATTCCCCGTTTCACAAAGGGAATACATATGTTTAGGGAATAAGTTCCATGTCGGCTTTTACACCCGCCCAAAGGCGCATATCATTTTTTAAAAAAATACTTGTTTTGGCCAGGCCTGTACATACGAGATTAAGGGAGTCATTCTCCTTAAATGCCGTGTAGTTGATGTTTGCCTCCAAAAATGAACCCGTCTTAAAATCGTGGCCTCACCGCTTAATTGGCGGCAGTTTGTAAAATGGGCTGCTACACGTGGAAGGGTCAGCACTGCACATGTGGAAGTTGTGTAACTGCCATGGCCACGTGTAAGTGCTGATAACCTCCGAACGGAAGCTGCTGGGTCTGTGCTGTTCATTTTTGCAGCGTGTACAGTATATTTGTAAAAAGCCTGCTCCCCCTGCATGCGCTGAGGCAGCACACACACATGCGCTCTTGCAGGTATTTTAGAAAAAGGGTAAGGTGGATGGGACTTGTATACCACTTTTTCTGTGTGTGGTTGCAATCAAAGCAGTTTACATATTTTAGACAGGTCCTTATTTTGTACCTGGGGCAATGAAGGATGATCTCGGGGCCCAAGGGTCTCTCGTACGAAGAGAGACTGAACAAATTGCAGCCCTACACTCTCGAAGAACGTAGGGAGAGGGGAGACATGATCGAAACATTTAAGTACCTCACGGGACGTGTCGAAGTGGAAGATGATATTTTCTTTCTCAAGGGACCCTCGGCCACAAGAGGGCACCCGCTCAAACTCAGGGGTGGAAAATTTCATGGCGACACCAGAAAGTATTTCTTCACAGAGAGAGTGGTTGATCATTGGGACAAGCTTCCAGTGCAGGTGATCGAGGCAGACAGCGTGCCAGACTTTCAAGATAAGGAAATTGGGTCATTAGGGCATAGACAGGGGGTGGGTAAGCAGAGTGGGCAGACTTGATGGGCTGTAGCCCTTTTCTGCTGTCATCTTCTATGTTTCTATGACTTGCCCAGAGCTGCAGTGGGAATCGAACTCGCAACCTCAGGGTGCCGAGGCAGCTGCTCTAACCACCAGGCCATGCCTGCACTGTGTCCACAGATCCTTTTACAAAATCCTGCCAGAATGGAGCATATACCAACCTGGATGTCTCGGTTCTGAATTCTATATTAGGTGTAAAATGGGACTTTTATTGTCTTATTTGAAGCAACTCTACTATAGGCATAGACAGTGAAATGCTGTTTTGTTTAGGGAGGAGGGCCCAGGGTCTCCGCCCTGGCCAACAGAATCCTACAACACAGCCTTTCACCAGTTCCCGACTCCCCCCACCCTCCTCCTCCTGGAGCTATACTTTTAACTGTTCAGGTAGGCGCCGTGCAGCATCAAAGAGCAGGCCTTCCCCCGGAAGTAGAATGAAGGGTCCTGGAGCAGGCCTGCTCATTGACAGTGCTGAATGCATATATATTTTTAAATACCATGGTAGGCATTTAAAAAAGACCTTTGGTGCTATGGCTGAACATTCCATGATCCTTTCTTTGTTTTGATTTTAATATTTGTAAACCGAGTCTAGCCCTCTGAGGGATGAATCAGTATATAAAGCTAAAGAATTGGATTGGATATAGATCTAATACAGAGGTCTCAAAGTCCCTCCTTGAGGGCCGCAATCCAGTCGGGTTTTCAGGATTTCCCCACTGAATATGCATGAGATCTATGTGCTTGCACTGCTTTCAATGCATATTCATTGGGGAAATCCTGAAAACCCGACTGGATTGCGGCCCTCAAGGAGGGACTTTGAGATCCCTGATCTAAGGGTTTTTTTTTTTAAGATGTTGGAGCCTTTATGCTAAGCCTTTTCCCCTTTGGCACAAAGTAGGAAAATATCTTTAGTATATCAGGGTCACTACTTAAATAGAAGGCATGCAAAGAATGGCACCACAGTCGTAATCTACTCAAGACAAAGAGCCTAGGTGAATTCTGAAAGCTTTTGATGACCCTTAACATACGATCTTTAATGCACTTTGGTCAATATTTCTCGGTGTGTCAACGGGAACTCATTAAAAGGAGATTCTGCAGACTAACTGAGCTATGCCATCTTCTTTCTTGCCAAAGCTTGACATTTTTAATACATTAATAATATGACTGTAATGTAATGGAAAGCTATTAATCACAACTGGTTAAGTGCCAAAAATTTAAGTTATAATTGGCTGCTTCTTGTCAAGAATGTCTGTCGCTTAGTTCGACTTGTGTCTGATTCTAGAGCATCTTCCACTCTTCTGCCCCAAGCTCACTGATAAGAATCTGCACTTTTCTGTAATGACCGTCAATGTGAACTGGACTTCATTAAGGAGAATTTGCTCTACTGAGGATTTCTAGCACCTTGAATATTAAGAAGCGTGCTGCCTTCAATATTCCCTTCAATGCCTTTTCTATCCGTTATCCTGCATATGTGCAGTAATTCCTGTAAGTGTGTGTGCATATGCATTCCAAGTTCAAATCTTGCTGTCAGAGGTAAAAAAAGGCAACAGAACAGCAAACGCAGAGGGAAAAAAAAAAGTTTATAAGAGGAATTATAAATGAAGTTGATGAGGTTGAAAGATTATGTGGATCTATTCGATTATTGAACAGTGGTGCAAGTTTTGGAGTCGGGGTGGGGAGAGAGATTCACGGATCATATCTGGGCGTCCCTGTAATTTGGCGTCTGTAAATGGTTTAGAACGTGGCCCAGTAGGTGGGTGAAAACGCTTTCAGAACTGAAGGCTTTGCGCTGGCTTACTGTGGAGCGGAGGTCGTGATGGAGACCAACATTCTGGGATTCAAGAGCAAGTTGGATGCACACCTTCTTGCAAATCACATTGGGGGATACGAGTAAACAAGGTTTCTCAGCAGGGAACACCTGGCTTGGCCTTCGCGGGTGCGGGTTGCCGGACTGGATGGACATAGAGTCTGATCAGGCGATGCCATTTCTTATGTTCTTATGTAAGTTTATGCTTTGCTCCCTTATATTTAAGATTTTCAAGATGATAGGTCAAATCACTTAAAGGAGATGCCCTCACTGGTATTCCCTTCCGGTGGAAAGAATTTGTGTGCCATACTAGGACTGAAAGGTCCCAATTCCATAAATAGCGCCTGAGACATAGATACCAAGGAACGTGGCACATAAGGGAAAATTCTATAAGAAGCGCCCAAAAGCTAAGCGCCGATATAGACACTGTTCAGCGTGATTCAAGTAAAATTGGGTGCTGTTTAGTGAATCACGCTGAGTGGCGCCTATTTTTGAGGTGCCCATTAAATAGGCCAGCTCTAGGCACAACTAAAAGTTAGGCGCCCATGAGAGCGCTTAGCATGCTTAAGAGCAGTGATTCTGTAAGAAGGTGCTTAACACGTAGCCACGCCCACGCCGAACATGCATAGCGCCTATTTTTTTGAAGGCCGCCTAAATTTTTAGAGGCGCCTTGTTACAGAATCACGCTTTCTTGATAGGCGCCCATGTTTCAATCAGTGCTGATTAAAAAACTTAATTGAGCTTGTTGTTCAATTTAGATAGGCGCCTCCAAAATAGGCGCCTAACTTTAGACGCTGGTTACAGAATTTGGGCCATAATGCCTGTCAATCTTCAGTTAAGCACTGTTTATAGAATCGTGCCTAGCAGCGCCTAAATTGGACTTGGGCGCTGGAAGGTGCCTGAACCTTAGGTGTACCCTTATTTTGTACCTGAGTTTTCGTACCAGGGTTTTCTTGGCCTAAATACCGGCACCTAAGTCCACTTTAGGTGCCTACACACAAAACACACCCACGATCTGCCCATAATCCATCCCTAACCATGCTACTTTCTGGTAGGCGCCTACCCGAAAGTTGTAGGTACCTACTAACCAATTAATTTTAAGTGAAGCCAATTATAAAGTGCAATTAAGCTTTTAAAATAATTAAACTAAACTAAACTAAACCTTAGGTTTGTATACTGCACCATCTCCACGGTCGTGGAGCTCGGCACGGTTTACAGGAATTGTAATGAGAAAGAACTCCAGGGAAAGGGCTAGATGAAGATCGGAGGAAAGAAGAATGTTAGAGGGCTAGGATGTCAGATGAGGAGGGAGTGTTAGATTTTTGAGAAAAGCCAGGTTTTCAGATGTTTACGGAAGGGTTGGAGAGCACTCAGGTTCCGAAGAGGGGAGGTCAGATTGTTCCACCTAGTTAGGCACCTAGTTTGGCTAGGTGTACCAATCTAGGCACTTAATTTTAGGCGTCTTTAATAGAATCAGGGCCTAGTCAAATAACCACTTTTCAATCTGCTGGCCCTGTGATGTGGAATTTGTTCTGTGAGTTGTTGAAGTTGGAAGAGGATTATGTATATTTGGAAACAAGTTAAATATTTTCTGTTTGATAGGCTTTTAGGCTTTTGGGACTTGATGTACTAAAATGTATTACCATATTAGCATGCACTAATGTTGTTAACACGCATTATTAGTAAATAGGTCGCACATATTGCATAAAATGAATCCTTGGCTAGTTAGAGGTGGTGGCTGGAGGTTGTTGTGGCTCTTTGTGGATTTGTTTATGTATGTGAAATCGTAATCCACCTTGAACAATGGTAATGGCTAAGGCAGATTAGAAATTAAATAAAGAAATATGAATCTGTCAATGACCTTCATGTGAGCCGATATCCCCAAATTGTTTTGACCTCTGGAGAATGAAAGGAGTTAAAAACCTGAAGAGGAGCTATTCTAAAAATAGATATTTGGTATATACGAGTATTTTAGGGATCACTATCAATCCAGGACCAATAAATCTCTCATATGTATTTATTGATTTCAAAAATACAAAATGTTTGGTATTGAGGAAAGATCCAGCTCTTCGGGAGTCTAGGAATGGATGTGGACAATTTTTCACATTGAGGTTGTAATGGAGAAATAGCAGTTAAAGCTAGATACATGACCCTTGGATTGAGTACATTTTAATCGGGTACAGGTCCGTTTTGGTTTTCAGTTCGCATGGGTTTTTGGGATATCATTGGGACTGATTTAAACTTACATGTAATATGAGGTAATGGAGAATGATGAGCATGTCCCTGCTATGTAGTCATTTTTGGTTGTCTGAGCACATTTTACTTTCACAAATATTTTACATTTTGAGTACAGTTAAGCTTTTTATGACTAGAAAACAGTTTTGTGTTTTTTTTATGTCAACATTTATTTAAAAATTTATATACGGCCTAAGAACATAAGAATTGCCGCTGCTGGTTCAGACCAGTGGTCCATCCTGCCCGGCAGTCCGCTCACGCAGCGGCCCCCAGGTCAAAGACCAGTGCTCTAAATGAGTCCAGCCTCACCTGCGTACGTCCCAGTTTAGCAGGAATTTGTCCAGCTTAGTCTTGAAACCCTGGAGGGTGTTTTCCCCTACAACAGACTCCGGAAGAGCGTTCCAGCTCTCCACCACTCTCTGGGTGAAGAAGAACGTCCTTACGTTTGTACGGAATCTATCCCCTTTCAACTTTAAAGAGTGCCCACTCGTTCTCCCTACCTTGGAGAAGGTGAACAGTCTGTCTTTATCTACTAAGCCTATTCCCTTCATTATTTTGAATATTTCAATCAAGTCCCCTCTCAGTCTCCTCTTTTCAAGGGAGAAGTGGCCCAGTTTCTCCAATCTCTCACTGTACGGCAAGTCCTCCATAATAACTATGCGGCTTGCAAAATCACACGCATACATATTTAAGAAATTCTAAACATGTTTCAACAAGACAAACAGAAGAAGACATTAACTAACTGTAATATTATTATATAATATTTTTTTGGTCCTGGGTTGATAACAGTTCTAAGTATTAAACTCTAGGATTTATTTTTAGTTAATTTATATTTCTCCCAATTTGTTAAGATATATTCTGAGGAAACAAAATACTAGTCATCAATGCCCTCTATGCTGCTCAGTCTGCTGTGCATTTAATATTTGGACGGTCTTACAGACAGGTGGGTTAACCCATTTTCACACCTGAGGTGGCTGGCCCAGTTGTCCATGAGGTCAGTGGGGATAACCCATTCAATCATATGCAAAAATCTGCAAAATTCTTAGATAAATATTGATGTTATGATGCACTAGATCCAAACATCCACAAACTGGCAGAATTAAGGGTTAGCTCATAAGAACGTAAGAATAGCCTTACTGGGTCAGACCAATGGTCTATCAAGCCCAGTAGCCCGTTTTCACGGTGGACAATCTAGTTCCCTGGCCAAAACCCAAGCGACATCCCATGCTACCGATCCAGGACAAGCAGTGGCTTCCCCCATGTCTTTCTCAAAAACAGACTATGGACTTTTCCTCCAGGAACTTGTCCAAACCTTTCTTAAAACCAGCTATGCTATCTGCTCTTACCAAAACCTTTGGCAATGCATTCCAGAGCTTAACTATTCTGTGAGTGAAAAAAAAGTTCCTCCTATTGGTTTTAAAAGTATTTCCCTGTAACTTCATCGAGTGTCCCTAGTCTTTGTAATTTTTGATGGAGTGAAAAATCGATCCACTTGTACCTGTTCTACTCCACTCAGGATTTTGTAGACTTCAATCGTATCTCCCCTTATCTGTCTCTTTTCCAAGCTGAAGAGCCTTAACCTTTTTAGTCTTTCCTTTTACGAGAGGAGTTCTATCCCCTTTAACATCTTGGTCGCTCTTCTTTGAATCTTTTCTAGTGCCGCTATATCTTTCTTGAAATAAGGAGAACAGAATTGAATGCAATACTCTAGATGAGGTCGCATCATGGGGTGATACAGGGGCATTATAACATTCATAGTCTTGTTAACTATCCTTTTTTAAATAATTCCTTGCATCCTGTTTGCTTTTCTGACAGCTGTTGCACATTAGGCACATGCTGCAAGTGACAGGACATCCCCCTCCAAGTGCATCATGTGATGCAGTGGGAGGGGCCGAAGGCCCTGATTGGCTCAAAATGACGATTTAGTAGCTACTAAATAGGCTAAATAAAGAACTTGACGTGGAAGCCTAATAAAGAAAAAAGAAAAAATAAGAAAAAGCAGATTGAGATAAGTGATTTAACTGCCTAGTATATAAGGATACACTGTGAATAGGACTGAGTTTTAATATCTTAATTTCACCTTTAAGAGTTTTGAATTCTAGTCACTACACTTAAGGTCTATTTATTAAAAAGTTTCAAAAATCTAATTAGGGTATGGGCCTATGACTGGAGCATGGAGCTATTGAAATACGCTGACAGTTGAGTCTGTGATAGGACTACGCGTATGCTCCGAATCTGAGGCCCTCCTCTAAGTTTCCTACACAGTGGATATATCATGTTAAGTGGCATTTTTCTCTATATGAGTAAGGGACTATAAATTACGCCAGGTGTACACCTGGCAGGGCCTCCGCGTGTGCGGATCGCCGGACTTGATGGACCGAAGGTCTGATCCGGAGATGGCAGTTCTTATGTTCTTATGTTCTATATTTCTTAAAAAATGCCAAAACATATCTCCCTCCCCCCTCCCAGGATGTGCATGTTTTCCCCAATTTATACAAATAAATCAATCTTTACAATATTTAGTTAATGGTTCCCAAACTTCCATAAATTTTTTTTTATAATAATCCTTCTGAATGGCCATAAACTTTTCCGTTTTAAAGATATAACATAGGGATTCCCACCAGAATGAATAATTTAATCTATCCCAATTTTTCCAAGTCTTTAAAATAAGCTGCATGGCAACTCCCGTCATTATAAACAAAAGTTTGTTATTTTTTGCCGAAATTTGACTTTTTGCCCTCATAGATGTTCCAAATAAAATGGTATCATACGGTAGTGCCACTGGATTTTCTAATAAATTATTAACCTGATCCCAAATCGATCTCCAGAATTTGAGGTATGCCTACATTTTATAGAAAAGGGCTTAGCGCTCTCTAGTCGGCACCTAATTTTGTAGACGGCATATATAGAATTGAGCCCTATGCGTCCTCAGTCCCAAATATAGTACTGTTTCTGATTGGGGTCTGTCTTAGGCACAGTGGTAGACATGTGGCTTCTATTACTTTTGATGGGGACAGTTCTGAGAAATTATTATTATTTTAATGGTTTGAGATGAATAGGCAACGTTTTTCACTTAGCAAGCCAATAAAAATTTTAACAGAATAATGGAAAAGCTGGTTTTAAAGGGCAAGCAGCACTTTTCCAGGAGATACTTCATCTCTCACTAGTAAAATTCTTTCTGAACTAAGCTAACACTTAGAATTTAATCTTCAACACAAACATCATGTTTCCCTTTCATCATTTGTTTAATTAATTTGTCTGTCTGTATATGTTATAATTAAACAAGATTGCTCGTGTTTTTATGTAACTTGCCTAAAGTGCTCTAGTGTTTAGGTGTGAAATAAATATCTATGGGTATTTTTAATTTCTTTCTCAGTTTTCTTCCTTCTCACACTCTGTTGGTCATCACACATCAAACACTTTACTATGCATGTCAGGAATGACGGTCTAGCATATCAAATATGATAAACATAAACATTTTCAAAATGCATTCATGTTTTTTTAGCTTAAATTCCTAACAGGAAACTGGCTTGCTAAAACCCTTATTATCTATTTGACCCACCTCAGTAGGTGCAGGGGGAGGAGGGGCATACTTTTCAGCTATTCATCCAAGTTCATTCAAAGTGAAGGCTACTAGAGAGAACAGAACAACATATGAATATCCATACTGGTTCAAAACAATGGTCCATCTAGCCCTGTCTTCTGTTTCTAACAGTGGCCAATCCAAGTCACAAATACCTGGCAGAAACCCAAATACTAGCAGCATTCTATGCTACCAAAACACCAGAGCAGGCAGTGGCTGCCCTCATGTCATGAACCTTTTCCTCCAGGAACTTGTTCAAACCATTTTTAAACCCAGACATGCTAACCACTTTACCACATTCTCTGGCAGGAATTCAAGAGGGCCTGGGATAAGCACCCTCAGAGGGTGAAAGAGATAATGGTTACTGTGGATGAGCAGACTGAATGGGCCATTTGGCCTTTATCTGCCGTCATGTTTCTATGAGTGAAAAAATATTTCCTCCAATTTGTAACTTCATTGCGGGTCCCATAGTCTTTTGTATTTTCTGAAAGAGTAACAACTTGATTCACATTTACCCGTTCTACACCACTCATGATTTTGTAGACCTCAATCAATATCTCCCCTCAGCTGTCTTTTCCAAACTGAAGAGCCCTAACCTCATATGAACCTCTTCCTCATATTTGCATTGCTCTTCTTTGAACCATTTCTAATTCCACAATATCGTGGTGCCTAATACCTAAGTGGGCATTTCTATGGGCAGAGCAGGATTTTGACGCTGCTAAATGTGATTTTCCAAGAACTTAGGTGCCTGAAATGTAGGCCAGGGTTTTAAGGGCCTAAGTCTGATTGACATATGGCTGGTGCCATTTTTCTAGGTGCAGTTTATAGAATCGGTCCTTTACTGCTTACAAAATGGGTGGCGGTAAGGGCTCATGTAGTAATATTTTTAATGGTTGTGTGCTAATTGCTCAATTGGCACATGGCCATTATTTCTGGAAATAGGAAAATTAGCCTATTTCCAGCTGCTACACAAGTGTATACATTTTTGTCTTTTCTGTGAATCGCATAGAATGATTTAGCGGTATAAAAACAAGTTTTGACCTTGGTGCATGGGAAAGACCCAAATTTGCAGTGACTTTAGTAAACGAACCCCAAAGAGAGCTACATTTACCCCCCTCTTCTACAAAGCTGCGTGGCAACAGCTCCGAAGCCTTTAAAATCTCTATGGGCTTCGGAGCCGTTACCGCGCGGCTTTTGTAAAAGAGGGGGTTAGGGTTATGTTTATTATAATGAACAATTACAGAGTGAGGACCAGCCTTAAAAAAGGTTTAAAAATGTCATATAACTTTTCCTAGATATTTAGGCCCTGATTCTCCAAAGTGCGTCCCGATTTTAGGCAGCTGTAGGCGTCCTACAGCTGTCTAATCAGCCAATCGGGATGCACATTTTTAAAACAAATGCTCCCCAGGCAGGCCGCCTATATTGAAGGCGAGGCCCGCAAGACACCTAAGCTCGCCTAAGGGCCTTAGGCGAACCT
The DNA here is from genome assembly GCF_902459505.1 of Geotrypetes seraphini. Taxonomy (NCBI): domain Eukaryota; kingdom Metazoa; phylum Chordata; class Amphibia; order Gymnophiona; family Dermophiidae; genus Geotrypetes; species Geotrypetes seraphini. Next base: position 9,377,306 of record NC_047095.1, on the reverse strand, counting down.
AGGCGGCCCTATGCGTCTCCCTAGTAGAGGAAGAGACGCTTACAATGTAGGCCAACAAAATGCTGGTCTACATTGTAAGTAGACGCGGCCGCTATACTTATTGCAGCAAGGGATCTCTCTGCTGCTATAAGTATAGCGGGCCGCGGCCGCCTGTCCAATTGCTGGCAGGAGGGTGCCCAAACCCTCCTGCCAGAAGATGCCCCCCCGACACTACCGACTGCCCCCCCCCGACACTACCGATCGCTGGCAGGAGGGTGCCCAATCCCTCCTGCCAGAAGATGCCCCCCCCCCCGACACTACCGACTGCCCCCTCCGACACTACCGATCGCTGGCAGGAGGGTGCCCAATCCCTCCTGCTGGAAGACGCACCCCCTCCGCACCCTCCCCCCCGCACTAACAGCCCTCAAACCTCCCCCCAACCAAACTAACCTTTCCTTGTTGGCCAGACGGGACTTGCCCGTCCAGCCACAGGTCCGTCTCGTCGAAATGAGGCGGGCCCGCCCCTTCCCGGCCCATCCTTCTGAAGCCTAAGGCCTAATTGGCCCAGGCTCTAGAAGCCCAGACCAATCAGGCCTTAGGCATAGCGGGTCCGCCCATCCTATCTAAGGTCTGATTGGCCCAGGCTCTAGGCGCTCATTTTGACGAGACGGACCTGTGGCTGGACGGGCAAGTCCCGTCTGGCCAACAAGGAAAGGTTAGTTTGGTTGGGGGAGGTTTGAGAGCTGTTAGCGCGGGGGGGGGTGCGGAGGGGGTGCGTCTTCCAGCAGGAGGGATTGGGCACCCTCCTGCCAGCGATCGGTAGTGTCGGGGGGGGCATCTTCTGGCAGGAGGGATTGGGCACCCTCCTGCCAGCGATCGGTAGTGTCGGGGGGGGCAGTCGGTAGTGTCGGGGGGGCATCTTCTGGCAGGAGGGTTTGGGCACCCTCCTGCCAGCAATTGGACAGGCGGCCGCGGCCCGCTATACTTATAGCAGCAGAGAGATTGGGCACCCTCCTGCCAGCGATCGGTAGTGTCGGGGGGGCAGTCGGTAGTGTCGGGGGGGCATCTTCTGGCAGGAGGGATTGGGCACCCTCCTGCCAGCGATCGGTAGTGTCGGGGGGGGGGGGGGCGGTCGGGCCTCGCCTTCAATATAGGCGGCCTGCCTGGGGAGCATTTTTTTAAAAAACGTGCATCCCGATTGGCTGATTAGACAGCTGTAGGACGCCTACAGCTGCCTAAAATCGGGACGCACTTTGGAGAATCAGGGCCTTAAAGTCTCTGAATAGGTTATACGTACAGCCTGATATACTAAAAGATTTCTTTCATTTTTTTTTTAATGTCTATGTAAGAAAGCTTATTAGGGTGCTACACACAAAGTAGCTGGCAGTGTTTTAAGCGTGTGGGTCTCCCACATTCTGAGGCTACTTTTTAGCCTAGATCTAAGATGGCTGACGGTGCTATTTTTTTTTTTTTTTCAAAATCTTTATTCATTTTTAAATCTCACAACAAGTATAAAATAATATAACAATTGATTCATATAGATCACTTGAAAATCTTTTCTAATATCATCATAAATACATATGTTTTAAACCCTCCCCCACCCTCCCCATCCACCAATAATATAATTCAAGCATATTATACACATATTATATTCAAGGATACTGACAGTGCTATTTTATTATTTATGACCACACACAAATTGCACAGTTAGCACATGGCCATTAATGTTTGAGCTCTCAATGTCACGTAGGGGTCCTTTTATTAAGGTGCACTAAAGATTAGCGTGCACTAATTGCTAAGACTCCCATAGGATATAATGGCATTAGCATTTAGCGCATGCTAAATCGGTTAGCATACTTTAATAAAAGGACCCCTTATTTAGTGGCAGGGCAGGATTAATTCATCGAGGGCCCCTAGGCACACAAGTACACTGGGCCCCCCTGCCCCGCCTCACCCCACCATGCGCCCAGGCGGAAACAGGAAGCTGCGTCAGAGGGAAGCTTTGGGCAAGCATCACCACTTGCACAATTACAGTTCCCGTTGCCTTTCTTACCCGCGTTGCTTGCTTGCCTTACTTTCTGTCAATGGGGGGGGGGGGGGGGCCGCGTTGCTGATCGGGGTGGGGCCCACATTGCCAATTGGGGGGCCTGCGTTGCTGATCGATGCTGGAGGGGCCCATCGCCGTTTGGAAAAAACAATGTTGATGCTCTCCTTCATCGGGCCCCCCTGACCATTTTGGGCCCTAGGCACGTGCCTACTTGGCCTATTGGTTAATCCTGCCCTGTTTAGTGGATGTTAAGGGCTCCTGCGCTAATCAGTCAGTGTGCACAAATGCCCACGTACTAACTGATTACTGCAGGGCACACCTACCCTCCACCCTTAAACAATACCACACATCCTAAAGAAAAAAATGTATCTTTTTAAACATGTGGGTGGCATGTGCAGTTAGCGCATGGTTCCTGGGCACGTGTTACTAGCAGTGTTCCCTCTAAGCGGGCGGGTGTTGTGAGCAAACTTTTTTCACTGTGAGCTAAAAATATCGGGCGCCAGCAAGTTATGAGCCAAATAAATATGTTGCTTTCTACCACAGAACTTCCTTACGTTTGTATGGAATCTATCCCCTTTCAACTTTAGAGAGTGCCCTCTCGTTCTCCCTGCCTTAGCTACTAAGTCTATTCCCTTCAGTACCTTGAATGTTTCTATCATGTCCCCTCTCAATCTCCTCTGCTCAAGGGAGAAGAGGCCCAGTTTCTCTAATCTTTCGCTGTACGGCAACTCCTCCAGCCCCTTAACCATACGTGACAAAAAATCAATTCATGTAGCAAATGCTACATTTATCTTTTGGCATGGCCCATCATGTAGCAAATGCTATAACTGATGGGCCATGCCAAAAGATAAATATATATATACTAAAAAATAAAAAATAAAAATAAATATATACTAGGAGTAAAGGGGCATGCAATAAAGCTTTTAAGTAGTAGATTTAAAACAAACCTGGGAAAATATTTTTCATTCAACATGTAATTAAAAAAAGATTTGGATAATTTCCTTAAAAAATCTGCATGACATTATTAAGATGGACTTAGGAAAGCCCACTGCTTATTCCTAGAATAAACAGCATAAAATCTGTTTTACTCTTTTGCACTGTTGTGCTTTCAGCAAAATGTTTTAAACACAAAAACAGAAAATCACATGCACAGGCATTAGGTCACCCAGGCATCTAGAATTAGCAATCTTGCACAGCCAGCCTATGATTGACAGGAGCTGCCAAATCACATTGAAAAGGATGATAAGGAAGGCAGATAAGAGATGGTGGAAGGAAGACAAAACGAAAAGGCAAGAACAAAACTGAAGTAGAAACGAGCCAAACATACAGTATAGCATACAAAAAATGGCTTCCAAAAACTGATTGGCATCCAAGTTCTCTAAAGTTTCACACAGTCATCTTCTAATAATGTCACCATATACAGTTGGCTTGCCAGAAATATGTTTAGGATGCCACTGCAACTCTACCAACAGCATATTAACTTAACAGTGTAGCTTCAAAATAACTGCATCTCTATCCTTCCCTCCCCCCTGTGGTTTTTAGCATATCTCTCTTCTCATTTCCTCCACTCAGATCTGATCATTCTCTGCTCTCTCTTCCCTTTTCTTCTCTGGTCTTCCTTCTCTATTTTCTGCCTCCATCTAAATTAAATTCTTTCTTACTATTTAGTCCCGTTTCCCTCTTTTCACTGTGTCTACACACAGCTTGTCACCCCTTTCCCTCACCCCTCCATTATCTTACTATTTTCTTCCCCCTTTATTTATCTCCTCCTTCCATCCAGTATGTGTTCTTTCCCCACTTCCATTCAGCATCTGCTCTCCCTTCTCAACTGACATCCATCTGCCTTCTGCTCTCTCTCCCTTCTTCTCACTTCCATCATCTGTCCCCTTCTCTCTCTCTCTCATCTCCTCCATTCCATCATCTGCCCCTTCTCTCTCTCTCTCTCTCTCCCCCCCCCAACTTCCATCATCTGCCCCCCTTCCCCTCACCTTTGTGGGTCACTTTCTTTCCCCTGAGGGTGGCTCATGTCACAGGGGAAGCTTTGGCCGAGCAGAACCGCTTGATTGACAGTGGAACTTACTTGATTGATGTCGATGCTGGGGCCCGTTGCCGTTTGAAGGAAAAAAAAAAAGGTGGAAAAAAGGAACCTGTAAAGGCGAGAGGAAGGGAAACCTCCAGGACAGCTGCTTTTTGCCCTCCTTCAGCGGCCCAAGAGTTCAGACCAGCAGCGGCAGCTGTGTATGCTTTTAACTTCGGCACAGAGCTGCCCCTAATCAATAGTTTAGCGCGGTTTCATGAGGCAGCCTCGGGGCCTTTGATAGCCGGCCCGCTTCGATGATGCGATGTGGGCCGGCCTAGCAAAGGCCCCGAGGCTGCCTTATGAAACCGCCCTAAACTATTGATTAGGGGCAGCTCTGTGCCGAAGTTAAAAGCATACAGAGCTGCCGCTGCTGGTCTGGAGGTGCGGAGACAAGGCAGGAGGCAAACGCGGTGGAAGGCAGGAGTCCCGGCGAAGGCAGGAGTCCCGGCACAGCGACTACAACAGGAAGTTGCAAGTCAGCTGACGCCGGCCTTTCGTTGCGGCAGGGACCGAATCCTTCGCGGACCGGCAAGATTTTGTTTGCGGACCGGCGGTTGAAGAACTGTGCTCTACACTGTGTGCGCTGTGACGAGAAACTTGTGCGCTGCGAGGTAATATTTTGTGCGCCAGCGCACCCCAGCGCAGCTTAGCGGGAACACTGGTTACTAGCACCATTTTTTGGTGGCAGCAAGCATGTGTTGGTGCTTAACGCTGTTTAGTAAAATGACCCCTTTATTTGATTGGCAAAGGTTTCTGCTGGAAATTTTTCCAGTCCTGAATTTTGGTGACCTTGAACAAATGCAAATGGCAGATCTTACAAACATTCATCTCTACCAGTGACCTACAGCCCTTTAAGGGCTCCTTTTACTAAGGTGCGCCAGCGGTTTTAGCGCACGCTACAATGCTGCGTGCGCTAGACGCTAAAGACTCCATAGAGCTTACGTTAGTATTTTTCGTTTAGCGCATGGTTTGCGCGCGCTATTCTTCAGCGAGAGCTAAAAACGCCAGCGCACCTCAGTAAAAGGAGCCCTAAGCACTTATTAGTAGATCAAACGTAGCAAGATTAAACGGTATGTGCATTTCATGACCGACAAACAGGTAAAACAGATATAGAGGTTTATATTATTAGAGTTTTTTGACATGTAAAAATAGAAAAAGTCCTGTGTTTATCCCAGGACAAGCAGGCAGCATATTCTTAACGCATGGGTGACGTCACCGACGGAGCCCCGGTACGGACCTTTTTAACTAGAAAGTTCTAGTTGGCCGCACCGCGCATGCGCGAGTGCCTTCCCGCCCGACGGAGGAGTGCGTGGTCCCCAGTTTCTTCGTTTCCGCGGAGCGAAGAAGACGCATGTGTTTTCAACGGCCGTTGAAAAACTATTTTCTGCCTTCCAGCTCACGTACTTTTTTCATTTTTTCAGTCTTTTTCCTTTCGGATCCCGTTACTTTTCTTAAAAAAAAAAAAAAAAAACTCGTTGAGTTTTCTTTATTTTTTCGGGCCGGCCCCGGCGGGGCCTGTTGCCACCATACAGGCCTCCGGCTTTGATTTTGCAGAGGCCGTGTTTCCCTTCATGCCCCCTCAACCGGGCTTTAAGAAGTGCCAGCGGTGTGCACGCCCGATCTCCCTCACCGACCCGCACAATTGGTGCCTCCAGTGCTTGGGTCCAGAGCATCGGGCTGACACCTGCACCCTCTGTGCTACGCTTAAAAAGCGTACTTTGAAAAATAGGCAGATCCAGCAAAATATTTTGTTTGGTACCGGATCTGCCATGGAACCGGCTGCGATGTCGACAGCACCCCAAAAGTCGGCACCGACGACATCGACACCACCGGACCCTTCCTCGGGGCCGTTGGGCCCAGGTAAGCCGGCTAAGAAGCCTCCCACTTCCCTTGAGCGCCCTCCTGCCACGGTTGCGACACCGGCCCTCCCGGCACCGCACCGGCCCCGCAAACGCTCCGCTCCGATCTCGGTGAGTGCCTCATCATCGGCCTCCTCATCGCCGGAGCGTAGAGTGGCACCTATGGTACCGAAGAAGAAAAAAGCGGTACCGGTGCCTCCCCTGGATGACCGCATCGCAGCCATACTCCAAACACAGTTACAGGAGCAGCTGCAACAACAGCTCCAGCAACTGTTGCCGGCGTTGCTGGCACCGCACCTTCCGGTACAGGACCGATCCGAGCCTCGCACTGTCCCCTCGGTGTCAACCCCCACGATACTGATTAATACCTCCATGCCGGTGCTCTTGGCAGAAACACCTACAGTGCATACCCGTGATGCTGCCGACCCTGTCCGGTCCCAGGAACGACATCGGTCTTCCTCACCCAGTACCGCCTCGGTGCGCTCAGGCAAATCTCTCTCAAAGACCCGCCATGCCGAGCCCCCCACACCGATGTCCAAACGTATGCACCCCGACATTAGGGACCCGGACTTGTGGGAAGACTCCCCTCACGGTACCGAGGAGGACGCTTCGTCAACCGACGAAGAACCCTCCATGACCGACACCGTATCAAAACCAGAGCAATCCTCTTTCTCCAAATTCCTTAGGGAGATGTCAGCAGCTCTTTCCATTCCCTTAGAGTCCGACTCTAAAAAGTCTCAAGCTTTCCTCGACGCCCTAGACTTTGAGCAACCTCCCAAAGAATTTCTGAAGTTGCCCGTCCACGACATCTTACGGGAAACTTTCTATAAGAACTGGGAGGCTCCCCTCACTGTTCCTGGAGCCCCTCGTAAATTGGATAGCTTGTACCAGGTTATTCCAATCCCAGAGTTTGACAAACCTCAATTGCCCCACAAGTCCCTCCTGGTGGAATCTACTTTGAAAAAATCTCAGGGTTCCAGTGTATATGCCTCCACCCCTCCTGGCAGAGAGGGAAAAACCATGGATAAATTTGGTAAGCGCCTTTTCCAAAATGCCATGTTAGCCAATAGAGCCAACAACTACACCTTCCATTTCTCCTTCTACATGAAGCATCTGGTGCAACAGCACTCCTCCTTACAGAAATATCTTCCTGAACGTAAGGTCCCTCTTTTCCAGCAATATATTTCTAGCCTCCTCCAACTCAGGAAATTTATGGTTCGCTCCATCTACGACTCATTTGAGCTGACCTCTCGCGCATCTGCCATGGCGGTGGCCATGCGCCGTTTGGCATGGCTGAGAGTCTCTGACCTAGACATTAACCACCAGGACCGCCTGGCGAACGCACCTTGTCTGGGTGATGAACTCTTCGGAGAGTCCCTGGACTCAACAACCCAGAAGCTCTCAGCACATGAGACCAGGTGGGACACTCTGATCAAACCTAAAAAGAAGACTCCACCTGCTCGCCCCTACAGACTTCCTACCAGCGCAGGTTCTCGGCCAGACCTCTCAACCCGCCCCAACAGCAGCCTCGCTGACCTCGTCAACAGCATCAATCTCAGGCTCGCTCACAGTCTCACCAACCTGCCAAGCCTCTACCTCCTTCAAAACCATCTCAGCCCTTTTGACTTTTTCCTCCAGGGCATAGCCAGTCTCCCACCATCATTGCCTCTTCCTCAGCCTATCGGAGGCCACCTCCAAATCTTCCTCAGCCGTTGGGAGGTCATCACATCAGACCAATGGGTCCTCAACATCATTCGCCACGGCTACTCTCTCAACTTCCAGACTCTTCCACCAGACCATCCTCCCGTAGAGTCTGCTTCTCACTCCTACCAAACCCCCCTCCTCCTGAGGGAGGTCCACTCTCTCCTTCTTCTCAATGCCATCGAAGAAGTGCCTCCGGACCAAAGGGGTCAGGGATTCTACTCCCGCTATTTCCTGGTTCCCAAAAAGACAGGAGACCTCTGTCCCATCCTCGATCTCAGGGACCTCAACAAGTGTCTGGTCAAGGAGAAGTTCAGAATGCTCTCCCTTGCCACGCTTTAACCTCTTCTCTCTCAGCACGACTGGCTATGTTCCCTGGACCTCAAAGAGGCCTACACTCACATCCCAATCAATCCAACTTCACGTCGCTACCTACGGTTTCAGATACAGCACCGTCACTATCAGTACAAAGTGCTACCTTTTGGCCTCGCTTCATCGCCCAGGGTGTTCACCAAGTGCCTTATTGTGGTGGCGGCCTTCCTCAGGTCTCACAACCTCCAGGTGTTCCCCTACTTGGACGATTGGTTGGTGAAAGCACCTACGTCTCCACTTGTGCTACAAGCCACCCATCACACCATCTCTTTCCTCCATCTCCTGGGGTTCGAGATCAACTACCCCAAGTCGCATCTGCTTCCCACACAGCGATTTCAGTTCATTGGAGCAGTTCTCGACACCACACTGAGGGCGTTTCTCCCCTCCGACCGTCAACGGACCCTGCTCCACCTCTGTCGTCAGGTGCTCCTTTATCACTCCATTCCAGCCCGACAGATGATGGTCCTCCTGGGCCACATGGCCTCGACGGTCCATGTGCTTCCTCTGGCGCGACTCCACCTCAGGACACCTCAATGGACTCTTGCCAACCAATGGTCACAGACCACGGATCTTCTTTCTCATCCCATCTCTGTGACATCGTCTCTTCAGCAATCTCTTCAATGGTGGTTGAACTCCTCAAATCTTTCCAGGGGTCTACTCTTTCATCTACCCCCTCACTCCATGATCATAACCACGGATGCCTCCCCCTATGCATGGGGAGCTCACCTGGGAGATCTACGCACCCAAGGACTCTGGACCCCTCAGGAGCGTCAGCATCACATCAATTTCCTGGAACTCAGAGCCATGTTCTATGCTCTCAAGGCCTTCCAGCACCTTCTCTACCCTCAGGTTCTTCTCCTGTGCACAGACAATCAAGTCGCCATGTACTACATAAACAAGCAAGGCGGCACAGGATCTCGCCTCCTTTGTCAGGAGGCTCTCAGCATCTGGACCTGGGCCAAGGCCCGCAATCTCTTCCTCAAGGCTGTCTATATCCAGGGCAAACAGAACTCCCTGGCCGACAATCTCAGCCGCATCCTTCAACCTCACGAGTGGACTCTGGACCCTTCCACACTCCACTCCATCTTTGCTCGCTGGGGCACTCCGCAGGTGGACCTCTTTGCAGCTCCTCACAACCATCAGCTGCCCCAGTTCTGTTCCAGACTCTTCTCTCCTCATCGTCTGACCCCAGATGCATTCCTGCTCGACTGGACGGATCGGTTCCTCTATGCCTTTCCTCCACTACCTCTGATGTTGCGGACGTTATCCAAACTCCGCAGGGACAGGGCCACCATGATTCTCATCGCTCCTCGGTGGCCTCGCCAACACTGGTTCTCCCTCCTGCTCCAGCTCAGCTCCAGGGAGCCCATTCCTCTTCCTGTGTTTCCTACTCTACTTATACAGCAGCATCGGTCTCTACTACATCCCAATCTGTCCTCGCTCCACCTGACAGTTTGGTTTCTCTCGGGCTGACCTCTCCAGAGAATCTGTCTCAGCCCGTCCGTCGCTTTTTGGATGCCTCCAGGAAACCGGCCACCCTCCAATGTTACCATCAGAAGTGGACCAGGTTCTCCTCTTGGTGTCTACTGCATCACCACGATCCCACCTCATTGGCGGTGGAAACTGTACTGGACTATTTGCTCTCTCTATCTGATGCTGGCCTCAAGTCCACCTCTATCAGAGTCCACCTCAGTGCCATCACTGCGTTTCATGAGCCTATCCTCGGAAAACCGCTTACGGCTCACCCTCTGGTTTCCCGGTTCATGAGAGGCCTCTTCAATATCAAACCACCTCTGAAGCCTCCTCCTGTCGTCTGGGACCTGAATGTGGTTTTATCAGCCCTCATGAAACCCCCCCTTTTGAGCCTCTTGCCACAACTTCGCTCAAACTTCTAACATGGAAGGTGCTTTTCCTCATTGCCATCACCTCTGCCAGGAGGGTTAGTGAGATGCATGCACTGGTCGCCGATCCACCGTTCACTGTTTTTCACCATGACAAGGTGGTTCTGCGTACCCATCCTAAATTCCTTCCCAAGGTGGTCTCGGCTTTTCACCTCAACCAGTCCATTGTGTTGCCTGTCTTTTTCCCTAAACCCCATTCTCATCCTGGGGAACAGGCGTTGCACACGCTGGATTGTAAGCGTGCCCTCGCATACTACCTTGACCGTACCAGGGCTCACCGCTCGTCCCCTCAGCTCTTTCTGACCTTCGATCCTAACCGTCTAGGTCGTCCTGTCTCTAAACGGACGCTTTCCAACTGGCTTGCTGCCTGTATTGCGTTCTGTTATGCTCGGGCCGGTCTCTCACTGGAAGGTGCTGTCACGGCCCACAGGGTCAGAGCTATGGCTGCTTCTGTGGCTTTCCTCCGTTCCACACCCATCGAGGAAATCTGCAAGGCTGCCACTTGGTCCTCAGTTCACACGTTCACTACTCACTACTGTCTGGATGCCTTCTCCAGACGGAATGGACACTTTGGCCAATCTGTGCTACAAAATTTATTTTCCTAATGGCCAACCATCCCTCCTCCCTCTCTGTTAGCTTGGAGGTCACCCATACGTTAAGAATATGCTGCCTGCTTGTCCTGGGATAAAGCACAGTTACTTACCGTAACAGGTGTTATCCAGGGACAGCAGGCAGATATTCTTACGTCCCACCCTCCTCCCCGGGTTGGCTTCTTAGCTGGCTTATCTTAACTGGGGACCACGCACTCCTCCGTCGGGCGGGAAGGCACTCGCGCATGTGCGGTGCGGCCAACTAGAACTTTCTAGTTAAAAAGGTCCGTACCGGGGCTCCGTCGGTGACGTCACCCATGCGTTAAGAATATCTGACTGCTGTCCCTGGATAACACCTGTTACGGTAAGTAACTGTGCTTTATCTATGTTTTCACAGGACAAGTAATATTACCAGGCAGCAGAAATAAGAGTGCATGATTCAAGACAAGCCAGAGGTAGAGAGTACTATTGGAAGTGCCATTTTTCTGCTGTTTATCCCATACACATATATTTTATCTCTTAGGCTTCCACAACTGGCATCATGCTTGTTGCAGTTTTCTGGGTCTTGCTGCGTCTGGTCAGATAGAATCGACGTTTCAGCTGTGGCTTTCTTCAGGATATACAATGAGGTCTGCAGGTTCACTTTTTATATATAGATGGTCCTCAAACCCGATTGGTTGGGGCTTGATGTGAGTGAGGCAGGAAAGTCCATTGTCACCAATTTGAATTGTGGTGGGAAAGTCTGTTGGTCACAAATTTGAATTTAGGTGGGAAAATCAGTTGGTCTCTTTTTTTCCGTGGAATGGAGAATTATCTGGTGAGTTTAAAGATATTCTCCCTTGTGATGCTGTGTACTATGTTCTCTCAGGCTTTTGTGGCTGGCATCATGCTTGTTACAGTTTTATGGGTCTCGCTGCATCTGGTCAGGTAGAAGCAACATTTTATATATATATATATATATATATATATATATATATATATATATATATATATATATAGTGGGTCCTCAAACCTGATTGGTTAGAGCTTGAGGTGAATGAGACAAGAAAGTCCATTGGTCACCAATTTGAATTTTGGTGGGAAGCTCTGTTGGTCACAAATTTGAATTTAGGTGGGAAAATCAGTTGGTCTTTTTTCCGTGGAATGGAGAATTTGTGGTAAGTTTTTAAAGATATTCTTCCCATGAAGGTGGGTTATATGTTCTACTAGACTTCCGCATATGGCATCATGCTTGTTGTAGTTTTCCAGGTTCAAGAACAATCTGACACCAAGTCAAAAACTTTTAAACCATCTGATGCTATTTTTGGTGATAATACCTGGCTTTGTAAACATCTGTAAAGCCTTTAGAACCCCAAGATAAGGATGATCCTATAAAAATAGCAGCATCTGAATGACTAAAGACTTTGGAGGAAAGACCTTTGGTTCCTCACAAATATTTGCTTTCAGGAAACATAGGAAATCAAGGTGGCAGACACAGTTTTGTTACTCATGTGTGTTTGGACAAGTAGCTAATCAACGCTGAATGGAATTTCAAATATTCAGCACACTTGCTAATATAATGTATCACAAATTGCAGCTGGATAATAACATTTTATGAATTGAATGTAATGAAAATTGTGCTTGCATCCATAAAGCAATTATTATAAATTATTTTGCTATGGAAACACAATTCAACCATCTGTTGGCATTTCAAAGTGTCTGTGACTTAGCTGGTGTGAACACTGTGTAATATTTACATTTACATAGTGATGCACTGAAGGGATGGTCTAAAGACTAAGCATTAGCCTATATGAATTTATTTCAGAGGCCAATGTGCCTTTATGTTCTAAAATATTAGGCAGTGTCTCCCAAAATGAGGCTATGGGAAAAAATGTACTGCTGGCCCAGGGTGTCTGCAAGTGGCCAGTGATCGAGAGGCATGTCCTGAGCTGCAATAAAACAGTGAAAGGCTTGTCACACTAAAGAAAATATTAAATATAAAATATAGGGTGATGAGCGATTAAATTTACTTCTTTAGTTATATTGATTTCTAAATGTTAGAAGTGTGTATTCATTAGTGCAGAATTTAGCTCATCAGTGCCTTAAAAATTTAGGGGCCCTATTACTAAAACTTAGCATACGCTAACAGAATTAGCACACACTAAATGCTAAGAAACCAATTTTATACCTTTTGGTCTTCGCATATAGGGCCTGATTCTATAAATGGTGCCAAGGTTAGGTGCCCTAATCACAGATGCCTAGTGATGCCTAACTAAAATTTGTACATAATTATTTTTCAAAAATTGGCTTATTTTGAACAGTGTTTTTGGTAGCGTTCCAAAGGGCAGGAGGATGAGAACCAGGGAATCCAGGGATCAATTCCCACCGATGTTGCTTGAGATCTTGGACAAGTCACTTAATCCTCCATTGTAAGCCCTCCAGGGACATGAAAATGTCTACTATACTGGAATGTAACTTGCCTTGAGCCCTTACTGAGAAATGTGTGATCGAAATCTAAAGCCAGATCCAAAATCCAATACCAGGTGTCAGAGTGTGAAATAATACAAAACACTACAAATGTCACTCAGGATCTGCAGAGCAATTCTGACATACCGTAATAGCCATTACTTCCACAAGGGGCAGAACAAGCACCTACCTAGGAAAATACAGTACCATAAACACTGCAGTGAGCACTAGAACATCACTAGTGGCACCCGGGGCCCATCATTTTTTGACACCCCCCCCCCCATGTAAATTTTTTTTTTTTTTTTTTTTTTTTTTGCAATAACCATGAAATGGAATAAATGGTCAGAATAGAAACAGGCAGTGAAAATTTTCTTTTATTGAACCTCATATATGTAACCATTATTCCAAACATAACATAACATAAATTATGTCTGAATTGTCATGACATCAGAAGTACATATGGAGTAGTTGCAGGTGATGCTTGGGACAGTTCTGATTATGTTAGTTCGGTTTTATGTGTTTTTTGAATAGAAGGGTTTTTATTTCTTTTTTGAAGGTTTTGTAGTTTGTGGTCGAGGTCAATAGGTTGTAGAGTTGGGGGTCAAGTGTTGCAGCTCGAATGGCTAGGAGGTTGTTGAACAGTTTTTTTCTTTTGACGTTTTTGGTTGGAGGGTGTGTGAATGGTGCGTGAGTTCTCCTATGTCTGCTTGAGGTGGATTGAATTATTTAGCTGAAGAAATTAGTTACCCCCCCATTCCACACACATTAATTCTCTTCCATTTTTGTTCCCATTATACTGGAAAACTACTGGAAAACTAAACAAACCAGATTAGAACACATCAGTTGTGTTGTCAATGTTAACAGAAAACCATATCTCTTTCACACATGCAGAATAAATCTTCACCCAGTATAGAATAAGTAAGCACAAAATCAAAATGAAACTGAGCACTCAAGAAGCTAGGCTGTTCATACAGTGCTCCTAGTCCTTTGTATTCTGTCTTTGCACATGCACAGGAAGAAATTGTATTAAGTTAGATTTAATATGGTTTATACAGGAAGTTCCCATGAACTGATTACTCACCCTGTGTAAACCATATTAAATCTAATTTAATACAATTTCTTCCTTTTCAATGGTAGGTGTGCATGTGCAAAGTTAGAATACACTTCTCTCTCGGTATTCGCAGGGGTTAGGGGCAGAACTGGACCGTGAAGTGTGAAAAATTGCAAATAACTTTGTGCTGGCTCTGACCCACCCCCGTACCTTACCTGGTGGTCTTGTGGGCTTTCAGAGCAGGAGCGATCTTCCTATGCCTCTGCCACGTGCAGATCGCCAATAGGAAATGGCTGCTGTGAGCTCCCATAGTCTCTCGAGACTATGATGGGAGCTCATAGAAGCCATTTCCTATTGGCGATCTGCATGGGGTAGGAGCATAGGAAGATCGCTCCTGCCCTGAAAGCCCGCTAGATCACCAGGTAAGGCCGGGATGCCAGGGAGAAGGCAGGAGGGTGGCGGGGAATGTCCAAAATAAAGTTTTGGATTTTTTTCCACCTTAAAAAAAAATTGCGAATAACTGACTCCGTGGATGCTGAAACCACGGATTCGGAGGGGGAAGTGTACAAAGGACTAGGAAGAGGTCTTTGGGATTGATTTGTACTTGAGACTGACCCCTCCTCAAATACATATATTCTTAGGCTTTTTAATATTTTTTGTTCATACAGTGCAACACCAGAGAAAAAGAAGGTAATGTGTCCGTCCGTCCCCCCCTGTTATTATGCAAAATATAAAGATAACAGATGTAAATTTCCAAAACTGACATATTCTAACTACTGCATTACAGATTGACAAATGCAAGTAAAAAAAAAAAAGGAAAATGATACCATGTTATTGGACTAAATATATATATTTTTGCAATTAGCTTTTAGAGGCCAAACCTCCTTCCTCATGTCGGGACAGTATATTGCTTTTATGGTATCCTGTCCTGACCTGAGGAGAGAGACCTTGGTCTCTACTTCCATTTTCTATTTTTACTTATTAACTACCACATTATTATATCTTAAACTAAAAATTAAAATTATTTTTTATACCTTTGTTGTCTGGTTATTTTCTTTTTTCAATTGTGTTGTCTCAGGTTTCTGCTTTCTTCATCTTGCCATGACTTCCTGTCTGACAATTTTCTCCCCTCTTATTCCTTTCAGGTTCCTCAATTTATTTTCTACCTCTGTCCAGATTTAATTTTTTATTGCTATCCAATACTCAATTTCCCTCTACCTACAGCTTGCTTTCCTATTCTACTTCCTCTTAGTCTCACTGTATCCTCTTCTCCCCATTCAGCATCTTCCCTCTCTTTTCCCTCTTCCATCCAACATCTGTCCCTTCTCTTCCTACTTCCATCCAACATCTACCCCCTCTTTCCTCACTGCTTCCATCTAGCATCTGCCCCCCTCTCCTCCCTGCTGCCATCCAGCATTTATCCTCTCTGCTTCTACCCATTTGCCCCTCTCTCATCCTCACTACCATTCAGCATGTGTCCTTGCTCTCCTTCCCATACCAATCCAGTATCGGCCCCTCTCCCCATGTCAATGCATGTGGCCCCTCTCCTCCCCAAGTCCATCCTGCATGTACCCCTCTTTCCTCCCTATGTCCATCCTGCATATGTCCCTCTTTCTTCCCCATGTACATCCTGCATGTGCTTCCCTCTCCTCCCCGCTTCTTTTCCCAAACAAGCAGCAACAAAACAAAAGAAAACCAGAAGGCCGCATTGTACTTACCACAGATGCTAGCTCTACTACGGAAAAAGAAACATAGAAACATAGAAATTGACGGCAGAAAAGGGCCTCAGCCCATCAAGTCTGCCCACACCAATGACCCACTCCCTGACTTTTATTCCCCTAGAGATCCCACGTGAATATCCCATTGTCTCTTAAAATCTGACACGTTGTTGGCCTCAGTCACCTGCTGAGGTAGCTCGTTCCAATGATCGACTACCCTTTCGGTGAAGAAGTACTTCCTGGTATCACCATGAAATTTCCCTCCCCTGACTTTCAGCGAGTGCCCTCTTGTAACCGAGGGCCCTGTAAGACAGAAGATATCATCTTTGACCTCTATACGCCCCGTAATATACTTAAAGGTCTCAATCATGTCTCCCCTCTCTCTTCATTCTTCCAGCGAGTACATCCGCAGTTTTTTTAGCCTTTCTTCGTACGTGAGTTCCCTGAGCCCCAAGACCATCCTGGTAGTCATTCGCTGAACTGACTCAATTCTCAACACATCTTTCCGGTAGTGCGGTCTCCAGAATTGAACACAATACTCGAGAAGTGACATCAAGTGTGTGGGATCAGCAGTCACAAGTAATTACAATGTAGCCCTCTATTTTTTGTTTTGTTTTGGGATGGCAGCAGTGGTGGCAGTGATCCAGCTCTCCATTACCACCGGAATACCATGGGAATGGTTCCCATTCTTGTGGCACTACCTTGCAGCAATCCATCATTCCCAGGGGGTTTTCTGCAGCTCTTCCCATTACTGCAGTAATTACCATGGTAACTGTGGCATTACAGCAGTAATGGTTACCTTGTCACTCTAGTACACACATGAGTGGAGTTTGGGAGAGGCACGGGCATGTCTCTAACATATGCATGCAGCTTATGGAATACTATAAGATATACACTTTGCATGGTGGACTAAGGCATAAATCGGTACATCTGCTGTTGACTTGGTATAAATGGTTATACCAAATTTAATACAGCAAAAAAAAGCACAATGTTCATTGAGGTCTTTTTTTGCTATACCAAATTTAGGCATGCCAACATGGGTTTACACTAGTCTTCTACACACAAATGCCATTATGAAACTGGTGCTCAGCGTGCAGGCATCAGTGAGCCTAATTGGAGGTGCCAAGTTATATAATACTTTTGAGTACTCTTTTTTTTTTTTGATTTGCCAGTAAGTTAAAATGAAGATCTGTAATTATGTGAGAGTGATTCACATATGTTTATTGTTGTTCTCTCTATTGGTTGAAAGATCGGGGAGTTTGTTTGATTTTAAAATTTAGTGCATGCAGGTTATACAATACCTTCAGTTATGCACATAAGTTAATTGGTAAATTAGCTGATAATTGGCACTAAGAACCTATCATTAGCGATAGTTGCTGCTGTTTGGTGCTAATTAGCATTAATTTTCAGTTATGCCTGTAATTGCTCTTAGTTAGCATTCTATAACTTTGGCATGTAAATTCCTTAGCACATAACTACAAGGGAGGGGTGTGTCAATGGCATAGCGAGGGGGGTCAGATCACCCCAGGTGCCATCTTAATAGGGGTGCCAGTACCTCTCCTCCTCTCTGCCCATACACCTCTTCAAATCTTTATGGCAGCGAGCAGCATCTCCATGTGCTGGCCTCAGCTCTCCTGATGCCACTTCCTTGTCGCAGGACCAAGAAGTGATGTCAAGGGGAAAGCTGAGGCTGGTGCGAGCAGAAGGTAGGAGGTGCTGCTCACTGCTGGTGAAGGTTTGAAGATGTATATTTGGGGGGGGGGACACTGTGGAGAAGTGTGCGGGAGATGTGGGAGGCATACGGTGCAGTGATGCTGCGTGCCTCTGCCCCCGGTGTCTCCTTCCCTCACTCTGCTGCTGGAGGGTGTGACTGTGGGAGGGATATGGATGTGTCAGGGGTATGCACAGGGCAGACTGAGATAAGTTCTTATTTTTAAGCCATTTTATTAAGGGTCTAAAACTGATAAGGCTTAACATCTCAGGTGTTTTTTGAATGAACGCCATTTAGATGCGTCATTTAACCATGTACTTTAATTCTCATATTAGATCAGGGGTAGGGAACTCCAGTCCTCGAGAGCCGTATTCCAGTCGGGTTTTCAGGATTTCCCCAATGAATATGCATTGAAAGCAGTGCATGCAAATAGATCTCATGCATATTCATTGGGGAAATCCTGAAAACCCGACTGGCATACGGCTCTCGAGGACCGGAGTTCCCTACCCCTGTATTAGATCATTTAGACACTAGGGTTTTGGGCGACTGATAGTTTTTGTAACAAGAATAGAGTTTTTAAAAAGAAAAGAACAAAAGAAGCTTAAAGAACTTATGAATGATAGATTTTTAGATTAGCTTACAGAGTGTTTTAAAATGATGTGAGTGGGTAATCTCTGCTAGGCACGCCAGTGCTTTTTGGCGGTATTGAACCCTGGTGAACTCGTATAAAATCTTTCACACGAGTTCCCACTTACTGATGTAATACTCTGCATGCAACACTCTAGAAATATTTGTTTAAACGATTCAGTTAGCCCGAATCCCTATAAGTGTCTAGAGAATAGAGAGCAGGTCTCATTTTGCATTTTCAGGGGGTATGTGCAACATTTATGTGCTAAGGTTACAGAATACTGACAGTTACGTGTGCAGTTGTAATATTTAGGTGCAGACATTTATATCAGCTATTGACATGGTATAAATAGCCATGCCTAGACATTGATGCATAAATGCTGACTAATGCTAATATTCTATAATGGCAATTTCATGCTTAATTGCCTATATAGGATTCATGCTTAGCACGCAGCATAGGGCCTAACTTTTAGGTAACTGGTACTGAATTACTCTCTTCCCAATCAGTTTAACATGCATTAGCATAGGAATTAGCATGCTTTAAATCAATTAGGGAGTGTTTACAAAGTTTTAACACACATTGCATTTTTAAAATTAAAAATGATTCTGTCAAGTGAACTTAAGAAAGCATCTGAAAATCAGAAAGAATGGCCAATTGAACCAAACCTAAATCAAAAATGTTTGCCTTGTACTGATCCATATTAAATATATGTCTCCTCCTGCATGCTAACTTAATTTAGAAGAATTCACCCTATTAGATATCCAGTGGTATCCCTCTTCCCATCCCTCTCACCCGCAAGAAATATCAAGACAGTAAGAAAGCTGAAATGTAATATTTAATTCCATACTTGTAGCTTCTAATAACATTAGAGACAAAGTAGTGATTAATAAATTCAGTTTCATCTCCGACAATAGGGCTTAGAAAACAACCAACCAATATAGTATAGAGATGCAAAAGGAATTAAAAAAAAGACTTGAAAGGCCTGATAGAAACAAAGCCATTTGCTAGCAGTTCCAGATTGGATCATTGTTCCTGCTATCACTAGACTCATCTAAGCAAAGGTGCAAAGCTCTTGTATTGCTGATCATAGATTGTAGAAGCTCTGGTAACCCATAGGACCCCTGATGTCAGTTGTTAAACTAACAAAAGCTAAGAGAAGTGGGTCTCTAAGGTTTTATTGCAAGAGCTAGAAAGCATACACGAAAAGAGGCTATGATGCCTTTGTCATTGTAATAACTGTTGTTATGTTTGTTTGGTTTTTTTTTTTTTTTTTGGGGGGGGGGGTCCCCCAGACTTTGGTTTGTCCTTTAGAACTGTCCCTATAATGCCTTAAATGACAACTCATACCGAATCATGTTCTCAAGTTTTTCCTCACGTTGCCATTATGCTGACAACATCTGGGCCAATATTCAAAGCAAGTTATGAGTTCTTCAGATCCTGAAGTGGGTAGGATGCCGAGTTTTCTGGGCATAACCACTTATTCCAGGATTGTTCTTCATCCTGGTACTTTCTGCTTTTTCTTTTCTCTCCTCTGCCGGGGGCCTGTTTACTTTTTCTCTTTTGGAGAGCACTCATATTGTCTTCTTCTGCCCTTTCTTAGTTCTGGCTACCACACAGGTTTAGGGGGGGGGGGGGTTGGATTCCTGGGTTTTACACTTTTCTTCTATTATATGGTTGATCTGTTTCTCTTTGGGGATGGGTTTGCTGGGGTTTTTATAAACTACTAGCTGATGCCCCGGCGTTGCACGGGTATTTAATTATAGCAATAACACTGTAAATGGATTCAAATAAAGATACTTTATAGTGGTGAATGAAATTATTTTTTTACAGCTTAATAAAAAGTACAATATTCAAATTATAATGTGAAATATTTGACAAAATGAATACAATACAACTAACGCAAAACGTGATTATAAACAACATTTTTAGTTTCACCTCCTGGAGCAAGAACATATAAATTCTTGGGTGAACCCACCCTTGAGCAAGCAACATAGAGTTGTGGGCCGCGAGACCCCCAGAACATATCACCCCAGGTAGTGAGGGATCTGCATACCAAGTTTCGTTCAAATCGGTCAAGCCGTTTTTGAATTACTGTGAGAATGGCAGCTTTTTACATTTTTTCCATTGGCATGAATGGGTGAAATCTGATTTTCTGTTTGTAGCTCTGCCCACGTATGCAGGTGGGCCGCGAGACCCCCAGAACATATCACCCCAGGTAGTGAGGGATCTGCATACGAAGTTTCGTTCAAATCGGTCAAGCCGTTTTTGAATTACTGTGAGAATGGCAGCTTTTTACATTTTTTCCATTGACATGAATGGGTGAAATCTGATTTTCTGTTTGTAGCTCCGCCCACGTGTGCAGGTGGGCCGCGAGACCCCCAGAACATATCACCCCAGGTAGTGAGGGATCTGCATACCAAGTTTCGTTCAAATCGGTCAAGCCGTTTTTGAATTACTGTGAGAATGGCAGCTTTTTACATTTTTTCCATTGACATGAATGGGTGAAATCTGATTTTCTGTTTGTAGCTCCACCCACGTGTGCAGGTGGGCCGCGAGACCCCCAGAACATATCACCCCAGGTAATGAGGGATCTGCATACCAAGTTTCGTTCAAATCGGTCAAGCCGTTTTTGAATTACTGTGAGAATGGCAGCTTTTTACATTTTTTCCATTGACATGAATGGGTGAAATCTGATTTTCTGTTTGTAGCTCCACCCACGTGTGCAGGTGGGCCGCGAGACCCCCAGAACATATCACCCCAGGTAATGAGGGATCTGCATACCAAGTTTCGTTCAAATCGGTCAAGCCGTTTTTGAATTACTGTGAGAATGGCAGCTTTTTACATTTTTTCCATTGACATGAATGGGTGAAATCTGATTTTCTGTTTGTAGCTCCACCCACGTGTGCAGGTGGGCCGCGAGACCCCCAGAACATATCACCCCAGGTAATGAGGGATCTGCATACCAAGTTTCGTTCAAATCGGTCAAGCCGTTTTTGAATTACTGTGAGAATGGCAGCTTTTTACATTTTTTCCATTGACATGAATGGGTGAAATCTGATTTTCTGTTTGTAGCTCCACCCACGTGTGCAGGTGGGCCGCGAGACCCCCAGAACATATCACCCCAGGTAATGAGGGATCTGCATACCAAGTTTCGTTCAAATCGGTCAAGCCGTTTTTGAATTACTGTGAGAATGGCAGCTTTTTACATTTTTTCCATTGACATGAATGGGTGAAATCTGATTTTCTGTTTGTAGCTCCGCCCACGTGTGCAGGTGGGCCGCGAGACCCCCAGAACATATCACCCCAGGTAGTGAGGGATCTGCATACCAAGTTTCGTTCAAATCGGTCAAGCCGTTTTTGAATTACTGTGAGAATGGCAGCTTTTTACATTTTTTCCATTGACATGAATGGGTGAAATCTGATTTTATGTTTGTAGCTCCGCCCACGTGTGCAGGTGGGCCGCGAGACCCCCAGAACATATCACCCCAGGTAGTGAGGGATCTGCATACCAAGTTTCGTTCAAATCGGTCAAGCCGTTTTTGCGTGATCGCGGCACATACACACACACATACACACATACATACCTCCGATTTTATATATATATAGATTGTATTGTATTAGGCATACACTGACTTCTTGCACTCTGTATTTTGCTGTATTATTGCTTTGTATTACTCGCTTGCCTTGGCTGGGCGGATGTCCCTGTTCTGATGGAGTGTACTTGTTCTTTCTTGTTTCCGTTTGCTATTGGTTTTGCCTAATAAAGAAATATAATACAAAAAAAAAAAAAAATTAGCTTAATCTGTGCTGTTAATGAGCAATAATGAGCTCATAATCGATGCCTACCAGAAAGTGTGTGTGTGGTTATGGGCAGCTAGCGAGTGGATCTTGGGCATGTATTGCAGCTAGATAACGAAATTGGACTTAGGCGCCAATATTTGTGCCAAGAAAACCCCGGCATAAATAGGGGGCACCTAAGATTTTGACAGCTGCTTGCGTCTAAGTTCAATTTAGGTGCCGCTAGTTGCACTTTTCTAAATAGCACTTAGCTGAAGATAAATAGGCCACTATTCACCGTGTTCCTTGGCACCTATTTTTTAGGTGCCGTTTATAGAATTGGTGCCTCAGTGACGGACAGTCAACACAAACTTGCTTATCTTTATATTTTCAAACATTCTACAGATAGTGCCAAGCCGTTTAAATTACTAGATTTTTAAATTCAATTTTCTATACCGTTCTCCCAGGAGAGCTCAGAACGGTTTACATGAGTTTATTCAGGTACTCAAGCATTTTTCCCTGTCTGTCCCGGTGGGCTCACAATCTATCTAGTGTACCTGGGGCAATGGGGGGATTAAGTGACTTGCCCAGGGTCACAAGGAGCAGCGTGGGTTTGAACCCACAACCCCAGGGTGCTGAGGCTATAGTTTTAACCACTGCGCCACACTCTCCCTAGCCAGATATTGTCCATAGAATTAAAAGCCAGATTAGAGAGAAGAACAAAGGAAGCCACCAGAAATTATCAGTCTGGTGGCAATATTCAACTGCGAAATAGTTAAGATATCTATTTAATTTAGGCCTGATGAATAGGCCCACATTTAAATAGATGGTGCTGGCATAGTCATTACTGACTACAAATTTTCAGCACCACTACATGTATGGATAGCGACGTTGAACACACACATTAAACATCGGAGCCTGCGCTTAAGACAGTGACTGCATCGGCTCAGCATCGGTGCTTCCATTTTTAAGGAACAGAGAACAACGATTTCTTCCTCTCTGAGTTATACATGAGTTAGGTAAAGAATTGGACAAGAAAGCTTTTATGTGAACGGATTGAATGGATGTCTTGTTCTAGCACACCAAGTACCCCAGTAAGGGTTATCCATATTGTACTCATCCATTCCATCTCGTATCAAGCCACCAAAATGTCAACGCATCATACTTTTTATGTCTTGTATTGATTATAGGACAGTAACTCTACCTTTCTTATTGCTTCTAAAAGGGCGCTGGTGCCAGAAGAAAAAAAAAATGATTGATGGGGAAAAAGACACCAAATGCTAGAAGCTCGTCCTTTTGCTTCCAATACTGATGTATCAGCAAGCTCAAGACATCCCTAGTGAGTCGTGAACAGAGTGGATCACTCAGGTTATCATCGGCGCAACAGAAGACCCACTCCTTTGCTATATTTAATATCTGCTGCTGGACACTTTTTGGAAAGAGTTCTGATAGACGTAACATTTGGCAAAGAGCCAGCTGCAAGTGGCATTGAAGAACTGTCACTCGAATATGGTCAGCTTCCATCAGAGCCCTGTGTGTCCTAGTAGAATCACTGAATCTTAACATTCTCATGTGATTGTGGAGCCTGTGCTTTATGAAACTCTATACACCATATAAACAACTGCATTAAGGAACAATTGTTGTCATTAAGAAGACCTCAAAGGACTTAGAGATGCATTTATCAGGTTTGCTGTCACTTCACACCCTTTGGGTTACTGTGTCTTCATCAATGCAGCACTATGCGTCTGAGTATGGGCATTATGATGTGTGCAAGACTCTGATGAAATCGGACGAAGGGATTGTTTGGGAATACATGGCCTGTCAGCCTGAATCCAGAGACATGACCAAATACCTGAAAGTGAGATTGGAACCCCCTGAAAGTACCTGTGGAGAACCTCCTGAGATATTCTGTGCTATGGTAAGTAAAGTGTTTTCAATGCTTCATGCTGTCTTTTGTACACCGATGTTTTAACTCTTGAGCAAAGTGTTTGGAATTTACCATATTGATTCTTCGTTGTATGAATTTGCATGCACGTGGTCATGTGTGTTTACAAGGTCAACTGTAAGCAAGCACATCCCTGGAATAGCACATTTCCACTGGAAGAATTTTGGCTATTTTTTTGACAAGTAATAGACTGGGGATGCACATTCATTAGCATGCATTCAGTTTCTTAATATACCTTAAAATTTTAGGGGAGGGTAGTTATTAAGATGCATTAGGGTCATAATACATGTTATTTGCCCCTTAATGCATTAAATGGCAATAACTTGTGTTATACTACCATACTTAATATAAGTTACTATGAGATACATAACAGTGAGATGCAAAGCATACAAATGCATGTGAAATACTGCATTACTGTGCGTATCAGACAGCACAGCTCGCATTAAACAACATTAGTTGTGTTATTCCTGAAACAAATAACACAAATTAAACACTGACATTATTTTTCTTGTTCAAAACATTGGGCTGCTAAGATGCAGCCTGATTACTTCTAGGCTATGTCTTAAAGGGGCCAAAACAAAAGATGCTTACCCTTCTCTCTCTTAAATAAAACTCTGGCGGTCTAATGTAGGGCAGTCACTCCTGCCTAAGCTATCTCTGGATTCAAAATGGCATCTACTAGGATCTAGGCAGCCATATAGCCTACAACTAGAAATAATGGCTACCATTTTGAACTCTACCAGGGATTGCCCCTGCCTCTCTATAAAAGACTACCAGGGAGATTTAAGGTAGGCCCAGAGGAGCCTAGAGGGAAGAGCCTTCTTCAAAGGGAAAATCAGTGGGTGTGGCCTCTACGTGAAAAACCTCTCCATGGGGAAGGGACCTCTGGGGGTGGGGGGGGGGGGTTCTTGATGTCTTTGGGGATAGAGGAGGGTAGTACCTTATGTTCCAGCCCCTTTAAGAAATGCTCTCTGGAAGCATCAGGCAAAATAATTCTTTTACCACAGGTGTCACTAACCTGTGGTGGTATGTTGCCGCAGGTCGGTGACTTTCATGATAAATTAAGGTGTAGTGAAAGGCCAACTTGTCCTACTTGGCACACACATAAATTTATGAATTAAAATTTGCTAAATTGTTTACCTCATGCTAAAAAGTTCTAATGCAGGGGTTTCCAACCTTTTGGATTCACTGGGCCGCATTGGCCGAAAAAAAAATGTTTCTGGGACCGCACAAACTTTCAAACACTGCAGCAAGACACAGGAGGGAGCCGGCAAGATGGTAAACACCTGGGGGCAGCAGAGGAAAACACTGCATCACCCTTGACCGGGGCTGTACAAAATACTTCATGGGGCCGCATGCGGCCCTTGGGCCGCAGGTTGGACACCCCTGTTCTAATGCATGTTTTAAAAATGTTAAAATGGAGGCCTGGGTAAAAGCTTATAAAATGTTCATACAAGGGAAAAAAATCAGATTGGTTGGGGCAGCAGAAAACCTAGAGCCTGCCTAGGTGAGTCTGTCTCTCTCTTTTTATCTCTCTGTCTCTCTTTATCTTTGTATCTATCTCTCTCTCACAACACAAGCAAATGCATAATTAACTGTTAGACGTGGTTTATTACTTATTTCAAACAGTAAAAGTAAAAAAAAACTATATAAAGCTTGTTTTCTGTATAACTCTGCCAAAATCTGAGCAATTTCAATAAATGTTGGGGATATACCATCCTGATTAAATTTGCAATAAGCCTACTTGCATGTTGGCCAAATGGCTTCACAATACATGCAGATGCCATTTTGTTTTAAACAGTAACCATGGTTTTCAGTCATAAGGATCTGATCCTTATTAAAAATTTGTATCTGGAGAAAGGTTATAGTTCTCAAAGACTGGTGCTAGAGTTTCCATAAAAGAGGTGGAAGATGGCAAGCCTAGAATATATTTTGAAGAAATTGGGCGAAAAGGGCTCAATTGATAGGGCCCAATCAGTTCACACTGAAGAAAACATTGTGAAAGTTGAAGAACAAGGTAGTGAAGAGACATCGTTTAGGTGAGGTGACCAGTATGAGCGTAGTCGTAGTACAAATTTATTCAGGATGATAAATGCCAATTTTTATTTCTTTTTAATTGGAAAAGTTTTGACAGTTATGCAGAAAACAAACTTTACAATTTTTTTAATATTGTGTATACAGTCAAGTAAAAAAAAAGCACAATTGGCCTCCAAGAATAGGCTGCCATCCAAACTTTAATGAAGGATCCAAAGAGACAGAAAAGTAATCTGAAGCTTTGCAGCTTTGGTATTGCTGATTACTTATTTGTGAGCGTTTTTATGTTTACATTGATATTTGAAAGAACAGAAGATCTCACCCAGGCTGTATCACTGAAATTCACAACCCCTGAAGCAAGTGTTATGCTGAAACACAGCCTATGTTGGGTCTTTCATTAAAGTTTGGTTGCCAACTTGTTCTCCCATAGTGCTTCTTTTTGCTTGTTTGCTTGGCTTGGTTTTGGATCCCTATTTTTCTGTTTGCCTATATTTTGTATATAGCAACAATAGTACATGTAGCACTATATAGTGACTGACTGCTTCAGAGAAATAGCAAGTGTTTGAGGCATAAGAAGATAATGTGATCAATACATAATCATAGTGAGCACCTGCAGTGTGCCTATGAGCCAGTATTCTAATCGCTTTTCTAGATAATAACTTTGGTGAAATATTACAGGTCGATATTCAGCCCATAGAGGTTAGCAGCCTTAAGGGTTCAGACTAGTGCTGCCCGATTTTAGGAAAAAAATTTCGATTTGATTTGATTCAGCCTATTGAATTGGTTTTTCGAATTGATTTGATTCGATTTTCCTGCCCAATTGGGTGTTTTTTTCAAACATCCTGGTGGGTTTATTTTATACCCTCTTCACCCCCTTTTCCTTCTCCTAACCACACTGTCGCTGTGGTGTAAACAAAATAAACAAGCAAAAAAGACTTTTCTTCTTTCTGTTAAATCCTAGCTCACGTTTGCAGTCTAACACCAGCTCTGGCAGGATACACGTTTCAAATCTGACATATTGTAATCACAAAACAGAAAATAAAAGTAGTTTTTCTATCTTTTGTTGTCTGGTCATTATTCAAATCTTGTTGGTCCCTGGCTCTGGTTATCTTCCGATAACTTGCTTGCCAGGGTCTCCTTCTTTCTTCTTTCTCCGTGCTAACCATCCATCTTCTATCTCTGTCCTCCCCTTCCGTCCCCCAGAGGTCTGGCATCTTTCCTTTTTTTCATCTCCGTCCCCAGATCCACTTTTTCTTAACTACCCTTTCATCAAGCATCTCTTCCTCCTTCCCCAGCACCCCAGGGTCCATCATCTCTCCCTTTCTTTTCCCAACTACCCTCCTATCCAGTATCTCTATCCCCCCTCCACACCATCCCTTGTGTCCAACTTCTCTCCCTTTCTGTTCCTTCCCTCCATAAATCCCATTGTCCATTATCCCTCTTCCTCTCCTCTATTTTCAGACCCATTATTCTTCTCCCCCAAAGTCCGGCGTATGCACGTATCTTTGAACCCCCCCGTTCCTCCCTCCCTCTGTGTACTTTTACACCAGGGCCCCCTCCCCTGGCCTGTCCCCCCCTGAAGGCCTGCACCCCACCCCTAAAGGCCTGCCTGTCCCCCCGAAGGCCTGTCCCACCATCCCTGAAGGCCTGTACCAACATCCTTGAAGGCCTGTGCCACCATCCCTGAAGGCCTGTTTCCCCTTTGAAGGCCTGTCCTCCCCCATTGAAGGCCTGCATACCCCCCGAAGGCCTGCCTGCCTGTCCCCCCTGAAGGCCTGTCCCACCCCCCACCCTGAAGGCCTGCCTGCCTCTCCCCCCCTTGAAGATCTGCTCCCCCCTGAAGACCTGCACCTCCCCCTGAAGGACTGTCTCCCCCTTGAAGGCCTGCATGTCCCCCCCCTGAAGGCCTACACTCCAGCCAGCCTGTCTCCTCTGAAGGTCTGTGCCCCCCCAAAGTATTGCATCCCCCCCCCTCCTGGAAGGCCTGCATGTTCCCCCTGGCCTCCCGGAATCAATTTTCCTAATTTCAGCAGCCTGCAATAAGATTACTGGCGCTAGCGATCTTTGCAAGCTGCCATACGGCTTAGGAGTGTTTTCTCTTTGCTGCAGTCCCGCCCCTCCTCTGACATCAGAGAAGGGGCGGGACCGCGACAGAGAGAAGAGAGCTCCGAAGCCGTACGGCAGCTTGCAAAGATCGCTAGCGCCAGCAATCTTATTGCAGGCTGCTAAAATTAGGAGAATTGATTCCGGTAGGCCAGTGGGGAAGACGGACAGCACAGCAGCAGGAGGCTAGCTGGTAAGCCACTTCCCGACTGACACTCCCCACTCGCCCTCTAAAGCAGGAGCGGCAGGCCAGCAAGAGGCAGCGCTGCCGCTCCTGCTTTAGGTGAGAGGGTCAGTCAACGAATCGGGAGGCCGATTTTTTTTGTCCTTGTAAATCGATTCGAATCGATTCATCCGAAGTGAATCGGTTCGAATCGTGAATCGGGCAGCACTAGTGCAGACCATTGCTGGCATAATGTGACCTGAATAGTCAGTGCCAGGTCTAATCATTACACTGGCTTTGGATATCTGGGTCTTGATTGACTGCCGGCAGTTGTCATAACTTTATCCAGGCCCTTACCCAATTACAGTCTGAAAATCGCTACTACTTGGGCAAAATCCCATCTCCATCTAATAATAATGCTCCCAGACCATACCTGGCACTACCTGGATACTGCTATGGCAGGCTCCCCAAATTTTAATTGACATTATCTGGTCATGTGATGTTGAAAATCCAAGAATGACCCAGCCAGCAGGACTTAATTGTTTAGAAATCTCTCCTGCCTGGTAAATTGATTTTAAATATCAGCATTTTAGAGTTTAAACATGTCTGGTATTTTTTCACCACTTCTGTCACCCAGATGGGTGACACATGAAATGCAACACATTTGTGTGCACATACATATGTACCTGTGTATTAGTGATTATGGAATGCATTTATTTCTTGCACAAAGTGAGAAGATGGTGTGTGGAACATGAGTGACGTGCTCCTGGCCGATTCACACAGCTCTAGGACTTGACAATTTACTAATTAAGTAATCAGTGATGGCTGATTCCTACAGCATCAAGTGATCTGGTTTTCCATGCCAGGAGTAGGACTGAATTTGCAAAATCTCCTAGAAGAGAAAAGGAAATTTTAAATTTATTTTCCCTATAGTCTTTTCTTTATGGAATAGGTTCTAAATAAGTGTCCCTTTATAGACCTTCCCTCCATATGCATTACACAGTCTCTTTAGTTCACAATATAAAGATCATTTTAACATTGTCACTTTAATCAGGATGAGAATTTGTTGCCATTATAGAAGACTCCTGATAATTGTTCTGGTAGTTATGGTATCATTACATGCTCCTTAAATTTTTTTTTAGCATGTAAAAATAAATTACTAGTGTTTTTCCCTGAGACTAGAGAAGGCTGTTGTGGAAGGTGACACGCTGTATATAAGCATAGATCCTTAACTTAGGGAAAATCTTTCTGATGTGGTTTATGATTGGTGGTTTGGTTGGAGGCATATGCTGTGAAGTTTCATTCTGACAAAGCGCAGACATGGCTGGTTAGTCCATTTGCTTAATTCACGGTCATGAATTTGGCTTAGGCAACGAAATACTGTACCTATTAATCAAAGTGACATCTGCACAGCAAAAGATAGGGATAAAGAGAATTGCTATTCAGGATGTCAGCTTTGGAAATATCATTTTGTAAAGTTAAAACTGGCCATAAAGAGTGATTATTACTTTGTCTTTTTTGGGTGGGGGTTAGTTGTTTTGCCTTAAAGGTACCGCATGGAAGTCTTTTGGCTTAGCGTAAAATAAATACAGTATTCCCACATAAGTAAAATAAATGTATGCTAGCATTAACAGAAAAGAATAAGAACATATGCCGTTGAGGACTCAAGATATAGCAACATTGTACTGGTTATATAGGACCAAATTCAATAAATGGCGCTGAAAAAAATCCACGCAGAACACTGTTCTATAAACAATGATTTGAGCTTCCACAGGCTGTGTCCCGTATATGAACATTCAGTTGAGGATGGGATGGGGAGGGTTTCGATGGCTGGGATGGTTAAGATGGGCTGGAGTGAGTTTTGATGGAGGCTCCATTAGATGGAACCTAAGCCCGCTACTGGGTTTCTGGCCCAGGAATATCTAAGTAAATGGACCATTTAAACTAAATAATTAATTTATGGTTGGACAAACTGGATGGACCACTCGGGTCTTCATCTGCCGTCATTTACCATGTTACTATGTTTATTTTTAGAGTAGCACTCGGAGCCGATTTCTGCACAAGGATTGACACCAATTTAAACCTGGTGTACAGCTTGATACATAAGTTACAACAAACTCCAAAAACAGAATTGCCAAAGAACCTTATAAAGAGACCCACAAAAAGGTCAAAGGTTCCCAAGAGTGGTAGTGAAACAGGGTCCCCAGCAAAGGTTAAATCAATAACCAACACAATAATGTGTATAAGGTAAATAACTATCAGAATTTTACAAGACTTAGGTACCCTCAGTGCGAAGGGACAGTGACGGGAGCGTAGCCCCAACGCTTCACGCATCAAGGTGGCGCCGGGAAGGCGTACACCCCCACACCTTTTTGCCTTTTTGTGATACATAAGTTAGGCATGGATCGCTGGCATCTTTAGTGAACGCTCCAAACCCATCCAAGCCCCCTTTTGATTTGCATGCAGATCTTTACAGAATTGCATTTAGCAAGTTGCACGTGCAAATCCAAACGGTTGACAATTAATGCCAGTAATTGATTATTAGCACTCAATGATTGGCGCTAATGGGCTCATTACAGCTTGCTTCCTCTTTCACTCACCCTGGCGTGCACATTTCAGGATAGTGTGCAGTTTTCCAAATGTAGATTTGCATGCCATGTATAGAATCGGAGAGATAGTGCCACTGACTGAAACAGGATTTAGCAGTACAGAAAAGCAAAGATTGTTAAATACATCAGATACTACTTCCAGAAGGACAGTTACTGCCGCCCTTTGGCAGTGCAATTGCAGACTCACTGGGCACTGATTCCTGCGTCCCTGCTTTGCACAGCCCTGGCCAAATGCCCACGTAAGCAGAGTATAATTCTGGCATGCCCCTCTATACAGACAGCTGAAATGGCAATACAGAGCCATAATTTGCTTTTTAGGTTTAGACAAACTTGTCTGCCACATCCTAATGGAACACCCGGGTGACTTAACAATGGTAAAATTATCTGCAATTATCTCAAGCTCCCAGCTAATTTTCTAGATAGGTTAAACAGAAGCTTGGTAAGGAAGTCTACATACAGAGAAAGGCAAGCGCGTTTATACAATTTATGGCGTAGAAGTGCTGATGGCAGTGGAAATGTGAGCCCTTGAGTGCTGCTATAGATTTCATAGCCAATCAAAACTAAATTAGGAAACAAAGATTATTAAAAAGTCTTCTGTGCATGTAATTCTGGCATAATATTATGAGTTGGACATTAACTGTATCCCTTGGAGATTTTCAGCATCATTAGTGCAGCATGCCTTTAATTACAAGAAGGCTTGGATTACTAAAAAAATAGGCAAAATAACGTACTCTGTGGCGCTGTTAGGAACATGGTTATTATGTTTACTGAAATAATTAAAAGAAGGGGTATTATTTGTTTTCTGAATTAACATATAAGTTACGGTTTGAAATGAAAATGAATTTTATCCCAGTATCTTTATGCACACTCTATCAGCACTGAAGAAGTTCTGCTGTGGGGGAGACCTTCTAGATAAGGCAAAATAGGCGCTGAGATCTCCATGCCATAAGCTTTTATTTGCAGCTGCCCAGGGATTTGGTTCCTATTTGTAACACGCCCTTAGTCGCCACTCCCTCCACTGATTTAGTCTGTTTACAGCAAAAACAGTTTTGCATCCATGGCTTCTTCCAGATCCCATATTGTGGAATCTAACTTGGTGCCAGATGTAGACATCCATGGAGGGGGAAGGGGAGGGAGAGGGAGTTATTTTACCACAAGTCGTGCTATTTTTGCATAGGGTCTCCAAGGGACCTTGAGCGACAATAGCATGTCTTGTGGTAAAATAACCAGTCTTAACAGTAACTCACATTGATAACTTTCTCCTGAAATGACAATTGTATAACCTAGAGGCTCACTTTTGGGTGTATCTTATGTGTATTAGCATTTATTTAGAATATTAGCTTTTTTTTTTTTAGGTGCGTGGGCACACTTGCTTGCATACATGTTAGTATTACATGTATGTGTTCTGCAAATAATTGCTTAACTCATTTCAATTTTATTTAAAATTTGATATACCGCTTATCAAGTATCTAAGCGGTGTACTTAGTTAAAAAGTTAATATAAATAGGGGTACACAATATACATGTAGACCAGGGATCTCAAAATCCCTCCTTGAGGGCCGCAATCCAGTCGGGTTTTCTGGATTTCCCCAATGAATATGCATTGAAAGCAGTGCATGCTCATAGATCTCATGCATATTCATTGGGGAAATCCTGAAAACCCGACTGGATTGTGGCCCTCAAGGAGGGACTTTGAGACCCCTGATGTAGACAATCAACAAGACATACTTAAGATATAAAAGGGATGGGGATGAAATACATTAATCAATAGAAAAGTAATGCATTAAATGGGAAAAACAAATGGAGGGGTAATAAAATCTGAGAGGAAATAATTTAATAAAATGGTGAATGTAGATGTGGTTAAAGATCAACTGAATCTTTGAATAAGAAAGTTTTTAGATTGGATTTGAATTTATTTAAGTTTCCAAGTTTTATTTAAAATTTGATAAAACGCTTATATAAAATTTTCAAAGCGATGTACATCAATAAAAATACATAGGTAGAACATATAATTGACGGACTTTACACATGACAAAACTGAAACGAAGGGGAAATGGAAGGAACTACAATTTTTTAAAGAAAAAACAGGGAGTGGGAAATACATCAGGGATGGTGGTCACTGGTAATCAGAGTTAGTTAGAATTAGTGTTAGTTAACAATGAGATCTGAACAGAAGTTGTAGAGCTAATTTTAAATTAAGTTCCTAAAGCGTCATTAAAAAGGAAGCATTTCAGAGAACTCTTAAATTTATCTAGTATCGTTTTTTTCTCTTAGATGGATAGGTAGGTAATTCCATTGTTGGGGGGCTGTTACCGAAAAGATTTTGTTTTGCCTTTTATTTATAACATTCAAGGAGGGGATTGTAAGAAGATGCTGATTGGAGGATCTTAGAGTTCTAGAGGAAGTATGGGGAATAAGAAGCCTGTCCAGAAATACCAGTTGGTTTGACTGTTTAATTTTAAATGTTAAGAGAACTAGTTTATAAGATATTCTATGTTGAATTGGGAGCCAATGAGCGTTTAAAGAGGGTTCTTCATGAAGGTACGTGGGCATTGTGTTCCATAGTGGAACACAACCATGACAGAGCATGAGTGGGACATAAGCCACAAAAGTTAGTGTTTACCCTGAGCAGCTAATGATGAAACAGGGGATCCCTGTAGGGAAGTGGATATTATTATTTCTCTTGGAAGCTACCTGATCCTGGAGAGCTCTGGAATGGGATATACTAGAGTGAAGTGAACTGGACATAACAATCAAATCAGGCAAGCTAAAAAAATAATTATTCTACCATTATTGAAAAAGCAGACAATTCTACGAATAAATTGTACTCTATTGTTGTAGAACTGTTAGATAGGCTTCCTTCTCACATTAGATGTTCTTCTGTTTCTACTGATCCTTTAGCAACTTTTTTTTTTTTTTTTCAAATAAGATTAATAAGCTCTGCTCTTTCTCTTGTAATTGTCAGATGTTGTCTGATGAACCTGACTTTTCTCTTACAGATATGTGGCCAAGGTTTCAGAAGTCTCTTTGACTTCTTGTCCAAAGCTTATGGGACAATTTCTAAAATGATTTTCCCTTCGGATCTTGTTCCTTCTAGATAGATTGCTATTCTTCTACGTGGTTTACTGCCTCTTTTGCTTTCTATGGCTAATGATAGTTTTTCAGGTATTGTTCATTTGTGCTGGAAACCATGCTATTATTACTTCTGTTGTAAAAAATTATTATCTTGGTTTAGATCAGTGGTCTC
Source organism: Geotrypetes seraphini (assembly GCF_902459505.1). Lineage (NCBI taxonomy): Eukaryota > Metazoa > Chordata > Amphibia > Gymnophiona > Dermophiidae > Geotrypetes > Geotrypetes seraphini. Next base: position 9,343,347 of record NC_047095.1, on the reverse strand, counting down.
AAACTCGGGGCCCAGGGACCACATGCGGCCCGCCAGGTCCTATTTTGAGGCCCTCGGTATGTTTCTCATAATCACAAAAGTAAAATAAATTAGTTTCTTGATCATCTGTTGGAGCTACAGCCTCAGCACCCTTGGGTTGTGGGTTCAAACCCCACGCTGCTCCTTGTGACCCTTGGCAAGTCACTCAGTCCTCCATAGCCCCAGGTACGTTAGATAGATTGTGAGTACACCGGGACAGAGAGAAAAATACTCAAGTACCTGATTGTAAAACCGCTTAGATAACCTTGATAGGCGATATATAGAAACATAATAAACTTGAAACTTTAGCTATAAATTACAGTATTATTACTAAAACTTAGCCAAAAGGAAAGATTTAGCAAGAGTTTTACCTCATGCAAAATTGTCATTTCTTTAATAAGACATTAACTATTTTTTTTAGGCCCTCCAAATAACCGACAAATCCAAAATGTGGCCCTGCAAAGGCTTTGAGTTTGAGACCACTGGTTTAGATGTTCCTTCCAACTATTGTCTGTTATCTAATCTTTGTTTCACATCAGAACTTACTGAGAAGTTAGTTCCATGTCAATTGAGTTTTTTGGGAAAAATGCTATACATTCTAAACATCTGGGTTTTGGCACAGTTTTAGTTCAGAAAAAATATTTACAGGAACAGAAAGGGCATTCAGTTAGGATAAGGCCTTAGCGGAGAGACTGAATGAATTCTTTGTTTCATTCTTTATGGAGGAAGATGTAAGAAATGGTTTTCAAGGGTGATGATGCAGAGGAACTAAAAGAAATCTCAATGAACCTGGAAGATATACTGGGCCAAATCGACAAATTAAAGAACTCAAAGCCGTAGTAGCAATTCTTCCATGGCAAATGCGCCAAAGCTCATTCCGTTCCTGTGGACTTCGGTGCATTTGCCACAGAAGAATCATTACTGTGGCTTTGTAAAAGGGCCCTTAAAAACCTGTCACTAAAATTGTATGTAATACCTAAAGAATGAAAAGTGGCCAACATACCACCGATTTTTTAAAAAAGCGTTCCGGGGTGATCTGGGAAATTACAAACCAGAAAGCCTGACTTCAGTGCCAGGCAAAATAGTGGAAACTATTATCTTAAATAATAAAATGCTAGCCCGCGCATGCGCACTCGTGACGCGTGTTCCCTGATCCCTTTTCTGTCGGGATGTGGCCGCACGAGTACGCATGCGCGCTTACTAGGTCACTGGCAGAAGACGAACCGTCACAGAGGGAATGAACGCGGAGTCCTGCCGTCCCTCAAACGTAAGTCTCCTCCTTTGCTCGACTCCGGCCTCTGCTCCTCACCAGTCCTGCCTTCGGTACTGTCCCTGTTAAACTGGCTGCCAATAACAAAGCCAGATGCCATGGGTTCTTCCCTTTTGCCAAATTGCTAAAGGCTCTGCCGGCCTCGATCCTGCACATCTCTGAAGTTACTTCCTGATTTTGAGGGGCGGGATCGAGACCGGCAAAGCCTATAGCGATTTAACAAGAGGGAAAGCCCCCGTGATATCTGGCTTCGTTATTGCCAGCCGGTTTAATGGGACCGAGACAGGACCGAAGGCAGGGCTGCTCACAATCCAGATGTACCGCTGGCTCATCACTCCCCCCTCCTTCCAGCGGCCGGCAAACAACATGGAGGACTGCTTCCGGGAGGAATCGGCTTCCAGCCTTATATGTCAGGCCTGACTCGCAACTCCATTGGAAGAAGCAAGGAGTAAAAGGTGATGGGCGGAGAGAGAGATGAGGTGTTGGAAGAAAGAGGGGAGAGGATATGCTGGATGGAGGGAGCAAGACAGATACTGGTTAGAAGACTGAAAATAAAGGGGGAAGAGAGCGAAAGAGAAGATGCTGGAAGGGAGGAGTTAGCAAAAAAAACAACAACAAAAAACTCCCCAAAAAACAAACAACTGGAGAAATAGAAGCAGATAGAGATGCAGAAAAATAAATGGAGGAAAACTGAAAGATAAGGTTAAAGTCAGAGATGGATGTAGGAGAGGAAGTGAAGTCAGGAATGAGAGAAGAGCCAGATAGACTGCAAACCCTGGTAAGAAAATTGAGAGAAGAGATAGAAATACAGAAAGCGGCTAAAGAGAGAGAAAAAGAAATAAAGACAGATACACACACACATATTCTAGCACCCGTTAATTTAACGGGCTATAAGACTAGTAAAGAATAAAATAATGAGGGGGTGCTGAAAAGTTCTCAGCCCAACCAAGAAGAGAATGACATGGATATGGTTCAATCAGTGATCTGAAACAATGTCAATATATAGAAATTTGTTTCTGCAAATTGGCACTTAATGAAATAAGATAACATTCTTTTCAGCTAAAGTGACAAAATAACACTCAGAATTTAGGAGCTTAGTTGGTTGGGCTGAGAACTTTTCAGCCCTTCCTCATATGGAACATTGAGATAAACACAGTTTACTGAGACAAAGTCAGTATGGGTTCAGCAAAGGAGTAAGTCTTGCCTCACCAATTTGCTTCATTTCTTTGAAGACATGAATAAACATGTGGATAAAGATGAGCCAGTTGATGCAGTGCATCTAGATTTTCAGAAAGCTTTTGACAAAGTTCCTCATAAGAGACTTCTGAGAAAATAAAGTCATAGGATAGGAGGCAATGTTTTGTTATGGGTTAAGAAATGGTTATTATATAGAAAACAGAGGGTAGGGTTAAATGGCCATTTTTATCAGTGTAGGAAGGTGATTAGTAGAGTGTCTCATAGGGTTATGGAATGGGACTGGTGTTTTATATATTTATAAATGACCTGGAATAACCAGTGAGGTAATTAAATTTGCAGATGACACAAAACTATTCAAATTTGTCAAAACATATGCAAACTGTAAATAATTGCAGGAAATATTTTTTTAACTCAAAGAATAATTAAGCTGTAGAACTCATTGCCAGAGGATGTGATGACAGCGGTTAACATACATGGGTTTAAAAAAAGGTTTGGACAAGTTCCTGGAGGAAAAGCCCATAATCTGCTATTGAGACTATAGAAGAAGCTACTGCTTGCCCTGGGATTGGTAGCATGGAATATTGCTATTTGGGTTTCTGCCAAGTACTTGTGACCTGGATTGGCCACTCTTAGAACCAGGATAGTGGGCTAGATGGACCATTGGTCAGAACCAGTATAGCTAATCTTATGTTCTTAAATCCATGCCAACTTAGATAGCAGTCAGATTGTTCTTACTGTTTCATTGGATCATGTGTCTTCTCTTGATATGGTTGATTATAAGATTTTGCTTATTTGGAAGCCTGTGATTTGGCAGTAATCCTTGGATTCTCTAACCAGCGCCCATGTCAGCAGCTGCCTTAAAAGCAGCTGCAGAACATGCGACAGTGCCAGTTAGAGAATTATGTCTTAAGTGCCTACATAGATGCGATTCACACAAAGATAGGTGCCAGAAATGTAGACCCAGAAAACCCTGGCCTACATTTTTGGTGCCTATCTTTCTCGGGTGATTCCAACAATAGTCCATAGCCTGCCATCAGCTGATCATGGCAGAAGAATCCCCAATCAGCTGAGCTGTCAGAACTCTGTAAAAACCATGGTTTCGTTGCATTCTGCCGGCTCAGCTGATCGGAGATTCCCTTGCCGTGATTAGCTGAACCAGCAAGGAAACCCTAATTCCTCCCTCCCTCCCACCCACCGATCCCCCAGTACCCCTACAAAGAGAGACCCCTCCCACCAAGTCCAACAACCCCACACACCCTTCCACACCCCTCTTGTATCTTTGATGGAAAATCGGCAAGAGGCCTACTTCCTTCTAGCAGGCCTGCCTTGTCAAAATGGTGGGCCTTCCCCTTCCCAGTGTATCCTGGGATGGACTGGGAGGGACCTAAAGGTCTGGACCAGAGTCTTAGGCCCCTCCCAGTGCATCCTAGGGTGTACCAGGAAGGGGAAGGCCTGCTATTTTGAGGAAGGAAGGGAGGAAAGGAGAGAGAGGAATCAGGGATCTCCCTGCCAGTATAGCTAATCCATACCAGGGGAATCCCTGATCAGCTGATCGGCAGCTTCAGGGTGTCCTGCTGGCTCAGCTGATCAGAAATTCCTCTACTGCGCTTAGCTAATAGCAGGTTGTGGACTAGTATCAGGATCCCCTGCAAAGATAGGAGCCAGACATGTAGGCCAGGGTTTTCCGGGCCTACATGTCAGGCGCCTAGCTTTGTGTCAATCGTATCTACAAAGATGCTTTAGAGTGCCTAATGCCACTTCTGGCTCTGGCCACACCTACTTTGCCGTTCATCGGCCTAAAGCGCCTACATAGGCACGATTCTAGTGCCTTTTATTTAGGCATTTGTAGGTGCTTCGACTTTGCCATTTTTTGCCCTTTCTACTGGTGTTCTTCAATTAACTTAGGCATTGGTAGGGCACCTATCGGCACCGGTTTTAGAATTTCCCTGTAACTGTCTTACAATGGTTTAAATCTTTTCTGATTGAACATTCTTATACTGTTTATACTGCTTCTTTTTCTTATAATCTATCCTTAAATTGTGGGGTTCCCCAAGGATCTTCCTTATTACCGGGTCTTTTCGATGTTTCCTTTCTATTGGCTACTTTAATTCAGGAACTAGGTTTTAGATTTCATATCTATGCTGCTGATTTAATTATTGCTAGATTTGATGCATATGTCCTGGCTCTAAAACCTTTACAGCCTTATTTAGATTTAGTTCCCAGATGGTGGGAACATAATAGTTGGTATTGAATTTCTCTAATACCTCCACTTGTTGGATTACTGGAAGATCGAGCATCCTAGCCTGGTGCCTGCTTTTTAGGGTGTCTTCTTTCTCTGTTGTCGATTCTGTTTTAAATACCTAGGATTTATAATTAACTTTCAACTTTCCTTTTCAGAACATCATTTGCTACATCATGAAAGGTTTTTACACTCTTCGTTTAATCAGTATGTTAAAAAGCTTGCTAACTGAGAAGGTGTTCTTCTTACTTTGGCACATACATTATTCATGTCTAGATTTTGATTATGGCAAAGTGGTCTATGCTGGCCTTCCAAGCTCTTCTTTAAAATGCTTGCAAACTCTTCAGAGTTCTGCCATTTGACTTTTGGGTAACGCCCATCCCCAGGACCACATCACACCTCTTTTCATGCACTTTCATTGGCTTCCAGTTAGATCCTGTATTTATTTCAAAATATTGTTGCTTGCATGGAATGTTTTACCCCTTGGGTTTTGGCCAGGTACTAGGGACCTGGGTTCATAGACAACGGCGCGAAAGACAAAGGCGCTCCAAGACAATTGAGCGCAGCGCAGAGGCGCACGCCGGTAAAAATTACTGTTTTTAGGGGCTCCGACGGGGCCCCACTTTACTTAATAGACATCACGCCGGCGTTATGGGGGGTTTGGGGGGTTGTAACCCTCCACATTTTACTGTAAACTTAACTTTTTCCCTAAAAATAGGGAAAAAGTGAAGTTTTCAGTAAAATGTGGGGGTTACAACCCCCCACACTCCCCACAATGCCCCCACAACGCGGCGTGATGTCTATTAAGTAAAGTGGCCTAAAAACATTAATTTTGAGCGGTGCGCGCCTCTGCGCTGCGCTCAATTGTCTGGGCGCGCCTTTGTCCCGGCGCGCTTTTGACCTGACACCAGGGACCTGGATTGCCCACCGTGAGAATGGGCTACTGGGCTTGATGGACCATTGGTCTGACCCACTAAAGCTATTCTTACGTTCTTATATAAGGCCTATTATGATCCAGTGGCTGGTTATTTGGCTTCTTTAACCTCTTCTTAAGTCCTAATAGATCTCTCCACTCCATAGCAGACATTTGTACAGTTACTCCTCATCCCTCTAAGGTTCACTGGGTATCTACACAGAACTGTGCCTTTTTAATTTGGCCCCTCATCTACCCCTCAACCTTAAAGGTGAGTTTAGCAGGAGTAAATTTAAGGCTTGCCTTAAGGCTTATTTTTTCCAATTACGTTTTGAAGGCCGTCGAGTTTCCCTTTCCCCACTCACTGCAGGCTTTAACATATGTGTGTGATGAATCAATGTTTGTTTTGTCCTTTCATATTTTGGAGTTCCTTTCTTTGGCTTTCTATTATTTATATTGTACACCAGTGTACAATATATTGTACCTCCAGCAAAAAGGTATATCAAATTTGAATAAACAAAATTAAACAAGTGAATCTACAGTAGTTGATGGCAGTCAAATGTTGAAAGCTATTAACGAGGGAAGAGATTTTCAACGCTGTTCTGTTATATTATATATGAATCCATTGAGTGGATAATTTGAAGTATAAGGTTCAAAAAAAATTGCTGATAAGTTTGAATTTTTTGGAATATGACTGTTTATGTGGAGTTTTTCTTTTTGTGACCAGTGATAACATATGTTCTTCTCTACCACACAGCTAAAATGGTGCAGCAAATCTTTTCCTCCACATTTTGATAAGTACTCTTCTCGGTGGATTCAATGCCACCTGTTTGAAACAATTTGTCTTCATTTTCATGATATTCACTGTTTCTTCTTCCTTCCTATTTCTTTTTTTTTTTTTTTTTTGATTGGGCAGTTTATAAAGACACACATGAGCCCCATATTCAAAGGATTTGTGTTCTAACTTTGAGGCCCTCTTTTACTAAGGTGCGCTAACCGATTAGCGCGCACTAAACGCTAATGCGTGCATGTTAATCTATTGATGCATTAGAGGGGCATAATCAAAAGGAACGTCTAAGTCCGTTTTCGTCTAAGTCGCAAGTCGTCCAAAGTAAAAAAACAGCTTAGCACACATTTTCAAAAAATATGTCCAAATTTTTTTTATTTAAAAAATCGTCTAAGTATACGTCCTGCCGATCTGATCGTCCAAGCGGCTAAATCATCCATCTTTATACCACATTTTCGTCCAAGGCAAATACGCCTAGAACAAGCCCTGTTGGACATGGGAGGGGTCTGCAAAGTGATGGACTGAACACCCAGACATGGCACCTACAGGGTACTGCTGTGAACTTCACAAAAAGAGTGCCATGTCTTCATCTCACTACAGCTCCCTTATAGGTTTTGGTGAGCCCCCCAAACCACCTCCAGAATCCCCTAGACCCACTATCTACTAACCCATTAGCTCTTATGGCTGTATAGGGGAGTGCACATGTTTCAATATCAATGCAGTGATTACAGGGGCTTCTGGGCATGGGTCCTCCTCTCCATGGGTCCCTAACCCACTCCCAAGACGGCTTAAGACGCCTCTGTGCAGCATGACTAGTCTTTCCTATGCCAGGCTGCCAGGTGATGATGTTCTGGAGGCACAATTTTCAAATTGTGATTAATATTTTTATGGGGGGGATCGGTGATCACTGGGGTAGTGTGTGGGGGTCTGTATTATGTGTTTGTAGTGCTTATCTGGTGACTTTAGGTGAGTTTTTGTGACTTAGACCATGTTTTAAATGGTCTAAATCACAACATCCAAGTTCAGTCGATCCTGTGCTGTGTAACTTTCAGTTATACATGCTGTATGACTAAGTCTAAACCCGCCCAAATCCCACTCTTGACACTCCTCCTGACATGCCTCATTTAGCTGTGGTCGTTCAGCAGCACTATGAAAGCCTAGGTCGTTTATAAATACGTGCAAAACCCAGTTTTATTATCGGCACTTGGATGTTTTTGACTGGATTGTCCAAGTGCCGACTTAGGCTGGTTTTCTCTTTCAATTATGAGCCCTTTAGCATTTAGCGCGCGCTAATTCAATTAGCGTGCTAATTGGTTAGCAAACCTTAGTAAAAGAGGGGGTGAGAGTTAGGGTTGAGTGGATAAATTTTTACTCGACATTTCACATAAAAAGTGGGTGGTTACAGGGGCAGACTTAAGATAAAGAACTAAGGAACCTAGAATTGATTTTAAGCATTAGACTCATAAATCTAAGCAAACAAATGGCAGGCCTAAATTTAAAAGCATAAACTTTTAAGTTCCTAAATTAAGATACATTTCAGTTGAAAAATTATCCTCCTAAGGTTGGCTGAAAATAGGGCACAAATTTAGGAGGCTAACTTTTAGGAGCACAGCATTTTCTAAATATTGAGGCCTATCTCTCTTTTTATAAAAAAAACCCCCAGAAACAAAACTTAGGTACCTGTTTGACCTGTCAACCTAGGCAACTTGTTATAAAATTAAACCATCTTGAAAATATGTTTATAACATATTTTATGTTATATAACATATAAAATATGTTATATAACATATAAAATATGTTTATATAACATATTTAGATAACAAGGTTATCTAAATTGGAAGTAAGCAACGGTTCGTTCTTTTATTATTTTTTATTTATAACTTCTTTCTTATTACAATGAAGCATAATATTTACAACTTGAATACAGATCATTTGGTACATAATGGAAATAAAAATCAGAAAAAGAAAAAAACCAATTTGGCTATTTAGTTCACAATATTGTGAGATAAATCATCAGGAAATTAAACATACATGGCTCCTTTTACGAAGCCGCGTTAGCGTTTTAACGCATGTAATAGCGTGTGCTAATTTGCCTGCCGCGTTAGCCGCTATCGCCTCCTCATGAGCAGGCTGTAGTTTTTCGGCTAGCGCAGGGGTTAGCGTGCGCTAAAAATGTGCGTGCGATAAAGCCGCTAACGCGGCTTCGTAAAGGAGCCCACAGTATAGAGAAGCGGTAATATTCTGCATTACCGAAAGCCGGTAGGGCAAGCTACACATCATTTGTTAGGGATGTTCCTCTTTCTTTTGATTCAATAAACTCTAACAATTGTTTGGGTTAAAAAAACAGAATTCTTACCCCCTCTTTTACTAAGGTGCACTAACCGATTAGTGCGTGCTAATCGAATTAGCACGTGCTAAACGCTAACGCGTCCATAGACTAACATGTATGCGCGCGATAATCAGTTGGTGCACCTTAGTAAAAGAGGGCCTTAGTCTGATAGGTAATAAAACATTTTACTGGAAATTTTAACAAAAAAATTCCTCCCAAGGCTAGGATCCTTGGCCTTAATGCAAAGAATTCCTTTCTCCGTCTCTGAGATTTTTGAGCCATTCAGGAAATGTACATACTTTAGAGCCCAAAAATTGGTCATTTAAATGCCGAAAATACAAATGCAATATATATTCCCTATCACTCTCTAAAGCTAAGGTAACTACCAGGGTTCTCCTTTCTGTTACTACCTCCAGTGAACTCTCCAAGAAGGTTGCTAAATCCATATCCACCCTTTTATCTCCGTGAACCTCATTAGGAGTAGACATAGATACTCCCACAGAGCTTTTCATTTAAAGGTAACTAACTCTAGCACTAGGAGGTAAATTATCTGGCAGAATACATAATACTTCTCCAAGATATTTCCTAACCATCTCAATGGGAGAGATCACTGGGGATTTAGGAAAATTCAAGAGTCTTTTTCTTAGTTGGTTTTCAAAACTCTCCATTTTTCTTGCCACATAAGTTCTTTCTTTTAGCAATTCAAATTCCACCTGCTTCATTTCAGAGAGTTTTGTTTCCTGTTTCTCCACTTTTTCTTTTATTTGAGTAATAGCCAAATCCTGTTGCTGCACTTTGGAGAAGATTGTCCCGCAAACGGTAGAGAATGTAGAAAAAGTTAGTTTTAGATTTACATCCATAACAGATATGGCTTGCCATAGTGCCTCCATATCTAGTTTAGTGGATTTCTCCAACACCCCAAATGTATGGTGGTCCCTCCCGAAGCTCCTCTCACCTCTGCCCTGGTGCAAGATTCTCCCTGCTCTTCCTCTGCTATCGAGGCCGACGCTGGAATCCCTCCTAAGCCGGGGGCCGAGGATTCCATCCTGGACAACGGCATCTCCTGCCACCGGCTTGGGGTGGCATCATCTGCTGCTCAGGGCTCAGCGACACCCTTTCCGCTTGCACGGGTTTGCCCGAAAAGCTCAGGCTCTCCCCTGAAATAGGCAATGCAGTCTCACCCGGTCGGGAAAAAGCATCCACTATCGTCGTCTGCACTAACCACGAGGGGCAGGAGAAGGCTGTGAAGCAGTTACAGCAAGTCACGGTAACAGAGCTTCCTTCTCAGGTGCCCGCTTCTGACGCCATCTTGATTGAATCTCTTGATCCCAGTAAGCAACTGTTCTAAGGAGATTTTATAAAGGCACATAGGCACTTTGGTGGCAATTCTATAAACTGGCAATTCCATTTTAGTGCCCTGATGCAACAAGGGAAGTGCCAGTGCTATAATGGAATCAGGGCAAACTCACTTTGGTGTACCAAAAAAGATATGCATGCATGCTTAGATCTCTCAATCAACACGTGGATTCTATAAAATCCACACATCCCAATGTCATTCTTTAAGGAATGAGGGAAGAATCAGAGTATGAATGGGTACAACCACTGACACTCAAGCCTTGCATTGAAGAAGGACTGGTGTAGAAGGACTCGGGTTGAGATAGACACTAAGAATGGTGTGGAGGGGGGTTCGGGAAGGGTGTTGGTGTGCAGTTGGGGGGGGGTTATGGGGTTTGAGGGGGTGCTTGCCTTCCAGCAGGATGGCTTGGGCTCCCTCCTGCCAGGCATTGGGGTTCGGGGAGAGGGTGTTTGCCTTTTGGCAAGAGGGCTTGGGCTCCCGCTTGCTGGTTTGGGGTTCGTGTGGTTGGTGGTTTTCAGCAGGAGGGCTTGGGCTCCCTCCTGCTGGTTTGGGGATCACGGGGTTATGGGGTAGGACGTTGTCAGCAAGAGAGCCTGGACTCCCTGCTGCCGGTTATCACGGCAGTTCAGAGGTGTGTGTGTCGTCAGGAGAGATTGGGTATCTCTCCTGCTGTGATAGCTGCGCTGGGGGGGAGGGGAGGAACACGACAGTTCCAGGATTCTGTAACCGGCGTTGTTTTTGACAGACGCCGGTTACAAAATCCTGCTTTTAGGCAAAGGACTGGCCCCTCCTTTGCCTTAAAGGTCATGTTTTGGGTGTTTGGGACTTGGACGATTTTGTGGTTGGGAATGTGTCTTAAGGATAGGTGTAGTGGTGGTTTGGGCGATTAAACTAGTGAACGTAGAGGTAGGCCATTCTCAAAAAAATCCTTTTTGGATGGATTTTTTTGAGAATGTACTTGTCCCTGCTGCCTACTTTTTGCGTCTAGGGACTTAGGCCAAAAGGGGACTTAGAGGTATCTTTTGATTATGGCCCTCCATGTGTCTAAATTCAAATCAGGCCTAAAAACTTTCCCGTTCCAAGACACATTCATTATTTAAAGTAATTCCATCAGCATTGTTCCTTTTCCTCTAGGCCCTTCGCTGCACCCTTTGCCCCTTCAGGTTCCCTCTCTATCCTTTTGGTTTGTCCTTCCCCCTCCTAAAAATTAGATGATGTATCCTTTTCTGCTTTTCCTTTTGTATCCATATTTATACTTTAGTGTGTCTTTTTGTTAGTCTGTCTTTTTATTTTATTATATCATGACCTCTGAAGCATTTGTGCAAATGTTTTTCATTTTATGTAAACTACCTAGGTACTTAAGTGGTATATCAAATGCAATCAACTTGAAACTTGATTAATGTGCCAATCTAGGTGCCTAAATTCAGGCACCAGTTGTAGATCTTCTGTATAGGTCCCTGGTGTGACCACACCTTGAGTATTGTACGCCTTTGTGGTTGCCCCATTTCAAAAAGGATATAGCAGAACTAGATAAGGTTCAAAGAAGAGTGATAAAAATGAGAAAGGGGATAGAACATCTCCCTTATGGAGACAAAAAAAACCCCCTGAGAAAGGATATGATGGAAATTTATAAATAGGGTAGAATGGGATAGAATCGTTGTCTAGACTTTCAAAGAACACAAAAATTAGAGGACATTCTATGAAACTAATACCCAACAGATTAAAAACAAACTAAAAAGTTTAGTAGCACACAACACATGGGATAAAGTGCCACATGGATCAGAACCAATATTCAGCCCAAAACAAGTAGAGATGACCAAGGTATTCAGGCTGGCAAAACTTTAATAGGTAGCTCGCATGGAACACACTTCAAATGAACCCGACACGGGCCGTGTTTCAGCAAATGCTTGCTTCAGGGGTTCATAATCTCCTAAAATTGTAATACTATATGAAGTCTGTTATTTAGAATGTGTGCCAACCTCAGCTGAAGCTCCAGGAGGCATTTCCCTCTTTGCAGGATTAGAAATTAATTTGGGGCTGTTTTTCTACTGCAGGGGAGAAGCCGAGGATTTTTTGCCTTACAGAGTTGGGAGAAGGGATCAAAGGTCAGAAAGAGATTTGGAGCTGGAAGTTTCTGTTCTTCAGAACCAATATTCAACAGCACTGTCTAGTTAAGTGCTGCTATCAGCCCAGAGTGGTTTAATCAGTCAGCAGCCTCTCCTGCCTGGCTAAATCCCAACCCCTCAATGTTTCTACAGTGTTGGAGAAATATGATTTAAATGTTGCAGCAAACTTTGGACTTCAGAGAGATAAAGAAGCTCTTCTGAAAGAAGCTGAGTGAATTTTGGAACCAGACAATAGGCAAGAGCTGTTTGTCACAAAAGAAGTGTTTTTCAGGTGAATTTGCTAAGATCAGATGAGCAGGCAAGTTGTTTATAGTTTTGTTTAGTGAAATGACTGTCCCCTTGGAAATGTTGGAGAATGAGAGGTCCATATCATATGAATTACCCAAGCGAAAAGCGTCATGCCCTCATTAAGTTTCCTGCATTTTGTCTGCACTTTATACTGGGCATCTGACACTATAATGACCTAATGTCAGTGCATCCCTGCTAACATCTCCTTTTTGACATCTTAATGACTTCTGGTGAGATGGAACATTTTAAAGCCTTTTAGTATTGTCACTCTGCTTATAATGACATCATAAAAGCACTTGCACCGGCTCTGTAATGGCAGAGACCATGTGGGTGACACAGCTATTAAAATAAATCTTCCGATGATTTCCGAGCCAGAACTGGACAAGCTACGCCTTCAGATCCTATGCAGTTTAGCCGAAAAACGCTCCACAATAAATGAATAAACTGCATGGGGGTCTGAAGGTCCTTCAGACAGGACGAATTGTCCAAGAGGGTGTCCTGAGTTCATGATACCTCGATGTGTTCCAAACCTTTGGCACTGTCTGTAGCAAATGATACAAGGCAGAGATTCTTCACTCAAATGATTTTCAGACCAAACTATATTAAACAGTTCATGAGAGCACAAACGACCAACCCATAGTAAGCTGGCCTTCCAAGGGACAGACTGGGCATCATATAATAAACTATTAGGGTGTTCTTTAATTAAGCTGCAGTAAGAATTGGCCTTAGTACACCGTTATATGGGTCTTTCCCATACACCAGGTGTGTCAAACTTAATCACATAAGGAGCCGAAATCTAAAATTTAGGCTAAAGTTGCGGGCCAAATTTTTTATTAAGTTATTTAGGGGTCCTTTTATTAAGGTACGCTAACCGATTTAGCACGCGCTAAATGCGCACCTTAATAAAATTGCCCCTTAGTCTTAGTAGAAGTATAGGGTGTCACCTGCCGGGGTCCCGGTAAGGTTAAGAATACCCCCGGTAGAGGGTAGCACACTCCTGACGCGGCTCCCAAAGGGGGAGACCTCACTGGTGTCTCCCTATCTTGGGCTTTGCTAAAAATAAAGCACCGTGAGTCAAGTTGAACAAAAAATAATGTGTAAAGTTTAATTAGTCACTTAACACACAAAACTATAAATCATATCAGATATTATTATAGTCCAAGTTTCCTTTCCTCCCAAACAAGGGCAAAAGAAAGAAAACAGAAAACAAAAAGACTTTTAACTTTCACCCAGTCCAGTGAAAGCACAGCAAGCTTTCTATCAGGTATAATGCCAGTCCAGGTTTTAGGGCTTGCTCTACCTGATCACACAGTCTCTGAAAAACACAGCACAATTAGTCTCTTAAGCAATTATCCAGCCTTGAGCTGGAGTCCTGGGCTTACTAACCAACACAGTCCTGTTTCTTCACCAGGTATTTACAGTCTTGGATATAAAGTAAACTTTAAGCAGGAACAAAAGACAAAACTGAAGCCTTACTGCAGGCTCCTAAACTTCCAGCCCTGATTAGCTCACAGTCCTTTGGCTTCTCTTGAGCTTCTGCACAGCTGCAGTGTAGCCAGATAATCAGGCTGCTGCAGCACTGCTCTAAGCTTGTGTTACAGCACAAACAATCAAAATTAGTCCTTCCAAAACTCCTCTCCACTATTATTCCTGTACAGCCTCGTACCTGCAGTGTTTAGTGGAAAGTTGCCAAGCCCACATCCATGGCTTCTTCCATAACGGTCTCTGGCATACACCCTTCATCCAGGTCCATGCTTTCTGGTGTATCCAGCGGCTCTGCTGGCTCCTGAGGCCTTGGAGCCTCACACTCCATTGGCTCTGGAGTGAGGTCCGGCCTTCTCCTGGCCCGGAGAACTCTCTCTGCCAGACGCTCTTGGGCAGCCTCCTTTAATGCTCTGGAGAGCTGCTTAAAAGGCTTAGGGCCACGCCCTACACTGGGTGTTTGTGTGCCTAGCTTGTGTGTTCTTGGGCTCCCCCTCAGGCTACAGGGCAGAATATCACTGGGAGCTTGATTAAACCTCCTAGTGTGACTGGAAGCTTTTCTGGGCCGTGGAGTTACCCTATACTCTGGGTACTGCTCTAGGTTGGAAGACTCAGGATAGGCAGCTAGGCTTTCAGGATCTTCTTCCTGATCCTTCTCAGGGAGAGTCTGGTCTCGAGTAAGAGACTGAGACCGGGGTTTCACTCTGACATGACCGTCTCGGGGAGCGGAAATGTCACAAGGGTTACAACCTCTCCAACCCCACGCCGGCTCTGTGTTGTAAACAAAATCAATAAAAAAGTTTTCCTCTCTCTTTTAGGTCCTAGTTCACGCCTGCTGTCTAACACCAGCTCTGGCAGGATACCCATTTCAAATCTGACATATTGTAATCACAAAACAGAAAATAAACTTGTTTTAAACCTAGGCATGAGGCCTAAGTGCCAAGAAAAAGACTAGAACAACCTTAAAAGTTAAAAATAAAGTTTTTTAGAAGTCAGTCTAAGGTTGTTCTCCACACTTGCTTCATATCTCTTGGTTTGTCACAATCATTGGACCTAAGAGAGCCACATCCAAGACTATTAGAGCATGTTAATGCAGAAACACCCACTCCCCACACTTCAGACACACCACCTCCGTGCAAAAATAAAACAATGAGCTAAGACATTGGTAGCATGTATCGAATGGGAGCTTACTATAGTTGACTCATTGTATAAAGCTTCATCACAAATATGTACAAATCTAATCCAGGCCCATACTCACTGCAGCATCGACTCAGTTGGCCTGCCGGCAGACATTAAAGCTGCCTGCAGAGGATCATCGGTCAGCTGTAACAATCCTCATCAGGCTGCCGTCGGTCTCCGCAGCACATTCCTTGTGCTGCGGTCCCGCCCCTCCTCTGACGTACGGGACTGCGCCAGGGGGAACGTACTGCCGAGGCTAGGGCAGCCTGCTAGGATCGCTACAGCTGACCGGTGATCCTCTGCAGGCTGCTCTAATGTCTGCCGGCGGGCCAGCTTCAGTGCAAAGTGATAATCATTTGGCGGGCCAAATTTTACTACACTGCGGGCCAGATTTGGCCCACGGGCCAGAGTTTGACATGTCTGCCATACACTAAGGTCATTTTTACTACGGCCAGCAAAAGGTTTTTTTTAAAAAAAATTATTTCATATATGGCCATGGGCTAATATTTCCATTAACATGTGGACATTTTTAGAAATTACTATGGGAGCACTTACCTATGCACATATGCACTTAGGTGAGAGCTCTCACAGTAGCCATAGAGGTCGAGTAATCAGGAGAGACTATATGTGGATGAATGTACACTCTGCTTATGTTCCTTTGGGCCCTACCTATGTGTAAAGCCACATTCAAACTTCACATTATTGAAGATATTTGTGTGGTTTCAGAATAGCACATAGGCAATGTGTTCTTTTTTCTATAACACCTTTTATGTGAAACCAGCTGCCTCTTTGTCTTGGCTCAGCTGAAGACTCATTTCTTTTCTCTGTCCTTTCTTGGGTTAGTAGCCACCTTAGGAAGAGGGAGATGGGTTGGTCCTGCACGGTCTGCGACCGCGTTCATTATTGTTGTTGCATGTTTTTGTGTGCCGTTGTGAGAATGTCGGAGCTTGAATAGAGCAATGAACAAACACTAAATTTCTTGTTAAACTTGGCAAGAGTGGAAGTGAAATCAGTTAGTCCAAGTTTATGGGGCTAATGCCATGAAGAAAACAGCACTGTACAAAGTGTCACTGATAAAGAGAAGTCAGTGTAGCCAGTAGCGATCAGAACTGACAAAAACATTGCAAATATTCATTAAGTTGTGCTTTAAAATCATCGGCTGACTGTGAGAAGCAGAGCAGACCAAGTAAACATTGATAGAGAAACAGAAAAATCTTAACTGAAAAGCTTGGCACGAGAAAGGTGTGTGCAAAAAATGGCCTCTCATGACTCTAGCCGGTAAACAAATGAGTAATTCCATGTCAACTGGACCAATTTCAAGGAGGGTCCACACTTGACATGTTCCGCAGTTACAAAAAATTGACCCAAATAAAGGGGCCCCTAACTCTGGACCTGGTTGAGATCATGCCCCCAAACTTTGGATATCTTCATTAGAGGTCCCAATTTCTGAGATGGTTGAGTGGGGAAGTCTGGACCACTTGACATGGAATGACCCAAATAATCATATTGGAACACCCTCCTTACTCACCCGATCTGGCCCCCAATGACTTTTTTCTTTACCCGAAGATAAAGGAAATATTGAAAGGAAGACATTTTGATGACATTAAGGACATCAAGGGTAATACAATGACAGGTGTGATGGCCATTCCAGAAAAAGAGTTCCAAAATTACTTTGAAGAGTGGACTAGGCGCTGGCATCAGTGCATAGTTTCCCAAGGGGGAGTACTTCAAAGGTAACCGTAGGCATTGAGGAATGTAGCACTTTTCCAGGATGAGTTCATGAACTTAATTGTCAGAACTCGTAGATATTTTCTGGGATTACAATCAAAGCAGTTTACACCGTATACAGTGTACTTGTGACCACAGTCACAAGGAGCTATAATGGGAAGTAAACCTGGTACTTGGATCTTGGGCCACTGTACTAACCAGTAGGAAGGATTGTTAAGGGGCGGGAATACAAGAGGAAGAGGGGAAAGTGAGAGGGTCTGCTGTAGGCCAAGAACAAGCTGGCAGAAAATGCGAGCATTTCATTTGACAATGGGTAGAGCTGATTGGGGGGGGGCTCTGACTGAGCACATGAGAAGCAGGAGACAATGTGTGACTGAAATGTGATGGTGCAAGTGTGTCTCTAAAGATTAACCCCCGCTTTTACGAAACTGCAGAGGCAGTTTTTAGCACAGGCCGGCATGCTGAATGCTCCGCGCTGCTTCCGATGTTCGTAGGAACTCTACGAGTGTTGGAAGCAGTGCAGAGCGTTCAACGCGCCGGCCTGCGCTACAAAACGCTTTCACGATTTTGTAAAAGGGGCGTGGGGGTAACAGGAGAGTACATGGCATTTGTGTGTTTGACAGTCTCTTTAAATGAAGCTTCCCTCTGAGCTGACCTTATACCTGATTATATTACTGATCACTTTAAATTTCCTGATAGGAAACGTTTTTCTCGGCATTTTTGATTATTTACATTTCCTACTGTAAAAGGTTGCATATACAAAAGATTTTTCCATAGAATTTTATCTTTTCAAGCTGAACCATGGGATCACCACTTGTCTGTCCTGATACCAAACTCTAACTCCTATCATTCCTTTAGAAAAATGCTAAAGACCTACTTATTTTACAAATTCTTCTGAATGTGATTATAATACACTGTGCTTGTACAGTGTCTTGATTGTTGTTAACCGCGTTGAACTGAGAGGTTATTGCATTATTTAAGTGAATTTGTTACGTTATATGGTCCTGCACCGTCTGCGAACATATAAGTGGATACTTGTAGTCCTTTGAGTTTGTTTGTATTATTCTTACTTTTCTGTCATTTTTAAAATTTATGATCATAGTTCATATTTAAATTCAAACAGTGCACAATTTGAAATAGTAAATGGAATACATGGTTGAAATAAACCAAGAACAGAAGGTAAACTTATATTACATTACATTAGTGATTTCTATTCCGCCATTACCTTGCGGTTCAAGGTGGATTACAAATGAATTGTCAGGACATTAGAAGTGTATAAGGAGTTGTTTGTACATTTTTTAAGTTGCTAAGAATTACATCTGAATTGTCATGATATTAGAGGTACATAAGGAGTAGTTGCAGGTGATGCTTGGGACCGTTCTGAGTGTGTTAGTTTGGTTTTATGTGTTTTTTTTGAATAGTAGGGTTTTTATTTCTCTTTTGAAGGTTTTATAGTCTGTGGTCAAGGTCAATAGATTGTAGAGTTGGAGGTCAAGTGGCCAGGAGGTTGTCGTACAGTTGTTTTTTTTTTTTCTTTTGAGGTTTTTGGTTGGAGGATGTGTGAATGGTGTGTGTTCTATGTCTGGTTGAGGTGGATTGAATTAGTCAATTGTTCCAATAGGCTGGGCTGTCTCCGTTTATTGCTTTAAATAGTAAGCAGTAGAATTTGAAGTGTACTCTCGCTTGTATTGGGAGCCAGTGTGAGTTGTGGTTTGCCTCTGTGATGTGGTTGAATTTCTTCAGCGAGTAGACCAGTCTTAGGGCTGTGTTTTGTATTGTTTGTAGTTGCTTTATCATGGTTGCTGGGCAAAGGAGATATAGTATGTTGCAGTTGTCTATTAGACCTAGGATTAGGGATTGGAATTGTTGGAATTGGAATTGAGTTGGAATTGTTTTCTGTTGAATAATTTTCGAACTTGCCTTAGGTTTCTCATGACTGCAAATTATTATTTTTTTTATTGTTTTGTTGATTTGTGCCTCTGTCTATCAGCACGCCCTGAAGTTTTAAAGTGGATTGAATGGGGTATGTTGTGGGGTATGTTGTAGAGTTTATGACAAGGTTTGTTATGGTTGGGATTTTGTTATTTTTGAGTAGGATGAAGTTTGTTTTGTCAGGATTTAGTTTTAGTTTGTGAACTTTCATCCATGATTCAAGTGTTCTATGTATTGTGTTTGCCATGGATGGTGCTGGTTGATAAGGGTAAAACCTTATAAAGGGCATTTCTATAACTGCACACCAGTGGTTAGTGCCACATGTGGGTCTCGGTGGCACATTAATTGCCACTTATGGACTCACTTGCCTTAAGCACTAATTTATACAGGAGCTCAGAAGTGGCATTGCACAAATCTGTGAGGCAGCTGTCCATGTCCCTTAATGTGCTCCATTCATAGTTTGGACATTTTCGTTTATAAAATGGATGTTCAAGCTACTTAGACTTCCATTTCTCATGTATTTTAGAACAGCAGATCCTGCTCTAAATATGAGATACAGATATTCATATCCGACATTCAGACTTAGATGTCCATATCCTGAATTGGACCTCCTTAAGTCCACTTTCTAGAACAATCCCCTTCTTTTACTAAGGTGCGCTAACCGATTAGCGTGCGCTAATCGATTTAGCATGTGCTAAACGCTAATGCGCCCATTGTGTTCTATGGATGCGTTAGCGTTTAGCACGCGCCAAACCAGTTGGCGTGTGCTAATGGGTTAACCCACCTTAGTAAAAGGACCTGAAAGTAATCTGCGTTTAACTGAAGTGAGAGAAACTGTAATATTATTAGCGACAGTTTCTTGGATTTTAAGATCTAAATTATACTTTGCTGTTCTACTTTGAAAAATGCCAGGTCTCTTACATGTTCAAATGCAAGTGAGAGAATGACAGAACAGATTAGTGTTAAACTGCCAGACTAATGAGAGCAAACTTGGAAAGAAGGCTAGAAACTATATTTTAGCTATAGCTGCAAAGTACACGTCCACGGAGGGTGAATTTAAAGGCTCCTTTTACTAAGCTGCAATAGTGTTTTTTAGCGCGCGCAGAATTGCTGCTTAGTAAATCACAGCTTAGTAAAAGGAGCTCTAAGATGTTGGTGCCCAGAGATGCATTAGGATATAGTCCTAATGCATGAGGAATCAGGTTTCTGTAAAGCCACAGGTATTCGGTGCCTAAGGCAGTTGCCTTTGTTGGCGGTGCTCAGCTCCAGGTCTGTTTTCATGGCTTTGGGAAAGGTTCACAGTGAAACTCCCGCTGTCTAATTTTGTATTCCTAGCATAGGTTCCCCTTTTTTTTCAGGTCTGTTGTAACCAACAGACTCATCCATCTTCAATTTGTTTGCAAATTTACTGGCATGGAGAACAGTAGCAACTGCATCTAGATTGTAACATAGGCGATAAACCTCACAATTTTTACTCGTTGTAGGCGAGTGCTTTTGCTAAGCCTAGGTTTATGGATTTTAAAGAAACACTGTTACTGCAAATATTTCCTGTCAAATCTTAACATGTTGGCTGCTATGATCTAGTTTTAACCAAAAGGAAGAAAAACTGGCTTTTATCGCATATTAGATATTGGCAGTCTTCAACAAGGCAGCCCTATGTATAGATTCTCTTACACAATGTGATTTCATACCCTGCAAAATTTTCATGCTTTTTCTTTTTATGCTGTATAATATTTTACCCCAACAGAAAATTGGAGGGGTTTAATATTCAGTCTATGGCAGTCAGCATTTTTTAAAGTGACATAACATAATAACAAATTTCTAGACTGCATAACCCTAAGTTCAATGCGGTTAACAAAAGATTATGCTATAAGAAAATACAAAGATAATGTAATACACACAGATTTAGTTAGCCAAAAGAAAAGTCTTCAGAAGTTTTCTATAATGTGTATAAGATGTAGATTTGATCAATAATGGGCAGAAATCTTTGTCGTAGTAGGCTGCTTGATTAGAAAGACAATACCCACGATATTTCTTACTTTTACAGCCCTACTCTTCTCATGTGTCATGATAACATATCTATCAACAAGATAAAATGGGGCCACACTAAAAGTGACTATAATATAAGCAGCCTAGCTTAAAAATTACCCGGGCCTCTACAGGATGTATTACCACAAGGTTGGAAAACCATAGTCCTCGAGGGCCACAACCCAGTCGGGTTTTCAAGATTTACATAATGAATATGCATGAGATCTATTTGTACACAATGGAAGGAGTACACTTCCCCCTCCCCATTTGCGGTTTCTGCACTCGCGATTTCACATAATCGCAATTTTTTTCTGGGAAGGGGGAAAATTTAAAAACCCATATTTTTTACCTCCCTGCCGCCTTCCCGGCCTTACCTAGTGGTCTAGCGGGCTTTCGGGGCAGGAGCGATCTTCCTACGCTCCTGCCCCGTGCAGATCGCCATGAGGAAATGGCTGTAGGGAGTTCCCGTCATAGTCTCGAGAGACTACGGGAACTCACAGCAGCCATTTCCTCATGGCGATCTGCACGGGGCAGGAGCGTAGGAAGATCGCTCCTACCCTGAAAGCCCTCTAAACCACCAGGTAAGGCCGGGAAGGCGGCAGGGAGGTGGGGGTGGATCAGAGCCGGATAATCGCGGTTTTCCGCTATTCGTGGTCCGGCTCTGCCCGTATCCTCCACGAATAACGAGGGAGAAGTGTACTTGCAAATCAGTCTCATGCATGCTCATTGTGGCAATCATGAAAATCTGACTGAAATGTGGCTCTCAAGGCCTGTGTGTGCCCATCCCTGTATTATACCCAGAATATTCAATGCCTGGCCTAATTCAGCCACTGGAGCTGGATATATGGGTCTTTGTGGACTATTGGAAGTTTTGTGGTCCTACTTGTCTGATTAGTTATCCAGATACAATGGTATTGACTGTCTGCAGTGCTCAGATAACTTTTGGGCAGGGTAGCTAAAAATCAATGATTTAAAAAAAAAAAAAAATGGATTAAAAAAAATTAAGTCAGATGTCTTTAATTTAACATGGATTTTTAAATAAAATGCCTTTTTGAGGAAAAATCTATTTAAAGATGAATTATAGTCCAAAAGTTATTCATCATGAAATAAAGATTGGTTATTAATTATGTAGCATGAGGTTGTATATTCATGCAATGCTTACATTTTTGGGTAAATGTATTCCATTAATCCAAACAAATGTCACAGGCAGTTTTTCTATCTAGAAGATAGTATCACAGATGCTTGGCATACATTTCTCAAAACTGTGTATTTGTGTCTGCAGAGATAACATGCTTCTTCACAGGAAAAATGTTATAAAATATACAGAGTTGAGAGAAAGACCTTAGCCTCATTGTTCCATTGCAAATTGATGTACACAGAATCAACCCCTTACCTCTTAAGTGCTAAGTTTATATATCTGCACAGGGAGCTAAGTTTGAGGAGTGAGGGGCAAGTAGTAAAAATTAAAGTGAATCCTTTGAGCAGAATATTCCACAAGTCTTGAGATCTTTGTGTGTATAGCCTGAGATTTATCATATTCTCTCCTTATAAGAGAAAACCAATAATGGCAGCAGGCTGCAAAAGAGACCCAGTCTGGGAATATTTTAATGAAGTTCCTCTACTTATGGGTAGAGTAGGCATGTGTGCAAAATGCAAAGAAGTGCAAGACCCCTGAATGAAACAATATCACGAGAAGTACTTTTATGAAAATAACAAAAGAAACATATTTAAATAGGCAGGAACATCAGGTTGGTAAATGTTTTGATTTCTTCATTTCTTAAAGACTGCCTTGAGAAATTGTCATATTTGTATAAAAATATATTTGGTACTATTACTGTATTTTACCATCATTTTGATATCATTGTTATAAAGAAATAAAGAATTGAAACAAGCAAATATGACTTTTTCAGCCAATACCAAGTAGCAGTGAATACAGTGAGTAATACTAAATAAGCAAAATGGTATCAATAAAAAAAAACAAAAAAAAACAGCACTGACATTCTTGTTTAGGGGAATCTATCATCAGTCTAAAGGATTCTGAGATCACCATCCTCCTGTTCTACAGTTTCAGAGCTGTCTAGGATAGTGTTTCAATCACATCATATACATCACATATCCACAGTATATCACCTAAAAGAAAGAAAACATCTGAACATTCAGGATACCCCCCCCCCCCCAGAAGACTAGAAAAAGAGGCAATTGACGAAAAAATTGCCCAGTTTGTTTATGCTATAAACTCTTCTTTCTATCTGATTGAAAACCCATACTTCATGAATATGGTTCAGTCATACCAGGATACAGTACACCCAGCAGAGCAGATGTTGCTGGGAAAGTGATGGTTAAAGTATATATGACACGGAAATGGAGCAATGTTCAACAGGTCTAGAGGGTAAAATTGTTAACCTAAGTCATGATGGGTGGAGTAATGTCCACAATGATCCTGTTGTATGTGTTTGTATAACAACATAAGAAAAGAATGTCTTTCTTGCAGAAACACTGATACATCAGGAAATGCACACACAGCAGAATACTTACAGGAAGTAGCAACAAATGTTATAATAAAATGTGCACAAAAATTCAAATGTCTTGTATGCAGTTTAGTTGCACATAATGCTGCAAATGTTTCTAAAATGAGAAGAAATTTAGAAAAATACAAAGAGTATACCAAGCAAATAACATAGTGCTCATTTGCTGTACCTCCTAGCCAAAGACTTCAGTGTCCCAGAAATAAAGACTAATATCATTGAAATTGCTAAATACTTCCATAACAATCATTTTGCAGCAGCAATTCTGAAAAGAATGGGTGGAAACAAGCTAAGGCTCCCCACAAGATGTTAGCTGGAACTCTGTGGTAGACTATTTTGAGGAGTATATCAATAATTGGCTTATTCTGATGACAATCTGTGAACCAAATCGAGACAAAATAGATGGCATTGTTATGGCCAAATTTCTCAACATTGGGCTTATGAGAAATGTTGAAGATATGCTGAGAATCCTGAAACCCATTTCTGAAGCTTTAAACAAAATATAGAAAATTATAGTCTGTTCTCATTATTCGTGCATTTCTAATGCATGATTTTGTATATCCATAGTTCCATTTATTGTGACCAGCATTCCCTATTTGCTATGCTGTGTTCATTTATTTGTGGACCTGCTATTTTAAAAAAGCATTCTTTGCTTTCATTTTCACTCTGATGTTCGTTTCCAGATATGGCACCCAAGTGTCCAGAGAGTGAATCACATGCATCTACAGTGCTGTCCCATGCAGGAGCCTAACCCTATTTTCTTAATAGGATCCACTGATCACTTTCCATTATTTTAGCATGGACCCAACGTTTTGTTATTCACTATTCATGACCATTTTTGGGAAACATACGACAGTGACTAACAAGAATGGACTGTAACTGTTTTATTGATGATGCTGTTGAAATTTGGAAGAAACTGAGTGAGCACTTAAAACAGAGCTGCACAATGACAGAATTACAATGTTTCCAGCTCATTGTCTTGCATTATTGTCAATATCCAGTACCAGTGTCAAACCTTAAGTGCTGAAGAGCTATGACATGGGTATCCAGGAATCATTCATCTGTAATGCCAACTAAAACAAACTTCAAAGCTAATGGGGAACCATTCAAGAAATATGTTTACCAATGATATTTTAAAGAAAGTCAAAGAAAATGTGTGGCTCAGTGGTTAGTCCTACAGCCTCAGCACACTACTCATTGTGACCCTGGGCAAGTCACTTAATCCCCTCATTTCCCCAGTTACACTAGATAGATTGTGAGCCCATCAGGACAGATGGAGAAAAATGCAAGAGTATCTGAATAAATTCATGTAAACTGTTCTGAGCTCCCTTGGGAGAATGGTATAGAAAATTGAATAAATAAATAAATAAAAAGAGTTTGAGCCCGCCGGGACAGATAGGGAAATCTAATAATGTACCTGAATGTTAAACCACTTAGGATATAAGTGGTATATCAATAAATAAATAAATAATGATGATAATGGTGACCAGTGAACTGATGGAGGTCACTTATTAAGCATTTGGATTTAGATTGGAATGGAAAAATGTATCAAACCTTGTACTAGATGATATTGCCCCAAAACATGCCATAAAAAGACATATAGATGAAAAAAATAAATGGTATGATATTGAATTGTTAGAAATTAAACGGAAACTTAGACAACTCAAAAGAAAATGGTTAAAATCTAAACTAATTACTGATAAGGAACTGTGGCAAAAGGAGGTACGAAATTACAAATTAAAAATCAAAGAGAAACACAAGACCTATTATTCAAATCAGGTTGGTAGTACTAACATTAATCCCAAAAAATTGTTTAATTTGATTAACAAGGTGTTTGATATGGCAGAAAATCTACAATTATCTCAAACTCCATTGCCGACTGCAAATGATATGGCAACTTACTTTAGTTCTAAAATCAAGGGCCTACGAACCTCTTGTACATCAAGTCCTGGAACAATAAATAACTATTGGGAGATATCTTCTAATGCAGTTCCAGTTGACTTAATATGGTCCACTTTTGATGACCCAGACTGGGCAGATTTTTCCAAATTATTTTCCAAATATTTTAAATCTTATTTTATGTCTTGTGCACTTCTGGAATTCCAGATGAAAGTATTAGAATGGATTATTGATTTTTTAGATAAAGGTATTTTTCTGCAAGAGGAGGGTAATATAATTATTACACCTATTGTTAAAAATAAAATGGACTCCTATTCCCTGACCTCTAATTATAGGCTGATAGCGTCCATTCCCTTCTTTATAAAGATCATGGAAGGGTTAGTACAAATTCAATTAATAAAATATTTGGAATCCCATTCCCTGTTGCATGATTCTCAATAAGGTTTCGGATCCCAATATAGCACAGAGACGGTAATAGCTTCACTTTTGGACCACTTAAATAATCTTTTGAGTAAAGGTAGTAGTGTACTGGTGCTTCAGTTTGATTTGAGTAGCGTGTTTGATTTAGTCGACCATTGTAAATTGCTTGAATTTCTGGATTCTTTAGCAATCCAGGGTAAAGTCTTTTCATGGTTTAAAGCAGGGGTGTCCAAACTTTTGACTTCCCTGGGCCGCATTGGCTGAAAAAAAAAAATTTCTGGGGCTGCGCAAATGCTGCAGCAAGACAGAGGAGGGAGCCAGCAAGACGGTAAACACCCAGGGCAGCAGAGGAAACACTGCTTCGCCCTCGTCCGGGGCCGCACAAAATATTTCACGGGGCCGCATGTGGCCCTCTGGCCTTAGGTTGGAAACCCCTTGTTTAAAGGATTCCTGGAATCAAGAATTTACCAGGTTAAATTTAAGGATCTATTGTCAGTAGCTTAGAAAAACCCATGTGGTGTCCCACAGGGCTCCCCACTCTCTCCTACACTCTTTAATTTGTATCTTCTTTTATTGGGTTACTGGAAGCGCAAAATGGGCCTAAAGATGTTTAGCTACGCTGAATATATTACAATAATCATTCCCTGTTGTAATATGCTATCCAAATTATCGAGTCAGAGTTAAACACAATGGAATCTTGAATGCAAGAATTTAAGTTAAAATTAAATCAGGAAAAGACTAAGGGCTCCTTTTACTAAGGTGGGCTAGCATTTTTAGCGCGCGCTAACCACGCGCTAAATGAAAAATACTAATGCAAGCTCTATGGAGGCATTAGTGTTTAGTGTGTAGTATTCTATCGCGCGCTAGCACACCTTAGTAAAAGGAGCCCTAAGCTTTTCTTTGCATCATCAAAAAAGATAATTCCAGAATCAACAATTAAGATCAACTCAGTATCATTTCAATAAGCCCTACAATTAAAATCTTGGGAGTGGTTTTCGATCAGAGTATAACTATGAAAAATCAAATAGATACTGTGGTCCAGGAGAGTTATTATACTCTATGGAAACTCTGCACTATCAGAGCTTATTTTGATGCTACTGCCTTTACACTTTTAGTTCAAACGCTATTACTTAGCATTTTGGACTACTGCAATATTATATATCTGACAAGTACAAAGAAAAACTTGGTTAGGCTGACCTTGGTCCAAAATACAGCAGTTAGAATGATTTACGGACTGAGGAAGTATGATCGTGTAACCCCCCCTATTATCATGAGCTACACTAGGCCCGGGTGATCTTTAAGTTGGGATGTTTATACTATAAAGTCGCTTTTGGTGCCGCTCCGCTTTACCTAGTTGATAGATTTGTTACTATGATTCACGGGAACAGTAGCCAGTCCCATGCCCTATTTATGTTCCCTTCGGTTAAGGGCTGTAAAAATAAGAAATATCATTGGCACTGTCTTTCCTATCAAGTATCTCAATCCGATAAAGAATTCCACCCATTACTGGCCAAATCAATATCCTATAAACATTACAGAAAATTTTTCTTTTTTCTAAATTTGTAACTAGCTAATTCTTGCATATTCACTCATAGCATAATCTTTTGTTACCCGCATTGAACTAAGGGTTATGCAGTATAGAAATCTGTTATTATGTTATGTTATGTAGCTTCTTCTGCTGGCATAGAAAGAATTTTCTCTTTCTTTGGAAGCATTCATTCCAAACGGAGAAATCGTTTGGGACCCAATAAAGGAGGAAAACTTGTTTTTCTTTTTTAAATTTTTATTTATCAAGTTTTCAAATCATATAAAGCAACAAACTTGTACAGAAAATAAATATATACATTTCCAAGTTCAATAAATATTACCAAAAGGAAAAATCTAAGTATACATTCCTTAAATCCACAAGGACACCCTGATCCAAGACTGCAAAAAGTGGAGGTAACAAATAAGAAATTTTTTAACAAGAAATATACCTAACTCCTCAAGGGGCAGTTATAATATAGATCTAAATAGGAGGTTCAATTTAAACCTCTTCTATACATTTTGTTGCTAGGAAAGCTGTGAGATGAGATGGTTCAAAGGAATGATTTAAATGCAATAGTGTTGGTGGGGAGGGAGGAAGAGCTGAGAGGAAATATGTGGCCCCCTCAGTCCTTCCTTGGCTAAGGTGACCATACGTCCCGTTTTGAACGGGACAGTCCCGTTTTTAGATCCCCTGTCCCGTTATCCCCACACACAGCTTCGGGATGCTGAAATGACCTGTTTTCAGGGACAGCGTCCCGAAGCTGTGCGCGAGGACAACGGGCAGGCGATCACTTCCCCTCCCTGCCACGCCAAAGCCATCCTCCCTCTTTCCCTTCGTCCTGCGCCCAATTCAACCCCCTCCCCCAGGTCTGCAGCCGCTGCTGCTTGCCAGCCTCTCTCCTTACCTTCCTCTAGTGAGGACCAGAGTGAGGCTTGGTGGATCCTGAGAGGAGCTATTGGAGCCTCAAAATGAGGCTTGGATAGTAATGAACAAAACCATTGGAGTCCCAAAACGAGACTTGGATGGCTATGAGGGCAGCTCCAGAACGAGGCTTGATTTTCACAGCGCTGGTTGAATAGTTAATGCCTCCCAAAAATACCAGTAGCAGCCAAGAAACTGAGGTAGGCGGGGAACAGGGGAGAGGAAAACCCGGACAAACTCTCCCATTTTAGACAGACGTCTGGACACTCCTTTAAAAAGAGGACTTGTCTGTCTAAATCCGGACGTCTGATAATCCTAGATAGAATAGGAGGGGGAATGAGGGGGTTGTAAGGGCTCCACTGAAAGTTTCTGGGTGGCAAGCAGCAGCGGCGGACCGGGGGGGGTGTTGAATTGGTGCTGGAAGGAGGTGGGGAGAGAGGCTGGCAGGCGGTGGCGGCGGACTGGGGGGTTGAATTGGTGCTGGAGGGAGGTGGGGAGAGAGGCTTGCAGGCTGCGGTGGCAGCGGACTGGGGGGGTTGAATTGGTGCTGGAGGGAGGTGGGGAGAGAGGCTGGCAGGCAGTGGTGGTGGACTGGGGGGGATTGAATTGGTGCTAGAGGGAGGTGGGGAGAGAGGCTGGCAGGCAGTGGTGGTGGACTGGGGGGGTTGAATTGGTGCTGGAGGGGGTGGGACAAAGGCTGGAAGGCAGTGAGGGGGACATAGGAAAGAGGCACTGGGGGTACTAAGGACATAGGATGGGACACTAAAGACATAGGAAGGAAGGAGGGAGGGAATAGAAAGGGACAATTGTTGGGCTTGAGTGCAGAAAGAAAGAAATGAAAGAAAGGATACACAGTCAGAAGGAAATGCAACCAGAGACTCATGAAATAACCAGAAAGCAAAGGTAGCAAAAATGATTTTATTTTCAATTTACTGATCAAAATGTGTCAGTTTTGAGAATTTATATCTGCTGTCTATATTTTGCACTATATTTGTCTATTTTTCTATTGTTACTGAGGTGACATCTTTGAAAACCCCCCAAATATAAATAATTAACATTTTCTCTGCTTAGAGGGTGCTTTGTGTTTTTTTTAAATTTTATGGTTACCATTATGAAATAATAAGATATTGTGTGTACATGAAAAATGAATGGAAGAAATTGGGGGCGGGGCTAGAGCGGGATTGGGGGAGGGACTGAATATTAATAGATGTCCCGTTTGGATGAAAAAAAATAAATGGTCACGTTATCCTTGGCTCCTCCCACTCAAAATGGACTTCTGGCTACACCCCTACTCTGGATTGATCTAGATCTAAGTGGAAAATGTCAAAATAGTCAGAGCTAATATGCAGTGGAGAGTCCAAGATGGCATCAGAATAAGACATGGGCAAGAACGCTCCCTTAGTTTTTTGGGTTTTTTTGTATGTCTTTATTGAATTTTCAAACTACAATTGTGCAACAAGTAATTCATATACATATAATATTACAAGAAAAGCACAATAAACTTTTCAGACATTAATGTACAATTATATTTTCCTCCACCCTCCCACCTAATATTCAAATAAAATAAAAAACCTTCAAAAAACTATCCATAAATTCCCTGAATAAAATTCCAATGCAACTCCCTTCCCCCTCCCCCCCCCCCATCCTGGATGTCTATGTTTACAGATCAATGAAATAAAATCAGTTATCATTCCTTACAAAATTTAGCCAATAGCTCTGAAACATCCATAAAATTCCTGTAACGTCCCTGTTGTATTGCCATGAAATGTTCCATTTAAAAAATATAACAGAGGTATTCCCACCAGAATGTGTAATTTAACCTATCCCAGTTCTTCCAACGCTTCCTTAGCTTTTGTTTTGTTTTGCCACTTTTCCCTTTCATTTTCTTTTTCACAATTTTCTTTGTTTTCCTATGTTTTGGGGGTGATACAGTATTATCCCCGCTGTTACCCTTTCCCCTGTGTCATCTGGTTATTATAGCTCTTCTGATCTTGGCGATTATAGAATAACAGTCTAGCGCAGGGGTGGGCAACTCCGGTCCTCGAGGGCCGGAACCCAGTCTGGTTTTTAGGATTTCCCCAATGAATATGCATTGAAAGCAGTGCATGCAAATAGATCTCATGCGTATTCATTGGGGAAATCCTGAAAACCCAACTGGGTTCCGGCCCTCGAGGACTGGAGTTGCCCACCCCCCCTAGCGGCATACGGGCCTAGGAATTACTAGTGCTGTGAAGATATATTCCCCCTTCTCCCAGGAAGGCTCCCTAGGAACCTGTCGGTGTGTCTCAATTGCCACTCCTGGAGATGCTTGTGGTGACTCACCATGACTCTTGCAGGCCACGCAGAAGGTGTGGTGATGGTTATGCTTCATTTGGGACTCGGTGGTGAGGAACTGGTGAGGAGATCAAGCTGGAGGCAGCTGGTTCCAACGAGGGTCTTTTTATCAGCAGCTGTTTGGAAGGAAGTTGGAGGTAGAGCAGGCGGGAGGAGGTGGCCAAGCCTTTCCGGTGCAGCAAGATTGATGAGAAGGATGTGACTGGCCCAGCCCATTCAGAGAAGTGGAAATGGTTTCTTGTCTGGTCCATCTAGCATGATTTGCTATTTAATGTTGGGACTGAGATGCAATGCTAGCTGGAATTTCTACCTTTCTGGCTCTATGTCTGGGGTACTTTGGTGTTTCTTTCTCTTGTGCATTAGGATTTTTTTTTTTTTTTTTTTTAGTTGATGAATATACTATCTGTAGATAAATTAAGAAGTCATTATTGGAATATGCATTCTTATGTTTATATATGCTAATAAATAAATCAATCAAATTAACTGCTTCTTTGTATAACTTTCGTTCAACAATCATTCAACTATATTCAAAACAACAAGACTGTTCCCTTTTTGAAACAGACTAAACAGGATTGTCAACTCGATCCTCAGATGCACCGTTCCACGTTCAAATAGATTTCATAACACTAAGCTTAACGTGCATAAGTCTTCACCGGATCCTATATTATATCATAAATATTTTATATTGTATTATTCTATTTCTTAACTTAATAAATATTTATTTTATGTAAACTGTTTAACTTATCTTTCAGTTTGTGGTCTCTCTTTTACAGGGATTCTTTTTGCCAACAGGTTTCGCTGGAAAGAGCTTTTTCAAGGCCAGGTCCCTAAGCAGTCATACGCCGTCCATCTAGACCACATTATTCAATGATCAAAGAAATAAGAATAATATAATTAAGTTAAGAAATAGAATAATACAATATAAAATATTTATGATATAATATAGGATCTGGTGAAGACTTTTGCACGTTAAGCTTAGCGTTATGAAATCTATTTGAATGTAGAGTGGTGCATCTGAGGATCGAGTTGACAATCCTGTTTAGTCTGTTTCAAAAAGGGAACAGTCTTCTTGTTTTGAATAAATAAATAAATGCATTAGAGTGTAGGTCAGACAGAGTGAATTAACGATGCAAGACATCCTTCAGCCTGACCAGTTTGTTTTGAATTTTGACCCATTTTATACCAAAAGTTAGAAGAAGAAAGGGAAGCAAAGCATATAAAAGTATTATTACTGCAATTTTATATATCCTTAATGCTTTCTTAAACTAAAGATGGCATCTTAATGTTGTTTTATCTGAGAGGATCCGAAAGCCATTTTCACAGTCGCTCTTCTTTAAAAGGCTTGATTTAAAATGAATAATTGAGCAATGACAGGTTAAAACACCGAGCTGATAATTATGGGAGCTGAAAGAGCTGAGGCCAGGAAGAAAATTTCTGCAAGGGAGCAGAAAACGGAAGGTGATAAGGATAGGGGAGTTGGAAGTTCAGTTGGTTCCATATTTGCTTGACTGTCTTTCACAGCCCACACCTAAGTGGTTTAGATGAAAACAAATAGCTATGATAGGAAAACATACAGAGTAGCATACAGAATAGCAAAATAGCAGATACATCAAAAGTAACAGGGCTAGCTAATGTAACATTAAAGTAATCTGTCTGTAAAGAGACAGATACATCAGACGAGGCCATGAGGGAGCAGAGTTCAGTTTAGAGAAGACAGATTGTACAAAGCCTAGGTTTAAAAAAATGGTTTGAAGTCCACCTCTGAATTTCTAGTAGACAGTTTTCATTATTTGGATGTACACTTCCCCCTCCCTATTTGCGGTTTTGATGTTTGCGGTTTTGATTATCTGCAGTTTTTTCCCCTGCCCCCCCCCCCCAAGAATCGCTCGTTGGCATCAGAAAAAAAACAGTCCCATGACTTGGAGGGAGGCGATTGGAGGCGGCGGGAGGCGATCGGAGGCGGAGGGAGGTGATCAGAGGCAGCGGGGGGCGATCGGAGGTGGTGTGGGGCGATCGGAGCATGGACCTTCCTGTTGTAGTCTCATGAGACCAAGGGAACTCAGCAGCACAGCTCTACATGGGGCAGGAGTGTAGGAAGATCGCTCTTGCCCACGTCACCGCTAGACCACCAGGTAAGGTCCAGGGGTGGGTCAGAGCCGGCCAAAAGTTATTCATTATATTTCCCTATTTGCGGGCCGGCTCTGCCCCTAACCCCCGCAAATAGGAAGGGAGAAATGTATATTCCATACAGCTGAATGATCAGGAAAAAGGGATCATATGAAAAATCTCTAGATTGACTTTAGATTGAGGGGGTAGGGGGTTCCAGCAACAGATTGTTGCTAGAAGAGTGGAAACAATGGTGATTATACCATTCCCTTATCTGGCACCCTAGGTCCAGCGGCATAGTAAGGGGAGGGACTTGATGTGTGGTGGTAATTCATTACAGAGTTTAGGAACCAGGAAGAAGGCTGAGCTCAGGGTACATTTATAATATGCTTTTGTGGCCACTGGTAGAACTACTATAATTGATGACTATCTATTGAATGGATAATCGGGTAGGGGTATAAGGAATCACCATGGTAGACAAATAAGACGATACACCTATGTTGCAAGCCTTGAAGGTTAAGCAAAGTATTTTAAACCTAGAGTCAAGTTGTACAGGTAGCCAATGCAACAAATGGAGTAACAGAGTGACATGGTCAGATTTCTTTCTGGAACCAAGCAGCAATGTTTTGCTGTGCTTGAAGGTGACACAATTGAGATTAATAACCTCAGCAAACAGAGAGTTACAATAATCAAGCCAGGAGGTAATAAATGCATGAATGAAAGTTTGAATAGATGGTGAGTCAAAAAGGCTACGTACTGCATGGAATTGATGATGTGAAATAAATCCTAGTTGTAGAGCACATGATATGTATTTCTGAAAAGTCAACTGTGAGTCAAAGATAACCCCTAACTGTATTCTTAATATTTGTTAAACTGACTGCCTTCCTATGCATGGTCATGCATCATGTGCCTGCTAATCCAGAACAATTGAACCGGATGCATTTCATTGTAACCCGTTCTGAGCTCTTCGAGGAGGATGGGATATAAATCAAATTAAATAAATAAATAGTGAAAAGATTCAATTGGTTGGATATGCATATTCAACAGATAGGGAACCAGAGGGGAGGTTGAAGATGGAAACCTGGAAACCAACATATTTCTCCCTCCTTATTTGCGTTTTTTTGGTGCTGGAACCCCCTGCTAGTGAATCGACCTTACCTGGTGGTCTAGCGGAGATTTGGGGCAGGAGCGATCTTCCTACACTCCTGCCCCGTGCAGAGCAGTCATTGAAAATGATTGCTGTGAGTTCCCGTGGTCTCATAAGACTACATCGGGAACTCACGGCAGCTATTTTTGATGATGGCTCTGCACGGGGCAGGAGCATAGGAAGATCGTTCCTGCCCCGCGTCACCGCTAGACCACCAGGTAAGGTCCGGGAGGCAGGAGGGAGGTGGGGCGGTTCAGAGTCGGCCCAAAAGTTATTCACAAATTTTCCATATTCGCAGGCTGGCTCTGCCCCTAACCCCTGTGAATAGGGAGGGAGGAGTGCAGTCTTTCCTGGACTAATTTGTGAGAGCCTGACTGTTGAGAGACAGTGAGTAAGCAATCTTGAAGTAGTTGTAAGTTTGGGTTTGTAGGAGAGGTTGGAAACACAAGGAGAATATCATCGGCGTAGTACAAGGTGCTGAGATGTTATGATCCTGGATAATTGTTGCCAAGAGACAGAAAAGAATATTGAAAAGAAGAGGGGGGGGGGGGGAGAGAATAGAACCTTGTGGAACTACATAGGAAAGCAAGGGGAAAGAGGAAACCTGACTAGAAGTGTGTACACAGAATGACCCATCTTAATGGTAGCCCATGTTCATACCCCCTTTGATAAAAACAAAGTCCAGTAGTCCAGTGGTTGAAATGTTCTTCAGATGAAAAGATTCTGGTCTTCTGCAGTACATTTTCAGAGATTAATTCAGGGTAATTATATGCTGTATGTTTTCCTATGAAACAACCACGGGGCATGTAAATAGTTAAGCCAGTTTCTGTATCTTTATGAAGATGGATTTTATAAGTCTAATTATGGAACTTATCATCAAATGATAAAATCCAAAGTGACAGCCAATTCTGTGACTAATGGATAGTGCAGTGTTAAAAAAAAAAAAAAAAAAAGGAAGACACTTTCATAGAGCTGAAAAAAAGTGACTGATGGAGAAAACTTGTCTGAAAAGAGCAAAACATGAAAGCCATTCTTCTGAGGGAGACAGGCTGATTTGGAACGTTTTCTGAGCTGATTGGACAGGTGCTGTTCAAGGTGCCTGTAAGAACATCCACACAAATAATTGTAGATTGTGGTGTTGTGCAACTTTGTTGACTAGTTGAAGGAAAAATTGCAACATTTTCGTTTTAATGAGATCTTAACTCCTCTTCTCCACGGTATTTTGCATCTTAATGCTTATACTGTTGGCTGTAACTTAAGATTCCAGAGCTTTTCTCACTCTTTGGATATTCTTTTCTCTAATTTCTTGTGACACGTGGCAGTGGTCATGCTTAGAATAATTTATGGGGTCTTTTACTAAGGCGCGCTCGCCAAAATTAGCGTGCACTAAATGCTAATGTGTCCATAGAATATAATGGGCGGGTTAGCATTTAGCGTGCGCTAAATTGACTAGCGTGCCTTAGGGCTCCTTTTATCAAGG
This sequence comes from Geotrypetes seraphini, assembly GCF_902459505.1. NCBI lineage: Eukaryota > Metazoa > Chordata > Amphibia > Gymnophiona > Dermophiidae > Geotrypetes > Geotrypetes seraphini. Next base: position 9,308,114 of record NC_047095.1, on the reverse strand, counting down.
TGCACTCCGGGGGTTGGCGCGTCAGACATTTCATCACGCACTAACTCCCACGGCAGCCTAAAATCCTAACGCCTCGTCAATGGAGGCGTTAGGTACTAGCGCGGCAGGCGGTTTAACGCGTGGTATTCCGTGCGTTAAACTGCTACCGCACCTTTGTAAAAGGACCCCTTAGTAAAAGACTCCCTTATTTATTTAAAAAAAGATTTATACACCACTTACAAATCTAAACAGTTTACAAGTAAGGTCCAGGGGTGGGTCAGAGCCGGCCAAAAGTTATTCTCGATTTTTCCCTATTTGTGGGCCGGCTCTGCCCCTAATCCCCGCGAATAGGGAGGGAGAAGTGTATGTTCCATACAGCTGAGTGATCAGGAAAAAGGGATCATATGAAAAATCTCTAGATTGACTTTAGATTGAGGGGGTAGGGGGTTCCAGCAACAGATTGTTGCTAGAAGAGTGGAAACAATGGTGATTATACCATTCCTTTATCTGGCACCCTAGGTCCAGTGGCATAGTAAGGGGTGGGACTTGATGTCAATGGAGGCGATAGGTACTAGCGTGGCAGGTGGTTTAACACGCGATATTCCGTGCGTTAAACCGCTGCCGCGCCTTTGTAAAAGAACCCCTTAGTAAAAGACTCCCTTATTTATTAAAAAAAATATTTATACACTGCTTACAAATCTAAGCAGTTTAGAGTCAACATACAAAATGTTTAAAAGAACACACCTTGAATATCTGATAATAACTGCTACTGTCCACAATGCTCACCATATTCCTACTTATTTACAGAATATCATAGATAAAATACTGTCTGCTGCTTTATAGGGATTATCACAAATCCCATTCAACCATCAATCACACTTAGGGCTCCTTTTACTAAGGTGTGCTAGCGATTTTAGCGTGAGCTACAATGCCATGCGCGCTAAACGCTAACGCCTCCATAGAGCTTGCGTTAGTATTTTTCATTTAGCGTGTGGCTTGCGCGCACTAAAATCGCTAGTGCACCTTAGTAAAAGGAGCCCTTAATCTTTTCAGATAAACACATCAACAAAAAGCCATATCTTTAAAAGCTTCTTTAAATATCTTTGGACCTACTGACCTGGCAATGAGTTCCAAAATTTCACACCAGCAACTGAAGACGTAGAATTTCTAACTCTTGCATGCCCTATATTCCTTTCCTTCTCAGTAGATGATCTCATGGCATTTTCTGATCTTAACACCTTTCTTGGGTGGTACAACTTTAACATTTTTTGCAGACATACAGGTGCTTTTATCATATAGTACTCGCTGGCTTATCGATAGTACTTTGTACCCTTTGCTGCATAGGAAGCCAATGAAACTGCTTCAAAACCTACATAATATGGGTCATATGTGATACAGAAATATACCGTACACCAGGTAGGATAGAAATAAGCACTAAATAGGTAAGGTGTGGCTCACTTGTAGAGCTGCTGCCTCTGCACCCAGAGGTTGTGAGATTGACTCCCGGTGCTGCACCTTGTGGTCCTGGGCAAATCACTTAAGCCTCCAGTGCCAACTGCGTTGAATGCCAGTTTTGAAATGCCAAAGCCACAAAAAAGTGGTATACAAGTCCCAATCCCTCCCACCCCCCCTAAACTCTATCCCCTTCTATTGAGAAAGACGCAATTCAATCATAGCACTTAATTGGAGAAAAAAGACTTCACATAATGGGCTCCTTTTACAAAGGTGGTTAGGGCCTTAACGCACGGAATAGCATGCGCTAAAATGCTGCACACGCTAGCTGCTACCGCCTCTTCTTGAGCAGGCAGTAGTTTTTTGGCTAGTGTGCGCTAATCCGGTGCATACACTAAAAATGCTAACGTACCTTTGTAAAAGGAGCCCAATATTGCGGAACTTGACATAACAGCTACTGCTGAAAGCAAGTACGTTCACTTATTGCAGGTCAGAGAAAAACTCCACTTTTGTGCAAACAGATTTCTTATGTGTCTTAATCAACAATAGGTAGAGAACACCAAAATTAGAAAAATACAACCCCCCCCCAAAAAAAAATCCTGAATCCTGCTAACGATAAACACCCGTGGAAGTCCCATCTGCAGTAATTCTTCAGTGGTGAACCATGCAAAATCCAAACAATCAGGGAGCAGTAGAAAAGCAGGCAGACAATGCTTTAGCCAAATACTAGGCTACCATAAGCTGCCACATAAAATAAACCCAACAAAATTCCAGCATAAACAGAACTCGGTTCAACCACATAATGATTCAGTTCAATCAGGCTTTTCAGAAATCTGCAGGTAGCTGTAGTAGAAAAAAATCCAGTACAGTGGTACCTCGGTTTACAAGTTCACCGGTTTGCGAGTGTTTTGCAAGACGAGCAAAACATTTGCAAAATCAGTGCCTCGGAAACTGAGCATGGCAGCTATTTCCTATTGGCGATCTGCATGGGGCAAGAGTGTAGGAAGATCGCTCCTGCCCCGAAAGCCTGCTAGACCACCAGGTAAGGCCGGGATGCCGGAGGGAAGGCAGGAGGGAGGCGGGGTTGGGTCAGAGCTGGACCAGAAGATATTTGCGGTATTTCATCATTCACAGTCCGGCTGTACCCCTATCCCCTGCGAATCCAGAGTGAGAAGTGTATCAGTTTGGGTGGTTGTAGTAGTTATTCCTCAGACACAGGTTCCCATTGATATATATTGCACTCTGCATATTATATTGTATCTTTTAAAGTACCGTAGCAGTGGTTTGGGGTTTGTTGTAGTTCAGGATAATCTCATAGCATAAGGTATGATGCAGTACTGCATATGCATACTTGATCTTGAATTGATCTTGCCATTTTCAGGGCACAGACTATAGAAGTCTGTCCAGCACTGGCCCTGTTCTCCGACTACTGAAGCTGTCATCGACGCCCTTCTCCAGTCCATCCAAATCTGTCCAGCCTTAATCAGGACACCATCTGTGGAAATCTGCCCAGCACTGGCTTTGCTTCCAATTAATGAAGTTGCCGTCTAATTGCCACCAAGGCCCTCTTTTACTAAGGTGCGCTAAGCGTTTTAGCGCATGCTAAATCAACGCGTGCATTATCCGCTAATGCGTCCATAGGATTAGCGCGCGATAAAATTTATCGTGTGCTAAAAAGCATAGCGTACCTTAGTAAAAGAGGGGGGTAAGTTTGTTTGGTTCCATTCTCTTTCCATACAGGATTCCTTTGAGTTTCTCATGCATTTTTAAGTAGTATTACCGTTTTCATCACCCCCACTGCCCTACGAGACGGCATTCCAGGTATCTACCACATAAAAGATTTATGAAGCCCTATTTGGAACTATAAAAGCATATAAAGCATATATTTAATCATATTTCCTCCTAAAAATCCCTTAATAAAATAACCAATGAAAAATATGTAAAAAAAAAAATACAGGTAAACAATACAGTATATGATTTTAAAGATGGAACAGAAAAGCTGAATAATGCTCAAATCAACCATTTCAGCATAAAGATAGCAAGTTTTAAGTAGCCTGAGGACAGAACTTTTAATGAGCTTTACGCATAACTGTCAAACACAAGCCAGCTGTTTTGGTGGGGAAGCGGCAAATGTTTAGTTGATCCTGGTCATAATTTACAACATGATGTACACAGATGGATTTATATTTCAGTATATATGGCATTTTTTTCCCCAATAGGCAGATATGTACTGTTTCATCTTTGGGGGGAGGGGGTCAGTACCAATTGGGGGAATGTGGGGTGACTCATACTTACATCCCTCAAGTGATCATCTAGTCACTTTGACACCTTTTTGGCACCTATTCATTGTTCAGTGGCGAACCTAGAGTATGTAACACCCGGGGCTGATAATTTTTTAACCCCCACGATAAAAAATATTTTTTGTAATTATATATTAATTATTTATTTATTCTTATATCCCATCCTTCCCAGAGAGCTCAGAATGGGTTACAGTTTAACATTCACAGTGTTACAATATAACATTACATAGGGTTACAAATCTCTCCAACCCCATGCCAGTGCTGTGGTGTAAACAAACAAAAAAGACTTTTCCTCTCTCTACGGCTGGAGAGATGGACATACACCAGGGACACAGACCTGCGGCTGGAGAATCAAGAGAAGACAGAGAGGACAGCAATCGTTGTGGGGGACTCCATCATCAGACAGGTCGACAGCCACATAGCGGGAGGAAGACTGGATCGGCTGGTGACTTTGAAACGAACAGGATCCGTTTCTTGTTCCCGAAATCGTCCTGCAAAACATTCTGTCATCTATTTCAGACATCCGGAGGCAATTCCCCTTAGAAAGAAAGATACACAGATAGAGTTCTAAAGGGATAGCCTGTTTTATATTAGTCTGCATTCATTATATATCTTCAGTGGTATTAGCAGATGACGTAAATACAGACCATATCTAGTGACAGGATACATAGGCTTCAAAGAAGTAATCAAAAAGGAGCAGGATATGTACTTCATTGTTTAAAGCTAAAAGGTGTAAAAAGCTTCCTTTATCTATCTCAACCGGTACATAGTAGTGGGGGGTCGAGTCTTCATTGTCTGAGAGTTAACTTCGTTAACATAAATTAAATGACCTCTTCCCAAACCATTAAGAGAGTAAACACCCAACATTCTACATTTGATTACTTCCAGCATGGACAGAGACAGAAAACTTATCCATTAAAATGTGTCCTTTCATAGACAGAGACAGAAAACCTATCCTTTCCTTTCAATCCCCTCTTACATCATGAAAATGACATCATAAATGCACAGCATGAGCGTGGAGGGAGAGATATTCTAGATATGTCTCTTGAGGAGGAGTTTTAGGGGCTGTAATATGAGTCAAACAGCGCAGGAACAGTCTAAAAATTACATAAGCAACAAGAGTGCAGATAATAATAAAGATTATAACAATAAGAAGGTCTTTCACCCACCCCTGCATCCAAATAAAATACAGATCCCAAGGATTAGATAAACCAGAATTACGTTTAAGTTCAACATTCTTATTGATAGTAATAAGGGACTCAAACCTAGCCTTAACTTGGTCTTGGGCCTTGAATTCATCTGGGACCCCTATCTCATCTATGTATAGCTAAAGTGCACTGGCCTATCTACTGGCTGAGTAGTTTAACACGGAGCCGGAGGTCTCCACAGATAGTAAATATCACCTAAAGCAAAATCTAATGCGGCAACAGTGAAGCATACCTATAATTTCCAAAAAAGAATACTAGGCTGTAGTTAAATTTCCAGTATGCCTCGGACAATAGTTTCTGATTAATACATTAACACATTTTAGCTAATCATGATTTAATCAGGACTACTTGAAACCGTCTTCCTGCCCTCAGGGTCTATCTGCATCCCCATGCCAGAGTCAGATTGATACAATTTCCCATAGGCCTTTGGTGACACCAGCTATGCCAACCGAAAATGCTGAACGCCTGCAACGGCTATGCTGACACCTTCCATATTCTTTGAAATGAAAGCAAACTTGTGGTACCCTTAGCCAGCTTGCCTCGCTTATGCCTTGTCAATCTCTAACAGTATATCATAGCTGTCCTCCAAGCTATGAAGATGAACAGTTCCCATTATGAGTTCAAACCTCTGTCTTAGGTTGCATAGGTCGTATCTATATCTTACCCATCGTTGAGCGAATGAACGGTGCATAAGAGGTGCAGGAAACTTTCTCAGGAGGCCCAGGCAAAAAGGTACAAGGATGTCATAAGAGAGTATGTAAGTATGGGATATGGGATAATATTATCTCTGACCCTGGTAATGGGAATGCAATAGGCCATGCCAAATTAAAACCAAATTAGAACCAAATTAGCAAGTTGTCAGAGAAGATACTGGAAATTCATGTATAACTGCCTTAAAAGCTAAAAGAAATGTACACATGTTTCACTCTACAGCAAAGGAGAATCATAACAATACATAGCAAAATTTGTAGAATAGTTAAGATAGGATGAATTAAAACATTAAATACATGGTTTGCAGTGGGCGAATACTCAAAGAAAAGTTCCAAAGCTTGAGACATGAGCATCTCGGAGCAAATTTTGTGCAATCTATCCATTTTCAAAAGTGATAGTATGGTTCACTTCTTTGGAGGTTTTCTTAAGTTGTTCAATAAAGTTCAGCAGCTTATGAAATGTCTCATTGCCCATACCAAGAGGTAGTAGATGTACAGCATATGAAATAAAGTCTGGAATGTCCATAGAATAGATTAAATAGGTGGAATTGTACAGCAAAGCATTCTTAGGAAGGTGACTATCTCCGATGAACAGCAAACATTGTGTACAGCATGTGTGGAAAAGTCTTTGCAGTCAGGGTGCAGGAAGATGAATTACAGTCCAGCAGGAACAGGCAGTCTCTTTAAACTGGTGAGATGCACACTTGGGATGAAATGATGTTTGCACAGGATCTGTTGTTTGCACAGGATCACTGGAAATTAGTGGTGTTCACCCTTGAGATGAAATGATGTCTGTGCATACAGGGAGGGATTTGAAAAGAGTCCCGATTTCATTCAGCAGCTGTACTTCAGTGTGATCCAAATAAGAGATAGAAAACGGAAGAGAAACCATGTTGCCTGTACTGAATGTAGAGAGAGAGAGAGAGAGAGAGAGAGAGAGACCAGGTTGCCTGTACTGAATGTGGCAACATGTAACAATATTAATACATTTACTTGTTATAGTTATGGCAAAAGAGAGACAATATTCAAGTACTTAAGGTTCTTAATCAGACATTCCAAAAAGATATGTTTTTGTGTGCCGCATATAACTATTATGGCAATTCAGAGAGACTATAATTCTGTACTGAATGTATTTAAAAAAAATTATGTCAGTCAGAAATGTGTACTGAATGGTTCATATCAAGTGAGCACCATAGAATAAACACTGTATAGATATAGAATAAAACCTTTTCTTAAAAATATAACCCCTAACTAAGCTATATTTAGCATATGCAAATTATAGGGAAAAAAGAACATTGCGCATTTGGGCAAGTAAAAAGTGGGAAAAGAGCTAGCTCTAGAAATGGCCAATATTATATATCCTGGGGTACCCCTCAAACCAAAACAAGTAGACAAAACACAGACCACATGGCACAGACAAGACACAAAACACATAGCTCTAGGCTTCAAACTATTCTTCCATCATTCAAGTGTTCAGAGCTGAACTTATCTCTGGAAATAAACACATTGTTATAGAAAAACAAAACAGAGATGAACACATGAGTAAAGTATATGGACAAATAATGCATATCATAACCATCTCATATTTAGAAAAGCTAATGTCTCTTTGGATCGTCTTTATCTCTGCAGTGACAAAGAGGATCCCTGGAAAACACCAGAAATATCCTAGTGCCAAAACTGGGATGGGTATGCATATATCCGAACCGCTGCTAAGAAAAAGAAAAGAAAAACACATTTTAATTTTGCAACATCCTAATTTCAGCTAAAACAATAGGAAGGAATTTTTTTCCAAATCACAAATGTGCCAGCTGTGGCTTTTCAGATTGTATCTTTAATAGTCCTATTCATGCGTTCGACAATACCGGAACTCTGTGGGTGATATGGGAGATGAAATTTCCACTCAATGCGGAATGCGATAGCTAAATCTTTGCATACTCTGGCAGTGAAAGCAGGACCATTATCTGAGTTGATGTGTGTGGGACATCCCCACCTAGGGATGATTTCGCGAAGTAAAATGTTCACCATAGTCTGAGCAGTTTCATTTGTAGTGGGAAAAAACTTCAGGTTATCGGGAGAACATGTCAGCAATAACAAGGGCAGCTGGTATACAGGGTTTCCCCTCTTTGCACCAAAGTCCGTCCGAAGGGTGGCTTTGGGCACCGGCCAGATGGGCATTGATTAAGCCAGTGACCAGGGTCTCCGCAATTAAAACATCCAGTACTTCTAGATGGATTATTACCATCTCAATCGGAGACAGGGGTCCGCCCGCTACGAAACCCGTGACCCCCTCTTCCGCGAGGAGCGGACAGGCGCGGTCCCCAGGTAGGTAGCTGGCCCTAATAATGCAGGATTTCCCGAGGCTTAGAGATCTCAAAGCGTAGGAGAGTGTTGCGTAGTGGTTAGCGCTACAGCCTAAGGAACCTGAGGCTTGGGGGTTCAAACCCCGCACTGCTCCTTTTTTCAATCTGAAATTATGCACGAGAACTAGTGGGCCATTCTGAAATCATTTGTTTGACCAGAATCTGCAAAGGAGAATGGAGGTTAGAAAGGAAAGTCTGAAGTAGGGAATCCATATTTGCATGGGCACTAAGTCCTGCCTCTTGGGTCCAGGTTTCATTAAACCTCTTCCACACCTATCAAGCTCTGTCTGCAATCCTAATCGAATCACATTGGATTCCTGTTACTCATCGCATTACCTTTAAAATCCTACTTTTAGTTTTTAAAACACTGTCTTTGAACGAACCCCAATTCATTAATAACTATTTATTCCCCATAGTATATCACGTTCTTTAAGATCCATTAATCAAAAACTCTTAACAATTCCATCACTGAAAGTTATCGGAACTCGTCATCATGATATCTTCTCTGTAATGGCCCCACAATTATGGAACACCTTAACTCAGCATGTAAGAGAAGAAAATGACCTAAACCATTTTAAAAGCAATCTGAAGAGCTTCCTTTTTAAAGACGCCTTTAATTTATTTATTCCCTATTCCTATTGTTTTCACCATTCATGTCTTCTTTTGTGCTTTATTAATACAATTGTAGTTCTGCCCTTTTTTCCTTATGTATCTGTTAGTTTGTATGTCAATATGTCAAACTCATGTAATTTACTATAAATTAGCATATGTGTACACCTTTTGTTTTTTTATTTGTAAATCGCTTAGCAAATTAAATTAAGCTATTCAATAAGTTAAAAATAAACTTGAAACTTTAATCTCACAAATTTCCATATTTTTCTTGCTCTATCTGTAAAACTAATTCTGGCCCCTGTATTAATTAAAGTTAATTTATCCTGACCCTCTTTGGTAGTATTAACATTGGGGCGGCCTCAAGTGCCCAAAATCAAAGCTGAATTCAGGGTCTGACTTCTTTCCCTTATCCTGCGTCTCCAAAATTGAGTCCACAGGAAAGTGATAGGAGTCCAGCAGGGCTGTGAAGGTTTGAGTGATCTTGGTATTTAGATACAGAAAGTCAGGACATCCCTATGTACTAACACTGTTTTTTTTTTTTTTTTTCTGGCTGTCAAATCACTTTTTACTCTTTCCAATTCTATCTGCATTGTTTCTCGATCCTGTTGCAATGCATTATATAAAGGCATCAGTAAGAAAGAAAGATAATGCCTCCAAATTATTCAAAATACTGCCATTAAAATCATTTCACCTTAAAAGCTCAAAAATTTGATCATGTCACACCACTTTTGATTAACTCCCATTGGCTTCCCATAGATCATTGATTTACTTATAAAATAATGTTACTGATACATAAAACCATAGCTTCCGGTCTACCTGATTTCATCAACAGGTTATTAATCTCCCACAACCTGCATCACACATTACATTCTTCTTATCAAAACCTGTTATCCATTCCCTCTTTAAGACACCTTGGCACCGTGCATACTAATAAAGTTCATCACTTGATAAATTTAAAACTAGCTTGAAGGCCTTTCTTTTTAAAGACGCATTTGGAGTATAATAGTCCTTTTAAGGACTGTAATGGGACTTTGCTCCTTGCTTTTCTAATTCATTTTAATCTTTTCTACAAAGTGCTAGATTATTTATTTTTTGTTTCCTCCCTTTTGTTTTCATCCTTCTCTCTTTCTTTTTCATTATAATTTGTTTTGCTTTGTTTTTAAATATATGCCTTTCTGACTGTCTGTTTTAATAATTACACAAATGTATTTCTACCATTTTTCATTTTGTTTCGGTAAGTTCCCCAAACAAACCTGAAACCTAAAACGGAATTTATTTTTTATTTTATTTTTTTCTCTTTTTTTTTTCCGGCGACACAGCACAAGAAACGGCAGAAATTTAAACCTATAAGCAGTGCAAACACATACGGGAAAGACAAGCTGCTGAAAAGTTCTCAGCCGGCCCGTCAGATACTCCATGCTATCCACAAACAGTGCTGAGAACTAGTCAGCCTGCTTGTCAGTACAACAAAGGAGAAGGAGGATGAGAAGGAGGGGCTGCCCTCCCGCTCTTCCCGCCAAAGACTGCCACAGAATCAGCTCTAGGACACCCACTGCAAAAACCAAACCTGATCTAATACATATATGCAGATGACATCTCCATCCTAACAGCATAACAAATGAAATCTCAAAATACATTACTCATATAATGACCGAAATAGAACATTGGACAAGCAACTTCAAACTGAAACTTAACACAGAAAAAAACAAAAATCTTCCTTGCAAGCCCAACGGATAAAATTGCCAATTCAACGCTACATATAAAGGACCATGATTACCCAATTACCAACACAATAAAAATATTGGGAGTCACATTGGACACACACACCTCACTATGATTGAACACACGAATATAGTGGCAACAAAATGTTTCACGATGCTATGGAGATTAAAGACCATCAAAAAATACTTCGACCCACTATCGTTTAGATTACTAGTGCAGTCACTAGTGCTTTCTACCCTGGACTATTGTAATATCGTTTATTTGGATTTCATTCAGAACTCAGCTGTCCGCTTGATATATGGATTAAAAAAGAATGACCATGTCATCTCCCATCACAAACCACTGCACTGGCTGTCAGTCGAGGCAAGAATATTATTCAAGTTCTCCTGCATATGTTTCAAGCTAGTTTGGGGACCAGCACCTACATATCTACAAACCCATTTCGCACTCCACAACCCAACAAGACAAACCAGAAACAGCTATCTTTTTTGCATACCCAAGCATAACCAATTGTAAATACAAAACCTTTCTGGACAGAACCTTCATGCTCCAAGCAAATAAACAACAACATTGGCTAGACAGTCACATTAATAAAACAGAACTGACCTACAATGCCTTTAGAAAACTCATAAAAACTACCCTATTTGACAGATACATCACCTAAACAGAACCTCACCAAGTACTCTTTCTTTTCACAATGCTCTCTGAAATCCTAATTCTTGCTGTTTCTGAATCTCTAAACAAACTGTACATTGTAATTTTTTTCCTTTTTTCAGGAAAGCTGCGATTTTTCTTTACAGGTCAGCTCCGAAATTCTTAGCAAACATTATATTTTGTAATTTTGATTCCTAATAGTCTCTGTACTCTGTACTCCCTCCACATATTGTAAATCGCTGAATGTTCAGCTCTCTTAAATGTAAACCGCCTAGAAGTCGCAAGATTGTGGCGGTATAGAAGAATAAAGTTATTACCATTATTATTATTATTACTGAAGCAAACAAAGTCTCATCTGTCTAGGAGGTGGAGAATCCTAAGTGCCTTTATGACCCATTAGAAAAACAATATCACAATGCAGGAATTTTTTCAATAAAAAAAAACAATATAACAATGCAGAAATTTTTCGCTTACCTTACCTTATAAGCGAGGTACATTAATAATATACAATATAATCTTATACTCTATAAAATCTTATCTAAGCGATAGAAGAGAAAAGCGCATGCAAAGAATGGTACAGATGACAGAATGCGCAGACGTTTCTATAAATCCACAATAGAGACTTTCCAAAAGTCTTCACTTAATTTCTTTCTTCCCGAAAGAATGGCAGCTGCTTATTTTCGCGGCGGGAATTTACCGAAAACTCCACATTAATATTTGTCCTTGCCAAAAGGACAGTAACCGCGGCGGGTTTACCAAAAACCCTACAATTTAAATAAAGGGTTGGAACATGATGCCAATACCTGTGAGTATTAAAGAACAGAATTCAAAATTCAGAAATACTCACAAAATATTGGTAATATCAAGTCCATCACGGACGTAGCCCCCAAATTGAAACGAACAGGATCCGTTTCTTGGTCCCGAAATCGTCCTGCAAAACATTCTGTCATCTATTTCAGACGTCCGGAGGCAATTCCCCTTAGAAAGAAAGATACACAGACAGAGTTCTAAAGGGATAGCCTGTTTTTTGATTAGTCTGCATTCATTATATATCTTCAGTGGTATTAGCAGATGACGTATGTACAGACCATATCTAGTGACAGGATACATAGGCTTCAAAGAAGTAATCAAAAAGGAGCAGGATATGTACTACATTGTTTAAAGCTAAAAGGTGTAAAAAGCTTCCTTTATCTATCTCAACCGGTACATAGTAGTGGGGGGTCGAGTCTTGTGCATATTCATTGGGGAAATCCTGAAAACCCGACTGGATTGCGGCCCTCGAGGACCGACAATGGACACCCCTGAGGTAGGGACTCTCGCACTAAACCTGCGCTAATCAGTTAGCACATGGCTATGTAGCTGTGCTAATTGATTAGCACGGAACATGCCCACTCTCTATTCCAAACGTACCGTCCGCCAAAAAATAAAAATAGTGCGCACGTATGAAAAATTACCATCAGACGCCTCAGCGCACCCCTTGTCTTTTTTTTTTTTTTTTAATTACTGCAGTAAACACACATTAGAGCTTACCACAGCTTTGCAAAATCACAGCTATGTAAAAGGAACCCCATAATGATTCTGTTCAATTCATCCAATTTGAATTTTTTTTTATTTTTTGTAAGATCGGAGTGGCCCATCCAGCCTGTTTAATAAAGTTATCTTAAGGAGATGATATTTTTTTCAACTGAAACAATTGCAGCGACACAGTTATTGTAAAAGGCAGCAAATTACTAAATAGGTGACGGTAGGGGCTTATGCACTAATCCGATCATTAGCACATGGCCATTATAAAACAATTCAGAAAAATTGGCTATTTTACCCCATAAGAGCATGCTAAGGCTGCTTTTTACTGCTGTGTGATAATGATGTACTGGGATCTACTGTGCTAAGGTTTAGGGCTCCTTTTACGAAGCCGCGTTAGTGACTTTAGCGCATGCACATTTTTAGCGCGCGCTAATCCCTGCGCTTGCCCAAAAACTACCGCCTGCTCAAGAGGAGGCGGTAGCGGCTAGCGCTGCCGGCAAATTAGCGCGCACTATTACGCACGTTAAACCGCTAATGCGGCTTCGTAAAAGGAGCCCTTAGTGGAAGCCTTGGTAGGGATGAAGCTAATACCTATTCAGAATACTTGAAATAGTGTACAAAAAAGCTGAGAAGGGACCAATTCCGAAGAGATTGTTTTTGACAAAGTGGCCTTAACCAAGGAATGCACACCTAGGGGCAATTCAATAAAGCATCACCTATATTGAGGCACATAGAAAGGGTCTATTGGGGTCCCAATACCTACTTTCCTGTGTAGAATACTAGTGCAGTTGTGTAGTGAGGGAGGTTGGCACCCAGAGTGGTGGTGCCCGGAATTGCCGTGCCCAGCACCCCTTCCCTACTCTTCCCCACCACTTGAGCACCCCCTATCACCTGCGTACCTCTTCCATTGTTTGCCAGCACAAGCAACATCTTCCATAGTAAGGGGTGGGGGCAAGGGAGGCGGTCCACCCTGGGCGCCATGTTGGTGGGGACACCGGCACCCTTCCTCCTCTCCACCCCCCCAGCCTCTTCCCATTTCACCCCTCCCCTCCACGCACACGCACCCCCTTCCCCCATACCTCTAGTTGAAGTTGTTCACACGGTCAACAGCATGCTTTTTGCGAACCCATCGGCTCTCTCGCTCATGTTGCTTTTGGGTGCCATGCATAGGAAGTGGCATCGGAGGGAGAGGCGACAGAATTGCAAGGAGCATGCTGTTGACTGCAGCGAGCAAAAACTTCAACTAGGGCAGGGGGTAGGCAGTTCCAGTCCTCGAAAGCCCCAGGCAGGTCAAGTTTTCAGGATATCTACAATAAATATGCATGAGATAGATTTGCATCTCAAGGAGGCAGTGCATGCAAATCCATTTCATATATATACATTGTGGATATCCTGAAAACCTGACCTGCCTGGGGCTCTCGAGGACCTGAATTGCTTACCCCTGAACTAGGGGTAAGGGAAGGGGGGGGGGGGGCGCCCAGCAGGCAGGATCTGGGAAGGAGCAGAGGGGGGTCACGTGGCAGGTGGGATCAGGGAAGGAGCGGGGGATGGGATGGGACACAGAGACAAGGGCAGGGGACGGGTGCCACCATCACAGTCACCTCTCACCCTCACTAGACTACTGTGTCACATCCTGATCCTGTGACCAGGAAGTTACATCAGAAGGGAGCCAAGGCCGGCGCGAGCAGCAAGTGGAAGATGCTGCTTATGCCAGTAAAATATTTAAAGAGATATGCAGGGGGCAGAAAGGAGGAGAGGCACTGGCTCCCCCTACGAAAATGGTGTCTGGGGTGGCCACCCGCCCTCTCCCTACTATGTCACTGTACTTGTGTAACCAGATACAGAATATATCTGTGTATGTTTTTTAAGCAAACTATAAAGCTATCAAAAATTGGGAAGGAAGATCAGATGCTAACAGTAAAACCACTAAACCAAAAATTTTCCAATGTTCTTGTGTCCATCACAACAGGCACACTAGCAACAGACAAAATGTGGTGGTTTGACGTCCGTCATCTTGAAAGCGGGGGGTTTTTGGTCTTTTTTTGGCTTTGCCTCTGCTGTTGTTTTTTAAGTTACTGTTCAGCCTGTATGTTAATTTTTATATATAATTTGACTCCCAGGTACAATACTTTAACCTCATTGGTATATTCTTGTGCCTAGTACTCCTTTATTAGTATTAAGTATTTTGCCCGGGTTTTTTTGGCTAGACATTTTTTCTTCCTCAGTTGGTCTAGGAGGGAGGTTTTTTTTTTTTTTCCTCTCTAGCTTGTTTCTGGAGCGGACCTATGATAAGATGGTTCAGACTCTCTAGTGGAGACGGGTTCTCCCTGAGTTCTGATTCCTCTGTGGAGTTGAGGTCCCTTTTGATAATGTATGCAACTATTAGGGGGTAGCTGGACACAAGAACTTTGTAAGATTTTATGTTTTTTTTTAAGTACCAGCACCTATACCAGCCATAGTGCTGGTTTATATGCTAGTGCCTAGATTCTAGTGGTATATGTTCTATGTGAACACCCATCTCCAGAGCACATGCTATCAAAGAGATGTGCCTACTTATAGAACAGTGTGAAGCCAGATTATTATTTATGTAAGTACCATATTTTTCATTCTATAAGACGCACCCCCCTGTAGAGGAGGAAAAAAATTTGGTTCAGAATTTTTTTTCTTGGTATTCCCTCCTCTACAGGGGGGTGCGTCTGGTACTGGGAAGGCCGAAGCAGCCCCCTCTCCCCCCCTCCCCCCCCGCTGGACAGCTGCCTTTTTCATTGCAGAGCAGTGCACAACGCAGGAGCGCAACCTTTGCGCTTCTTGCCTGGTCCCGCGCCACTCGTGATTGACTGAGGTCATGGAGCAGTGCGGGACCAGGCAGGAAGCGCAAAGGTCGTGCTCCTGCGTTGTGCGCTGCTCTGCAACAAAAGGCAGCCATCCAGCAGGAGACCGCGCTGCACCACCGCCAGTTTAAAAAGGTACCAGGGGCGGGGGGGGGTTGAGGTGTATTCACTCCATAAGACGCACCCACTTTTCCACCCCTTTTTGGGGGTGGAAAAAGTGCATCTTATGGAGTAAAAAATAGAGTATGTGTTCATATATGCACAAAAAAATTAGTAGAAAATTGACATTTACACACAGAACTGCCACCTAAATCTACACAACACCTTACAGAATTAATTTCTCTACTATTAAGGAGAATGTGGCATTGTGGTTAGAATTACAGCCTCAGCTCCCTGTGACCCTGGGCAACTCACTTAACCTTCCACTGCATTAGGTACATTAAATAGATTCTGAGCCCACCGGGACAGATAGGGAAAATGCTTGAAGTACCTGTGTTTAAACCGCTTTGAGTGTGGTTGTAAAACTACAAAAAGGCAGTATACAAGTTCCATTTGGGTAACGTGGAGGTCCTAAGATTAAGACTGAGAGATGAGGTCTTGGAGCTAAGAGAGAGGTGAGTAGGCATTTTGAAGGCCTTAGCTAGAACTGCAGCTCTAAGATTAACTGATTGTAAATCAAAGGAAAAGCCATTTCTAATACCACCAATTCATTGTATAATAGCAGCCAGGTCTCACAGGGCAAGAATTCTTGTCTTGCCATCATATTTCTCTAAGGTATCTCAAACCTTTCAGCCTTCATCGCCGAGCCTTACAATTCCCATAGAACAATGTGCACCTTGACATGCCTTATTGCTATGCTGGGGTTTATTTATGGGTGGGTTTTATTTTTATGAGGTGATGATTTCAATATTATGGCCTACTTCCCTCGTGCAGGCCAGATTTGCTTGGATTTATGGATTTATTTTAGGGAAAGAATGCAATTGAAAACTGATACCGCGCCACATGTTTTGACAGTAAAATCCAGCGTATATGAACAATGCTAGGTGTTCTTGAAGGCACCTGCCATATTTCTTATATTCTCTGCTCTGGAGCAATGGCCTGTTAAGCATTTTACACACTCTATTAACCAGGACAGCTGGTAAGAAATACAGTACCCCAGACAACCTTCATTAGTCCTGTCCTCTATACTCATAAATCTCGCTAACTTAGCCTAACTGTGCTAACAGTCACTTATCTTGTTTCATTCAGAAAACTGATATAAAAATATTTCCCAGCTGTTAAGTGTAAATCCTGCCCTTACGGAACTTTCTCTCTACTGCAAGGAATCCGGTGACAATATCACTGCCTTCACTTTTGTGACGCAAGTTATTTTTCTTCCGTATGGATGCTGCGCACATCAAGTTCAGTGACTGAAAGTGCAATAGTGGTGGCTGTTAACACAGGTTAATTGCCTCATGTGAATAGCATGAAAATTAATGTTGCATTAATTTATTAGTATGAAAATGAATGCACTAGCATGGACATCATTACAAAAAAATTAACACTTTCTATTATATTCATATTAATGGGTCATTTTTCATATGTTCATAGTAGCATTCATTTTTTGTGTGTGAGCAAAGCTGTTGTACAAACTTTTGGGGGGGGCTTTACTAAGGGCTCCTTTTACAAAGGTGCGTTAGGGCCTTAATGCGCGGACTAGCGCGTGCTAAAATTCCCCGCGCGCTAGCCGCTTCCGCCTCCTTTTAAGCAGACGGTAATGTTTCGGCTAGCATGCGCTAAAAATGCTATCGTACCTTAGTAAAAGGAGCCCTAACTGCACGCCTTTTTTCCAACAAGCTAGTAGTAATGTGAGAGGTAAACCTGAGCAGTTCTGACTTTTCTTCTTCTTCTATAGACTTGAACCCCCATAGAAAGCCAAAGCCTGATGGATTTCATATGGAAAGAAAACAAAAAATCGTGAAGAATCAATGTCCAAGTTGATGGCTTTATTGATACAAACAAGTAATCCACATAAAAACATCTAGGGCCGGAACCTCTAGAAACATATGGACCCTACACTGTCCGTGTTTCGACACTATTGTCTTCTTCAGGGGTCCCTACTGGTCCTAAAATTGAACTTGTGGATTAGAACAAAGGGTCTCTTCCATGAAAACGACACGCTCAAAACGACAGAGCCTGGGAGCTTGGAGCACGACTCTGTCGCTGTGAGCACGTCGTTTTCCGGGAAGTGACCCTTTGTTCTAATCCACAAGTTCACTTTTAGGACCAGTAGGGACCCCTGAAGAAGACTATAGTGTCATAACACGGACCGTGTAGGGTCCATATGTTTCTAGAAGTTCCGGCCCTAGATGTTTTTATATAGATTAATTGTTTGTCTCAATAAAGCCATCAACTTGTACATCGACTCTCCACGATTTTTTGTTTTCTTCTGTGTTTTCCTTGCGCGAAAAGGGTCAATTTCTTTTGCTGCATGTAGAAGGGGCAAGTCTATAACCTAGGCCACTGCAATTATTCACCCCTTGTGCATATAAATATCTAGAATACTAGCATTTGTGCACATAATTTACTGACGTAGTTTGACATAATTTTGGGTGGGCCCACAGTTAGGATGGGTGGACCTTTGCCTTGCATCTGTCCCTAGATCCCGCATGCGCTCCCCCTCACCAGCCTACCTCAGCATCTTTACAGGTGCAGCAGCGATGTGCTTCTGTTATCTGTGCTAACCTCGCAGACTTCCCTGTGCCACGTCTTGGAAACATAAAGTGATGCCGACGAGGGTGGGATGCATCACAGGGAAGTCTACGGGACCAACTGACAGCAGAGGTATGTCACTGCTGCACTGGCAAAGATGCTGAAGTAAAATCAGAGAGTGAGGGTGGAGCTGCTGGGGCACAGGAGGAGAATTCTGGATTTGGGGGCAAAAGGGAGGAGGGTAGGAGGTTGCCATTGAACATTTTTAATGAGCCAAGAATGGGTGAGCCTGTGCCTACCCAGGCCCACCTGTAGCTACGTCATTAACATAAGTGTGCACTTATCTGTGAAAGTGCCAGCTTCATGCATTTTTTCATCTTGCACCAGCCCTCTGCAATTCACTACCAAAACGACTCTGTTTAGAACTGTGGTTTTCAAAATTTAAAGCTGGCTTGAAAACCAATTTATTTTCAAGCGCTTAGGGGTACACCTCTTCTCTTCCCCTATTTTCTATTTTTTTTTATATATAACCCTCTCATCATCCCTGTCTCCTCAGCTCATAACCTTGTTTTTAAAAGGGATTCTCCACAGTAAATGGGTATTTAGATGCTGAGAAAGTTTTCGAATAGCCTGTCTTCCCTGTATCCTCCCCCCAACGGTGGGGAAAAAAAAGAGGCAGTGCTGGGGGTGGAGCCAGGGCAGATCTGTAAATATAAATATGGAAGTTTCATGCCACTCTAGTGGTCTAACAGATTAAGCACTGTCTCTCTAAGTCAGGGATTGTGGATTCAAGTCTCACCTGGGGTAGAACATGCTTTGTTCTAGGTATTTGTGACCTGGATTGATCACTGTTGGGAAACAGGATACTGATTTAGATGGATCATTGATCTGACCCAGAATGGCTAGTCTTTATGTTCTTGGGGTTATATTTGACGTCTCTATGCACACATCCAATGGACTGATAGGAACATCAAGATTTTTCTCTATAAAATCATCAATATTTGTCCCATTCTTTCTAAGCACACTACCAAAACTCTTAACCATACTTTCATCACCTTCTGCTTTGGTTATTGCAACTTGCTCTTCACAGGTCTCCCACTAAATAATTTCTCTCCCCTTCAGTCTGCTTAGAATTCTGCAGCATGACGTATCTTCTACCAGTGTTGGTATATTCTCTTAATGGCTTCCTATCCATTTCCTTGTACAGTTTAGACTCTTCTTACTGATTTACAAGTGCATTAATTCTGCAGTAGAGAGTTGCGCGGGGACAGAAATCCCACCCATCTCCGCCAAAGTCCCACCCGTCCCCGCGAGGAATCCCTCCATCCCCACCCGTTCCCGTGAGGAATCCCCTCCGTCCCCGCCTGTCCCTATAAACTTCAGAAATAGTTATTTCATTTAATTATGCTACTGAATTAAAGGCTCTGGTAGAAACCCATTTACAAATAAGCAAAAAGACTTTATTAAATTTGGAAATATTAATTGGGAAGAATACATACTTTGTAAACGGGTTTCTACCAGAGCCTCTAATGTTTATAAATTTTTATCAACACAACTAATATACTACTTTATCCTGAAGCAAAAAAAAAAAAGAAAAAAAGAAATAGAATTTTTTTTCCTACCTTTGTTGCCTGGTTTCTGCTTTCCTCATGTTCTCATTCAATTCCTTATCCACATAGCACAACCTCAAGAGTATAGGATAACAAGTCCAAGTGTTACTCTTAAGGGAGAAAAGACCTCAGTGTCTAATAGGGAAAATCAAAGCAACCCATATAGACAGGCTAGTTGCAAATATCACTTGCAGCCAGCAGACACATCCTCGGTCAAAAACTCCCAAAACGTTGAGGACACAATTTCACAGTGAATTTCAACAGTCTTAATTCTAAGTCTCAAAAAGTTTTCAAAAAAACACTTATCTGAAAATTGTTGTCTTCTCAATCAAATTGCAAACACAAGAACTTGATCCTGGAGCTTGGAAGCAGGAGAAAATCACTCCATAGGAGACAAACTCAGAGCATAGCAGCTACTAAATATCACCACTAGCATAATCCAACAGGGTTCCCTGTTTCGCTGTTTCGCTGTCCAGAATTTCTGTCCAGAAATTGAAACGGGTGAATCGATGCTCAAATCCCTGAAGAAGCGCACCAGTGAAACAGGGAACCCTGTTGGATTATGCTAGTGGTGATATTTAGTAGCTGCTATGCTCTGAGTTTGTCTCCTATGGAGTGATTTTCTCCTGCTTCCAAGCTCCAGGATCAAGTTCTTGTGTTTGCAATTTGATTGAGAAGACAACAATTTTCAGATAAGTGTTTTTTTGAAAACTTTTTGAGACTTAGAATTAAGACTGTTGAAATTCACTGTGAAATTGTGTCCTCAACTTTTTGGGAGTTTTTGACCGAGGATGTGTCTGCTGGCTGCAAGTGATATTTGCAACTAGCCTATCTATATGGGTTGCTTTGACTTTCCCTATTAGACACTGAGGTCTTTTCTCCCTTAAGAGTAACACTTGGACTTGTTATCCTATACCCTTGAGGTTGTGCTATGTGGATATAGATTTATTTAACAGCCTCTCTTGGTTCTATTTATTTTTTCTCATTCAATTCCTTCCATCCACTATCTCTCTTCTCTCTGCATCTTCCATTTGCTCTGTTACTGTGCCTCACCCTTTCTCCCCCCTTCCAAATTGGTCTAGCACCCATCTTCTTCCCTCTGCTTCCCCATAGTCTGGCATCTCTGTCTTCTTCCCTGCCAGCGTCTTCTCCCCACTCTCTCTTCCCCATTTCCTTTCAGCGTCCTTCTCCCCCTCTGTCTTCCCCATTTCCTTTCAGCGTCCTTCTCCCCCCCCGTCTTCCCCATGTCCTTTCAGCGTCTTTCTCCCCCTCTGTCTTCCCCATGTCCTTTCAGCGTCCTTCTCCCCCTTTGTCTTCCCCATGTCCTTTCAGCGTCCTTCTCCCCCTCTGTCTTCCCCATGTCCTTTCAGCTTCCTTCTCCCCCTCTGTCTTCCCCATGTCCTTTCAGCGTCCTTCTCCCCCTCTGTCTTCCCCATGTCCTTTCAGCGTCCTTCTCCCCCCGTCTTCTCCACCCCTTTGTCTTCCCCATGTCCTTTCAGCGTCCTTCTCCCCCCTCAGTTTTACCCATTTCCCTTAAGCATCTTTTCCTCTCCACTCCACCTTTCCTCCCTTTCTCTCTCCCTGCCCCTTACTTTCATGGCGCTTCCCTGCCCGCCCGACAACAGAACAGGCCCGGTCCGACAAACCTCCCTGCCCTGTAGCCGCGAATCTAAATTACCTTCTTACAGCAGCTGGAGTATTGAAGCTGCTGTAAGAAGTTAATTTAGATTTGCGGCTACAGGGCAGGGAGGTTTGTCGGACTGGGCCTGTTGTCGGTCGGTTGGGGGAAGCGTCACAAAGGTAAGGGGACCTGGCCGGCTGTGCACACCCCCCTAAGGCTGCACCCGGGGTGGACCGCCCTCCACCCCCCCCCCTTGGTACTCCACTGCCTTTCCCTACCTGCCCTGCCGCAGCACACAGCCGACCGGAAGTCTTCCCGATGTCAGCACTGACGTCAGAGGAAGGGAGGGCTTTGCTTAAGCCCTCCCTCCGACGTCTGCGCTGACATCGTGGAATATTTCCGATCGGCTGTGTGCTGCGGCAGGGCAGGTAGGAAGAAGACGAGCCTCGCGAGTACATCCAACCCCGCAGGATCCCCGTGACCCTAGGGGGTGTCCCCACAGGATCCTCGCAACCCTCCCCGTGACCCGAAGGGGGAACCCGCGGGATCCCCGTCGTCCCCGTTCCCGTGCAGCTCTCTATTCTGCAGTTCCTCAGTATTTTTCCTCTTATCTCTCCCTACATCCTTTCCCAGGAACACTATCAAGTAAGTCACACTTATCTCTACACTTGTACTCTACCACTAACTCCAGACTCTGTTCCTTCCATTTTTGCTGTGCCGTCTGCCATACTTCCGGAGTTGGTATATCCCTATTCAAATCCAGGTTGAATGCCCCCTTTTTGAAGTTGCTTTTAATGCTTAATCCCCTATTCACTTGTTCCATACTCATGTTGTTTTAACCATTTCCATAAAAAATGTAACCCTTAATCCCATTTTGGTCACATTTGTTTTGAACAGCTCGTCCTGGCCTAATATAACGTCACCTAGCAAAGCCTAAGCCTGCTTAGGTGATTCTATAAATGGTGCTTAGCGGTTGATTGGCAACCATGCAAACTGGTGCCTAGGAATTAGCACGATTAGGTGTGTTTATAGAATCAGACCCTTAGCTTGTGGTAAGGCCCTTACGCCCAAGTGACGGCCCTAACGCTGCTTGATGAATTCCCCTCAAGTGCTTTTGGATATTGCCCCCAATATTTTTATACTATATTGTAGATTAAATTTCCCCAAACCATCAACTCATGTCAATTCTCTTTGACATTTAAGTAGCATAATTATATTATTATTTAATTTTTTTTTTTTGGGGGGGAAGGGGAATTGTGTTAAATTGTGGATGGAATAGTGTACGTGCTTTGTTACTTGACAAAAGCATGGAAATAAAGATTAGATCCCATGAAAGGGTACCTCAGACGTCACTGGGACCAGTATACCCAACCTCTGACCACCCAGATACCCATTCGCCAGCCCATACACAAGACGCTTCACTGGTGAACGGCCCGAGATAACTTAGCGAAAGGGAAACCAGACCACCACCTCACCAGCTGGTGGCCACCATGGATGCCTCCAAATATGGATGGGGGACACACCTTCTCCATCTTCGCACAGGGGACATATAGTCTGCCCAGGCGTCCTAACTCCATATCTACCTACTGGAGCTCAGGGCCATAGGGAATGCCCTCAAAACCTTCAAACAATAGAACACAAAAATATAATATAACATTTCTTGGCTAGCTTTTGTGAAGTGGTACTCCCTTCCTTTGAAAAAACCTGTAAGTATACATTTTGGGCATGAAACTCCTGGAATCAATTTGAAAATACAAGCAAATGCAGTCAATTGAAACTGAAGATGACTGTGATACTAGCAAATATATGTTTGCCATACAGATAAACTAATATGATAACTGGAATGTCTTCTTTTCTCTTTACCAAGAAGAGCCATTTTTATTGTATCTAAGAATAGAACAGGGAGTGGTGAGGCCTGATTGGTGAGGCCCGACTTTAGTACAGGAAGAGGCGGTCGGAGCATTCAGCGAGTGATTTCCTTCACTCGCTGGCACTCCGGCTGCCCTCTCCTGTGAATGACCGGGACTGCGAACTGCGGACCGTGAATTTGTTGGGGAGCACTGTAGTTAGGAGAGAAAAAAGGCTACTAACCAGAGAGCACTACTGGTCAGCAATGAAACGGGAAATTCAGTGTTAGCTCAGTATCTGATGTTATTTTAAGCACTGGGTCAGCATTAAAAAAAAACAACAACCCAAAAACTGACTATTGCAGGATGAATATTAGCCCCACTGTAGTCTTATATCAATAGAAAACGAATGATTTGAATGACGTGTCTCATGACACTAAATAAAAGGAATTTTTATCGGAATTTTTATCACAGAGTAACCAAACCTAATTATCATTGCAGAGCACACAAGTGTATTTTTATTTATTCAGTCATAATAGGCCAGTGGTGAAGTCTCGTTTTTCAAGCTCAGAAAGTCCTGTGGAACCAGCTTATTTGTTATCACTATTGTTTTGCAGTTGTAAACCTTCAGGCATTATAAGTGCAACGAAGAATAAATTAATTAAGACTAGAGACCTGTCTGTAGGGTTCCAGATGCATAAACTCTACCGGCTGAGCAATTTGTACATATTATTAAGCAGTCATTCTCCTGCCTCTTAATGAATTTGTTCTTCTTCCTTTCTTAATTAGCCTAACATATTTCATCATCAGATTAAGGTCAGGTGATGAGGTTACGGCTGTGTGGAAGCTCAGTTCGTAGCCCTTGCTTATTGCCTGCAGTATGCTTATAGGAACTGAAACAAAACAGCAGAAAGGCTATGGCCTAGAGCTGATGAAGTTCCAGACCAAAGTCTCCCATGCCCACGGCCTTTTCATAATTCAAAGAAAGAGGTGCATAAGGCCATTTTAGTTAACCACATTCTGATTGACCAGTTAAAGTGCTTACATTTGACAGTCTTGTCTGTGGCCACTCTATTAATGGCAGAGTTGATCTTGCACTGGTACGATACACAAGACAAATTTAATGTGTCTGTTTATTGCAAGTCACAAAGAGCTGTTCTGATGATTTTCATATATATTTTCTATATGAAGACATTTCTAAAGTTCTGATTAGTAATTGGACGCTTACAGAGAAATTGACGATCTTATGACAAATATGAGAACATAAGAACATAAGAATAGCCTTACTGGGTCAGACCATTAAGCCCAGTAGCCCATTCTCACAGTGGCCAATCCAGATCACTAGTACCTGGCCAAAACCCAAGGTGTAGCAATATTCCATTCTACCGACACAGTGGCTACACCCGTGTCTTTCTCAATAACAGACTATTAAAATGTTTATTTTATTTTTATTTTTCCTCTAACTCTACTTTTCACTTCTATATTACCCTCCAGGTACTTTAGTTAGATTGTGAGCCTTCGGGACAGTAAGGGAATTTTTCAAGTACCTTTCTTATTTCTAATCTTAATGTATATTTTCTGTAAACCGCTTAGAACCTAACGGATGTAGCGGTATATAAGAAATAAATTACATTACATTACATTACTATGGACTTTTCCTCCAGGAATTTGTTCCAAACCTTTCTTAAAACCAGCTATGCTATCTGCTCTTACCACATCC
Source organism: Geotrypetes seraphini (assembly GCF_902459505.1). Taxonomy (NCBI): domain Eukaryota; kingdom Metazoa; phylum Chordata; class Amphibia; order Gymnophiona; family Dermophiidae; genus Geotrypetes; species Geotrypetes seraphini. Next base: position 9,283,273 of record NC_047095.1, on the reverse strand, counting down.
TCTGGCAACGCATTACAGAACTTAACTATTCTCTGAGTGAAAATTTTTTTTCCTCCAATTGGTTTTAAGAGCACTTCCCTGTAACTTCATCGTCTTTGTAATTTTTGACGGAGTGAAAAATCGATCCACTTGTACCTGTTCTACTCCACTCAGGATTTTGTAGACTTCAATCGTGTCTCCCCTCAGCTGTCTCTTTTCCAAGCTGAAGAGCCCTAACCATTTTAGTTTTTCCTCATACGAGAGGAATTCCTTAAGGGTGGGGCCACTAAATATGTCTCCACCCCCACAGTAGCCATAACCCTGTAGTAGCCACATCCATTTTACCAGCCATGTAGCCTATAAAAACGCATCACTGAAAATAGTATATCAAGGCCCATGTGCTCAACACTTACCGTGCCTTTAACAAACAATGATAAACCAGACTTAACCTGTTTAGCGTTTGAAGTATTTCAGCTATCAATGCCCAAAATGGCTAATCACGGTCTTTTCTGTGGTTTGTAGCAGCCTCCAATAATTGTATGCAAATAGATTACAACGAGCTCATCAATATTAAAATGAGCACTTAGATCAATGCCCAGATGATGCACAAAATGAAGCGCTAGTTTTTATCGCTCTGAAATCTGCAACGGGTCTGGAGGTGCCAGTAGTTTTATAAAAGCACTGAACAGCAGCTTTATTTTATTAATGGGCACAGATGTATGTATGTTGCACACACACATCTGTGCCCATGAAAAAATTAAAATTGTGCCTCTACCCCCTGATGATGGTGGTGTATTCTGTGTTCCTTTTCTTGTGATCTTTTATTACTTTGTAAAAACTGCCTTTTTGTTTTTATTGTTGCATCCACTGTCTTTGGGAACCATATTAGTTTCTTTTTCCTCTTGGCTTTTGTTTACTCTCCTTAAAGATCTGTTTTTCTTTATATACCTCTTCAATTTAGCTGTCTTCCACATCTCATCTTCTGCTACCCTGGGTCATTTGATTGACTTAAGGTTGTGTACTGGGGAGTCTTAATTGCAGCTAATTCTTCTCTGTGTTGAGTCAACTTTTTTTTCATAGCAGAGAGTTGGAGACTGATGGACCAAGCTTGAATACTCCAAATTGTTGGCTTTCAGGCACAACAACTAGTCCAATAAAAAGCCATTTTGATTTATTGGACTTCATATAGAGTTGTTGAATTATGAAAAGAAAAGCAAATCTGATTACCACTTAGAGACGCCCTAGAGATCCCACGTGGACAACGTACTCTGAAACATGATGACGTCAAAATAACGTCAAAACGTAAAACCAGCAAAAGCTGAAAGAAAAGTACTGTCTGTTGAAAAATATACAATTGAACGTGCACACTGGAATATAGAATGTATATTTTTCAACAGACAGTACTTTTCCTTCAGCTTTTGCTGGTTTTACGTTTTGACGTTATTTTTACGTCAACACGTTTCAGAGTGCGTTGTCCATGTGGGATCTCCAGGGCGTCTCTAAAAGTTTCAGGTGCCATTGATTCCAGATACCCGGTAGGTGTTATCTTGCCTGTGGTTGGAGTTACTGCATTTTTTGAGAGTTTATTGTTCTCTAACAGTTAATAATTTTTCTACATCATGTTTCTAGTCGGGACTTAACTGGATGTTTCAGCTCCTGAAGAAGTTTGCGAAACGGAGCTCTGTCGAGCTGAGACAACTACCCACTGGGACTCACATAAGTTTTGTGAATGAACTCTCATTTTTTCTTATACCTTTTTGCATTTTGAGCACTCAAACACTTTTGATATGGGGCTTTTTGAGTCGTTCGTATTGGCCCTCCACTCCCCTCCCTACTACAAACTGCTACACTGGTTGCCAATGGAGGCATGAATAATGTTCACGTTCTCTTGCTTTTGCTTTAAACTGGTGCGGGGAATGGCCCCTACCTATCTCTTACCACATTTCGAGCTACATATCCCCACTAGGACAACCAGAAATTGCAATCTTTTTGCCTATCCAAGGATCACTGATTGCAAATACAGGTCCTTTCTGGACAGATCTTTTAAGTTTCAAGCTAGTAAACAGCAGACCTGGCTAGGCAATTACATCAACAGAGCCAGGTTAACCTACGGCACATTTTGGAAAGAAATTAAGACAGCACTGTTCGATAGATTTATCTCCTAATCAGATACCATTTTAAAACTATTAACACCATGCTGATCAATTTTCAATTTTTATTTTGATTTGATAAATCGCTTATTCAAATTTACTAAGCGAGTTACAATACAATAAAGATGAACATACAAGTTTGAAAAATATGTGTATTTTTACTAATTGTATTCTGTAATTCGGTGACTGTTCAGTGACATCTTCGCTATTTGAATTCTGTAATTCGCTGATTGTCTAGCTCTCTTCAGTGTAAACCGCCTAGCAGTTGTAAGATTGTGGCGGTATAGAAAAAATAAAGTTATTATTATTATTATATATTCTCTGGCATTATTTATTATTATTATGAAGACTGAATGATGTACGCAACAGGACTTATTGAGGTTTTTCAACCTGGTGCTAGTCACCCATAAGTTCTTTCCCTGGGGCCAAAAAAGTTATAAAAGTATTTAACTTTAGCCCGTACTGAGGTATCTCATTATTAAGTTACACCTAGGTAAAAGCCAGCACTGGTTTTTTTGAGGGGTTTGTGAAGGGTTCTGCCAATCAAATATTGGCCTAGCCCAGGGGTAAGCAATCCCAGTCCTCGAGAGCCGGAGCCAGGTCAGGTTTTCAGGATATCCACAATAAATATGCATGAGATAGATTTGCATCTCAAGGAGGCAGTGCAGGCAAATCCATCTCGTACATATTCATGGTGGATATCCTAAAAACCTGACCTGGCTCCGGCTCTGGAGGACCGGAATTGCCTACCCCTGGCCTAGCCAGCTATATCTTGCCAGCCCAAAATAGACCAGCAGTTCGATGCTGGTCACTGGATATGGCTCCAGCATTGAATTTCTGCATTGAATTTGCTGCAATCTCCCACAGTCTGAATTATGGGGGAATTATATATATACATTGCTGCTATCTACGGTATACAGCAGGGGTCTCAAAGTCCCTCCTTGAGGGCCGCAATCCAGTTGGGTTTTCAGGATTTCCCCAATGAATATGCATGAGATCTATGTGCATGCACTGCTTTCAATGCATATTCATTGGGGAAATCCTAAAAACCCGACTGGATTGCGGCCCTCAAGGAGGGACTGTGTCCATTCATACCATCTACTCAGCACTACAATCCCTTTACTGGCCTCAGAGATCCTCACTGCCTATCCCACACTTTTTCTTAATTCTGATACTATCCTCATCTCTTTCACCTCCATTGAGAGACTGTTCCATGCATTCATTACCCTTTCTGTAAAGAAATGTTTCCTTGGATTATTTCTTTACAAAACAGAATGGGAGAAGGTGGATTTTGAAAAGGGAAATTTGTCAGGGATAGAATATGGTCCCAGGCGTTGGTGATATAGTTTGCAGCTTGAGCACACAGGCTTCCCGTTCTTATCTGCTAGCCAAGTGGACTTCACACGCAGGACCACAACACTGCAGACAAGCATGTGTCAATGATATCCATCCACAACAACCCACTTTCAAACTTTTCACTTGGGGTGTCTTCAAGGAGGTGGGCATTTCCAAATACGTTCTCTTCATCTCTTGAGAAATGCTGTGGGCTTCAAGCAAACAAGTCTCCCCCCTCTCCCCAATTTGTTTCTCCCTTTCTGTCACAAATTTGGGTAGACAGGCAAAATAGCAAGAAACCACCAACAGCAAAAAAAAAAAAAAGGAATGAGGGGAGGTCTCTAGGAGGTGCTATTAACCCCTGGGCCTTGCATTAAAACACACTCTACTAGTCACACTCTTTTTTTGCTCACCATATAATCAGATTTTCTTGCCTTTCTCAATCATCTTGAGCTGATTTGTGTTAAATTGTTGCTGCTTATTTTGAATCGAGATTCTGGGCTCCTTTTACTAAGGTGCGCTAGGGGGAAATTTGGCGCACGCATAAAATTACTAAACCATACGGTACGCTTCTAGAATAACGCCAGCTCAATGCTGGCGTTAAGGTCTAGCACGCGCAGCAGTTTAGCGCGTTAAGGCCCTAACGCACCTTAGTGAAAGGAGCCCCCTGTGTGTGTATGCTTGATAAGTACTGCACCCCTTGGAGTTTGAACATTACCCAACTTTCTGAAGTTTAAAAGGATTCTTTTGTGATAATTTTAAAATTAAATGCAATGTTGACACTTCTAAATTGTGCTTGGGAAGGAGCTTTTAGGAGAAAATCGATTTTAACAAATGATATATTACATTCTTTATTGGAAGAGAAATGTGTTTCTTACTTCTTGGAGCACATTCAACATAGTAGTCAAGTTCCCTTAGAGCATTTACTGACAAGTAGCATCTCTCTCAAGCAAATGCTGAACTCCAGCCCTATTTCCTTTCCATTGAGAAGATTCTTTAACTAGAACAATTAGCATGAAGGAGGGGGTTGAGTCCTCTCTTACCTCTCTACATGTCCAGTGAAGGAGACATTTCATTTTGGAAGATGTGTACCATTTGGAAATACCTTTTCAATATGACTGGCCTGTTCTTGGCCCACATTTAGTCATATTAAGGTACTCTCTACTGTCACTGCAAAATGTTGAGTTTTCTGGCAATTAAGATTATTCTGTTCTTCTTTTGGTTGGATTAAATGGAATACCACACTTCATTAAAGCTGTTTTATTTGGAAATGAACAAACCTGTTCTGTCCTGATGACCAGGGCTACAGTTTTGGTTTATTACTTTGAAAACATGTGAATATATTTCTTTCTTCCCTCAGAAAAGATAACTGAATTTATATAAATCAAAACTGGAAGTTTATTTTCTTTTTCAAATGATGAAGCAATTAGAAACTATCTAATGATGGGTTTTACTGAACCATGGAAGAACTTCTTACTGTGAGGCCAGAGGTAAATGCTCCAGCACTCACAGGAATAGAATGAGCGTCGGAGCATTTGTCTCGCTGGCCCGCAGTAAGAAACTCTTCCACAGTTTAATGAAAGAAGCCCTAAATTTGGTTCTTAAAGAAGCCCTAAATTTGGTTCTCTTTGGGAACCTCTTGTCCAATTAGAACCAAATTTCCGAGAATATTGAATTTCCCAAAATGCTCTCTCCTAAGATACTTAGAAAATATTTTAAAGAGGTTCTACAATTGGGCAATGCTGAAACTATTATGTTGAATAGATGTTTCTATCTCCCAATGAGGGGATCGGTAAACCAAGAGGATGGTACATCCGATGAATCAAACCAGAGGAAAGATCCATTGGAAAATTTAACATTATTTCTTGAAACAAGTTACAATGATATTTCAGATCATGCCACCCTCTTGGTTACCTTTGCCTCAGAAAATTGTAAAAGTATGGTGTTGAAAAATTATTTCTTGAAAAAAGATTTTCTCTTTTGTGGCCAGAAACTGCAAACGTTTCCAGACGTTTGTAGAGCTACCCAGTTTAGGCGGAAACAATTTCTTCAATACAAATCTCATGTATTATCACTGGGAACAACTTTTTTCTTAAAATTTCCTGCTAAATGTATGATTACTTATTTAAATATGTCATATGCCTTTTTTGAACCTGAATAGTTGGAAAGATTCCTGATAGATAGGGAAATGGGTGTTCAAACTAAAACTTAAAATACAGATATACAGGCTTTTTCCCCCCTTTTATTTGTTGATTATGTATGTTTAAGAATGACCTCTTTCTCTTCCTTGATGTGGACTCATATTGCTTTAGAATACTGTATGTATTATAATTGTTAGATTTAAATTTTTTTTTTTTTAATTTTGGTTCTGTTTTCTAGAAATTCCTTTTTTTTCCCTCTGTACCATTTAGGAAATATCCAAATTATTCCCGACAATGTAAGTAAAACAAGTTTTTCCCTTACCACTAGACCTGTGGAATTTAATACCACAAATGAAATAAGTTTATCCTAAAATATTTGTATGAGTGGGGAATGGAAAAGGTGAGCTTACATTTTATTGGGACCTTTCCAAAAGGGCATCGCAACACCAGCTCCTTCACTCATAGCATCTTGATTCACGAGAGGTACCTGCCTCCAGGGCCGCCATCAGAAATTTCTGAGCCCCTTACTGAGCAATCCTATTGGGCCCCCCCACGCACCCCTTCCCCCCGAACCCCCTTTCTTCCATGGGCCGAATACACACATACTTTTCTCTGTCGCCGCACTCTTTGACCAAAAGATTTGTAAGCCTGCAACCACGTCAAGGTAGACTCTTTCAGCAGGGCCCTAACCTAACCTAAACTAAACTAATCTATACTGTGACAGGGAAGCTCCTGTCCAGTGGCGTACCAAGGGGGGGGGCGGGGGGGGCGGTCCGCCCCGGGTACCAAGCCCTGAGGGGGTGCTCCCGGTCCGGTCCAGTTACCCCCCCCCTGCGCCGGGTGTCGCGTCTGGAAACAGCCTGCAGCAAGATCGCGATGCCAGAGATCTTTGCCTGCTTCGGCTGTTTCCTCCGCCGCGGTCCCGCCCCTCCTCTGACATCAGAGGAGGGGCAGGACCGTGGCGGAGGAAACAGTCGAAGCAGGCAAAGATCTCTGGCATCGCGCGATCTTGTTGCAGGCTGTTTCCCCAGGGCAGTAGCGTACCAAGGGGGGCGAGGGGGAGGTCCATCCCGGGTGCCGCCTTAGGGGGGGTGCACAGCTGGCCCGGTCCCTATCGCGCTCCTACCCTCCCAGCGAAAGCAGCATCGGCGCCATTATCGAAAAAGGTAATGGCGCCAGGCCTTGGAGCACCAAGGCAGACCGCTTCTCCCCCCTCCCAGCCGAAACCCCGCTGACCATCCTATCTCTCCCCCCCCCCAAGTGAACCTTTCCGACCCTCCCAGCGAAAGCAGCAAACCTCCCTCCAGTAGCGTCGGCTTTATCCTCCCTCTGCCGCATCACTGATGACGTCATCAGTAACGCGGCAGAGGGAGGAGAAAGCCGCGAAGGAGATTTGCTGCTCTCGCTGGGAAGGTTGGAAAGGTTCACGGGGGGGGGAGATAGGAGGGTCAGCGGGGGTTCGGCTGGGAGGGGGGAGAAGCGGACTGCCTCGGTGCTCCATTACCTTCTTCGGGCAGCAGCAGCGTTTACAATTCGCTGCTGTTGCCGGCTTCAGGCCTTGTTCTCTGCCGGGTCCTGCCTACTTCCAGTTTTCATGAAGACAGGACCCGACAGAGAGGAAGGCCTGAAGCGGGCAACAGCAGTGAATTGTGAATGCTGCTGCTGCCCGATGAAGTTCAGGACATCAGGACATCGGGGAAGGAGCAGGGAGAAATCGGCTGCTGGCTTGGGGGTGAGGGTAGGGAAAGAATCGTGGAAGTGGAGAAATCGGCACGATGGCTTTGTGCAGGCTAGGGGGAGAGAGAAAGAAAGGAAAAAATAAAGAGGGGGGGCCAGGGGGAGAGAGAAAGAAAGGCAGAAATAAAGAGGGGTCAGGGGGAGAGAGAAAGAAAGGCAGAAAGAAAGAGGGTGACCAAGGGGAGAGAAAGAAAGGCAGAAATAAAGAGGGGGTCAAGGGGGAGAGAAAGAAAGGCAGAAAGAAAGAGGAGGGCCAGGGGGAGAGAGAAAGAAAGGCAGAAAGAAAGAGGGGGACCAAGGGGAGAGAAAGAAAGGCAGAAATAAAGAGGGGGGTCAAGGGGGAGAGAAAGAAAGGCAGAAAGAAAGAGGGGGGCCAGGAGGAGAGAGAAAGAAAGGCAGAAATAAAGAGGGGAGCCAGGGGGAGAGAGAAAGAAGAAGGATCAGAAGAAGGACCAGAGACTCATGAAATCACCAGACAAAAAAGTAGGAAAAATGATTTTATTTTCAACTTAGTGATCAAAATGTGTCCGTTTTGAAAATTTATATCTGCTGTCTATATTTTGCACTATGGCCCCCTTTTACTAAACCGCAATAGAGTTTTTTAGCGCAGGGAGCCTATGAGCGTCGAGAGCAGCGTGGGGCATTCAGCGCAGCTCCCTACGCTAAAAACCGCTATCGCAGTTTAGTAAAAAGGGAGGGGGAATATTTGTCTATTTTTGTATAGTTGTTACTGAGGTGACATTGCATAAAGTCATCTGCCTTGACCTCTTTGAAAACCCGCGGAATATAAATGATAATTAACATTTTCTCTGCGTACAGCGTGCTTTGTGTTTTTAAAATTTTATTGTTGGTAGATCATTTTGACTTGGCCACAAAGATAAGGGGGAGGGAGGGAGGGGAACTGCTGAAAGACATCTAATAATCCTTGCAGGCTTGACTGCAGGGAATTATTTTTGTAAAATCATGTTTTGTTATGTGACTGGCATTATCTAGACTTTAATTTCTATGAATGAATAGAATGAAAATGATATAAAATTACTTGCTTGTTTTTATGTGCGTGCGCTGAAGGAAAGTGGAGAGAGAGTGGGCTGAGGATGCTGAAGGGAAATGGGGAAGAGAGTGGGGAGAAGACGCTGATTTATAAATTGACAATTGTACAGAATATTGTTTCTTTTTATACTTTAATATAAACAATTCAAGGCTTGTGTGGATGGAATCAGGTGGTTTGCGGGGATGGGGACCGAGCTTACGGGGATTAGTCCAATAAAATTGTATTTTTTAATATCTCATTATTTGTTTTATTTTTATTTGTTAATTTATAAAGTGGTGATTGTTATGTATCAGTTTTTTCAAATTTACATCTACTGTCTTTATATTTTGCACTGTATTAGAGGACATGTGTTACTGTTTTTTGTGGTGTTGCATTGTATCCAGGGTCTGGTTTCTTGGCGGATCAGTTTAACTTTTGTCTACATATTTCTATTTTTAGTTTGTGATTATTCCATTTTGGGCGAGGGTGTATCTCTGTTCTGTGTGTATGAAAAAGACATAGTTTTCAGTTGGCATTGACTACAGGACCAATTGACTGTGCGGGATCTGGCTTGTTTAGTTTTACAATGTATGTGTTGGTGTTCTAGTGCTCACTGCAGTGTTTAAGATGCAGCCTTTTCCTAGGTACACTCTTGTGGTGCGATATGTAGATTGGTACTAAAAATCATATTTTTCATATAGATGGGGGGGGGGGTGTCAAAAAATGATGGGCCCCGGGTGCCACATACCCTAGGTACGCCACTGCTCCTGTCAAAGTGAAAACTACTGCTAAAACTCCCCAGAATGCAGCACAGGGCTCGGTAAAACCCGGCATGGAGCCAGGACAGCTGGCTCAGCCAAAAGAATGCAAGCCAAGGCAGGTCCCAGCACAGCTGAAGAGTCAGTTAGGGAAGGCTCTGAAAACCACTAATTTCCCCTATCACTCCTTTCCCCAAGTCAGGGAGAAACCTGAGACCAATTTGGAGAGGGGTGGAGTCCGACCCGGGAGTTTGCCTTATAGGCAAAGTCAGTTGGGGTGGAGGAGGAGGACACAGCTGACTCTGATGAGAGAAGGAGGTTCCAGGTCACAGAGGGTGCCTAAGCCCCAGCATGAGCGTATGGCAGGAAGCCAGCACCTAAGGAAAGGTGGTACAGCACTTGGGAGGTACAGTGACTGGCAGCTTAAACCCCAGAGAGAAGGGTTGGGAAATTATCCCCAGGGAAAGGCTGCAGGCATTTTGGCAGACTTGCAGAGAGGGGGATGGGAGGCACAGCCTGGGAGAAATGAGGAAATGTTAAGCCAGAGTTCCCATGAGGGTGAATGGGAAATGTGCAGTGCCCTGAGTGATAATGTAAGTGAAGAGGACATGGACCTGGGGGGGATACAGTATGTGAAAGTCCTCAGCTAATCTCATGAAGAACGTTCTCCAATTGTTTCTTTGTTTCACCCGGAAGCCAGAGCATTGCTGGCAGAGCTAATTAGGTGAGAAAAATGTGTCAAGAAGATAAAGGGAGCTGAGAGGGGAAAAGGCTTGACACAAGCCGTGCTCAGCTATAAAGCCAGAATGTGTTGGGGTCCAGAGAGATCAATAAATCCCAGTGGGGATACGAGCCAAGGAAGGCATTGAACTGATATAATATTTTGATGTTATAGTATTTTTCCTTTTAATAAGGAGGGGCAATCCAGCTCCTCAGTAAAACACCTGAGACTCACCTGGACTGTAATATAATAGCGTGCAGGATGCACCCAAAGGACTCTAACAAACCAAGGTGAATGTTTTCTTTTTGCTTCAGTTTTCTTTTCTTTGTACTTTGGGACACTAATAAACCTGGTACTGTTTTTCAAGGAATCCGGTATCCGGATCTTCCTTTCACCACCATATAAAAGGCGTCCTAAAATTCTTGCTTGTGGTCCAGGCCAGAGTTTCCCACCTACTCGGGGACGGGCCCGGCAACAATACCTATCTATTCTAAACTAACATATGTCTAATACTGAACTAATAACAAACTAACAAACATCTGCATAATAAATAACTAATAAATAATAGTGCTAGTAGCTATAATTCACTTTTGAATGTAAAATCTCAGTTAAGGATTTCTTTTGACCTTTGTAGGCCAGAAGTAGATCACAATTGCACAATATTTTTTGTAACAAGTATTAAATGTGTTTTTATAAATACTGTAAGCTTAATAAATATATCAGAAAAAACTACACATCTGAGCGCATATCTGAACATACACATCTGTATGATCCCATCCTCCTCAGCTTGCCTATAGCTGCATCATGCATGTTAAAAATGTACGATGTTGATATGTGCACCTTCCTTCCTTCCCATCCATCCTCCTCAGCCTGTTCTTACACATCCACAGCTGCATGTTAATGATGATGTATATGTTATGATGATAAATAAGTGCATATGAGCACATCATTAACATGCAGCTATGGATGAATATAAAAAAGAAACAATATTCTGTACAATTGTCAATTTTTTTTTTTTTAACCATTTCTGGTTTTTATTTTCTCATGTCTACAAAAAAATTTCCATGAATGCCAGCAGAAAATCTCCTTTATGCTTCTTCTGTGCTAGCAGAGGCATCTCCTCCTTTGGTGTTTCTTGTGTAAATCACCTGGGCCCGGTGCTTGGATACTAGTTTAATTAGCCCTTTGTTGAGCAGCTCCTGAAGAGCGGCTCTGGCTAGAGAACCCCTGATTTTCAGCCTCTCTGAGACCACAGCAGGTGTGATGAGCTTGTAGATTGTCAATTTATAAATCAGCGTCTTCTCCCCACTCTCTCTTCCCCATTTCCTTTCAGCGTCCTCAGCCCACTCTCTCTCCACTTTCCTTCAGTGCACGCACATAAAAACAAGCAAGTAATTTATATCATTTTCATTCTATTCATTCATAGAAATTAAAGTCTAAATAATGCCAGTCACATAACAAAACATGATTTTACAAAAATAATTCCCTGCACAGTCAAGCCTGCAAGGATTACTAGATGTCTTTCAGCAGCTCCCCTCCCTCCCTCCACCTTACCTTTGTGGCCAAGTCAAAATGATCTACCAACAATAGAATTTTAAAAACACAAAGCACGCTGTACGCAGAGAAAATGTTAATTATCATTTATATTCCGCGGGTTTTCAAAGGGGTCAAGGCAAATGACTTTATGCAATGTCACCTCGGTAACAACTATACAAAAATAGACAAATATTCCCCCTCCCTTTTTACTAAAACGCGATAGCGGTTTTTAGCGCAGGGAGCTGCGTTGAATGCCCCACGCTGCTCTCAACGCTCATAGGCTCCTTGCGCTAAAAAACGCTATTGCGGTTTAGTAAAAGGGGGCCATAGTGCAAAATATAGACAGCATATATAAATTCTCAAAGCAGACACATTTTGATCACTAAATTGAAAATAAAATCATTTTTCCTACCTTTGGTAATTTCATCAGTCTCTGGTTGCACTTTATTCTTCTGACTGTGCATCCAATATTTCTTCCCTTCTTTCAGCCTCCTGTATGCTTCCTCTCCTCCAGACCTCATTTCCTCCCCAAACTTTTTCTTTGTTTCACCCTGCCCCTTCTTTCTTTTTCTCTCTCTCCATACCTCCTTTCTTTCTATATGTCTGTTTTTCTCTCTCTCTCTCTCACCCTGCCCCCATCTTTCTTTCTCTCTCCACACCCTCTTTCATTCTGTATGTCTGTCTTTCTCTCTCTCTCCGTGCTCCATTTTTCTTTGTTCCACCCTGCCCCCTTTCTTTCTTTCTGGCTTCCTGTCCCCCCCTTTCTTTCTTTCTCCCTGCCCTCCCCTATGCCACCACCATTGGGAAAATGCTGCCACCACCACTGGGGAATAGGCTGCCACTGCCGCCATCAGGAACAGGCCGGCGACAAGTTCTCCCTGCTTTTCCCTGTGGGGCCAACCAACTCTCGCCACCCGACGTCAATTCTAACGTCGGAGAGGACATTCTAGGCCAGCCAGGCAGCGACCAGCGGTTGAAGAACTGTGGCCTAGGACCCTGGGGGAACCCGGGCCCCCTGTCAGCTCCAGGCCCCTGAATGCAGAATTGGTAGTACTGCCCTGATGGCGGCCCTGCCTGCCTCTTTAACTTAACAGAAGTCAAAAAGAGAAAAATCAAACTTAGCAGTATAGCTGCTGTTTGTGAGCATGCATGAGTATGTCTAGGACAGTGGTCTCAAACTCAAACCCCTTACAGGGCCACATTTTGGATTTGTAGGTATTTGGAGGGCCTCAGAAAAAAATAGTTAATGTCTTATTAAAGAAACTAGTGTTTAAGCCCGATACATTAATGGGTGCTAGTAAAGCCTCCTTCCCTCACATGTCCCCTATTTTCAGCCTCAGCTCCAGCTCCAAACCCATTTCCCCCAGCCCCCTTCTCCCATTTTTTCCCTTTCAGCCCCAGCCCCCTTTTCTCACTAGCAGCATTTCCCTCCCCACCCCACTTCCCTTTGCAGCAGCACCTCTTCCGTGCTCCCCTGTCCCTCTTCCCTGTTCCCACAGTCCAGCAGCACCTCTTCTGTGCTTCCCCTGTCCCTAGAAGACAAACTCACCGAGCACGTCCGGTGCCGGGTCACGAAGCAGGCGTCGTCCCCGTAGCACATGCCATCCGCGGAAGAGGAGCAGAGCGCGGGGAAGAGGGAGGGTGAGCCTGTTAGAGCCGGTTCCTGCACATCTGCCGTGAGGTGAGCTAACCCACTGCCATCTTCCACTTTCGACGTCGTGTTCCGGACGCAGTAGCCGGGGAGCCAGGCCCCCTATGTCCACGCTCTGTTAATATTCAGATGCCATCTCTCTGTCTCGCAGCGGGCTTGCCGGCTACAGCCACACAAAGTTCATTTTTTAGTTCAAAGCCGATGCTGTGTCTCCTCTCTCAATCTCCGCCAGAGTCGGAAGTCTTCTCCGACTCTGGTGAGGTTCGATAGAGGAGCCGCAGTGCGGGCTTTGAACAAAAAAATGAACTTTGTGTGTCCGGAGCCGGCAAGCCCACTGCGAGACAGAGAGATGCGTGGTAAGTGCGCATGCGCACTCTGCCAGCCACAGAACTACAGATCAGGCAACACAGCATTAAGAGTGTGCATGCGCGCTTAGCGTTTTATTATTATAGATTACAATTTTGCATGAGGTAAAACTCTTTATAGTTTATAAATCTTTCCTTTTGGCTAAGTCTTAATAATAATATTGTAATTTAGAGCTAAAGAGACATATCATCAAGAAACTGTTTTATTTTACTTTTGTGATTATGATAAACATACCGATGACCTTAAAATAGTACCTGGCGGGTTGCATGTGGCCCCCGGTCCATGAGTTTGAGACCACTGGTCTAGAGGCAGTTGTTGTAGGAGCCAAGCAGTACTCGGTAATGGAGGCAGAAGTGGCAGATATGGGCATGCATGGGCATGCCAGTGAGTGTCTGGTGTGTTGTGTGATGAGAGTGAAGGCAGGGATGCTATGCTTGTGTCTGAATGGAAGAGTTTCTGAGTATATGTCACTCTCACACACATGCAGAATTTTCAGAGAAGCTAATCACTGACAAGGGAACTAGAGCATGCATGTGATGAATGGAGACTTGCAAAAGGAGGCCAAGGGTATTGAGAGGTCCTAGCAAGATAGACCAGTGGAGTGAGTGAGTGCTAATGAATTCCAGATCTGCTCAGGCTTGAAAGTGTTCCTTGCTGGGTTCACTGTCTAAGTGGGAATGGTGCATGAGTAGAGACAAGAGTTTGGGCCCTTGTCATTTTTGTGCACAGGAATAACGAAAGAATGGCTTTCATGTTTGGGACAACAGGATCAAAAATGAGAGGAAAGTGCATATGGGAAACAGAGGCTCTTGCAAAAATATGTGTACAAATGTATTTCAAGTGGAATGTGTCTCCGACCAGGACTGAAGGCAGGAGATTTAAGAGAGGCTTATGAGGCATAATTTTAGAATACAAATGAATAGACCAATGTGAAACCAAAGTGAAAGAATATGTGTGTATAAATGTGTGAGTGAGTTTCAACAGATGCTGATACTGGAAAATGAAAAATAATGTTTAAAGCAACATTGAATATTTTAAAATAATAAGGTCTGAGGAGGGGGAGGGGGATGAATGTTAATGAAGAGTACATGAATGAATTCCTTTGAATGTTGGTTTATTTCTGGATAGCTTTGCAAAATGGAGCTATATTGCTGTGAGGAAAAAAATGCATGACTTTGATTGGGTGCACAAGTCAAGGTGGGAGAATAGTGCAAGCAGCTTTGTTTACAAGACAAGGTCACTTATTTTTCTACTGGGAGATGGGCTGAAGGTCTATGTGAAGCAAGTTGTATGTGACTAAAATAATCAAGATTGTGAGGAGAAAATGTTATTGTCATGTGAGACTTAACTGCTTTGAATTGAGTTTGATACACGCCTCTGCTACATTTTATGCTGGTTTTGTGCTACGAGTTTGACATGTTTCGACTAGTTGTATCATGTTTAGGATACTGTTATTTATACAGATTTTAACACCGCTTGTCTGTAACATGTCCTGTTACCATTTCTGTTTCTTTTATGTTTGTACTTTTTTTTTCTTTAAATGACTAAAACCAATATACTTTTTGAACAGTAGAAAGCATGATGTCTAAGAGAAGTGAATCTGAGAAAATTCTGAGTGATGTCAGATAATTTTTTTTAATGAAAAGCTTTTAAAAAAAAAAATCCCTTTGACATGATGAAAAGAGAAATTTGGGAAATTTTTGATTCTAAATTTCAATTTCTGGATTTGACAGGCAATGCTAAGTGATGGCAAATGAAGACCTGAATGGTCCATCCAGTCTGCCCAACCCTACCCACTCATTAAATTACTGATTTAATTTAAATTTTCCTTCATCTTAGCTATTGCTGGGCCAGAACCTAAAGCTCTGGCCCGGTACCATGCTTAGGTTCCATACTGTACCTGCAAATATTTATAAAAAGTAAATTCTGTTAAAGCAGTCAGTGAGTATTTGATATCTGATTTATTTGACTGACCAGAGAACTAGAACTAGATGTGGTCTGTCTTGACTTCGGCAAAGCCTTTGACACCGTTTCCCATAGGAGGCTTGTGAACAAATGAAATGGGCTGAAGTTAGAACCCAAAGTTGTGAACTGGATTAGAAACAGGTTGACTGACTGACATCAGAAGGTGGTAGTGAATTCACTAGGAGGAAAGAAAGATGTAGAGCGGAGTGCTCCCAAGGATCTCTGTTGGGGCTGATTTTATCCAGTATATTTGTGAGTGGTATCGTTGAAAGGTTAGAAGGGAAAGTTTGCTTTTTTTTTTTTTGCAGATGACATGATTTGCAACAGATGGACACCCCAGAGTGAGTGGACAACATGAAAAGTGATCTAAAAAGATTAGATGAATGGTCTAAAGTTAGTGAGACCCTATTTGGAGTATTATGTTCAGTTTTGGCATCTATATCTCAATAGGGACATCAAAACACTTAGGTGGTTCAGAGGAAGGAGACAAAAATCATATGGGGCTTGTGCCAAAAGATGCATGAGAACAACTGAAGACTTCAACATGTAAAACCTAGAGGAAAGGAGGGATGGGGGATGTGATACATGTAAATACATAAAGATATTAATATGGAGGAAGGAGAAACAGGAGAAAGTAATTCCAGAAGAGCTGTGGGATGCAGTTGGGAGAATGGGGGACTCTTTGCTTTGTAAGTTAGAGTCAATTACAGAAAGGCAGAGAGTCCCTACAGACACAGGTAACCTGACATGGAACTCATATTGAACAGAAAACTTGTCAACTATTAAGGATGTTCAAGGAGTATTAATAAAAGACCGTGTTACTCAACAAAAGTTAGAGACCTTGGAAAATTATCAGTGATGTTTAAATCTGAGGTTTATTAATTTTCCTAAATCTCCAGTTCTAACACCAACAGATATGTTAAACAGATATATTATAGAGATATTGCAAGTTCCTAAGTCGACTTTACTCTGTGGACTGGTGAGAAACTCTTCCTCAGGGAGGAAGGAAAGAAAAGCTGACAGATAGTTTTGAATTTTACAGTTGTTCTGTGGTGTCATTGGCCAAACTACTTGCTTCCTTTACCTTGGAGTCAGACCGTAATTAGTTCCTAAGACTGTATTTTCACTACAAAGACATTGAATTTCTGGGACATAAAGTACAAATATTTCCCAACCTAAGAAAAGCCTTTTGGCTCTAAAATCTGATCTATTGGTTTTAGGAGGGATGTTTTTTCTTCAATTTCCATG
Organism: Geotrypetes seraphini; assembly: GCF_902459505.1. Taxonomy (NCBI): domain Eukaryota; kingdom Metazoa; phylum Chordata; class Amphibia; order Gymnophiona; family Dermophiidae; genus Geotrypetes; species Geotrypetes seraphini. The sequence goes on along the minus strand of NC_047095.1, from coordinate 9,266,656 downwards.
TAAAATTTATTGTATTCCGGTTGGGCCAGGAATCTCAGGGCTTGGGCTCCCTCCTGCCTGGATCATTGTAGGGGGGGGGGGAAATCTGTAACCGGTGTTGTTTTTGACAGACACCGGTTACAGAATCCAGCTTTTAGGCGAAGGACTGGCTCCTCCTTCGCCTAAAAGCGCTTGTTTTGGGCATTTGGGAGTTAGACTTTTTTTTAGGTTGATTATATGGTGTTAGTGTAGGCGTAGTGGTGGTCTGGGCGTTTAAACAGCTGAACGTAGAGGCAGGCCATTATAAAAAAAAAAACCCTCCTTTTTGATGTTTTTTTTTTTGATAATGGACATTTTCCCTGCTTCTACTTTCAACGTTTAAGGCCTTAGGCCAAAAGGGGACTTAGACATTTTTTTAAATTATTATTATGCCCCTCTATGCACCTATATGGAGAAGCCTGTATCAGAATTAATTTCCTTTTCCTTACTCCTACTTCTGCCATCTCCTTCAAGAACCTTGCTGCAGAAGACCCTCTCATCTAATTTAACCAATAAAAGGGAGACTGAAGGCCAGATTGCTGAATCCAAAATGATGTCACTGACACTCTTGACTGGTACTAAAGCATATTCAGCGTGCACCTTCAAAGGCCATAAGTAGAGATCAGGACACGGGGCAAAGAGATCTCCTGGGTTGTGAAGGTTGTATGTGTTTTGATTGTGGAAGGGTGCAGGGTTTTAGGACAACCTAAATGTCTTTCTTCATTTTAGACTGGAGGAGCCTTCTTGCCTCTTTTCTGTCCAGCAGTGCACATTTTCTTTGCAATATGGAGGTTTGTAGAGAGGACCCAGAAGGTTTGACTTTACTATGGGTGGGGAAAAATCTGAGATGGGAGTTCTAGAAGGCCAGGACATTTGAGTTCCAGGAAGCTAAGGGGATAATGGAATATCATATCTGCATCTCATTAGTTTTGTATATCAAGTATTAAAGCCCAATATAATACCAGCTAAAACCAGCAGGTGACACACTATCATAATGGTTTTGATGCTGGTTAGAACATAGACTCCAGTATGCTCATTACAACCAAAATACCAGAAGTCATTGCAAGTATGTTTTAGCCTAAATACCGGTAAGTAGACACATTTGAGTTGCTATCCTCAGAAAAGGATCAGTTGTGTGATAAGGCAGGGTGAAAGTATCTACTAGGTAACCAGAGTTTACTCATAGAAACAAACACATTGAATTGTGCACATGTTAGCTAAAATGACCAGTCAGAAACTGACTCCCTCTTTTACTAAGGTGCACTAACCCATTAATGCGTGCTAAATGTTAACGTGTCCATAGATTAACATACACACGCGCGCACCTTAGTAAAAGTGGGTCTGAAGCTCAAATAATTTCACAGGAAACAAACTATCCCTCCCCCTACAAAAGTGTGGAAGAGGTTTTTAGCACTGGCCGGTGTGCTGAATGCTCTGCGCTACTCTGACGGTCATAGAGTTCATGGGAGTCTCCCCTGGGAGTGACACCTTGAGTTGTCGGAGATGGCCTGCGGCAGATGTGCTGAGGATGATGATGATGGTTCCCTGGCCGTTGCACAGAAGAGGATGGTGATGGTTAACCAGTTGATATTGATGTGCAGCCGATGGGATAGCCATGTTGGGGATGGCTGACTGCTGGATTTTAATTTCTCTCCCTCTTGAGGCACCCGGTGTGCTGGCAAAGATCGGCTGTCACCTGCAGAAATTTGGCAGCCTAAGCAATGAAGTCATTTCAAGCTGGACTTCAGTCTAGATTGTTTTTGATTTTATTTCTCACTTTCTTTCCATTTTATGAATTATTTTTAATTTCATTCAATGTTTTGCCCCTTGTTTTGTTTTTATTTTATTTTTTAAATTTCCCCAGAATTCTATTGTTTAACGGTTCGGGTCCTCCCTTCTGCATCTAATCCTATCTCTCCTCTTTTCAACCTTCCAAAGTCCTTTCGATCAATGTAGTCTTTTTTTTTTTTTAATATCTTTATTCATTTTTACATCATACAATCAAGTGTAAAAGAAATCAAATCATACTGTACATTCTTCACTTGAAACTCTACAATCATTTTATATCATAGATTATCTCCCCTCCCTCCCTTTTCATATATTACCCCTCATAATGTCATAAAACCCACTCATCCCCCTTCCCTCTACACATATTTAATGGGGATAAATACAATTATTTATTATAATACTCAATTAATGGTCCCCACACCCCTTTAAATTTCTTATAATAACCACTCTTAATTGCCAATGTTTTTTCCATTTCATACACTTGACAAACCGAACTCCACCAAAAACAATAATTCAATCCCCTATAGTCTTTCCAATTATATGTTATATGTTGGATGGCAACTCCTGTTAAAATCATTAACAGTTTATTATTATTCGATGAAATTTGACTTTTGGCCCTCATAGACATTCCAAACAAAACTGTGTCATATGATAAGGCCACAGGATTCTCTAACACAGTGTTTTTCAACCTTTTTTGGGCAAAGGCACACTTGTTTCATGAAAAAAATCACGAGGCACACCACCATTAGAAAATGTTAAAAAATTTAACTCTCTGCCTATATTGACTATATATAAAGTAATTCTCTTGAATAGGAATCAAATAAACACAAAGAAAGTATTTTATAATTACTTTATTATGAAATAAAAATTATAAAAATTATAAAATACTTTATTCAGTGCGAAACCTGGGCCTGTTTGGCTGAACACAAAGCTGATATTCTGGCTGGAATGGAAGAAAGACACACACGTAGCTCTTCGTCAACAGCTCTCAGTCTCTCTCTGTATTTGGTTTTTATAGCATACAAAAATAGACAAATATACCCTCCATCCTTTTTATTAAACCACAATAGCAGTTTTTAGCGCAGGGAGCTGCGCTGAATGCCCAGCACTGCTCTTGACGCTCATAGGCTCCCTGCGCTAAAAACCACTATTGCGGTTTAGTAAAAGGGGACCATATTGTAAAATATAGACAGCACATATAAATTCAGAACTGTGCATAGTAAGTGAAGGGAAGTTTTCATCTCTGGGAATTTACCCAGTTAACTATTAAGTTATTTGGGCAAATTCCTTTGAAAACTGTGGTAATACTGCCTCCACTTTGCTAAATTTAAAATAAAATCATTTTTCCTACCTTGTCTGGTGATTTCTGGTTGCACTTTCTTCTTCTGACTGTGCATCCAATCTTTCTTCCCTTCTATCAGCCTGTATGCTTTCTCTCCTCCACACCTCATTCCCTCCCCCAACTTTTTCTTCCTCTCTCCCTGACCTTTCTTTCTTTTTTTCTGTTTCTCTTCTTTCCTTCTGTTTCCCTGCCTGCCCCCTTTCTTTCTTTCTCCCAGCCTCCTGTCCAGCAGTAACTCTCTTCCCTTCCTCCCCTCCCAGCAGCATCTCTCCGTCTCCCTCTCCAGTAGCAGCTGTCCCTTTTTTTTTCCTTGCCCAGCAGCTTCCCAGATTCCTTTCCCTCCTCCCCTCCCAGAAGCATCTCTCCGTCTCCTTCTCCCTCTCCAGTAGCAGCTGTCCCTTTTTTTCCTAGCCCAGCAGCTTCCCAGATTCCTTTCCCTCCTCCCCTCCCAGAAGCATCTCTCCTTCTTCTCCTTATCCAGTAGCAGCTGTCCCTTTTTTTCCTTGCCCAGCAGCTTCCCAGCTTCCTTTCCCTCCTCCCCTCCCAGAAGCATCTCTCCTTCTTCTCCCTCTCCAGTAGCAGCTGTCCTTTTTTTTCCTGGCCCAGCAGCTTCCCAGATTCCTTTCCCTCCTCCCCTCCCAGAAGCATCTCTCCTTCTTCTCCTTATCCAGTAGCAGCTGTCCCTTTTTTTCCTTGCCCAGCAGCTTCCCAGATTCCTTTCCCTCCTCCCCTCCCAGAAGCATCTCTCCTTCTTCTCCCTCTCCAGTAGCAGCTGTCCTTTTTTTTCCTGGCCCAGCAGCTTCCCAGATTCCTTTCCCTCCTCCCCTCCCAGAAGCATCTCTCCTTCTCCCTTTCCAGTAGCAGCTGTCCCTTTTTTCCCCTGCCCAGCAGCTTCCCAGACTCTGATAGTGGTTTTCTCCCCTCCCAGCAGCTCTTCTTACTTCCCAGCGCAGCGATTCACGAAGGCAGCTTCGGGTCCTTTGTTGTGTCGCGCCGCCTCTGAGGAAAGAGGAAGTTGCATCATCAGAGGCAGCCGCGACTCAGCAAAAGCCCCGAGGCTGCCTTCGTGAATCGCTGCGCTGGGAAATAAAGGAGAGCTGCAGAGAGGGGAGAAAGCCACTGTCGGAGGCTCCCCAAGATCTCTCCGGCCCAGCGCACGCTTCCGATGCTGATCTTGCCGGTCCTGCGCGGACCGGCAGGAAGTTCAAATGAGTCAATCTTGCCGGTCCTGCGCGGACCGGCAAAAATTTCCTGCGGCCGATTGAAGAACTGTGGATTAGATCGCCAAGACAAAGTGAGTCCTGGGTGATCGACTCACTTTGCCTTGGCGAGCTACTGGCGCCCCTGCCTCGGGCCCCCTGTAAGCTCCGGGCCCGGCGGCCCTGCGGCACACCAGGCAACATCTCGCGGCACACTAGTGTGCCGCGGAACAGCGGTTGAAAAACACTGCTCTAACATACAATTTATTTGACCCCAGATCAATTTCCAAAAATTATTAATAAACGGACAATAAAATAATAGATGATCTAGAGTTCCAGCCTCAAGATGACAATGCCAACATCTATTAGACTTAGAGCAATCCAATTTTTGTAAACGAACAGGGGTCCAGAATGCTCTATGCAACAGGAAAAACCATGTTTGCCTCATAGACGCAGACATTGTACATCTTATCCTCCAAGACCAAATACGTGGCCATTGAGATGCATTAATTTGATGCTTAATCTCAATGCTCCAAATATCTCTAAGTACAGTCCTTGGTTTTTTATTTAAATATCCAGACAATGTTTTGTACCACTGTTAGTCTTGTTAGAGGAAAAAATAGGAATATAAACATTCTATCTCTATTTTACCTCTTTTATTCTACTAAATGTTTTTTCCCAGGTACTTTAGTTAGATTGTGAGCCTTCGGGACAGTAAGGGAATTTCTAAGTACCTATCTTACTTATAATTTTATTGCACCCTAATGTATATTTTCTGTAAACCGCTTAGAACCTAACGGATTAGCGGTATATAAGAAATAAATTACATTACATTACATTACATTATTAGCTTTGGAGCAACGCAGAGCATTCAGTGGTGCCGGCCGGCGATAAAAACCTCTTCCGCACTTTTGCAAAAGGGTTATATGCTTTGCTAATAAAACTTACCATGCTGTGTCGCTCTTTGGCAAGATCATTTTTCTCTTTCCTGTTTCAAGGTCATCTGCAATCAGTGTGAGCTTAATACCGTGATGGCGCAGGCAAGTTTTCATTTCTGAGTGCTTTGAAGTAGGAAAAATTAAGACACCTTTTAGCAAGTTAAATTGGATCTAATAACACAACCATAATACCATGAGAGCACTAATTAAGTTGTGATTAACTTTCAAGTCACTCTGAGTACTTACATGCTCTCAAACTTATATTAATAGAACTCCAAAATTGTAAATAGACCCACAGTCTGGAAGCTGCCTTTGGAGTTCAGTAGCAGAAGATTTTCTAGCTGGAATAATTAATTGCAATTTTTATAGCACCTTGGATAAAATATATTGGGTCAGATTTAAGCCTTAATACGTTTAAGCCGGCAACAGTTTTACCGTATTTTCACGCATATAACGCGTGCGTTATACGCGTTTTTACCTACCGCGCATACCCCTCGCGCGTTATATGCGTGAGCGCGGTATACAAAAGTTTTAAAACATAGTTCCCACCCCGCCCGACGCCCGATTCACCCCCCCCAGCAGGACCGCTCGCACCCCCACCCCGAACGACCGCTCGCACGCGCTCCCACCCGCACCCGCATCCACGATCGGAGCAAGAGGGAGCCCAAGCCCTCTTGCCCGGCCGACTCCCCGACGTCCGATACATCCCCCCCCCCGGCAGGACCACTCGCACCCCCACCCCGAAGGACCGCCGACTTCCCGACAATATCGGGCCAGAAGGGAGCCCAAACCCTCCTGGCCAGACCGCTCGCACCCCCACCCCGAACGACCGCTCGCACGCGCTCCCACCCGCACCCGCATCCACGATCGGAGCAAGAGGGAGCCCAAGCCCTCTTGCCCGGCTGACTCCCCGACGTCCGATACATCCCCCCCCCGGCAGGACCACTCGCACCCCCACCCCGAAGGACCGCCGACTTCCCGACAATATCGGGCCAGAAGGGAGCCCAAACCCTCCTGGCCAGACCGCTCGCACCCCCACCCCGAACGACCGCTCGCACGCGCTCCCACCCGCACCCGCATCCACGATTGGAGCAAGAGGGAGCCCAAGCCCTCTTGCCCGGCCGACTCCAGGACGTCCGATACATCCCCCCCCCCGGCAGGACCACTCGCACCCCCACCCCGAAGGACCGCCGACTTCCCGACAATATCGGGCCAGAAGGGAGCCCAAACCCTCCTGGCCACGGCGACCCCCTAACCCCACCCCGCACTACATTACGGGCAGGAGGGATCCCAGGCCCTCCTGCCCTCCACGCAAACCCCCCCCCCCCCCAACGACCGCCCCCCCCACGAACCTCCGACCGCCCCCCCCCAGCCGACCCGCGACCCCCCCTGGCGACCCCCACGACCCCCCACCCCCCTTCCCCGTACCTTTGGTAGTTGGGCCAGAAGGGAGCCCAAACCCTCCTGGCCACGGCGACCCCCTAACCCCACCCCGCACTACATTACGGGCAGGAGGGATCCCAGGCCCTCCTGCCCTCGACGCAACCCCCCCTCCCCCCCAACGACCACCCCCCCAAGAACCTCCGACCGCCCCCCCCAGCCGACCCGCGACTCTCTCCATGCCCCATTCTTTCTCTCTGTCTGTCTTTCTTTCTCTCTCTCCATGCCCCATTTTTTTTCTTTGTTTCACCCTTCCCCCTTTCTTTCTGGTTCCCTGTCCCCCCCTTTCTTTCTTTCTCCCTCCCATCCTCCATGTCACCGCCATTGGGAAAATGCTGCCACCGCCGCTGGGGAATAGGCTGCCATTGCCGCCATCGAGAACAGGCCGGCTCCGAGTTCCCCGCGTGGCCGACCAACTCTCACCACCCGAAGTCAATTCTAACGTCAGAGAAGACGTTCCGGGCCAGTCAGGCAGCAATAGGCTGGCCCAGAATGTCCTCTCCGACATCAGAATTGACGTCGGGCGGCGAGAGTTGGTTGGCCCCGCAGGGATGAAAAGAAGGGAGAACTCAGCAGGCTTGTTCCCCGATGGTGGCAGTGGAAGCCTTTCCCCGGCGGCAGCCTATTCCCCTGTGGGTGGCCAGCTGTGCACCCCTTTAGGGCATGCACCTGGGGCGGACTGCCCCCCTTGGTACGCCACTGGCTAAGTCTATGTCTAGCGGCTTAGTAATATGGCTCCATATTTGGCCTGCTTACGTACAATGTAATAGTTTGATAGTTGAGATATTGTTCAGTGAGAAACTTTTAAGTTTGATTTCAATGACTGTAAAATTCTGTGCTGCAGCCATGGCCATCAATAAACCACCTATGACACTGGAATGGATGTGTTCATTTGGCCTATTTACAGTGTGTGTGTGAGCGCTATGTATCTGTGAGAGTGGGGACATGCTGAGTGTCAGGTTTTGAGGCCAATTAATGTGAGGTAATCATGTTAATTGTGTTTCCCATCCATTATTACCTCCCAATTCAAAACAAAAGAAAACAGAAAAAAGAGACATGCTGTACAATGTAAGGTAAAATTAATGAACTCTGTCACATGTAAATGAATGCAAAGCAGCTAATTTTTATGCCAAAGCAATAATGTGGCTTTTAATAGTGATTGTTCTGCTCCGACTGGTCATGTGCACGCTTATATGTTGTTTTGTACTCTACTGATAGTCTGTAAGCTAGGGCAGACCATTTCCTGCCAGGTTCCTGCAATCTTTGTACGTATAACTTAAATATTGTATGTGACCCATTCCCTCCATTCTTTATGCGACCTGCATGGCTTCATGTGTCAGCCCAAGGTATAACCTTGACCCTCTCACTCGATTCCAGAGCCCCTAATCCTTCTGGGTATTGCTTTGCAACCTTCCCTTTAGTGTAAAAATGTCTTGTGCTTAGAAAGTAAAACATTTCACTGTCTTTCTCTTCCCCCTCCTGGAACTTGCATCATTTTTTTTCTTCACAAGTTAATTTAACATCTTATTACTTCAGCCATTCAGCATTCACTTCTTCAGTTATTTAACATCCATCTCTGCAGTTAATTCAGCATCCAGCCATAGTCATAGTAAACCAACCCTTACCTGAAAGAATGACAAGAGAATTGGGTGAGTGCAGTGGCATAATGAGGGGGCGGGGGCATTCCACTGGGGACAATGACATCCATCCTCTTCTCCGTCCCCCCTCCCCCCCTCCATGCATCTGTGCCCCTTCCCTTCCCTCATACCTTTTTACTGTTTAATTTTCCCGGCGTGAGCAGCATCACAAACTTTCTGCCCACGTCGGTGTTGGCTCTCTCTGACGTCATCTCCGGTTCCCACGCCTAGGAAGTGACGTCGGAGGGAGAGCCGACACGATGCAGGCAGCAAGTTTCATAATGCTGCTTGCGCTGGGAAAAATATAAGAGGTGCGGGGGAAGTGAAGGGGGGCACAGATGGCAGGAGGGGTCGGGAAGGAGCAGGGGCAGAGAAGAGGGCGTTACTGCCCCGGGCACCACTCACCCACACTACACCACTTGGTGAGTAAGTACTTACACAATCAAAGTGCATAGCCAGATTAGTCTCGTTAACGTGTGTGTATGTGTTCATCGATGAGTATAAATGACTAGAATATGTTCTATGTAAATCTATCTGACTCCTTATACACTTCTCCCTCGTTATTCGCGGGGGATAGGGGCAGAGCCGGACCGCGAATGGTGAAAAACCGCGAATATCTGTCTCTGACCCACCCCCGCCTCCCTTCCGCCTTCCCCTGGCATCCCAGCCTTACCTGGTGGTCTAGCTGGTTTTCAAGAGACTACGGGAACTCCCCACAGCCATTTCCTAATGGCTATCTGCAAGGGGCAGGAGTGTAGGAAGATTGCTCCTGCCCTGAAAACCAGCTAGACCACCAGGTAAGGCCAGGATGCTAGGGGGAAGACAAAAATATGTTTTGTTTTTTTCTCTCCTCCCCCCCAAAAAAAAATCACGATTATGTGAAATCGCGAGTAGGGAAACCGCGAATGGGGAGGGGGAAGTGTATCATTGCTGCCGTAAGGGGGCTCCTGTAATCTAGGTGCCTTCATTTGTGTTACCAATGTATATTTAAATATCTGACATGTAGCACTTATGTGCATATGTGTACACTGAAGTGCTAGTAGGACGCCTAAGCGCTGTTCTCCAAATACCCACTTAATTTGCATGGTGTGAATCTGCAAAGGGGCATATACGGAGACAGAGCATGGGCAAGATATGGCCAGTTCTGCACATAGGTCCAAATTCTCTAAACGGTACAGTAAATTAGGCGTCAGTAGTCACCCCACCACTGCTAATTTAATAATTATAATTGTGGTAATTGACCGCATTGTTGTTTTTTTTTAATATATCTTTATTAGATTTTCAAACTACAATTGTGCAGTAAGTAACTCATATTCATAAAATATTACAAGACAAGCACAATAAACTTTCAGACATTAATGTACAACTAAATTTCCTCCCACCCTCCCACTCAAGTAAAATAAACCCACAAGAAATTATTCATATATACCCTGAATCAAGCTCCAATGCCACACCCTTCCACCATCCCCCAACCCACCCACCGCGTTGTTTAAAACCAATTAAAATTTCATTTAAAAAAAGTAGGTGTCCATAGGTACCTCCCAAAAAAGATGCTATAATCGCTTCTACAGAGACAGCTATGGTCAAAGTAGGCGTGGCTTACGCTGGAAATGACCTTAGGCACCTCTGTAGATGCAATTCTTGTCAAACATAAGTGCCGGGAATGTAAACCTTCAAAACCTTGGCAAATGGCGACTACCTAAAAAATAAAAAACCACCAGTTGAATATCAATCATGTTATGGTGCCATTGCAGAATCCGGCTCATAACTTACAAAGTCACATGTGTCCCTGCCACTTTTAGGCACCTGCACTTAAGTCTGCAGCTGGTGTAACTGCGAGTGCGTTAATGTTAAGCACACTGATAGTAGTTTATGCTAGTATTCTATAACACAGGGGTGGGCAACTTTTATACACAGAAAGCTGTATAAATGTCATTACATAATATTGGAACCGGAAATGCGCAGAACTCTACAAACCTTTTGTGATAAAAATAAGTAAAAAATAATCCAGGGCAAGCAGTGGCTTCCCCCATGTCTTTCTCAATAACAGACTATGGACTTTTCCTCCAGGAACTTGTCCAAACCTTTCTTAAAACCAGCTACGCTATCCGCTCTTTCCACATCCTCTGGCAATGCTTTCTAGAGCTTAACTATTCTTTGAGTGAAAAAATATTTTCTCCTATTGGTTTTTAAAAAGTATTTCTCTGTAACTTCATCGAGTGTCCCCTAGTCTTTGTCATTTTTTACGGAGTGCAAAATTGATCCACTTGTACCCGTTCTACTCCACTCAGGATTTTATAGACTTCAATCATATCTCCCGTCATCCATCTCTTTTCCAAGCTGAAGAGCTCTAACCTTTATAGTCTTTCCTCATACGAGAGGAGTTCCATCCCCTTTATGGATTATTGGTGGAAGTATGAACATTAACCCCTTCTTTTACTAAGGTGCGCTAACTGATTAGCACGTGCTAATCGAATTAGCTCGTGCTAAACACTGTGTCCATAGACTACCATGCATGCGTTAGCGTTTAGCGCATGCTAAATCAATTGGCGAGCGCTAATCGGTTAACGCACTTTAGTAAAAGAGGGCCTAAATAGAAGTTTGAACCCACTAATGGTTCTGGGGTTCAAATACCGCTGACACTCCTTGTGATTCTTGATCAAGTCACTTAGGGCTCTTTTTACAAAGGCGCGCTAGGGCCTTAAAGCGCGCAATAGCGCGCGTTAAATTCCCGAACGCGCTAGTAGATTTTCGGTTACCGCTAGCTATAGCGTGCGGTAATTCTGTGCGTGCACTAAAAACCCTAGCGCACCTTCATAAAAGAAGCCCTTAATGCTCCATCACCTCAGGTGCAAGCTTAGATTGAACTACTACTTTGGTACTCCATGCTTCATGGCTTCCTTGAGGAAATATCCTACTTTTCCTTCTGACAACTATTGAAATCATTTCTATTTCATCATCACTATGGAACTCTGCGATACTCGCCATAATCCGCAAACGAGCGTCTCCCACTAACTGCAATTTCTCCCTTCAACTATTCATATCTTATTTTATTTTATTTTTTTCTATTTCTTTTCTCCTGCCTGATATACCCCCCCACCTCTTTTACAAAATCATGAAAATGGATTTATAAAAAAAAATATTCTTTATTCATTGGATTTTAGTGCAGGCCGGTGTGCTGTATGCTGTGTGCTGCTCCCAACACTCATAGGAACTCTATAAGCATCAGAAGCAGCGCAGAGCATTCAGCCTACCAGTCAGCGTTAAAAAATGCTTTTGCGGTTTTGTAAAAAGGGGAGGGGGGATAGTAATTTGTATTTATCTTGTTAGATTTACAATTCTATTTTTTTTCTCTACAAGGTAACCACTCTGCTTCACTTTCCCTGGTTCTCTACATCTCTCTGGGGCTCCTTCTTCCTTCTCATCTTCTTTCTACTTTTAATATATGAATGATGTTCTTTTTCTCTTAGGCGCTGTAGTTTAGATTGTGAGCCCATTCAGGACAGAAAGTGAAGTCCAAAGTGCCTAATGTATTTACTTTTGTAAACAACTTAATACTCATGTACAAGCTTAATATCAAATATAATAAATGCAATGCGATACAATACAGTACTGAGCAAGGTGTGAGCCAAATCCAAAAATCTCTTTTTTTCCTTCCCTTATTTACAGAATACTTTTACCAATTTCTTGCTGTGGAAAAAAAAAAACTTTTTCACATAAGCCAGTGAGCATCCAAGAAATACAGGGCTATGCACATCCACGGGCGTCTTCTGCTCAGGCACCCTTGTTCTCAGTCAGAAACGATCCATCGAGGTGATATGTGCTCCTGTGATGCCTTTGACCATAAAGGCATTTAATCACATCAGTCAGTTCTATGTATTATCTGCTTTTTTTTTCATAGTTACCAGGAGGCATGAGAGTGGTTGATGAAAAATAGTCAATGAACACATCAACATTCAAGGCATCTCCGCCAGCTCTCCTCAGAAAGGAGATTTTTCATAATTTATTCTTCCTGATACTTCTTATTCTGAACCAAAGTGCTGCCTTCTTTTGACTGAAGTATAGGATTCTCTTTTGAAATCAAAACCTTTTGTCTTTCTTTTATTTTTTTTTTTTCATGCCTTCCTTTCTTGACTACCACTTCTGGCCTTATTTTTCGAAAGGTATTTTTTTCCCCTGCTGTGCCGACAGCAGTGTTCCTTGGAGAATAACTGTGCTACATGCAGCAAATTATTGACCTAATTATAATTTAGCATTGTAATGAAGGAAAAGTGTGCTTAATTAGCCCAACAATTTGAATATTATTTTCCCCTTCTACTAAAGAAATAATGAAAGAGGGATTCTCATCTCAGTTTTGGCATTTGAACATATGAAGAGGTTTATGTCAAGATACACCTGTTGTTCATTGCCGCGTGTGAATCTCTTCATAAAGCCAGTTAATAGATGCTAATGAATAAATAAACAACAAAACAACCTTGTGAATTGCCTAATTTAATAATAAACTCTTGGAATGGAGGAGAGCCAGGGAATCGAGGGTTCAAGTGCCACTGTAGGTCTTTGTGATCTTGGGCAAGTCACTTAACTCTCCATTGCTTCAGGTCTTTTTACTAAAGTATGGTAAAATTTGGGCTTAGTATGTTTTAACGTGGAATTTTCCTGCATGCCCAAGTCCAAATTTAACAAAGCACTTTGTAGGCTTTTTAAAAAAATTTTTTTTATAATTTTCAGGTTGAACACTAATGCTGCGATTAGTGTGCGAGACCTGCAAATTAGCACAGGAGCACTTAGTGGTCCTTTTATCAAGCCACGCTAGCGGGATTAGCGCGTTGGACATTTAATCACGCGCTAACCCCCGCGGCAAGCCAAAAAACTAACGCCTCGTCAATGGAGGCATTAGCGACTAGTGCAGCGGGCGGTTTAATGCACAGTATTCCGCGCGTTAAACCCCTACCGCGCCTTGATAAAAGGACCCCATAGACTCTGGTTCTATAAAAGACACCTGTAGCAAGGCACCTAAATCGGCACACTTAACCAATCTAGGCACCAAACTTAATTTTAATTGGCGTTGATAATTGAAAGCGCCATTAAAAAACAATTTTTTAAAAATGATTAAAAAATGAATTAGCCAGTAGGCACCCAACTCAGTAGGCACCTACCACTTCGATATACGTGACTACACCAAGGTTCCATCCAGCAAAAAGAGGTGTGGTTAGGGCTGGATTTGGTGCAGAGCTTGGGCATGGACTGAATTAGGTGCTGGTATTGTAGACCAATAAAACTTAATATGAGCTGCTGCCTAAGGCGTATACGCCCAATAGTAGCTAAATTTAGGTGCTGCTTTTTCTAGGTGCCGACAGAATCAGGCGCCATTTATAGAATCTAGCCCTTACTACCTCCCGTTTGTGTTATCCGGTTAGCTAACTGTATAGTGCGGGAATGCTCCCTCTACAATAATATATTTTAAAAAGAGTTAGCACACTTAGGACCTTTTTTACAAAGGCATGCTAAGCGTTTTAGCATGGATTTAGCATGTGCTAAATCAACCCGTGCGCTAACTGCTAATGCGTCCGTAAGATAACATGCACGCGTTAGCGTTTAGCGCGTGTTTAGGGTGTGCTAAAAAACTTAGCGCACCTTTGTGAAAGAGGGGGTTAGAATGTCACAATAGGCATAATAACTGCAAAATGCATTTTATATTGGCCTGTTTTTCATAGTAACATAGTAGATTGACAGCAGATAAAGACCCGAATTGGCCATCCAGTCTGCCCAACCTGATTCAATTTAAATTTTTTTTTTAATTTTTTCTTCTTAGCTATTTCTGGGCAAGAATCCAAAGCTCTACCCGGTACTATGCTTGGGTTCCAACTGCCGAAATCTCCGTTAAAGCCTACTCCAGCCCATCTACACCCTCCCAGCCATTGAAGCCCTCCCCAGCCCATCCTCCACCAAACGGCCATATACGGACACAGACCGTGCAAGTCTGCCCAGTACTGGCCTTAGTTCAATTTTTAATATTATTTTCTGATTCTAGATCCTCTGTGTTCATCCCACGCTTTTTTGAACTCAGTCACAGTTTTACTCTCAACCACCTTTCTCGGGAGTGCATTCCAGGCATCCACCAGTAGTAGAATTTCCTAACATTGCTCTTGAACCTACCACCCCTCAATTTCAAATTATGTCATCTGGTTTTACCATTTTCCTTTCTCTGGAAAAGATTTTGTTCTACGTTAATACCCTTCAAGTATTTGAACATCTGAATCATATCTCCCCTGTCTCTCCTTTCCTCTAGGACAGTGTTTTTCAACCGCTGTTCCGCGGCACACTAGTGTGCCGCGAGATGTTGCCTGGTGTGCCGCAGGGCCGCCGGGCCCGGAGCTGACAGGGGGCCCGAGGCAGGGGCGCCAGTAGCTCGCCAAGGCAAAGTGAGTCGATCACCCAGGACTCCCTTTGTCTTGGCGATCTAATCTATGGAGCCGATAAGTGTTCTTCTCCCCGACATCAATTCTACAGTCGGGGAGGAAGTTCGGGCCAGCCAATCGCTGCCTGGCTGGGCGGAACTTCCTCTCCGATTGTAGAATTGACGTCAGGGAGAGCATGCGTCGGCGTCGGCTTTGGGGCCTGTTATCCATTGATGGGTCCTGTTCCCCGATGGCAGCGGCAGTGGCAGTGGCTTGGGGAACGGCAGGGCGAAAGAAAGAAAGGGGGCAGGCAGGGAAACAGAAGGAAAGAAGAGAAACAGAAAAAAAGAAAGAAAGGTCAGGGAGAGAGGAAGAAAAAGTTGGGGGAGGGAATGAGGTGTGGAGGAGAGAAAGCATACAGGCTGATAGAAGGGAAGAAAGATTGGATGCACAGTCAGAAGAAGAAAGTGCAACCAGAAATCACCAGACAAGGTAGGAAAAATGATTTTATTTTAAATTTAGCAAAGTGGAGGCAGTATTACCACAGTTTTCAAAGGAATTTGCCCAAATAACTTAATAGTTAACTGGGTAAATTCCCAGAGATGAAAACTTCCCTTCACTTACTATGCACAGTTCTGAATTTATATCTACTGTCTATATTTTACAATATGGTCACCTTTTACTAAACCGCAATAGTGGTTTTTAGCGCAGGGAGCCTATGAGCGTCAAGAGCAGCGCTGGACATTCAGCGCAGCTCCCTGCGCTAAAAACTGCTATTGTGGTTTAATAAAAAGGATGGAGGGTATATTTGTCTATTTTTGTATGCTATAAAAACCAAATACAGAGAGAGACTGAGAGCTGTTGACGAAGAGCTACGTGTGTGTCTTTCTTCGATTCCAGCCAGAATATCAGCTTTGTGTTCAGCCAAACAGGTCCAGGTTTCGCACTGAATAAAGTATTTTATAATTTTTATTTCATAATAAAGTAATTATAAAATACTTTCTTTGTGTTTATTTGATTCCTATTCAAGAGAATTACTTTATATATAGTCAATATAGGCAGAGAGTTAAATTTTTTAACATTTTCTAATGGTGGTGTGCCTCGTGATTTTTTTCATGAAACAAGTGTGCCTTTGCCCAAAAAAGGTTGAAAAACACTGCTCTAGGATATACATATTCAGGGCTTCCAGTCTCTCCTCATACGTCTTCTGGCGCAAGCTTCCTATCATTTTCATCGCCCTCCTCTGGACCGCCTCAAGTCTTCTTATATCCTTCACCAGATATGGTCTCCAAAACTGAACACAATACTCCAAGTGGGGCCTCACCAATGACCTGTACAGGGGCATCAACACCTTCTCGCTTCTACTGGCTACATCTCTCTTTATACAGCCCAGCATCCTTCTGGCAGCAGCCACTGCCTTGTCACACTGTCTTTTTGTCTTTAGATCTTCGGACACTATCACCCCAAGGTCCCTCTCCCCATCCGTGCATATCAGCTTCTCTCCTCCCAGCATATACGGTTTTCCTGCATTAAATTACTGTTAAGGCTTAATCCCCTTTAGGAAATGGGCCCTCCAGGGACAGGGAAATACCCTTTCAATGGCGTAGTAAGGGGGGCGGGGAATGGACTGCCCCATGCACTGTCTTGGTGGGGGTGCCGACACTTCTCCACACACACCCCTCCCATGCCATGCTCGCATCCCCCCCCCCGTACCTCTTTAAATCTGGGTCAGCGTGAATAACTTCTCCAGCCTGCTGCTCGCGCCGGCCTGGCTCCCCTCTGAAATCACTTCCTGGTCATGGGGCCAGGAAGTGACGTTTAGAGGGAAAGCCAATGCTGGCACGAGCAGCAGGCCGGAGAAGCTGCTCGCACTGGTAAAGGTTTACCCCCTTTTTACAAAAACGTAGTGGGGTCTTTAGCGCTGGCTATGGCAGTAACAGCTCCTATGTTCATAGGAATTCTTTGAGCGTCGGAGCTGTTACTGCCACGGCCGGCACTAAAAACCGCACTACGCTTTTGTAAAAGCGGGGATTAAAGGGGTACTGGGAGAACAGAGGGTGCGAGTGTGGCATGGAAGCCAGGGAAGGAACGGGGAGGGGGTGGTAGTGAAGGAGTGTGCCCCCTACCTTCGCTACGCCACTGTACTCATTGTACCTGAATGCAATGTGCCTGAATACAATGTGAAAAAAGGCACCGCTGAATCCTACCTCCCTCCATTTGGGAAAACAATTTCCTCTTACAATGTAACTTTTTTCTTGGTTGCATTTATTACTGGATAGAGAAACTACTTTTTAATTCAAGCCCTGTTGTTGAAATGTACTACCTTTTTAGTCAAGAGACCAGCATCCGAGCTTTTTTGTGCTTTAAGTTCTCCAAAGCATTAGCATTTGGACAGCCTAGGATTACTTCATCTGACAGTTCAAAACTACAGTGATCTGTTGTATCTAGCCCATGCTTTGCTACAGAATATTTAAATCAATAATAATGCTATCAACACTGGAAATCAAATGCAAAATAATTTCCCCTGGCTTCCTGTGTGTAATGACATTTGCTCTTTTGATGAATTGCTAATGTGTTTTTGGACAGAAGAACCAGCAGAACAGCCAAGTCTGGGATTTAAACGGCAAGACTGACATGGCAATATTTGTAATGCACACAGATATTTACCAGCAATAGAAAGCAGAGATTTCTGTACTCGGAGAGGCTTCAGTGTCTTTCCCAGAAATTAAAGCATCTCATCAAAATATTCCTTTACACAACTTCAGAGAATAATGGATTCTTAATTAAATGATAATGGTATATTTCAAAGCAAATGAAATAATAGCAGTGACTAACAGCAGCCTGTGGGTCTGAAGTACTAAAGAGTTTTCGATTTTGAGCCTGTTTCATCATGGCTTTTTCCTATAGACGGAGAACGGAACAAATGCCTTAGTTGCACCATTAGGGCTTATCTTCTAAGCATTTTTCACAGACATTTGGGGACAGTTTTTTAATATAACTTTCTGAATTTGAGGCCTAGTGAGGGGTGGTGGCACCTGGCATTACCGAGCCGTGCCTCCCCCCCCTCTTACCTGCCACTTGAATGCCCCACCCCCACCCCACGTACCTCTTGACGTGTTCGCTGGCGTGCTGTGAAAAAATTGCTAGAGGACCTATTGAGAGTGGGAGACTAGACGTCAAAATGGCAGATGATGTTTGATGTGAGCAAGTGCAAAGTGATGCATGTGGGAAAGAGGAACCTGAACTATCGATACATGATGTAGGGTTCCACGTTAGGAGTCACTGCCCAGGAAAGGGATCTAGGTGTCATCGTTGAGATGTCATCAAAGTGCAGTGGCAGCTAAGAAAGCAAATTAAATGTTGGGAGTTATCAGGAAAGGAATGGAAAACAAAGATGAAAATGTTATAATGCCCTTGCCTTGCTCTATGGTATGGCTTCACCTCGAATAGTATGTGCAATTCTGTCCGCTGTATCTCAAAGATGTAGAGGAATTAGAAAAGGTACAGTGCTTTTATAGTGTAATATGATTGTATTATATGTTGCACTTACTTATGCTTCAAGATGAATAAAGATATTTAAAAAAAAAAGAAAAGGTACAGAGAAGAATGACAAAAATGCTAAAAGGAATGGGATGACTTCCCTTTGAGGAAAGGCTAAAGCAGCTAGGGCTCTTCAGCTTGGAGAAGAGATGGCTCAGGGGTGATATGATAGAGGTCTATAAAATACTGAGGCCTAGATTCTCTAAAAGTTGCGTTAAAAACAGACGGGCCGCTGTCGCAGCTGTTATAGTAGCGATTTTAAAAAAGCGAGTTATTTTCCCAAAAAAGCTTATGCAAATGAGGTTGGTGGAGAATCAAGTTTCAAGTTTATTTCATTTCTTTGATTACTTCGCATAGTCCAAATCCAATACGATTTACATAAATTCAAAAATTGAATACAATTTTAAAAACCAACAAACATTCACTACTAATACATTAATACATGTAAGGAGGGAAGCGGTTGATAGCAATTGACATAAATACAATTCTAAAAAAAATAAAACCAGGGGAGGGTCAAGACACAGGTTGGGAAAGACTCACAAAGACTCGCTAAATTTGCATGTGCCCATCACTGGTGATAACGATGGGCACATGCGCAGAATAAAGGCAAAAAACCCAACAACAACAACAAAAATCGAGCCACAAGTAACTCTTCACCGGACAGCAGGAGCGATGCTCAATCTCTCCCACCATCAACTGACACCCCCAACCCCTTTCAGCAGTGGGAGAGATGCCCACGCTCTCCAGATGCCATGCAACCCCCCACCTTATGCCTCTGACTCCCGGCCTCTCCCCCTTACCTTACTTTCAGATGGCTGACCAGAGAGATGCCTAAGCCCTCCATCCAGCTGGCCTGCCTCTACAAAATGGCGGGCCTTCCCTCCCTGGTGCATCCTGGGATGAACTGGGGAAGGACCTGAGGCTCTGATTGGCCCAGGTTGTTTAAGGCCCCTTTTATGGGTTGGGCCTTATGCATCTGAGCCAATCAGAACCTTAGGCCCCTCCCCAGTGCATCTCAGTATGCACCAGGGAAGGGGAAGGCCTGCCATTTTGAAGAGGCAGGCCAGCTGGACGGAGGGAGTAGGCATGTCTCTGGCCAGCTATCTGAAAGTAAGGTTAGGGGGGGGTCATTGGAAGCACTGGGGGTGAGTGTTGCATAGTGGCAGAAGAGCATGGGCATCTCTTCTACTGCCGAGGGGGTGGGGGGTTGGGGGTGGTTAGTTGGTGGCGGGAGAGACTGGGCATCTCTCCCGCTACCGCGGGGGGTGGGGGGTTGGAGGTGGAGGAAATTGGGCATCTCTCCCACTGCTGAGGGAGTGCTGGAGGTGTATTTCTTGGCGGTGGGAGAGATTGGGCATTTCTCCTGCTGCCAAGGGAAGCTATAATACATGCACTCAAAAAGTGTGCTTTTACTACTACCACTCAAAAAAAAAAATAGACAATTTATGATTCTTCCTATAATTTTTTAAATTTTTTTCATTAACCACAGTCAAAACACATGCCAGAAGATGTATTTTTAACAGTGCTCTCACTGTACCGGCATCCCTAGACCAATCGCTGATTTTTGTCACCAAAATTTGACGCCACTCTTAGAGAATGACTCGGCGATTTTTAAGAATCCACCAGAGTGCTTGTTTCAATATTCAAGAGCCCATTTGCATGGCAGTGTCGTAGCCTATTCCATGAATCTACCACCCTTATTTATTTATTCATTCAGTCTTCTCTATCGTTCTCCCAGGGGAGCTCAGAATGGTTCACATGAATTTATTCAGGTACTCAAGCATTTTTCCCTATCTGTCCCGGTGGGCTCACAATCTATCTAATGTACCTGGGTCAATGGGGGGATTAAGTGATTTGCCCAGGGTCACAAGGAGCAGCGCAGGGTTGAACCCACAACCTCAGGGCACTGAGGCTGTAGCTTTAACCACCGTGCCACACTCTCCTGAGCCCATCACCTCTTAACCTCCTTCTATAAGAACATAAGAAGTTGCCTCCACTGGGTCAGACCAGAGGTCCATCGCGCCAAGCGGTCCGCTCCCGCGGCGGCCCATCAGGTCCATGACCTGTGAAGTGGTTCCTGACCATTCTTCTAACCTACCTCTGGTTCTATCTGTACTCCTCAATCCCTTTATCTTTTAGGAACCTATTTTAAATTTTAAAACCCTGATGTGGTTTTTTTACAAGAGACTCACCTGCCTCTCGCTGCTGCCTTAAAATTTCAATTAAAGGGATACTCCTCTCACTTTTATTCTCCTGCGACCCAGCGTAAGAAAAATGGAGTCTCAATATTTTTCCATGATAAACTCTCTCCTGTAGTTCACTCTTCTACGACGGACAAGGATGGAAGATGGTGCTTGGTGCACGCTGCGTTGCACTCAGTGAACTTTGTGTTCCTTAACATTTATGCTCCAGTCCTAGACCACCCAGAATTTTTCCAAGACCTTCAGATGGCGTTAGTAGAATACAGTTCTTGCCCTTTAGTACTTGGAGGCGATTTCAATCAAATTCAAGATATTTATATTGATAGATCATCTTCTTGCAAACCCTCCAAATCCAAGTCATTCACAGCCTTACATGCCCTTAAAGATGCCTTCTCCCTTGTAGATCCATGGCGTTTGTTTAATCCAAAGGGTAGAGAATACTCTCACTTCTCACCACCTCATAATACCTACTCAAGAATAGACTTCTTTCTTATATCCTCCTCTCTCATTCAGGACCTGGCAAACAATGTTATTCACCCAATCTCTCTTACAGATCATGCGGCCACCTCCCTACACCTACTTATCTCTGCCCCCCGCAAAGAATCTTCTTCTTGGAGACTAAACAATGCTTTACTCTTAGACTCAGAAATAGCTGACAAAATTCAATCTTTCACTGCTGAATTCTTCGAACTTAACTCCAAAGATCCAGAAATTTGCCCATCCATTGTCTGGGAGGCTTATAAAGTCTCCCTTAGGGGTGAACTTATCAATCTCGCCTCTTGGAAAAAGAAACAATCCATGAAAAAAGAGAAAGACTTAGAATCTTCTATCAAAGAGTTAGAACTACAACATATGTCTGCCCACTTACATGATCCATCTATTTTTCAACGTATACAAAATCTTAAATACGAATTTAACACTTTAGTTTCCAGTACTGCTAGACGGGATATTTTTATCTCAACCTCTGGACATTATATGGGAGACAACCTTATGGGACGCCCTTTGGCTAGATATCTTAAAACTAAATCCAAACGCCTACATATCACAGCCATTCAAAACCCATTGGGGCAGATGGTTAAAACCCGGTCTCTGATCTCCTCTCAGTTTGAAAACTTCTATACTACTTTATATAAATCTGATTTTTCTGCTTCAGAATCGGGGATAGACTCTTTTCTTGCTTCTTTGGTTCATCCGACCTTATCGGACTCTGTGAAATTGAAACTGGACTCTCCCATTACTGTATCTGAAATAGAAGCCGCAATATCAGCTATGCCTACCGGCAAAGCCCCAGGTCCTGACGGGTTTACCAATGAATTTTTTAAGCAGTTTCGTAATCTTCTGGCTCCTCATCTTCTTTCTTACTATGAATTCCTCCACTCTGATCCAGACAAACAATTCAACTTCACTGAGGCCACTTTAGTAGTCATTCCCAAACCTGACAGAGACCCTACCTTGGTTAAAAACTTTCGCCCCATTTCTCTTCTTAATTTAGATTACAAGATCATGGCAAAACTTCTTGCACTGAGACTCAACAAAGTGATCCCCTCTCTTATTCACAAAGATCAAACGGGGTTTATTAAACAAAGGTTTATAGGAGACAATATACGCCTCTTTCATCATATTAATGCCCATGCTAAAACACTCTCAGATCCCGTAATCGGTTTGGCCATAGATGCCGAAAAGGCCTTTGACCGAGTTGAATGGCCTTTTCTATTCCAAATTTTAAAGTGGTACAACTTTGGCCCGTTCTATACAGATTGGATTAAAACTTTATATCATCAACCCACAGCTCGCATTTTAATTAATAATTCTCTCTCCAACAAATTCTCCCTACATAGAGGCACTCGCCAGGGCTGCCCTCTGTCGCCGCTGCTATTTAATTTAGCGTTGGAACCTCTCCTCTCTGCTATCCGACAATGCCCAACAATAACAGGAATTGAAACCACTTATTGTCATATCAAATTAGCAGCATACGCTGATGATGTCCTTCTCTTTATCCGAGATCCTGTTGCTTCCCTTCCCTCACTCGTTAATATTGTCTCTCATTACTCCAAGCTTTCTGGATACTCAGTTAACTGGGAAAAATCAGAAATTTTCCCTCTTAATGATCTCATTTACCCCTCAGATCTCGCCCAATTTCCCTTCACGTGGTCACACGGAGCTGTAAAATACTTGGGAGTGTTAATACATAAAGATCCGATTCAAACTCAAGATCTAAACATATCTAAAATTAAAAGTTTAGTTCTTAACACCCTGTCTCGTTGGTCTCCACTCTTCCTTTCATGGTGGGGCAGAATAGCTTCTATCAAAATGACCCTTACTCCTCAGATAAACTATACCCTCTCAATGCTTCCCTCCTTATGCAAGAAGAAATTTTTTCATTGGTTGAATAAGAAAATATCTGACTTTGTGTGGAATAACAAAAAACCTCGTATTGCTCTCGACAAGCTGAAAGCCTCTAAAATTAATGGGGGTTTGAATGTACCAGATTTTCATTTTTATTATATCGCATCATTGGCCAAATATGGAGCCTATTGGATTATTAACCCTAGTACCCAAGACTCACCAACCTGGTTTGACCTGGAACGGTTTTTATGTGCACCATTACATGTTTCATGCTTGTTGACGGTGCCAGTGCCCAAACTTTTGAGAAAATACTCCTTATTGAGTGCAACGCAGCATGCCCTTCATATACTAGACGTAATCGCAGAGATTTCAATTAAAGACAGTCCACTCTTGTCCATTTGGAATAACCCCAAAATCCAAATCAATAGTAAATCTCTTTCATGGAAAAGGTGGCAGCGGGCTGGTTTGTGGTCTCTCCATCAGATAACCACTCTCACTTCGTTTGTTCCCTTTGTCACAATTTGCTCTACTTACTCATTGTCTCCTTCTGCTTACTCACAGTGGCTTTCTCTTACTAAGACGTTATCTTCTATGTCTATACGCTTTGATTATATGACATCCATTCACACTTTGTATCACTGGTCCACATTGGCTATATCAAAAGGTAAAGCGATATCTCTCTTCTATAGTATTCTAAGAGATCACTCTTTCACATTTTCCTCTCATTCCATGAAACATTGGGAATCTATGCTGACAACCTCACTTACTGATGTTGACTGGGAACTCTTCTGGTCATCGACAAACCGACCTCTTTTATCATCCAGAGTCTCACAATCAATGTTCTTCATTATGTGGAATGCGGTATGGACACCCTTTCGGATGTGGAAAGCTAACCTAAAACAAGACTCTATATGTTGGAATTGTATGAAAGAAGCTGGGACTCTTGATCACATGCTTTTCCACTGTGCTAAAGTTCGTTCCTTTTGGACATGCATTTGGGACACCATAAAGTCTATTACCAATTGTTCAGAAGAAATTTCCTTTGACATTATAATTCTCCGATCTCAACACCCTTGTTTTACACAGTCTAACTGTCCTCCTAAACTCATTGATGCAATGTTTGTGACTGCCCTTATGCACATCTTGAAAAATTGGAAGTCCTCTTCATTACTAAACTATACCTTTTGGTGGAATTCTTTGAGCATGTATCATAAATTTGAATCATATGCTTATGAAAAGAAAAATATAATTCGACTTTCCAAAAGTTTGACACAATGTAAATCACCCTGGAAATTCCTAGACTCATATGTTCAATCTATTTCATAGACACTCCTCTCTTCTTCTTCTTCTTTTTCTTTACCTTCATCTTTTTCCTCATTTTATTCTTTTTCTTTCTTCCTTCAATTTCTCTTTCCTCTTATCTTTTCTTTTATTATCTTTTCATGAACAGTCCTAGTACTTTAGATCTTTTAAAACGATTCAATTCTACATTGCACAATATAACTGAATATTTGTTATACTAAATGTTTTGTTTTATTTTTTGATACCCTGTACTTGAACTGTTTCTTATATTTTTTCAAAAAACTCAATAAAAAATATTGAACTTAAGGAACCTATCCAAACCTTCCTTGAACCCCTGTACTGTGCTCTGGCCTATCACAACCTCTGGAAGAGTATTCCATGTGTTTACCCTCTGGGTAAAAAAGTAGTTCCTAGCATTTGTTCTAAACCTGTCCCCTTTCAATTTCTCCGAGTGACCCCTAGTGCTTGTGGTTCCCCACAGTTTGAAGAATCTGTCCTTATCCACTTTCTCAATGCCCTTCAGGATTTTGAAGGTTTCTATCATATCCCCTCTAAGTCTCCTCTTCTCCAGGGAGAACAGCCCCAGCATTTTTAACCTATCAGCGTATGAAAGGTTTTCCATACCTCTTATCAGTTTAGTTGCTCTTCTCTGGACTCCCTCGAGTACTGCCATGTCTTTCTTGAGGTACGGCGACCAGTACTGGACACAGTACTCCAGGTGCGGGCGCACCATTGCATTATATAGTGGCATGATGACTTCCTTCGACCTGGTTGTGATACTCTTTTTGATGATGCCCAGCATTCTGTTTGCTTTCTTTGAGGCTGTCGCACACTGCGCTGATGGTTTTAGTGTTGTGTCCACCATCACTCCCAGGTCTCTTTCAAGGTTGCTCACCCCTAGCAATATTCGCCCCATTTTGTAGCTGAACCTCGTGTTCTTTTTCCCTACGTGCATGACCTTGCATTTCTCTATGTTAAAACTCATTTGCCACTTTTTTGCCCACTCTTCCAGCCTCGTCAGGTCCCTTTGCAGGTCTTCACAGTCTTCCGTGGTTTTGACCCTGCTGCAGAGTTTGGTGTCATCTGCAAATTTAATGACTTCACATTTCGTCCCCGTCTCCAGGTCATTGATAAATATATTGAACAGGAGCGGTCCCAACACTGATCCTTGTGGAACTCCGCTCGTGACCCATTGCCAGTCTGAGTAATGTCCTTTTACTCCAACCCTCTGTTTTCTGCCTGCTAGCCAGTGTCTGATCCATCGGTGGACATCTCTTTGCACCCCATGATTCCACAGCTTCTTAAGCAGCCGTTCGTGGGGTACCTTGTCAAAGGCCTTTTGGAAATCGAGGTAAATGATGTCCATGGCTTCCCCTCTATCCATCTGGCTGTTTATTCCCTCAAAGAAGTACAGCAAGTTCGTGAGGCACGACCTACCCTTACAGAAGCCGTGCTGGTTCGTCTTCAGTTGTCCATTTTTTTCTATGCCCTCTCACTCTGGAGTTTCCTTTCAGTTGAAAGGATCCATACCTAATATATATACCAGGATTTATACCACATTTCAGCTGGTGTAGGCCATCGCTTCCAAAGTTGATCACGGATCCTAATGCTAAGTGCTTTTCTATGAAAGGTGCACTCTATGTGGATTTTTTTAACACCCAAATGTGAGTGCTGTTTAATGAATTTGCTCCTTTGTGTGGTCTGTCTAAGTGAAAAATCTATGTGTACTTGTTATGCAAGGGTCTTGTAATTAATTTTCAGAGACAAACCGAATGGATATTTCCACTTTAAAAACTGGGGTCTAAGAGGAGAGTGAGTTATGTTTACCCGTGCCTGAATAAAGAAGTGTGGCATCTGACATCATCTTTTAAATGAAAGAGACAAAGTTGCAGTATTAGTGCTTACTTTAAAATTGTAAGGCTATATTTTGTGGGAAATCTATTTTCCAGATGTATCTAGTGGCATAGTAAGGGGGAAGGCAGACCACCCCAGGTGCCGTCTTGGTGGGGGCACCTATACCTCTCCATCCCCAAAAACTCTTTGCCTCTTCGCCAGCGTGACCAGCATCTCCAACCTGCCGCTTGAGCTGGCTCTCCCTCTGAAGTCACGTCTAGGTCGCGGGAGCTGGAAGTGATGTCAGAGGGAGATCCGAGGCCAGCATGGGCAGCAGGTTGGAGATGCTGCTCATGCCGGCGAAGAGTTAAAGAGGTAATGAGGAAGGGAAGGCTATGCCACTGGATATATCTAATTTTCCTGGCACTCAGGAGCTGAGTATTGGTAACGGGAGCTTCCTTTTTTATTAATTTACCCTGAAAATGTCTTGATGTTTCAGAGGCATCAGTTTATTTTCTATGAAACTACACAACTAAGGAAATATTTATTAGATCATTAATGATAAGCCTGTATCTAAAGTGAGGGCAGGGTGGAATTGATTGAGTTTGTTCTGATTATAGGTCTTTGTGGTAGAAAATTGATATTCTTCTCCCTAGACATGGGCCATATTAGTTTAATATATCTCATCTTTGATGTGATAATTTTTTTTTCTTGTTGGATTTCAGTATTTCTTCTTGTGATATTTCTGAGTATAATCTCATAGAAGCTATTTTTTTTTTAAAATGGGAGTTTCGATAGAAAGTCCCCCAAAGACATGTTTTCTAGCAAACATCTATCTACATAGGAGTTTACCAAATGCCTATAAAATATTCTCTGGGTATCTTTTCTCTCTGTTCCTTTGAAAATCTAATGATTGGTAATTTATTTTTCTAGGTTATTTTTCTAAATTGCCTTCACAATAGGAATCCCCTTAAGTAAATCTAGATTTATGTGTTATTATGGAAGTGTGTTTAGTATAAACACACTCACTATAATGGGAGTATCAATTAATTACATCCAATTCTTTGAAAATTCCCTAAAACTTCCACAAAAAAGAATTTCTGATCTTAAATATTCTTTATCAGTACTACTTCATTCCTATGGATTGACTGTTTTTTTTATTTACTAGTAGAAGAAAGGAGAGGGAGCTGCCACTTTGCCTTCCCTGGGACACTCTGAGGACTTTGTCTTGCTGCCCCGAGTCTCCCGCAGCAGTGGGAAAGCGGTTTTGCTGGCTGCATCAGGCAGGCACTAGGAGAGACAGACCCCCTGACGTCATTGGGTCCGTCTCCACAAAATTACTTTAAATTCTACACTGCTGCTGCGGTTCTTCGGGAGCTGCCACTTTGCCTTCCCTGGGACACCCTGAGGACTTTGTCTTGTTGCCCCGAGTCTCCCGCAGCAGTGGGAAAGCGGTTTTGTTGGCTGCATTGGGCAGGCACTAGGAGAGACAGACCCCCTGACGTCATTGGGTCCGTCTCCACAAAATTACTTTAAATTCTACACTGCTGCTGCGGTTGCGGCCGCAGGGCGCAGCCTTGGAGCAACGTGGAGCCGAGGAGCAGGAAATCAGGTTGTATAAACATTAAATAGCCAGGTCATGGGGAAAAGAAAGATTAAACCTAAAAGTTCAACACCTGCTCTACCTGGTCCCATGGACAGACATTTGACATTCTCTATGAATAATCCTCCACAAACTTTATCGGACATGACATCTCCCATATCGGGGGCATCATTGAGTCCCCTTGAAAGAACGCCCCCCCTTCATCCAGTGTCAGGTGATAGCGGGAAAGATATTCCCGCTATTTCCACTGAACATGTGCCATCCTCTACTCAGATAAGTAAACTAGTTTTTACTGGAATACCTAAACCACTTGAATTTTCAAGTGTAGTAGAGGATCAACCACCTGTAGTAGAAACACAGGATATTACCCTCAAAGATTTGTGGTTGGGTATATGTAGGGTTGAAGGGATTCTCAAAGAAACAGTGAAACAAACGTTAGACTTTTCACAATCTGTCTCTCAAAAATTTGAAAATGTGGACTCCAATTTGAATTGTTTGGATAAAAGATTAAGTGTGGTTGAAACACAAAGTAATACACTTCAGGCTATCTCAGTATCTGCTGTTAAGGATTCTACGGTGTTACATTCAAAAATGGAAATGATGGAAAATCCTTATAGAGCGAGAAATCTCTGCTTGGTTAATTTTCCAATAATTCATCTATTGTCTCCTGAAATTTTGCTAAGGAAATATTTTAAAGAAATATTGGGATTACCTAATGCTGAAAATGTCCCAAAAAATAATAATTATTATGTTCCGTAAAAGAAAATACAATCCGCCCAGGAGGTGGACCATCTGGTTACTAATGAAATAAATCTGACAGAGTTTTTGGAGGATAATCAGGATATGATCCAGAGTAGGTCCACTCTGGTAATAACATGCATGAGTGAGATAGATAAAATGTTAATAATGAAAATTTACTTTAAAAATAGATTGACAAAATTTTGTGGAGATTTGGTTAGGATTTTTCCTGATGTATCAAGAGCCACGCAATTAAGAAGGAAATAATTTTTAAAATTAAAAACAAGGGTCGTGGCTCTTGATGCATCATATTATTTAAAATTTCCATGTAAATGTCTTGTTAAATTACAAGACATTGAATATGTATTTTGGGATCCTATTCAATTGCAACAATTCCTATTAGCTAGAGAACAGAAATTAGTTTCTTATTCCTTAATGTGTTTCATAACTGAGAAATCGGAGGAGGTAAGCATCCCATATAGTATGGAAGGGTTTAAGATTCATAAGGATGAATCAAGAACCATTTCTTAGTTTTCTTCTTATTTTTTTTTCGTAATTGAATGGTGGCATGTCTTCCCATTGTTGTGGACTTTGAAAGGAATTCTGTTTGTATGTATAAATACTGTTAAATTATGTTAAGATCCTTTTTTTTCTTGTATCATCTGATATTGTAATTATTAAATTTGCATAAATTTAAAAAAAAAAAAAAGAAATGAGTATTTTGAAGATTTTTTTTATGTGACGAATGTGCTTATATGTTTGATAAATTGTATTGTACACTGATTGTTATGTATTTATGTGAAAAATATTTAGGATTAAAGAATACTTAAGATTAGCAATTCTTTTTTGTAGAAGTTTTAGTGTGTTAGGATGTCACACTTAACCCCCTCTTTTACTAAGGTGCGCTAAGCGATTAGCAAACGCTAAACGCTAATGTGTCCATAGACTAACATACACGTGTTAGCGTTTAGCGTGCCCTAATCAGTTTAGCGCATGCTAAATGCTGATGCGTGCATGTTAGTCTTTGGACGTGTTAGCGTTTAGTGCACACTAATTCGATTACCGCACACTCATCGGTTAGCGCACCTTAGTAAAAGAGAGCTTTAGTCAATAAAACCAACTTTGATTCTAAGGGATTCTTTCACTATGCTGTGGTAAAAAGTGGCCTTAATGTGCCTTTGGTTTTCCACACAGGCATCTATTTTTTCTCCCCAATTCTTTATTTATTTTTTAAAAATTTACAATAAGTGTAACAGCATTTATAACATTTTAAACTCAAATACAACACTTCCTGCTATTCAAGAAATTTGTCCAAACACCTTAACTCTCACCCTCATTCCTCTCCTCCCTGGTAAAATCCCCTCTCAAAGCCTCCACTTCTCTGGTAATCTTTTCCTCTTCTAAAATGTAAAGCTCCTGGAAATGTCCAGCTTTCCCAATTGTTATCCTATTTGTAATATTGCCTAGAAATGTCCACTTATCTTATTTGTTATCTAACTCGCAATTTCTCCTAGAAATATCCAGCTTTCTAATCTCACTTGTAACAAAGATTGATAAAAGGTATGGAAAACCTTTCCTATGCTGAAAGATTGGAGAAACTGGGGCTCTTTTCCCTGGAAAAGCAGAGGCTTAGAGGGGACATGATAGAGACTTACAAGATCATGAAGGGCATAGAGAAAGTGGAGAGGGACAAATTCTTCAAATTTTCAAGAACTACAAGAACGAGAGGGCACCCTACTATCGGCAGCTGCACTGGCTACCAATGGAAGCCCAAGTAAGGTTTAAATTTGCCTGCCTCTGCTTCAAAGTACTATATGGCCTGACCCCCAGGTACATAACGGACCTTTTCGTATTTTCTAATAACAAACTCAAGAGAAACACACCCCCAAAACTCATTTCCCCTCCAGTTAGAGGCTGCAAAATGAAAAAAACACCACGAACACCTTCTCTCTCACCAAGCAGTCCTATGGGGCAAAGACCTAGACCAACTGCTTTCGCCCACTACATACGGGGAATTCAGGAAACGCCTAAAAACATACCTGTTCCAGAAATACCTAAACAATTGACCCGCTCTCCCTCTCCCTCCCCCCTCCCTATTCCACCTGAACTTACAGAACTGTTATAAATATAATCTTTTATCTTCATCTTATTGTAACTTTACGTTGCTATTTATCCCCAACAGGTCCTGTCGAACATTACCTACTAAAATGTACATATTACATTTTCGCTCAGCAAATTGTATTTCTATACTATTGCCTCCTGAGGTCTCTGATCTCTGTATTTCCTCTGAATATCTACTTATTGTATTTCGAAGTTGCAAGATTGTGGCGGTATAGAAGAATAAAGTTATTATTATTATTATAAATTAAAAGGGGACAGACTCAGAACCAATGCTAGGAAGTTCTTCTTCACCCAGAGGGTGGTGGACACCTGGAATGCGCTTCCAGAGGGCATGGTAGGACAGAGTACGGTATTGGGTTTCAAGAAAGGATTAGATGTTTTCCTGAAGGAAAAGGGGATTGAAGGGTATAATAGAGGATTAATATTCAGGTCCTGGACCTGATGGGCTGCCGCCTGACCAGGCTGCTGGGCACGATGGCACTGCTTATGTTCTTATGCAAGGCTTAGAAAAAAAAAATTAGAGTTGCTCCCTATAGGACTATAAGAACCAATAGTAAATGCGGGCTTAGGACCAATGTATAGCAAGAATTTGTGACAAGAGTAGCGAATGGAAAATTGCAGCTAGCATTCTTTTGGCTTAGACAGGAAACATATATTTACCACTTCATATCCTGTTTTTAAACACTTCTGAGGCAAAACCTTTAGTGCACAGAAGTCGTCTTTGGCATATATGCTGAATAAAAACAAACCCTGTTGCTTTCTTCAAGTCTCTGGTTATTGTGTCTGCCCAAGTGATCTTTCAACATGATAGAGACATTTAAACAATTGGCCTAAGTGTGCACGAGGATAGTCTCTTTCGTTTGAGAGGAAACTCTGGAATGAGGGAGGCATAGAATGAACGTGAAAGAGGATAGATTAAGAAGTAACCTCCAGAAAAAAACTTTTTACCGGAAAGGGTGGCCAGGTAAAACCTGGCCTAATGTACCAGCACCTACCTCTGTAGTATCTAGCGATGCCTAAGTCCGCTTAGACGCCATTTAGACATGATTCTATAGGCGGCGCCTAGCAGTTGATTGACAACTGCGCGGACCAGCATCTAAAAGTTAGACCCGTGTTTTTTTGAGTTAAGCATCTAACTTTTCAATTAAGTCCAATTAATGGCAATTATGAGGTGTTACGTGCCAGTTACGTGCCTATTAGGCGCCTATAATCAGCAGACTTTATAGATAGGGTGTCTGATGTTGTTGAGTAAAGGGGTCCCTATATCTGCGGGAGGGCCTGCATATGGTAGCGTATACAAACATGCTCTATCTTGTCAGCATGCATTTTTATATGCACGCATAAAGCATTTTGGGCTAATGTTATTTAAAAAAAAAACAACAACATTTTTTGCATGTTAGAAAAAAAACCTCTTTTACACATGAAAAATAATCTTTATAAAATCACAACCTGTAAATGTGATAAAGTGGAAAGCACCTGAAGGCTGCAGAACAAAGAACAGACATGAGCAGAGTGATAAAAGGAGAAAAAAACTGAATTGCTTTGCTGAATTGTGAATCAGCTGAGCGGGCAGAGTAAAGGAAGAGACATTATTCAGAAGGGAATTATGCAAAGCCAAGGCAGAAATGATTTAGTGGCAGAAATGGTATGTAAGGGACCAGTGCAAGCACTGAGCAGATGAAAATCGCGTGATATGGTGGGAGAAAAATGTGGCAGTGAAAGACAGTAACAGCCTCCCAGGGGACGTGTGAGCCAAAACAGCAACAGAATTCAAGCAAGAATGTAATAGTCAAAGAGGAACCTTAGTGAGCAAGGAAGCCAAGGTTTGAATCCTGCTTCTGCCCCTGACACTCCTTGCACACGTGGGCAATCCACTTTATCCCCGATTGCCTCAGTTCTTTAACACTGGTACTCACAAATTCCATTTGCCTTTCATACTTCAGTCATTCTCCAAAATTAACTACAAGACACCAACATAGAGGCAAAACATTGGCCGCAGCTTTATTACATCAAACATAACTTGACCACATTAACATTAACAGATTGTTTTTGAGGGGTGGGGGGAATTTGTTTTTGTGTTTGGTGATGATTTGTTCTGTATGATATTTTCATTACTTGCAAAGTTAATAAAAACATTTAAACATAACATTAACAGATCAGAATTCAATACAACCAGCTGTCTACTAAACTAACTCTTATCACCCCAAAACACACAACCTGCAGTACCATAAGATCATGCTCTGTCGCAGGGTGGTATTGCACGAGTCCCAACTTAACAATCACCAATAAACCCCAAATATCTTGTTAAATAATGTAACTGACCGTCTTCCCCTCCAGTCCTTTCTTCTTCGCCTGCTGCGACCGCTGAGAACCCCAACCCAACCGTTCTACTCTCAGTTTTCTGTAGACTAAAAAATCCATCCACCTGATATTCAACTGATGGCGGGCAGTGCTTTGATTGCCTGCTGCCTGTATTAAACCCAGTTATTCAATGCTGGGTTGTTTCTGGTGACCAGCATCAAATATCTGGATTTGTCAATGCCAGCTAGTGCATGGCCAGTTAAGGCGATAAATCAGACTTAACCAGCCATGGCTTAGTAAGCAAAGATAGATCTGCTTTTTATGTGGCCTTATTTACTCACTAAGCCTGGCCACTTAAGTTTCAAATATCGGGACTTAAGCAATCATGGCCTCTGGAAAGTTCCAGGAATGCCTCCAATATTGTCAGCTTATTTTTTGGCGATAATTGTGTATTTTCAGTAGCAATAACCGGTCAAATGCCACCGAAATGCCTGATTAGCTACTGAGATATCAGAAAACCAATTGGTGGCTTTTCCTAGCTGGTTAACTCGCGTAGGCTACTTTCCCTAAATTTTTGTTGTTGGGTTTTTATCTGTCGTGTTGTACAGATTACTTCCTTCTATTTTTTTTAGAAGTGGTGCAAAAAGTATGTCTCAAGTTTTTTATCCAATATGATTCCATTCTAATGCTGAAAAATCCACATGGTACCAGATTGTGATGAAAGCATATCAGCAAAGGCTTTGCTGAAATCCAGTGCATGCTACCCAGTCAAAGAAATAACATTCAGTTTGGCATAATCTGTCTCTGGTAAAACTCTGGATCCTTCTCATTAATCTAGTTTTATTCAAATGATTGTAGATACGAATATTTGATACATGATTTTTATTATGATCTATATGTTTGAACTGCTTTCTGTTTATAATTCCTATAATATTCAATAAAACCATTGAACTAAAAAAAAAAAAAAAAAAAAAAACTATGTTGCTTTGAATCTTACAATCTACTGGTCTGTAAAAGATTAAGAGGGGCATTTTTAATACGACATCTGCATCCAATTTTGGATATTTAGGGAAAAATGTCCAAAAATCCATTAGACTCGTCAATATTTATCCCTTGGCACTCAACATTTTTGTCAGCACTGCCTCCACAGCCTTTTTATTTATGGATATTCAGTACTGGTCAAAATCTGGATAGCCTATTTGCTATTTTACGATAACATTATCCAGATAACTATCCAGTTGGTGAACTGAGTATTGTCACTAAATATGTAACTCCCAGATTTGCCCAGACTCTGCCCCTGGACGGTCCTTCCACTGTTTGGGTACTGAAGTGATCTGACTAGAATTTCAGCAGCACTATCCAAATCATAGATAAATTATGGGATGTATAAAACAAACAAACAAGCCATAGAATTTATTTTGGAGGATATAGTCATAATGACCACCATAGTAGGATTCTTAAGATTTGGCAAGTTCCTGAAGGAAAAGTCCGTAAAACTTTATTAGCCAAGTTGATTTGAAAAAGCCATTTTTCATCCCAGAAAAATATGGAAAATAAATCTAATTTTTGGGATGTTCCAGGTACTTGCAACTTGGACTGGCCACTATGAGACTGAATGCTAAGCTGGATGGACCTTGGTATGACTCAACATGGCCTTTCATATGTTCTCATTCTTAGTTAAGGTAATTGTCTTGTTGTCTATTAGATTAGACACTAATAATATGAGCATAGTTGTTAATTTCAGTCTGTATTGGGAGGGTCTTGATTTTACAAGAGTGAAATCTTTTCATTTATTGATGTCAGTGTTAGGCTTTTATCAAAATGTAACTGACAGGAAGGAAATACTCTGCAGAGTAGCACTTAGTCACTCTTCAATGAAGGCTCTCGACAAAGTATTCAAAGGCAAGGAGTTAACACTCCAAACGAAGATCAGACTTGTCCACGCACTCATTTTCTCAGTGGTCAGTTAGAGATGCAAAAGCTGGACACTACGGAAACAAAACAGAAAGAAGATTGACTCATTTGAGATTTGGTGCTGGAGAAGGATTATAGGCATGCCATGGACTACCAGAAGAACTAACAAATCGATTCTGGAAGAGATCAAACCGGCTATGTCACTCGAAGCCCAAATGATGAAGTTATGACTGTCTTATTTGGTCACCCCATCAGAAGAGAGAGATCACTGGAGAAGGACATCATGTTTGGGAAGATCGAAGGAACCTGGCAAAAAGGGCGATCTGCAATCAGATAGCTGGGCATGTTGAAAACAACCATGGGGATGATGCTGGAGGACCTTTCTGGACTAGCACAAAACCGATTTCTTTTTAGATCCACAATTCATCAAGTCGCTAGGACTTGAACATGAGTCGATGGCACCTAACAACAACAGCAACTGGTTTTACTCATGATGCAGAGCGTACTCTAGTTTATCTAGTTGTTTGGAATTGTGAAGTTTGGATACTTGCCTGATCCCTTAGATCATCATAAGCTGTCCTTGTGTTTTTCAGAGAATAATTGTATCGGCCTGCCAATAAATTAAAAAAAAGAGTAAATTGTTCATTTCTCACCTTGAAACTGGTGATGATGAGTTTGTAGATAAACAGATCCTGCCGTAATTGAAGAAACAGACAAGTAAGAAAGATGAATTATGGAACTGTTCCCTTGTAACAAATGCTGGATTTTTAAAAGAACTGTTCAGCCTAGCAGATGCCTAATTGTTAATTTACTGCTGAGTTGATTTTGATAAAAATAAATGTTTGAAAGGCTGGGCATTTTTGGCACATTCACTTTATTCTTAGCACTAGAGAGGATTTTATGGCTTTGCTAGGCCATGCAAATGAATGGTTAATGCATGTAAGAGAATATTATGGGCTGGATTCTGTAACTGGCACCTAAAGTTAGGCACCTATTGCATGTTATTAAAATGCATGCAGGAAGACCTTAGGAAACTGGAAGACTGGGCATCCAAATTGCAGATGAAATTTAGGCCCCCTTCTACTAAACCGTGCTAGCAGTTTTTATTGTTGGGAGCCGCGCTGAATGCTGCGTGTTGCTTCTGATGCTCATAGGAACTCTATGAGCGTCGGGAGCAGCGCGCAGCATTCAGCGTGGCTCCCGGCGATAAAAAATGCTAGCGCGGTGTAATAGAAGGGGGCGTAAGTGTGGACAAATGCAAAGTGATGCACATTGGGAAGAATAATCCAAATCATAGTTACCGGATGCTAGGGTCCACCTCAAGAAAAAGATCTGGATGTCATCATAGACAATTTAGTGAAACCTTCTGACCAATGTGTGGCGGCAGCCAAAAACACAAACAGGATGCTAGGAATTATTAGAAAAGGGATGCTAAATAAGACTAAGAATGCTACAGTATAATGCCTTCGTATTACACAATGATGCAACCTTACCTTGAGTATTGCATTCAATTCTGGTCTCCGTATGTCACAAAGATAGCAGAATTAGAAATGGCTCAAAGAAGAGTGACCAAGATGATAAAAGGGATGGAACTTCTCTCGTATGAAGAAAGACTAAAGAGGTGGAGCTCTTCAGCTTGAAAAAGAGCCGGCTGAAGGGAGATATGATTGAAGTCTACAACATTCTGAGTAGTTTAGAACAGGTACAAGTGAATCAATTTTTTTTTTTCTTTTTCTTTTTTGCTCCATCAAAAATTACAAAGACTAGGTGGCATGCAATGAAGTTGCAGGAAAATATTTTAAAACCAAAAAGAGGAAATATTTTTTTTCACTCAAAGAATAGTTAAGCCCTGGAACTTGTTGCTAGAGCAGTGGTTCCCAACCCTGTCCTGGAGGACTACCAGCCAGTCGGGTTTTCAGGATAGCCCTAATGAATATGCAAGGAGCAGATTTGCATGCCTGCCATCTCCATTATATGCAAATCTCTCTCATGCATGGTCATTAGGGTTATCCTGAAAACCCGACTGGCTGGTAGTCCTCCAGGACAGGGTTGGGAACCACTGTGCTAGAGGATATGGTAACAGCAGTTTATTGTTTATTAGAAGCTTCTATACTGCTACTAATGACTGGAGAGTCAATTATGAGTGGTTTGCATGAGCTTCAGTAAAGGTGTTACAATAGCCCCAGTAATGGTGTTACAATACATGAGCTTTATATATGTGAATCTTACCTATTTATTCTATCTTACTGTATACATACTATAATTAAAGCAGATGGGTTTAAAAAAGGTTTGGATGAGTTCCTAGAGGAAAAGTCCATTGTCTATTGAGACAGACATGGGGTTAATCACAGCTTGCCCTGGATCAATAGCATGGAAAGCTGATACTATTTGGGTTCTGCCTGGGATTGGCCACTGTGGAAATAGGATACTAATGTTAGAATTTTAGAACAGGATTTATCTACAAACATGAGAACTGGATATCAATGTGCTGGATACATCAAACATAAGCATCCATTTTTCAAACTGAAATGTCCAAACTATGATTTGGGCAAAGCGAGACACATGAATAACATTGTGGCAGCATAGGAACATCCATGATATAAAATGACAACATAGCTGTCAATGAGGAATAGCCTAATGATTAGATCAACAGTTGATCCAAAACACAGCCACTAGGCTTATTTTTCACAAAGTTAAATTTGAACATGTATCCCCATGGTTGGTCGGTTTGCATTGGCTCCCAGTGAGAGGAAAGGTAATTTTTAAGATATGAGGGTTGTTCAATAATTTATCTACCTGAGTATGAAAGAAAGTAGCAAGCGTGTTGTAACAAGTCTTTACATGTTGTGACTTGTGTCAAGGTTACTCATGCACAGTTGTGGCACAGTGCAAGTCTAACATTCCAAGAGACAGGATGTCAGGAGAGTCCTCGTGTAATCAAGTAAGAAACTGCTATATTTGGAGCGCTGTTCAGTGATACATTTTCTCACAAAAGAAGGGGAAAAGTCAAAGGAGATCCATGAATGCATGATTTCAGTTTATGGTGAGTCTGCCCCATCACCCTACAAAGTTAAATTTTGGATCAAGCAGTTTAAGTGGGGTAGAGAGTCCATTGAAGATGACTCTTGCACTGGACTACCTGTGGAAGCAACTTCCACAGAAATGTGCAAAAAAGTCAAGGATTTAATTTTGCCAGACAGACAAATTAAGGTTTCCCGAATAGATGAAGAAATGGGCATCTCAGCAGGTACAGTTTGGAAAATAATTCACGAAAAGTCGGGCATGTCCATGGTTAGTGCAAATGGGTTCCAAGAATGCTGTCGCCATGTCAGAAGACCACAAGGTTCTAGGGTTCATAGACAATTGCGCGCAAGACAATCGCGCGCGGATAAAGAGGCGCAGACAACTGAGCGTAAGACAAGTGAGCGCTAGTCAATTGAGCACGAGGACAACTGAGCCTGAAGACAACTGAGCGCGAAGACAAGCTAGCGCAAGACAATTGAGCGCAAATTATTTTCTGTAATGTGCACGAGCGGGACAACTGAGCGCAAGACAACTGAGCGTGATGGTTCTAGTGCTGTCAGGAGAACTTGGAGATGCTCCGTGAAGACCAAGTGAGGTTTTTTTTTCATTGTTTGGTGACTTGGGATGAGACTTGGGTCTATCACAGAGATTTTGAGTCCAAAATGGATTCAATGCTGTAGAAGCAGAACTCATCCCCCACGCCCAAAAAAGTTCAAGATGGAAAAATCTGCACGCAAAGTCATAGAAATCATCCAACCTACAGACCTGACCTGGCTCCCTCGGATTATTTCCTGTTCTGAATTTTAAATAAATCTCTTTGTGTCCCCAGGGCAGGATTAATTCATCGAGGGCCCCTAGGCACACAAGTACACTGGGCCCCCTGCCTCGCTCCACCCTACCATGCCCTGCCCCCATTTATTTATCCATTTTCTTATTTACTTCTTTATTTCCACTTTATTTTTTTTTTTTCATTTAAAACAACAAAGATGACCAAACCAGTGCCAGTTTACAGTTTTTATTCTATGCAACCTCCAAACATCTCTGAACAGTCCACCCCTTCCTTCCTAGAGGAAGAGATCTTCAGCTGGCAGGGCTTTGGGAAGTCCACCAATTTATATTTTGCATATGGGTAGGAGGCATGGGACAACAAAATTTAGTGCCTGTCATTTTATTGGACTAATACATGTCTCACTTAGCTTTCAGAGGTTAAAATCTCTTTCTTCAGGTTAGTAAACTATACTGCTGTTACAGTATCCCTGTCCTGACCTGAGGAAAGTAGTTATGGTCTCTGAATTAGTAAAAAAATGTATTAAAATTAAACAGGATCACCTTATTTCCATTTTCTATTAATAAACGATTATCAACACAGCTACAATAATACTTTATCCTAAAGCAAAAAGAAATAAAACAAATATAAATTTTTTTCTATCTTTGTTGTCTGGTTTCTGCTTTCTGCTTTCCTCATCTTCTCATCATTCTCTTCCTTCCATCCACTGTCTGCCCCTTCCATATGGCATCTGCTCTATTTCTATGCATCTTCCAGAACTTGTCTGCTTTCCATCTCTTCCTCACCCTCATAGGTGTGGCATCCATCTTCTTCCCTTCCCTCCTCCAATGGTCTGGCATTATTCTCCTCTCCTTCCCTTCCCTCTCCCACACCCCCATGGTCTGGCATTTCACTCTTTCCTCTCCCTTCCCCCACTTTCATCAGCATCTGCCCCCTTTCTTTCCCTCTAACCCAATTCCATCCAGTATCCTTCCTTCTTATGTCTTTTTTACCCTTTCCCTGAACCCCAATTCCATCAGCATCTGCGCCCTTTCTCTCCTTCCACCACTCGTCCATGCCACCCTGCCCCCTTTCTCTCACTCTACCACCCTTCTAGGTCAGAGGGGTCTGCTGAAGAAACAGAGAGCTCAGGTATTTGTTTTTTCCTTTGGCAACGTGAACCCCCCCAGGAAAAATTGGCAGCGCTGCCCCTCCTGGGAGATCGACAACACCCCCTCCCCCCCCCCGAGAGATCGCCAACACCGCCCTCACCCCGGCATCGACATCAATGAACCAGAATAAGTGACGTCGGAGGGGGTGGACCAGCATCTGCAAGGAGTTGCTGCAAGGTCCCATGATGACTGTGTCTGCCGGTCCAACCCCTCTGACGTCACTTTCTTCTTCCCTGAGCAGAGCCGGCAGACATAGTCATCGCGGGGCTTTTCAGCAACTCCTTGCATCTGCCGGTTCACCCCCTCCGATGTCACTTATTCTGGTTTGTTTATGTCAATGCTGGGGGGAGGGCAATGTCGATCTCCCGGGGTGGGGGCCAGCGCTGCAAATCATTCCTGGAGGGGCCCAGTGCTGCCGATCTTTCCCAGGGGGCTCGCATTGCCAAGGAAAACAAAAGAAAACACCTGAGTCCTCTGTTTCATCGGGCCCCCCCTGACAACTTCGGGCCCTAAGCACGTGCCTACTGGGCCTATTGATTAATCCAGCCCTGCGTGGCCCACAGTTTTCAGTGATGAAGATGTCAAGAAAGCTATGACATCCAGGTTTGAAGTTCAAACAGACAAATTCTTTTTAAAGTGGTTAAAGTCATTGCAGGAAAAGTGGATGAAGATTATGGAGCTATCAGGAGACTATATTGAAAAAAAAAAATTTTTTTTATCGCTTCTTTTCTACTGAGGTAGATAAATTATTGAATGCCTCTTGTATGTTGGCTTGTTTTTAAAATCCTAGAGAGCTACTGTCCAACTGACCTAACTATTAATCACCTTGTTAGGGGTTTATAGATATCAATGAACATCTACATATCTCGTGTTACGATTTCCTTCTATTAGAGGTATCAAATTGAAAACTGTCCATGAAAACTTTTATAATAATTTTAAGAATTTTTTTAATTTTCTGAATTTAGTTTTTTTAACATTTGTAACTTCTTGGACTGTTTGTAGTCTTTTTTTCTTAATTGTTAACCTAGTCTAAGCCTAGTCAAATGGATAGATGTGAGCTATAGGTATATAGCATCATCATCAGGCTGAAACCCAGGGTCTCTTGTTTAAATCCCACTGCAGTTCCTTATGATCTTGGGTAAGTCACTTAACTTGCCATTGACTCTAACTTGTGTGCCTGCTGGGGATAGAAAAAAATACCTACTGCACAATATACACTGCTCGGGATGATTTCACTTAATCGCCCCAGCAGAGTGCTACTCAATTAGAGCATCTTTCTGTAACCTGGATTTGCTGAGTACCAGGTCTAAATACCAACATGCCTTCTGAAATTAAAGTTAGAAATCCATATTTTTGCCCCTTCCTATTTCCACCCTGGACATATCCAGATCACACCCCCTTGCCCTAAGGACACACTGCATTTTAGACATCCATGTCTCAGCTTTTTAAAATCAGAATTTGGATGTTCATGCATTATGGATTGTTTACCAGTTTTTGGACATCCAAAACATAAATAGTGCGTCTAAAATAATGGCCAAAATCTTAATATAACTGAACCATCTTAGAGGAATAAGAATAAGTCTTCAGTTTCTTTCTAAATACTATAAGGCTGGGGTCCAATCCTAAGTCAATGGGCACTTGTTCCAAACTTCTTGGCCAATTACCCTAAAATCCTTAGGTCTCCAACCTACTTTCCTTATTTTCTCTATACCTGGGATTTCCGGCATATTTCCCTAAACAGGATCGCAAGGTACACAGGAATTCATTTTGTCCTTAAGTACCTTAAAAATCAAGGTCAACAGCAAACATAATTGTCTCTCTTTGCTGGGGAGTCAGTGCAATTTAATCAACAAAGGTTAAGCCCTTTTTCACCATTTTCCCCCTAATGCTAATCTTGTTGCATCATTCTACAATATCTATAAATTTTTACAATTAACTGTTGAAAGACATACATACAAAACATAGCAGTAATCAAAAAATTAATATAAAAACATAAGCCACTGTCAGTAGTGCCTTAGTATCCAAAAATAGTTTCAATTGCCTAATCAATTTTAATTTAAAATAAGCCTTCTTTGACGTATAGTTATTGCTGCCTGTTAACCTCACATGACCCTGCTGTAGAGCCTTGAGTGGATGACTGATAGTGATAATCAATTTATGTCAAATGAGAGAAAGACTGAACTAATTTGTGTATGGAAACCATCTTGTTGTGTATCAGTTGCTACATCTAATCTGGGTAAGATCATCTTGGAAAATATACAAGCTGCAGGCAATGTGACAATTCAACTGAGTGAAAATTGGTCCGTGAAGCAACTTAAAACAGCATCTTTCTTTAACGTGCATCTAATAGGGAATTTGCATAATTTTGTGTCCGGATAATTTTGCATATTCTTACAGTTGTTAGAAATCGGTCATCTTGATTACTGTAATGCCATTTATATAGGATGTAAAAAAAAATCTTACAGAGTAAACTTACACAGTGTTAAACCTAACTTAGGACTTCATACACCTAGGACACTAATCGAAAATTCTTTTGTGCCCTTACTAGGGTGATCATTTATAAAATATTTTCAGATTTGGCTAATATACCAACTCGTATGTATTCAGGTTTGTTTGTGGCACTTTAATGTATTTGGCAGTTTTGTGGAATATAAGTGGTAATAAATAAATAAATGAATAAATACATCTAATGTTAGTATTACAATGTGTGTGTGTATACAGTATATACTATCTATCTATCTATCTATATAAATATATATATATATATATATATATATATATATATATATATATATATATATGTTTAAGTAAAAGAAAATTTATTAGGGCTTACCCAGCTGTCATGAATAATGTAGCTGGTAAATTGAAAAGTAGCACTTTAGCTAATTAAGTAAATCAGCAGAAAAATCTGTGAAATCTGTCACCTAGAAACAATCTATATATGAAATAAAGAGTAAGGGATGGGTTAGGAAAGGCAGGGAAGAATTCCCTTCTGATAAAAAAAAAAAAATGCCCAAGTCAGTTTGATTTTAAAGAGGAAAGAGATAGGGGAGAAAGAAGGTGGAAAGGAAGAGGAGTGTAGACACTAGAGCAGACATAGGCAACTACGGTCCTCGAGGGCCGGAATCCAATCGGGTTTTCAGGATTTCCCCAATGACTATGCATTAAATCTTTTTGCATGCACTGCTTTCAATGCATAGTCATTGGGGAAATCCTGAAAACTCCGATTGGATTCTGGCCCTCGAGGACCGAGTTGCCCATGTCTGTACTAGATCTACTGAAACGGACAGCAGGTGGAAGAAGGAAGAAAGAAAAGGAAAAAGAGGCATTTATAATGATGACGTGATAGGGAAATTGAGGCATTATAAAGGAGATAGAAGAAATGGAAGAAAAATGAAAAGAATGTATGCGAGATAGTTGAAAGCTGTGATAAAAGTAGCACTGGACAGCGTCGTTGATGAGAAGAGAGATGGAAGGAAGAAGAGAAAGATGGAAAGAATGAGAAAGAAAGATGAATGTTGGATCCATGGAGGCAATAACAGTGATTGATGGTACTACAGTAGCAATTGCACATGGGAGAGGAGAGATATAAAGCAACAGAAGAAATGGGAAACACACACATGTATGCAAAGTTATTACCACAATGGCCGTGCACTCCATTCCACTCCCCCACCCCCACCCCAAAATTAGAAGGGGATTGCTACAGCTTTTTATTTGCACTGCAACAGGCAGGCACATTTTTTAAAGTATGACTGTTTTGAAGTAATATTAGAAGGGGATGTATGTGAAGAGTGACCGCCAAGAGTCCTAAGTCAAGTGCAACAATGTATAGGGTGCATTTTAAGAGGGCTGGGTGCCATATTGCTGCTGGGTCTAAAACAGTGGTAGGAGAAATAAGTTTTAATAGCTGCCAGTTTGAGCCCCATCTTCCCAAAAAGACCCCACTGGCTATGCCAGGAAACCCCAGCCTTGTGTTTTGTTTATAACATTTCCAAACTATATGAAAGCAAAAAGGACAGGGTTTTTTAAAAAAACTTTTGTGCAACTATACTCATTTGGGAGATAGATGGGTGGAAATTCTTTTTGAGAAGCAACTTTTTCTAGTGAGAGGTTATTATACATCAAAACGTTACAAACAGAGAGAAGGCTTTTGATTACCTTGAGTTAAATTGGCTAGAGGGCTTCTGATTTAAATTTCTAAGTCATGATCAGAGCATCAGGGGGTACCTTAGAAATACCATTTTCCCCGATTCCTGATGTCTTGCAATCTTCGGTTTCATGTTTTTGAAAAATTGAAGGTTGTTTTTTCATCAGTGTGGTTGATTCCCCACTGTGACAACAGCTGCTGGGGTTTTTTTGGTTGTTTTTTTTCCCAGCAATGTCACTGTCTGAGCATTACTGACCCTAAATGAAGTTCTGAAATGGTTTGGAAGCCTACATAGTTTACAGACCGTGTTCATCTGATTAAAAGTCACTTAACCCTTTTCAAAATAACTTAAAAGATGCTCAGCTTTGCAGGAGAATTAAAGCAGAAAAATCTATGGTTCATCTTCCTTCCTGATCTTCTAGGGCTCAATATTCAGAGATAATTGCCTGGGTAGCAGCACCTGTTAACCAGATAACTAATACACACAAGGCTGAATGATTTTCAGTGGCACTGTCCACATAATACCTCTGAAAATGTTTGACCACGTCAGCATTAGCCAGGTAGTGCTGGTATAGTCCAGGGGCAGGAAGTTATTTTAGTACTTGGATAACTTCCAGCAG
Source organism: Geotrypetes seraphini (assembly GCF_902459505.1). Classification (NCBI taxonomy): domain Eukaryota; kingdom Metazoa; phylum Chordata; class Amphibia; order Gymnophiona; family Dermophiidae; genus Geotrypetes; species Geotrypetes seraphini. The sequence goes on along the minus strand of NC_047095.1, from coordinate 9,222,268 downwards.
GTGCCTTATACCTGGATATTTGGTGCTGGATCCAAGTAGAGCCCAGCACTGGATCGGTTTAGTAAAAAGGGAGGGGGTATATTTGTCTATTTTTGTATGGTTGTTACTGAGGTGACATTGCATAGAGTCATCTGCCTTGACCTCTTTGAAAAAAACCCCGGAATATGAATGATAATTAACATTTTCTCTGCCTTTCAGTGTGCTTTGTGTTTTTAAAAAAATTTTATTGTTGGTAAATTATTTTGACTTGGTCATTTTAAAAGTAGCTCGCAAGCCCAAAAAGTATGGGCACCCCTGTACTAGACCATGGAGGGAGAGATGCCAAGGCATGGGGAGGAAGAGATGCCAGGGCTTGGGAGGCATTAGAAAAAGGGAAGGGGAGGACAGAAATGCCAGACCATGGTAGGCAATAGGAGGAGGAGAAAAGAGAAGGAGATAAGAGGAGCCACAAAAGTGAAAAAAGGAAGGAGAGAGATGGACAACAAAGGTAGGAAAGATGATTTTATTTTCAACTTAATGATTGAAAATGTTGATTTTGAGAATTTACATCTGCTGTCTATTCATTGGTTTCTCTGGTGTTGTACTACATGCATGCAAAGTCTGGCATTAGGTTTTGTCTGTGTATATTAGGACTTTTAATTTGTGTTCCTGTATTTGCATAGGGTTGATTTGTGTTCTGCATATGTGATCAAGACCAGATGTTCTGGTAAGAGTGAATGATGAGAAACGTTATTGGTGTCATGGCCCAAAGTAGGAACATATTTGTCGGCATTCTTTCACCCTTTTGAACTCAAAACAGCCCTCACTATATGGAAGCGGAGATGCAGGCTTTTTTATTGCCAGCCATGACAATATTAGCTCCAATGCTCATAGGAATTCTACAAGCTTCAAAGCTGTTACGCTGTGGCCAGTGCTATAAACCACGCTACGATTTTGTAAAAAGGGGGAGGAGGGGTAGTTTGTGATTATATATTCCTACTGGACGAAGGTGTTTTCTGTGTTCTGTGTGTACGAAAGACATGGTTCTCTGTTAGCACATTGACTGTGCAGGATCAATCTGTACTAGTCTGGCTTGTTTAGTTTTACAGTGGGTGAGTACATAAGATGCTGCCTTTTCCTAGGTACACTCTTGTGTGATATGTGGATTGTTACTAAAAATCAGAAGGATGCTGGGCTGTATAAAGAGAGGCGTAGTCAGTAGAAGGAAGAAGGTGTTGATGCCCCTGTACAGGTCATTGGTAAGGCCCCACTTAGAATATTGTGTTCAATTTTGGAGACTGTATCTGGCGAAGGACGTAAGAAGACTTGAGGCGGTCCAGAGGAGGGCGACGAAAATGATAGGAGGCTTGTGCCAGAAGACGTATGAGGAGAGACTGGAAGCCCTGAATATGTATACCCTAGAGCAGGGGTGCCCAACACGTCGATCGCGATCGACCAGTAGCTCAGGAAGGCAACGCGAGTCGATCGCAGAGCCCATCCCGGGCTCCGTGATAGACTCGTGTTGCCGTCCTGATCTACCGGGCCGATCAGCCTTCCTTTCCAGTGTTCTCTCTAGGGCCTTTTAGCTGGGCGGTCCGCCCAGCTGTCATCTGCTGCTGCCGCCGCTGCTGAACATAAAAAAAAAACAAAAAAAAAACCGGCTTGGAGATTTCAGCCCGTAGCGAACTTATGCTCCGTGGCTCTAACGTGTGCGTGCCGGCTTCCATTCTCTTCCCTCCGAAACCGGAAGTTATGTCCGGGGGGGGGGGAGGGAAGCCGGCACGCACATGTTGAGAGCCCTGAAGCAAGCGTTCGCTACGGGCTAAGGCGGGAGACAGGTTAATGAAGCATTTCCTCTTCTTGCTGCCGGGTCCTGCCTACTTTCTGTTTCCGCGAAGGCAGGACCCGGCAGCATTTCACCCAACAGCTCGATCGCGATGCTGGTCGGCCGAAGCAGGGAGAGGTTGGGGCGGCGTCGGTTTTCGGGTCTGTTATTGGTGGCGGTTTGGGGCCTGTTATTGGTGGCGGTTTGGGTCCTGGTCCCCGATGGCAGTTTGGGTCCTGGTCCCCGATGGAGTAGCAGTGCTTGGGGGAGGGCAGGGAGAAAGAAAGAAAAAGGGCAGGCAGGGAGACAGAAAGAAAGAAGAGAAACAGAAAAAAAAGAAAGGGAGGCAGAGAGAAAGAAAGGGCAGGGAGAGAGGAAGGAAAAGTTGGGGGAGGGAACGAGGTCTAGAGGAGAGGAAGCATACAGGCTAAAGAAGGGAAGAAAGATTGGATGCACAGTCAGAAGAAGAAAGTGCAACCAGAGAATCATGAAATCACCAGACAAGGTAGGAAAAATGATTTTATTTTAAATTTAGTGATCAAAATGTGTCTGAATTTATATCTGCTATCTATATTTTACACTAAGGTCCCCTTTTACTAAACCGCAATAGAGTTTTTTAGCGCAGGGAGCCTATGAGCGTCGAGAGCAGTGCTGGGCATTCAGCACAGCTCCCTGCGCTCTAAAAACTGCTATCGTGGTTTAGTAAAAAGGGAGGGGGGTATATTTGTCTATTTTTGTATGGTTGTTACTGAGGTGATAGTGCATAGAGTCATCTGCTTTGACCTCTTTGAAAAACCCTGGAATAGGAATGATAATTAACATTTTCTATGCGTACAATGTGCTTTGTGGTTTTTTTTTAAAATTTTATTGTTGGTAGATCATTTTAAAAGTAGCTCGCAAGCCCAAAAAGTGTGGGCACCCCTGCCCTAGAGGAAAGGAGAGACAGGGGAGATATGATTCAGACGTTCAAATACTTGAAGGGTATTAACATAGAACAAAATCTTTTTCAGAGAAAGGAAAATGGTAAAACCAGAGGACATAATTTGAGGTTGAGGGGTGGTAGATTCAAAGGCAATGTTAGGAAATTCTACTTTACGGAGAGGGTGGTGGATGCCTGGAATGCGCTCCCGAGAGAGGTGGTGGAGAGTAAAACTGTGACTGAGTTCAAAGAAGCGTGGGATGAACACAAAGGATCTAGAATCAGAAAATAAGATTAAATATTGAACTAAGGACAGTACTGGGCAGACTTGCATGGTCTGTGTCTATATATGGCCGTTTGGTGGAGGATGGGCTGGGGAGGGCTTCAATGGCTGAGAGGGTGTAGATGGGCTAGAGTAAGTCTTAACATAGATTTCGGCAGTTGGAACCCAAGCACAGTACCGGGTAAAGCTTTGGATTCTTGCCCAGAAATAGCTAAGAAGAAAAAAATTAAAAAATTTAAATTGAATCAGGTTGGGCAGACTGGATGGACCATTCGGGTCTTTATCTGCCGTCATCTACTATGTTACTATGTTTTTTCATATAGATGAGGGAGTGTCAAAAAATGATGGGTCTCAGGTGTCACATGTGCTAGGTATAGCTGGAAAACCCAGTTATCCTGAAAACTCAATGTATGATATAGTAAACACTTTCAAAAAGAGTGTGATAAAGTCCAGTAAAGTAAATCAAAACAGACACTGCATAGACCAGATCATTACAACATGAAGGAAAAAGCCTCAAAAAGGGCCCTCCCCCCTCACCAAAACGGTTTAAAGAGGCAGTATACAGTATACAGCACAGCATACAGCACAGCAAAAGACATGTATACAGCAGTATACAGCACAGCATAAGACACGTGGCAGTATACAGCACAGCATAAGACACGAACATAAATTGAAGGTTTTTTGCCAGTGAGGTGACCGCTCGACCGCCTCTTTAAGCCGTTTTGGTGAGGTGGGAGGGCCCTTTCTGAGGCTTTTTACTTCATGTTGTAATGATCTGGTCTATGCAGTGTCTGTTTTGATTTACTTTACTGGACTTTACCACACTCTTTTTGAAAGTGTTTACTATAACATATGCTAGGTATGTCACTGGTGCTAATAATGTTTTAATGGTAGCTCACATTGATAACTATGCCCCAAAATGTAGTTGCAAAGCATTAATCTCAAATGCTTGCAGGCTGAGTAACAAAGTTCATGATCTGCGAGCCTGATATTATAGCAGACTTATATTGTGCTGTCACAGAAACAAGGTTCAATCACTCACATGAATGAGACAGAATTATACCAGGTGTTTAGTGTTGTTTTTTTTTTTAAGGAAGGATAGAGATGGCTGAAAAGGGGGTAGATAGCATGGCAAATGAATAGCAATATTCAACTGACTGAACTCCAGAGGGCCTAGGGAAAGAAGGAAGCAAAATGGATCATCCTGGAAAGACGAGTTGGAACCTCTGTCCACATGGTTGGTGTCTACAGACCTCCAACACAATTGAAGAAGCTGGACAAAAGTCTGATTTAAAACATTCATAAATTGAAAAAGAAAGGGAGGTGTCATTGCTGAGAGATTTCAACTTGCTGGTTATATATTGGAATGTCTGATCTACAGTGACAGAAAGAAGTAGAAAGAACATGGATGCCTGACAAAATGGTGATGGGCAAAACAAGGGAAAGAGTGATGCCGGACATTGTTCTCACAAATCAGGTGCTACTAAACAGCTAAATACCGGTGAGAGGGGTATTAAGTGGTACTAACCGGTTAGTGCTGTTAAATGATTTGCTCTGTCTGCCCTGGCACTACCTGGACAGTCAAAATATATCGGGAATAGATATTTTATACACCCTAGTGTATTTAACTTAAAGCAGATACCACATGTACTACACGAGGTGATTATACAGCTACACCATTTATAAAGGTCACTTTCATTGTGCTCAGAAACTGCTGGTTATCAGAGACAGTTAAGTGAGCAAGATGACGCATTTTGCTAATCACTGCTTTAGAGAACCCTGACCATTACGGGCAGTTTTGCTCTTGCCCATACTGTATCTGTTTCTACTCGGCTTCTTATGCTGTTAAGACCAGGACAGTGCCAGGATAGTCTGTGGACAAAGCTTGACTAGAGCCAGAGGTAAAAGGCTCTGCTAACTTTATGTGGTTAGTTGCCAATCTTTTTTTTATTTTTTTAACTCTTTATTAATTTTGTATTCAAAAACAGTGCATTAAAATATACATACAATTGACTTCAAGACGACACTTACAATCAATCAAAGAAATACTACAAAACATTTACCCCCCCCCCCCAATTCAAGAACAAAAACAAATTGGATACATACAATAAAAATCATAATTCATTTGGTCAATGAATACAAGAAAATATGATACCCCCTCCCTGGATGTGTAAATCAAATAGGAAATAAGGGGATAATCCAGCTAATCAGTGTTAACAAAATTTGTCAATGGACTCCATGTTAATTTAAATAGCTTATTATTACATGTAATTTCTGAATTAATTTTCTCATATTTGTAACATAAACATAAAGAACCCCCACCAAAAGGAGAAATTAAGTCTATCCCAATTTTTCCAGTTTTTACTAACCATTTGCCTGGCTAACCCAGTCATTATGGCAAATAGTCTACTTTTACATCTATTCAATGAAGGTTTAGGTGACAACAATGTACCACAGATCACCACCTCATAAGACAATGGAATCGAAGACTCTAGAATCAAATTGATTTGTCCCCATATTGATTTCCAGAAGTTGAGTATCAAAGGACAAAAGAACAACAAATGATCCAGTGTCCCTATTTTAAGATGACAGTGCCAGCATCTATTAGATTTTGAACTGTCTAACTTCTGCAACGAACTGGAGTCCAAAAAAACTCTATGCAGGAGAAAAAACCAATCTTTATCTGGTTAGCTATATGGTCAGGGGTCTACATATAACCACTAACTGGATTGCACTTCAAGGTCAGTGCTGAAACTGGATATCACATGAGAAATGTTTCGCTTACCTTTCTCATTGATTCCTATGAGGCTAGGCCATGCAAGTGGCTTGGAACATATTTAAGTGATGCAACATGGTGATTAGCAACTGGGCAGAAGTTTTTTGGTCCCTTGCCTTTGTCTGGTTTGTGTTAAATGTTTTTTCAGGGTAGTAACACAGAACATTGGAAAAGGAATAATGAGAGGCATATTGCAGCGAGTTCCAAATATGGCTAATCTGAAAAATGTGTATAAATTATATATAAATAGCTTTTTCTGAGATGCATATAGCCTTGTCTCTTTTTAACTTAGGATTTACTTATTGTCAAGAATCTACATTGATTTACAGAAGCTCCCCATTTGATTTTAATAAAGCCCTTTTATTCTGTTTAAAATATGTTCTAAGTTTGTTTCAGAAAGAAACAGGCTGTGCAGAATATCTTATGTGCATATAAGCCTAAACTAGAGATTTTAATTGGCAATTTATGACCTCTGCATGCATAAAACACCCTTTGTAGCTTAATTTTTCTGTTCAAATTGAGCCTTGAGAAGGCTCCTAACAGTTCATTCAAATTGCATTGCTTCAGTAAAGAATCCTTGGCAAATCCAACCTTTAAAAAGACTTATCTGGAAGGGAAAGGAGTTATTGACATGTTGCATTATTTGAAAAGGGTTCCATTAAAGCAATTGGACCAATTTTCAAATGGAGTTATACATTTAGTAGTGGTCAGCAGGGTAATTTATTAGTCATTTGTTCACAAATATGCCAATATATGCACGTGTAATGCATTTTACAAAATTATCTCGCATATAAAAGTTTGTGCAAGCTAGTTCATGCATTCAGTGTAGGCCCGCTTGGGTGGTTTAAGTAGAACAAGGGCGGAGTCGTGATTTACAACATATTTTGTAAAATACATGTGATTGCACGATATTATTTATTTGTTTATTTCTTCCATTTGGGCGTCGCACATGCCTATACGAGCTCTAGGTGACATTACAGAGGAAGGGGGTTAGAAGAGGGTAGGGAGGACTATGGAGGGCAGGAAGGAGTGGAGAGGAGAGAAGCATGTAGAATATTTCATAGAGATTCCTAACTTTATAGATAGGAGCACCATCTATGTAAATGATATCTAAATGAATTAAAGGAATATATAAAAAGGAATAGAAGGGAGGAACTGTTAAACAATAGAATGTGTTCTCAAGCTGTAAACTTGTGTGGATTCATTTTGTCTGCAGGATTTGTGCTTGTATCTTATAGAAAGGGAAAGGGATTGGGACTTGTATACCGCCTTTTTGTACTTATACACAGTTTACATACAGGTTCTTCAAGCATTTTCCCTATCTGTCCCGGTGGGCTCACAATCTATCTAATGCAACTGAGGCAGTGAAGGATTAAGTGACTTGCCCAGGGTCACAGGGAGCAACATGGGTTTGAACCCATAACCTCAAGGTGCTGAGGCTGTAGCTCTAACCACTGTGCCACACTCCTCCAATACAATATCAGAAGTGAGCCAAGTATAGAACAGTGAAGCCATTGTGACATCACTGATGAGGTTGGCTCTTAGGTATTGGTGGAATGAGACATTATGACATCAGGGAAAGGGATTGGGACTTATATACCACATTTTTGTAGTTTTACAGCCACACTCAAAGCAGTTTACTTACAGGCACTTCAAGCATTTTTCCAAACTGTCCTGGTGGGCTCACAGTCTATCTAATATATCTGGGGCAGTGGAGGATTAAGTGACTTGCCCAGGGTCACAGGGAGCAACATGGGGTTTGAACTCACAACCTCAGGGTGCTGAGGCTCTAGCTCTAACCACTTTGCCACACTCTTCTCCAGCCACATAGGCCTGTGTAAATAATAGTAGTAGTAAAAAAGACTGTTAATAGATACCTTTTTGCCCTTTCAGTCCAGTTGGCCATTTTAAAATTACCTTCCAATGGAGCAGTTCTTTAAGTGGGAGCCTATTGTACAGTGCTACCTTGGTATCAGATTCCATTAGTGTAATTTGGTGATGGTGTAACTGGTGCACATAAATGCTGCCAGGGCACACTTAGGACTAAATACAGTAAATGGTACCCAAATTTGGGTACCGAAAAAAAATGTGTATTGAACACTATTCTGTAATAGGAAGTCTGAGATGGCACCGTTTAGAGAATAGCGCTCAAGCCAGGATCCGCACCCAACTTTTAGGCAAGTGGATTTACACCAACTGAAACCTCACACCTAAATTAGGCCTGCATCCCCATAATTCTGTAATAGAGCATGCATCTTTAGTGAATGACCCTGACCCACCCATGCCCCTCCCATGGCCATGCTCTCTTTTTAGTTGTGAATGGAAAATTTACATGCTGGAATAAATTACCTGAGTTTGTCTGTCAAGCCCCCTTCCCTTGTTGAAAAGCAGACTGAAAACCCTCCTTTTTATAGTCTTCAATCCTTAAATCTACTCTTCTGCCCTCCAACTCAGCCAGCTGATTAAACCATTCCCCTTAACTGTATCCATGACATCCTGTTTGTCTGTCTTGGCTGTTTAGATTGTAAGCTCTTTCGAGCAGGGACTGTTTTCTTATTCTTTGCGACTCCGTACTGCGCTGTGTGCGTCTGGTAGTACTATAGAAATAATTAATAGTATTAGTAGTAATAATGCATAAATGTGTTGCTGCCTATTAACACCAATAATGGATTGTTAGCATCCAATTAGTGGCACAAATAGTCTCGTTAAGCAATTAAATTGAGCATGCAATTTTGAATATATATAGACATGTTTTACTGGGAGGCACATCCATGTGCCCACAGGTACGCCATCCTTGCATCTGCATTGCTATGCCATTTACATGTGCTCTTACAGGATAGCGCTTATGGGATCTAAGAGCATGCACAAACATTTTGTGCATTTATATGTGCAAAAGAGGTACATACCTCTGAGCACAGTACTATAGGATTGCCATTAACACGTATGACGCCACCAGTCAAAAATAGTAAAAGCATTACAAGGCTACTTTGTTCTCTGTAAGGGTAAGGTGGTGTCTATTTGTAGTGTACTTTATAGAGGCATGTAGGCACCTATGTGTCTTTATAAAATGCTCAGGGCAACAAAACAAAGGAGAAAGTCCAACTTTGTCTGCAGAAAAAACCAAGCAGGAGAAACAAACAAAACTGCAGACTGTGTATAAGATGCAGCCTCTTTTTACTGCTTCCTTGAGACGCTTTACTTTTTGCAGCGATCCTCGGCGAACACAATATACAGGCACTTTGTTACTTATCTTCATTTTTTTATGGTATGTCCCAACCTTTTTCACCATGGACCCCTGACGAAGGTTTGTCCGAAACACGGACCGTGTCGGGTCCCTTGATTGGTAAAAGGGTTTTATTTTACTTATTTGCATTTTAATTTTGGTTCAATAAATTTTTGCCTGCATCTTGTACACAGTCTGCAGTTTTGTTTGTTTCTCCTCTTTATAAAATGCTAGCATACATCTTTCAGAAACTGAGAGTGAGAGGAGCCCGCATATATTTGCACCAACTCGAGGTTCTATTATAGCAGTGGTGTCCAACCTGTGCCCCCGGTCGAGGGCGATGCAGTGTTTTCCTCTGCTGCCCCCGGGTGTTTACCGTCTTGCCGGCTCCCTCCTCTGTCTTGCTGCAGCATTTGCGCAGCCCCAGAAAATTTTTTTTTCGTCCAATGTGGCCCAGGGAAGCCAAAAGGTTGGACACCCCTGTATTAGAGAGTATTAGTGTAATATTTATTTATATTTATATTCTGCACTATCCATAGTTCCAGATGGATTGCAACAAGCAGGTTGTTAGATTTGTGCTTCTTGATTAAAATAATGTAGTAAATGAGCGGTTGAGATATCATTTATAGGTCGAGATGGTATAATCTTATGATTTTATGGGATTTTATGGGATCTTTATGTTGTGCAAATCCTGAAATATGTATGTAATACTGTGAGACACCTTGAATAAAGGCGGATTAGAAATGTTTTAAATAAATAAGTAAAAGTATTAAATTGTGACAATAGACAATGAACAGTCAAGGACAAGTTGCAATAAAATAGGTCCCAAATGATTGGAAGGAGGATACATTCAAGGAGACTCCATAGGCACGTAAGAAAAGAATGATTTTAAACTCCTTTTTAAAAAATCCAAAGTTGGATATTGTATGAAAAGTAGAGGGCAAGGCATTCCACAGTTATGGTCCCATGATGCTGTGGAGAGATTTTCTGTAAGTTTCTAGTAATTCTAATTGAGAGGAAGGGACAATCGGAAGAAGATCATCAGAGGAACATAGCGGCCTAATAGGCTGATATCGCTGCAAAAGTGAAGAAATAAGTGGGAATGGGGCAGGGGTTCAAATTGTGAAGAGTTTTGTCAGTCAAGCAAAGAAGTCTGAAGATGATTCTATGATGAAAGCCAGTGGAGCTAAGTTAGAGCTGGGATTATATGAGTGTATTTCATTGCATTGGTGATGATTCTAGCCATAGGAGCCCGCTCAGTGGGTGCTTGAACCTTCCCCCCCACCCCCCATATTGAACAAGCTCCTTGACTATGTTCAGGGAGAGGTAATTTCCTTTGGGTTTTGCACCCCCAATCATTTTGAAAAGTCAGCTCCTATGATTCTAGCAGTGGCATTCTGAGCAACTTGCAAAGCTCTCAGATTGTGTTTTGAAGTTCTTACTAAAAGGCTGTTACAGTAATTAAAGTAAGGAGATGTGAATAATGGAGCAAAAGCTGGAAAAAGAGAAGACATCATGTAAATGCCTGACAACCTTAAGCTTATGAAAAACCATAGAGATTACTGTCGAGAGGTGGTATTTCATGGAGAGGTTGGAGTCTAAAATCACTTCCAGATTGCATAGTTTATTCACTATTGCAATACTGAAATTGTAGATCCCAAGAGATTAAGGTACTGTATATCAGGAGAAGGGAGGCCAGAAAGAAGTAAGATACTGGTTTTTTCAACATTAAGTTTCAACTGATTTTGTATCAATTTTAAGTGTAAATGCAACTCAGTAATTGTCTCATCCATGCTGTGTTTGACTTTAACTATGAATTGGATGCTGTCGGCATAGAGACGGTAGACAATGGCAAGGTTCATAAGAAGTTTACAAAGTGACAGAAGAAAGATATTGAATAGAACAGGTGAGAGGATGGAATCTTGTGAAACACCACTGGTAATATGGGTTTTCTTAGACCTACTTTGAGAGAGAAATACAGAATAGGATCTGTTAGAAAGGAAGGATTGGCACCCTTTCAACACAGTGTCTGAAAGACCAATGGAAAGTAGTCTATTTAGCATTACTTGATGGTGGATAGTATTGAATGCAGCAGAGATGTCTAGGCTTAGCAAGACTAAAACCGAGACAAAAAATATTTAGGCACTCACAGTTACACCAGCCCAAGAGCTGATATGTGTGGGTACCTAAATGTGGCAGAGAGACACATTACTTACAGTATTTTGTAAGTTATGTGCATAAGGGTAGCCCTTCATATGTCCTACCCATATTCTGTCTCTAAATGGTATAGGAATTTTTAAAATAAATAAATATACATGCCCCCCTTGAAAATATTTGCCCATAGGATAAGTGGGTATTATGCAAAATAGGGCTTAGACATCCTGCTTCCACATATGTGCATAAATGCTAGTTTTCTGAACATTTATGTGCACTACGGACTTATAAATGATAGTACCCAGTTTATAGAATTGCCTTTACACATTTATATTCAGTACTGCAGACGATACATGTAGCAATGCTCAATATAGAAAGCTTTCTAAATATCATGCTCAATATTTAGAATAATATGCTGGCAGCAACAGCTCAATATTGTCATGAATAATTGTAGATATCAAACTTAGGGGTCCTTTTACTAAGGTGCATTAACCATTAATGTGTGTGAAATGCTAAGAAGCCAATAGCTAAAAAATAAGCTTAGCATTTAGGCTCGGATTTTGTATAGGATGCCCAGTCTCAGAAGCCGACGGGCATCCTATACAGAATAGCGCCAAAGCCAGCCTAAAGTGAACCCAGTTCTCTAACCGACGTCCATGTTACAGACGCTGGTTAGAGAATCGGGTTGTAAGTAGACTCGGCTGCTGAGCTTATTGCGGCAAGGGATCTCCCTGCCGCGATAAGTATAGAGGCCACAGCTACAGCCACCCGTCCCCCCAAATGATCGCCAGCAGGAGGGACACCCAGTCCCTCCTGCAGGAACCCCTCCCCATAGATGTCCAATCCCCCCTGCCGGAACCCCACCCCACTCCCCCAGAATCTTAGGTAGGCCCATGTGCTTAAGGTCCCGCCCATATGCACATGAGAGATGGCCTAGGGCAGCGATGGCGAACCTATGGCACGCGTGCTAGCTGTGGCACGCGAAGGCCTTGCAGCTGGCACGCGGGAAGGTCCGCAATAGAGAGCTGCACGGGAACGGGGCTGGATGTACTAAATCGCGCGGCTTTTCTCCCTACCTGCTCTGCTTGCAGCACAGAGCCGAACGGAAGTCTTCCCGACGTCAGCGCTGACGTCGGAGGGAGGGAGGGCTGACTTCGGGAAGACTTCCGTTCGGCTCTGTACTGCAGGCAGGGTAGGTAAGGAGGAGTAGCCTCGCGGCTACCAAGGGAGGGGGACAGTCCGCCCCGCCCCGCCCCACCCCATGTGCAGCACAGCCGGCCAGGTCCCCTTACTTTTGTGGTGCTAACCCGACCGACAGGGCCGCCATCAGGGCAGTACTACCAGTCCTGCATTCAGGGGCCCGGAGCTGACAGGGGGCCCGGGCTCCCCAGTGTTCTCCCCAGCGCTTTTCAGCCGGGCGCAAAGCCCAGCAAATTTAGATGCCCGCCCGGCTGTCATCTGCTGAATCCTGCTGCCGCCACTGCTTAATGCGCAGCCTGAAGAGCCGCCGAAAAACCTGCCGGACTTTAAACAAAAAAAAAACCCCAGCAAGCGACTCGAACCTGGCTTCCCTCCGAAACCGGAAGTTACGTCGGGGGGGGGGGGTTAGAGAAGAGAAGCCGGCACAGACCATTAAGAGCCCCGGAGCATGCGGGAGATAGGCCAGCCACGGAGGGAAGCTTACTTGCTCTTGCTTACGTCGGGCCTTTCTCGCTGCCGGGTCCTGCCTACTTTCTGTTTCCGTGAAGGCAGGACCCGGCAACGAGAAAGGCCCGAAGTAAGCAAGAGCAGCAAGTTGTAAACTTCCCTCTGTCGCTGCCCTTTGGGAGATAGGTCAGCGACCAAGGGAAACTTGCAACTTGCCTTTGTCTGTAGCGAATCTGCCGGGTGTGTGAGATGGGGGGGGGAATGGGAGGAGTAATGCTGCTGCACCCAATTAGGGGGGGAGGGGGAAGAGAAATGCTGCTTCTGCTGTACCCAATTGGGGGGGAAAGAGAAATGCTGATGATACTGCTGTACTCAGTGGGGGGAGGGGGAAGAGAAATACTGCTGTACCCAATTGGGGAGAGAGAGGGAAGGAGGGAGAAGGAAGATCAGGAAAAGGAGGAAAGAGATGCAAAGACCATGGGACGGAGGGAAAGGAGATACCATACCATGGAGTGGAAGAGAGAGATGTCAGGGCATATGGGAGGGGGGAAGCAGGGCCAGATTAAAGGTTAGGCCCTGTAGGCACAGGCCTAGGGCCCGAAATAGTCAGGGGGGCCTGCCAGTGCTGTGCTTTGGGGCCTCACCCTTGCTGGATTCACTGGCAGCAGCAGCAGCCTCATCATCATCCCGGGCGAACCCCAACCCGATCCGACCCTCCTATCTCTCCCTCCTTCCCTCATCAGTGACGTGCCAGAGGGAATCAAGGCAGGAGAAAGTCCTGAAGCAACCTGCTTAGAGTAGAGCAGTGCTGTTTAGAGTCTTGTGATGGGAGGGAGGGAGAGTTAGGAGGGTCGTGGGGGGGAGAGTAGCAGTCTGCCCCGGGTGTTCGACCTGGCGTCATGAACTTCTTTGGCTAGCATCAGCATTTACAATTCACTACTGTTGCCAGCTTCAGTCCTTCCTCTCCGCCGGGTCCTGCCTACTTCTTTTTCCATGAAGGCAGGATCCGACAGAGAAGAAGGCCCGAAGCTGGCAACAGCAGCAAATTGTGAATGCTGCTGCCTGAAGAAGTTCATGACGCCAGGTCATGGGTGACAGAAGGAGGAAAGGGAGCAGAGGGGGAGAGACTTGCTGCACCCAACTGGAGGGAGAAAGAAGATGAGGGAGGGAATGGAATGAGATGCCAGGGATTGGAGGGAAGGGAGGGAGGAAGAGATGCCAGGGCAAGGAGGGAGGGAGGAAAGTATGCCAGACCAAGGGAAAAGGAAGGGGGAAAGGAAGGAGGAGAAGACAGAGCATGGAGGGGGAGGGAGAGATGGAAGAAAAGGAAAGGAGTGAGATGCTAGAGAATCAGGGAAGGGAAGATACCAGACTATGGGGTGCGAAGGAAAGAAAGGAGAAGAGAGAGATGCCAGAGCATAGGGGACGGGATGGTGACAGAGAGAGAAAAATGGAGAGGTGGCAGAGCTGAAATCAATCATGTACAAAGGAGAAGAGAAGGGGCACAGGATAGACAGTTTATTGAAGGAGCCATAAAAAGAGGGAAGATGCCATATGGAACGGGGAGAGGGCAGACAGTGGATGGAAGGGGCTGATGCTGTATGGAAGACAGAGCGGACAGATGCTGGCTAGAAAGAAGAGTGAAGACAAGATGATTAAAGCAAAAACGACAAAAGGTAGAAAAAATTGTTTTGTTGCTTTACGTAGAATCAAGTAGTATTGTATCTATTGATTAAAGTTTATAAATAGGAAATAGAAATAAGGCAGTTTTTGGGGGACTAAACCCCTTTCCTCAGGTCAGGACAGGATACCATAACAGCAGGGGTGCCCAAATGGTCAAGTGCGATCGACCAGTAGATCGCAAAGGCAATGTGAGTCGATCGCGTTGCCTTGGCAATCTTTTTCTTCCTGCCTCCCTGAGCCAGGCCAGGCGCGTAGAAGCGCCGGACTCACAAGACTTCACTTCCGACGTCAATTCTGACATCAGAGAGGAAGTTCTGGGCCAGCCAATCGCTGCCTGGCTGGCTTGGAACTTCCTCTCCGTCGTTAGAATTGACATCAGAGGTGAAGTCTTGTGAGTCCGGCGCTTGTACATTCCTGGCCTGGCTCATGGAAGCAGGGAGAAATCGGCATGGTGGCTTAGGGGGTAGGGAAAGAATCGGGGAAGTGGAGAAATTGGCGCGATGGCTTGGGGGGGGGGGCGGGGGGAGAGAGAAAGAAAGAGACAGAAAGAAAAGGGGAGGGGCAGAAAGAAAAAATATTGGATTTATAGTCAGAAGAAGGAAGTGCAAACAGAGACTCATGAAATCACCAGACAAAAAGATAGGAAAAATGATTTTATTTTCAGTTTAGTGATCAAAATGTGTCTGTTTAGAGAATTTATATCTGCAATAGCGGTTTTTAGCGCAGGGAGCCTATGAGCATCGAGAGCAGCACAGGGCATTCAGTGCATCTCCCTGCTCTAAAAACTGCTATTGCGATTTAGTAAAAAGGGAGGGGGTATATTTGTCTATTTTTGTATAGTTGTTCCTGAAGTGACATTGCATAGAATCGTCTGACTTGACCTCTTTGAAAACCCACGGAATATAAATGATAATTAACATTTTCTCTGCATACAGTGTGCTTTGTGGTTTTTAAAAAAAATGTTATTGTTGGTAGATCATTTTGACTTGGTCATTTTAAAAGTAGCTCGCAAGCCCAAAAAGTGTGGGCACCCCTGCTGTAGAAGCAAGGGCAAAGTGGAAATGTCCAATCAAGATGGTGCACAAAAACAGTGTCTGTCAACTCATCTGATAAATCCAATGGTCTTTATTAATCCAAAACAAAATCGTACATCCAAAGCAACTCAATGTCTCGACATGATCACGTTTCGGCCATCCGGCCTGCATCAGGAGTCTTAGAAGTCTTTGGGTAGCAAGTAGTCTTTAAATGGCAATTGGTCAAAAGTGAAACAATCATACCATTGTTCCAAGTCTGTAAATGCTGCAAAACCACACAACCTCATGTTCTTTACAGATTTTACTAACCACTTTAATGTACTAAACAAAGCTTTTGAGAGAAAATTGCATGTTTTTGAAAAAGACCTTGAGAGTAGACAGCTAAAATATTTTCCCAACCTAAAAATACATTTGGATAATTCTACAACATTTGTGGACAGTCATAAAAAACACCAGGAAATCCACAAAGCATATTCCAACATTGTAGCCGAAGCAAAGGAGAATTTTAGTAAAAGATTTTCTCAGTTCCGTAAGATGGAGCCAATCCTTTCATTTATAACTTCCCCAGAAAAGTCCACATTTGAAGATCTTGATCTTTCCTGCTTACAGTGGTTGGATATTCAAAATTTGGAAATGGAGCTACTGGAATTTCAAGAAAGCTCTATCTGGAAAAGTAAATTCAATGACCTGCGTGCGGCTCTTGAACGTATTGAGTGTGAAAGGGTGACAAATGAAATCACTGCTAGCAGTTCTGAAAATGAAATCCTAAAAGCGTGGAATTCTCTGCCAGACAATTTTAAGTCCATGAAAGCACTTGGGATTGCTCTTCTTACTTTGTTTGGGTCATCCTATGCTTGTGAGCAGCTGTTTTCGGCTTTGAATCATATAAAATCTGATGCTAGAAACAGATTAACGGATGACATGAGTGCTGCATGTGTTGCTCTGAAATTAACGCACTATGAGCCAAGGATTGACAAGTTATCAGCATGCATGCAACAACAAAAATCACATTAATTTTTTTCAGAGCATGCCCAATGCATATGTTTACATGAAGCAGTATTTTCAGTTTGCAGTTAAGACACTTTCTAAGTTATTTAAATATTATTTAAAAATGTTATTTAAAAAAGGGACTTTACATGGCCCTGTTGTATTCCAATCTGGAATTTCCAATAAAAACGGTTGGTTTAATTGAAAGCTCTTTTGTTTTCTTTATATCATATTATTAGAAATGTAATGATTTAACTATTTTCTAATTTGATTGTAAATTTTACAAAAAAACATGTATAGACTCTTTGGGAATACACACCGAGTCTTGACACAGTTAACAGTTTTAAGAAGTTTATCTTTTTTTTTACTCAGGATACATTTGACATGTTATGTGAATAATACATTTAAAATATATTGTGTAACTGAATCAAATTCTTCCTAAATTCATTAAATTGAATGAAATCATTAAAACATTATAAATTGCCAATAAATTGAAATGAAAACCAAAGGATTGTGAATCAAATTAATTCTCTGACAATACAAAGATTCCAACCTTTAAAAATGATGTTACATAGTTCAGGCAACTTTATAAAGAGTTTTTAGATATTAAAATCTTGTTATTAAGGTTTAATTGACGTGCTGGCACTTTGAGGAAATTCTTTGGTTTTGTGCGGCAGTTTGGGCACTCGGGCTCAAAAAGGTTAGCCATCACTGGCCTAGGGAGATGCGCCTAGATCCGCCTAAGGCTACTTCCAGGGCAAACCACACCTAGTTTAGGTGGACTTGTGCGCCTCCCTAGGCTCCCGGAGGCGTCTCCAATGTAGGCTGCCTGCCTCAGGAGCTTTTTTTTAAAAAAAAAAAATGTACATCCTGATTGGCTGATTAGACAGCAGTAGGACACCTACCACTGCCTACTATCAGGATGCCTTTTATTAAATCCGGGCCTTAATGCAAGCTAAATCAATTAGCACACCTTAGTGAAAGGACCCCTTCAAGGGGAATTTCTCTACAAAAATTAACTTGCAGACCTGGCCAATGGATACAAAGCTAAACATGGGGTTTAAAAATTACCTCTTTAAGTTTCTCATTAAGAATTTGGACCTGGCTAGCACTGCTCTATGTACATCTTTGCACCTCCTTTACAGCAGTGCCACATCAACAACTTAAAAGAGGCGTGTGAATTTAAAAATGGAATCTCCACATTTGTGCATTTTGAATGGAAAATAACCCCTTCCTTGTCCTTGGATCCACACCAAATCAATCAGCGTAGCTACAGACAGTTTAGGAAAATTAATAAACCTTAAATTGAAGTGCCTGACAGTATTTTCAAATTGCTCTATTTTGTTCTGAAGAACAAGATTTTCTTTAATTAGAAAATTGTCTCTCATATTTTAGTAATCTTTCTTTCCAGATCCAGCCGCTTCTGATTACCATCCACATTAGCATCTGAAATAGCAATCTTTTTCACTGAGTCTTGTAATTGGGTTGATAAATTTTGCATCTGAGCATAGGGATTTCTCCAGCCTTGTTATAGAGTCTCATAAGCTGTCAAGGCTGACTACTTTAGACTTATTCAGCGTCACCCAGGGAGCAGAAAGTAAGCTGAACTGGCCCCCAAACAGTCATTTCAGATAGATCCTCATACTTTTCTCCTTTCAAAAGTATCTCTGAATCATGTACCAAAACTGTACGGTAATCCCCAAAGTCCCTTGTAAACTTTGCTGAAGTACTGCCTCCTTCATTCCTGAGATCTACTGCTAAGCTCCATGTCTCAGTTCACAGTAAAATCTAACGTTGATGTTTTCCACTGACTAAGATCAATTAATTTCTCAACTCGTTGATTCTACTTCATGGGTAACATGTGTATGTATGTATTTAATTTATACAAGTGCACATTTATATGCAAATAAAACAATACAAAGATACGCAAAACCTTTAAATAAAAAAAATTCTATGCAATGTGATCCAAAAAACAACACACCTTAATGTTTTTTGTCGTATTTTCCACAGACCTCGGCCGATTCTTATGAAATTTAGTGTGTCATATCCTGAAGGAAGTTTACGTAAAATGATTTAAATATTTCCCACTGCAGAAGCAGACGATAATTTGTGAACAAGTCTCTGTATCAAAATGATTTTTACTGCAGAAGACTGAATTCTGAGAAAGAACTTTGTACTGCTAAAAGGTTTCGGCAGTAAAAGATTGTTGAAAGAGTCCCCACAGAAAGGTTGGAACAAAAACGGCCTTGATGTGCTGCTGTGCAAGATCCGAGCAACGGGCACTGTGGATCATAAGCGGACAACCTCGCTCGATGCGCACACTAGAGCACATTGAAGTTGTACATGATCTTGTACTGAGCCAGGAGGACGGTCCTCAAACATATTGGCCACGGCTGAGGGCGTGTCTTTATGCAAAAGGAGTGAGCATCTGATTTATTGAACATTGCTGTATGACTTTAGATTTTTGTGCAAGATATGCCATAAACCTTTTTGATCTGCTTTAAATCAGTTCACACTTCATTTTCACAAGGTAGTGCTGCAGTACAGTGGGAAATATTTGCATCATTTTATATCAACTTCCTTCAGGATATGACACACTAAGGCCTCTTTTTACCAAACTGCGATAGCAGTTTCTAGCGTGGGGAGCAGCGCTGAATGGCCCACGCTGCTCCTGATGCTCACTGAGTTCCTATGAGCGTCAGGAATAGCGCAGGCCATTCAGCACGGCTCCCCGCGCTAAAAACTGCTATCACAGTTTGATAGAAGAGGGCCTAAATTTCCTAAGAATTGGCCAAGTTCTATGGAATATGCAACAAAAAACATTAGGGTGTGTGTTTTGTTTGTTTTTTTTTTGCGGGGGGGAAGGGGTGTTTCACAGTGTATACCGTATAATTAAAATGTGATGCATAAAAAGTAAACTAACCTACCAGACTGGTCAGTAACTGATTTCATGTAATCTATAAGAGAGGCTTGAAAAAAACAAATATGCCTTCAAACATTTCTTAAAGGTCTCAGTTATGGGAACCATTCTAAGTTCAATCAGTAGCATGTTCCATTCTTGGGGACCAACTGTAGAAAAGGTTTCCATCTTAATTGCAACCAAACGAACCTTATGTTGTGCTTGAACTGATAAATACCTAGTGCCCTTAGATTCAAAGGTCTGGAAGGTTGAAGCCCACCAACACTGCCCTCCCCCCTTTTTATAAAATACGCTAGCATTTTTTAATCGCTAGTCAAGGCAGTAACACCTCTGGCATTCATAGAATTTCTGTGAGCTGTTACCGCCTTGACCAGTGCTAAAACATGCTAGCGCGGTTTTGTTAAAGAGGTGGGGGTAAATACCTGTGTATCAGCAAACTCACTGATAAAGCCCATCAAATTAATTCTTTGCTCAGGACTGAGTGACATCACAATTTAGAAGAAGCCGGTGGCACACATTTCCCCATCAGGACCTTCAAGCATTTCAAAACTTCAATAAGGGAAGAGGAATTAGATTGAATTAAATTTTTCCCTTTCAATTCGCCATTTTTAGAAGAGAAAATTCCACAAGAAGAGCAGAAAGAAGCAAAACGCAGCTACGTTTTTCACTTTGCTCCATCCCATGTACCCTCTCTTAATGCATGTAGTTTGCATCTGCCTTGATAGGTCCCAGGACCCTGCCTTCTGCTTTGTAGGACCCGATCAGTGGAATGCTTTACCACTTCTGTTTTCCCTAAATTTAAACTGCTCAAATCCTGGCTTTTCCAACTGGTCCATCCATCCTCACAGCTCTTAATTTTAACATCTACTTGCATATGTCCCATTATTTCCCCTGGCTCCCCAAATTTGCAGATGACATAAAACTGTTGAGTTGCTAAATCACATGTGGACTGTGAAAAATTGCAAGAGGACTTTACAAGACTGGAATATTAGGCATCCAAACAGCAGATAAAATTTAATATGGACAAGTGCAAAGTGATAGGGAACAATGATCCAAATTATGGATACATGGAGCTAGGAGTTAGTGCCCAGGAAAGGAATCTGTCAACATGTACAGCAGGTTGGAATCTTCTGTTGTTGTAAACTTTTCTTTTGTATGTGGCAGCAGAGCCCCAAAATAAAAATGAACAGAATGTTAAAAATTACTAGGAAAGGAATAGGGAATTTAAAAAATATATATCATAATGACTCTGTATCACTCCGTGTTATCACTGCACCTTGAGCACTCTGTGCAATTCAGGTCATTGTATCTCAAAAAGAAATAGCAGAATTAGAATGGGGGTACCGCGAAGATGGAACAGTTATCATGAAGAAAGACAAGGGAGGTTGGGGGTTCTTCATTTTGGAGAACAGACAGCTGAGGGGTGATGTGGCAGAGGCCTGTAAAATCCTGAGTGGAGGTTGAATGGGTAAATATACATCAGTTGTTTATTTTTTCAATACATACACATACTACTGCCTTGACCTATTTGTTCAGACCAGCTATTAAACATTAAAAAAATTAATAGTAATATTGGTTCTACAACACTTCAAGGACATTATTTTAAAAACTCACTTTTATTTTGGATTGTCAGCAGTAACAAATTCCATAAATGAAACACTTGTGTAACACAAGATTTGTTTACAGTTGCTATAACAAGTGGGTAAGATTGAAATTAATGCATTTTACAGGATTTGAAGAGCATTTGAGCCAACTGTTTGAGGCTGCAATGGAGAACTTTAATGGCTATGCATTGGAGAACACTGGAATAGGCTCATAGGCCCAGATTCTATAAAATGGCACCTGAAGTTAGACGCCTCGATCTAGCCAGTCTAGGTGCCTAATTTAATTTTTTTAATTGGCATAATCAGCACTGATAATTGAAAGCACCATTACAAAAGATTTTAAAAACTATTGAAAATAAATTAATTAGCCATTAGGTGCCTAACTTAGGGCTCCTTTTACAAAGCCACGCTAGCGGCTTTAGCACATGTACCTTTTTAGCGCGCGCTAACCAAAAAACTACCACCTGCTCAAGAGGAGGTGGTAACGGCTAGCACGGCCGGCAAATTAGCATGCACTATTGCGCATGTTAAACTGCTAACGCGGCTTTGTAAAAGAAGCCCTTAGTAGGTGCCTACCACTTCAAAGCACCTACCAGCAAATAGGCTTGATTAGGGGTAGATGTTAGGTGGATTTTGGGCATGGTTTGACTTAGATGCTGGTAGGCGCCTACCTTAAGCGCACTCATTAAGACCAAGAAAACCCTGGCCTAAACGACAGTGCGCCTAAGGATTTAACTTCTACCAGTGCCTAAGATTGACAGCCATACTCAATGGCACATAGGAGCTAGGCACCATTTATAGAATCGGGGCCTCACTGTGTGCCCTTGAAGATGCCCCATTATAGAATTGCCCCACAGAAACCTATGCAACAAACTTTAACATGGAGGTTAAGGTCCTCTCAGGGCAGGATTAATTTGTCGAGGGCCCCTAGGCACACAATTACACTGGGCCCCCTGCCCAACCCTGCCTCAGCCCACCATGCGCCTAGGTGGAAACAGGAAGCTGCGTCAGAGGGAAGCTTTGGGCAAGCAGCACCACTTGCACAATTACAGTTCCCGTTGCCTTTCTTACCTTGCTTATCTTACTTTCTGTCGATGGGGAGGGCTGTGTTGCCGATTGGGATTGGGCCCGCATTGCCGATTGGGGGGCCCGTGTTGCTGATCGATGCTGGAGGGGCCCATTGCCGTTTGGAAAAAACAATGTTGATGCCCTCCTTCATCGGGCCTCCCTGACAATTTTGGGCCCTAGACACATGCCTACTTGGCCTATTAGTTAATCCTGCCCTGGGTCCCCTTGCTCATTCTGTTCTGACCTGAGGAAGAGAGCCTACTTTAGAAAGCTGGTCAATAAATGTACTGTCAGTGCAATAAAAAAGTATTGCCATATTTATTTTTTTTGGTTGACTTTTGTTTCCATGGATTCAAGAAGTCTAACCAGGCAACCATATTACTGTATTGAACAAGGGAAAATGACAGAAAGAGAAGAGTACTGAAGGGGTGTTGTTTCTGGGGAGGAAATTTATTTACTCTGACCGTAGGTTATTAAACTCTGATCGTAGGTTATTAAACAAGATGAATACGATGGGACAAGGAGAAACATTGACTGCATGGGTTAAGACTGGCTTGGTGGTAGACTTCAAATGGTGGTGGTAAATGGTACTCCCTCAGAAACGTCAGAAGTGACCAGTGGAATGCCGCAGGGCTCGGTCTTGGGTCCGATACTGTTTAATATCTTTGTAAGGGATCTGCCTCAGGGACTTCGAGGTAAAATTACATTATTTGCCGATGACGCTAAGCTATGCAACGTTGTGGGCAGCGCAACCGTGCCCGACACTATGAGGCAGGACCTACTTTTATTGGAACAATGGTCCAATACTTGGCAACTGAGTTTTAATGCCAAAAAGTGTAAGGTTATGCACCTTGGTAGCGGTAACCCCTGCAGAACATACACCCTGAATGGTGAAAACTTAACAAGAACTGTCGCAGAATGGGACCTGGGTGTAATCATTAGTGAAGATATGAAAACTGCCAATCAGGTGGAGAAAGCTTCAGCTAAGGCTAGACAAATGCCGAGTTGCATCCGAAGAAGTTTTATCAGCCGAAAGCCTGAAGTTATAATGCCGTTGTACAGGTCCATGGTGAGACCTCATCTGGAGTACTGTGTTCAGTTTTGGAGGCCACATTATCAAAAGGATGTGAAGAGAATGGAGTCGGTTCAGCGAATGGCCACTAAGATGGTCTCAGGACTTAAGGATCTCCCATATGAAGAACGTCTAAGCAGGCTGCAGTTATATTCTCTCGAAGAACGCAGAGATTGGGGTGACATGATAGAAATATTTAAATATCTTACGGGCCAAATTGATGTGGAGGAAGATATCTTTTTCCTTACGGGTTCCACGGCAACAAGAGGGCATCCGCTCAAACTCAAGGGTGGGAGATTTCATGGTGACATCAGGAAATACTTCTTCACCGAGAGGGTGGTTGATCGATGGAATGGTCTTCCACGTCAGATAGTTGAAGCCAGTAATGCGCTCGACTTCAAGGGACGATGGGATAAACATGTGGGTTCGCTCCGGGGAAATGAGGGAGGGTTCTTTGAGTGGACAGACTTGTTGGGCCGACGGCCCTTTTCTGCCGTCATACTCTATATTTCTTTGTTTCTATTGCGTGAAATTGCAATAACCTCTGATTTTGTTAAAGTATGCTGTACTGCAACAAATCTGTCATAAAATACTGTAGTTATCTTTGCAATTGAAGCATATCACTGCTGTAAGCACATCCTGGATTTCAGTGTTTGACTAAAACCTCTTGTAGTGTCTTGTTAGATGTATAAGCATTCAACTGTGTCTGTAGGTGTAATATTTTTGGTTCAGAAAAGCTTTGTATAGCTTTGAATTTCTAATGTGGTAGAATTATAATACCAAGCACTTCTTGGATATCTTTAAAATTCTTCTGCAACACCTCCAACTCTTCTGTGTTGGGTATAATATATAACAGCAATTAGTTCACTATATATACTGTGAACTGAAAAAAAGCACACCAAAATATTTTTTGTCTTAATCTTCCACAGAACTTGGCAGATTCTTAAATTTAGTGCGTCGTATCCTAAATGAAGTTGATATAAAATGTTGTAAATATTTCCCACTGCACCACAACACTACCTTGTGAAAATGAATTCTTGCCACGGGATACACACAGAAGCAGACGATAGTTTGTAAACAGTCTCTGTATCACTGCAGAAGACCAAATTCTGATAAAGAACTTGGTATGCTAAAAGCAGTCAATGATTGTTGAATGAGTTCCCACAGAAGGGGCTGGAACAAAAATGGCCTTGATGTGCTGCTAAGCAAGACCCAAGCAAATGTGAATCTTAAGCCAGGCAGTGGTCGACCGTGCTCAGTTTGCACGTGAGCATATTGACCTTGTACATGATCTTGTACTGAGCCAGGAGGACGCACCACAAATACACTGAACAATTCACCAAATAACAAGAGAAGCAGGAATAAGCCAGACTACTGTGGTTAGGATAATTCATGACTCTGAAATTAAAGTGTCTTAAAAAGCATCGTGCCCAAGAGTTAACTTTATACAACAAAGACACACACCAGAAATGATGCAAGCAGCTTTTGGTTTACATCTGGTTTACAGATGAAAAGATAGTTAAGAACATAAGAAATGCCTTCACCGAATCAGACCTTAGGTCCATCTAGTCCGGCGACCCGCACACGCGGAGGCCAAGCCAGGTACTCTCTGATGAGTTACATTAGCTCCCCCAATTAACACACAGAATGATTGTTTATTCCGTATCTATTGCTGGGAGCGTGCTCATTCATACAATGCAGTGTAAAAGACAATCTTGTAAGATCATCCTTGAAGAAACTCTCACTACAGTCATAAGCATTCAAGGTCCCTCAGAGATGTCACCATTATTCTCACTTAGTTTCTTAGTATATGGCTTTATACATCAAGTCTTCATCGGGTCCAATGTTTATCAAATGTTATAAATACAGTGAATAAAATGAACCAACATTGCTCAAAGATGCTGTAAATACTTAAATACTTAGCTTTGCTTTACGTGGTCAGATTCACAGGGACTAATCAGCCCTCTCCCTATGAATCTGACCCGTAAAGCAAAGCTAAGTATTTACAGCATCTTTGAGCAATGTTGGTTCATTTTATTCACTTTATTTATAACATTTGATAAACATTGGACCCGATGAAGACTTGATGTATAAAGCCATATACTATGAAACTAAGTGAGAATAATGGTGACATCTCTGAGGGACCTTGAAAGCTTATGACTGTAGTGAGAGTTTCTTCAAGGATGATCTTACAAGATTGTCTTTACACTGCATTCAACAACAGTGAAGCATGAGGTTAATGCCAAATGCCTACTATGGACCAACACGACCTTCAACCAATCGGACATGGTCTCGGTTGCATTCTTGAAACTCAGATTCACAGATCTGTTCTTCATTGATCCTGGGGTTATGATCAACAGCACATTCTACCAGGATGTCCTCTTGATGCAGAGGCTGTTGCCAGCGATCTGTTGCTTGTCAAGAGACTACTTTATCTTCCAACAGGATAATGCCCCAGCACATCAGGCAAAGGACAGTATAGAACTGCTACATTGGGATACCCCAGACTTCATTGGTCCAGACCTCTGACCTGTGAATTCACCAGACCAAAAGGGAAAGGGATTGGGACTTGTATACTGCCTTTCTGTAGTTTTACAACCATACTCTAAGCAGTTTACATACAGGTACTTCAAGCATTTTCCCTAACTGTCCCAGTTGGCTCACAATCAATCTAACGTACCTGTGGCAGTGGTGGATTAAGTGACTTGCCCAGGATAGAATCACAAGAAAAACTGTAGGGTTTGAACCCACAACCTCAGGGTGTTGAGACTGTAGCTCTAACCACTATGCCACACTCTCTTCCCCCAGTTGACTACCAGATCTGGGGGCTGATACAGGAACACATCTACCAGACAGCAATATTTGACGTCAAAGACTTTAAACAGTACCCCCATCTCTGTTTGGGCTGAGCTGAAGCAGAGCGTCATTGACAGGTCCATAGATCAGTGGTGTCTTGTTCTGTAGGCCTCCCACCCCATGGCGGTGATGGGACAAAAGCGCGTGAGACAAACGCGTGCTGACAATTCAGAGCAAGACTTCAGCGCGCAGCAGGAAAACCTTCTTTTAAAGGGCTCCGACAGGGGGTGTGGGGGGGAAAACCCCACTCTACTTAATAGGGATCGCGCTGCCATGTGGGGGGTATGTGGGGGGTGTAACCACCCACATTATACTGAAAACTGAACTTTTTTCCTAAAAAATTGGGGAAAAAGTTAAGTTTCCAGTATAATGTGGGGTTACAACCCCCAACCCCCCAATGCCAGCATGATCCCTATTAAGTAAAGTGTGGGGGGGTTCCCCACCAACACCCCCAGTCAGAGCCCTTTAAAAGAAGGTTTTCCTGTGGCACGCTGAAGTCTTGCGCTAAATTGTCGGTGCTCATTTGTCAGTGCACGTTTGCCTCGCGCGCTTAAGACTATGAACCCCCCCCTGGCCCACCCCAACCGGCCCACCCATGGTCGGGCAGACCAGCCTGCCTGCATCCACCTCCCTCCCTTTTAAAATAGTTGGGAGCAGGAGGGGTGCCCGGACCCTCCTGCTCCTAGGCCAATCTCCGGGGGCAGGAGGAAAGTCCTCCTCCTCCTGCTCCCCCAGCTGCCGCTGTGCAATAGCAGCCTTAGGCCCTGCCCCGGGGAGTAGCCTAAGGCACTGATTAGATGAGGCACCTCGGGCTCCTCCCAGGCTCAGAGGATGTACCAGGGCAGGGGCCTAAGGCCGCTATTGCACAACGGCGGCCAGGGGAACAAGAGCAGAAGGACTTGCCTCCTGCTCCCGAAGATTGGCCTAGGAGCAGGATAGTCCGGGCATCCCTCCTGCTCCCAACCGTTTAACAGGTACACGGGGCAGGTGGCTGGGCCTGACCACCTGGGCCGGTCATGGGTGAGGCCGGTGGGCCGGTCGTGCTTGATCGGGGGGGGGGGGGGGTCCTGGCAGGGCAGGTGTGTCGGGCTGGTGGGTGGGGCTAGTGTAGGCTCTCCTGCCTGCCTTACTCTGCCCCAAACTCTCCTACCTGCTCGCTGGACTCTCTCTTGCTCTCTGCCGCTGTTTCCCGCAGTGCAGGCCTGCTTTAAAACCACGGGCTTGCACTGCGGGAAACGGTGTCAGAGAGCAAGGAGAGTCTGACGAGCAGGCAAGAGAGATCGGGGCAGAGCAGGGCAGGCAGGAGAGAGGGCAGAGCCCTGAAAGCAGTGACAGGAGGCTGCTTCTCCTGTCACTACTGTCAGGGTCTGTGTATGATCGGGGATCACACATTTGCGATCCCTGCTCACAAATGGGGGCATTTCTCCAATCGCCCCCATTTAAATACGACTGATTTGTGAATCAGTCGGACCTGCCCAAATCAGAAGTGGATTGTTCCGATTCGGGCAGGTTAGTGAATCTAGCCCCTAGTATTTTTGGAAAGAGTAAACAAGCAATTCACATCTCCTCCACACTAAATATGACCAATAATTGGTTCTTAATGCCAATTAGCAGCTAATTTGTCAATTAAGTTATGCAGGTGGCTGTAGATATTCTTTAAGCTATGCGCACAATTTTGTATGCTAAATCTGTTACAGAATATTAGCCTAAATACCCAGATACATGCCCGATGTTAAGCATGACTAATTATGTAATGTCCCTGGCTGATGTAAATGGTTGCAGCTAAATGCAGCAGTTGCATGTGTAAGTGCAGAAATTCTGTGCAAAATAAGTAGGAACGCCCATGCCCAGACGAATGCCTCTTTTGCAACTATATGTGAGAACATTTAGGCATCCAGTTGAACAACACCTAAGTGCACATTTGTGCGTAGCTACGGTTTAACTCTTGTTTTATCATTTGCCTACTATTATTGGCCATTGTCACACCTTTGCCTATCTAGAATTATCCCTTAAGTGCAAAACTGGCTCTGCAAGATAATAGATCAAGGGAGATGGTGTGTTAACATTTAACTAAAGACTTAAATATATATATTGTTGGAGATATGCCTTCCTCCATATCTTTTTAAGTAAATTATTCCCTGAAAAATCTGATATGCAGCGGTTACAAACCAGAGGGCAAATGTTTTTCTATTAAAGGAGGAGAATAATCATTGCTATTCTAATGTTTCACTGGACCAAGGGCTCTTCTGTACTGCAGAATGTCATGGAGAGGTAGCATTTGTAGGCTGTCAGGGGAAATGCCTAGTTCTTTTTCCAAGCAGCAATCTTATTTGCTTGTTACAAAGTTTATTTTGTTCTGATTACACATGTTTTGTAGGACAATGATAACATTAACAAATCACGGCCTTGTTTTTCGTATACTATTCAAATGTCAGAATCCTAGTGTTTTATTCTACAAGATTCAATTACAATATGAACTCCAGGGCCCTCCAGCTCTCTCTCTCTCTCTGCTTTAATCAAACCACCCATCACAAGTCAAGAGCGCACAAGAAGCACCTGTTTCGTATCAAGAAGCCCATTAACAGCAACAAGTAGGAAAGAGGAAGAGAGAGACAAGACTTGAGTGTTTCTATTAAAGGATTCGAATGAGAACGGTAAAGGTTTTTGAAGCAACAAAACAGATTTGGCATCGATTGACGTTACAAGTTTCACGACCTACAATCTTTATGAAAAATTAAAATGCTGCTCTAATAGTTGTTTTAAGAACATGACTGAGGCCAGTACTGACTGGCCAGTTTAGTCCTTTCTGGCAACAAAAGTCAAGTTGTGTAGTGTAGTAGTTTAAATTAGCACCAAAGAGTTTTAAATATTGAAGTTAATGGTTCATTTGAAGGTACAGAATAATTTGAATATTGGAGAAATGTTGGAGTAGAATCTTCCCTGAGTGTGTAGACTAGATCAGTGTTTCTCAACCTTTTCAAGCCAAGTACTCCCCTAAGCTTAACAAATTCCAACCAAGTACCCCTTCCTAAGCTCCGCCCCCGATCCACCCAAACTCCACCTCAACCCACCCAAACTCCACCCCTGACTCCACCCCCATAATAATAATGCTAATTGTAATACAATTTCTTCCATCCATTTTTGTAAGTTGTTCATAAGCACTTTCTTCTGTGAATAGTGTGGTATCTTTGTTTTTATCATCCACAGACCTTTGCCAAGTTTTTCTTCCTTGAATAGCGAACAGAAATAATTGTTGCACAATTCCACTTTCCCAATATTTCTTTCTAGATATTTACCCCCTGTTTCTTCAAGTCTTGTAATTCCACCTCTGGTCTTCCTCCTTTCACCAATGTACCTGAAAAAAGTCTGGTCACCTCACTTTACAAGTTTAGCCATTTTTCTTTTACCTATGCTTTTGGTATCCTGATTTCTTTCTTTATTTCTCTCAGATTTATGCAGTATTCTTTTTGTGTTTCCCTTGATCTTCTGTATTTTGTGAATACTAATTTTTTTTTCTCCATATGTTTTTTTAAAGAGGTGGCTTAAAATATAAGTTGTATTTAGGGGTCTTTTTATTAAGCTGTGGTAAGCAGTAGCAAATGCTTTCTGCAGGTTAAAACGGAACTACCCTGGGATATGCGGTAGATTTTATTTCTTAGCACAGGGTGTGCGCTTGGGGGTCGAGAGAAAGTGTGCCCTGCACTATTCAGTTAGCATGTGGGCATCGAAGTGCACTGACTGATTAGGGTAGAATTAGCACAGGAGCCCTTACCACCTACAAAACAGATAGTGATAAGGGCTCGCACGCTAATGGCCGTGTGCTAATTTTGAAGTTAATATTCGGCCATTAAAATGGAAAAAACAAATTGTAGTCATTTTAGAGCCATGCTAAAAACAGGTCTCAGTGCTCGGAAACCCACAGTGCTAAGAACAGCACAAATCACTTTCAAGCAGAGTTTTGTAAAAGGACCCCTTACTTTGTAAAGTTGCCCTTTTTTATAGTCCCTTGTAGCCCACTGTCTTCTCACTTTCTTTAGCTTCTCCTACCCTGCCAGATCTTTCTACTTCTCCATTTTGCTGAAGCCTATGGGCTCCTTTTACTAAGGTGCGCTAGGGCTTTAACGCACAGAATAGCACGTGCTACATTGCCGCGCGTGCGCTAGACCTTAACGCCAGCATTGAGCTGGCGTTAGTTCTAGAAGCGTAGCGCACAGTAATTTCCTGTGCACGCTAAAAACGCTAGCGCACCTTAGTAAAAGGAGCCCTATATGTTTGAAATCCAGGGCCTTGAGTTTGGATGTGATATTTTTATGTGTATGCAAATATCAAATTAAAGGGAGCAGAATGCTTTTATTTTAACCCTTATCTACTTGCAGAGCTGCCACAGGTGTTAGCAAGCTCTTAATAAGTTAATAGAGACATGATAACATCTGTTGCATGCACCATATGTTCGTTTCCAAGCTCCGTGGTCCATACTTAGAACCTTTGACATGAGATGGATAACTTCTTGATTGGATATCTATTGATTCAAACCCACTTCTGCAGGCATTGATTGGTTGATTCTACTAGGGGACTGGAAAGATTTGTGCTCTCGCCTGCTTTGCTTTAGTTTTTATTCTGAAAAATAAAAATACATTTTTTTAAAAAACAACAATTGAATAGCTGGGAGACTCTGAGAGAAAAGTGTTGTTTACTACAGGTACACAGAGAGCTTGTTGAAAGTCACACTGAGACTGGAAGCAGTAGAGAAACTTGGCACTCTCTTTTATCATAGTCTACCCACCAAACACATATCTTCCCGGAGGAATACTTCTCCTCATAGATATATAGAAATATACCTTGTTGCTTCCCTTTGACTAACCAAGCACAGTATTTTCCTCTCCATTGGCTCTCTCAATTACAAGTTGTGATGGTTTCTTTCATTTTATATCTTTTAGAGTGAATCCTTCATATTGAAGGGAGTTTACTTAGGCATCTCACTCACAAGATAAATGGCCACTTTCCTATTAGTGCCTAAATTTCTAAATGATTTATGCTAGATATGACAAGTGAACTGCAGCAAGAAACCAAATATCGTGCAAAAGGCACATCTAAGGAGCCGATTAGATTAATTACTATTCAGCACAGCACTTAGATTAATTATTTTGTTTGGATAGTATGTTCGTTAAGTGGTTGCCTGATTGCTGTTCAGAAGATTGATTGCTCATTACATTTACCTTGTGGTTCTTGCAAAGCAAACATCTAGGAGTTATCATTCTTAAAGGAACAGGAGTTTTCACTGGCGTAACCAATAGCTAGTAGCCAGTAACACGCGGTGAAACGGGGCATCCTCAGTGTGGGGAATCTGTGAACGGAGGAAAAACCTCCAACATAGAAAACAACCAGGCAGGAGCAAAAAAAACCCTTACTGGCACACCATCATCGAATGCCTCACGTGTGCATAAATCATACAATGAAAGTAACAGTGAAAAAATAAGTGAACAATCCTTAAATAGTCATTAACATTGAATATTGTTCACTTATTTTTCACTGTTACTTTCATTGTATGATTTATGCACACGTGGGGTTTTTTTGCTCCTTCGAGCCCCACTTTTGAGTTCTCCCTGGGAACCTATTGGTTATTTCTGCCTTTCTATAAAATTTACTCTACATTTTGGTTTCTAATGTAACCTCAACAATAGTAGATGAAAATCTTGAAAACAAAAAGTCACTCAGAACCTAGAACAAATTTACAAGCTAGCACTAACTTCCAAAACAAGGGTCCTACCTATGCAGCCTGCTCAACCAATCAAACTGCATCAAGCAAAAAGTAAAAAACACACAAAAAAAATCATGGCTGGATGGGAAGATTCACTGAAGGCCTTGAAGACACACCATTGCACCAAATAACCCCTCCTCCTTTTTACAAAATTGTGAAAGCAATTTCTAGGGCAGGCCGGTGCACTGAATGCTCTGCACTGCTCCCAACACTCATAGAGTTCTTATGAGCATCAGGAGCAGCCCGGAGCATTTAGCACACTGGCCTGCACTAAAAACTGCTTCCACGGTTTTGTAAAAGGGGGGGAGGGGAAGACAGAAAAAATTTTATGGAATTCAAATTTCAAAGTGAAAGATGAGTAAAGGCAATACATTTGTAAGAAAGATCTTATTGGGCTTTTGAAATAAATAGATCCAGAGTTTTCAGAAGGAAGAGAAATTCAGTGCATGTGGGAAGTACTAGGAAAGATAAATGGGAAAAATTAGAATCTGCGGAATATGGAAGTACTATGGTGATAGTTCATTTGTATATAGAAAAAGCAAAACGTTAACTTGTAGAACAAAGACAAGGCCAGCTTTCATGATAAATGGGTTATAATTTTAAGCAGCTAGAGGGAGAATTAGAACACAGAGATATTAATAGAATATAGTCAGAACAGAAGTTTATAATGACCTAAAAGAGAAACGATGAAGAAATAGAATAATTGTTTGGAAAAAGATGAAGAGGAACCTCATGGAAGTGAGCTCAGTTTCCAAGAGATATTCTTAAAAGGCCCCAAAGTCAGAAAACTCAGAGTAACAGCAAAACAAATAGGGCTAGATTCTATACCATATTTCCCCATATATAGGCTGCGGCCTATACATGGGTTTTACAAACCTGCCTATGGGGCACGGCTTACTTAAATGGGGTGGCCTATCTAAAACTTAAAAAACATCCCCCCCCCCGTACCTTTTTAAAATCCCCCTGAAATACGTCCCTAGCTGCCGGCTGCCTCCTCGAATCTCGCAGCAAGCGGTGCAGGGCAATTGTGATCTTTTCGGCATCCAGCCTGGTCCCACACCGCTTGCTGAATGTCTGCCTTGAGTTCTCGCGGGACTCGCGAGTCTTACGAGAACTCACAAAAGCCATCCAGCAAGTGGTGTGGGGCCAGGGTAGATGCCGAAAATGTTGCAATTGCCCTGCACCGCTAACCACGCGATTCGAGGAGACAGCCGGCAGCAGGTAATGTACTGGTGAGATAAGCCATGGTTAATACAATAGGGCAGCTTATCTACCGGTTTTAAAACATAGAAAGCCGTTTGCTGCGTCCTATACATGGGGACGGCTTATACAAGCAGCCTATATATGGGGAAATACGGTACCGCTAGGTACCTTAATTAATACGGTACCGCTAGGTGCCTTAATTAATTAATTAAATTTGTTTTATATCCTGCCCTACCCAGAGAGCTCAGAACGAGTTACAAAGTAACATATATATTTGGACAAATGAGTTACATAATAGTCAAATGGGTTACAGTGACAATTGTATAGTACAATTTAACTTTCTAAATTAACACTCGCATATATCCTAAATTAACATTCACAGATAACATTTACAGTGGGAAATTGGGTCTAGCTACTTATCAAAAGGATACAGGCTGGGGAATTAGGTGAAGAGGTGCATTTTTATTGCTTTCCTAAAGTTTAAACGCCCTTTGATGGATCTGATATGTAGGGGTAGTTTATTCCAGTAGCTTGGTAGGAAATAGGAGTAGGATCTGTATCTGGAACTTTGGAATTAGAGGCCACGACCTGGGGATAGTTACAGACATGTTTCTTCTTGGGAGCGGAGCATTCTGTTTGGGATATAAAGTGTAAGTTTGCCTAATATGTAGTCGGACGCCATGCTATGTAAAGACTTATATGCTAGTACTAATCCTTTAAAGATGCAGCATTTGGCTATGGGTAGCCAGTGTGCTGCTAATAGTGCTTGAGATATGGGATCGTAGGTGTGAAGGTTCTTTAGAAGTCTAATTGCTGTGTTTTGTTCATGGAGACACTGAAGATTTTTAGCTGTAAGTCCATTGAGTAGTGCATTGTAGTAGTCCATGCGGGACAGGACGAAGGCTTAGAGAACATAAGAATAGGCTTACTGGGTCAGACCAATGGTCCATCATGCCCAGTAGCCCGTTCTCACAGTGGCCATTCCAGGTCACTAGTTGGGTAAAGTTGGGTTCAGAGAAATAGTTTCTTATTTTCCTGAGTTGTCAGAGATAGGCTTTGATGCTGGAGAAGGATTTTATGTGTGCTGTGGACTGTCAGAAAAACTAACAAATCGATTCTGGAAGAGATCAAACTGGCTATGTCACTTGAAGTCCAAATGATGAAGTTACAGCATGATCAGAAGAGAAAGATCATTGGAGAAGGACATCATGTTTGGGAAGATCAAAGGAACCAGGCAAAAAGGGTGACCTGCAATCATGTGGCTAGACAGTTGAAAACAACCATGGGGATGATGCTGGAGGGCCTTACCAGACAGGAAATAGGGTTCAAAATACTCTTCTTAATTAACCCCCCACTTTTATGAAGCCGCGTTAGTATTGTTTTATCTCTGGCTGCATTTTATCATCAGAGCTTTTACCACTGCAGCCGGTGATAAACTATGCTAACGTGGCTTCATAAAAGGGGAGGTAAATAGTAGAAAGATAAAAACAATCATCATATCAAAAAAGACATAAAAAGTCAAGATGAACGCATTCTTTTAAAAAGAGAGCTCAGATTAAGAAACAAAAAGTTTGGGCTCCTTTTACTAAGGTGCGCTAGCGTTTTTAGCGCACGTACAAAATTACCGCATGCTAAACCTCATGGTACGCTTCTAGAATAATGCATCTCGCAGATAATCAAAAAGAACGCAACAGTGAGACCTCCGTGTGGTCACTAGAATCTGCAACAGTTGTCTTCGGTGTGTTTTGATAAATCTGTTTAAGAACTTCAGCCATGCAATTAATGTAATCCGATATGTAATTCATCTGCATCTGACAGATCCTCTTTGCTGTAAACCACTCTGAACTGTCAAGGTATAGTGGGTTATAAATAAATTTGAATTTGCTTTAACAGTAAATCTATTCATATGGAAGTCTCTTTTTTGAACCCTATTTCCAGTTTTATTACAGTGTGGATTACTAGGAGACCATAGTCTAAGCCAGGGGTGCCCAATACGTCGATCGCGATCGACCGGTTGATCGGGAAGGCAGCGCGAGTCGATCACGGAGCCCATCCCAGGTTCTGTGATAGACTCATGTTGCCGTTCCGATCGACTGGCCGATCAGCCTTCCTCTCCCCAAGGTTCCCCACCGGTCATCACTTCACGCACACTCATTCTCGCTGTGCCCTTCCTTGCCCGACTGCCAGAACCCGTCTTTCCTCTCTCGCTTTCTCCCGTAGACAATCTTTGATAGACTGGGGGATGATGTCACTTCCTGCGGGACAAGGCGGGAGGGAGCTGAGCGCCGGCTGCCCCTGGCGGAATCGACAGAGCCGCCAGACTGGAGAAAGGCAGTCGGGAGCAGGAGGTGCTCTACCCAAAAATACAAGAACTGCTGCTGCTGCTCTGATGTCTTGAGCCTGAAAATGGGAAGTTGGGGGGGCCTACGAATTCTTGTAAGTGCCGTGCTGAAAGGAGACTGGAACGGCTCTCATGGAAGGATTTATAGACTGGCTTTTTCTTTTCCTCGGCCCTGGGCATCCGGAGATTTAGGCCTGCAGAAGCCTCGCGCTGACCAGCATTCCTCTCCCCGACGTCAATTCTGACATCGGAGAGGAATTTCTGGGCCAGCCAATCGCTGCCTGGCTGGCCCGGAACTTCCTCTCCAACATCAGAATTGAAGGGAAGCGGAATGCTGGTCAGCGCAAGGCTTCTGCAGGGAGAGCTTGGGGTGGCGGTGGCTTGGAGGTCTGTTCCCCGGTGGCAGCGGCAAACCTAGTGGCTTGGGAGAGGGCAAAGAAAGAAACAAAGGGGGTAAGCAGGGAGACAGAAAGAAGGGGGGCAGGGAGACAAAGAAAGAAGGGAAACAGAAAAAAAGAGGGAACAGGGAGACAGAAAGAAAGTGGGCATGGAGAGAGAGAGAAAGAAAGAACAGGAGGCAGGGAGAAAGAAAGAAAAAGTTGGGGGAGAATGAGGTCTGGAGGAGAGAAAGCATATAGGAGGCTGAAAGAAGGGAAGAAATATTGGATGCAGGAGTGGGCTGAAGTCAGAAGATGTCAGAAGAAGAAGTGCAGCCAGAGTGAAATGAGAAGTCAGAAGAAGAAAGTGCAACCAGAGACTCATGAAATCACCAGACAACAAAAGTAGGAAAAATGATTTTATTTTCAATTTAGTGATCAAAAAATGTGTCTGTTTTGAGAATTTATATCTGCTGTCTATATTTTGCACTATGGCTCCCTTTTACTAAACCGCAATAGCGGTTTTTAGCGCAGGGAGCCTATGAGCGTCGAGAGCAGCATGGGGCATTCAGCGCAGCTCCCTGCACTAAAAACTGCTATGTGGTTTAGTAAAAAGGGAGGGGGTATATTTGTCTATTTTTGTATGGTTGTTATTGAGGTGACATTGCATAGAGTCATCTGCCTTGACCTCTTTGAAAAAAAACAGGAATATGAATGATAATTAACATTTTCGCTGCCTTTCAGTGTGCTTTGTGGGGTTTTTAAAAATTATTTTATTGTTGGTAGATCATTTTGACTTGGTCATTTTAAAAGTAGCTCGCAAGCCCAAAAAGACCCCTAGTCTAAGCAGTACACTATAAGGTAATTTGAACATTCTTTGTTCAGGATCTCCTCCCTCTGTGCATATCTCCTGCTCTATGGCTGGCATAAGTGGGCCTAACATACTGAATACGTGTGTATCTACCTGGTTACACTAATATTCATATAAAAGAAATTAGATGCCTCCTTTATAGAATAGGCTCCTATTAGGCATCCTGTAGGCCAGGGGCATAGCCACGGGGAGAGGGGTCTTGGGAACCTGCCCCCCCCCACACACACACACACACACACTTTGGACTCAGGCCCTTTCTAGAATTCCAGCACCCCCTTTTACCTTTCTGGCATGGTTGCCAAGCCCCGCCAGCCAAATAACTCCAGTGTTGTTCTCCCCGCTTTTTACTTCCTGCTCAAAGCATGTGTGAGAAGTCTTGGCTTGCTTAAAGCAGAAAGGAAGCAGCAGGGAGCAGTGGCATTGACTGGAGTAATTTCACTGGCAGGGCTCGGCATCCCCACTAGCAAAGATGCCATTAGTGCGCCTGCGCGTGGGACAGGAGCAGAGAGAAATGCTTTGCCCCCCTTCCCCCCCCCCCCCCCCACACACAGAATTTCAGGGCTGACTATGCTACTGTAATAGGCACTTAAATTTAGGTGCCCTTTTATAGAACTGACCCTTGGTAACAAATGTTAATTAATGTGTGTTATTTACTCAAGGTCCCATTTTGTACAATGGCACCTCGTTACTACATAATAATACACCTTAATATAGCTTATCTGTACAAAGTAAGGCCTACTATTTCTGTGGACTAACTTACATGGTTAAGTTAAAGGGCAAGCAGCTGAATTTCACCATTCTCCCTAAAATTTTAGGTCGCCTCTCCACGCTGCTTCTAATCCCACCTTGCTAGCATTAAACAGTCTTTTTCCTAAGACAACATAGAGCCAAAATTCATGTGCTATTTGTTAGCATTTTTGAGAAAAGCCCTTATGTGGCCAGTGCTCAGTTCTGACCATATATGAGCTTTCTAATATCCTCCCTGTAGTGCTGTCTGAATACATCAGTTAGAAATAACATAATGGGTTATGGAGATTTTTGTAGGTGTTTGGAAGGAAAGCAAAGTAAATTCTTTTCACTGTGTTAAGCATAATGACGAGGTATGATGCTCTATTTTTAGTCACATTACATGCTTCTTGGTGTGTTTCTTGTATTTATGGTATATAATGTTGACTACAAATGTCACAATCTGGAATTTTGTTTTCCCATTAACAAGCTGGATTGATAAGGCAAATGAACCTGTAGTCTATGAACCATAGGAATTGCCAAGCTGATAAAACAAGTAAATTATCAAGTGAATAAACCAAGCCTATTGTTATGCTAAACTATATCCAGATCATCCTTTCAAGGGCCTCACTCTATGTCAATTGTTAACCCCCCCAGCATGTAATCAATTACTCCTGTATGTCAACTGTATCTCCTCCAGTATGTTAATTTCTAACCTGTTCTGAGCTTTCCGGGAGGACCAGATATAAAACGAAATAAATAAATAGCAACGGGACAGAACCAGTCTCCCAAAGCTGCCCCATTCTGCCCCCATCCTCGCCTTGCTCTGCCTCAAGTCCCGTCCTGTTCTGCCCCCCAGCCCCATCCCCTCAAAGCCTCGTCTTCTTCACTGATGAGCTCCGGCCATGTCCGGAGGGCTTCAAGCATGCGCAGATGTGTGCGACACCATCCACGCATGCTCAGAAGCCCTGTAGATGCGGCCAGAGCTCATCGGGGCTTTCCAAAACCCAGTAAAACTGCCCGGTTTTGGAAAGTCTGTCTGGGATTCCAGACAGTCCTCTAAAAAGAGGACATGTCCGGGTTTCCCCATATGTCTGGTAACCCTATGTACAGCCCTCCCTGAACACAGTGGTCTCCCTAGCTTCTCAGTTTTTATTTTTTTTTTCGCTCAATGGAAAGGATAAGAAATGAAGTTCTCCTACAAGGGGCCTCTGAAAAGTTCTCAGCCCAATCAAGAAGAGAATGATGTGGAGCCAAGAAACTTACAAGTTATTCCACACTTTTCATGACACTTTTCATTTCATTTCATTGGAACAAAAATATGTCAAGAAAAGTGTGGAATAACTTGTAAGTTCCATGGCTCCTCATCATTCTCTTCTTGGTTGGGCTGAAAACTTTTCAGCAGCCCCTTGTATTAAAAGCAAAAATAGTGGTGGCTTTTTTTCAGCACTATTTTCATTACTTTTACCTTTCACTGTTCTTTGGTAAAGAAAAAGACTATTGAGTAGATATTCAGAATGATTTGACTGGATTTTCAACAGTACTGAATAGTACTGCTGAAAATACAGTGTGACTTCCATAGCGCTATCCAGTCAGTGTCAAGGCTGTCCAGTGAAGAGTTAGGATGATACTAGGATTTACCTGATTAGCGGAGGTATTCAGTTCACTAAGTAAGTGGTCAGATGAAGTTAGGTCAGCAAAAATGCTATCCTAACTTAAAGCATCCACTTTCCCGGCTACTAAACTGAATATCATTTGTATCCTATGACCCAGTTATTCAATGCTGGTGTATATGTAAGCCAAAGTCAGCCAATGACAGTCAGCACTTTTGAAAACTGCCACCAGCTGAGTATTAGGAGTATATTGCCAAAGCCAGGAGTGTGTGGAGGGGGCAGAGAAGAGGGTGAGGGAGGGGTAGAAACATAGAAACATAGAAACATAGAAGATGACGGCAGAAAAAGGGCTATAGCCCATCAAGTCTGCCCACCGTACTGTCCCTTCCTCTTAAGTCTATACCCAGTGACTAATTATTCAGATTGACTCTCTTAGGGATCCCCTCTTTCCTCCTCTGACCCTCGTAGGGATCCCCTCTTTCCTCCACTGACCCTCGTAGGGATCCCACATATGTATCCCATTTATTCTTGAAGTCCAACACGCTATTGGCCTCGATCACCTGCGCTGGAAGCTCATTCCAACGGTCAACCACCATCCCGGATACCTTTCTCCCTCGCTAATCCACTGTCAGGGTAGAGCTTTGGGGTTTTGCCCAGAAATAGCTAAGAAAAAAAAAATTGAATTGAATCAGATTGGGCAGACTGGATGGACCATTTGGGTCTTTATCTGCCGTCATCTACTATGTTGCTATGTTACCCGGTACTGCCATTGAAGCTCACTCCAGCCTATCCAAATCATCTCCTTTGCAGGATTCAGACTGTGAAGGTTTGTCCATTCATATTCTAATTAGAGATCCTCTGTGTTGATCCCACACTTTTTTGAATTCCATCACCATTTTCCTCTCCACCACCTCCCTCAATTTTCCTTCTCTGGAAAGATTTGGTCCTAAATTAATACCTTTGAAATATTTAAATGTCTTTATTATATCACCCCCTGTCCCTCCTCTCCTCCAGAGTATACATGTTGAGATCTTCTTGTATCTCACCTCGTACTTTTGGGGCAAACCCCCAACCGTTTTCGTCAGTAGCACCACTGAAAATGTCCAGTTAGTACCGAACTCGAAACTGGCTATTTTGGGTGTGTTCCAGGGATTGAGTCAGCACTTGGCCTGCTAAGTGCCACTATTTAACACTTAACTAGCCAATATACCCACGTAAATAGGATCACATAAAAATTAGTCCTATTTTTATGTGGTTCAGTTCTGAATTTTACACTTAAATGGCTATGTTTTTGCTGGCACTGTAACACTGGAAATTCAATGCTGGAGCCTGGACATGACCCAGCATTGAATTTTCAGGAATAACGCTCATTTCTGGGCCCTTGGTATACATATATGTTTCTTTCCATATCATAATTTTATTTTATAGGGGGGGTTCATCTTAGTTTCTGCCATCTGATCAGTATATTAAGATCTCCATTTGAAGAGTTTATATAATATAAATTTGGTCTGCTATTAATTATGAGGATGCCAGTCTTGTGCAAATAGTACTAGTCAATACATTTTTACCACAGTGTGTGCTAACATTTAGCTAAAGACTTAGGGCTCTTTTTACGAAGCTGTGTTAGCACT
This sequence comes from Geotrypetes seraphini, assembly GCF_902459505.1. Classification (NCBI taxonomy): domain Eukaryota; kingdom Metazoa; phylum Chordata; class Amphibia; order Gymnophiona; family Dermophiidae; genus Geotrypetes; species Geotrypetes seraphini. Next base: position 9,181,718 of record NC_047095.1, on the reverse strand, counting down.
TTAACGCATGTAATAGTGCGCGCTAAACTGCTGGCCACGCAAGACGCTAACGCCAGCATTGAGCTACATAAGAACATAAGAATTACTACTGCTGGGTCAGACCAGTGGTCCATCTTGCCCAGCAATCCGCTCACACGGCGGCCCTTAGGTTAAAGACCAGTGCTCTACATCAGTGTTCTTCAACCACCGGTCCATGGACCAGTGCCGGTCCACAGAAATTTCCTGCCGGTCCACAGGGCCAGCACATGCATCAGGCCCAAAACAGTGTTCTTCAACCGCCGGTCCATGGTGCGATCGATGCGGCTTTATCTTTGAGCCAGCTCCCTCTTCCTAACTGATTCAGTGCACAAAGCCACGGGCAGTGGCTCCTATGGGCATCCTGCGCTTGAACCGGAAGCCTTCTCTCTGACGTTACAACGTCAGAGGGAAGGCTTCTAGATGAGGCATGGGACGTGCAAGGTGCAATTAGTACTATTATGGGGGCGGGGTCTGGTCCACGACTTAGCTCAGTGTTCTTCAACTGCCAATGCCGATGCCGGTCCACAGAATAATTCTTTTTTTCTGCCGGACCATAGGTGTAAAAAGGTTGAAAAACACTGCTCTAAATGAGTCCAGCCTCACCTGCGTATGTTCCAGTTTAGCAGGAACTTGTCCAGCTTAGTCTTGAAACCCTTGAGGGTGTTTTCCCCTACAACAGACTCCGGAAGAGTGTTCCAGTTGTCTACCACTCTCTGGGTGAAGAAGAATTTCCTTACGTTTGTACGGAATCTATCCCCTTTCAACTTTAGAGAGTGCCTCCTTGTTCTCCCTACCTTGGAATGGGTGAACAATCTGTATTTATCTACTAAGTCTATTCCCTTCAGTATTTTGAACGTTTCGATCAAGTCCCCTCTTTTCAAGGGAGAAGAGGCCCAGTTTCTCCAATCTCTCATTGTAGGGCAACTCCTCCAGCCCCTTAACCATTTTAGTTGCTCTTCTCTGGACCCTTTTGAGTAGTACCGTGTCCTTCTATATATACGGCGACCAGTGCTGGACGCAGTACTCCAGGTGAGGGCACACCATGGCCCGGTACAGCGGCATGATAACCCTCTCCAATCTGTTTGTGATCCCCTTTTTAATCATTCCTAGCATTCTGTTCGCCCTTTTCGCCGGCGCCGCACATTGCACAGATGGCTTCATCGACTTGTCTATCAGAACTCTCAAGTCTCTTTCCTGGGAGGTCTCTCCAAGTACCGCCCCAGACATCCTGTATTCGTGCATGAGATTTTTGCTACCGATATGCATCACTTTACACTTATCCACGTTGAACTTCATCTGCCATGTCAATGCCCATTCCTCGAGCCTGATTATGTCACGTTGCAGATCTTCGCAATCCCCCTGCGTCTTCACTACTCTGAATAACTTCATATCGTCCGCAAATTTAATCACCTCACTCGTCGTATCAATGTCCAGATCGTTTATAACGATGTTGAAGCTGGCATTAGTTCTAGCCGCGTAGCACGGGTTTAGCGTGCGCTAAAAAGCTGCATGTGCTAAAAACGCTAACGCGGCTTCGTAAAAGGAGCCCTTAGGAACATATATTAGTGGAGAGAGAGATGTTTGGAAACATGACATGCCTTCCTGCAAATCCTTTTAAGTAAATTATTCCCAGGAAAATCTGATAGGCAGAAGTGCCAAACCAGAGGGCAATTGTTTTTCTATTAAAGAGGAGGACAATCATTACTAGTCTAGAGTTCACTGGATGAAGGGCTATTCCGTACTGCAAAATGTCATGAAGAGGTAACATTCGCAGACTGTCAATGGAAACATCTAGTTCATTTTCCAAGCAGCAATCTGATTTGCTTGCTGCAAAGTTCATTTTGTTCTGAAATTATGTATTTTATAGGACCATGATAGCATTAACAAATCACCACCTTCTTTTTCACGTACTATTCAAATATCGGACCCCAAGCATTTTATTCAGCAAAATTCAATTAAAATATGGACTCTAGGGCTCTCCAGCTCTCTCTCACTCTTTCACTCTTCAATCAAGCCACCCATCACTAGTCAAGAGCACTCAGGTTGCACCTGTTTGGTATCAAGAAGCCCGTTAACAGCAACAAGTAAGAGGAAGTGAGATACAAGACTCGAGTGCCTGCATTATAGGATTAGAATGGCAACGGTAAAAGTCTGAAGTAACAAAAATGGATTTGGCATCGATTTGTGTTACAAGTTTTATGATCCACATTCTTTACTGAAAACTCAAATGCTGCTGTGACCGTTTGCTGTGTTAAGAAAGGCTGGTACTGGCTGGCCTGTTTAGTCCTTTTCGGGGGGTGAAAAAAAGTCACGATGTGCAGCCAAATATCCCTCCTTCAACTTCATTTCCCATCCTCTATTTCTATAACTCTCTCCATTTCTGCCACTCCATTATTTTGAAATAGCACCAAAGAGCTTTAAATATTGAAGAGCAGTTAATGATTCATTTCAGTGGCAGCATAATCTGAGTAGTAATAGAAATAAATCAACATAAATTGGAAGAAAAAGAAGGCAAGATAATATAGGAGTTAAAAGCAGATGGGGCCATGAAACATTAAACTTCAGAAAAAAAAAATGGCAAAAGGAACCTGTCTCCATATTTGCTTTCTTATCTTGCAATATTTGTACAAGGAAAAAAAGCCCCGATTACATATAAAAGTTTGACACTTCATTAAGTTCAGTTTTTACATTTTTATTTACTAAGGAACCTTTTCTGTATCAAGAATTGTCTTGAGATTATTCAAAAATTATATTTAAAAAATTCTATTTGCTTTTGTTTGTTTTGGTTTGGGCTCTTTCCTACCTCCCATTTCAATATAGGGACTAGGCCTTTTCTGAGAATAGCAATAAAGATCAGACCATCCACTACACATGAAAAGGGCCATATGTTAGATTGTATTAGTTTTACCAACAAACTAGATGAGGTTCACTGCCGGAGAGTTCCTTGATCAGATCATTTTCTTGTTGAATTTTGTCCCCAATTTTTATGTCCCCTATTAATACTTATGTATAGCAGAAACGAACTATAACTATTAGGAAAAAGATCAGCTCAAGAGTTTTTCTGGTCTAATCTACTAAAAGTACTACCTTGCATATCTTCTGATAAGCTGTCAGAAAATCTGTGGAAAGACTGGAGGAGATTATCAGAAAGTACCTTTCAAGCTCTCTCCCCTTTAGCAACCAAATCAGTGAGTTATGCACAGAAGGCGCCCTGTTTTTCATCTTATCATCGAGAGTTAAAATAGGAGTGTAGAAGATTGGAACAGAAGTGGAAAAAACTAATTCAGAATCTGACAAGAAGATTTGGAGAGTTAACATCAAGAAATATAATTTGGAAATTAGAATTGCAAGAAAAAATTACTATGGGGTTAGACTAGTTAGTTCAGATAATCAAAGTAATACCTTTTTTAAGCTCTGGCGTTCATTAACCTTAGTGAGCACAAATTCAAAACAAAACTGTATTCCAACTGCAGAGGAATTAGCAAAATTTTTTAATAGTAAAATTACACTCATTAGAGACACATTTCCGGTTGTAAACCCTGACGACTTCCTTTTAAGCCCCAATAGGCCGACACTAATTCCAGTGGATCGTTTTTTGAACACCTTTGATCAAGTCTCAGAAACTTGTGTTTCAAAATGATGTGAAAAGTTGAACTAATGCAGTTGTAAATTGGACCCATTTCCTTCTTATCTTTTTGGGGATATTGCTTTACAAGCTATTATATGGCTGACTTCACAATTAAATTATTTTCTTGCAAATGGTTACTTTTCGTTGAGTATGGGGAACATAACTTTGACACCATTATTGAAAAGTACAAATCTGGACCCTACAGTTCCTTCTCATTATCGTCCGATCGCAAATATACCCCTTTTGACAAAAATGATGGAGCCAATTATTTCTAGCAAACTTTCCAATTACTTGGAGCAATTTTCTATTTTGTTACCATTTCAACATGGGTTTAGACCAAACTTTAGTATGGAGACTCTCCTATTATCGTTAATTTCAAAGATTCAAAATAAATGTGTGGTATTGTTGCAATTTGATCTGTCGGCTGCGTTTGATGTCATTCATCATGACATCCTAATTCGTATGTTATCAGATATTGGTTTAAACCAAGCTGTACTGAATTGGTTTAGTAAATTCCTCTCATTGCGATCTTATGAGGTGTGTTTGGAGGGTGAGACTTCCTCCTCTTGGAAATCCATCTGTGGGGTGCCACAGGACTCTCCATTGTCGCCAATTTTGTTTAATGTATAGATGACTTCTCTGAAAATTTTTTGCTTTTCATCAGCAGAGACTATGGGCTCCTTTTACTAAGGTGCGCACTAGCCAAAAAATTACCGCCTGCTTAAAAGGAGGCAGTAGCGGCTAGCGCGCGCTAAAACCGCTAGCGCACCTTTGTAAAAAGAGCACTATATATACCTATGCAGACGATATTTTCATTTTATTAAAAGTCGATCCTGCTCTTAACAACCTGGTCCCTAGTATAGACTGCTGCATATCTAAACTTCAACTGTGAGCTTTGTCTATTCAAATGAAACTGAACGCTGCCAAAATCAAATTGCTTTGGATTGGGCCAAGATTAGAAAACCTCCCTTCCTCTGTTAAATTGAAAACAGGTATCTCACTACATATAGATTTTTCATCTAGAGTCCTGGGTGTCATCTTGGACTCATCATTTACATTTATGAACAGCAAAGCAAACAAAAATACACCAAAATTAATGTTATTTTGTAAATAAAATGGCATGCATACATCAATAGAAGTCAAAAACATGAAGTAAGTGGATCACAGAATAAGACCAAACCCTGGATCTTTGGAGTGCTTAGTTTAGGCTGCATGTGAAAGCTGAGGAAATAGAAGAGTAATAACAGACTACAATAGGTCAAAGAGACTGAAATTGAAAAAGATAAAGAAACAAATCCAATGCAATATAAAATGAACACAAAAGTTAACTCTGAGGCTAAAGCCTAAGCACGTAAGCCATACAGTTGATCTAGAAGATTAGAAGCATGCTATTGTGCTCAATGAGATGGAATAAATTGGGAGGCTGCTGCATTCGTACTGAATCCTCCATGCTTCCTTTTCTGTCACTTATCAGTAGCAGGATGACAAGACACAGAATTATTCTGAGTTGGAAGAAGTGAGGAATTGCATTGCAATCACACTTTTTGTCAGTAGGTATTCTTTAAGTTGCTTCTTTTTACTCCCATGTTCTTTTGCTTTTCTTTTGGTACAGTACTCCCCCCCCCCTCCCGGTCATTTGCAGTCAGCAATTCGCGGTCCCGGTCATTCACGGTATTTTACGACCATGAATGACCGGGACTGCGAGAGGCTGCAACCGCGAATGACCGGGCAGGAGAGAGCAGCCGGAGCACCTGCGAGTGAAGGAAATCACTTGCGGTATGCTCCGAGCGCCTCTTCCTGCACTAAAGTCGGGCCTCACCAATCAGGAGCTGCTGCTGTGACTATCCTGGTCACAAAAGCATACATTAACATATATTTTCTATATATTTTAGACATGAGCAATTAGGAAATTACACTTACTACCCAGGAACAAAAATTGTGTTAGGTAATGTTATTTTAGCTGGGATTGTCTTGTTATGGCTCTGGCTGAATATAGGCCCGGACTCACATAAGCTCTGGTGTCCAGGGCTCTTCCAATTAGTCCAGGTTGTCAGTGCTGGTGTCCGGACATGTCAAGCCACTGATGATCCAGTGAAAATCTCGACCACCACCAGCTGATTATCAGCCAGACTATGTGTAGAAGTTCAAAAGGAAACTTTCTGAGCAAAGCAAGGGTTAAATTTATGTTCCATAGCAAAGGAAACTTCCAGAGGTGAAGCTTTTCATGAAGGAGACCTTTTAGGAAATGAGCCACCACATACAATTGTGATGCTAGAAAGTTTTTATATTGGAACGTGATAAACTGATAATATCCAGAGGTATACTCAAATAGATTTGAAGATAGTATAGATATTCTAGTCTTGTCAGAGGAGGACAATTAATACGGTTGTGGCCATTACTAGAGCACTATATTGAAAATATTTTATGCTTCAACGCATACATTCACCTGGTAGAAGGTTTCCATGTAGTTATGAAAATATCCTGAATGTTCAAGAGCAGAAACTAGAGGCTACTCAATTTCTAGGCTTTGAGGGCTAGAGACTTCAGGTCTGGATGAAGAAGATGGTCCTCCTGTTAAATCACTTGTAAAGGGAATTGAAGTAGCTTGTGAGAAGGAAGAACCAAGAAGAAACCAGTTCTGACAAGGCTAATATTGCATTTTGAGAATCATGGTGCTTCAGTTTTGTTGTGCAGCAGTTCTGGTATGCAAGGAATTGGAGGACAACCATTGAGAAATGACCAAGTCTAATCTAATCTAATCTGATCTAATCCACAAATTATTAATTGAACTATACCAAAAAAAGGTTCAAGGCGATTTACATTCAAATCTACGGGAAAATAAAAAACAATCAATAATTAAAAGATCATCATAACATGAATATTACCAGTCATATAAAAAAGTTTTCAAATTTTTACAAAACCTTAAGTAATTGATATCCGTTTTAATATAAACAGGTGGATTATTCCAAATTGTAATGGCAGCACAAGTGAAAGAGGAGCTGAGCAGTTGTTTATACTGCACTCCTCTAATCGGTAGAAAATGTAGTAATAAAGTATCAAATAATCTGGTGGAAGAATAATGCAAGTGATAAAAAAAGCAAAATCAGATTATCTGAAGAGTCAGTCTGAAATATACGATGAATTATGCAAGATGACTTAAACTTAATTTGCCTCTCAACTGATAACCAATGAAAAATTTTATACACAATTTTATAGACAAAAAAACTAACCTAACCACAGTATTCTGGAGTAACTGCAATTTTTTTTAAAATCAGTTTTGATGTTAAGTTCAAATATAAATAATTATTATTTCGTTTTCTATCCCGTCCCTCCCAAAGAGCTCGGGACGAGTTACAGGTTTATATATCGAGTCATCTCCCAGTGGAGCTCGACTCGGTTCACATATAATTAAGATAAGAGTACATAGCAAAAATCATAACAGAAGAAAGAACTAATTAAAAACTAAAGTACATAATAAAAGCATAGGAAAAATAACTATAGTATTATTATACTTTCATTTCCCAAAAATGAGCTTAGCTGCAGTATTCTGTATTAACTGAAGTCGTTTTAGACTGCCCTGCTTAATATCCAGATAAACTGAGTTACAATAATCTAGCTGAAAAAGCACAGTGGATTGTACCAACACTGAGAAATGTTCTTGATGGAATAGTGATCTGACCTTCCTCAACATGCACAGACTAAAAAAACACTTTTTTGTCAAGGAATTTATCTGTTCATGAAATATTGATTTTAAGAAGTCAGTTTTCAAAATGTCTCAGAAATATTCCACATTTTGCAAATGGTTGCTAAGGTTTTACAGAATTCACTCTAGTTAGATCTAGAGATTTTCAGCATAGGTGTTTTAAGCAAAAATTCTATATATTTGCTGTACTCTTCCTCCTTGGCTAATGTTGGCTTGAGAGTGCCAATTTTCAAAGTGGTCTAGCTGCTAAGGAACAATCTAGCCCAGTGGTTCTTAAACCTGTCCTGGGGGGACCCCCCATCCAGTCGGGTTTTCATGAAATCCCTAATGAATATGCATGAGGCAAATTTTCATGCCTGTCACCTCTATTATATGCAAATCTGCCTCATGCATATTCATTAGGGATATCTTGAAAACCCAACTGGCTGGGGGTCCCCCAAGATAGGTTTAAGAATCATTGATCTACAGTAGATCTCTCAGAATAAAAATTCCACCTCACCTCCATCCCAACACACTCACAGTGAAACCTAGATATTTTCCTCCTAAATGGCATTCCAAGGATATGATGATTAGTTGAGAAACAACTTGGCCAGCCATTTGTTGAGTGCAATCATAGCTGGTTTAAATTTAGCCAGAAGGCTTCACAAAACCAAAAATATAAATACCAATAATGAATAAATTATATCAAAGAAAAGTGGTACAATTTTTCTTGCAGGACCAACACTAGGAATGTAGTTGCACCTCAGTTAAATAAATAGAATAAATATCAACAATTAAATAAATAAATAAATGAGTAAAAGGGTCTCAGTACTGGCTGAATTATCCCTGTGAGTAACCAAAAAGCCCCAGGCAGGTATTTATGATTGACTAGCACTGGATCGAAGGTCTAAATAAATCCTGCCCCGTACATCATAATACCCTTATATTTCATTTGAATGTCTCTAATGAATAAATATAAAGTGCAAACGTGCATCCATAGTGGGTACAAAAAAAATATAAAAATATAAGAAAAAAACCCCCGAAAGGGCAAAAAATTCAAAAGATACCAAATCCAATCAAAAAACTGTAAACACGTAAGTGAATCATAAACCATGAAAACATAAATTAGAAATGATTTCAAATTTGATTTCAAAAGTTCTTACATTATTTTTTATATCAAATTTTATAGAACTTTTGAAATCATTTATTCTTGAAATCATTTCTAATTTATGTTTTCATGGTTTATGATTCACTTACGTGTTTACAGTTTTTTGATTGGTTTTGGTATCTTTTGAATTTTTTGCCCTTTCGGGGGTTTTTTTCTTATATTTTTCTTGTACCCACTATGGATGCACGTTTGCACTTTATATTGTACCAATTTTCTTTGATATAATTAAATCTAGCCAGCCAGGTTATGGCTGAAAATGCTCTTTAACTTGCTAGCTAAAACATAGGGCTCCTTTTATGAAGCCGCGTTAGCGGTTTAATGAGCGTAATAGCGCACGCTAATTTGCCGGCCGCGCTAGCCACTACCGCCTCCTCGAGCAGGCAGTAGTTTTTCGGCTAGAGCGGGGGTTAGTGCGCGCTAAAAAGGTGCATGCGACAAAGCCGCTATCGCGGCTTCGTAAAAGGAGCCCATAGTTGGCCATGTCAGAAGGCCAGACCACTTTGAAACCTAATTCCTAAGGTATCATTAATAATGTTGTTGTATGTGAAAAATCCATCATCATCTGCTAGAGTTCAGAACTCCCTAATACCTAACACAAAACTGACCTTATAAAGGTAGTAACAAGCCTATAGAGCAGTAGTTCTTAACCTTGTTGGAGGTACTGAACCCCACCAGTTTCATATGCGTGTTCACCGAACCCTTCTTTATTCCTTTAGTTTTGCCGGAGCTACACTAGAATTACTCAACTTGGCATTGCAAATCATGCAATTAGGACGCTGACTCCCATCACGTTCCATTATACATGTGAATCCATATTGTACATATTCGTCCGACCACTTTCGTATTTTGCTCGACATAGTTAGTAAGGGATTAAAATATTAAGATAGGTATTACACGACATACCATCACAACAGTTACTATTCGACTACTGTGCGCATCAAATCCCCTGCAGCACAGATAGGCCAAGCGATGTTGCGTGATCACTTGCAGCCAATTATGGACAAGCGGGGCGTATCATCACGAATCATAAGCGCTTCGGTCACGTTCAATCATCTATCAGTTAAATCACAAATTTTGATCAGGAATTGATTAATGTATATAAGGCATTAGTTACAGATTGATAGATCAAGAAACCGAGTACACGATCAGTCTTGATCAAAATCACTGAATAACTGATAGATGATTGAACGTGACCGAAGCGCTATATGAGTCGGAGGTGTGTTTTGACCTCCGCTGAACCCGCAAGACTGACTCACCGAACCCCTGCTATAGAGAGTGATCAAAGAAATGTTTATAAAAATGCTCAGAGATGTGAAACTCTGAAGGGAAGGCTGAGTAACCTCCCTTGGGTAAAGAGTTTACCTTCCAGTCATTGTTATTTCATAAAAATCTCCGATCACATACTCAAAAAGCTATGAATAAAATGTTATCAATTGTATTTCAAAAAATCCAATGGGTTTTCTTGTGTTTCTTTCTTCTTCATACCATGCCATCGTCACTGTACTAAAGAACCTGGTGAAAAATACACTTAGCTTATAAGTAGGATTGGAGGGGTCCCAACGTGACCCCGTTTCGATCCCTTCAGGGGACCCGAATAATACGTGTTCAAACAGGTTCCTGGATGGAATTCATGCTGGTAAAATTTAGCTTCGTGACTTGCACCAAACACATCACGGCTGGAGAGTTGATGTAGTAACTTCTAAATATTCAGAACTCAGCAAAGCTAGAATAGCAATATGCCATCAGACTCTTTAATTTAGTAATTAAAACAAGCCTTTCTGTTATGAGCTTATAAATGGTAGATTTTATACTGCAAGAGGGTCTCTCTGTATTTAACAGAGGAACTATTTTCAGAAGAACTGTGTTATAAGCTTAGAATAGGGGATAAGCTTATGAAAATACTATAGAGTCCCAGTTGACTATAATATTTACTATTGTGTCATGCATCAAGCACCTGTAATCTAATTTATTTTTCAGTCTTAATGATAAGTTCTATCATCAGGCAAAAGCATTCTAAAAGCAGAGCAGACTTTAAAAATCTGTCTTTCCAGTGCATTTATTATTTTTATTTATAATAGCCTATGGCTCACTTTGCAATTTTATTCCGACTTGAGCGTGTGAATATTTTATACCATGTACTTGAAGACTGTATTTAAAATCCAGAAAACAGCCCACGGTAGTAACTAGCATATACCAAGCATCTTGAAAAACCCAGACCCAAGACCTAACAGCCTATCACATAGGTTTAATTAAAATATCAGGCTGAAAGTAATTATATTATCTGTTATGACAGATGCCCTAATATGTATTGTTATTGTAATTAAGGCTCCCTTTTATCAAGCTGCATTAGGCATTTTTTATCCCCTGCTGCTGCGATAAAAGCTCTGTTGCTCATAGAATTCCTAGAAGCGTCGGAGCTTTTACCACAGCGGCCGGTGATTTTTTTTAAAAAAACCCTTGTACTGTAACTATGGCATGTTGTAACTTGTTAACTGTATATTATGTATGTTGACCTGTAACTCATCTTGAGCTCTTTGGGAGGGACAGGATAAAAACCAAAACAAACAAATAAATAAAGCAGCTTGATAAAAGGGGGCCTAAATAAGATGATGTAGGCAAGTGGAAGTGCCAAAGCAGAGCATTAAAGCATTCTGCCTAGAGAATGCCCATTTTCATTATTGCATGCAGATAACACATATGCCTACATTATCAGCAACTTCTACTGTGTCTCCTTTCAATGCCTGGGCCTGATTCTATAAATGGTGCCTAATGGCGCCTAACTTCTAGGCATCACTCAACGTAGTTGTCAATCAACCGCTAGGCATCATTTATAGAATTGTGCCTAATCGCACCTAATTTATGCGTCACTAGGTGTCCTAATGATAGGTGAACTTACATGAGGCCAGGGTTTTCCTGGCCTAATATAGCACCACCTACCACAGACGCCTAAGTCAACCATGCCTATTCTCCACCTATAGCCATGCCTACTTTGTGGATAGGTGCAGTTAGGCACTGCTAGGTGCTGCTCTGAGTTTCGTGTGGAACTCTTTAGTTGTTTTTTTATTTTTTTAAATTGGTTTTTAATGGTGTGGTCAATTACCATGCCAATTAAATCAATTAAGAAAAATTAAGTTCCGTGTAGAATTCAGTTAGGCGTCACTAGGAGTCCTCAAAGTAGGTGCATAGAGGCACCTAACCTAGGCCCTAACAATCTAATTAAATAAAACACTTTTATTTGGTGATCCTCACAAATATAGAACATAAGAACATATAAGAACATAAGAAGTTGCCCCCGCTGAGTCAGACTAGAGGTCCATCTTGCTCAGCAGTCCGCTCCCGCGGCGGCCCATCAGGCCTAGTGCCTGAACAGTGATCCCTGATTAATTTTATAACTTACCTCTAATCCCATCCCTATAATCTACCTCTACTCTTATCTGTACCCCTCAATCCCTTTGTCTTCCAAGTACCTATCCAAAGCTTCTTTGAACCCCTGTAGCATGCTCCTGTTTATCACATCCTCCGGTAGCGCGTTCCATGTATCCACCACCCTCTGTGTGAAAAAGAACTTCCTAGCTTTTGTTCTAAACTTCTCCCCTTTCAATTTCTCTGAGTGCCCCCTTGTACTTGTTGATCCCCTTAATTTGAAAAATCCGTCCCTGTCTATTTTTTCTATGCCCTTCATGATCTTGAAGGTTTCTATCATGTCTCCTCTAAGTCTCCGCTTTTCCAGGGAGAAAAGCCCTAGCCTTTTCAGTCTGTCAGTATATGAGAGGTCCTCCATACCCTTTATTAGCTTAGTTGCTCTTCTTTGAACTCTCTCAAGTACCTCCATGTCCTTCTTGAGGTACGGCGACCAGAATTGAACACAGTACTCCAGGTGCGGGCGCACCATAGCACGATACAGTGGCAGGATGACTTCCTTCTTTCTGGTCGTAATACCCTTCTTAATGATACCCAACATTTTGTTTGCTTTCCTTGAGTCTGTTGCACACTGCGCCGACGCCTTCAATGTTGTGTCTACCATCACTCCAAGGTCTCTTTCAAGGTCGCTCACCCCTAACGCTGAGCCCCCCATTTTGTAAGTGAACATCGTTTTTTTTTTTCCCTATATGTACGACTTTGCACTTCTCTATGTTGAAACTCATTTGCCATTTTTTGGCCCATTCTTCCAGTGTTGTCAGATCTTTTTGGAGATCTTCGCAGTTCTCCATGTTATTTACCTTGCGATATAGTTTGGTGTCATCCGCAAATTTAATAACCTCACATTTTGTTCCTATCTCCAGGTCGTTAATGAATATGTTGAAAAGTAGCGGTCCCAGCACCGACCTCTGTGGAACTCCGCTCGTGACCCATTTCCAGTCTGAGTAATGTCCCTTTACTCCAACCCTCTGTTTCCTGTCCGCCAACCAGTTTTTGATCCATCGGTGGACCTCCCCTTGCACCCCGTGGTTCCATAGCTTCCTTAGTAGTCTTTCATGTGGCACCTTGTCGAAGGCTTTTTGGAAGTCAAGATAAATGATATCTATGGATTCCCCTTTATCCACCTGGCTGGTTACCCCCTCAAAGAAGTATAATAAGTTCGTGAGGCATGATCTGCCCTTGCAGAAGCCATGCTGGCTCGACTTTAGCTGCCCATAGTTGTCGATGTGTTCCCAGATGCTGTCTTTAATCAGTGCTTCCATCATCTTTCCCGGGACCGAGGTCAAGCTCACCGGCCTGTAGTTTCCTGGGTCTCCCCTTGAGCCTTTCTTGAAGATGGGCGTGACATTTGCTATTTTCCAGTCTTCCGGAATCTCTCCAGTTTTTAAGGATAGGTTGCATATTTGTCGAAGTGGTTCAGCTATTTCGTTCCTTAGTTCCTTGAGTACCCTTGAGTACAGTCAAGGGAACCCCCCCCATCAAAATGCATTCAACATATCATAGCTGGTTCAACATCATCTGATCAACTGACCTGATGCACTCCTATGGATTTCCTCCTCTTCTTGGTTCTCTTGTAGGCCCTTATGGGTACCTAACTCTTCATATGTAGAGTGCAAAATGAGGATTAGCTGTCTAAAAGATGAAAAATGTCATGTTTTATAAAAATAAAAAAAAAATTAAAAACCAGTATCAAATGTGCACCTTGATAAGGAGATGAGGTGAGGTCCCTTCCATTTCAGCACTGGGTCTCCTCAGAGGTTAAATAGGGGTGTACCTGGGTCAGAGGTCCAACCTATATTTTGCGGAATCCTTCTTTGTTTTATTCTTAGAGTCCACTAGATTTTCAGCAGCTCTTGCTTCTGCATTAGGCTCCTGTGCTCCTGGACACACTAACTGGTCCATACAGCACTGATCCTCCTTGAATCTTGAAATTCTTGCAGGTAATCAAGCCAGGTGGGCCTATAAGTTGACTGCAATCTTGTAATGGCTGGCTTTCTATAATGCAGTTCCCTAGGCCATGTGGTATCCCCTTGGATATTCATAGCCTTTCCACTTCCCTGGAAGCCTCTGGTGGAGAAAAAAACCAAGGGCTACAGTGTGCTGCTCTTTGTTTTGTACTTTCCTCTAGAATCGAGCGGGAACCCCTGGCCAATTATTGACTGCCAAATCCAGCCTTCATTACCTCTCACTACAAAAAAAGGGGCCTAAATTAGGAATATGGACTCCAGAATATTCCTCTTTGTGTACATGGAGGGCACATTTTTGTGACCCTTCAACACTAGTTTTGTGGAAGCAGCTAGTCTGTGCCAGAGATAGTTCTATATGGTGCTGCTGACTCATATTTACCTTCCAAGATCTACTGCTATTCATAGCTTATCTGAATAGCACTCATGTGAATTGTGACATCATCTGGATACCCTGCTAGAACAAAATGTTTGTATTCACTTCATCACCAATTATCTTTAATATATTCACACATTGCACCTGAGAACATGTGTCTCTGGGCAAATTAGTTAGTTTGCTGTGTGAGACACCTAATTTCAACATAAATAATTCTTTTCAGATAGTAAGAGTGTCTCACATGGCTTATGGCATTTCTGGACTTCAAAACAAACTACTGATTCAGGGCTTGATTTACTAAGCTTTTCCCCCTATAGGCACAGAATAGGGGAAAAGCCTTAATAAATCAGGTCCCTGGTGAGTTATTTGCACTTCTACACAGTATTAACATAAAATGTAATAGAAACTGCCTGACAGTGGCATAGTCAGACACAAGAAGTACCCTGTAGTAAGGGTAGGCTGAGATGCTGATGTACCAAACTGTGAGTTATTATTTCCCATGTCCATTACTTAATATTAGCAATGCTGCAATTGAACGCCACAGCAAACTTTTTCATTGAAGTGTGGCATGCAGAAGCTAGCAAGAAAAGAGTCTGGCTAATATTCAGTGTTATTTGGCTGGCCAAGAACAGCTCCTGGCCAGCCAAATAGCATATAGTCAGCCATCTACCAATATTTAGATATCTCCTGCTAAATATCTAGCTTAGCGACATAACCAGTCATTGCCAATATTCAGTGGCTCGTTGGCTAAGTTCAGCGGCCAGATAGGCCCATGTAAAAAGCAAGTCTGTCTTTGACCTCTAGGAATTAACCAGCCAGCCTATTAATATTGACATAACCGGCTATGTCTTGGCCAGCCCCTTCCCCCCCCCCCACACACACATACACACATAAACCCCCACCCCCAGAAATCCAGTGCTGGTCAGTGGATAGGGTGCTGGCACTGAATTTCCAGTTTCACCGCCGACTGCGGGAGATAGCCGGCTGCCTCTCGCAGTCTGATTATCAGGCTGAGTTTAACTATACCTCATTGAAACCTCATTGGTTATAATGTGTTACTTTCAGCTGCACTGGCAGGATAACATTTCAGTTTTCATACATATTAATCACAAAATCGAAAATAAAATTATTGTTTCTATTTTTTGTTGTCATTTTATTTTTTGTTGTTTATTTTTTATTTTTCAAGTAACATTGGTCCCAGGCTTTGGTTTCTGTTTCCCTCCATCTTCTCTTTAATCACTTGCCAGGGTCTCCTACTTATTTGACATTTCTTCTCTGTGCTCACCATCCATCTTCCATCTTTGTGTACCTATCTTTTCCTTCTCTGTGTACCTATCTTTCTTTCTCTTCTTTGTGTACCTATCTTTTCCTTCTTTGTGTCCCCTTTACTTCCCTGTATTTATCATCGCTATTCTACATCCTGCATTACTCATCTCCCTTGTGTTCCTATTCTCTCTCACATCTAGCACTTTCCCTCTGTGTCCATGCACTATTCCCATGCAGCATCTCCCTTTGTGTCCCTGTCCTTATTTTCTAGTGTCGAGTCTAATAGACACATTCATGAAATTGAGCACCCAAGATCGCCTTCATTGCATGGCCATTTTTAAAAAATTACTGCTTGTACACTTATCACCACTAATTCCTTCACTGACCAGTTAGTGCGCAGTAATGCAGCTGTAATAACTGGTAATTGCAGGAACATCTCTCTTTGCCCCCAGACATGCCTCCTCTCCAAAAAAGGCAAATATTTTTTAGCATGCGCTGATTTGGTAGTTATCGCATCCCACGGTACACCATCTTCAGTTGCATTAGGTACATGTTAGCATCCAGCTCAGCTTAGTAAAAGGACCCCTTAAAAATTAAACTTGGACTCCAGGGAAAGGGAAAGTCCTTTTATGTGATAAATGTAAACCACTTTGGTTGTGCCTGATCACGCTGCAGTCATTAATAAAAGTGCTTCTCCCCCATCAAAAATTTAGAAAAACCCTGAATTTCACTAATAATAATAACTTTTGTTATTTTGTCCTTTTCTTTCCATGGTAAAACTCAGGTTAAATAATACATAAATGCTTCTTATGAATATGAAGAAATTCTGAGGGTTTAGAGCGGTGGTCTAAAACTCGCGGCCCGGGGGCCACATGCGGCCCGCCAGGTGCTATTTTGCGGCCCACAGTCTGTACTAGTGCTGCCCACTCTTTGTAGCATCCTCCAGCTTCCCCCCTGGCCTCTCGCTCTTACCTTCAGATAATTACTGCTACCTGCAGAGAGGATTGCCGGGGCTGTAGCGATCCTTTCAGGCAGCCGTCATCCTCAGCAGTACGTTTCCTCTGCTGCGATCCTGCCCCTGATGTCAGAGGAGGGGCGGGACCACGGCAGAAGGAACGTGCTGTGGAGGTCGCCTGCAAGGAACGCTACAGCACCGGTGATCCTCTCTGTAGGCTGCGGTAATTAGCTGAAACTAAGACTGGGAGGCCAGGGGGGAAGCTGGAGGACGCTGCAAAGAAGGGGGAACATGCAGGACTTCGGGGGGGGGGGTGTAAAGATTTATAAACTATAAAAGAGTTTTACCTTACGCAAAATTGTCATTTCTTTAATAAGACTAACTATTTTTCTGCGTCCCTCCAAGTACCTACGAAGCCAAAATGTGGCCCTGCAAAGGGTTTGAGTTTGAGACCACTGGTTTAGAGCAATACACAGACTTAAAACAGACTTGTAATATGTCCCTGTTCTGCCCTACTCAAAGAAAATTCCTTTTTCTCTCTGGTTTCTTTGGCTTCTTTGTCTTAGCTTGGTCAGTGAAAATGTCTGTAAATAAAGGTGCAGGTCCCATCACTAATTACCGTGCTGTTATCATGGCCCTGTCTCTACCCAAAATACTCTGTCTTAAATTCTCTGGTGCAGGGGAAAGGGTCCCCAATGATCAAATAATCTTTGCAAGCTTTGAAAATCTCTAGGCCACAAAAGAGATCTCTCCTGGCCCTTTGTGGATCTTGGGTCCAAAGTACTATTTTTTATCACTCATACCACAGACAAGTGGTATATCAAATCCATGAGCTTTTACATATTAAAAAAAAAAGTACAGCCTGTTATACACACTGATGGCTTTTAACTTTGCCATGTATGTTTCTATAGAGGTAGAGCATTGTGCACTTGCACAGCTGAAATCAAAGATGATGAATCAGCTAAAAGATATTATAGACAACTACGTTGTGGTTCAAAACTCTGCTTTAATTAGGATGAAGAGCTGTCACGGAGTTAAGCAGAAAGGGTTCTAGGGAGGTCGCATTTCAGAAAGAAATATGGTTCCTTTGGAGTTGACTAGGAATCAAGATGATGTGTGGTGGACCTGTGGTTTCCATTATGCCTTTCATCTTCACCCTGCACCTGACCACTAATTGGGTGCTTCAGAAGAGGCAACTAATTAGTGGTCTGTGACATAATGAGAAAAGAGGAAGAAGGCAAACGGTAGGACAAAAAGGCTATTTCAAACTGTGCAAGCTGGGTAGCTGAAGCATTTCTGTACATAATTTTATACCGTTTCCTAATGCATGTCTTTCAGCAGGATCTATGTTTAGGATATGCTAATTAGAATGGGGGTGTTTCTTCTACAGTGATGCTGGAAAAAAAACATGCAAATTGGCTAAAAGCTGAGCAACTTGATTTTTATCTTTTTTTTTCACAGCTTTGAAATTCATGTTTTACATTTTATTTTGATTTCAACCAGAGTTATGAATTTAATTGAGCGTTTGATACTAGCATAAAATCTTTTTCTTAAAGAACAGAAAAACTTTGTGAACTATTTTTCTCATAATGATCAACAGTAATCCATGAGTTCTAGCAATGGGAATCCATTCCAGATGGGATGAATTTCTGTCATCCTTATCCCAATTGCAAGCAAAAGTCCAGGATCCATCTTAAACCCAGATGGATTTCTGCTCCGCACTGGAAAACCCACTCTAATATAGGAGGACCTCTATTATTGCACACACACACCCCGCCTTGTGCTTTTCAATATATCGATGTCCCCACTGGTTAATTAGATTCAGACCTGGATTGGATGGCATACATCCCAGGGTACTGAAAGAACTCAAACATGAAATTAATGATCTGTTATTAGTGATCTGTAACCTGTTGCTAAAATT
Source organism: Geotrypetes seraphini (assembly GCF_902459505.1). Lineage (NCBI taxonomy): Eukaryota > Metazoa > Chordata > Amphibia > Gymnophiona > Dermophiidae > Geotrypetes > Geotrypetes seraphini. The sequence goes on along the minus strand of NC_047095.1, from coordinate 9,163,320 downwards.
GTCCACCTCTAATCTTCAGGTACTATGGACAATGTTACACTGATTTTAAAAAGGGTTCCAGGGGAGATCCAGGAAATTACAGATTGGTAATCCTGACTTCAGTGCCAGGCAAAATAGTGGAAATTATTATAAAAGATTAAATTACGGAACATGTAGGCAAAACATGGTTTAATGGGACAGAGTCAGCATAGGTTCAGTCAAGGGACATCTTGCCTCACCGGTTTGCTGCATTTCTTTGAAGTTGTGAATAAACATGTGGATAAAGGTGAGCTGGGAGATAGGAGTCGTGGGATTGTTGTGGAGGCAATGTTCTGTTGTGGATTAAGAGTTGGTTATTGGACAGAAAACAGAGGGTTTGTTAAATGGCCATTTTTCTCAATGGAGGAGGGTAAATAGTGGAGTGCTACAGGTATCTGTGCTGGGACCAGTGCTATTTAACATATTTATAACTGATCTGGAAATTGGAACAAGTGAGATAATTAAATTTGCAGATCACACAAAACTGTTCAAAGTTGTCAAAACACACGAGAAGTGTGAAAAATTGCAGGAAGACCTTAGGACTTTGGAAGACTGAGCATCAAAATGGCAGATGAAATGTAATGTGGAAAAATGCAAAATGATGCACATCTGGAAGAATAATCCAAATCATACCTTCCTTATTCTAGGATCCATTTTAGAAGTCAGCACCCAAGAAAAAGATGTGTATGTCATTGTAAACACTGCACTGAAATCTTCTGCCCTTATATGGCTGCAGCCCCCCCCCAAAAAAAAAAAAACAACAACAAAAAAAAAAAAAACAACCAAACCACAGGGTGCTAGGAATTATTAGGAAAGGAATGCTAAATAAGACCAAGAATATTATAATGTCTCTGAATTTCTCCATGGTGCGACCTCACCTTGAGTATTGTGCACAGTTCTGGTTGCTGTATCTCAAAAAAGATATAACAAATTTAGCAAAGGTTCAAAGAAGAGCAACCAAAATGATAACGGGGATGGAACTCCTCTCTTTTGAGGAAAGGCTAAAGAGATTGAGGTTCTTCAGCTTGGAAAAGAGGTGGGTGAGGGGGGATTTGATTGAAGTCTACAAAATCTAGAATGGTGTAGAACGGGTAAGACTGAATTGATTTTTCACCCTTTCAAAATGTACAAACACCAGGGGACACTCAATGAAATTACAAGGAAACACTTTTAAAACAAATTGGAGGAAATATTTTTTCACTCAAAGAATAGTTAAGCTCTGGAACTCATTGCCAAAGGATGTGATAATAGCAGTTAGCATAGATGGGTTTAAGAAAGATTTGGACAAGTTTCTGGAGGAAAAACCCATAGTCTGCTATTGAGATAGACATAGGGGAAGCCACTGCTGGGTTTCTGCCAGATACTTCGGACCTGGATTGGCTACTTGTGACCTGGATTGGCTACTGTTGTAAACAGAATACTGGGCAAGATGAACCATTGGTCTGACCCAGTATAACTATTCTTATGTTCTTAGTTTAGAATTAACACATTCAAATAACCTGATGGGGAGAGGAGATTCAAGATGGCGTTCTAGTCAAACACACTGATATGAGCTTGAAGTTTGAACTTTTCCTTTTTAAAAATTTTCAGCAAATTATTTCTTTAAGGATGGGTAAGAGAATGAGGACGATTAGGACTTACCTCTCTAAGTCCTCTCCTCTTTTCCTTTCCTCCACTGAAAGATTCATCATCCATCCAGCACTATCTTCCGGTAAAGAGGCGGCCTTACCAAAACTAGATGTGACACTTAGCTCGGAGGAGAGACATGCATGGGGAAGCAGCCAGAACAGTTGATAGAACCGCGAGAAGCAGGAAGTTTAGCGGCTGATTCAGCATCGATAGAGGGGAGTGACCAGAGCTTGGAGGGAGTCGGAGGGCCAAAAGTCGCCATGGGAGTGGATTTCGAGTACAGAATGACACAGGGACAAATTTGTCCCCATCCCCTGTTCCCATCCCCACAGAAACTCAATTTCTCCATACCATCCCTGTGAGTTTTGTCGCTGTCCCTGCCCCTTCCCCATTCCTATAAGCTCTGCCTTAATTGCACAAGCCTCAAACACTTATGATTTTAAAGTGTTTGAGGCTTGTGCAGATGAGGATGGAGCTTGCAGGAACAGGGCAGGGGCAGGATAAGAACTCAGGGGGATAGGACAAGAAAATGAGTTCCCGTGGAGATGGGGAAAATTTGTCACCATGTTATTCTCTAATTCTGAGCTCCTCTTGGAACTTGAGGAGTGCAGAGACAGCACCCAGTAAATTCCTGGACTGGGAGACTTGACCTGCAGTAGAATGGTGTTGAGTCCTCTTTAACTCCTATGTTACACTAGATTCTATCTGAGATGCAGTGGCTCGTTTGGAAAAAGTATTTCTGGGGAATAAGACATTGCTGGATAGTTCCTTGCAAGATTGTAAAACACGTATAATCACCCAGGAAGCAAAAAATTTTGAACCGAAGAAAAGAATTGAGGAAGTTCAACAAGATTTGAGAGTGGTTAAATCTAGTGCCTTGGTGTATGGACAAGGATTAATGGGATTGAGGAATAAAGAAGAAAAAAAAGGAGAATTACACTTGGAGGTTGAATCTACGCTTTGTTAACTTTCCTTAATTAAAAAATATTGCCCCCTTGAAATGCTTAAGAAATATCTGATGGAAATACTTGGGGTTCACAAAGAAAAAACAACAGGCTCTGGGACAGGAAGAATTGTCAATGGACAGTTTGAATGTCACACAACTTTTAGAGTACCCTATGCTTTATTCCTTTAGAAGGTAGCTTCAGCCCCACCACTCCACCGCTACTTCAATGTTTCAATGCGGGAAGAATTATGTGGGAACTCATCATCAGCTGCCCGTAACACTATGCTCAAGAAATTTTTTTTATATAAATCAAAAACTGTTTAAAAACATATCTTATTAGCTTTATAGTGTCATTCAGATGAATCTGTACTTAGCTTTAGTTAACAGCCAATATCCGGGAGTGGAACCCGACATGCATGTTTCGCACACTACACGTGCTGTTTCAAGGGTCTCCCTGGAATATATAAAGAACAAGAGAGAAAAGGGGCCATTAAAATTGCGCACAACCCCCTCTCCTCACAGTGTAACTGTCTCACTAAGATACCAACTCAGAAAATACCCACCAGGAACGTCCGTGTCATCCGACTCTACGATATTTAGAGAATAAAAGATGGCCGCGGCGTCCCAGCGGGGAGTTTAAATAGCCCGCCTTACAAAAATTAAAGGTGTACGCCCCTCAAATCACATTGGCCCGACCTCACCCAATAAGGGAAACCCACTCAATTTCTCCATTTAAACCCCGTGGCTCTACTGTATCGAGCGTGAAAATATATCTCTGTTCACATTCATTCAATTTAAAAGGATCCTTCTTCCCATCCCTCCCAACTACCCGATCAATGACTCGCCACCTAATTTGTTCTACTATGTGTTGATGGGACAGCCAATGAGCCACAAGAGGGGCTTGGATGACCGAATTAACAATACGGGACTTGTGCTCGGTAAGTCTAACCCGAATCGCCCTACTTGTTCTACCAATATAAATCAGCTCACAGGGACAGACTATAGCGTATATCACAACTTTTAGAAACATCTTTAGAAGAGTGTGTAAGAACTACATTTTTGTGACATTTGTATTTGAGTCTGATAAAGACTGGGTGATGATGCTGTATTTTTGTAATAATGATAAGTTGTTTTTGGGCAGGAAAGTATGGGTTTTTCCTGATGTCTGTGTTGATACACACTACAAGAGGAAGCAGTTTTTGCTTTTACGCCCTCAGGTTTTATCCTTGGGCACTCATTTCTTTTTACGTTTTCCTTGTAAATGCTTAATTCTCTCAGAGTCTAATAGATATCTTTTCTATGACCCAAAACGACTAAAGGCATTTCTTGCAAATAAATGGCAAATACAAGTTCCGAGTGTGGATATGAGAGAAGTGAGTGGAAACTAGTTTTCCCAATTAGAAGTGAGAGAATAAGCTGACTAGAAGCCTTGTATATTAGTTGGTGTTTTTTTCTTTTTTGATAAGAGAGCCTCTTTTCCTAAATTTCTCCTCCCTTAAATTGTGGACTTATAGGGAATTCATTGTTTTTTAGTTTGTTTATACAGAATTTATCTGTTAAATATTTTTCTTTTATTAAATTTGAATAATGCTATATGATTTCCATTTTCTAATGCATGTTATGTGGTGTATATTAATTAAAACTGAATAAATAAAAAATATTCCAATAACCCACTTAATCCACAAGATTTCCTGGTAATCAGTAAATAACTTTCTATCTTCAGTTCCTGGATAGAAACTAAGGGATCCTTTTACTAAGGTGCGCTAGTGTTTTTAGCGCACGCAGGCAATTACCGTGCGCTACGCTTCTAGAACTAACACCAGCTCAATGCTGGCATTAAGGTCTAGCGTGTGCGGCAATGTAGCGCGTGCTATTCCGTGCGTTAAAGCCCTATCGTGGCTTAGTAAAAGGAGCCCTAATACTTTGAAACTAAACTACCATAAGAATAGGAATAGCTCCTAGCCAGTTAAATAGTGTTTGCCTAACTGCAGATATTCAGCAGATATTCAGCCTAACTGGTTATCTTCCACTGAATATCCCCTGTTCGTGTATTGTCCTTTGAAGAAGTAGTGATAAATCTCCTTAGGGGGACCTTCGAGGTGTGAAGAGGGAGATCTTGTTTAAGTACTCTGTGCAATTTCCTTTAAGGACCTTGAAATCACAGGATTTTAAATTTAACCATTTTTGTAGAAATGGTATGATGCAGTGGCGTTCCTGGAAGGACAGGAAACCGGGGTGGAGCACCCCCCTCCTCTAGCCGGAGCAACCACCTTCCTCCAGGCAGTGGGAAAGTGCATGGACCGGTCATGGGGTTGCGGGCTGCCTGCACTTAGCCATCAGCTCTGCTGGTCCCCCGCCCCGGAACAGGAAGTTGATGTCAGAGGGGGCAGGAGCTAGCGATCTGTGACCTCTCCAGCAGCCCTGAGCTCCCTGCACCCGGGGCAGCCCACCCTCTCCCCGCCCTGCCCTTGGTAGGCCACTAGTCACTTACAACCTCCTGTCAGTGCTGCCACAGCATTCTGAATCAACGGGAGCTGCTGCAAACCCTTTAGTTAGGCCAGTGTAGAGTGTATTCCAGTATTCCAGTTTTGTTCGTGACATGAACTACTGTGAGAAGACTTGCCTTCTCACTGAATGGAAGGAGGCAACTTAGTTGTTGCAAATGAGAAAAACAGCTCATGAAGGTTGCTTGGTTCAGTGTGAATGTCTACAGTAGTTTTATTCATTTTTGAAAGCAGATTTTAGAAAGAACCTACAAATTGGAATTGAGATGTCCAGGTTGGGATGTGTCAAGTTTCACCAATATTGTAGAAAAGAATCTGCTGATGTAGAGGTGTTTAATTTTTTTTTAAATATATGCAAGAATGGATGTGTACTGTAGCCTTGATAATGGATGTTACTGTTGGGCAGATTGGATTGATCACACAGGTCTCTTTATCTGCCGTCATTTACTTTGTTACTATGTATATACCAGCTATGCATAGCAGCAGTCATTTTGCAATTTTCAATGTTTAAAAAAAATCAATGTATTTCAGAATATGCACATGCAGGTGCTAGCACATACGTGTGTATATCTCCCATGTTAGAAACATACATGTTTATACTATAATTCCCTATGCTGTCACAGAGCCCGATATCATTTGCAGGTACTGACACTCCCCATATCCCTCCAGTAGAGTTCTACATAAAAACATCACTGAATTAGACATCCCTGGGAGCAGCTGTAAATCCCATTGTTGATCTTGAGAGCATGAATGTTCATTCTCCTTCTAAAATGGGAAATGCACATTTATATTTTAGCCCCGCCCTATTCCGCCCAAAACACACCCAGGCCATGTTTCCTTGAAATATTCATATATTCACAACTTAGATGTGTATAGCGTGGCTTTCTAGAAACTGAATATAAACGAGTTATGTGACACATACGTAAATCTAAATGCCAACTCATTCACAGCCAAATCCTGAATAGGGCTTCTAAAATAACCACCTTGTTGTTTTAAATGTATGAGCAATGTGCAAAGTAATAACTATTTAAAAAAAACTCAAAATTCACAAGAAATGACTCATCTACCAATGTGATTGGGATTTTTGCAACATTAATGTTTTTTTTTTCTGCTCAATTGGAAATCCTCCTAGTGTTTAGAATTGCTGGTTTCTAGAGGGACTAAATTGGCTCTTTAAAGTGAGCTGGCTCTGCAGGTGAGCTCTACAGTTAGTTACACAATAGCTCTGAATTAAGTCTCCCACAAGTCCTGTTTTACTGTATAGCAATGAGGGTTTGATAAGCGTCACTTTAGTATTCAACTGCCTGCATTTGAAGGCATCGGGATAAATAATACTGCTGTGGATATGCACAGAACCACTGTACGCATGCAAAAGTCTTGATTATTCTGCTCCTTAAAATTCCAATCTGTCTACTTTATTCATTTTTTTAAAAAAGTATTGAGATTTAATTGGCATTGCTGATCTATTAATGTACACTTTCATTGTGAATATATAAATGAATATGACTACAGAAGATAAAAACTGGAAATGCTTTCTTCTGAGAAGCCACTTTGTTTATATGCTTGATTTACCCCCTCTTTTACTCAAGTGCGCTATGCTTTTTAGCACGCGATAAATATTAGCGCGCGCTAATCATGCGTTAAATGCTAATGCATGCATGTTATCCTATGGACACGTTAGCGGTTAGCGCATGCGTTGATTTAGCGCGCACTAAAACGCTTAGCGCACCTTAGTAAATGAGGGCCTTAGTGTTTCTCAAGCCATTCAAGGTGTACCCCCCTAGCCAGTCTGGTTTTCAGGATATCCATAATAAAATATGCATGGGGTACTGTAGATGAATCTACCAGGAGATAAATTACTAGTAATATTATCCATATAAGGAATTGTGGCAGGAGTATGTTTTCATCATGAAGGTTTTGGATCGATGAAAGATACTCCAGCCACAATTCCTTATATGGATAATATTACTATGATCCTTGGAGTGGCAAATCTGAGATCCTTTCCTTCATTTAATTAAGTACCGTATTTTCTCGCATATAACGCACGCGTTATACGTGGTTTTTACATACCGCACATACCCTCGCACGTTATACGCGTGAGCGCATTGTACAAATTTTTTTTTACATAGTTCCCCCCCCCCGACGTCCGATTCACCCCCCGCAGGACCGCTCGCACCCCACCCCGAAGGACCGCTCGCACGCACCCCCACCCCGAAGGACCGCTCGCACGCACTCCCACCCGCACCCACACCCCCACAGCCTCCCGACACCCCCCCATCATGTAGAAGCTCCTACCGGTGTCCTGCTGCTTCCTCTTGGCGGTCCCGACACCCGACACGATCGGAGCAAGAGGGAGCTCAAGCCCTCTTGCCCCAGCCAACCGCGGCACACCCGACACGATCGGGGCAAGAGGGAGCTCAAGTCCTCTTGCCCCAGCCAACCGCGGCACCCCTGACACGATCGGGGCAAGAGGGAGCTCAAGCCCTCTTGCCCCCCCCCCCGACTCCCCGACACAATCGGGGCAAAAGGGAGCCCAAGCCCTCTTGCCCCGCCGACTCCCCAACTCACCAACAATATCGGGCCAGGAGGGAGCCCAAGTCCTCCTGGCCCTGGCGAACCCCCCCCCCCTAGTTGTTCGGGCCAGGAGGGAGCCCAAACCCTCCTGGCCACGGTGACCCCTACCCCCACCCCTCACTACATTACGGGCAGGAGGGATCCCAGGCCCTCCTGCCCTCGACGCAACCCCCCCTCCCCCCAACGACCGCCCCCCCAAGAACCTCCGACCGCTCCCCCAGCCGACCCGTGACCCCCCTGGCCGACCCCCCACAACACCTCCACCCCCCTTCCCCATACCTTTGTGTAGTTGGCAGGACAGACGGGAGTCAAACTCGCCTGTCCGGCAGGCAGCCAACGACGGAATGAGGCCGGATTGGCCCATCCGTCCCAAAGTTCCGCCTACTGGTGGGGCCTAAGGCGCCTGGGCCAATCAGAATAGGCCCGGGAGCCTTAGGTCCCACCTGGGGGAGGGGCCTGAGGCACATGGGCCTAACCTGACCATGTGCCCAAAGCCCCGCCCCCAGGAGGGACCTAAGGCTCCCGGGCCTATTCTGATTGGCCCAGGCGCCTTAGGCCCCACTAGTAGGCGGAGCTTTGGGACGGATGGGCCAATCCGGCCTCATTCCGTCGTTGGCTGCCTGCCGGACAGGTGGGTTTGGCTCCCGTCTCTCCGGCCAACTACACAAAGGTACGGGGAAGGGGGGTGGGGGTGTCGTGGGGGTCGGCCAGGGGGGTCGCGGGTCGGCTGGGGGGACGGTCGGAGGTTCTTGGGGGGGCGGTCGTTGGGAGGGGGGTTTGCGTTGAGGGCAGGAGGGCCTGGGATCCCTCCTGCCCGTAATGTAGTGCGGGGTGGGGGTAGGGGGTCGCGTGGCCAGGAGGGTTTGGGCTCCCTCCTGGCCTGAACAACTAGCGGGGGGGGTGGGGTCGCCAGGGCCAGGAGGACTTGGGCTCCCTCCTGGCCCGATATTGTCGGGGAGTTGGGGAGTCGGCGGGGCAAGAGGGCTTGGGCTCCCTTTTGCCCCGATCGTGTCGGGGAGTCGGGGGGGGCAAGAGGGCTTGAGCTCCCTCTTGCCCCGATCGGTCGGGGGTGCCGCTGTTGGCTGGGGCAAGAGGGCTTGAGCTCCCTCTTGCCCCAATCGTGTCGGGGAATCGGGACCGCCAAGAGGAAGCAGCAGGACACCGGTAGGAGCTTCTACATGATGGGGGGGGGTCGGGAGCCTGTGGGGGTGCGAGCGGTCCTTCAGGGTGGGGGTGCGGGTGCAGGTGGGAGTGCGTGCGAGCGGTCCTTCAGGGTGCGGGTGCATGCGAGCGGTCCTTTGCAATGGGGGTGCGAGCGGTCCTGTGGGGGGGGGGTGAATCGGACGTCGGGGGGGCATCAGGCTTTCAGGGTGGGGACAGAACTTCAAGGGGGAGAGGAGAGTCGGGGCGGGCGAAAGGAGAGTCGGGGCGGGTGAAAGGAGAGTCGGGCGGCGACGGGAGAGTCGGGCAGCATGCGCGGTATACGGGTGTGCGCGGTATATAAAAATTTCTGTACATAGATTTGTGTTTTTCGCGCGCTATACCCGTGTGCGCGTTTTACACGGGTGCGCGTTATCTACGTGAAAATACGGTAATTTATCTCCTGGTAGATTAACCTTTTGAGGATCTAATTGGTTGTGGTTAATCGTTTTCACTTTTTTGTACTGTAGATGAAGCCAATACACGCAAATCTACATCATGCATATTCAATATAGATATCTTGAATAGCAGACTGAATAGGTGTGTCCTGAGGACGGGGTTAATAACCCCTCATTTGACTCTCTTCCTTTCAGATGCAAATTACTCCTACAAAAGACCATTGCAGGGGAGAGAGCATAAACAACTTTTCTTCTTCTGGAAAACTCTAGGGCCTTCTTCATTCTCAGTCCTAGAGAGTTGCCAAGGGGTCAGGTTTGCAGGATATTCCTAATTTCTAGTATATCAAGGATGGAGCAGTAGGAGTGGCCCGCCCAAGTACAGGGAGTGGTCATGGGGCCACCATTGCCTCTGCCAACTCTACCCCCTCTGACATCAATTTCCTGTTCTGGGGTGGGTGACCGGCAGAGCCAGAGTCAGCATGCATGCAGACCACAACCCTGTAACTGCTCCATGCACTCCATTACTGCCAGGAGCAGGGGGTGATCCACCTGGGTAGCCAGCAAGCCAGGCACACCACTGTTCCTAGTAAATGTACATGAGAAAGATTTGCATTCCAGATATCTCTATTCTATGCAAATCTCTCTCATGAATTTTCATTCAGAGTATCCTGAAAACCTGACCTGGTGGCAGCCCTTGAGGCCTGAGAGTAAAAACCAAGGCTCAGGGAGGTCACTATATTTAGCCTCAATCATAAACTACTTTGTTGCATCCACTGATGAGTGTTGGTAAATGGTGTAGAATTCAAAATGAAGAGGGTAACAAAGCCCGAAATGACAAAGCAGAACAAACAGCACAATGGGCCTTCAGATGATGGTGATCAACGTATGTTTTATTGAAGAAGATCCGGTCGTGTTTTGGCGTGTCTGCCTGCGTCGAGGGTCTGTTTAGAACAATTTTCTTAATTAAAAAAAAAAAAAAAGGCAAATGTAATTTATTTATTTATTCAGTTTTCTATACTGTTCTCCCAGGGGAGCTCAGAACAGTTTACATGAATTTATTCAGGTACTCAAGCAATTTTCCATGTCTATCCTGGGGCAATGGGGAGGATTAAGTGACTTGCCCAGGGTCACAAGGAGCAGTGTGGGTTTGAACCCACAACCTCAGGGTGCTGAGGCTGTAGCTTTAACCACTGCGCCACACTCTCCCCCCCATACATATTGCAACATACAGAACATAATAATGAAATTATTATAAACCATGCAAAAAACATGAATTAAACATGTCTGACAGAAATATTTTAAAATTTAGTTCAATAAAAGTATATAAATTGCTTCCTTCAAAAGTAATAAATGGCGTTATTAATTTTTGAATGACTCATACATGCATAAACACCATTAGGACAATCACCAAAAGTAAATCTAAACCAATACATACAATCTCACCTATTAGGTCGGTACAATCAATGCTAATATATCAAAAATAAAAAGATCTAAAAAAATAGATAACATAATGAACATCATTTGTTTCTCATATGAGTGTGCTGAAAAATAGACAAGGGGGGGGGCATAATCAAAACTTTAAAACGTCCAAAACCTTGCCTAAGTCGGCACTTGGACGTCCTAATACCAGAGACGTCCAAGTGCCGGTAATCAAAAACAACTTTCTGGACGTGCAGTAGTACTTCTAAGCATCCAGAGCTCAAAGGGGCGCGTTGAGAGGTGAGTTATAGGCGGGAATGAAGCAGGCTTAAACCTTGGCATACTGCAGTCATAATCAAAGCTTTCCTAGAGGGAACTTAGAGGCCAGCAGTTAGACCTGTTTTAGTTGCGTCTAAGTGCCTCAAAGCTGCCCAAACCGACCAGATGACCACTGGAGGGATAAAAGCATGATCCCCCCCCTTACTCCCCCAGTGTTCACAGACACCCTCCAACCACCCAGAAATGGGGGAAAACAACAGCTTATTGAGGGCTTGCCTTCAGCTGATCGGGTCAGAGGAATCCCCATCAGATGAGCTGGTTTCAGAGATTCTTGCCGGCTGAGCTAATGGGGATTCTTCCTGCCAAGATCAGCTGACCTGGCAGGGAGATTCCTTTCTCCCTCCCTCTGTCAAAGACACCGATCCCCCAGCCCCCTAAACAGAGAGCCCATGCACTACACCCCTCCCCCAACATACTTCAACACCCCTGACGGCACTGGCAACAACATCATCCATCACTCCCAACAGCACTGACAACATCCCCCACATATCATCCGTCACGCCTAGCAGCACTGGCAACACCCTCCACATCACCCATCACTCCCGTAACTTAGGAGGGGGAAGGTCTTCACTACGTCACTGTGTGCATAACTTTTATAGAATCATACTTAGCATCGCACTAAGCACCAATTTTTTTTTTTTTTAGGCGCCATATATAGAATACCCATGTATAGCCCAATGTGTATAACCATATGAATAGGCTGGACCTTTATCAATCATTGCACACCACAGAACAACCAACTTACCTTTCAATGCTGGTATCAAAATATGTTAGAAGTAATAATAAAGAATACTTATCTTGAAATATTGCAAAATCGCACAAATTTACGAGTCCATAAAGAGCCAGAGTTAAAAATGTGAAAGTGTCTCATATTCCAAAATGAAATGTTCATTATCAATCCAAATAAGATGTTCTGACCAAATGTTTCCACAAATGAATCCCAACGTATCACTTTTAACGGCAGCATACAAAGGTTAAGGAAATGGGTCTCCACTGAGTTCTCAGGTTTTCAAGATAATTACAACAAATATGCACGGCATAAATTTACATGCACCACCTCCATTGTATGCAAATCTGTTTCATGTATATTTATTATGGATATCCTGAAAACCTGAGCAGTTGAATATGTCCTGGGATGAGAAACCCTGGGTTAGGAATGTAAGCTGCCCCAATTTATTCAATTATCTTAAAATAGACCAAAGCTGATTTCCCCTTTCTTTTATGTATTTTGGATCAGATTATTCCGAGTGCTTCTCTGTTTCATTAAGTTACGGTAAAATTTGGAAAATTAGTCGGGTTTTTCTTATGCAGGAGAAGGATTGGGAGAGACTGGAAGTGGCTGTTAAGAATGGAAGGAGAGCCTGATAATTTGTTCACTCAAAAGTCATCAGCTTTTGATAATCCCAAGGTTCATTTGGATTTCAGAGCTGTAGCATTACCAATGATTTTGAGTCTGTTCTGAAGACTGTCAGCATGTGGCTTTGTAAAATAGCTATTCATTATTAATACACTATTGCACTTATACATCAGGTGTGCTTTATTAATGCAGCCCGCTGTCAACATTAGATTGGGTCATATGTTCTAGAGAGTGACAGTGCTCTTGCCAGGAAATCACAGACGAGTCCAATGAGCACTGTAAGATATTTTGAATTAAAAAAAAAAAAAAAAAATTAGAAAGCCCTGTGATTTGTGTTTGGAAGGCAAGGCGCCGCAGAGAGGCTCCACCATATACAATCCTTTCTAGCAGTCTGAAAACCTCCTACTGTGTAAGTGGGAACCTTTACAGAAGAAAATAAAATTGGTAAATTAAAGCTGACAGCTTCCTGTCATAAGCAGCCATTAATGAACACCATGGAGGATTGTATTCATTCCTGTTCTTTGTCTCTGTGTAATTTATACCCTGCGTTCCACAGATTATGTAGATCTAGACGTGTGAATATTTCTCCTCGCTGCCCAGTTATGCGAACCAACCGGACTTTATAAATTGGTGCTGCTAAGAAGTGAGGAACAAACGGTTGAATTTGGCTCCTTGGGGGTAAATATTTAAATAAAAAAATATATATATGTCTTTCTAAATGCCATGGTTTCATAGTGCTTTGCTGCCACTTTCTTTTCTTTCTATTGATAAAGCAATTTCCGGATAAACTTTACTGCTTGCTGGGGCAATGACTTTTCACCAGCTGCTGTGAGTATAACACCACTAGGAAATATTTCACCAAGCAATATGGAGGTCCTGGGATCAAAGTTGTTCAAAGAAATAATGCACTGCAGCTTCTAATAAGGAGAGCGCATGCATTCAAGGTCTAGTGCCAGATCCTTCATTTCAGAAGAAAGCTTAATCTGCAGGCAAGACATAGCAGAAAATCTATACAAGCCAGAGTAAAACATTACAGCACCAGAGGAGGAGGAAAACAAAAGAAAAGGAGAATGACTGTGTGTTATTCAGCTCAGAAACCATTAACATTTAGCCAGCACTCATTTGGACATTTAGGTCCGGATTCTGTATAGGACGCCCGTCCTGGGCGTCCTATACAGAATCGGGCCTACACCTGCCCAAAGTAAACCCGATTCTGTAACCGACGTCCATGTTACAGACGCCAGTTACAGAATTGGGTTTGTTTAAATGTGCCACAATTAGTATAGCGGCCACGGCTACAGCTGCCAGTCTCCCCTCCCCAACCCCTCCCCGAAGATCGCCGGCAGGAGGGTACCCAACCACTCCAGCCAGACCCACCCCCCATTGATCCCCCAAACAAAATGCCCAAACCCCCTCCCCGGACCCCCCCAATGGCCCCTCAAAGATCACCAGCAGGAGGGTGCCCAACCCCTCCTGTCGGACCCCCCCCCCCCAATTAAACCCCCCATTCCGTAACCCCCCCTCGAGCTTACCTGAAAGTTGGCCATACGGGTCCTCGCACCGCTTCCATCCAAATGAGGCAGACCCACCCCTCCCCTGCCCAACCCACAGGATCCTAGGGCCTGATTGGCCTAGGTGCCTAAGTCCCTTCCCACTATAGGAGGACGACTTGTGACCGCGGCCACTATACTAATCACAGCGGCCGCATCTACTTACCATGTAGGCCAGGATTATGCTAGCTTACATTGTAAGCGTCTCCCACTCTGCTAGGGAGACACATAGGGCCGCCAAAGTTCGCCTAAGGCTACCGCCTAGCCTTAAGCGAGCTTAGGCAGGCTTGCGGGCCTCCCTAGGCTCTCGGAGGCGCCTTCGATATAGGCAGCCTGCCTGGGGAGAATTTTTTTAGAAAACGTGCCTCCCAATTGGATGATTAGACAACTGTCAGATGCCTACAACTGCCTACAATCGGGACACACTTTGCAGAATCAGGACCTTACGGGGGAATTCATCAAAGGGCACTAGGACCCAAATTCTATACACCGTGCCGCTAGTTACCCACCTGCTTTAATTGGGTTTATTGCCTTTAATTGATCAAAATCAAAACCTTATACCAGCTAGAAATTATATCACTCAAAATATAAGCTGGATCAGTGCATTAAAATCAACAGAAGCAACACAGAAACAATTGTTCAAGGAGGAAAAGCCTCAGACCCCTGTGGGGAAACCTCTTTTAACTTAAGAGGATTGGTTAGCGTCACTGGCAAAAAAAAAACCTCCTGTCCACCCATATTACAGGTGCTGAATTTAAAGAGCTGCATTCGTTAATGCAATCAAAATTACATTCAAAAGTGCCTTGCCAAATGCTTCTTAAAGTGCTGACATTTTAAAGTGTTTCTCAAAGTGTTCACATAACCAAATGTAAACGCTGCTTTCAAACAGTTCTTAAATGCTGATATGGAACATTGTATCAATAAAACTACAAAACTTATCTCTGGCTCTATGCAAGCTTCTTTTCCTGCCCCATCTGACGTTGGCCAAATAGTGTTTCGCCAAAAGGCTGCTTCAGGTTTTGGGAGGGATAGTTTGTGTTCCTTTAGTTCTCAATACCCATGCTACAAAGATCAAACAAGAGGCACAAAGGGCTTTCCAGTTCCGAGCAATCATAAAACAAATTTATTGAAGGCCCTGACATGGTCCTTGTTTCGGTATGTCCACCTGCGTCAGGGGTCTACATAAGAATATATACATGTAACCATATCAATTGACAGGTACAAAATATAAAAGGTTAAAAGAAACATAAAACTCACAAAAACATCAATATATGTAATAATATTAACATTCCCCCCTGAAGGTCCCTCCTCTCAGAAACCGCCCGCAAACGCTCCTACAGCCACTTCATTCCCCAACTCTGGAACCAACTTCCCCCTCAACTCAGACTACAGAACTCACTAATGACATTCCGGAAAATGGTAAAGACCCTCCTCTTCAACTAAAGGTCACCCTCAGTCTACACCCAACCCCTTAAACCCCACCTCTACCCTTCTTTCTCCATTCTAATCTTCTGCCTAAATTTCTTTATAGTCCACTCTCTGCCTATACTCAAATAACTTGTATCTAAACTAAACTACTTATATTTAAACTACTGTTCTTAATTTGCTGTATGGTCCCTATATTTACACTGCTGCACAGTCTCGTATGTCCAAGTATTTAAATCTACTGTATAATCTTGTATGTCCAAATCACTCCATTGTGAATGTTTACTTGTAAACCGTTCTGAGCTACTGGGAAGACGGAATAAAAATCTAAATAAATAAATAAATAAAACAAATGAATTATTGTTGGAAAGTGATGTGATAAATATAGGGGGTCCTTTTACTAAGGTGCGCTAGTGCGTCTTAGCGTGTGCTAAATGCTAACGCATCCATTATATCCTATGGACGCGTTAGTATTTAGCGTGCACTAAGACGCACTAGCACGCTTTAGTAAAAGGACCTATTTATTAGGTTGATTATAATATGATTTAGGGCTCCTTTCACGGAGGTGCGCTAGCGTTTTTAGCGCATGCTATAATGCGTGCTAGCTGAAAAACTACCACCTGCTTAAAAGGAGGCGGTAGCGGCTAGCGCGCGCTAAAATCACTAGTGCACCTTTGTAAAAGGAGCCCTTAGTGTTGAAACAAAATTATTCAAATGAATAATAAAAAAAATTTAATAAATGTGATAGTATTTACTATATGAAAGTGATGTGTATGAATGAAGGGTGAAAAACATGCAGCGAGTGCATTGTTGCAAAATGATGGATGAAATGAGACGAAATGGAGTTACTAAATTCATTCTTACCGTTCAATGCAATCCACACAAAGATTAGCCAAACAAATAACACCTGAGGAAGTGTATGAAATGATAGCCAATTGTATCCGTAAGATTCAAATTGAAAGTGGCAAATGCCAGCTGGATATCAACTAAAACTGCTTCCACACACAGCTATATTAAAGCATATTGACCAAAGACAGAAATATACAAAATGCGTAGAGCATAAAGAAAGTCAGGTTTAAACATGTATGGCATTAAGAAAATCAAATTTCTAGATATAAAACAAATGCACTAAAGTGTAAAGAACTTCCGATTACAATCTCTCAACAAAACCAACGTGCACACATGCAATAAATCAAAATGTGAACCAATATAAATTTGAGCATTTGATCTAAAGCAAACAGAATTGTTTACAGGCGGTCCCCAGGTTACGGATGCCCGACTTACATTGTAGTTACGAATTCAGGTCCGGCAGGTCCAGCTTCTCTGTTCCTCCCCTCTCAAGTAGGCCTCCTCCTCCCTTCCAGATGCACTTGTTTCTTCTCAAAGCCACAGGCAGCAGTTCATACACGCTGCCCAAGGCTGACCCAGAAGCCTTGCCTCTGACATCAGGGGGAAAGTTTCCAAGACAGCTGCAGGCAGTGTGTAGGAATTGCTGCCTGTGGCCCTGAGAAGAAACAAGTGTGGCTGGAAGGGAGGAGGAGGAGGCGGCCTGCTGGGACGTCTTAGAGCCAGCATGGCGGCAGCCCGGACAAAGGGATACATCCATAGGAGAGAGGCACAAATTTGGGACACGGAATGGACGGAGGGAGAGGGGCACGTTAGATCATGGGAGGGAGAAGGTGCATTGGGACACAGAAGGAAGGAAGGGAGCATGAACTTGGGACAAAGGAGGGAGGGAAAAAAATATATATATATTTTATGAGCGCTCAGAGATGTGGAACTCTACAGGGCAACCTATGCAGGTCACCCTGCACCAAGAGTTCACCTTCCAGTCATTGCACCTTCTTATAACGTTGAACACTCTCTGAGACTTGATATTAAAGACGAATTTGATCCTTTGAAAAACTCGAAAACGCTTCTTTCCTAATCAGTATGCAGGGTGGATAAGTCACTGGAGTAATAGAATTGGATTGCACTTATCTTTAAACCATGTCTTTAGGGGTCCCAACGTGGCCCCGTTTCGAGTTCTGCTTCAGGAGACCTGATGTTATAAAGTTACCAACTCTTAATACCGCGATGTCCAATTGATTTAGTGGCTTGCACTTGCATCTGTAAAATGGAGAAATGAAGTATTAGCTCATATCCACTAGAAAGACACGCTAGAAAAAAACGTTATAAATACTGAGTCGTAATAGTAAAAAGCACAACCATGGGGGAACAGGCTAAATAAAGAATAATGAGTAGTACATACCGCTGCCAGAAAAACTAAAGCTTCCAACCGACAAGAGAATGCCAACTGCCGCTCTGGTTTTGAGAGGGCAGAAGGGTGTGTCAGGTTTGTTAGTGGCCCCCACAATATTAGGTGGTAGGGGTTAAGTGAGAGGCGCCCTGACAAACGCCAGGTCCCAGGTTCAGTTCCCTCACAGATGACTCACCAGGAAGTAGAATCAAAGAGGCACAGCCAGAGGTGATTGCATAAAGAATATATTATAGAAATAGTCTTACAGAAAAGCAATATTCTGAAGCATTACAATTAAGTAGAGAGCAAAGCAGTTTCCCTGCCTTACAGAGTCCAGAAGGAAGCATGAAGTTCCAGGGAAAGGCAGAGAGAGAAAAAAAAGGGGGATGGGGTGATGGTCCAAGCTTCAGGTTCCAGAGATCGGCCAGAAAGAGAGCCAAGACCCAAGAGCCCAGAGATAGATAGATAGATAGATTGATAGCTATTTGTGTTTTGCAGAGAGGAGGCTTTTATAGCTTGGAATCTTATTCTGAATATAGAAACTATTGTATGTCCCAGTATCTTTCTGTTTAGAATTTGTAAACTGTTTGAAACAATGGTTAATTTAATTGATAAAGGAGGGTGTGATACTTGCAGGCATGGTAGATGGGATTAGTCTCTGGCTTCTTTGTCCCATTCAAGCAGCCAATCTTCTTGATCTGTGCACCTGGACCCATTGTCCTAAGCATCCTCTTAATCAGACATTAACACCTTTTAGCTAGTCAAGATTCAATCAGGGCTACTTAAAACAGTTTCCCTGCCCTCAGGGTCTATCTGCATTCACATGCCAGAGTCAGATTGATATAATTTCCCATAGGCCTTCGCTGACATAAGTAATGCCAATTGAAAATGCTGAATGGTAGTGATAGCTATGCTGACAGGGTTGAGCAATAACGTGATGACGTCAAAAAAGCTGGTACTGTGTACAATTGAAAATCATAGCGTAATGACGTCAGACTCGTAGTGATGGCTGATACTATGTATACTTGGAAGTTAGAGAAACGCCAACCACTCAATCTCATTGTTTAATCCATGGGGGTGCAGTGTGTTTAAAGTATAGATCCACTTTTGTTCTTTTCTTTCCAACTTGCTATCTCCTCTGTTTCTACCACAAGAGTTTTATTTTTCAAAAAAGACCCAGAGATCTAAGTTTCGGCACAGAAGTGCCTGCCTCAGCAGTCAACAATTCACTGAAAACAGGCATAAATTCATACAGTGTTCATGCAGCTGAACTACAGAAACAAGAACAAGCTCCATCCAAAAGAGTGAGTCTTGACTCGTATTTAGCTCGCAGTGTGATTATCAACCACACAGCGAAGATTGGTACATGTATAGCAAAAAGCAGCAGGTCATCAGGGAGTAATAGTTGGAATTTGTCTGGTCCGCTTCTATTCTTGTTTTTCTCTGCCTTGCTATGCTCCACCCACTTGTATGCCAAACAAAAGAAGAATCCAACAAGTTCTGCAGTAGATGTCGAACAACGACAACAAAGGGAAGAGATGCAGAATGGATGTACAGAACACAGGAACTTTATTGGAATCAATAAACTTGTGTTGTCCAAAAGTAGTTCTCATCTATAAGAAGACAGGACCCGACACGGTCCATGTTTCGAAAAACACTCTTTCCTCAGGGGTCTCATTTTCGGTTTGCTAACTGTGTAACAGTGAAACAGGAACTTCACATCGTCATTTTGAACTTGATGCCAATTATTTTGCATTATAAGTGAGACATTGTACATCCTGGACCTCTGAGGAAGGAGTGTTTTTCTAAACACAGACCATGTCAGGTCCTGTCTTCTTATAGATGAGAACCACTTTTTGGACAACACAAGTTTATTGATTCCAATAAAGTTCCTGCACTCTGTACATCCATTCTGCAGTTCTTCCCTTTGTTTCCATTCACATGTATACTACCTCGCACTAATGCAGTATTTTATATTGTTATTATCATATATCATAGGCATTGGAACGGGGGAGGCCACAGGGTCCATGGCCTCCCCAAAAATTCTCAGTTGTTTTTTGTTTTCTTCTCCTCCTGCCCTTCTCCCGGGTGACTTGTTTAAATCCCGTTGGGAGTCTATCACAGAGCTGCCACACAGCGTCAGACAGCAGGCCTGCCCCAGAACCCTTCATTCTACTTCTGGGTCAGGCCTGCTTGTGGAAACTGCACAACGCAGGGAGGAGGTGGATGGGAGACTCAGGAGCTCCTGGGTCCCTCCAGATGAGCAGCGTTCTGCTGCCTATGTCGTATACAATTTAAAATTCTTACTTTACCCCATATGACACTAAATTCAGGTATTCCAGATTATTTTGCACAATTAATTATTCCTTATTCACCATCCCAAACCCTTCGTTCATTAATAGATAATAGACTCGTTCCTCATCCTTCAAAAACAATGAGACATTCAACACAACATTTTTTGATATTGCACCAGCACTATGGAATTTATTACCCTCAAATCTATGCTTAGAATCTCCATTCACCACCCCCCTGTTTTACTAAGGTGCGCTATGCGTTTTAGCACATGATAAATATCTGTGTGCACTAACGTATCCATACACTAACATGCACATGTTAGCGTTAGCGCATGGTTAGCACGTGCTAATTATCGTTCTAAAATGCTTAGCGCACTTTTGTAAAAGGAGCCCTATGTTTTGGGTACTTTTGAAAATTTATCTATTTGAACAAGCATTTTTCTAGCTGAAAAACAAAGAAAAATAATGGAGAGCTTACCTTTTTGGCAGTAAAGTGGTACCTTGGATTACGAGCATAATCCGTTCCAGGAGCATGCTTGTAATCCAAAATGCTCGTTTATCAAAGCGAGTTTCCCCATAGGAAATAATGGAAACTCATTTTGATACGTTCCCCCCGCCACGATCCAGCACCCCCCCCCCAACGCGATTGGGCACCCCCCCCGCCGCAATCCGGCACCCCCGATGCGATTGGGCACCCCCCCGCCGCTTCTTATCGTCATCTGGGCACCAGCATCGGCATGTCCTGTGCATTGGTACCGGTGCCCAAAGATCGGCCTCCTCTTATGCTGGGCCTTGAGCATCTCAAGTTTAATAAACGATAATTGATAGTATCGTACATAAATGTGTAAATATCAAATATCTCTGCACTTTTGTATATATGGTAACTACACGTGCGCTGTTACAGAATTGCCTTTCATATATTTATTGATTAGGTGTGCCCCTAGGGCATGGTTTGGAAACACTGAGTGAAGTCACGCATGCTTAACTGAGATCTGCTCTCTGCGTCACTGGGACATTTTCTCCTTCTTTAAACTCACACCACCGGCCAGATTCTGTATTAAAAAAAAAAAAAAATCAACAAGCCCAATGCCAGAAATGCATTAGAAAAAACCGAAAGTCATGCAGAATAAAGACTCCTTGGTGATTTGTGGCCAGCTGCAAGTCAAAAACTTATCTTGGAGACGGATGGGTCAATGACCTTGAAATAAGTATTTATTCTAAACAGGAATGAAATGGTTCTCTATTTAAAAGACTGCAGTGAAGAAATGGGCCCAGTGGCTGCGTAAGTGTTAAAAACTTGATTGCTCTTTCTCATCCGAGGCCTCCTCTCATCACCAAGATTCTTTTGTGGCAGATACACAGGCTTAGGACTTGATTGAAGTTGTTGCTTGTTTCAATCTCCTCCATGTATGCACTAACACCTTGTGGACTTTTTTTTACTCAGGAACAAAGACAGGGGCTTAACCTTTCTGCAACGTGAATATTGGAAGCTGTATCACAGATTACAGGCTGTAATAGACACCTGGTTAAATCCCTACAGAGGATTATGGCTCAGATTTTTAAACTGGTGAAGGCTGCATAGGTTGACCGAGAGGCCAAGATTCTGAGAAGGAGCGAGATAAAATCTCAAAACAGCAGGTTCCCACCATTTTTATATATTGTTGGCTTGAAAATAGTTGCCCTGGAGATTGTGGACAAGGAATTAATATAGACTGAATTAAGGCTTAAAGTGAAGTAGTAAAATCTTAGATCAAAATAATTTGTAATTCATTTGGATTATTTCCTAGCTAAGCAATCACATAGACATACAGTGTACCATATTCTCACTAATAATCGCCCTGGAAATTATTAGCAACACCAAGTCTTCTGACACCTAGGGTGGGCTTTTAATGGAGGTATTATTTCATTCCTCCAAGTGATAACTTTTTATTTTCTCCATCTTGCCCCCCCCCCCCCCCACACACACACACACATGCAATGACTGCCATTTCTGTCTTCTATCCTACTTCCTACAATAACTGGCCTTGTACTCCTCCTACTTTCATCCTCCACCTCCCACCCGGCCACCTGATCTCCCTTCTTACCTCATCTTCAGGCTATGGTGCTGGGCTAGTGTGAGGCTATGAGTATCTGCACATGTTTCAAGTTTATTTAGAATTTATTATACCGCCCACTCAAACCTTCTAGGCGGTGCCCCAAGCATGTACTGATCCTCAAGGCCCTGCACATAACCTCGAGAACAGGTAAGAAGAGAGATCTAGTCATCTCAGGGGAAAATGAAGGATGGAGGGGAGCAATGCCGGGGGTGGGAGGGGGTGGGGGGGAGGCTTAGATGATCATTGGAGGAATTTTGATTTGGTTTTAAATTCAAATATGGTGTATTGGGGTTCTGAAACAGGGGTGGGTGATTATTAGAGAGAATATGGTATTTTGTTAAAGTAATTGGTAAGGAACACTGAGAATTTCTTCACTCAGACACTCAAGGTTAATAACTTAATTTTTGCAGTGTTAGGGTCAGGTACCTTGGCAAGATACATAACTGCTAATGGAATGAAAAAACTGAAAATGAATATTTTGGGGCTTGTGTGATCAAAAGAAAATTTATATGCAACTCACTAACACTTTAGCTTGTGTGGTAAAATGGCAGTTAATAATAGAACAAGCAAAAAACCTACTCACATGGTCAGATCAATATTTTATCTGCATGGTGACTGCAGATATATCTCGTCTATTTAACTCGATTTGGATTTTTCTTAGTGTTATTCATTTAAGTGGTGTCTCCAAAAATCCACAGATACAACTATAGAGGTAAGGTATCCGTTTATCATTATCTCTGTTATATATGCAGCACCACTTCATAAGAACATAAGTATTGCCTCTGCTGGGTCAGACCAGGGGTCCATCGCGCCCAGCAGCCCGCTCCCGCAGCAGCCCTCCAGGTCCTTGAGTGGGGAACAGGCCGAAAAATTGGAGCACATAGAGGTAAGTAAGGAGGATGTCCTCAAACAGATAGACAGGTTAAAATGCGGCAAATCACCGGGCCCGGACGGGATCCACCCAAGGGTTCTGAAGGAATTAAGACAAGAAATAGCGGGTACAATCCAGCATGTTTGCAACCTTTCCTTGAAAACTGGAGAGGTACCAGAGGACTGGAAATTGGCGAATGTCACACCTATCTTCAAGAAGGGATCAATGGGTGACCCCGGGAACTACAGGCCGGTGAGCCTGACTTCAATTATAGGGAAGATGGTGGAAGCTATGATAAAGGACGGCATTTGCGAACACATCGAGAGGAATGGCCTACTGAGAACTAGCCAGCACGGATTCTGTAAGGGAAGGTCGTGCCTAACGAACCTTCTGTACTTCTTTGAGGGAATAAGCAGTCGGGTGGACAATGGGGAACCCATAGACATCATTTACCTCGATTTTCAAAAGGCTTTCGACAAGGTGCCACATGAAAGGCTGCTTAGTAAACTGTGGAACCACGGGGTGGGAGGGGATGTGCACAGATGGATCAAGCACTGGTTGTCGGGTAGACTGCAGAGGGTCGGAGTAAAGGGCCAATATTCTGACTGGCGGGGAGTCACGAGCGGTGTGCCACAGGGATCGGTGCTGGGGCCGTTACTCTTCAATATATTTATCAATGACCTGGAAAAGGAGGCGAAGTGCGAGGTTATAAAATTTGCAGACGATACCAAACTGTGCGGCAGAGTTAGGTCCAGGGAAGAGTGTGAGGACCTGCAAAGGGACCTGGACAAGCTGGAAGACTGGGCAAACAAATGGCAAATGTGCTTTAACGTGGAAAAATGCAAGGTCATGCATATAGGGAAAAAGAACCCGTTATTCAACTACAAATTGGGGGGGGGGGCATTGTTGGGAGATAGCAGACTAGAGAGAGACTTGAGTGTGCTGGTGGATGCATCACTGAAGCCATCTGCACAGTGCGCAGCAGCCTCAAAAAAAGCCAACAGGATGCTGGGCATCATAAAGAGGGGCATAACAACCAGGACGCGGGAAGTCATCATGCCATTGTATCGAGCGATGGTGCGTCCACATCTGGAATACTGCGTTCAGTATTGGTCGCCGCACCTCAAGAAAGACATGGCGGTACTTGAGAGAGTCCAAAGGAGAGCAACGAAAATGGTAAAAGGGCTGGAACACTGCCCATACGCCGAGAGGTTGGATAGGCTGGGGCTCTTCTCTCTGGAAAAAAGGAGGCTCAGGGGAGATATGATAGAGACCTTCAAGATCATGAGGGGCATAGAGAGGGTGGATAGGGACAGATTCTTCAGACTGAGGGGGACAACAGGTATGAGGGGGCATTCGGAGAAACTGAAGGGAGATAGGTTCAAAACAAATGCAAGGAAGTTTTTCTTCACCCAAAGGGTCGTGAACACTTGGAATGCGCTACCGGAGGAAGTGATCAGGCAGAGTACGGTACATGGATTCAAACAGGGATTGGATGGATTCCTGAGGGATAAAGGGATCGTGGGATACTGAGAGAGGTGCTGGGATGTAACACAAGTATAGAAAGCTAACCAGGTAATAAGTATAGAAAGCCAACCAGGTTGTGCATGGGCAAGACCAGAGGGTGAGGACTTTGATGGGAAGATAGGACTTTAATGAGAAACCAAGGTGGAAAGGGGCCCCTTCTGGTGATTCAGACAGGTCGTGACCTGTTTGGGCCGCCGCGGGAGCGGACTGCTGGGCAGGATGGACCTATGGTCTGACCCGGCGGAGGCACTGCTTATGTTCTTATGTTCTTATAAGTTCCCACCACCTGAATTGTTTATGCCCTAATCCTGAAGTACCTTGTATAGTACCCCTCTATCTATACCCTGTAATCACTTTCTCCTTCAAGAAGTCTTCCAAGCCATTTTTGAAACCCATTATTGTACTCTGTCCTATCACCTCTCTTGGAAGCGCATTCCAGGTGTCCACCATCCTCTGAGTGAAGAAGTACTTCCGAGCATTTGTCTTGAATCTGTCTCCTTTCAGTTTTTCTGAGTGCCCTCTTGTTTTTGATGTCCCTGCTAGCCTGAAGAATCTGTCCCTCTCTACCTTCTTTATACTTTCATGATTTTATATGTCTCAAAAGTTACCCAATTACAGTGGCTGAATATCACTGTTTGTAAAGGGAACTTTTTACCCAGTTCCAAAACACCCCTAATTCTCCCTGGCTTTGAAATATACCCTATAGAAAGCCACAGCATGATGGCTGAAATGTCGGTTCTTTTTTTCTTTTTTAAAAATCTTTATTAATTTTCAAATATTAACAGTGCCGTTCACAGGTATAAGAACATAAATTAAGTCAAGAAAGGCACATTCAACTTACAGATATTCTAACATCATTCATTTTATCCCCCCCCCACCCCCCACCACCACCACACACACACCCATTGATTAATCAATAACACAAATATATATATTCTTTCAAATAACCTACAGTTATATAAATAATACAATAATATAATCCCACCCCCCTCCTTCCCTCCCACCCTGGATATGTAAGGAATAGCACAGAAATTAAAGATAAGAACTACTACAGAGAAGTAATAAAAGATGTCAACGGGCCCCAAACCAATTTAAATACATTACTATGCTCCAGCATTTCAGCATTCATTTTTCTCATACCTAAAACTGGAGCATAGGTTCGCCCACCAAAAAGGAAAATTGAGGCGATCATAATTTTTCCAATTACGTGTTATCATCTGCATAGTTATCCCAGTCATAATAAGGAAGAGCCGGTATTTATAACGACCCATGGGGGGCTTAATATGTAATAATGTTCCACATACTACTGCTTCAAAAGTCAATGGAATTGATGACTCAAGAACAACATTAATATGACATGTCGGTTCTTTCTATACAGACGTGGTGAGACCCGGAAACCTGCTATAATCATAACTTTTGGAAATGTAAGGATCCATTTACTAAATTGTCACTGGGTTTTACTAAGCAGCGTAAGAGTATTTTACCATGGGCCAGTGAAGTAAATGTTCCGATGCTCATAGAAATTCAAGGAACATTGGCGTATATACCTTACCGGCCAACAGTAAAATGTTCTTACGCTGCTTAGTAAAAGGAGTCTTATGTTAGGTACTAATACGCACCTTATCCAACCAAAAATGAACTACCATGGGATGCACTACAGCATCATGAGTTAGTTTTGGAATGTGCATGTGCTAACCGCGTTCTCAAAAATTGTCCTTTTTGAGTGGGCATCGGTGGTGGAGAGCAGGCATTCCTAAAAGGGGGTACTGAAAAGTTCTCAGTCCAACCTACCAACTTCCTAAATTGTGAGCGTTATTTTGTCACTGTGGCTGAAAGGAGTGTTACTTATTTCATTAAGTGCCAATTTGCAGAAATGAAATTCCGTTTTGACATTGTTTCAGATCGATTGAACCATATCCACGTCATTCTCTTCTTGGTTGGGCTGAGAACTTTTTAGCACCCCCTTGTATGCAACCAGTTAGAACATCTACATTAGATCTATTTTTCAAAACTTGAGGTTATGTATTCCATATCTTAGTGGCTTGATAAGTAAAAGTATATAACGGTGTGCATGCATAGATGCGCTAACTATGTACAGTTTCAGAAAACATTAAATACTTTTTTATTTTAGAAATATGTCTTATCAGATTTATAATCATTGCAATAGGGATGTTTAGGCTAGCTTATGTATATCATCCAGAGAATTCTCCATTTTTGTCTTTGTGAACCACCTAGATCTGGACTGGTTAGCGCACGAACAATCAGGAGCTGCAATGGTGCAGCAAGGGGAAGCAGTCCAGCCCAGGTGCCATCTTAGTGAGGGCACCGGCACTCCTCCTCCTCTGTGCCACCCTGCTCCTAGCCATTCCTCTCCCCGCCATGCGCACACCTTTACTTCCCCCCAACCATACCTCTGTCTCTTTGCCGCCCCAAAAAGCAACTCCAACCTGCTGCTCACACCAGCATCAGCCCTTCCTCTGATGTCACTTCTGGGTTCCAGACCTAGGAAGTGATGTCGGAGGGTGAGCCGCCGTGGGCAGAGAGTTGGCGATGCTGGAGGGGGGGCGCAGATAAGAGAGTGGGGGAGAGTCACCACCACCCTGGGCGCCTCTCATCCTCGCTATGCCACTGGGGAGCCTTTACCAACTACAAAATAGGAGGCAGTAAGTACTCCTGTGGTAATTTTTTAAAGTGGCAGACTATAAATGCAGACTATAATGTAATGTAATATAAGTCAATAAATAAATAAAAATACTCCACTTACTAACTAGAAAGCACTAACACAATGAAAGAAAAAGGCCTCAGGTATTATTATGGCAGAGCCGAAGCTCAAACCACCTCCACCCACATCATTGGCCAAAAAAACTTCCAAGGTGAATGTGCTACTACCACTACACTAGCAGGACTAAGATTATTAGCAGCCTTTTAAATTATGTCGGTATCAGTGATACAGAATACTGGCCAACGTTTCATGGTAAACAAACCGTTTCTTCAGGGCTTTATCCACTTTCACTACCCCACATATTTCTGTAAAAAAGCATATACAATCCTTTAATGTATCTATCTATGATACCTCAAAAGATGATCAATGCAGCAGCCACTGTACTTACTGCGATGCTTGCTTTCTTATTCTTATCAGCGTCCTGTCGCAAAGTGGTTAATCTAGCATGATTTAAACAAGGGCTCCACCAATCGATCTCGCAAATCACGTGGAGAACGTCGGTCGCTCCTTTGATGTGGGTGGAGGTGGTTTGAGCTTCGGCTCTGCCGTAATAATACCTGAGGCCTTTTTCTTCCGTTGTGTTAGTGCTTTCTAGTTAGTAAGTGGAGTATTTTTATTTATTGATTGATTGATTGATCCACTTCCACGATTACAAGTAGATGTAATATAAGTCTGCAGCATGCATATTCATTGTCACAATCTTGGAAACCAGACTGGCTTGGGGTGCCTTCAGGAACAGATTGGGAAACATTGGCGTAAATTAGCCTTTTATTGTAAGATGTTAACCAGAAATCTCTGCTGGACACTTTGGAGATGGTGAGGTTCTTATGAATAAATAAAAAATTAATTTCTCTAGAAAACGTTTTCCTGGCTGTGTACATCACCCTACTAGTTTTATAACCTTGGTACTCGCACCGCATCTAGCCAAACCACAATGAAAATTGGCAGAAATTGGCCACCGCTCTTTTATTATAACTTCAAATACCATATATATTCAAATATAGACTGTGATTTTGGGACCAGAAATGGGGGTTTCAGTTTATATTTGAGTCCTCCCAATTGACCAACACTAGAATCTTCCCCTCCCCCTGTGATGATCAGCACTGATGTCCTTCCCTTCACCTGATGACCATGGGCACTAGGATCCTCCCCTCCTCCCCCTCCCCCTATGATGACCATGCGCTAGTATCCTGTTGGATTCTGTTTACCACTCCACCCTCTCACACCAAGATGACTAGTGCTGCAGTCTATCATGCATACCGAACCTCCCCTACTCGACCTGACATGAATGGCTTTGCAATTACCCATACTGAATGAAGTTCACAGCAATGCTCCATGCTGGGCCTGTGCGGAGCCTTCAGCATATGGGCATGTTCAAGCTCTGCATGGTCAACCCAGCACAGAGCATTTCTGGACCGGGGGAAATGCAATGCTGGCTGAGTTGAGTAGTGGGACTGGTATGACAGACTGCAGCACCAGTCATCTTAAAGGGAGTGGGTGGAGTGGCAGACAGGACCTACCAAGACACTAGCTCATGGTCATCAGAGGAGAGGAGAGGGGAGGATCATAGCACCGATCATCATTGGGTGGTGGGGAGGGGAGGATAGTAGCATCGACAGTGGAGGGGAGGATAGTAGCATCAACAGTCATTGGGGGAGGGGGTGGGTTGGAAGGCAGGACATTAATGTTGATGGTCATAAGGGGAAGAGAAGGAGGGGAAAACACCAGCACCAGTCATCAAGGGGGGAGGGGGGAGTGGAAGACAGGACTCTAGCGCCGATGACTGTCATTTTCAGGAGGGAGACTGCATAGGTGTTTGAACATAAGCTCTCAGCTCATATTTGAGTCATCCTTTTTTCCCTCGGTTTATATTCAGATGGGTTTGTAGTTGAATATATATGGTAACAAATTCTCAAATAAATAACAGTCTTAAACATCCTTGCCAAATGCATTAACTGTATCCATTCAACCCATTTAGCCCCCTCCCCCCCCACACACACACCCTGCCAGTTGGTAGCAACCTAGCTTCAAGACTCCCCTTTTATTTCCAAGCATAACTCAAGCAAGCCTTGCGGTAACACCAAGACTCCGCCTTAACTCTAGGTGATGTCACCCATGAGCCTTATTCCATCACCCCATAAATCAATTTGTTCCAATCCAGTTTCTTCAAAATTCATTCAAGATTAATTAATTCAAGCTTCTTGCCCACTTTCCCTCTGATAAGCTGCTACCAAAACTTCCCTCCCCCCCTTTAACACACATCTTCACAAACAATCCCTCATCCATCCTGCTATAAACCAACCTTCCCTAATATGGACAGGCAGGGAGGGAAAAATTGCCCACCCTTTCTGATCACCTCCCAACACCTTCCCTACCAGTAATAACCTCTATGCCCACCAAAATGTCCCACTCACTAAATCCAACCCTACTCACGTTTTTAACCAGTCAGCAACTCATCATCACCCCACAGCAGAAACCTTAGCAACACTCTCTACCATTTTCACATTTACCCACCCCTCCATACACACACACATACATTATCCCCGACCCTTCCTTTCTTTTTTTTTTATCAAAGCCCCCTTTTTTTTAAATAAAGCCCCCTTCTAAATGCAGGGGGCTCCTCTTATCCTATGTTTTCTGTCCTTGTTAAACTGTTTATTCCTCCCCTGTCTGCATTTTGTTATATCTTGAGGTAAACCAGTAGGCACCTTTTATTATAGCCATCTCTCCTGTTTTTAAAGGTTTCTTTGAAGTCCTCCTTCATCTCTCTGTGCTTTAGCTCAGTTATATTAAGGGAATTAAATGGACACGTGAAAAGGCTAGCCAGGATTAAAAAACGGCAGTGGTAAAACTGCCTAGAAGCACATAGAACCAAACATGTTGGGAAAAAAGTGTTACCACGATTTACTGTACATATAAGCTTCGATAAAAGGTCTAAATGTATGGAGAATAAACAAGTGTAGGATTTAATATGCTAATTAACAGCTACCTGAACCATTGCTAGTAGTAAATTCATAGTGTAAACAATCAATATCCCTTTCTACTAATGAGGAAAAAAGTGTTTCTAACCATACCTCCCTAATTATGCATACATTTGTAAATTTTGTAAATGTTAGTAGCATAGAATGCCTGTTTCCTCCTTATGTCCCTAAATGATCAACTGAACTGCAGATCACCTTGGCTAAGAGGGCTCAAATTAAGATTAATTTATGTAAAACCGCCAACTGGTCACAATAATTTCTTGCAGTCACTAATGTCTAAGTCTGCAAGAAATAGCTGCAAATATTATGTGCTTTGCCAAGCGGGGAAAGTTATGCTTCCTATACTGAGGCAGCTAGTGGTTTTGAAGAAGCCTCAGAACTGAGCAGGTCTGCCGCAGCTGAGGAATTTAATGAATCTGCTCATTTTACCCTCGATTGTTTTCCCATCGATTTGCTAGTCTTCTGTGCTAATAGCGTTCAGATTTGAATTGTATGAAATGTGTGCAGATATTTCTGTCCGTGCGTGTGTGTCTAAAAAATAAAACCAGGTCACACTGAAAGAGATTTTTAGGTTCCAATTTTCTCTCAACGCTGTTAGTACCATTATTTTAACGGTCATCAAATCGTTAATCTCTCAAAAGATTGCTCAGTGCGATGAAATAAAACAGAACACTTCAATTGATTTTCAGTGTATTTGTAGTCATTTGTTGAAGATTCTAATTTGGAATGACTTGCTTAGGTATTGATTTCAATAAAGTGTTTTGCCGCTGAAGTAACTGCTGAGTGTAGATGCAGGTGAAGGACGAGGCCTTCCTTCTGGTCATTGTCCCGTTATGTTCTCCGTGGTTTATTGTGACAGTTCTTTAATCTGCTCTTTTAGAGTTCCCCTCCTCCCTTATATATTCTGTGCACGGAGAATAGGGGATAAAAAGTGCAAAAATATCTGATTCCATCCTGAGTGAAATGGATTTTCTCAGTATTAATACTGAAAATACTGGTGAACTCACTTTAATTGTATTGTAGTGTTGGCTCACAATGATGCATGCATACTAGATAGTGTAATTTTAATGACCCAGGCTTTTTCTTGCATGATGTACATATGCCTTGTCCTGCATTTATGGAAAACAGAAATTTGACTTTCGTCATTTGCCAGTACCCCGGAGGGGTTTTTGTTATCTCACTCTAAAATGTTTTAGCCTGTATGTCATTGAAAAATATAATCTATTCAAAAGCTCCATTTAAAAGAAACTTCACTAAATTTTTGCAGTTAACATATATGATAACGATGCAAGTAAACCCACAGTAGCTACAAAGCCTCCGAGGTAAATGTTAGGGGTGTTCTCTGCACTTGGAGAAAGGCAGTCATAACACTAAAATGAGGCAAGGGCAGCTATCACACTGAAAGTGTGGTTTGTTGCGTATTATAACTCATGTCGTTAGATCAGGGGTAGGGAATTCCGGTCCTCGAGAGCCGTATTCCAGTCGGGTTTTCAGAATTTCCCCCAATGAACATGCATTGAAAGCAGTGCATGCAAATAGATCTCATGCATATTCATTGGGGAAATCCTGAATACGGCTCTCGAGGACCGGAGTTCCCTACCCCTGCGTTAGATGTTCAAAGAGGCAGGTAACACACATTATGGAGGAATTCAATAAATGGTGCCGAAACCTAGGCAGCAAAATTTTGATACTGAGCGCCATTCTATAAATGGTGCATGTCTTATATAGAATAGTATTTAGCGTAGATTCCGCACTTAACTTTTCAGCAGTGGACTTCTGCTAAAACGCCCCAAAACCCTACTGTACTGCTATATAGGTGGCACCTGCAGCCATAAGGGCTATTGGGGTGGTAGACAGATGGGTATAGTAGGTTTTGGAGGTGTTTTGGGGGGGCTCACCATGATCTACAAGTGAGTCCATCACTTTGCTGATCCCTCCCATGTCCAAAAGGTCTTTTTCTAGGTGTTTGGGACTTAGACGATTTTTTTGGATGAGAATGCTGTATAAAGATAGAAGGCTTGATGATCTGGATGTCAAATGGTAGGACTTATAATTAGACGTTTCTCAAAAAAAAAATATTTTGGACGTATTTTTTTGAGAATGGGCTGTAGACCCTGCAGACTTTAGGCGACTAGCATCCTAGGTCCAAAGCGGATTATGCCGCTTCACATATAGAATCTAGGAGAAACTGTTTTACTAAGCAGTAAGGCCAATTCTATAAAAGACTCCTAAAGTTAGGTCCCAGTACATCGTTTTTGGCTGATTGACTTTGTGCTGAGTTTGTCCTTCTTTGCTTTTCTTGTTCTTCTTCTTCCAATATTGTTGATACCAAGAATCAAAGGACACAGAGGCCTGTGACAATTGAAACAAATTGTGGAAGAAGAAAAACATGGCCTGAAGGACTATATTTCAAAAAGCTACAAGCCCGTGTTAATTGAAGTTTGCAAAGAAAGATTGTTCAACATATCAGAATCAAAAATAGAATATAAAAAGAAAGAAATAGAATACTGGTTCATCAATTAGAAAGTCAGTGACCAATACGCAAAAGATATTGATGGAAAATGTGACAAAAAATAAAAATATTTTTTGGCAGTGACTGAAAACTGGAGCAATTAAGACCCCCCTCCCCCCAGAAGGAACGAGATTAGGAGCCCAAGAACAAGTGTTACAACAACAAGAATAATGATAATAATAAACAACAATCTTATTAATCATCTCTAGGATGAGTTCAGTATGATTCACAGTAATGTGAATGGCAGTGCAACTCGGAAATCCACTCAACACAATGGACAAACCCCACCTCCAGTAATTTAAACTTAATTTTTCAATAAATAACACTGATGGAATTATATTACATACAACCAAATTTTGAGATAATTTACAAAATCTGAACTAGTTTTGTTCACATCTTCAATGGAGGAAGATCACTTCAGTGACTGGTCAAACGAAGGTTTTGGCTGTTCCTTGGTTTGCTGTCTTAATCTCTAGCTTTCAAACTTTTCCATCCTCACTTGGGAAGGTTTTGGTATAAAGAATCCCACACTCTCAGAAATCCAGAACTAGTTTTTTCCGAGTTTAGAGACAAGTTGAATAGCGGTAGCAGCAGAAGCATAGCCAGCCCTCCAGTTTGAGGGGGGCCCAAGAGTGAACTGAAAGAGCAACACATTCCTCCTCTCTTCCCTCCCCCCCGAACACACATGCATTAAACACACTTTTGCCGGTGGGGATGCGGAAGCCTGTCAGGCAAAGAAATGCAATGCCCGAGCTGCTCCCTGCCTCCTTGCTCCGCTTTTATAATGTGGAAGTCAGTGGTGTGTTTTCAGCCGCCGACTCCAGGACTCTCCAAGCATGCTTGGCTCTCGTGTGAACTGAGCATGTGCAAGGAGTCCCAGAGTCGGTGACAGGAGGCACATTGCAGACTTATTCATTACAGAAGCAGAATAAGAAGGAAGGGAGCGGCTCAGGCAATGAATTTTTTGGCCGGTAGGGATTAAGATTCCCGCCAGCCATTTAAGGGGGTGCTGCAGGTTTGGAGGGGGCCCAAACCCAAAGTGAGGGATCCAGACCCTCTTGTGGTTATGCCATAGGATGGCGGAAGTTGAAACTTATTGTTATGAATCAACTGCTTAGATTTAAAAAAAAAAAAAACAATGAGGAAGTTATGCTGTGTAAGAGCAATGTTATTAGCCCTTAATATGACTTGTCTTAAAGGGTTCTACTGTTGGGCTTCTTGCCCTAATGCAGCACTAAATAACTAATCCAAATGCATGTAAAGCAGCTCATTTCTATATAAATGCTATAACACAACTTGTGTTATATATCACAACAGAGACCTAATCTTCGCCTTGATATTGTGGTTGGGCATGGCTGATTGGATATGTCCAGATGCCAATATCCTAAGCCACACAGACCTCGACTGAGCGAAAGCGAGGTATGAGTAGATGGGAAGGACTGCAATAAAGTTAAAAAATAGTGCAAAATACTTGTGTGTCACAAAAGTCTAGGTGCATTTAACTCAAGTTAGTAGCAATTCAAAATGAGTTCCAAAATACAAGCAAACAATAATCCTGGCACAAAAATACAAAACAAAAAAAACAATCCATTTGTTTCCTTAATGTGGCTTGTTGCCATCCACTGGCTTCTATTTTAGCCTTTTAATGGCCTTCTCAAACGCTCTCAGGCCTATACCTGCACACTGGGCTAGGCCCTTCCCGGCCCAGCCACTATTTGCCACCTGACTTTCACTGGGGAAAAGTTCACCTTGGGGTATTCTTAGCTAAAATACCCCCAGAGGTGTTGGGATCTGTACCCGCCCTGTAGATTTTGGTGTACAAAAAATCCCAATCAAGATTTCACTAGATTTTGAATAAAGAGTTCCCCAATGTCCTGTGGCCAGCAGTGCTTTAAGTACCCAATTTTCATGCACTGCCCCAAGCAGCATAACAGAAAAACAAAACTCAGTCCTGTTTGGATTTAGGCTGTGCAGTTTTCCCTGCAAGTTCCATACAAGAAGTGGGGAAAAAAAAAACCTCTTTCAGCCAAAGGCTTTAAATAATACAGCCTGGCTAGTCTGGAATCCTCACCAATAATTTCCCTTTGATAAACTCCAAACTTCTCTACTGTTCCTCAGCCCCACTCCATTAAATCAGGGTCAGTAGTATATGAAAAATCCTCACTCATTTCTTCCATACTCTGAGCTTCATTCATTTCTATATCATCTTCATTTATGAATGAGTCCTCACCAAAATCCTCCCAATCTTGAGGACCTACCTGCCCTTCTGGTGGCAGTGTAAGATGCCTTTGTAGACTCCATTCTTCCTCTCATCACAACACCTCTCTGAAAACAGGTGTAGTGCCTGCAAACTGGAAGTCAGCGATCATCAGACCAATCTTGAAAAAAAAATCCACACTTGACCCTAACGTACCTAGCAACTTTAGACTTGTCTCCAACTTACCCTTCATCTCCAAGATCTTAGAAAAACAGTGTTGAACCAATTACACTCCTTCATCA
Source organism: Geotrypetes seraphini (assembly GCF_902459505.1). NCBI lineage: Eukaryota > Metazoa > Chordata > Amphibia > Gymnophiona > Dermophiidae > Geotrypetes > Geotrypetes seraphini. The sequence goes on along the minus strand of NC_047095.1, from coordinate 9,128,220 downwards.
ATGAACAAAGAGCCCTATCCCCTTTCCAATTGGGATTCAGGAAATTCCATAGCACTGAAATCATCCTTCTCAACATCATCGATAACTGCCGGAAACTCATGGATAAGGGTAATGATGTCCTTCTACTGTTGCTGGATCTCGGTGCACTATTGACCATCCTCTCCTCATTGCGCGGCTCTCTGAAATCAGAATCTGAGACACTGTATTACGATAGTTCACCTCCTTTCTGAATAATAGATCCCAAAGCGTACTGCTCAATGATGCAATATCGAAACCAAAACCTATCAAATACAATGTTCCACAGGGTTCTCTGCTATCCCCTATTATTCAATTTCTACATTAGGCTAATCCTAAACATAGTCCACAAATATTAAATACGGATTCACTCCTTTGTAGGCGACATCCAACTATACCTACCACTAGGAGGAAACCGTGATGCCCAGATCGCGAAACTCCTAAAATGCCTCTTGGATAATTACAGATTTCTGAAAGAGGAGATGAAATATATTACGCCTGTTTGATTGGAAGGATAAATCATTCCTTCTTTATATTTTCCTATTTTTTTAATACTTAATAGAGCTGCATTTCCCCATTGATGTGGGCTAGATGGGATTCTAATATGCTGTTAAGTGGTATTATTTTCTTTTTGTGTTAGTAATTGCTTTTGTATTCCCATATTCTGTATGTTTTGACAGATAGATAGTAAAAATTTTATAAATTTTTTTTTAAAAAAATGCCTTTTGGAAATGAAAAACTGGATGTCCATCAACAAATTGCAACTAAACGCCTCCAAAACAGAACTCCTTTGGATCTGCAAAGAACACTGCAACCACACCCGTCCCTCACTGTGTTGGGACTCGACTACCTTAACTGCAAAGGACCAAACACACAGCCTAGGAAAGCTCCTTGACTCCAACCATATCTCTCAGGTGGTATCTTCCTCATTTTGCTATTTACGTGAACTCCAAAAAATAAAGAACTGCTTCTCTGAATCTGATTTTACCCAACTACTCTATGCCTTAGTCTCTTCCCGCATGGACTACTGCAATGCACTATTCAACGGTCTCAGGGCGAACAACATATGACATCTCCAGCATACACAAAACACAGCAAGCAGACTTCTAAAAAACCTCCGTGCCCATGACCTTGTCTCCCAGGCTCTATCGTCGGCTCACTGGCTGCCCGTGGCCAAATGTTGTGTCTTCAAGGACTTGATGCTAGCGTTCAAATCCTTGCACAACATGGCGCCAGACTATTTGATGGCAAAGCTTCTTCTGTACGTGCCGAACAGGCCCCTCCGCTCCCAGGATGAAATATGCCTCAAAATGCCTCCTGGCCGTGCCCTTCAATTGCAAATCACCAAACAATGTTCCTACTCCCACTTCTTACTGAGCCACTGGAACCAACTGCCCCCACAAATCATATCCCTTGAAGGACTCCTCAGCTTTAAGAAAGCAATAAAAATGTACCTTTTCATCGAACTCCCCTGCCCGTGACCATTGGATTACAAAGAAATGTACATTTGTACTAGATCCCAGGATGTATCACATTAGAAAAAAACTGATATTAAAACATCTTCCACTGTAACTATGGCAAATTTAACCTGCAACTGTACATTATGTATATTGGCATTAGATCCCTAATGTGTGTCTAGTTAGGATACAAACTTGTACTGAAAAACTTACACTGTTGAGGATAACTATGGCAAATATTAACCGCTGTTTATTGGTATTAGACCCTTAGTATGGATAGAATTAGGACACAACCTTGTATTGTAAAATTGTACTGTAACTGTCATATTGTAACCTGTTAACTTTATTTTATGTATGTTTAATCTGTAACCTGTTCTGAGCAACTTGGGGAAAATGGGATAGAAAATGAATTAAATAAATATATAAGTTGCACACCACAAATCATAGTATAGCCATAAAATGACAGTTTTAAAAACCCAGCCAAATGCTGGTGTTATTTTCCCATTTCAGGAGCATCAAACTTCAAAAAGCAACCTGTTAGATCTCTCTTGATCCAAGCCTACTGATGAGAACCCCCCCCCCCACCAAAAAAAAAGAACACCCTGCCATACCCAGAGGGACTATCAGCCCTTACATAGCGGTCTAGTAGTTGCTGGAACAGAAATGACCCACCTCCCTTACCTGGTGGTCTAGTGGTTACTAGAGCAGGAATGACCCCCCTACCTCTCCATGAACAGACTCCTCCCCTTGATCCAGCCATCCCTATGAAAAGAACCCATCCCCCTCCCCCATGATCTGGGAGCCCCAACTCTGAGCCAATATTATGAAATTTGTGGCCTTTATCTGCCATCATGTTTCTTTATTTCTATGAAGATGTGGGATAGGAACGTGGGATCTCTCAGAAAGAGAAAGAGATAATGGTTACTGCAGATGGACAGACTAGATGGGCCACTTGGTCTTTATCTGCCGTCATGTTTCTATGAGCGACCACTCGTTCCTACCCTAGCAGCTCCAGCTGCTAAAATTGTTGCTGCAAACTAATAGTAATCTAACAGTACTACTGTTACAGGTCAGCCTTCCATGTGGTATGACTGCAATTAGCCTTCCATATGGTGAGTTACAGCTCATGTAACCACTAGAACCAGGAGCGAATCAAGATCTCTCCTGCCCTGGTACCCTACTGGACCACCAAGAACATAAGGTAGGCCCCATGGGGGAGTGGACTGATCATGGAGCTGGGGTTTGACTGCCAGTAGAGTTGGACCATCTTGGGAAGGAGGGAGGAAGGGGAGTGCATCGAACTACCTCAGCTGCTGCCCAGAACTTATGCAGATGCAAGCTTATATTCTGTCACCTGCCTAGCTAAACGACCAGAGTTAGAACTGCTATTTAGGCGATCCTATTTGATCACTTAGCTATGCGTGCATGGATGCTGAAAACTGTCAACACTAGCGTCGTTGCAAGGTTTTAAAGAAATGTACATGTGTTTCACTTTACACAAGGTCCTTCTCAACTCTGCCCTCAGGATGTCTCTCTCCGGCCCATTTTTCTGATATTTCATGGCACTACCTAATTTAAGTGTCGATGTATATCTGTAGCTCTCCCAGGCACGGATCATGATTTAGGCAGGCAGGGGCCTCTCTTGCCCTCTTAAATCATTTTGAATTGACCAATGAGATCATACTATTGAAGATTATAGAAAAGGAGCAGATCAAGATCTTGTGAGACTGTAAAACAAAAACTGACAGGCACTTGAGGGACAATTCTATAGCTGGATGCTTCCATTTAGGTATCCTGAGGTCACACAGTAGGAGGCTATTCAGCACCTAGGTTCAATTATAGAATTCTAGTCTAACCCAGTACTGGGATGCCTGACATCTAGGTGCCTGCACTAATGCCAGCCAAAGAGCAGAATGTTTAAAACGAGCCTTTCCAACAGCATAGAGCACATTTTATTGATTGTGCCTCATTACAGAAAGCTTTGATTGAATACATCACGGCAGACTGCATTTAGCTGTATTGCCCCTACATAAAAATAAATAAAATATCCAGTCCCAGACAGGCATTAAATTTTAGGCCTTAACGAGTGCGCACTAAATAGTGGGCTGATATTTCCTATTTACCCACTAAAGTCTAATTTGCAAATAATATTTCTTCATTTACATATGGATTCATGCTAGCATTAGAGCATATCTCTGACCTTAAGAACATGAGAAATGCCTTATTGGGTCACATTAGTGGTCCATTAAGCACAGTATCCTGCTTCCAACAGTGATCAATACAAGTCACAAAATACCTGGCAGGAAACCAAATGCAGGTAGTTTCAGTGCCGCTTAACCAAAGAGAAGCACTGGCAGTGTCTTCCCCAAGTCTGTCAATGATTTGTGGACTTCCAGGATCTTAGCATAACTAGGTTTAAAAATGTTTGGACAACTTCTTTTACCACATTCTCCAGCAACAAATTCCAGAGTAAATCAAATGCATGAAAAATAAACACTTCTTTGTTTTGTTTTAAAACTACTACTTAATAAAATCATGGTGTCTCCAAGTCATAAGAACATAAGAATAGCCTTACTGGGTCAGACCAATGGTCCATCTATAGCAGCATCCCATCTTCGCAGAGGCCAATCCAAGTCACAAGTACCTGGCAAAAAGCCAAATAGTAGCAGCATTCCATGCTACTGTCCCTTGTCTGTCTCAACAGTAGACTAAGGACTTTTCCTCCAGGAATTTGTCCAAACTTTTTGTAAACCAGCTACATTAACTGCTCTTATCACATCCTCTGGCAATGCGTTCCAGAGCTTGATTATTCTCTGAGTGAAAAAATATTTCCTCCTAATGGTTTTAAAAGTATTACTCTGTAACTTAATCACGCGTCCCCTAGTCTTTGTAAATCTCGATGGAGTAAATATTTTCGCTTTTGAGGAATCCTCATCCGCGCAGAGTTACACTCGGTATTGTTTCCATTGTTTAATCCACATGCTTTAATATCTGGACTTTTATGTGATTATCCAATTGTACATTTTTGAATAAAGCCTGCATCTTGAACATCAACATCTCCACAGATCCTTTTGTTTTTGCAGTAAATAATCAATCCACTTATACCCGTTCTACACCACTCAGGATTTTGTAGACTTCAATCATATCTCCCCTCAGCCATCTCTTTTCCAAATTGAAGAGCCCTAACCTTACCCTTTGAACTTTTTGAACGATTCACATTTGCCTGTTCCACTTGACTCATGATTTTAAAGACCTCAATCATATCTCCCCTCTGTCGGCTCTTCTCCAAGCTGAAGAGCCCTAAGCTCTTTATCCTTTCCTCAACGGGAAATCATTCCATCCTCGTTATTATTTTGGTCACTCTTCTCTGTACCTTTTCTAATTTCGCTATATCTTTTCTGAGATGTGGTTTCCAGACTTGCACATATTATTCAAAATGCAGTCACATCATAGAATGATACAGAGGCATTATGATATCCTCTGTTTTATTCGCCAATCTTTCCTAATAATTCCTGCAGTTCAATGTAATATCCATTATGATACTTCGATCCTTTTTCCTAAGCGGTGACTTGTAATGCAGATGTAGAGTTTAGCATTATATAGCTATGGTTTGGGTTATTCTCGCAATATGCTTTTGATTTACCAACTTTTAATAATTTTATGTCATATGAAAATCTGATTGTTTCACTCATTGTTTCCATTTCCAGTCACATATAAATATGTTAAAAAGCACCAATCATAGAACAAACTAAGCCCTAAATGAGGCGGGATGCCCAAATAAATATAGGCAGAGTGTCCTGAGTACTCTTGAAAACTGTAGCGACTGTGGCGAAACAGGTCCTCGTCAGGCTTGTCAGAAACTCTGCGCACTAGAGATAAGTAACTTTTACTGCTGTTTGATATAAAAGTTAGAAAATAAAAATAAAAACATAATTTATAACACAGTAATTATTAAGTGGAACACAAAAAAAGGAGGTGGTGGTTACATGGGTCAATGATGGAAACTATGAACTGTTATAAAACTTGGTATTGGACTGAATGTCCTTATCCAAGTAGGTTTCAGAGACCCTTTACCATCCTTGTTCTCTTGAAGCACTCTATTGTGGGATTTTTTGGTATTTGTGAACACTCCAGTGTACATCTTCCTTCAGTGAGCAAATTCTCCTTGTAACCTTGTTCTATGTTTTTCTGTGTTTTAACCAGTTCCTAATCCACATGAAAACCTTGCTTATATCCTCTCATTTTTTGATTTCCTCAGAAGTCTCACTATCCATTCTATTTTTAATTCACATCTGGTTACCTCAGTTGGGAGGCTGTAAATAAACCTACTAAAAGTCTATACTACAAATACTCATGTTACCTATATATGATCTATAGCACAAAAGCAACTGAACTCATGAATAAAATGCACTCACGTATATTTTAGAATCCTATTCACCTACTGAAGTGTGCATCCAAGTTTTCAAGTTTATTCATTTTTTATATACTGTCTATCAAATATTAGCTAAGCGGTTTACACTAAGTTTTATAAAATATATCTTAGAATAAACATGAAATCAAAAGTATTGTATAAAAAAAGAAAAGAAAAAGGTTGTTGTTTTTTTTAAAAACAGATCTTACGTGACAAGTAAGGAAAAAACACCAGGGAGTAAAATCACATTGAGATAAAAATAAATAAAAGTGGGAGGAGATGGAGGGGGGATGCATATTTATAATCTATGCATGAACTTCAAGAATTTCATCTTGCTCCTGTCAACCTATCTGCACCTGTTTGAATTAAAAGTATGCATCTGCTTGTCATATATGTGCAAAAGGTCCATTATAAAACTATCCCCTATTGCCCAAGTTCTGTATATGATACCTTAAGTTGTGTACGCAAATTGGTGCTCACAGCCAGTTTGCGCGCACAGCTTAGCTGATTGATGGGCCTAATCGGTGCCGACTATTGGCAATTAACATCTTGTAGCTGATGCTAACTGGTGCTAATTAAAAGTTATATGCAGAACTTGGAAAGCGCAATTCTATAAAAAGTATCCGCCAGTTCTAGTGTGCAAATTTGGAAAAGGGAGGAGCACCCATGCTCATGGGCATTCTTGAAAGTTATGCGCATTGTTGTAGAATACGCCTGATCCGCACGGTATCAGGTCAAAAGCGCACGGGACAAAGGCGCGCCCAGACAATTGAGCGCAGCGCGCGCCGCCGCGCCGCTCTAAATTACTGTTTTTAGCGCTCTGACGGGGGGGCATGGGGTGGAACCCCCCCTCTTTATTTAATAGACATCGCGCCGCATTGTGGGGGCGTTGTGGGGGTGTGGGGGGTTGTAACACCCCCACATTTTACTGAAAACTTCACTTTTTCCCTGTTTTTAGGGAAAAAGTTCAGTTTACAGTAAAATGTGGAGGGTTACAAACCCCCCCAACCCCCCCATAACGCCGGCGCGATGTCTATTAAGTAAACTGGGGGGGTTCCCCAACAAAACCCCCCGTCGGAGCCCCTAAAAACTGTAATTTAGAGCGGCACGGCGGCGCGCGCTGCGCTCAATTGTCAGCACGCGCTTTTGTCTTTCACGCCGTTGTCTATGAACCGATCCGCACACAACACCTGGTTTTAGCTTGTCTAAATGCATGCACCTAAAAGTTATGCAATGCACAGGCGCTTAGCATGATTCTATAAAAGGTACACTCAACTAGTAGAATCACACTAAGCACTGTTCTAGTCAGTGCCGATTTTTTGGGATGTTATATATGGGGGTAATTCTATAAAAATAATATATTCCCATTTTCTCCTAAGCACTATTCTGCAAATATGTATATATCTTGCATAGTACATTTTGGCAAGAGGGGCAAAGCATGGCAAGAGGGGCAAACTAAAACACTTACTCCCTCTTTTACTAAGGTGCACTAACCAATTAGCATGCGCTTATCGAGTTATCGCGCGCTAAATGCTAACGTGTCCATAGACTAACTTGCACATGTTAGCGTGTAGCCCGTGCTAAATTGGTTAGCGCACCTTAGTAAAACAGGGCCTCACATACACCTAGGGCTCCTTTTACAAAGGTGCGCTAAGCATTTTAATCCACACTAAATATTAGCGCGCACTAACCACGCGCTAAACGCTAACGCGTGGATGTTAGTCTATGGACGCGTTAGCGGTTAGCGCTAAAACGCCTAGCGCTCCTTAGTGAAACAGGGGGGCAAGTGCTTTGAAAATAAGCCCCATAACTTACAGAATACTGTCAGTCTTGCATGTACTTGTGGAACTTAATCACTAACACACCTGCTCTACACCTGGCTTAAGAGCTCATACCTAAAACTTAAGCACGTTAATACCAGGTTAGAGGAAAGTAGCCACCTCTGCTCCTTTATAGAATAGCAGTTTACATAGTTTTACATATTTTAGATAGGTACTTATTTTGTACCTGGGGCAATGAAGTGTTAAGTGACTTGCCCAGAGTCACAAGGAGCTGCCGTGGGAATCAAACTCCCAACCTCAGGGTGCTGAGGCAGCTAATCTAACCACAACAGACTTCTACCAGATGCCCTGTTATTGAATTGTCCCCTTTATGGCCATAGTTTGTGCATTAATCTTTAGTGCAAAGGCAGTATATCTAATGTCTTGCCCTTATCCGCTTTAATATTATTCTTGCAACTTGTTACTTTGGGCTCCTTTTATTAAGCTGCGCTTGCTAACCCCGCTCTGCACAAAAAATACTAACGCCAGCTCCATGGAGGCGTTAGCGTGTAGCGCGTTAAAACCACTAATGCAGCTTAGTAAAAGGAGCCCTATGAGTTAGCAAGCATAATATGAGTAGGCTTCTGAAACAAATAGGACTGACAACTATAGTAGTCTTCTAGCAGTGTATGTCCATCTAATTCATTTGTGGTCATTAAGGCCCATATTCTATAAGTCAAGTCATTAAGGCCCATATTTTAAGTTAAGTGCAAAACGTTGTTTAAAAGGGTTTGAAAAACAAAAATTTGCACCTGCATCGTACCTATGGAGGTGCTTTACAATGGCTAATGTAGGTGTGGCTAATGCCGGAAGTGGCGTTTGGCGTCATAAAGTGCCTCCGTAGGCATGATTCACGTGAAAGGTAGTTGCTGGAAATGTAGGTCGCAAAAACCCTGGCCTACATTTCCGGTGGCTACCTTTCCCAAGGTACGAGGCCTGGATTCTGTAAATGGCACCATTGTGTAATTGGCACGCGATCGGCAACCATTTTTAAGGTGGCCTCTGCCCACGGCACCGTTTATAGAATCCAGGCCTCATACCAGTCTAAAGCTTACAGAGCAGGTTTTGTCTTCGCAATCACAAATAAATTAAGGGCTCCTTTTACTAAGGTGTACTAGCGTTTCTAGCGCACGCAGGAAATTACCGCACGCTACGCTTCTAGAACTAATGCCAGCTCAATGCTGGCGTTAAGGTTTAGCGTAGCATGCGGTAGTCTAGCGTGCACGGCAATAATAGTGCGCACTATTCCGCACGTTAAAGCCCTAGCGCACCTTGGTAAAAGGAGCCCTAAATAATGATAGTTAAAGGCCCTCTTTTACTAAGGTGCACTAACCGACTAGCGCGTGCTAAACGCTAACGCGTACATGTTAGTCTATGGGTGCGTTAGCCTTTAGCGCATGCTAATTCGATTAGCACGCGCTAGTCGGTTAGCGCACCTTAGTAAAAGAGGGGGAAAGTATGCCATTAGTTGCTATTTAATAAACTTGTAGTAAATAATCCCGTGGGTAAAAGTTTGAGACACTTCATTTTACAGAATAAAAAAAATAAATTACTTGACTCCATAGTAGATCAGACAACTCGGAAACTCCATAAATGTTAAATAAGCAATCATGTGGTCCTTGAAGTTGGCAAATTGCAGTTCCTTTCCAAGAATTCTCATAGTCATCCCAATTAGGCTAATATGATGAGAATCTACCAATTTATCAGAACATGCTTATGAAACAACATACGTTTATGTCCCAAGAGGTTATTTGTCGAGCTTTAAAATTCTGCTGCCTCCGTATGAAAGGAAGGCAGTAATCTGCTGCTGGGGAGGTCAGAGCAGGTGTTCAGTTATCTTGGCTTTCATGTGTTACTCAAGGGCAATGACTAGGATGGAAACTCATTATTTGAATCTCAGCTCGTATACCGGTGTGATTGAAAGGCTTTGTAGCCCCAAGGACCTCAGATGGGGAGTGAGCATAACAGTTTGTTGAAGAGAAAATACGGTGAGCCTTAATGGCTTAAGGGTTATTAGCTGATGCCTGTGTAAGTAAGGAAATATAGTTCAGGACCTGTCTTAACCGAAAGAAAATTGGTAACAACCGATGTGCTGAACTCAGACCCCCAAAAATATAAAAGCAGGCTTTGTAGTATTTATAGAAGTCTGTGCTGCGTAACCATGATTTGGTTCTGTTAATGTCAGAATCTGATAACCCACTATCAGCTGGCCCATAAAAGTTTTATTTTATTTTGGATTTTTTTTTGTTATTTGGCCACTGATATTTGAAATGTACAATGCGCAAGGATAGCACGGGGTTAATCTGCGATTTTCTCGCAATGCGCATTGCAAATCCGAAAGTCACTCCCGCACTCGCTATGCGCATTCCAAAAAAAGAAATAAAAATTGTTCCTAACGCTTATGTACATGAAGGTTTACATATATTTAAAAGTTTTGATATATTTAGGATTTTTGGAGGGGTAGATATATATTTTTGATGGGGTTCTTAACATGCATGCGTCAGTTGCTAGGCAGAAATAGCCGGCGAGGATGTAAACGACTGGTCCTCAGCAGTCGTAACTTTTTGAAACGGGAAAGCCAGTCGGTTTGGACGAAATGGTTTCATGAATCGACGCGTTAAGAAATTTACATGCCTTTTTACTCATTTGCACGCGCAGATCGGATAAGGTGCAGATGAGGTCTGGAAGAAGGTTAGTGAATCGAGCTGGAGTCGGAAAGTGAGCGCAAACCGAGCGCGTACACGATCGGTTTGCTTAGTGAATCTAGCCCTATGGCGTGCTGTATCAACTTAAACTCTATTTGATTTTCTGCGTCTTTGATATCTCAGACGTCTAGATAAAGTAGCCGCTGTGAGAATGGGGGAAATTGTAGTGTACACATTAACGTATGAAACTACCTTGCCATAGAGGAAAAAATGTAGTTGAGTTTTACATTATTGGTGGTGCTGGTAGTGGATGTGGTGAGATCCGGTTCATTAGCATTCTCAACACAGTTTAGCTGTACCATCACCCCAGCAGACAGTTGCCTTCCAGATGGAACAGCTACTGATAATATGCCACCTAATCAAACGCTGGATTATCTTGTTCTGATAAATTGGAACCTGAGACTTGTAGAAAGTCTTTTCTGGACTAGTTCCCTAGCCTGTCTGTAACAGGATAAATATAGAAATTGGGGGCAAGTTACACACAATGTAACAAGAGTGAAAAGGTGCATATATTAGATAGAAAAAATCACTCTATGGACCTGTTCAAAGAGTAAAGTTGATTGAATGATGTAACACAGTTCACCAAAACTTGCTCAGAATCAAGGAGGGGAAAACTGGGGCGAGCCCCAGAAAAACCACCTCACAGCCCAATCATCGCATGAAGGGTAAACGGTATCATTATATCATTCCATGTATGCTTGTATGTTGAAAAAGTAAGCACTATAATGATTAAATAGGTTTTAAAGTCCAAGAACTAAGCAAACTTAACTTATAGCTTGCGGGTTCCGACGTGCACGTTTCGATCCTGCCTCAGGGAACACACAGGAATAGGTGGAAAAACATGCGATGGGTACAGAGTTTCAGGATGGACAAATGTCTCCCATATGAAAGCGCAGATGGCGCAGGTTAACTGCTTTGAAAGGTCCTTTCAAAGCAGTTAACCTGCGCCATCTGCGCTTTCATATGGGAGACATTTGTCCATCCTGAAACTCTGTACCCATCGCATGTTTTTCCACCTATTCCTGTGTGTTCCCTGAGGCAGGATCGAAACGTGCACGTCGGAACCCGCAAGCTATAAGTTAAGTTTGCTTAGTTCTTGGACTTTAAAACCTATTTAATCATTATAGTGCTTACTTATTCAACATACAAGCATACATGGAATGATATAATGATACCGTTTACCCTTCATGCGATGATTGGGCTGTGAGGTGGTTTTTCTGGGGCTCGCCCCAGTTTTCCCCTCCTTGATTCTGAGCAAGTTTTGGTGAACTGTGTTACATCATTCAATCAACTTTACTCTTTGAACAGGTCCATAGAGTGATTTTTTCTATCTAATTTTTTCTATCTAATGTCTGTAACAGGATGGCAGATGTCTGGGATCAAGCCGGAGAGCTTGTAGTGCACGGTGTTTTAATTATTTGTGGGAAGCTTCTGAACAGGAATATAGTTAATCCTGGTAAATCTGAAAGCAAGGGACAGAGGCTGTACTAGGTATTCTTTCAAGCAGGCTTTACAGGCATACGGTAGCTGAGTTTTAATCATGCACCCTAACATCAGAGTATTTTTATTTTTTTTTGAATTTTTTTCCTTGCGATGAACATACCAATGTTTGAAAGAAATCCCCTTTGCTTCACTGCTGTAAATTTCAGAGAATCTGATTGACTGAGCTATCCAGCATCATTTTCGGTCAGATACAAGCCTGCGGAAAACAGTAGGGATGTGTATTTGTTAGTGCACATTCAGTTAGAGTACCTTAAAACGCATGGGCATTTTTTCAATATGGCATCTAAATCTGATTTTGGACATTTGGGGGGAAACGTCCAAAACACCAGTAGAGAAAATGACCATTTTCAAACCAGAAAAACATCTATCTTTTGGGGGGGCTTCAATGGCCATTTGCTAGATGTGTTTCATTCAGTGCATCTATCTTTTTGAACTATTTTCGAAAAACACTCAAATAAAAAATGCACAAAAACCAAACATTGGGTCGTAGGACGGGCCAACATCTTAGCAGACTGGCCTCATAGACCCAGCATTGCAGTGAACTTCACATAAAAGGTCTCAAATATACATCTCACCATAGCCTTCTTACATGGTATGGTGAGCCCTCTAAAATTCATCCACAATGTATTGTACCCAACTGTATACCACCCCTCATGCCTGCAGGTGGCACCTACAGTATACGTCTGTACAGTAGGTTTTTTGTGGGTTTTGGTGGGCTCACATTTTCCACCACAAGTGTATTAGCTAAAGTGGAATATGAGCCTGGGTTCCCTCATCTGCAATCTACTGCACTGACTACCAGGCTACTCCAGATACCTGCTTGCTACTTTAATAGGACTGGACATAACATCTGAAGCTGTTATACAGGCTGGTATGTACTGTTTCATTCACATCTTTGAGTTCAAGTTTCAAGTTTTTTATTTTGTTTGATAAATCGCTTATTAAAATTTACTAAGCGATGTACAGTTTATAAAATCAAGAATAGGAGACTAACAGGGTAAAACATATTATTTGACTCAAAAAGACTGACGTGAAACATAAGGAAAGTGGGGAAAAGTTACAATTTATTAAATTAAAATTAAAAGAGAAAAACAAAAAAAGGGAGAAAACAAAAAGGACGGGAAAAGAACAAGAAAAATTAAAAGAAAGAAAAATTAGAAGATTCCTGAGTTAAATCTTGGTGTTAATAGCCAAACGCATCTTTAAAAAGATATGTTTTTTTAACATTTTTTTAAATAGAGAAATGTTTTTTTCATCTCTAATGTATTGTGGTAGTGCGTTCCAAAGTTGAGGGGCTACCACCAAAAACATTTCATGTCTTCTGATGCCTATGATTTTCAAGGAGGGTACAGATAGGAGATTTTGTGTCATTGAACGGAGAGATCGGCAGGTACTATGAGGAGTGGAAGGGGGTCAGTAATCACTGGGAGAGGACTCTTCATGTCTCCAGTGGTCATTTGGTCACTTTGGCCACCTTTTTGGCACTTATTCATTATTGAAACAAGTCTAACCTCAAACATCCAAATGTTGCCCTGGGCAACAGTATAATAATGGATGTTTTCAGATGTTTAAAACTGGAGCAGCAAATGGAAATTTTTTGACCCATAAAGCAGAGCTGAGGTCTTTTTCCACAGATTTTGTTTTTTTGGGGGGTTCTTTTTTGCTTCAGGAAGTAGAAATGGATAGTATATAAGTGGGGAATAGGTTCCTGTGTCTGTGTGGAGAGTACGTCCTGTTTTGGATATAGTAGTGATTTCAGTTACCCTACCATTGACTGGATAAATGTTACATCAAGGATGCTAGGGAGATAAAATTCCTAGACATCACAAATGACTGCTTCTTGGAGCAACTGTTCCAGGAACCAACAAGAGGGGGGAGCTATTTTTAGTGGAATAATGGGCATAGTACAGGAGGTAATTGTGTTGGGTCCACTGGGAAACAGTGATCATAACGTGATCAAACTTGAACTAATATCTGGAGTGACATCGCTAAAGAAATTTACTTTAGCAGCATTTAATTTTTGAAAGGGTGACTGATAAAATGAAGACAATGGTTAAAAAAGGAGCTAAAAGGATTGGTGGCAAAGGTTAGGACTGTAACACAGGTGTGGATGTTATTTAAAAATACCATTGTGGAAACTTAGACCAGATGTATTCCACATATTAACAAAGGTGGACTGAAGAGAAAACAAGAGCTGGCATGGTTAAAAGATGAAGTTAAAGAGGCTATTAGAGCCAAAAAAATCATCCTTTAAAAAATGGAAAAAGGATCCAAATGAAGAAAATCAGAAGAGACATAAGCACTGACAGGTTGGATGCAAAGCATTGATAAAGAAAGCTAAAAAAGACTATGAAGAGAAATTTCCAAAAAAGGCAAAAACTCATAGTAACAGTATTTTAAGGTACCTCAGAAGTCAAAATCCTGTGAGGGAATTCCTGGGACCGTTAGATGATCAAGGAGCAAAAGGGGTGCTAAAAAAGGATAAGGTCATAGCGGAGAGACTGAATGAATTCTTTGCTTCGGTCTTTACAGAAGAAGATGTAAGAGATCTACCTGAACTGGAATTGTTCTCAAGGGTGATGAAGCGGAGGAACTGAAAGAAATATTGGTGAACCTAGAAGACATAGTAAGCCAAATTGACAAGTTAAAGAGTGATAAATCACCTGGACTGGATGGTATACATCCCAGGGTACTGAAAGAACTCAAATATGAAATTGCTGATCTGCTGTTAATGATCTGTAACCAGTCACTAAAATCGTTCAATTCTGATCACTTTATTTAAGAAAAGATATAGTGGAACTAGAAAAGGTTCAAAGAAGAGCAACCAAGAAGGGGAACTCCTTTCTTATGAGGAAAGACTAAAGAACTTAGGGCTCTTCAGCTGAGGGGAGATATGATTTGACGTCTACAAAATCCTGAATGTGTAGAATGGATACAAGTGGATCGATTTTTCACTTCATCAAAAATTACAAAGACTAGAGGACACTCATTGAGGTTACAGGGAAATACTTTTAAAACCATTAAGAGGAAATATTTTTTCACTCAGAGGGAAGGGAGGGAGGAAATAGAGAGGGAGAGATGTTGGACCACAGGTGGGGGGAAAGAGAGACACTGAACCACAGAGGGAGGGACAAGAAGGTGGGAGGTGCCCCCCTCATCCTCTTCTCTGCCCCCCCCCCCCATCACACGCGCTCCCCTTCCCTTCCTCTGTACCTGTTTAGCTTCCTGGCGCAAGCACCATCTCTAACTTGCTGCCCGTGCCAGCATTAGTTCTCCCTTTGATGTCACTTCCTAGTTGCAGAAACCAGAAGTAACCTCAGAGGGGAGTGCTGAGACTATTGTGAACAGCAGGATGGAGCTGCTGTTTGCCAGCAAAGAACTAGAAGTAGGTGGCAGGAAACTGAAGGCATGTGTGCAGCGGGGGGAGGTGTGTTAAGGATCAAGAGGACAGAGAGGAGGAGGGGTGCTCGTGTCAACACCAAGATCGTGCCCAGGGCGGTCCACCCCCACCTCCCTTACTATGCTACTGGCTGGAGGGAAAGGAACAGAAACATAATCAGGCTAGAAGCATAGTGGGGGAGGGAGAAGGAGATGTTGAAGTTCACATGGGAGGGAGAGGAGATACAGGGAATGGTGCAACTATTACTATAGGTCATAAGGATTTGTAAAACAGACAAGTGTGGAAGGTAGATATGTAGTAATAAGTAAATAAGAGTCTGGAGAAGGAGTGAGTAGGTAAATGGGGGAGCTAGGGGGCAAGAGAAGGAGAAATTAAGTTGATAGGCAGGTGAAAAGTTATAAGGAGAGGGGTGAGAAAGAGGGTGAAATTTGAAAGGACAGAAAGGAAGAAAAGAAAGAAAGGAGAGGTAAGACCTAAAGGGGCATATCAATATATGAGAGACAGATATGAGGGAATTGAAGAAGATAGGAGAAAAGAGAAGAAAGGACAAAGGGCTAGATTCACAAACCTACGTGATTGTGACCGACCTATTCCCGATCCAGGCAGGTCCGATGAATTCTTCAAAGTTGAATATGCAGATGGGGGTGATCAAAGGAACGCCCCCATCTGCCGGCATGGATTGCTGATATGCGATCCCGATGCATGCGCAGACCATCTGTAGATAGTCTGCATATGCATCTAGACCCGTCCAAGCCGCAACTTTTTAAAAATTATTTTAGCCCAGCGAGCCCATGGTTTGTTTGTTGTTTTTTTTTTTGTAAATCTTTATTGACATTTCAAACTTTATAATGTATACAATTGAAGAATCAGAAAAAACTGTATGAAAATACATTGTTATCATCACATTATTATATTGAACAATTTTTTTATCCCCTTCTTATCTTAATTATAACCCGCTTAAACCCGCAGGCTCGAAAGGCAGGGGAGATTCGGGGCAGCAGGCAGGAGAGATCTGGGCAAAGCAGGGCGGCGATGCGGCGATTTGGGGACGAGAAGGCAGGAGAGATCTGGGCAGAGCAGGGCGGCGATGCAGCAATTTGGGGCAGAGCAGGCAGGAGAGATCCGGGGAAGAGCATTGGGGTGGCAGGCAGGAGAGATTCAGGGCAGTAGAGAGCAGGGCGTGCAGAAAGCAGGGCTTCTGTGGAGCTGGAGAGTCGGAAAGACGTTTTCAACTGGTCCCCAGCATTCGCTTCTTGGGTTGATTGGCCAGCCCAGTCGGTTTTAAAAATTTGGTTGGTAAATCGCATCCCTGTCTACTTTGCATGCGTTTCTCCTCATTTGCATGCACGGATTCGAAGCAGATTGCAGGATAGGTTAGTGAATAGTGCAGGAGGGAAATCTGGTCGCAAAGTGGTTGTAAACCAATTGGTACACGATCAGTTTGCTTTATGAATCTAAAGAGAGAGGTGTCACTGACAACAATTAGCAGAAAATGAGAAAGTTGAAAAGAGACACAGGGACCGTAATGATGGAAAAATAAAATGTCCAGACAGCAGAGGTACGTCGAAACAAGTATTTATTTTGACTGTATTAACTGGAATATACTTGTATTAACTTTGGGAATAAGCACTGTGGATATCTTTGTGTTGTGTTCATTTATAAAGGGAAAACAAGTGGAAACTTTGGAGATACCTGAAGAATCATTACCACCATTCTCATGGGTTTATTATTTGCCTGACAAAGAACAAAACCAACAATAAAAAGTAAAATCTTCAGACCGAGAACCCTTAAATATCTCACAAATCTTAGAGACATCTGAGAAGGACTTAGCACCGTCAGCCACTATGATTATTACCTTAGCTTTGCCAATTGATAAAACATGGTTGTTAAAACTTTACTTTAAAAATAGACAGAAAAGTTTTCTTGGTCACAAAATACAAATGTTTCCAGACTTGGCACGGGAGACGCAAAGGCCGTGAATTTCTTCTTCTGAAACCTGGGGTTTTATCTTTGGGGGCGACTTTTTATTTGAGACATCCGTGTAAATGTATTGTGTGTTACCGTACTCTCAAATATGTGTTTTTTGACCCATCCCAATTGACAAACTTTGTGGCAATGTCTCGTCTGAATGCAAACAACCTTTGAGCCCTATAATTTGATTATTGATGACCTCATTTCAGTGCTATAGCTTTCAGTTTCTTATGTATTATTATTAATGTCTTCTATTATTTTGCCAATTTTCTTTGACTCTTGGATCCTAAGTTGAGGACTTGAGCATAAATAGCAAAATTTGTTAATTTATGAGTTATATTTACTGTATAATTGATATCTATTCTATTATTGTTTTCTGTACAAGTGTAATACTTGAAATTTAAATTGAAAAATCAATAAAAGATTTAAGCATAAAAGGAAAACAAAACTGCAGGAAAATGTACAGGGACAGGAATTTTATTAAAATGATAAAAAAAATTAAAAGCAAGACAAATACATAAACCACATAAAATACATCCAAAACCGGTCCACCTGAACATTAGGACCAGTTTTTGGATGTATTTTATGTGGTTTATGTATTTGTCTTGCTTTTAATTTTTTTTGTCATTTTAATAAAATTCCTGTCCCTGTACATTTTTCTGCAGTTTTGTTTTGTTTTCTTGTTGTGCACCATACCTGCATGTTTTTGTTGGTTTCTTTTCATTTTGCATTTATAAAGGGAATTTCTGTATTTAGTCCTCCATTATTGCAGTACCTGCTGAATTTAACTTCTAGGGGTTTCCAGCTCAATTTTTATTTTCATATTTCTGTTTCTAATCTGTGATCCCTTGTTCTGTATTTGGTAGCACGCCCTTATGCAGGTCTTTTCTGGGTGCTAAGGCCATTTTTTTACCATGATAATAAAAATGCCTCTTTTGTATTAATGGGCATACACTAATGTTGCCATTAGCATGTGGTGGTTCTGTAAAATTACCGTGTGTGCACATACTACCACCCATTTTGTAGACAGGCAGGGCTCATGCGGTATCCTTGCACTAACCAGTTAATGCAGAGTAACATAGATGCACTAACCATTAGCAAAGGAAAGCCCATTCTCCACCCCGACATGTTCCCACCCCAAAAAAATTTTTTTTTTAATGTTTAGAACGCAGTAAGCACATGAACATTTGGAAGTTACCAGGATGTATGAGCATGTCCCACAGTACTCCATTTTTAGCTGTGTGAGGTATGCAATGGTACATAACACTGATCAATATCTCTCCTCGCTTCTCTCTCCTTATACACCTCCCAGGGAACTCCGTTCCTCAGATAAGCCGCTCTTAGCTGAACCTTTCTCCTCCACTGCTAATTCCAGACTTCGTTGCTTTCATCTAGCTGCTCTCTATGCCTGGAATAAATTACCCGAGTTTGTTCATCAAGTCCCTTCCCTTCCCTAGACTGAAAACCCATCTTTTTTATATAGCCTTCAATCCATAAGCCTCTGCCCACCAATTTAGCCAGCATTAACCCTTAACTGTACCCAAGACATCTTGTTTGTCCATCTGTGCTGTTTAGATTGTAAGCTCTTTCGAGCAGGGACTGTTTTCTTCTTTGTGACTTTGCAATGCTGTGTGTGTCTGGTAGCGCTATAGAAATAATTAATTGCCCAGAAATAGCTAAGAAGAAAAAATTAAAAAAATTTAAATTGAATCGGGAAGGGCAGACTGGATGGACCATTCGGGTCTTTATCTGCCGTCATCTACTATGTTACTATGTTACGTTACTATGTTCTCAGGTATTTTATGGTCTTACCTTATATTGATTAGATTTACTTTGTGGTTTTTCCATGAAGTAATTTCTATTATAATCTCTGATGGTTTTGTTTCTAGTTTGACGTATATTGCAAATTGGATTGCAGCTGGTCAAGTAAATGTTTGCTAAACACAACCGAAGTGCACATAAACGTTTGCTGATTGGAATATCAAAGATGTCTGTGTTGGTAACATAATAACATTGTAAATGATGGCAGATAAATACCTGAATGGTTCATCCATTCTGTCCAACAGTCATACTCATTATCAATTGAAACCAATACTGATGCTAATAGAAGGGCACTAACATTTATGGTTTCCTGAAGCAGAGAACAAAACGTGTCACGTTGAAACCACTAAATAGATAAGTGCTTTTTTTTATTTTTCAATTATGAGATTAAGAATTCAACAGCACTTTAATGTTTAAAATTTGTACAAGCTAAAAAATATGGAGGATCATGCAGTGATTGGGTGGTGAGGTGGTTGGTGAGGTCTCAGAGCACAATCCTACCATGTGTAAAGCTTTTGAAATTTGAACTACGTATTTGATGATTGAACAAAGTTTCTCTTATGACATCATATATTGACCTTTTGCTTCCCACATCGATACCTATTTGATGTTTATTTCTCCGTCATTGATTTTTGGCTAATACAAGGGTTGGCAGGAATATTATGATTTTCAAAAATGTTTATTTCTGCCCTGGGTCCGGTGGACCCATAGAATATTTCAGACATTTCTTTTCTCTCTCTTTCTCTTTTTGATGTTGCTTGTGCAAAGGGAAGGAGGGTGAATCTGTTTGTTGGAAGCCATATGTTATAATACCCTGTGTCCTTGGTGATAAATGATCATTAAGATTAATTTGTTTCTTTTTATTGTTTTTCCTAGGGGAATCCATACATGTGCAATAATGAATGTGATGCAAACACCCCTGAACTGGCACACCCAACTGACCTGATGTTTGATATCGAAGGGAGAAACCCCTCCACATTTTGGCAGTCCATCACATGGAAAAATTATCCGACGCCCCTTCACGTTAACATTACCTTGTCTTGGAACAAGACTATTGAACTAACAGATAACATAGCGATTACATTTGAGTCGGGGAGGCCAGAGCAAATGATCCTGGAAAAATCACTAGATTATGGACGGACATGGCAGCCGTACCAGTTTTATGCCGCAGACTGCTTGGATGCTTTCCGCATGGAACCAAAATCGGTGAAGGATTTAACCCACCGCACAGTGTTAGACATTATTTGCACGGAAGAATACTCGACTGGGTACGCAGCGCATGCTAAAACGCTATCCTTTGAGATCAAAGACAGGTTTGCAGTGTTTGCAGGCCCCCGACTCCATAATATGGCTTCCCTCTACAGTCAGCTGGACACGACGAAGAACCTGCGCGATTTCTTTACTGTCACAGATGTAAGGATCAGGCTTCTGAAGCCAGCAACTGGAGCAACATTTGTAGATGAGCAAAACTTAGCACGCTACTTTTATGCAATATCAGACATAAAGATACATGGAAGGTAAGAGATGAATCAGGCTGGATGCAGAATATTCCATTGACAGGAGACAATAAGTTAATCTAAATTTTAAAAAGTGTTTCAAAATCCAAATATTTGAAAACAGGATTAGCAAAACATTTTTTTTTTTAAAATAATTCAATTAGTAAACGGGATCCCAAATGCTTTTTTTCATTGCGCATCTTTATTTTTATTTCTGAGATATGCATGTTTAGTCTTGTGAAGCCACCTCTTACCCTGCCGGCTCCCTCCATTATGAATCTAAGAAAATGTTGGCGATCCTTATTATAGAATTTCATACAGATTAACCCCCTCTTTTACAAAGGTGCGCTAAGCTTTTTAGCGCGCGCTAAACACGTGCTAAACGCTAATGCGTGCATGTTATTCCTATGGACGCATTAGCGGTTAGCACATGCATTGATTTAGCGCGTGCTAAATCCACGCTAAAACGCTTAGCGCGCCTTTGTAAAAGAGGGCCTATGTCACAAAGAGTTGTGTGTTGCTCACAGCCACTGCTTCGCAAAAAGCAGGCTTTGACACCCTTTCACTAAAATGCAATGGAATTTGCAGTTACCAAGGCTTGACGCAGGGCTTTACCATATGGTAGCTGCAGATTTAATATGGCACCTATTTGGTGCTTTCCCTCTATGTTCTTTTGCAGGTTGTGCATTAACATTCGCAGTAACACACAGTACCTGCCCCTAGTTAACGCTGAAGCACTTAGGATTCGATGCTATATATGTCGCCTAAAAAATCGGCTCAGCTTAGTGTGGTGGTAAGCACGATTCTATAAAAGTTAGGTGCCCTTTATAGAATCGTGCTTAGCGCTGTCTAAGCATGCTTTATTTCCACAATTTAGTGGAAATAAACAATTGAAATAGGAAACAAATACAACAAATTATAAAATAATTCCACATTAGTAACCAATATCAAAGTCCACAATATAGGGAGAGAAAATCCATCACCTCCAAGGGAAGTTGGTTTTCAGGAATAGTTCAAAATTAATCACATTAACAGAGTGCAGTTGGGTTCATTTATCTAACGTCCTGGTTGAGAGACTGCATGGAAGCCTCTGGAATTCTTCCAGCTGCCTTATCCTCAAGAAAAAAATTCAATTGATCAGGTTCATGAAATATATATCTAATACTCTGATAGGTAACGCAGCATTTACAAGGAAAACGTAACTGAAAAGTTGCTCCAATACTCAAAGTTGACTGACGATAAGCCAGGAATTTCTTCCCTCTGGCTTTCGTCCATTTCGAAACATCAGGAAACATTGAAATTTTGAATCCATGAAATTCCACATTATCAGTCCTATAGAATAGACGAAGAATTGCCTCCTTGTCCTGAAGAAAAACGAAGGTTATCAATAAGGTAGCTCTAGTAACTATTTCTTCTTGTTGAGATGTTTCCAACATACCAGTAAGATCCAGATCTCCTGGTATTGTTCCTTTGCCTTTATCCTCGTTAGGAATATTCAAATAATATAGCTTTTGTAGTGATGGCATATTTTTTTCAGGAAATTTCAATACTGATTTTAAGAAGGAATGAAATAGATATCTTGATGTTTGAAATTTGGAGACAGGAAAATTTTAAAGTCTAAGATTCAAACTTCTATTTGCATTCTCCAAGTTTTCCATTTTCCTAGTAAGTAAGTACTTTTCCTTCAGTTGTAAATTTGAGGAAACCTTCACTTCTACCATTGATTTTTCTAACTTGTCCATTCTATCGGACTGTTTTTGGAACTTCTCTTCAAAAGATTTAAATTGAGTGTTAGTATTCTGCACTGAGGTAACAAATTGGGAGCATACCTTATGTAAAGATTCCAAACTGCTCCAAATCGCTTCCATGTCGATCACCTCAAGTCTTCTTAAAGGAGCAGGAAAAGATATTCTGGGAACATCCCCAATGGGTTCCACCTCCTCCTTCCCTGCTTCAATGCAGGTTTCGGTTCCTCCGACTTCTGGTATCAACTGTGAGAGAGTCAGCAAGTTGTGGACCATATCCGGGGTCGGGGTGAAATCTGCAACGCCGATGGAGACATCAACTCCAGCGCCTCCTGTGTTGCTAATGGCGTCCCCGACATCCTCCCGGGACACGGAGGAACTCCAGGCCCCCCCCCCCTCGGTCAGCGGACATGCCCCCTCCAACCGGGACGGCGTAGGTAGTTATTGCCGCTTGCCGCGTCAACGAAGTGGCAGAGGAAGCTGGAAGAATGCCCCTCTGCTTGCCCCTGCGCTTAGGCATAGCAAGAGGTAAGAATATCCGATTGAAATATAAAATCTCCACTAAAGTGCAAGAGCCTCTTGCAGACGCGACTCACTCCATCGCCATCTTGGATCTCCTCCCCTATTTACATTTCTTGACCTAAATGCCTGTGCCTAAGTTAGGTGATCATTGGCACCTGACTCAAAAACACGACCACGATCTGCCCCTAACCACACCCCCTTTTAACTAGGCGCTTTGCACTAGATGCCTGACTTTGGTAGAATCATGCCTGCCAAGTTAGGTGCCTGACTTTCAATCAATTCCAATTAGTGCCAATTAAGAGGTGTTGAGCGTCATAGACTATAATGGATGCGTTAGTGTTTAGCATGCACTAATATTTAGCCGGCGCACCTTAGTAAAAGGACCCCAATGTTCCCAAGCATTCTGCCACCTTGTTAACTATGGGAACACCTTTCTACGCATCCCCCCCTCAAAATGACTACTTTATAAAATATAAAAACGCATGACCCATCTAACATGGTTGTTTTGTGACCCACAGGTCGAAATTATCTTACTGACTTACAGGTGCATTCATTCTGCAGCTCCTCAGTATCTTTCTTCTTTGGTCTCTCCTTACAGTCCTCCCCAGGAACTCGGTTCATTATGTACATAAGAACATAAGAATTGTCACTGATGGGTCAGACCAGTGGTCCATCCTGCCCAGCAGTCCGCTCATGCGGCTGCCCTCAGGTCAAAGACCAGTTCTCTAAAATGAGCCTATCCTCACCTGTGTACGTCCCAGTTTAGCAGGAACTTGTCCAGCTTAGTTTTGAAACCCTGGAGGGTGTTTTCCCCTATAACAGACTCTGGAAGAGAGTTCCAGTTTTCTACCAATCTCTGGGTGAAGAAGAATTTCCTTGCGTTTGTACGGAATCTATCCCCTTTCAACTTTAGGGAGTGTCCTCTCGTTCTCCCTACCTTGGAGAGGGTGAACAGTCTGTCTTTATCTGCTAAGTCTATTCCCTTCAGTATTTTGAACATTTCGATCAAGTTCCCTCTCAGTCTCCTCTTTTCAAGGGAGAAGAGGCCCAGTTTCTCCAATCTCTCATTGTAGGGCAACTCCTCCAGCCCCTTAACCATTTTAGTCGCTCTTCTCTGGACCCTTTCAAGTAGTACCGTTTCCTTCTTCGTCTACGGTGACCAGTGCTGGATACAGTACTCCAGGTGAGGGCGCACCATGGCCCAGTACAGTGGCATGATTAACCCTCTCCGATCTGTTCATGATCCCCTACTTAATCATAACTAGCATTCTGTTTGCCCTTTTTGCCACCTCCGCACATTGCGCAGGCGGCTTCATCGACTTGTCGATCAGAACTCCCAAGTCTCTTTCCTGGGAGGTCTCTCCAAATACGTGATCGCTTCTTCACCGCTCCAGATTCCATTCTTTTCATCTTGCTGCACCATATGCCTGCAATACACTTCTTGAATTAGTGTTAAATATTCATGTTGTTTTAATTATTTTCAGGATAAATATAACACCTTTATTGTCCTGAATATAGTGTAAGCTCTGTCGAGAAGGGATAGTCTCTTATGTGATTTGTGTGCAGTGCTCTGCATATCTAGTGACCCTTTAGAAATGTTACTATATGGCTCCAGAAAAAGGAGGACGGATTGAGACATCCGGGTTTTACTTCCATGAAAGCAATGGAAGTAAGTAGGACAAATTGAGGGCTCCTTTTACAAGGCCGCGCTAAGGCCTTAATGCGCGGAATGGCACGCGCTAAATTGCTGCGCACACTAGCCACTACCGCCTCCTTTTGAGCAGGCGGTAGATGTGCGCTAAAACCACTAGGGCGGCTTTGTAAAAGGAGCCCTGAGACATTTGGGTTTTACTTCCATTGAAAGTAATAGAAGTAAACCCCAGATGTCTCAATCCATCCTCCTTTTTCTGGAGCCATATGGTAACAGTAGGTAGAAGTAGTTAGTAGCAGAACAGACTTACGTAGATCCACAAGCATTTAGCTGACTAGTTAAACACTGCTTTGTAATAAAAATATGTATTTTCCTAGTGCTGACACAGTTTCAATAAAGTCTTGATATACCGCTTTTATAATCAAGGTAAGGTATATCTGGGTCTCCAATCAGGAGTACCTAAATGGGCCGCCGTGTGTGCGGATCACCGGACTGGATGGACCTCGGTCTGATCCGGTGAAGGCTTTTCTTATGTTTCTTATGTTTCCAATTAATACAAAGTTTTAAAAAGTTTAAAATATAAAAAAATATATAGCATAAAAGGAACACATAAACAATTACAATACAGAAACAACATGGGCAAATAAGGAGGATACATTTTTTAAAATAAAAGAAAGGGGAGGGAAAAACCAAATGGTAAAAAAGGGAGTCTTTGATGTGAGGCCTATCATCTGAGTTTTTTGAACAAAAAATTAAATATAGATCTCAAAAGCATCTCGGAAAAGAAATGTTTTAAGATTAGATTTAAAATTATTGAGATTATTTTCTTGTCTCAGGATAAGAGGTAAAGTATTCCACAATGTTGGAGCGGTTACAGAAAAGATTGTTTTACGTGTTGTATCATAAAACAATTGGCGGACTGAGGGGACAGCTAAAAGATGTTTTTGGGAGGAGCGTAGCATCCTATATGGGTCGTCTGGGATTAACATCCTATCTTTAAAGGATGGAATGTGATTAGATTGAACTTTAAAAGTAAGAAGTAATATTTTGAAAATAATCTTATGTGGGTAGCCAGTGTTCTTTCCTGAGAAATGGTGTTACATGATCAAATTTTTTAGCGTTAAAAATGATTATTACTGCAGTGTTCTGAATTATTTGTAATCTCCTGATCTCCTTTTGAGTGATGCTCTGAAGTGAGTTACAATAATCTAAAATTGAAATTACTAAAGAATGAACAAGAATATTGATTGAATTTGGGTTGAGTAGTGATTTGAGAGATCTAATCATTTTTAGTTTGAAGAAATATTTTTGTACCACAGAGCTGATCTAACTTTAGAAAGATAGCATGCTGTCCAGGATCACTCTGAGAATTTTAATGGTTGGTACAAATTCTATTGGGATTGAAGAAATCCATATTGGGGATACAAGGGTTTCATGTCGGTCTTGAGAGAAGTTCTCTTCAAAAGCAAAAGTGTAGGTTGGATGTTAGCGGTTATGAATGGATCCCTGATGAAACTTCGGTGAAACATGTCGGGTCCAACCGCTTAACTTATTGAAGGATAAAGAAACCATTACTAAGATAAGTAAAAACTAATTAAAAATGTAAAATTAAAGGGTTATACTAACAGCATAAAATTGCACAAATGGTTAAAAAGTAGTCTAGCCTAGAGTTACCACATGAATCTCCCCGGGAAATAACACCTAGAGTGGGACGTATGAGTGGTGGTTCTGAGGTCTTAAAGCAAAATATTGTATGTAATACCTAAAGTATGAAGATGAAAAATACATAAGCACCTTAGAAATTTGTATTTTAGAGTCTTGTGGGCTTTTCTAAAGCCAAGGATGACAAAGAACAAGATTAATTTTGCATAGTTTTCCTTCCCACACTCTTAAAATATCTTTGCATGATACTGTTTCATTGACTAATTAAATGAATACATGTGCTCATGTCTCTCATTTGCAATGACACAATTGCAAACCTATCCATAAGACCACCAGGCGGCGAGAATACAATAACATAACCATAAAACATTCTAACCAAATAACACACATCACTACCAAAAAGAACACTACTCCGATCACGTGTCTTTATCTCAATGCCAGAAAAGTAAGTAATAAGACACATGATTTATCTTTAATCTTATCTATTGTTTTGCCTTTTGTCTTTGTTTTGTTCTATTTCTATCATTTAAATTTCTCCAGAATTCTACTGTTCAACGGCTCCCCCTTCTGCTTCTATTCCTTTCTCTCCTCTCCTCTCTTCTACCTTCCAAAGTATTTAGATCAATGCTGTCTTGTTAAAATGTTTATTTTATTTTTATTTTTCCTCTAACTCTACTTTTCACTTCTCTATTACCCTCCAGGTACTTTAGTTAGATTGTGAGCCTTCGGGACAGTAAGGGAATTTTTCAAGTACCTTTCTTATTTCTAATCTTAATGTATATTTTCTGTAAACCGCTTAGAACCTAACGGATGTAGCGGTATATAAGAAATAAATTACGTTACATTACATTACATTACATAGTAGGAGCCACTGACGACTGGTCTTGAGAGAAAAGCATACATTTGGTTTTTGGTATATTAAGTGTGAAGATTTTGACAGAGCCAGTCAGACACAAGATTTAATTTTTTATTAATAATCTGGATTTCAGCATTATTGTAGTTCTGAACTGGGTGGATTAGTTGAATGTCATCTGCAGCGGCATAAACTGGGAATCCTACAGATTGGGCGACAGTTAACAATGGCACAAGAAACAAGTTAAAAAGCATAGGAGAAAGAATAGACCCTTGAGGTACCCCTGAATCATGGGAATATGACTTTGAAGAAGAGTTTTGAAAATGGACTTGATATTGTCTGTCAGAAAGGTAAGAGTTGAACCATTTAAGAGCAACTCCAGAGATTCCGAATGTTTCAAGACGATTTAAGAGAAGTGTGTGGTCAATTGTGTCAAAAGCTGCCTTCAAATCAAATGAAATCAGGAGAACCGATTTTCTTTGACCCAAATAATTTCTTACCGCTGTGACTAAGCCCAAGAGAGATAACTCTATTGCGTAATGTGGTCTAAAACCTGTTTGGTTGGGATGGAGTGCATTTGTTTGCTCGAGGAATGGTGTTAATTGATTAAAGACAATCTTTTCTGTTAGTTTGGCAAGATAAGGAATAAAGGCTATTGGGTGGTAGTTATTACAATCATCTATATTTCCGGGAGTAAGTTTGGGAATGGGTTTTATTTTTGCTAATTTCCAGTAAACCGGCATGGTACCTGATGAGAGACTATTAGTAATCATGGATTGGATAAACGGACCAAAGATAGAAAAATATTTTTTAATTAGGAAAGGTGGTTGAGAATGTCCTAGGTTTCCTGTGTTATTGATGGAGTACATTGTTTTATCTATTTCCAGCAAAGATGGTATATTAAAGTTAGCGAATATGCTGAAGGAGATAGAGTGGGAATTGTCTAATGGTGTGGCTGGAGGCACTGAATTTAAAGGAATTATGTAGTTACGTATTGTAGTAATTATATTTGAAAAATAATTTGCCAAATCCTGTGCAGGGCATTTGGAGAGGACAAAAACTATCTCCTTCTGACTAAAGATGAATTTAAATTATGTAACTATCCTGTACGTGTGCTGGTTTTACTCCATCAAGTATCTTACGGGCCGCATCGAGGTGAAGGAAGATATCTTCTTTTTCAAGGGTCCCACGACAACAAAAGGGCATCCGTGGAAAATCAGGGGCGGGAAACTACGAGGTGACACCAGGAAATTCTTTTTTACTGAAAGAGTGGTTGATCGCTGGAATAGTCTTCCACTACAGGTGATTGAGGCCAGCAGCGTGCCTGATTTTAAGACCAAATGGGATCGGCACATGGGATCTATTCACAGGGCAAAGGTAGGGGAGGGACATTAGGGTGGGCAGACTAGATGGGCCGTGGCCCTTATCTGCCGTCTATTTCTATGTTTCTATGTTTCATTTATCAGTGGCTTATAACCTGATTTACTGAGCTCCTCCCCCCCCCCCCCTTAAAATAAGAATATCCATACTGGTCCATCTATCCCAGTATCCTGCTTCGAGCAGAGGCCAAACAAGGTCACAAGTACCTAGCAGAATCCCAATTAGTAGCAACATTCCATGTTACCTAGAGATAGCAGTGACTTAGATTCACCATGAATTAGGCCTTTAATATGAACTGTACTTAAAGCATTTTGTTCCCAGAGCGACTCTGCTTCTTTCTGTAGTTTTTATACAGCAAAGAAAATGGGCATATGCCCTCATTTATCACCCCGATAAGTGCACTTCATCCTAAATTACTGACACAAAAATGGATACTTTTAACAGCTTATGATACTAGGTCAGGATGTCCAACCTTCCTGTCTCTCTCTGTCACTTAGTTATTTGTGGCAGACTGTAAGGGTCACTGCGTCTGGTATCTTCCCCAGCTGCTGTCAACTGCTCTCTAATGGACAGAAGTTTCTGTGTAACATGGAAAAGAATTATGGCAGCCACATACTTTCAATGCAATAAAGTTTGCCTCTCAGCAGAAATCTTATCGTCTGCTGGTATCGCTAATGTACCCAATTGTTACCTTTGTTTTCAAGATCATTATTTTTAGGCCAGTATTCAAAAGGATCATGTATTTACCAACAACTGTTAAACACAGAAACATGATGGCAGATAAAGGCCAAATGGCCCATCCAGTCTGCCCACCTACAGCATCCACTATCTCTTCCTCTCCCTACGAAATCCCACATGCCTGTCCCACGCTTTCTTGAATTCAACATAGTCTTTGTCTCCACCATCTCTACTGGGAGACTGTTCCACGCAGCT
Source organism: Geotrypetes seraphini (assembly GCF_902459505.1). NCBI lineage: Eukaryota > Metazoa > Chordata > Amphibia > Gymnophiona > Dermophiidae > Geotrypetes > Geotrypetes seraphini. The sequence goes on along the minus strand of NC_047095.1, from coordinate 9,098,875 downwards.
TACCATCACCCTTTCCTTAACAAATTATTTCCTTAGGTCCAGGAGTAATCTATCACCTCTTAACTTCATCCTGTGCCCTCTCATTCTGGAGTTTTCTTTCAAATGAATGAGGCTCACCTCATGCGTAATTATACTACGTAGGTATTTAAATTTCTCTATCATATCTCTCCTGCCTTTCCTCCACAATATACATATTGAGATCTTTAAGACTGTCCCTGTAAGCCTTCTTCTGGACCGACTCTATCATGTTTATATCTTGTTTATATTAAAATCTCCAATCTACTGATTATGACCCCAGACTACAAAACATTTAGAAAAGAAATAAAGACCCTACTTTTCAAGAAATTCCTGCAAACAACCTAATACCGCTAGCTCCTTCCCACTCCCTAATACCACTTCCCAATACCTTCCCGATTCCCCAAAGCAACCTCATCTACTCTTTATCTCTTCTAGAAATTACCAGATATTTTCTTCTTGTAATACGTTTTTTATTATTCTTTTATAATCCGCCTTGAACCGCAAGGCAATGGCGGAATAGAAATCTCTAATGTAATGTAATCTTTTTGAAGTTGTGGTGTCCAGAATTGGACACAATACACTATTCTAAATGAAATCTCAGCAGAGTCTTATACAGAGGCATCAATACCTCATTTTTCCTACAGGCCATAGCTCTCCCTATGAGGTCTGGCTGAGGCCAGGGCTTGCAATCCAGAGAGAGAGAGGGGGGGGGGGGAAGAACACTGTAGACTGTACTTGGAGCGGGGTAATCACGAACCACAGACAGTGTTTTTCTGTGTGGTTTACACAATCAAACAATTTACATATTTTTAGACAGGTACTTATTTTTGCACTTGGGGTCAATAAAATGTTAAGTGACTTGCTTAGAATCACAAGTAGCAGCAGTGGGAATAAAACTCACAGCGTCAGGGTATTGAGACAACTGCTCTAACCACTAAGACACTCCTCCACTCATGACATTTCCTCAGAATTAAAAAACTATCTCCTTATGTTCCTTACCGTGACGGGACAAAAGCGCGCGAGACTTTAGCTCACCAACATTGCAGCGCAGACAATTTGGCGCAAGACCCCAGCGCAATGCCTAAAAAATTACTTTTAAAGAGCTCCAATGGCAGGTGTGAACTTCATACTCTTCGCACTGCCGTTGGGGGTGGGTGGGGGCTGCAACCCCCACATTATAGAGAAAACTTAACTTTTTCCTTTAAAAAATTGGGAAAAAGTTAAGTTTACTCTATAATGGAGGGTTCCAACCCCCCCCCCCCAACGGCAGCGCGAAGAATATGAAGTAAACTAGAGGGGGGGTTCCCCACTTACACCCCGCGTCGGAGCTCTTTAAAAGTAACTTTTTAGGCGGCACGCTGGGGTCTTGCGCCGATTTGTCTGCGCTGCAATGTTGGCGCACCGAAGTCCCGCACATGAATGACTATGAACCGTTCCTTACTCTGTGAAGTAAGAGGCCTCAGGTTGTTAAGTTAATGAAGTGTTTCCTTTAACCTTTTACAACCTTGTCCAGTTGCGTCAATGAAGGCCCACCATCAATCCTCATCCATGGTACCACAGTGCCCAAATTTGGATGCCATTTATAGAACTGAGGCCAGGATTCTCAAAAACCCACGTTAAAAAGCGACGGTCTATCGAATCTAAAAACCCGAGACATTCTTAAAAAATCACGCATGCAAATGAGGTCAGTGGACAGCAGCGAAGATTCGCTAAATTTGCATGTGCCCATCACTGGTGATAGTGATGGGCACATGCACAGAAAAAATGCTGTCAACGCCATTAAAAAAAAACCACAGCAACAGCGGGAGAGATGCCCACTCTCCCCTGCTGCACTAAAATCCTCAACACGACCACCCCACTGCAACCCAACCACCTCCTCCCCCAACAGCAGGAGAGATGCCCACTCTCTCCTGCTGCCCTAAAATCCCTGGTGCGACCTGTCCACCCCCCCCCCTTTCCCCGCAGCAGGAAAGATGCCCACTCTCTCCTGTTGCACTAAAATACCCACCACGACCACCCAACCACAACCTGACCCAACCGCTCTCCGCAGTGGGAGAGATGCCCACTCTCCCCCGCTTTCAAGTGACCCCCCTTCCCCCATCTCTGCCTCCCTCTCCCCCTTACCTCAACATAAATGAACCGTAGGGATGTGAGCACCTTCCTCCCAGCTACCAGCTGCTTTGTCATCTAAAATGGGCTTTCCCCTCCCTGGTGCATCTTGGGATGCAACGGGGAGGGGCCTGATTGGCCCAAGTTGTTTTTAAGACCCCTCCCATGGGAGGGGCTTTATACAACCTGGGCCAATCAGAGCCTCAGGCCCCTCCCCAGATGCACTGGGAAGGTTCCTAAGGTCTTTGATTAGCCCGGACGCATAAGGCCACTCTTGAGCCAATCAGAGCCTTAGGACCCTTCCCAATGCATCTGGGGAGGGGTATGAGGCTCTCATTGGACCAAGTTGTTTAAGACCCCTCCCATAGGAGGGGTCTTAAACAATCTGGGCCAATCAGAGCCTAAAGCCCCTCCATGCATCAGAGAGGGGAAGGCCCATTTTAGATGATGCAGCAGCTAGGAGGAGGGTGTCCACTTCCCTCTGGCTCATCTTTGTTGAGGTAAGGGGGAGGAGGGGCGGCAGAGATGGGAGAGAGGGGTCACTTAAATGCAGGGGATAGTGGGCATATCTCCTGCTGCATTGGGGGGCAGTCGGGCCAAGTCACAGCGGGGTGGTCGCATCAGGTATTTTAGTGTAGCTGGAGAGTGTGGGCATCTCTCCTGCTGTGGGGGTCGGTCAGGTCACAGCAGGAATTTTAGTGCAGCAGAGAGAGTGGGCATCTCTCCTGCTGCAAGGGGGGGGCAGACGGGTCATGGCGGGGTGGTTGTGCAGCAGGATTTTAGTGCAGCAGGAGAGAGTGGGCACCTCTCCTGCTATGGTGGAGGGGTCGCGGCAGGGATTATAGGGAAGGGGTGTTGTGATGCAGCAGAGAGAATGGGCATCTCTCCTGCTGTATTTTAACACAGGGCTTTCTAGCAGTCTGTGACACTGACTAGTCGCTTTTTTTTGTTGCCACAAGCCGATGCCGCAGTTTGAAATTGGCTCGGCATTTTTTAAGAATCCACTGGAGGGCTCATTTCAATTTTTTTTTTTTTAGCCCATTTGCATGTCATTGTTGGAGATTGCTAAAAACCTTGTTAAAGACAGATAATAATCCCTTTTGATAATCCGCTGCTAAACTGCGAATAGGCTACACTGCTGGAAAACAGTTTAGCAACGGCGTTAAACTTTTGAGAATCTTACTCTGAGTCCTTGATGTTAAATAAAATATTTTATCTACTTTTTAGAGAAAGAATGTCAGCATCCCCAGTACATATAACTTTAATATGATGTGAGAATTTATTTCATCAGCTCAAGATATTAGATGTCTGGCTTGCCTCATTCACACACCCTTTTGTCTATAGAAAATGTCATCAAATTCTCCTGACACGTGTATAAATTGGTCTGTTATTTCACCCTTCCCCACCTCATGCTGAAGAAGGGTATTTGGGTATCTGATCTAGAAAAAAAAAATCACATAATTTGACTCTTAACAACTGGCAGCAGATTGCAGAAACTACCGTAACTCTTCCATGCCTCCTCTTAAAAGTAATTTTTAGCACAAAACATTGCAAGAAGGACTTTCTGAAGGCAGACCACAAATCCCATCCAGTTTTCAGAGTCAGAATGATATCGTACAAAGCATTTATGCTTAGTTACTTATATATCCCACCTTTATCCAAGGTGTAGTGGATAGAGTTACAGCCTCAGCACCCTGAGGTTGTGGGTTCAAACCCCGAGCTGCTCCTTGTGACCCTGGGCAAGTCACTTAATTATAACTTTATTCTTGTATCCGGCCATACCACACAGTTCTAGGCGGTTCACAAAAAGGAAGACTGAACAGTGAAATACAGGTATTAAGAATAAGAAGAATCAAGGATACAAATATTAGGTAAATACAAACTATGAAAATACAAAGAGAAGTCAGGTTACAAATTTGTCAAACAAATAGGTCTTCATCTTAATCCTCCACTGCCCCAAGTATATTAGATAGATTGTGAGCCCACCGGGACAGATATTTAAAATGCTTGAATACTTGATTTGTAATCTGTTCTGAGATCCTTTGAGAGGACGGGCTAAAAAAATCAAATAAATAAATACACGATATAAAAATACATGCACGGTAAAAACAAAGGACACAATCGGGCAATAAACATGTAAATACTGTCATTGTGGTATTCTGATATTTAATCCTATTCTGGTGGATGAAGTGAGTGTTTATTATTCCGATTTGAAATACATCTTCTGGGTTTTTTTGTTTCCTCAATACATGTTCATCCCATCCTTTTAGTCCTTCATAATCTTTGCCCTCAATAAGCCTTTACTGTAAACTTAATGTTAGGGGCTCTTACACCCAGGAGACTGCAGGCTATGGACTCTGAAGCTCTCTCTGGCCTGTTTATTTCTATCCCAGTGGACCAGAGATAAAGGAGGATTGCACTGCCTTCTGGACTTGTGAGATATGTTGGCTAGTGCACCAGTCTTGATGGTGGTAAAAAATTCTAAAACTGCTCCTTTGTATTTTAGCAAAGGCAGCATGAGGATGTTATAGGCCAGACTTTACGGTAGATGTCCTGCAAACAACGGGATGGTTGGATAGACTGGAGTGAGCTTGCACGGCAACTTCAGCATTTGGAACCTAGGACAATACCAGACTTTACAGTCTACGGCCCAGAAATAACAAAGAAGAGACAAGTTAATGTAATCACGCATTTTTAAATGGGCATAACTTATGGGCAGACTGGATGGACCGTTTAAGTCTTTATCTGCCGTCATTTACTATGGGCTCCTTTTACAAAGGTATGTTAGGGCCTTAACGCGTGGAATCGCGCGCGCTAAAATGCTGCGCGTGCTAGCCGCTACCGCCTCCTCTTGAGCAGGCGGTAGTTTTCCGGGTAGCGCGTGCTAATCCGGTGCGTGCGCTAAAAACGCTAGCGCTCCTTTGTAAAAGGAGCCCTGTCTGTTACTTAGTCATGGGTCCTACTTGCAAATGGGTTTATTCTTTTCTATGTGTACGGTAAAAACTCTTTAGAATAGAAGCTGATGAATGCTCAAGTTGACACCATGTTATCATCTGAATCATTTGCACATCAAACATTCATGGCACTTGCATTTTCTCATGTCTTCATTATCAGGTTTTTAACACCAGCTGGAATCATTTTAATCCTATTGTATGCATTTTTCGGTCTTGGAATTGTAATCCAAATACTCTGTAAAACAATCTCTAATCCTAGAAAGTGTAAGGAAAGCTGTCTTTAGTTGCTCGGTATAAAAAGCCCAGCATTCATGAAAATGTGAAACCAAACAAGGCACGGTACTCATACGTATATTCTTGATCATCTATGTGTACTAATTACAGGAGTTTGTTGTGTCTTTGGTGAACTGGATTTCCTGGTCAGCCTGCAATATCTGTTCCAACTGGTGTCCATGACAACCAACACCATATAGAGGAGTACAAACATTGCTCCCAGTGTACCATCTCCTCTCATTGGTGTTGGCAAAATGTGTGTGTGTGTTGAAGGGGTGGGGGAGATAGGGGAGAAACTAATGGGCGAGTCAAATACAGCACAACTATAGCTCATTACACTCCTGATTATGTATTTATTTTAGTGTTGCATTTTGATTAAAATTTTAAGCTCCCTTTTTACAAAGCCGCATTAGGCCCCTCAAATATGGAAATCGCTCCCGATTAACATAAGAGAAGAAAAATTACTTAGTAAGTTTAAAAGTCTCCTAAAAAGTTGGCTTTTTAAGGATGCTTTTAACCGATTCATTTAAATTTTATTATTTTACAGTGGACTAGGAGTACAGCTAAGTGAAAATTAAGTGGGTAATCTTCCCCAACCTCTTGTCTCATTACCTATCCCTTTTTATTTGTTTATGAATTGTATTTAATCCTTTTTTCCCCTCCCTTTTTCAAATGTATTATTTTATTAAAATACCTGTACCAATTGTCTTTTGTTTTATTTTTATTTTTTTAACTTTATCTGTATTCATTTCAATTATTTATATGTTCACCAACATCATTCCAAATAAGCAGTGTCTTAAATCTTTACAAAGAAAAAAAAAAGTTCTAAATAACAAAATATTTTACATTGCTCCATTGTTAGTCCACAATATATGGGGGGGGGGGAGCGATAGCTTTAATAAGTCGGATAAATCATAATCAGCAGAGAATATTGTTTTTTATTTTTTTATTTTAACCTAATTTTTAACTAAATGTAAATCGCATTGGATTTGGATTTTGCGATCAAATAAAATATTTTTAAATAAACTTGAAACTTAAACTTTTTTATCGCCAGCCGCAGCAATATTAGCTCCGGCGCTCTTAGAATTCCTATGAGTATTGGAGCTAATACAGCTGTGGCCGGCGATAAAAAAGCCTAATGCAGCTTTGTAAAAAGTGGGGGAGGGGTGTAGTTGCAATTAATCATATGATTAAAGGTATTTTTTTTTTATTTATTTTTTTTCTCCACTGCAGCTTCTTGTGACTCTGGGCAAGTCACTTAACCTTTATTGCCCAGCGTCACAATGATTTGCAGTAGGGGGAAAAGAACATATTTTAATCAAAATGCAGCTCCCCCCCCCAAAAAAAAAGTTAAATAATAAAAAGTAAGGAAAAGATAAGAAATACAAAATACAAATTTTATAATTTATAAATTAACACCCCCTCCCCCTCTTTCTAAGCTGTGGTAGAGGTTTCTACCATGGCTTGGAATACTAAATTTTCCAATGCTGCTCTGACACTCATAGATTTCCTTTGAGCATTGGAGCAGGGTCGGAGCATTTAGCACCCCAGGTAGCGGTAGAAACGGCTTAAAACAGGGCCTAAAGCAGGAGTAGGGAACTCCGGTCCTCAAGAGCCATATTCCAGTTGGGTTTTCAGGATTTCCCCAATGAATATGCATTGAAAGCAGTGCATGCAAATAGATCTCATGCATATTCATTGGGGAAATCCTGAAAACCCGACTGGAATACGGCTCTCGAGGATCGGAGTTCCCTACCCCCGGCCTAAAGAATCTAAAACAGCACGCAGAATAGCTAAAAACAGCTTTACAGTTTTCACAGCCTACTTCAGAAAGAAAGCCTCATTCATTCATTCACTTATTTGGAATTTCTCTAGCCACTTTCATTGAACAAACAAGCCAAAACAATTACCAATCTGTTAAATAGGAATAGGAAAGGAACACCAAATAAAATTTAATAGGACAGAAATTCACACATAGGGCTTGCTTTACAAAGCCGCGCAGCAACAGCCCCGAAGCCCTTTAAATCTCTATGGGCTTTGGGGCTGTTACCGCACAGCAGCCGCTAGCTCGACTTTGTAAAACAGGCCCATAGGATCTCCTCAATAGTCAACAAAGGTAGACTGAAACCAATAATGTGGCCTAGCTCATTGCAAAGAAGGTGCTAAAAGCATGCTCAAACAGCAAGATTTTCAACCCTCTCCAAAACGTAAGAAAGGTTTATTCAACTAGTAATATAAGCGGGAGATTTTTTTCATGAGTAGAGCACCAGGAAAAATGAGCACCCTGTCTTGTAGACTCAAAGAGCCTAATTTTATAAGAGATGCCTAGGTTAGGCACCATTAGGCACCTACATTGAAGACGCCTAGCGAAACCTAACTTAAAACTGTGCCTAAGTTATTCTGACGTGAGCCCCGTTTCAATGCTTTCATCAGGGAACGAAGTGCAATTCCATACTGTTGCTAACCATAAGATTTCCTATCAGCATTGGGCGTCTAACGCCATATGCCCTGATCAGACTTAGACGTACTGTATGTTTTGATTATGCCCCTCTTAGTTTGCTTAAACACTGCGAATCCTCATTCCACAAAGGACGCCTGGCAATTGATGGACAACCTCGGAGAATGATGCCTACAAGTTAGGCACCGCTAGGTTTTGTTTTTAGAATCAGGCCCAAATTGTGCCCTGCGTGGACCAAGAACTAATTGATGGTCATTAATAAACTGTCTTCTAATTTGAGTAGGCCTTATTAATGAATAACTCATTTTCTCAGTGACAAAACCTGAGACCTTGATATAAACATCAGTGTTCTTCCTTCGCAAACTCTTATTTTTATGCAGACTTCCATTTCCCATCTTTCGTTATTTATTAAGATAACGAGAAAAGGAGGAAATGTGTCTGTAGCAGCTATTCCGTTCTGCTCCCATCATTGTTCAGCAAACCTAATAACCCACGTGTACAGTACTAATTCTGATTTACAGACGGGCTGCTTCACTACATCAGGGTGATTTTCTCTGGTGAGTAATGGACAAGTGTAATGCACTGGTGCCTTAATTAAAGAGTGTCTCTTAGTCTTGATCTCGTTTTAATTTACAGGGTAATACTACAATAATATCACTAATGGAAGGTACATTAAAGGGCATCAAGTAGCATTAACTGTATTAAATTATGGGACTTGTGTTAATTAACTGCAGTAGCAAGCTGGCCCAAATGGCAGAAAAGGTTAAGAAATACATAAATAAAGCTTAGCAAGAAGGGAAAATAAATGAACAAGACGACATTTCCTCTGTCCATCTCCTTTGCAGGGAAGGATTTAATACAAGGGCTGGGTGTGTGAGTAGCCTCGGAAAAATATTCATTCCACAGAGTAAGAACGAGTCTATAAAGGAATGCCTAATTTTAGGCAACAGGAAGGCACCTATTTACAGTCTATTCCAGTGCCGTACCAAGGAAGGGAGGGAGGGGGTGATCCACCTGGCTGCATGCAGTATAGGGGTGCATTGAGCAGTTATGCCAGCTGCATCCTACAGACTTGCAGCTGGCTCAGAATAGGAAGATGGGGTAGAGGAAAGGAAGATTTGACAGCCATTCGCTTGTAGACTGTGGCCCCACGACTGCTCTATACACCCTTGTAGTGGAGGGAGGGAGAGCACCTATATTTTGAGATGCAAAAACTTGGACACATGTCCCTGTCCTGTCTGCTCCAGAATATGGCTAAGACTGAGCTCCTTATCTTTATGCCTAAATCCCCTCCCCCATGCCCTATTTCTGTGGAAAACACTCTCCTTCCTGTCTTGTCAGCTCGCAATCTCCTCCACTCAGATCCAACAAACTGCTAAACCATGTTGCTTCTTCCATAATGGCAGATAAAGACCAAATGGCCCATCGCAGTAACCATTATCTCTTCCTCTTTCTAAGAGATCCCATGTTCCAATGGCCCTTTTGAAAATGACCCTCCCTATGTGTGAATAGGGCTACTACTTGCCTAAGCACAGAGAGGAGAAGCAGTATGTTCTGACATAAAGAAGTTGAGAAGCACTGAACTAGAGGTGAGTTCAAGAAGGAGGGTAGGGTATAAAAGAGAAAGAGATTGGACTTCTGCTGGGAGAAAAGGGAGCAGAGAGAGGGGGAGAAATCAAAACTGGAGGAGCAGAGAAAGAAAAACAATGACAAAAAACCTCATACAATATAATGAATATCAACCACAAAATTGAGGTTTTACCAAATTAAACTTTAAATAAACTCATATTGCTTGCTGAATTTAGTCACATCTTTAAAGGAGGAAAAAAAACCTCAGATTCCCTTCAAACTCACTCATAGTTGCCAGCCTGTTGAATGGGATATTCTCAATCATCGGTCAAAAAAACCTCATTGTAATACTAGCTATCATAAATATATCATTTATCAAAACAGCGTGACTTATCTTAAAGTGTCCTGATCCCAACAGGACCCGTTTCACTATAGGCTTCTTCATGGGATCAGAAAATGAAACTTCTTGTTCTGGAAAACCATTCATCCAATATAGAAACATAGAAGCATGATGGCAGATAAAGGTCAAATGGACCATCTAGTCTGCCCATCTGCAGTAACCATTATCTCTTCCTCTTTCTAAGAGATCCTACATGCCTATCCCACGCTTTCTTGAATTCAGACACAGTCTTTATCTCCACCAAGTCTTCCAGGAGATTGTTCCACACATTTACCACCCTTTCTATAAATTACTCCTGAGCATATCACCTCTTAACTTCATCCTATGCCCTCTCATTTCAGAGCTTCTTTTCAAATGAAAGAGACTCGACTCATACACATTTATGCCACAGAGGTATTTAAATATTTCTATCATATCTCCCTTCTTCTGCTTTTCCTCCAAAGTATACAGATTGAGATCTTTAAGTCTGTCCCCATATGCCTTATGACGAAGACCACGCACCGTTTTAGTAGCCTTCCTCTGGATTGACGCCATCCTTTTTATAACTTTTTAAAGGTGCAGTCTCCAGAATTGTACACAATATTCTAAATGAGGTCTCACCAGAGTCTTATATAGAGGCATTAATGCCTCCTTTTTCCTACTGGATATACTTCTCCCTATGCACCCTAGCATCTTTCTAGCTTTCGCCGTTACCTTTTCAACCTTTTTGTCACCTTAAGATCATCACATACAAACACACCCAAGTCCCGCTCTTCTGTCGTGCACATAAGTTCTTCACCCTCTAAACTGTAGCATTCCCTCGGGTTTTTACAGCCCAAATACATGAACTTGCATATTTTAGCATTAAATTTTAGCTGCCAAATTTCAGACCATTCTTCAAGGTTCGCCAGGTCTTTCTTCATGTTATTCACACCATCCGGCGTGTCTACTCTATTGCAGATTTTGGTATCATCCACAAAGAGGCAAATCTTACCTGACAGCAACTTCAGCAATATCGCTTATAAAAATGTTAAAAAAGAACAGGCCCAAGAACGGAACCTCCCGACTCTAGGGAAGCATTGAAAGATCAGTCAGCGGAGACACCAGAACTTCCCTAACTTCCTTCAGCACCCTCAGATGTACACCATCCGGCCCCATCGATTGCCAATCTTTAATTTTCCTAGCTCCTCATGAATACAACCCTCTGAAAATCGATCAGGGTGTGCCATTCCTCCATCCCTTTTTGCATTTGTCCTGCTCCCTGTGCTTCAGCCATGAAAACAGAATAAAAATATTTGTTAAGTAATTCAGCCTTTTCTTTATTAGCTTCTACATATTTCTCCTCTTCACCTTTGAGTCTCACAATGCCACTTTTGCACTTCTTTCTATTACTGATATATCTAAAACATGTCTTGTCTCCCCATTTTTCTGTCTCAGCTATTTTTTCCTCTATTTGAATCTTTGCATTCCTGAATACTCGACTAGTCTTCCTCTTTCTGGGATATTTTGTAGTTTATGAAAGATAACCTCTTATTCCTTAGCTTCTCAGTTACTACTTTTGAGAACTAAAGCGGCCTTCTTTTCCTCTTACTTTTATTTACTGCATTTCTACCCCTTCCAGACATTCCCATCCAGAGAACAATTCCTTGACTTAATCTCCCATCCTAACAAAGTTAGATTTTTTAAATTCTAGAACCTTTACTTTTGAATGAACCTTCTCTATACCTGTCTTAATGTTAAACCATACCATGCAATGATCACTGGATGCCAGATGATCATCCATTATAACATCAGAAACACTTTCCCATTTGTAAGCACTAAGTCTAGTATGACCCCATCCCACATGGGTTCCATTACCAATTGCTGGAACAGTTTTCCTTGTAGAGAATCCAGGATCTTCCTACTTCTAGAAGATCGCGCAATAGAGATACCCCAATCAACATCTGGCATGTTAAAATCACCTATTAGTAAGACTTCCCCTTTTTTAGTTATATTCTGAATGTCTACTATTAAATCTCTGTCCACTTCTTCCATCTGTGAAAGAGCCTGTATATCACACCAATGTAAATATATTTACATTCCTTCTTTCCAAATTGATCCACAGTGCCTCTTACTTACCCTACAGATTCAGCAATTGTGTGGTTTTAATATGATTTTTAACATTTAATGGTACTCCCCCTCCTTTTCTTTCTACCCTGTTTTTCCTGAACAAATTATAGCCTGATATAACTAACTATATCCTACTCACATTACTCCTCTCCTGAAGTCATTTCATTGGCTTCCCATCCATTTCAAACACCTCTTACTGACCTACAAGTGCATTCACTCTGCAACCCCTCAAAATTTCTCCACTCCCTCCTATGCTTCCCCCCGTGAACTCTGTTCATTGGGTAAGTCCCTCCTATCTGTACCCTTCTCCTCCACTGCCAACTCCAGACTCCATCCCTTCTGTCTTACTGCACTGAATACATAGAACAGACTGCCTGAGTCATTACATCAGGCTCTGTGTCTATCAGTATTCAAATCCAAGGACAGATATTAATTTAATAGAGGCATTCTGGATTATCTGCAGCCGCCTAATTTCTTTTTGAGCCATTCCCTTAAATAATGCATTGTAATAATCAATTTTTGAGATAATCATTGAATGAATTAATATATTCAATGATTTTGGACATAAAAATTTGGATATTGCGCGTATTTGGCGAAGTCTAAAAAAGGTAGCTTTAACCACATAACTAACGTGATCATGGTAAGTTAGTTTTTCATCTAAAATCACCCCTAAAATTCTAATTTTATTTATCTGCTGAAGAGTGACCCCTTGGATGGAAATTGGATCAACGAGCTTATGATTATCTTTCCAAGGGAAGAGCATAATATTTGTTTTATTGATATTAAGGGATAATCTATTGGTGTCAAGCCATAAATGAATCTGTTTTAATTTCTCATTGATAGCTGAAATTTCAGAACAACTATTAGGGTCCAGAGGATGTAAAAGTTGTATATCGTCCGCATAGGCAAATACGGAGAAGCCAATAGATTGGCAAAGAGTCATGAGAGGAGCTAGAAATATATTGAACAGAAGGGAAGACAGGATAGAACCTTGTGGGATACCATATGTAGCTGAAAAACTAGCAGATATAGAATCATTAAAAGAAACTATTGAAGAATGATTGTCCAAATAAGATCTAAACCAAAGCAGGACTTGCTCCGTAATGCCGATGGATTGTAGTCTATCCAGTAAGAGATTGTGATCAATTGTGTCAAAAGCTGACGAAAGATCAATTGAAATCAAAAGAACAGATGAATGATGATCCAGGTGGTAGAGTATAGAAGTCGTCTACCCTAACTCTTGTTAACTGTGTCGAGCTTTACGAATGTAGAGATGATGCGGTATACAAACCTAAGGTTTAGATTAGATTAGATTAGGTCATACCAATCAATGAATATAATAGTGAAAAAGTACCTCCCACTGGCAGGACTGTAGATAGAGGACTCTCACTCAGCTTAGAGAGACAGTGATAACACAAACTCAGTAGGCGTAGTAAAGGGGGGGGGTCACCACCGGCGCCATCTTGGTGGGGGCGCTGGCACCTCTCCTCCGTCTCCTCCTATTAATTATTTTGATAGCACTACTAGATGTAAGCAGCGCTATACAGAGTCATATAGAAGACAGTCCCTGCTCGAAAGAGCCAATCAGGACCTTACCTCCCCCCATGCAAGCCGGTGATGCACTAGGCGGAACCCTAGGCCTCAATTGACTAAGGCTGGAGAAGTTGCTCGCACTGATGAAGATTTAAAGAGGTATGCTGGGGGGAAGGGAAGACACGAGCATGGTGTGGGGAGGCGGAGAGGTAGCGCCCAAGATAGCGCCCAGGATGGTCCCCACACCCCCTTACTACACCATCGCATATATACGTAAATGCCAAAATTCCAGCTATGTCCTAGTCTATAAAATGATGCCTGAATGTGATGGCGGGCAGTTGGAAGGTGGATGTTCACAAGGGCAGAGTCTGGGCAGAACTTGGGTGAGGCACACAGTTACATGTATAAATTATTAAATAATATAATTGCATATATTTTTTAACAGTCTAGATCAGGGGTGCCCAAATGGTCGATCGCAAAGGCAACGCGAGTCGATCATGTCGCCTTGGTGATCTTTTTCTCCCTGCTGCTTCCCCGAGCCAGGCCAGGCACATACAAGCGCCGGACTCACAAGACTTCACCTCTGACATCAATTCTGATGTCGGAGAGGAAGTTCTGGGCCAGCCAATCGCTGCCTGACTGGCCTGGAACTTCCTCCCCAACAATAGAATTGACGTCGGAGATGGAGTCTTATGGGCCCGGCACTTGTACGAGTCAGGCCCGGCTCGGGGAAGCAGCAGGGAGAAATTGGCATGGTGGAAGGGGGAAAGAGAAAGAAAGACAGGCAGGCAGGGGGAGAGAGAAAGAAAGGCAGAAATAAAGAGGGGCGCAGGGGGGAGAGAGAAAGAAAGACAGAAAGAAAGAAATATTGGCTTTACAGAAGAAGGAAGTGCAACTAGAGACTCATGACATCATCAGACAAAAAGGTAGAAAAATGATTTTATTTTCAATTTAGTGATCAAAATGTGTCCGTTTTGAGAATTTATATCTGCTGTCTATATTTTGCACTATGGCCCCCTTTTACTAAACCACAATAGCGGTTTTTAGCGCAGGGAGCCTACGAGCATCGAGAGCACCGCAGGGCATTCAGCGCATCTCCCTGCGCTAAAAACCGCTATCGTGGTTTAGAAAAAGGGGAGGGAGTATATTTGTCTATTTTTGTATAGTTGTTACTGAGGTGACATTGCATATTTTAAAGTCATCTGCCTTGACCTCTGATAAAAACCCCGAATACAAATGATAATTAACATTTTCTCTGCGTACAATGTGCTTTGTGTTTTTAAAAATTTTATTGTTGGCAGTTCATTTTGACTTGGTCATTTTAAAAGTAGCTCGCAAGCCCAAAATGTGTGGGCACCCCTGGTCTAGATGTATTAGTGCTACTATTTATAATTTCTATAGCATTGAAAGGTGTATGTAGTGCTGTACATTTAAAATGTAATAGATGGTTCCTGCTCTGAAGAACTTACAATCTAATTTGGACAGACAGACAGGATAGATAGGGGTTATGGATTTACTTGCTGAGAGAATGATAGGATGGTTTGTGAGAGTTAGGAGTTGAAAGCAGCCTCAAAAAGAAATTAGGCGGCTGCAGATAATCCAGAATGCCTCTATTAAATTAATTATGGGAGCAAAGAAGTTTGATCATGTAACTCCCTTACTTCAAAGCGCTCATTGGCTTCCTGTGTCTCATCGTATTTTATATAAATCATGTTTACTTACATTTAAATCTCTATTATTTAAAACTCCAGCTTTTATTTATAAAGCATTGATACCTTATAATCCTTATAATTCTTCTAAATTACTGAGATCAAATGACCAACATTTATTGGTCATCCCCTCTCTTAAAGTTATTAATACTCGAAGGCAATTTATCTTTACTATTATGGCGCCTCAGACTTGGAACTCACTCCCGCTATACTTAAGAGAGGAGAAGAACTTGGACAAGTTTAAGAGCAAACTTAAGAGTTTTCTTTTTAAAGATGCATTCAATATTTAATTGAATTGTCAACTGCTCTTTTGTTTATTTTTAACTTACCTATTTAGTTGTCTTTCCAATCCTGTTGTGCTTAACCTTTAATTGTTGACTCTTTCATTTCTAAGATTGTATTTCTTTCCTGCCTTCCCTATTGTGTCAGGTATTGCGTTAATCAGTTTATTATTATGTAAAAAAAACAAAAAAACTTATCCCTTTATTAATTATGTATGTTTGAAGTGAAAACAGGCTTGGATCCAAGATGGCCGCTGCATCTCTGCTGCAGTGAGGACGCCGTCGAGTTTACTTACAACAATGCCGAAGAGACGGGGCAGGAACATCGGAGGAGCCTCCCGGTGACCCTTAACCCCTGCGGTTACCATTGACGATTTTCTTCGGCGCCTACAGCGGGAACAGGAAGAGTTGGATGCCAGCTCGCTAGGGATGCCGCTGGAGAGTAGCGCGGTGGTGAGATCCCCTGGGCTTGATGTCACCCTTAGCCCCGACGTCAGGACGCCACCCCTTCAACCGACGCCGCAAGCAGCCAGCTCTCCACGGGACCAGAATGCACCCGAGGAGGTAGCTTCTTTGTCTCCAGAGGCTATTATGGAGGGCTTGCCGAACAGAACCACGCAGAGTGACATGCTCTCTCTGCTAGGACCTGCGACCGGGACAACAGAGGTTGGGGGAATACAAGACTTCACTGAGGTAAAACCGACTTCAGAACAGTTATACACTACACCATTACAACTTTTTTCTCCTACTAAACCCCCCAAAGTTACACTTGAAGCATTATGGGACTTGGTAGTAAATTTGGGGAATTCTTTAAATCCTCAAATAAAAAATTTGGACAAAGAATTAAAAGAACAGAAAAAAGAAATAAGAGTTAAAACAGGATATATCTCAATTAAAAACAGAGACACAAAATACAAGTAAGGAGCTAAGATTATTAAAACAAAATCAAGATTTGCTGGTTAAAGATAATATAATACTCAGGAGGAAGCTGGAAGCTCAGGAGAATAATGGCTGAGCTAACAATTTGAGATTTATAAATTTTCCAAAAGATCTTGTCAACTTCTCCTAGAGAAATGGTGAAAAGGTATTTTATGGAAATACTGGAAATTCCTGAAAGCTCTTTACCTCCTCTTACAAAAGTGTATTATCTTCCTGCCAAGCCCCAATCCAAAGAAGAAGAAAAAATTGAGGAATCCCGGGACAGACCATTGAACATTTCCGCAATTTTGGAACAATCGGATAGAGAATTGGCTGTTTCAGCCACTCTCTTGCTGTCTGTGGCCTTGGCTCCAGACAAGGATTGGATATTAAAACTTTTCTTTAAAAATAGGTCCAAGGACTTCCTGGGATATCATATTCAGATTTTTCCTGATGTCCCTAGAGAGACTCAAAAGAGAAGAAAAGAATTTCTACTTCTGAAACTTGGAGTGATTCAAATAGGGGGTATTTTCTTTTTGAGATATCCATGTAAATGTGTAGTCAGATATTTATCTTTGAAGTATATTTTTACAGAGCCGTCGCATCTGATAAGTTTTCTCTCAGCGAAACGTCTTGAGAAAGGAATAACAGCACCCATGGAAGGTAGTAAGATATGGTTTTCCTTTTAACTTATTGATTTATATTTGCTCTACTCTTTAAATCTTGGATCCAATACATGGAGGACTAGAGTGTGATCAATTAGATTATTTGCTATTTTATTTATGTATCTTTATTTTCAAATTGAATTAAGTATTATGGTATATCTCAATTTTCGAAACTTAGTTATTGATCTTACTTTACTGTACAAAATGTATATGCTTGGTAATATTATAAAATTCTATAAATAAATAATAAAAAAAATTTATGTATGTTTATTTCATGTATATTTTAAATATGTATTTTGTTGATTTGTACATCGCTTAAAATTTGGAATAGGCGATTAATCAAATAATAAATAAACTTGAAACTTGAAACTTGACAAATAAGTTCTGCAGGATTCCATCTCTAACAATTGAAAACACTATACTGAAGCACAAGCACACACACACACCACACACACCACACACCACACACACACTCACAACACACACACGCACAACACACACCACACAAACACACACACCACACACACACACACACACACACACCACACACACACACACCACACACCACATACACACAAACACACACACCACACACACACACACCACACCACACACACACGCTCAGCTTAGAGGGAACATGTTTCAATCTGTTTTTCCACTTGTTCCACCATATTATTCAAGGTGGGAGGGAATGGGTAAGAGAAACTTGGAAGATGTTTTTAAGTGGGTGTCTGTTTTTGGAGCTGACTGTAGGCTAAAATATTATATGAAGAAAATACTATTAATACTATTTTATAATTTCAGTTCCCCTTAGGTAAAAATTGTGGAGCCTGAGAAGACGTTTTCTGTTAACCTGCTGTAAAATGTAGTTAAATCAGGAACCCTCTGTGTTGAAGTTCTGGAATATGCACATTTCAAATTAGAGGCTGCAGTGTTATGTAATGGGTATCAAATATTCTCAGAGTCAGCGAGGATTCCTTTAGTTAAGAAGAGATTGCTTACTAAAGATGTTGGTTTCACCTCTGAGGAGTGATTATCGAGAGTATGAAGAGTGATTGTAGATAATACTGCTTCCGATTAAATTATGAACTTTATTAGGGAGAGCAGAACAACACCTTATGTTCTTATGGGCTTCTCAATTTATCCTCAGCTCCCAGAGATCTTTTTTAAAATGTATAATATTTTTCTAATTTATTTATGGTTAAGAGCACAGGTCTTTGTTTTCAAAAGCAATCATATTGACAGATTTCTTTTTCAAGACAGGGGAGAATATCTTGAGACAAAACTGGGAGATGGTTCAGTATTTCCTCCTGTGAAATTATGAGATCAGTTTCCACTCAGCCAGACAACAGGGCTGTGGAGTCAATACATCAAACCTTCGACTGAATCCGACTCCTCTAGTTTTCTACTGTCTGACTGACTCCAACTCCTGTTAATATTAGGCTTTAAATTGTTTATACTGGATCTAAAGTACTGGTAAATATAAGTTATATTTATCAGCATTTTAGATCCAGAATAAAAAATATGGGGCTCATAATCAAAAGAGAAAAACGTCCAAAAACCGGCTTAAGTCGGCACTTGGATGAATATTTCCCAAATACGTCCAAGTGCTGATAATAAAAATGGATTTTGGACGTATTTCTAAACAACCTAGGCCTACATAGTGCCGCTGAACAACCAAAGCTAAACGGGGCATTTCGGGAGGAGTGTCAACGGCGGGAGTTGGGCGGGACGTGGCCCGGCTTAGACTTAGTCGTACAGCATGTATAACCATACAGCCGACGATCGATGGAATTTTGACGTTGTGACTTAGATCATGTAAAACATGGTCTAAGTCACAAAAACCCACCTAAAGTCACCAGTTAAGCACTGCAAACACATAAAACAGACACACACACACTACCCCAGTGATCACTGACCCCCCCCCCCACCCCCATAAAAATATTAATCACACCTTTAAAATTCAGCCTCCAGACCATCATCACCTGGCCACCTGGCATAGGAAAGCCTAGTCGTCCAGCACAGAGGCAGCGTAAGTCATCTTGGTGATGGGTTAGGGACCCATGCCCATAAGCACCTGTAATCATTGCATTGATGATGAAACGTGCACTCCCCTATACATCCCCAAAACCCTTTTGAACTGGCATATAAGTGGCTCCTGCAGCCATAAGGGCTATTGGGGTGGTAGATAAGTGGGTCTAAGGGATTCTGGATGTGGTTTGGGGGGCTCACCGTGACCTATAAGGGAGCTGTAGTGAGGAGAAGACATGGCACCCTTTTTGTGAAGGTCACAGCAGTGCTTTGTAAGATACCCCACTATTTAGGTGCCATGTCTGGATGTTCAGTCCATCACTTTGCAGACCCCCTCCCATGTCCAACAGGGCTTGTTCAATGCATTTTGGACTTGGATGAAAAGTTAGACGAAAATGTGGTATAAAGATGGACGATTTAGCGACTTGGACGATCAGATCTGCAGGACGTATAATTAGACGATTTTCAAAAGTAAAAAAATTTTGGACGTATTTTTCAAAAATATGTCCTAGACTGTTTTTTACTTGGATGAATTGCGAGTTGGACGTAAACGGACTTAGACATCCCTTTCGATTATGCCCCTCCACATACATATCTAAGTATATAATAATACATATATCATATTGTATTTTTTAATGTAAGATTTTTAAATTTGAAGCTGGAATTGGAGTCAATACATTTTTTCCAACTCCAACTCCACAGCCCTTTCAGAAACATCAAAGGATTTCAAAATTTCCCATAGAGTGATTAAGCACAGTCACTCAAAGAGTGAGCCTTCGATGAGGTAGGCCATGACATATACCTAGTTTCCTTTTCCCAATCCCAGCTGCAGATATATAATAACTGCAAAACAGGTAAATACAGTGGTACCTTTGAATCCGAACTTAATCCATTCCAGAACCCCATTTGAGTTCCAAAACATTTGAGTTCCAAGACAATTTTTCCCATTGAAAATAATAGAAACTGGATTAATCCATTCCTTGGTCCCACAAACTCAGCAAGATCGGGCCCCCCTGGCATAGACAGCAAGATCGGGCCCCCACCGGCATAGACAACAAGATCGGGCACCCCAACCGGTATAGACTGCAAGATCGGGCCCCCACCGGCATAGACAGTACAATAGTGTGCCCCAAAGAGATTCTGGGTGTACCACAAGAGATTCCAGAATTATACTTTATTTTAAAAAATTCCCTTCATAAGTTTATACCACAATAGATTACATGTACGTTGCATACGCAAGAGTCTGTCAATGTTATGAGAGTCTGTGTACATAAGTATACAACCGCCCAGACAAACATCATTTTTTGACGTGGTTGGTCCTTGAAAACTAACGGCAAATAATATTTTTATTTTTTATGCAGTAGTTATCCAAACTTGAGCAACAAAGCAATCAAGGCTTTCTTACCATTTAGATCTTCCTATCTTTGCAAACTTAGCTTTTTAGCTCTGACAGAAATTAAATCGGAAATAAAGAGAACGACTGCAGATGGTGGATGATGAAATGCATGTTTGCTTGTGGACTATCGAACAGCATATTGAGTTAATTTGTCCTCAAAAACAAGCACATCCATCGCATTGATTTGCAATTCTATTCTATGTAGTTTAGTTTCATCGTTGTTACAATTACATAGTTTAAAGAACTTTAAATAAATAACTCTCAAATTTAAATATTTTGTTGGTTTTGCAATATTGTCATTTCAATTATAATGTGCTATGAAAAATATTTGCTGTGGTTAGAGCACCTTAGCAAAAAAAAGTTTGAAAGTCGCTGCTTTATAGAATAGTAATATAACATTAAAAATAAAATTATAGATGCATATTTTACAACATTTATTTAGCATTTTTTCTATACCACCTTCTAGCTTCAACAGAGCCCTTCAAGGCAATGTGCAATGCTTAAAAACAATATCAAAAATACATCACAAATACCTACAGCTCTCCAACACAGTGGCGTACCTAGCATGTGTGATACCCGGGGCCCATCATTTTTTGGCACCCCCCCTATCTGTACGAAAAACATGATTTTTAGTAACAAGCCACACGTCACACATGAGTTCCTAGGAAAAGGCAGCATCTTACATACTACAGTGAGAAACATAGAAACATAGAAACATAGAAAGATGACGGCAGAAAAGGGCTACAGCCCATCAAGTCTGCCCACTCTACTGACCCACCCAATTTAGTCTGTGTGCTAATGACCCAATTCTTTAACTTGGTCTTCGTAGTGATCCTACGTAGGTGTCCCATTTATTCTTAAAGTCAGGTACGCTGGTGGCCTCAACCACTTGCACCGGAAGCTTGTTCCAGCGATCTATCACTCTTTCCGTGAAGAAGTACTTCCTGGTGTCGCCATTAAATTTCCCTCCTCTGAGTTTGAGCGGATGTCCTCTTGTGGCCGAGGGTCCTTTGGGAAAGAAAATGTCATCTTCCACCTCGACACGTCCTGTGATGTACTTAAATGTCTCAATCATGTCCCCCCTCTCCCTACGTTCCTCAAGAGTGTAGAGCTGCAGTTTGTGCAGTCTCTCTTCGTACGAGAGACCCTTGAGCCCCGAGATCGTCCTAGTGGCCATCCGCTGAACCGACTCGACTCTGAGCACGTCTTTATGGTAATGTGGCCTCCAGAATTGCACACAGTATTCCAGATGAGGTCTCACCATGGCTCTGTATAGTGGCATTATGACTTCAGGTTTCCGGCTGACGAAACTTCTTTTGATACAACCCATCATCTGCCTTGCCTTGGATGAGGCCTTCTCCACTTGTTTGGCAGCCTTCATATCTGCACTGATGATTACTCCTAAATCTCGTTCTACTGAAGTCCTAGCCAATGTTTCTCCATTCAAGGTGTAAGTTCTGCATGGATTACCGCTACCAAGGTGCATGACCTTACATTTCTTAGCGTTGAAGCCCAGCTGCCAGGTCGAGGACCAGCATTCCAATGTAAGCAGGTCCTGCGCCATACTGTCTTGCAAGTTGCTTTCACTTACTATATTGCATAGTTTGGCGTCGTCGGCGAATAATGTTACTTTACCTTGAAGCCCTCGAGTCAAGTCCCCTATGAATATGTTAAAAAGGAGTGGACCCAGGACCGAGCCCTGCGGCACTCCGCTGGTCACCTCCGAAGTCTCAGAGAGGGTGCCGTTGACCACCACCCTCTGACGTCTGCAACTCAGCCAATCGTTGACCCATGTAGTCAGTGTCTCGCCTAACCCCATCGATTTCATTTTGCTTATCAGCCTGCGATGTGGGACGCTATCAAAAGCCTTACTGAAGTCCAAGTACACGACGTCCAGAGACTCTCCCGAGTCTAGCTTTCCTGTTACCCAGTCAAAGAAGCTTATGAGATTGGATTGGCAGGACCTACCCTTGGTAAAACCATGTTGACTGGGATCCCTTAGGTTCCCCTCATCCAAGATCGTGTCTAATTCACATTTAAGTAGTGTTTCCATGAGTTTACACACTATTGATGTGAGACTCACCGGCCTGTAATTCGCAGCCTCTGCCCTGCAACCCTTTTTGTGCAGAGGGACGACATTAGCTGTTTTCCAGTCCAGGGGGACTCTCCCCTTACTTAGGGAGAGATTGAAGAGCATGGATAATGGCTCCGCCAGGACATCAGCCAGCTCTCTGAGCACTCTTGGGTGCAAATTGTCCGGTCCCATGGCTTTGTTCACCTTGAGTCTTGACAGTTCGCTGTAAACATCAGCTGGTGTGAACTCAAATTTCTGAAACGGGTCTTCCGCGCTTGGTGTTGCTTCCAGCTGTGGCCCATGCCCTAGTTTCTCGCAGGTGAAGACTGAGCAGAAGTATTCATTCAGTAGTTTGGCTTTATCAGAATCTGCTTCCAGATAATTTCCGTCCGGTGTTCTAAGGCGTACTATCCCGTCTGTGTTCTTTTTCCTGTCACTAATATACTTAAAGAAGGATTTGTCACCTTTTTTGATGTTCTTTGCTAAAGTTTCTTCCACTCGAAGTTTGGCCTCCCTAACCGCTGTTTTGACCGCTGCAGACTTGGTCTTATATCATCATCAATATATCAACATCAATACACCCATTGTAAAACTAAAGCCAGACTAGTACAGATCAATCCTGCAGTCAATTCTAACAGAAAACTATGTCTTTCGAACACACAGAACACAGAAAACACCTTCGCCTAGTATGGAATGTCATCACAAACTCACCCCTCCCCCTTTTACAAAACTGTAGTGTGGATTTTAACCATGGTGGTAACAGCTCTGACGCTCATAGAATTCTGAGCATCAGAGCTGCTACCACCATGGCTAGCGCTAAAAAACGCTCCACAGTTTTGTAAAAGGGGGGATAAAATAGAAATACATAGACAAAGGTTAAATTGAACCAGCAAGAAGCTGGGCTCTGCATACAATGCAACACCACAGAAACAGTGACACAGGTCTCAACAGAAACAGTGACACAGGTCTCCTAAAGCAATAAATAAATAGAAAATATTTGTTCTACCTTTGTCTTCTCTGATTTCTGCTTTCCTCATCTTCTTGTTACTCTCTTCCTTCCATCCACTGTCCCTCTTCTCTCTGCATCTTCCATTTGCTCTGTTACTGTGCCTCTCCCTTTCTCCCTCCTTCCAAATTGGTCTGGCACCCATCTTCTTCCCTCCGCTCCTCCCATAGTCTGGCATCTCTGTCTTCTTCCCTGCCAGCGTCTTCTCCCAACTCTCTCTTCCCCATTTCCCTTCAGCGTCTTCTCCCCACTCTCTCTTCCCCATTTTCCTGCAGCATCTTCTCCCCACTCTTTGTTCGTCATTTCCCTTAAGCATCTTCTCCCCACTCTCTGTTCCCCATTTCCATTCAGCATCTTCTTCCCACTCTGTCTTCCCCATGTGCTTTCAGCATACTTCTCCCCCCTCTGTCTTCCCCATGTGCTTTCAGCGTCCTTCTCCCCCCTCTGTTTTACCCTGTTTTCCTCTCCACCCCACCTTTTCTTCCTTTCTCCCTCCCTGCCCCTTACTTTAATTGTGCTTTCTCCCCCCCCCCCGGCCCAGACAACAGGCCCGGTCCGACAAATCTCCCTGCCCTGTGGCCGGCGATGTCTAAACTGCCTTCTTACAGCAGCCGGAGCGTTGTAGTTGCATATGGCTGCTGTAAAGGTTGTCTCTGATGCAACTTCCGGTTGCATCAGAGATGAACTTTACGGCAGAAACACGCAGCTTCAATGCTCTAGCTCAGGGGTGCCCACACTTTTTGGGCTTGCGAGCTACATTTAAAATGACCAAGTCAAAATGATCTATCAACAATAAAATTAAAAAAAAAAACACAAAGCATACTGTACGCTGAGAAAATGTTAATTATCATTCCTATTCTGGGGTTTTTTCAAAGAGGTCAATGCAGATGTCTCTATGCACTGTCACCTCAGTAACAACCATACAAAAATAGATAAATACTCCCCCCTCCCTTTTTACTAAAGCACAATAGCAGTTTTTAGCGCAGGGAGCTGCGCTGAATGCCCAGGGCTGCTCTCGATGCTCATAGGCTCCCTGCGCTAAAAAACGCTATTGTGGTTTAGTAAAAGGGAAGCCATAGTGCAAAATAAAGAGAGAAGATATAAATTCAGACACATTTTGATCACTACATTTAAAATAAAATCATTTTTTCTACCTTGTTGTCTGGTGATTTCATGAGTCTCTGGTTGCACTTTCTTCTTCTGACTGTGCATCCAATCTTTCTTCCCCTCTTTCCTTCCTCCATCCCATGGTCTGACATCTTTCTCCTTTCCTTCCTTCCTCCCGTAGTCTGGCATCTCTATCAGCCCCTTCCCTTGCTTCCCTTGGATGTCTGGCATCTTTTCTCCGCGTTCCAGCATCTCTCTTACCCTCCCCATGCTATTCCTCCCCCCCTCCTTCCCGGCAGGATCCGGTGCTTGCACATTGTTCTTCCCAGCAGCACTGCTGCAACTCATCGGGCCACCGGCAGCATGAATGAAGTAAACATGCTGCCTTCAGGGACCCAGTTCTGGCCTCCTTTTTTTTTTTCAGTGACACATTTGTTTGCCCTTCTAAAGCCTCCGCCACCCCAAACTTGTCTTCCCTGCATCAGGCTGACCAGCCTTCCTATCCCCGACATCAATTCTGCCATCGGAGAGGAAGTTCCGCCCAGCTAGGCAGCGATTTGCTGGCCCAAACTTCCTCTCCGACGGCATAATTGATGTCGGGGAGAGGCAGGCTGATCGGCCCGGTAGAGTTTTCCGGACCTGGCCGGCTGTGCACCTCCCCCTAAGGCTGCACCCGGGGCGGGCTGCACCCGGGGCGGACCGCCCCCTCCTCCGACCCCCCCCACCTTAGTACGCCACTGCTCCAACATCCCAACCTAAACACCCCATTTTTTTGTTTCCTTCTGTAACTCAGCAGGTAGCTTATTCCATAATTCTGGAGCCACAACCAAAAGTGTTTGAGATCTCCACTTCAATTATTGAAGCCACCTCACAGAAAGGATCTCCAAAAAGGCTGACAATCAATGTATAGCACTCAAAAAATGTCAGCTAGTAACAACTTAAGAGTGGGTCTTGCTAAAGGCAGTCTTAAATATCTTGGTATTTTACTGAGCTTGGATGCACAGATGCTCTATTAAAGGAATATGAAGGATGCTCTTGAGAAAATCAAGCAATAATGTCAACAGTGGAGAACCCTCTCACTTTCTCTTATGGGCTCCTACCATCTGGCCTAGGGGATCTGGTCAATCGGAATCATAGGCCACTCCCAGTGCATCCCGGAATGCACTGGGAGATGGGTCTAAGATTCCGGTTGGCCCAGGTGCTTAAGTCCCCTCTCTGGTGCATCCCATCCAAAGGTTAGAGGGGGTCCTGGTGGGGGGAGGGGGCAAACGTTCAGGGGGCTTCCAGCAGGAGGGATTAGACATCCCTCCTGCCGGCGATGTACGGGGAGTGGAGGGTTTCCAGCAGGAGGGATTGCGTACCCCTCCTGCTGCTATCATTAGGGGGTACTGGGCAGAAGGGACTGGGCATCCCAACATTTTGCTGGCCTACATCGTACATGTCTCCTGTTGGCCTAGGGAGATGTGTACGGCCACCTAGGTCCACTTAAGGCTACTTCCAGGCCAAACCACACCCATACCTAGCCTTAGGCGAGCTTAGGTGGGCTTGTGCACCTCCCTAGGTTCCCAGAGATGCCTCCAATATAGGCGGCCTGCCTCGGGAAGTTTTAAAAAAAAACCCAAAAAACCCCATATGTCCTGATTGGCTGGTTATGCAGCAGTTGGCCGCCTACAATCGGGAAGCCGTTTATAGAATCTGGGCCTAATATATCAAGAATGAGATTAAAATTAGAATATAAAAGAGGGTGGTGGTTCATTATTAATTCTGCAAACTGAATTGTCATTGTATTGTCCAATACTACTGATACTACCTTCTGCATTGGTGTGCCTGTTCCTATTTGTTGAAGAGGGCCATGGTCTTAGTATTTATATAACCCTCTTTCAATAACCATTTGTCAAAGTAGTGTGCAAAAATATACCAAATTAAAAATAAATAAAAACTTTTAATATATAAAAAAAATTACCATCACCTTTGAAAAATGGAGAATGACAAAGCAGGGATACAAGAAGGGATTGAGTAAGGCATCTCTGCTACCTGTTGCCATGCACGGACTTGGGAGCTCTGGTCCTCCTCAGCAGACAACTTACTGTAGCACTCTGTCTTTCAGGAATCCTGTTAAAAAGAAAATGCATCTGGGAGTTTCTCTCTTTCATATAAAACCAGACCAGAAGATAGGCTCAGTTTGCAATACCATGTTGATCCTGTTTTCATTAAATATAAATGTTATTTATGGAAAACAAGAATGCTGCCGAGGCAAAAGCAGATCTCTCTGGGATGCAAATTTTCTATTTTGCTTAGCATCAACGGTTTTGAGCCAAGAAGTCTCTTGGCACCAAATTATCAAAATCTCTTCTTTCCAAATACGGCTTGCCTCTTTCCTGTATATTGATAGCTGCTACATTTTTAAACTCCATATTTATAGAGCACAGTGGCTTCAGTGGACTCTTTCTGCTAGCAATAAAACATGAAGAAGTAGTCAGCAGAGAAACTGCTTTCAGAAGTTCTTATGGCAGGGGCAAAATACAGCATGCACCTATCAGAAACTTGAGTTCTGCAAGTTTATTTGCACTGAAATTTAAGTTAAGTATTATATTTCACTAGTCTTTAAGCCCGTTACATTAACAGGTGTTAGAATAGATGTGTGTGTCTGTCTTTCTTTCTCTCTCTCTCCTTGGCCACTGTCTGTCTGTCTTTCTTTCTTTCTTTCTGTCTCTCTCTTTCCTCGGCTGTCCACCCCCACCCCTTGCCTGCTCCCCCTGTCAAGCAGCAGCCCTTCTCCCTTCGTTTTACCTCCCCCCCTGTCCAGCAGTACCTCTTCCCTGCTCCCCCTGACCAGCAGTAGGCCTTCTCCCTTCCTTTTACCTCCCCCCTGTCCAGCAGCACCCCTTCCCTACGCCCCCTGACCTGCAGCAGCCGTTCTCCCTTCCTTTTACCTCACCCCATCCAGCAGCACCCCATCCCTGATTCCCCTGTCCAGTAGTACCCCTTCTCCTTTACCTGCTCCCCCTGTACAGCATCCGCTAGCCTAGGCAGCCTCGGCTTTTGCTAGGCCGGCCCACCTCACATTATTGTCTGTATTTACGAACGAAGACACAACCAACATACCGGAACCTGAGCAATTCTTCAATGGAAATCAAGCAGAAAAATTAACATTCATGGAAGTGAGCCTTGAAGATGTGCGCAGGCAGATAGATAAACTAAAAATTGACAAATCTCCAGGTCCGGACGGAATCCATCCAAGGGTTCTGAAGGAACTAAAGGAGGAGATAGCAGAACTACTGCAGCAAATATGCAATCTATCCCTGAAAACAGGCGTGATCAGGGAGGATTGGAAGACGGCCAACATCACGCCCATCTTTAAAAAGGGATCAAGAGGTGACCCGGGAAACTACAGACCAGTGAGTCTGACCTCGGGTCCCGGAAAAATGGCGGAAGCACTGATAAAAGAAAACATCGATGATCACTTGGAAAGAAACAAACTTCTGATAACCAGCCAACATGGTTTCTGCAGGGGGAGATCGTGCCTAACCAACTTACTACACTTCTTCGAAGGAATTAACAAACAGATGGACAGAGGTGACCCCATAGACATCATATACCTTGATTTCCAAAAAGCCTTTGACAAGGTGCCTCATGAACGATTACTCCGGAAACTGAAGAACCATGGGGTGGACGGAGACGTACATAGATGGATCAGAAACTGGTTGGCAGGTAGGAAACAAAGGGTAGGGTTAAAGGGCCACTACTCTGACTGGAGGAGGGTCACGAGTGGTGTTCCGCAGGGCTCGGTGCTCGGGCCGCTGTTATTTAATGATCTAGAAACAGGGACGAAGTGTGAGATAATAAAATTTGCAGATGACACCAAACTATTTAGGGGAGCTCGGACTAAAGAGGACTGTGAGGAATTGCAAAGGGACTTGAACAAACTAGGGGAATGGGCGACAAAATGGCAAATGAAGTTCAACGTTGAGAAATGTAAAGTATTGCATGTGGGAAGCAGAAACCCGAGGTACAACTATACGATGGGAGGGATGTTATTGAATGAGAGTACCCAAGAGAAGGACTTGGAGGCAATGGTGGACAGGTCAATGAAGCCGACGGCACAGTGCGCAGCGGCCGCTAAGAGAGCGAATAGAATGCTAGGTATAATCAAGAAGGGTATTACAACCAGGACGAAAGAAGTTATCCTGCCGCTGTATCGGGCGATGGTGCGCCCACACCTGGAATACTGTGTCCAGTTTTGGTCGCCATACCTTAAGAAGGATATGGCGTTACTCGATTGAGTTCAGAGAAGAGCGACACGTCTGATAAAAGGGATGGAAAACCTTTCATACGCCGAGAGATTGGAGAAACTGGGTCTCTTTTCCCTGGAGAAGAGGAGACTTAGAGGGGATATGATAGAGACTTATAAGATCATGAGGGGCATAGAGAGAGTAGAGAGGGACAGATTCTTCAAACTTTCAAAAAATAAAAGAACAAGAGGCCATTCGGAAAAGTTGAAAGGAGACAGATTCAATACAAATGCCAGGAAGTTCTTCTTTACCCAACGTGTGATGGACACTTGGAATGCGCTTCCAGAGGACGTTATAGGGCAGAATACAGTACTGGGATTTAAGAGAGGATTGGACATTTTCCTGCTGGAAAAGGGAATAGAAGGGTATAAATAGAGGATTACTGCTCAGGTCCTGGACCTGTTGGGCCGCCGCGTGAGCGGACTGCTGGGCAAGATGGACCTCAGGTCTGACCCAGCAGAGGCATTGCTTATGTTCTTATGTTCTTATATTGAAGTGGGACGGCCTAGCAAATGCCCCGTGGCTGCTGCGTTTGCTGGTCCGGGGGTGAGAAGAGGCGTCCCGGCAGCGGCAGAGCAGGAGTCAAACCGCCGCTGAAATCGCTGCACAGCGCAAGCCGGTGCACGTGCCGCAAATAGAATACGGCCACGGAAGCACACAGCACAGTGGCAGGGATCACGCAGGTAGGAGTGAGCAAGCGCGCTTAGGGTTTTATTATTAGTGATATTGTAAGGTGAGCCCTCCAAAACCCATCAAAAATCCACTGTATCCAAATGTACTCTACAACAATAGCTGTTATGACACCTACATGTGGGTACAGTGTGATTAGGCTGGGGTTTGGAAGGCTCACATGTTCCACTACAAGGGTAGTAGTTAGAGCAGAATATGGGCCTGAGTCTCCATCTCCATGGTTCACTACATCGCCCACCAGGCTACTCCAGGAACCTGCTCGCTACTCTACTAGGACTGGCCATAACATCGGAAGTGGTTTCATTCATCTCTTTGCGGGATGGGGAGGTCATCTGGTCAGTTTGGGCACCCTTTTGGCACTTATTCAGTATTAAAACAGGTCTAGCACCAGACCTCTAAGTTTTGCCCTGGACGTATTCTTAGATGATCACTTATGGCAGAAAAATGTCCAGTAGGTTAAGTGGTCTATTGGAGTGGCGTGAAGCTTCTGTAAGG
Organism: Geotrypetes seraphini; assembly: GCF_902459505.1. Classification (NCBI taxonomy): domain Eukaryota; kingdom Metazoa; phylum Chordata; class Amphibia; order Gymnophiona; family Dermophiidae; genus Geotrypetes; species Geotrypetes seraphini. The sequence goes on along the minus strand of NC_047095.1, from coordinate 9,068,809 downwards.
GATCAGTGGCCTTGAAAAAACTTTCGAGAAAGATGTCCAAGTCATAAGCCCGCCCTAGTGCTGCCCACATCATGCCTCTAACAAGCCCCCTTGAGATTTAGATGAACTGTGGATGAACAGTATGGATATTTGTCTAGAAAATAGGTTAAAAAATAGCAAATTGGAAGGGTTTGGAACGAAAAATGTCCATCTGCCTCTTTATGTCACTTTTTGGATGTCTTCTGTTTTGAAGATGAGCCCCTTAGTCAATGGGAGACCCTTCTATTAAAGGGTGTTAGAATCTGGGCTTCGTGCATCTTAATACAGGACTTTCCTGTCCGCTAAGCCCAGATTTTACTCAGCATGAAAGCTGTTTTGGTTTGCAGATCTTACACTAAGGGCTCATTTTACAAAGGTGCATGTGCATGTTAGTCTATGGATACGTTAGCGGTTAGTGCGCGCTAAACGCAGGCTAAAACACATAGCGCACCTTAATAAAACAGGAGGTAAGTTTTTCCAATGTGCTAGCTCAGGGGTAGGCAATTCCAGTCCTCAAGAGCCACAGACAGGTCAGGTTTTCAGGATATCCACAATGAGATGGATTTGCATGCACTGCCTCTTTGAGATGCAAATCTATCTCATGCATATTTATTGTGGATATCCTGAAAACTTGACCTGCCTGAGGCTCTCGAGGACCGGAATTGCCTACCCCTGTGCTAGCTGGTTAACATTTCCATGCCCTCAAAATATATTTTAAAAATAGTTTACAGACAGCTAGCATACAATAAAATTCAAAATACTGCAAAACAGTAACACATGTAGTAGTCCTTTTACTAAGGTGCGTCTGGATCGCTGGAGAGCAATCAGTGTAGTCGGTGGGGGGGGGGGCCTTCCTCCGATCGCCCCATTTGAATACAGGCCCGTTGTGAATCAGTCGGTCTGCGTCGGATCAGACATGGAGCAGAGTAAATCATGCAGGTTAGTGAATCTAGGCCTAAGTGTCTATTAAATGTTGGAAATGCTCCTTGATGCCAATAACAATGGCTGAATGTATTGCAGTAACAGTAAGATGCTTGAACAGCTGGGCACATGATGGAAGGACATTGCAGATGGTAGGAGTCTGATCAGCAGACAAGACTCTTGTTGCCACATCAAAGGCAGACAAGACACAAATGATGTAGTTATGTTATGTAATTTAACAGTAGTTCACTTAGATCCAAAAGCAGCTTCTGCAGGGTTTTTTATTTTAAATCATTCAATTCAGTTGCCAATTGTCTATGATGTATTAAGTTTTTACATATAGTCCCAATTTAGAGAATGACAGAGGGACAAAATTTGTCCCTCTCTCACTAGCTCTGACCCTGTCCCCTTCCCCGCCCCTCCCCATGGGCTCTGTCTCCGTTCCTGCCCCGTAGTTAACTGTGGGTACTCAACCCCATGTCATTCTCTACAGTGCTCCACTCCTAATAGCTGCTACTAGCTGCCTGGTCAGAAATAGGAAGTGCCTTCTTAACTGTTTCAAAACAGTCATAGTTCGCAGCAATTTTGGAGGAGCAGAGTAGTGGAGGAAAGCAACAAGTTCCCATTGCTGAAAGGGGTGAACAGGAGAGGTAGATTTCAGTGCCCTTAAGCTTGTGTGCCCAGAGCCAGTGTCTCACTGACTCACCCTATAAGCTGACCTAGTCTCCAGTGGCACACAGAAAATGGCATCATCATGTTTTCTTTTGGGGTTTTTTTTTTCTGTTTTATGTGCTTTCATGGTACTAACCTTTTCATATCTCAAGGCTCCTCTTCAGGTAGCAGGGCCTGACCTCTCCATCACCCCACTGACTTCTTCAATTTCCTCACTATGCATATTTTGCGCAAGTAAAATATTTTTCATTTTTTGGGGGGAGAGGGGAATTTTCAGAATTTATTTTTGGATGCATTGTTTTGGTTCATTTCACATATTTGGTTTAATAAAAATGTTTTAACATGCTCAAATCAATTGTACATGCATTGATTGGTAGGTTAATGAGCATAAAATTGATTTTTCTTGCACTAATTTTTTTAAAGGCATGCTAACAAACTGAATGCATGCTAAGAAATGCACATCTATCTCTTCTGTAAACATATCTGATGAATAGTCATTATAGATACCCTGAAAACCAGACCCATTTGTAGCACTTCCTGGGAACCCACTATAGAGAAAGTCTTTCTGCTGATAAAACTCCATTCAAAAAAGTAAGTCTCACCAAATTTGTAAAACTGGCTTGGAGCAGTCAGTATCTTTTTTTTTTTTTTTTTTTACCAGTGTGAGTCACATTTCATGGTAGTATTTCTCATTTTGAAACTGAGATTCACTTTCTATTTCAATATTAAGCTCACTTCAAGGCTCAATTGTCCATGTCAGCAATCAATCGCTGCATTTCTCACAGCCTCAGCCTTACTTGTATTCATTACCTTGCAACAACTAATAAATAACCAAAGTGCCCTGCCTCCCTTAGATATCTCTCATACTGGAAATAAAAATAGAATTCACTTCTCAGACCCTTTAATTTCCTTAAATGATATTGCCCCTCAAAGTTGCAAATGTCAGCATGTTTCTCCACAATAATCCATCATGCTCACCACCATTGGCATGTGTCTTCTTTCCCATAATAGGGAGAAACAAAACATCATCTGAATAGGTTAATATGTCACTTCTGCTTAGACAGCAGTCATGTCATTCCTGTTTTTAATTGAAAAGTTAATATACAGTGGATACTTGTCTGTAGATAACAACCCTGCAGACTAAGCTTCCCAACAAATGCTGCATGTCTACATAAAAAATGCAGGCTTTAATGGTCTTCTTTTAATCTTTTCAAGCTGTTAGTTATTGTCATGTTAGTTACATAGAAGCTACCATGCAAGTGATGCCTTGCATACAAGCTAGAGAATGACACGGGGACAAATTTGTTCCCGTCCCCGCAGGAACTCAATTTCCCCGTGAATTTTGTCGCGGTCCCTGCCCTGTTCCTGTAAGCTCTGCCTTAACCGCCCAAGCCTTGAACGCTTACGATTTTAAAGTGCGTGAGGCTTCTGCAAATGAGGATGGAGCTTGCAGGAATGGAACAGGGACAGGAAAAGAATTCGCAGGGATGGAGAAAAAGTTGTCCCTGTGTCATTCTCTAATACATGCACCCTGGAGAACTAGACTCCAGTGAATAAGTATTACACAGATGCTTCAACCACGGCAAAACAAAAGTGCTTCAGAGAAAAGCAGCAAAAATTATATGGAGTTTGCACCAAAAGACCTATGAGAAGAGATTTGAGGAACTGCATATGTATTCCCTGGAACAACAGAGGTGATATGATGCAGACTAGGGGTGCCCACACTTTTTTGGCTTGCGAGCTACTTTTAAAATGACCAAGTCAAAATGATCTACCAACAATAAAATTTAAAAAAACACAAAGCATACTGTACGCAGAGAAAATGTTAATTATCATTTGTATTTGGGTTTTATTTTTCAGAGGTCAAGGCAGATGACTTTAAAATATGCTATGTCACCTCAATAACAACCATACAAAAATAGACAAATATACCCCCTCCTCGCGATAACGGTTTTTAGCACAGGGAGCTGCACTGAATGCCTTCGCAGCTCCCGACACTCATAGGATCCGTGCGCTAAAAAACACTATTGTAGTTTAGTAAAAGGGGGCCATAGTGTAAAATATAGACAGCAGATATAAATTCTCAAAACGAGACACATTTTGATCACTAAATTGAAAATAAAATCATTTTTCCTACCTTTTTGTCTGGTGATTTCATGAGTCTCTGGTTGCACTTCCTTCTTCTGTAAATCTGATATTTCTTTCTTTCTGCCGTTATGCCTTTCTTTCTTTCTCTCTCCCCTGCCCCTCTTTCTTTTTCTCTTTCTTTCTCTCTATCTTTCTTTCTCTCTCCCCCTGCCCCCTCTTTATTTCTGCCTTTCTTTCTCTCTCACACTGCTGCTTGTCTTTCTTTCTCTCTCACACTGCCTGCCTGTCTTTCTTTCTCTCTCCCCCCTGCCTCCCCCAAGCCATTGTGCTGATTTCTCCACTTCCCTGATTCTTTCTCTCTTCCCCTTCCACCCCCCCCCCCCCCCCACCAAGCCACCACGCCGATTTCTCCCTGCTTCCCTGAGCCAAGCCTGGCGTGTACAAGTGCCGGACCAACAAGCCTTCACATCCAACATCAATTCTGCCATCGGAGAGGAAGTTCCAGGCAAGCCAGGCAGCGATTGGCTGGCCCAGAACTTCCTCTCCGATATCAGAATTGACGTCGGAGGTGAAGACTTTTGGGTCTGGTGCTTGTACGCACCTGGCCTGGCTTGGGAAGGCAGGAAGAACAAGATCGCAAAGGCAACGCGATTGACTCGCATTGCTTTTGCGATCTGCCGATCAATCGCAATTGACTATTTGGGCACCCCTGATGCAGACACTTTAAGTATTTGAAATATGCAAACAAACCTTTTTCAGAGAAGGTAAGTGGTAGAACTAGAACAGTTTCTCAACTTCTTCAAGCCAAGTATCTCCTAAGTCTAACAAATATCAACCGAGTACCCCAATCCAGAATCTGCTCCTCCCCCCCACTCCTTTCTCCCTTTGTCCAGATCATGTCCCCTCTCTCCCTTACTTGCTCGAGCCGCACTTGCTTTCTTCATAGCTGTCTAGCTGGGCTGCTTCTTCTGCCTTCACCGGCAGTTATTGCAGTGACGTGGGTAGAGGTTCACATGCTGCATGTGGCTGACCCACAAGCTTTTCCCTCTGACGTCAACTCTGACATCGGAGAGAAGGTTTCCAGGTCAGTTAACGTGCAGTGTGAAAGAGCAACAACTGCCGCTAAAGGCAGGAAGGAGGTAACTGGGATCCCCCGCTGCACCAAAGGCTTTCCTCCAACATCAGCTCCGACATCGGAGGGAAGCTTTCTGGGTCGGCTTCGGTAGAGGGGGGCGGGCAGGAAGGAGGGTTCCATAGTGGCAACATCGGCAGAGGGAGGCGGGTAGTGCCGTGCATCCCCAACAAGTGGCTTGCATACCCCTAAGGGTACAAGTACTGCATGTTGAGAAACACTGAACTAGAAGACATGAATTGAGATTATGAGGGGGGATCAACTTAGTAGTAATATTAGGAAGTAATTTTTCTGAGAGGGTGATGGATACCTTGAATGACCTCCTGTGGGAGGTGGTGGAGATGAAAATGGTAACAGAATTCAGGAATGCATGGGATAAGCACAATAGAATCCTGTATGGAAAGAGAATGGGATCAAAATAACTTAGTTGTTCTTAAGCAGCAAATCCAGTGGTTGACAAGTAAGGCTAATGCTGAGCAGATTCGTAGAGTCTGTATCCTTCTGGTTAGATAGATCTGGTTGAACTGGAGTGGGCTTTGACAGCAACTCCAGTAGATGAAAATTAAGTCAGAGTAAGGGAGGCTTCTGCAATCTGTGCCCTGAAAATGGCTAGGACAGCTCAAGTTCACTCCTCCCTCCGTATTAACTGAGGATAGGGGTGGAGCTGACCCACGAATACGGAAAAACTGTGAATAACTTTTGAGATGTTATTTATGCTTTTTTTTGTTAAAACCTTTGGGAATATGATGAAATCGTGAATTTAAAAAAGTCAGCACTACCAGCACGATCTACCAACACCTCCAGAGGCCAGCGTCATCCCTTCCCGTCAATGCCAAACTCCAATCCCCAAGGGGTCACTGGACCTCTGAGCTTACTGCCACTTTCCAGAGAGGCGGTTTGGGGTGTGAGGAACAGCCAGGGCCTCTCTTCTCCTCTTCCACAACTCCCCACCCACATTCCAATACAGCTTCTCTCTCACTCTCGGATGACCTCGGCCACCGCCTCCAGCCTGGGATACGTGAGCACGCGAAGTCAACGCCATGGGCCGCACCACGGCTGCCGAACCAGTTCAGGAATCGGGACGTGGCAGTGGACTCTGGAGGAACAGTGGGCGGAGCCAAGATCTCCTGGGTGGGGAGTGGTTTCGAGGGGGAGGTTGTGTTATTTTGGAGGGTATTTTAAGAGCTGCTTAAAATCGGACAGTGGTATTTATTTGGCACATAAAATGATGAGCTGGGGAAGGAAAGGCCGGAACATCATTTGGGTTATTTATAGGACTGAAGGCGTGTGTTTCCTCTGCTTCTCACTTCATATTTTGGGCGTTAATTTATTGGATCAACTATTCTTCCAAACCATTGGGGGGGAGGAACCAGCAAGGTAAAAATTGCGAATAAGCAAAACCATGAGTGCTTAAACCGCGAATACACAGGGAGAAGTGTATATTATCTTGTCATATACTAGGAGTTTATCTTAATGGGCAGACTGGATGAACCATGCAGGTCTTTAACTGCCTTCATCTACTGTGTTATGTTAAAAAAAAATAATAATAATAAGATGAAACTTTTCAGGCATGGGACTTCACCAAAGGTTGATATTAGGCATGATTCCTGGAAACAGAAATATAGAAACATGATGGCAGATAAAGGCCAAATGGCCCATCCAGTCTGCCCATCTGCAGTAACCATTATCTCTTCCTCTCTCTAAGAGATCCCACGTGTCTATCCCACGCTTTCTTGAATTCAGACACAGTCTCTGTCTGCTTTGGCACAACGCTTCTAAAAAGGTCTAAAAAGCCTCCAGAAGAAGCTGAATAGAATTAGAGCTCATTTGCTGAGACTATTCCCTGTCCCCAGCTGATGTTCACAATAAGTCTACAGGTCACTAACAAATCTGCTTCATAGTTCAGACACAGTGAGTTGGCACCACAGACCTATACAAACGTTTGTCCATTATACTGAAGTAATTGTATGTGAAAGAACTTTTATCCTTTAGTTTCGTTGATAATATGAAGGAAAAAAAAAAGCTTTCTAAGGCTTTCTTTTTGAACATGCCATCTTTTTAAGAACCCAGTGCTTGTCTGGGTGGAAAATGGGTAGATGCTCATCAAAGGAACAGAGGAAATAGTTGGGAGATGAAGGAGATATAATACTAACTGCCGTAGTATAATACCTTAAAGGCACAGGCTAAAACTTTGAGTGTGGAAAGCTTGAGAATTGAATTGAATTCCAAAAATCAATAGTCGTAATAAGCCTGAGGAGGCACTATTTTTTAACTCCACTCCCTCTGAAAAAAAAATACATGCATATGTATACTGTATACATGTATATACAATATATATAGAGAGAGAGAATGCGTAATTTTTTCAGCCACATCACTGTTTTAGTTCTTGGACAACTGTTTACATCATTACAATTCAATCTGTTTCTAGTAGCTTGTTTATTTCATTGGGGGGGGGGGGTTCTTTTGTTTTATTTGAACTGGAAGTTTTCTCCTTCTCCTCTGCCGTTCCAGTTCATTTGGAACAAGGGCTGAAATCTTCTATTCACCCTTTTTCCCCTATCTGATCATTATAATGACAGTCTTCAGGCGAAGGCTATGAGCCACTGTTCCATCTGAACCCGGCAGTCCTGAGCTCTGTGCATGGTTAGTGAGGGGGATTATTTTATAAAGCTTTTTCTGCCCCCAAATCCTGTTTTACCCTGAAAAAAGGGCTTTTATAAAATTCCATAGCCACATACATTCTTTAAAAATATATGCCTGAAAATAGGTGTCTAGTTTTGTGTGATCTGTGTGTAAGTGTTCTGGGGTTGTAGCATCGTATATCGACAGATAAGGAAACATGAAGGCAGCTGGTCTACTAGATCTACCTAGAAGTACCACCTGGGCTCAAAAGCTTTATGTACTACCTCCTCACTGGAGCCGTTATCAATTTTTATTCACAAACTTTATTTTTAAAATTTTATTTAACAACCCTTCTAGCATATTTCAAGGGTACTTAGCTTTTAATTGTGGTCTTCTTTTGAGGGAAATAGGAGTCAAACCACGTCATAAGACAATAGAATAGAGACAGTTCCAGTGTTCCCGCTAAGCTGCGCTGGGGTGCGCTGACGCACAAAATATTACCTCGCAGCGCACAAGTTTCTCGTCACAGCGCACACAGTGTAGAGCACAGTTCTTCAACCGCCGGTCCGCAAACAAAATCTTGCCGGTCCGCGAAGGATTCGGTCCCCGCCGCAACGAAAGGCCGGCGTCAGCTGACTTGCAACTTCCTGTTGCAGTCGCTGTGCCGGGACTCCTGCCTTCGCCGGGACTCCTGCCTTCCACCGCGTTTGCCTCCTGCCTTGTCTCCGCACCTCCAGACCAGCAGCGGCAGCTGTGTATGCTTTTAACTTCGGCACAGAGCTGCCCCTAATCAATAGTTTAGCGCGGTTTCATAAGGCAGCCTCGGGGCCTTTGCTAGGCCGGCCCACATCGCATCATCGAAGCGGGCCGGCTATCAAAGGCCCCGAGGCTGCCTCATGAAACCGCGCTAAACTATTGATTAGGGGCAGCTCTGTGCCGAAGTTAAAAGCATACAGAGCTGCCGCTGCTGGTCTGAACTCTTGGGCCGCTGAAGGAGGGCAAAAAGCAGCTGTCCTGGAGGTTTCCCTTCCTCTCGCCTTTACAGGTTCCTTTTTTCCACCTTTTTTTTTTTCCTTCAAACGGCAACGGGCCCCAGCATCGACATCAATCAAGTAAGTTCCACTGTCAATCAAGCGGTTCTGCTCGGCCAAAGCTTCCCCTGTGACATGAGCCACCCTCAGGGGAAAGAAAGTGACCCACAAAGGTGAGGGGAAGGGGGGCAGATGATGGAAGTTGGGGGGGGGGGAGAGAGAGAGAGAGAGAGAAGGGGCAGATGATGGAATGGAGGAGATGAGAGAGAGAGAGAAGGGGACAGATGATGGAAGTGAGAAGAAGGGAGAGAGAGCAGAAGGCAGATGGATGTCAGTTGAGAAGGGAGAGCAGATGCTGAATGGAAGTGGGGAAAGAACACATACTGGATGGAAGGAGGAGATAAATAAAGGGGGAAGAAAATAGTAAGATAATGGAGGGGTGAGGGAAAGGGGTGACAAGCTGTGTGTAGACACAGTGAAAAGAGGGAAACGGGACTAAATAGTAAGAAAGAATTTAATTTAGATGGAGGCAGAAAATAGAGAAGGAAGACCAGAGAAGAAAAGGGAAGAGAGAGCAGAGAATGATCAGATCTGAGTGGAGGAAATGAGAAGAGAGATATGCTAAAAACCACAGGGGGGAGGGAAGGATAGAGATGCCAGACCATGAGGGGAACAGAAGGAAGATGATGGATGCTAGACCAAATTGGGGGGTGGGGGGGGCAGGAGGAGAGATGGCAGGGAAAGACAGACAGTGAATGGAAGGGGCAGATGCTGGACTGAAGAGACAGAGAAGGTTATCATGCTGCTGTACCGGGCCATGGTACGCCCTCACCTGGAGTACTGCGTCCAGCACTGGTACTTTAAGAAGGACACGGTACTACTCGAAAGGATCCAGAGAAGAGCAACTAAAATGGTTAAGGGGCTGGAGGAGTTGCCGTACAGCGAAAGATTAGAGAAACTGGGCCTCTTCTCCCTTGAGCAGAGGAGATTGAGAGGGGACATGATAGAAACATTCAAGGTACTGAAGGGAATAGACTTAGTAGCTAAGGCAGGGAGAACGAGAGGGCACTCTCTAAAGTTGAAAGGGGATAGATTCCATACAAACGTAAGGAAGTTCTGTGGTAGAAAGCAACATATTTATTTGGCTCATAACTTGCTGGCGCCCGATATTTTTAGCTCACAGTGAAAAAAGTTTGCTCACAACACCCGCCCGCTTAGAGGGAACACTGGCTAATACTATATTCATTTTACCCTGCCTGCCATTATGTTTCTATGAGATAATGGTTACTGTGGATGGGTAGACTAGATGGGCCATTTGGCCTTTATCTGCCATCATGTTTCTGTGTTTGTTCACTAGTTGTATAATCTACAATTTTGCCTGCTTTATACTTTCATCTCTTCGTTCAGAAGAAATGGATTTGTTCCACAGTCTTCTAACTAGATTGTTTAGATTGGTACTTTCAGACATTATGAAACAAATGCAGTTTGATTTCTAGATCTGCTTTATAGATTTGTATAACATGCCCAGCTGTCTGGCTTTGTATATTCTAGCATAGACAGTCTTACATAATATCTCCTAATCCATTCTGCTATCCAGAATAAGAAGCAGGAATTTGAGTGCTGGAATATGCAATGATTGGTCGGTGAGGCTTTAAATGTGAGATAAACATCTCACATGGTCTCTGAGCAGCATATTTTAACACACTGATACAATAGTTATTTTTGTAGTTACAACAATTCTTATGTTGGTTTACATTTTTGCACAACAAGGGTATTGATATATTAGATCAGGGGTATTGAACTCCGGTCCTCGAGAGCCGTATTCCAGTTGGGTTTTCAGGATTTCCCCAATGAATATGCATGAGATCTATTTGCATGCACTGCTTTCAGTGCATCTTCATTGGGGAAATCCTGAAAACCCAACTGGAATACGGCTCTCGAGGACTGGAGTTCCCTATCCCTGTATTAGATACTCCCTCCTGCTGACAGGCCTGCCTCTTAAAAATGGTGGGCATTCCCAATGCATCCTGGAATTCACTTCGAGGGACCTAAGGCCCCAATTAGCTGATACCTAAAGCCCCTCCCAGAGCCAATCAGAGAAAGGCCCGCCATTTTGAAGAGGCAGGACTGCTGGCAGGAGAGAGTGAGCATTCCTCCTGCTGAACTTCAAAAAAATAGGTATGGGAGTGTGGGGTTTCTTGGAGGGGGCTTGGCAGGAGTTAAAATCCCAGCATTGGGGAGGGGGGGTTGTGAGAGGGAGACAGGAGGCTATGGATGATTTGAGGGATTAGTAAGGCTATGACAGTTCATACCCTACCATCAGTGGCGTACCTAGGGTCTGTGGCACCCGGGGCCCATCATTTTTTTGACACCCACCCATGTAAAAAAATATTTTTTGTAATAACCATGAAACGGAATAAATGGTCAGAATAGAAACAGGCAGTGAAAATTTTCTTATATTCCAAACATAACATAACATAACATAAATTATGTCTGAATTGTCATGACATCAGAAGTACGTATGGAGTAGTTGCAGGTGATGCTTGGGACAGTTCTGATTGTGTTAGTTCGGTTTTATATGTTTTTTTGAATAGAAGGGTTTTTATTTATTTTTTGAAGGTTCTGTAGTCTGTGGTCGAGGTCAATAGGTTGTAGAGTTGGGGGTCGAGTGTTGCAGCTGGAATGGCTAGGAGGTTGTCGAACAGTTGTTTTTTTTGACGTTTTTGGTTGGAGGGTGAGTTCTCCTATGTCTGGTTGAGGTGGATTGAATTATTTAGCTGAAGAACTTAGTTAACCCCCCCCCCCCCCCCATTCCACACTCATTAATTCTCTTCCATTTTTGTTCCCATTATGAAAAACATTGTTAAGTTCCCAGAAAAAAAATACATTAAAATAAGAAGTGAAAACAAAGGCCCCTACAGATGAGAACATAACTTGAGAGCCTAACTGGGTCAGACCAATGGTCCATCATGCCCAGTAGCCCATTCTCATGGTAGCCAATCCAGGTCACTAGTACCTGGTCAAAACCCAAAGAGTAGCAACATTCCATGCTACCAATCCATGGCAAGCAGACGCTTCTCCCATGTCTTAATAACAGACTATGGACTTTTCCTCCAGGAATTTGTCCAAACCTTTCTTAAAACCAGCTACGCTATCTGCTTTTACCATAACTTCTGGCCACTTCATTTTTAAGCTTAGATCTTTCCTTCCAAACAGAGACCTTGCTAGATTTCAAATACAGCACAAGGTAACTTCACACGGACTTAGCTGTGCAGGAAATGTGAATCTCCTCATACACCCACCATATAGTGCAAAAATGTGCAAAGGTCTGGTTTTTTCTTTCGGCACTACATAGCCTAATGCCACACAAGCAGCGCTGTTACAAACATATTCTGAAGGTCAATGCTAAGGTTAACAAAGTTTCCTTCCTTGGACCACAAGGAGATACTGACAAACCACTGGAAGAGATCCCAAAACAACTACCCAGGCACAACACCCAAAGACCCACTCAGTGTGTGAACCAGTTGAGTGACTAACTAGGGGGTGGAAATGGGCCCGGAGTTTGCTCAGCAGAATTTCCCAGACCACCTCTTCCTCTCAACACATTGACACGCTGCCGCCACCACCACCACTACCACCACTAGGAACACCTCACCGGGTAGGCCAGCAAAGCTTATAAACTTTATAAAACACATTATTATATTTTCTTATAAAGCACATATTTTAACTGAACTCTCTGATATCCTCAGCCTTGCCATTCACAAAAATAGAAGGAAGAAAAGTTCCCTTTTCCTGCTGTCTCATGTCCCCGGCCTATACAATATTTTTCTTCTGCAGACGCTTCAAAAGTCTGACCAAATCCTCGTTTCACTTGCATTATAAAGTACTGAGGATGCCATCTCTCCCCAATCCCAGGTCCTAAAGTCTAAGACAGTAGCGCAAACTAGTGCTGCCCGATTCAGGAAAAAAAATTTCAATTCGATTCAGCCTATTGAATTGGTTTTTCGATTTGATTTTCCTGCCCAGTTGGGTATTTTTTTTTTTTATTTTTTTTTTTCAAACATCCTGGTGAGTTTATTTTATAGCTTTTTACCCTCCTTTGGCTTCTCCTAACCACACTGTTACTGTGGTGTAAATAAAATAAAGAAACAAAAAGGACTTTTCCTTTCGCTGTTAAATCCTAGCTCATGTTTGCGGTCTAACACCAGCTCTGGCAGGATACACGCTTCAAATCTGACATATTGTAATCACAAAACAGAAAATAAAATTAGTTTTTCTACCTTTTGTTGTCTGGTTATTTTTCAAATCTTGTTGGTCCAAGGCTTTGGTTGTCTTCTGATAACTTGCTTGCCAGGGTCTCCTTCTTTCTTCTTTTTGCATGCTAACCATCTATCTGCCATCTCTGTCCTCCCCTTCCATTTCCCTTCCCTCCTCAGGAGGTCTGGCATCTTTCCTTTTTTTCATCTCCCTCCACAGATCCACCTTTTCTTAAATATGTCACAGGACGTGTCGAGGTGGAAAACGACATCTTCCTTCTCAAAGGACCATCGGTCACAAGAGGGCACGAACTCAAACTCAGAGGAGGGAACTTTAATGGTGACACCAGGAAGTACTTCTTCACAGAAAGGGTGGTGGATCACTGGAACAAACTTCCGATGCAGGTGATCAAGGCCACCAGCGTGCTCGACTTTAAGAATAAATGGGACATCCACGTAGGATCACTACGAGGGTCGAGCTAAAGAACTAAGTCATTAGCACCCAGACTTAATGGGGTGGGTCAGTAGAGTGGGCAGACTTGATGGGCTGTAGCCCTTTTCTGCCGTCATCTTTCTATGTTTCTATGTTTCTAACTACCCTTTCATCCAGCATCTGTCCCTCCTTCCCTACCACCCCAGGGTCTACCATCTCTCCCTTTCTTTTCCCAACTACCCTCCTATCCAGTATCTCTATCCCCCCCCCTTCCACACCATCCCTTGTGTCCAACTTCTCTCCCTTTCTGTTCCTTCCCTCCCTAAATCCCATGGTCCATCATCTCTCCCCCTCTCCTCTATTTTCAGACCCATTATTTCTTCCCACCCCCCTCCAAAGTCCGGCATATGCACGTCTCTTTGAACCCCCTTCCCTCCATGTACTTCTACACCAGGGACCCCCATCCCCTGAAGGCCTGTCCCCCCCTTAAAGGTCTGCATCCCACCCCTGAAGGCCTGTCCCCCCTTGAAGGCCCGCATCCCCCCGAAGGCCTGCCTGCCTGTACCCCTTGAAGGCCTGTCCCCACTTGAAGGCCTGTCCCCCCATTGAAGGCCTGCCTGCCTGTCCCCCTTGAAGGCCTGCCCCCCCCTTGAAGGCCTGTCCCCCCTTGAAGGCCTGTATCCTCCCTGAAGGCCTGTCTCCCCCATGAAGGTCTGATTGCCAGCCCCACCCTGAAGGCCTGCTTACCCCACCCCCCCCACCCCCAAGGACTGCTCACCCCTCTGGCCTCCACGCACCATTTATCGTATAGAAGCAGCCTGCAGTAAGATCGCGATGCCAGCAATCTTTGCACTGCTTCAGTGCTGTTTCCTCTTCCGCGGTCCCACCTCTCCTCTGCTTCTATACGGTAAATTGTGCAGGGAGGCCAGGGGGGAGAACCGGACGCCGGGGGGGAACCAGACGCCGGGGGTAGAACCGGACGCCAATGACTCCAAGGCTGGGAGTACCCCCCTCATGGCTAGCACCCAGGGCGGACTGCCTCCCCTTGGTATGTCACTGCCTACCATTAAAGTTTGCATGGGAAACAATGTGTTCCTCTGTTGTACATTATATGATGTGCTCATTAGAATACTAATGAGCTCCTCGTAATGCATTAGCATAGGACTCTTGGTGGCTGTTAGGATGATCGATAGCCACGTAAGGCTGCTTTAAGGAATCTTACTGGCATAGAAAACCTTTTGTGCATCGGGGCCACAGCTCTCATACTCAGGTCAGCATCTCAGTGGAAGCAGCTACATGGAAGGGTCCCTGACCTCAGTGCCCAACCACTGGGGTCTCTCAGCTGTCAAAGTATGGAAACAAAAGAAAGGATAGGAGAGTGTGTGTTGGAGGAGAGGTAGGAACATTAGAGTTTCAGGTAGATATTTCCCATGACATTTTGTATAATTTTTACTCTGAAATTATAAGAAAAAACCAAAACTGTGGTCTTTTCCTATACCATAAAGCAGTGGTTCCCAACCCTGTCCTGGAGGAACACCAGGCCAATTGGGTTTTCAGGCTAGCCCTAATGAATATGCATGAAGCAAATTTGCATGCCTATCACTTCCATCATATGCAAATCTCTATCATGCATATTCATTAGGGCTAGCCTGAAAACCCGATTGGCCTGGTGTTCCTCCAGGACAGGGTTGGGAATCACTGCTATAAAGAGTGTGCACTCTTTTCCGATAGTGCACAAATAGCATGCACATACATGTATTACCAGGAAATAGTGTGTACTCTTCTTGACATTGTCCTCACAATAATAATGTAAAAAGAAAACTTACACAATAAAAAACATGAACTTGCCCATAAACAACATGGAAACAAAACTAAGATTTTGGACTGCACACCCCTGGTACTATCTCTTTAACAAACAATAGGCGAGAGGCTTAGACAAAAAAGGGGATGCTGAAAAGTTCTCAGCCCCACCAACCAACTCTTTAAATTCTGAGCATTATTTTGCCACTGTAGCTGTAAAGAGTGTTAGCTTATTGCATTAAGTGCCAATTTGCAGAAACAAAATTCTCTGTTTTGACATTGTTTCATTGATTGAACCATATCCACGTCATTCTCTTCTTGGTTAGGCTGAGAACTTTTCAGCAGCCCCTCATACCAATCCCAAATAGTAAGCTCAAAATGTATTTATTCACCAAACACTGTAGAACAGTGGTTCCCAACCCTGTCCTGGAGGACCCCCAGGCCAATCGGGTTTTCAGGCTAGCCCTAATAAATATGCATGAGAGAGATTTGCATATAATGGAAGTGACAGGCATGCAAATCTGCTCTGTGCATATTCATTAGGGCTAGCCTGAAAACCCAAATGGCCTGGGGGTCCTCCAGGACAGAGTTGGGAACCACTGCTGTAGAATATTATATAAGTAATTTGGGGTGGCTTTTATCAAGCTGTGCTATAGGTTTTTAGCGTGGACCAGTGCGGTAAATGCTCTGATGCTCATAGAATTCCTATAAGCATCGGAGCACTTACCTCATCGGCCCACACTAAAAACCTCTAATGCAGCTTGATAAAAGAGGGATTAGGGAGGAAAAGACTTCAGGAACTCTCTCAGCCCCTCTTCTTTCCTTATTCTTGCCCCTAGCTGCCTTCTACCCAGCTCAATGGTTCTACTTCCTTTTTGTTTACAAATTAAACCCTGATTTCATACTTGAAACTGGGCTTCCCCATTGTCTTAATATCAGGCTATGGACTTTTCCTCCAAGAATTTGTCCAAATCTTTTTTAAACTCAGCTGCACTAACCACTGTTACCACATCCTCTGGCAGAAAGTTCTAAAGCTTAACTGTTTGTTGAGCTAAATTTACCCATAATTGTTCATGTAGGCATGATTATGTAGGCTACACAAATAAATTTATACTGAATTTGATTTGAGGGCAGAGTCAGGAGCAAGAAAGGTAGAGGGGCTGGCTGGCACAGAATCCACTCCCTCCTCAAACTCTTCACAGTATATAAACACTCCACACAGTTAGATTGCTGCAAACTGGGGAAGATTGATTGCAATTTGGAGAGCCAACAGTGTAACATCTTCAACAACTATTTACACTTTTGTATAATCCAGCTTATTCCCCTTATACTGTATATTTACAGTCTCAACATATATTAATTGGTCCTTCCAGAATAGGGGGACCAGGTTACCCATTCCAAAAAGGGAGACTTCCCAAAGCAGTGTATTTGTAGTCCATGAAAATCAGTGCTGCAGATCCCATAAAGCACTAGGATGAGGTTGGCAGAAATCCAAGACTGGCCAAAACGTCTCCCTTCTGGAAAGGGTAACCTGGTTACCCTGTTCCAGAGAGAAGCTTGCAGGATAATGATGGCTTTATCTTGGGTGCAGTTCTCTTTCTCCAAGTAGATTACTTAGCACTTCTTGCCTCGCCCTTCCTTTTCCTTGCAAGCTGTGTTATAAAATAGGGTCTCCATAGCTGTGCAAAAGCAATCCAGCTTGGTATGCTCTAGCTGCCCATATCTGACTCCAGGTCAGAGACTGTGGGATAAATGCACTAAAAATGGTCGTTAAAATCATATGGGTCACTGTAGGTCGATTTTTTTTTTTTTTGGGGGGGGGGGAGCGATTTCTAAACAGCGATCGATGTTTAAGTGAATTTTGCAGAGGGCAGTCATAAACTTATCTGATCGCTCACTTTGAAACTGGCTCTCACACATGCACAGAGCCAGTTTAGAAAAGCCCAAACAGCTGTGTGGCAGGGAAAGCCCCAAAGCAGCCTCTTGCCACTCAGCCATTGAGGCTTTTTCTTTTTTTTTTTTAATGGTACAAATGTTGTCGCCCCATAAAAAAAAAGTGAGCTGAAACCTCCCCCTGATGACACCTCCCCCCACCTCTGATGAACCCCGGAACCAAAATAGAGGCAGGTAGGATGCCCACTCCCTCCTGCTGTCCCAACACCCACCCATACATACACACACACACACAGAACCTTCCCTCTTCCTCACCTTACCAAAAATCAGCAGGAGGGATGTCCATTCCCTCCTGCCATCGGATGCCCCCGGCCCCCCTGAACCATCCTCCACACCTCCCGAACCTCCCCCATACCTCTAAATTATGATGACAGCAGGAGGGATACCCAGTCCCTCCTATTCGCAAGCTCGCCACTCCAAAATGCTGGATCTTCCCCTTCCTGGTACTTCTGGGATGCACAAGAAGGAGGGCCTAAGGCCCTGATTGGCTCAGACACCTAAGGCCAGATATGCATGTGTTACACACCCACAACATCTGTGCCCATAGAAAAAAAAAAATGATAAAACATGTCAGACACAGTTAGCAATAGGTCAAGCTAGACCTGTTGGGTTTTTTGGGTTGCTATTACCGATCAGATTAGGGCATGCATTGTTAGGCCATCAATCAGATGGCTAGTTTTAATATTAATGACCTCATTTTAATAGTAATGAAGTCATTTGCTTGCCAGAATCAGAAAATATACGACCACTTGGAAAACCATGTAGTGAGCCGTTTTCAACATCGGGTCGGCAAATGACGACACTCGCTAAACCAGTCAAACCACTTTAGCGACCGTCGGTACCCGATCTGAGCGTTTAGTGCATCTAGCCCTGTGTTAGTTAGTCTTAGACCCGCCACCCACCCATCTGCAGAGACTCCTGACCTTTCTACTATTTCTACTTATCATTTCTATAGTGCTGCCAGACGTTCACGGCGCTGTACATTAAACATATAAGAGACCATCCTCGCTCAATAGAGTTTACAATCTAATCACAACAAACCAATGGGACAACAAGGGGTTAGGAAATTTCTCACAGAGGGAATGATAAAACAGAGATTTGAAAATGGGCTCAAAAAGATGCTGCGTTTCTCCTCCCTCCCTCAGGTTGGACATGCATAGCAGTTGCCCTTGATCACTCCTTACAGCAGCCCTGATTAAAGCATTAACTGAAGGTGGATAAAGGAAATTTTGAGCATTAGAAGGATATGATTACAATAAAGGACATACTCACAAGAAATAGCACGTCAGGGGGAAAACATAAAGGAGTCCTTGAAAAAAGGAAAGAGAAGAAATAGTAAAACCTAGAAATTGGCATATTGGTAATTTGACGAACACAGCTGTTAAGGTTGCTTTTAAAAGGCTGTGTGGTACTTAAGCTGAATTTAGAACAAAGGAAGGGGAAAGCATTTTCCAATGTGGGACTTTTTCTGAGATTGAGAATTTATAGGTCCCCGAGTGGTACCTTCCTTACATCTGGAGAGGGTGTGGGACTGGTTCCAAGATAGAGAGACAGACTCCTGTTACCGATACATGAAGTATCCGGTTTATGTCTGACAAGCTTTTATGCACAGCGGACTGTGCAGATTGCAAAACCACATACCTCTGACTCAGTAAGGAATATTAAGGGTGACCTTCAGACTCAAAGGTTCCAAAACGGGGCAGAAACTCCTTTCCCCAATCACCTTAAAAGAAGTGTGTCATAATGTCACTCGGCTAGCACAATATTCTTGAAAGTTACAGTGCTTTATCAGCTCAGGGGGAAATTGGACCAACAGACAATAATTCTGACGCAGGGCAGCATGAAATGTCAGTATTATCCCTAGTGGGCCACAACATTAGGTAATGTTGGAACAAGCACAGAGCTCCAGAGACCTTCCCTGATAATAATAATTAAAAAATTAACTAAAAAACAATGGAAACAAACTGCTAAAGTGGCTATTCTGAAAATATTTGTGAAACAGTATTTAAAATGGCCAAAACTCTAATTAACGATGTCTTCTGTGCATACTGTCAACAGTCTTGTGGGCCGCAAAAAATTTCAGTGGCAGGCTGCATTCAGCGTGCAGGTTACCCTCCCCACTTCTAAAATATACCTATTTGTCACTATATGGTGGCAAGTTTCAAGTTTATTAAAATATTTGTTTGACCGCTTAATCTAATTTCTAAGCAGTTAACATGATAAAATTACATAAAAACAAGTTAAACAGTTACATTAAAACAGGGAAAACAAGTGACTTGCACAGACATACGGCAATAAAGGGACAGATGGGGAAGAACTACAATTGATATAGGATAGGCAAAACATCAATGGCTAAAATAATAGGTTAGGTAAAAAATTATTAATAAAAATTAAGATTTAATTCTAAACTTGGCCCTTAAAAGGGCATTTTAACCAAAAGCGTCTCGGAATAAAAATGTCTTTAATCCTGTTTTAAATTGTTTTATGTCTGATTCGTTACGAAGATATATAGGCAATAAATTCCAGAGAGAAGGAGCAGCGACAGCAAAATTGTTGGTGCGTAAAGCATTAATTGATTTTAAAGAAGGTATAACTAAAAGATTTTGAGAAGTTGAGCGGAGGGATTTTGACGTAACATTCGAGATTAAAAGTCTATTAATAAAATCAGGTTGGTTATTCAGTCCTTAACGCCAATTCTATAATGGCTGAAGGGCATGTCTAAGCTCTTATAGAATATTAGTGCAAAGCTGCATTCTGCACCAAAAATTAGGTGCCCCTACTTATGATAGGTCAATGGCTGGTGTAAGCATGCCTAAGTGCACCATGCAACTGATAGCATTTATAAGTTGCACACTTCGCTTGGCAACGTACCTGTGTTTCGCCCATTCGTATGCCTTCTGACAGTTATGCACTGGTTAGAGGGAAATTCTAGAAAAGGCGCCTAACTTAGGCCCCCTTTTACAAAGCCGTGGTAGAAGGTTTTAGCGCAGGAGGACGAGGAAAAAAGCTCTGACGCTCATAGGAATTGAATGAGAGGTGGAGCTTTTATCTCGCTGGTCTACCGCGGCTTTGTAAAAGGGGGGGGATTAATTAGTAAGTTGGCTTCAATAACGAGCTTTAACAAGCTCATAATTGAAAAAAATAAAATTTAATTGGGAGATAGGTGCCTATCTTAGGCACGATTCTACAAAAGATAGGCGTCTATCATATGGCACCTAGTGGCGCCTAACATCAAAGTTGGTGTGTTTAGGGGTGGAGCCTAGAATGTTGGCCTTTAAACCCTGGCCTACTTTATAGGCACTTAAGTTTTAAGTTAGGCATTGCTAAGCACGATTATGTAATGGGCGCCTAAGTGTGATTGACATGCAATAGGCACCTAAAGGTAGGTGCCTATCTTTCTTAGGCATCAGTTACAGAATCTGGCCCTAAGCGATTCATGCATCCTGTTTATAGACTATCACTTACATGCTTAACTGCTAATTATTGGCACCAACCACGCGCCTAAGTGTACTATTCTTTAAACTAGGTGCCAGCTTATAGAATTGGTTTTTGTATGCCTCCTGGATTTTCTTAACTAGCAATTCTTGCAAAGAAATTTGAGTTTAAAAATAAAATAGCTGACGGCGAGGTGGGCAGATGGGGCTGAACCCCCGAGATTGTGGCTTGAAACTGAGTTGGGGGGGGGAACTGAATGGGGCAAAGCACAATACCCTCCCAAGACCAAAAAGAATTCCATCGTTTCTTAACATGCGTTACTTTGGTTGCCTCCCCCTACTGCCTCTGGAACGCTGTTCCCTGCATCCACAACACTCTCTGTGAAGCAATACCGGTAGTTTCTGATAAGTCAGTCCCCCAGGAGACCCGTATCATGACCTCTTCTTCAACAGCATCTTGTCTTTCCTCTCAGAATGTGGCTGAACAAGATCAGAATTCCTGCATGGCTGAGCAAACTAAAACTACTGAGTCAGAGCTGCTACACTTGCTACTTGGCATATAAGTGTGTGTAGATTCTTAGACAGTGAAGAGCAGGTGTGCAGAGCCTAGGAGTGCCAGGGTTGCCACTGCCTCTGGGCAATGGCCATCCAGCAGATGGAGCATTGGCCTGCATGACTGTGACAGGGTTGGGACTGCCACTCTCACATCAGCCTACAGAAGGATGAACAAAAGTATGGTGGATCAGGTGGGGTTGACAGAAGCTTCTTTTTCCTGCTGAAGTATTTTTATCTATCTGTGTACACACAAAATATCATGGACAAAATGTCACAGATAAAAAGTCATAATGACAAAATGGGCATGGAAAAAGTGGCATGAACGAGGACAATAACGGTGTAGAGCAGTGTTTTTCAACCTTTTTACACCTATGGACCGGCAGAAATAAAAGAATTATTCTGTGGACCGGTATCGGTCCGTGGACCAGCAGTTGAAGAACACTGGGCTAAGTCGTGGGCCAGACCCCGCCCATCTCTACCCAATCTCCACCCCAGACCCCGCCCCCATAATAGTACTAATTGCACCTTGCACGTCCTGTGCCTCATCTGGAAGCCTTCCCTCTGATGTTGCAACGTCAGAGAGAAGGCTTCCGGTTCAAGCGCAGGATGCCCGTAGGAGCCACTGCCCGTGGCTTTGTGCACTGAATCAGTTAGGAAGAGGGAGCTGGCTCGAAGATAACTCTGCATCGATCGCACTGTGGACTGGCGGTTGAAGAACACTGTTTTGGGCTTGATGCACGTGCTGACCCTGTGGACCGGCAGGAAATTTCTGTGGACCGTCACTGGTCCATGGACCGGTGGTTGAAGAGAGCCGCGCTTTTGGAGCAATGAGATGGAACCAAGGATCAGAAGAAGTAGATTTTATTAGACTCTAAATGGCCTGTGTTTTGGCAAATACCTGGATCAGGGATCAGAATATCATTTACAGCAATGTTAAGCTTCCTGTTTTATTCCACAATGACAATATTACGGTGTCGGATAAATTTTCTGTGGTTCCTTTACCACTGCTAGAACTATTCTCATTCCCTCTCCTCGCAGGGAAACTTCCAGGCAGGCTAGAACATAAGAACATAAGAACTGCCATCTCCGGATCAGACCTTCGGTCCATCAAGTCCGGCGATCCGCACACGTGGAGGCCCTGCCAGGTGTACACCTGGCGTAATTTATAGTCCACCATATCCTTATATGCCTCTCTTAAGGAGATATGCATTTAGTTTGCTCTTGAAGCCTAGGACGGTCGATTCCGCAATAATCTCCTCTGGGAGGGCATTCCAGGTGTCAACCACTCTCTGAGTGAAGCAGAACTTCCTGACATTAGTCCTGAACCTGTCCCCCCTTAGCTTCATTACATGTCCTCTAGTCCGTGTCAAATTGGACAATGTAAATAATCTTCTCTGCTCTATTTTGTCGATTCCTTTCAGTATTTTGAAGGTCTCGATCATATCCCCACGCAGTCTCCTTTTCTCAAGGGAGAACAATCCTAGTGTTATAAGTCTGTCCTCGTATTCCAGTTTCTCCATACCCTTCATCAGTTTTGTTGCTCGTCTCTGCACCCTCTCCAGCAGTTTTATATCCTTCTTTAGGTAGGGAGACCAATGTTGGACGCAGTATTCCAAGTGTGGTCTGACCATTGCCCTATAAAGCGGCATTATAACTTTCTCCGATCTACTCGAGATTCCTTTCTTTATCATGCCCAACATTCTATTTGCCTTCTTTGCCGCTGCCGCGCATTGTGCCGACGGCTTCAGGGTCCTATCTATCAGTACACCCAGGTCCTTTTCTTGTTCACTCTTCCCCAGAGTTGCACCTGACATTGTATACTCATATTCCTTATTCTTATTGCCTAAATGCATTACCTTGCATTTCTCCACATTGAACTTCATCTGCCATTTCTCCACCCATGTTTCTAACCGACACAAGTCGCTCTGGAGTTTCTCTCTATCCTCCTGCGATCTGATCGCCCGGCATAGTTTTGTATCGTCTGCAAACTTGATGATCTCACTGGATGTTCCTTCCTCCAGGTCATTGATATAAATATTAAAAAGGATCGGCCCAAGTACCGAGCCCTGGGGTACACCACTAGTCACTTTCTCCCAGTCGGAGAACTTCCCATTTATGCCCACTCTCTGCTTTCGGTTTTCCAGCCATTTGCCTATCCATCTTTGTATATCCCCCTCTATGCCATGGCTTTGTAGTTTCCTGAGAAGTCTTTCGTGTGGAACTTTGTCGAACGCTTTCTGGAAGTCCAAGTATATTATGTCCACTGGCTTCCCACTATCAATTTGCTCGTTCACGGTCTCAAAAAATTGGAGTAAATTCGTCAAACATGATTTCCCTTTCCTGAATCCATGTTGACTGGGTTTCATCAAGTCGTGTGCGTCCAAGTGCCGGACTATACTATCCTTGATCAGTGCTTCAACCATCTTGCCGGGGACAGACGTAAGACTCACAGGTCTATAGTTGCCCGGTTCCCCTCTCGATCCTTTTTTGAAAATTGGGGTGACGTTCGCTATCCTCCAGTCGTCCGGTATCTGTCCAGTTCTGATTGTCAGGTTTGCAAGTTTTTGCAATAACTCTCCGATTTCAACCTTCAATTCCTTTAAGACTCTCGGGTGAATTCCATCCGGTCCAGGGGATTTGTCACTTTTAAGTTTGTCGATCTGATAGTATATCTGGTCTAAGTCCACTTCAACTGTGGTGAGGCTGTCTTCTATTTCTCCTGCAAACACTTTCTCCGCTTCAGGTATTGTTGAGGTGTCCTCCTTCGTAAAGACGGACGCAAAGAAGGAATTTAGTTTGTCTGTGATTTGTTTATCTTCCTTGATGTACCCTTTTCTTCCCTGGTCGTCCAGGGGTCCCACTGCCTCTTTTGCAGGTTTTTTCCCTTTCACGTATCTAAAGAAGGGCTTGAAGTTTTTGGCCTCCTGGGCTATTTTTTCCTCATATTCCTGTTTTGCATCCCTCACCGCCTTGTGACATTTCTTCTGATCATCTTTATGTTTGTTCCAGGCTTCGGTTGTCTTTATGCATTTCCATTTTTTGAAAGAGTCCTTCTTTTCTTTTATGGCTTCCTTCACCTGTATGGTAAGCCATGCCGGTTCTCTTTTGCTCTTTGTTCTCCGATCTTTGGAAATCCTCGGAATGTAGAGATCTTGTGCTTCTGTGATAGTATTTTTCAGTAGGGACCATGCCTGATCTACCGTTTCAAGTTTGTCCACCATCTTCTCGAGTCGTTTTTCTACCATGGCTCTCATGCGATCGTATTTACCCTTTTTAAAGTTCAAGGTGGTGGTTAAGGTTTTGGCATGTTTCCCTTTCCCGATGTCAAGTTTAAAGTTGATTACATTGTGATCACTCGTTCCCAGTGGAACCATGACTTCCACTTCTGTTATCGGTCCCGTGAGGCCATTTAGGACCAAGTCCAAGGTGGCGTTGCCTCTTGTCGGCTCTTTTACCATTTGTTCCAGGAAGCAATCCCCTAGCACCTCCAGGAACTTGGCCTCCTTGCCGCAGTTGGAGGTTGCTAGTTTCCAGTCTATCCCTGGGAAATTGAAGTCTCCCAATATAATTATATTGCCTGTCTTGCAAAGTTCCTTCCTCTAACTTTGAGTCAAGGCAGGTTAAAGGCAAAGGATATTATGCCCACTACACTTATTGTTCTACATTTGGTTTGTGTTGATGTTTCTCTCTGGTCTGATCTGCTCCATGTTACAATATTATAACAAATGATCATTCTTAAGAAACTGACAATACTTATATTTAAGGTATTCTGCAGTTTATTCTAACATAATTAGCGTAATGGACAAACTGGCATAAACAAAATGCCATTTTGCGATATTAAAGTAACTGACAATAGATAACTGACAATATTTATATTTTTAAAATATATTCTGCAGTTTATTCCAACTTAAAATTAGCATAAGCACAGAGTGTTCAGATGACATTGGCGTTTAACATTCTGGCAATGTCTCCCAAATAAGCAATTCAATCTCTATTACTGGAGTCAGTCACTATAGAATGATGGGTTTCACTGATCCATAACATAACATAACATTGTGCTTATTGACCGCGTAACCAGAAGTTCAACGCGGTTTACAAAAAGTTATAAAAGTAAACATGTTACATGAAATAAGATGATTCGTTAAACAGTCAAATATTTAGAAAAAAGAATTGTTTTCTAAAATGGCCATAGGAATAGGTAGTAAGCAACAATATTTGGAATTCGTTGTCATGAAGAGCTGCCTGAGATGCCAAAGTATGATTCAGAAATTTCTTACTCCTGCAACCCTGGACAGATGAAAAATTAAACAAAGGATGAGTTCTTCTACTATGTCTGTATGATGCTAAAGAAAATCTGTTGACTAAGTAAGAAGGAGATGTACCTCATTTACATCATCTTCTTTCCTGTTTGAACCCTAAGTTCAAGCAGGAGTTCTGTACTTTATTGTCCTTGCTGTAGCTTGAATACAAGTTTAGTTGTAGTAGGATGGCCAACTCCAGCAATGTTGATGAAGGCATTATGCTATCCTTCAAAGTCATTGTTGCTTCGAGGCAAGATTTGAAATACCCATGTATATTGATTCCAAATCTCCATTGCACATCTGGATTGTCTTCTTCTACCCCTTCTAGGTCAGCCAATGAAATTGTCATCCAGATAGACATAATCGTACATTCCAGATCATAAGAACATAAGAATTGTTGGTGCTGGGTCAGACCAGTAGTCCATCGTGCCCAGCAGTCCACTCCCGCCGCGGCCCCCAGGTCAAAGACCAGTGCTCTAAATGAGTCCAGCCTCACCTGCATACTTTCCAGTTGAACAGGAACTTGTCCAACTTTGTCTTGAATCCCTGGAGGGCATTTTCCCCTATGACAGACTCCAGAAGAGTGTTCCAGTTTTCTACCACTCTGGGTGAAGAAGAACTTCCTTACGTTCGTACAGAATCTATCCCCTTTCAATTTTAAAGAGTGCCTTCTCGTTCTCCCTTCCTTGGAGAGAGTGAACAACCTGTCTTTATCTACTAAGTCTGTCCCCTTCAGTATCTTGAATGTTTCAATAATGTCCCCTCTCAATCTCCTCTTTTCGAGGGAGAAGAGGCTCAGTTTCTCAAATCTCTCGCTGTATGGCAACTCCTCCAGCCCCTTAACCATTTTAGTCGCTCTTCTCTGGACCCCTTCTAGTAGTACTGTGTCCTTCTTCATGTACAGCGACCAGTACTGGATACAGTACTCCAGGTGAGGGTGCACCAGTGCCCGGTACAGTTTATCTGTTAGGTTTTTTGTTTTTTTTTAATGCTGATGGAATCAGTGGGTGGGACAAAGGCCACATGCAACAAGGCACTTCAGGTTTTAAATATGAACATTAGCTGAACATGCTGGGCCTTTCAGTAAATGGTGCTGAAAAATAGGCATTGGGAAAAATCAGCACTCGTATTCTATAAATGTTTAATTTTTAAAAAGATCTTTCCCATTAGCACAGAAACACTTATGAGAATGTCACTGTATTTGATATAGATACTCTAGGTTAAGGGCTTCAAAGGAACAAAGGAATTGGACATTTGAGCATATAATCACATGTTGTCTTCCATCCTGGTCTGTAACATCATATGTCCTTTAAAAACTGAATACCTTTATAATAGTAAATTCTCTAGTGAAAAAAATGTTAATAGATTCCCCCTGCAGGGCAGTGTAGTAATAAATGTAGATTTGAGGGGGAGGAAAAAACAGAACCCGACTACTGGCTTGGAAATTAAAAACAGGGCCTAGAAATCTGATTAATGCAACAACTGTACAGTACAGTGTTCAGAAATTGTTCTGGCCAGAAATAGTGTCAGCAGAGAACTTGGTGGAGTAATAGAATGACTTTCTGAGCAGCTCAGAAAAGAGTCTGATCCGAGTCCATACACGCCTTTTGTCATTCTGCAGTGACAGAGTAGGCAAAAAATATGCCTCAAAGCAATAAACTGTAGAGGTAGAATGTAAAGGTCACAGAGCATAAGGCCCTCGAGGGCAGTGATTTCTTATGATTATCACTTTTTCTTCACTGCTTGAAGGACAGCTACACTGGGCTTGTGCCACTCAATTCACTATTCTCCTGAGGAATTCCAAAGCACTGCCTTACTGCTTAATTAAAATCTGTGATAAAAGATGCAGGCTGTGTGTGTCGC
The DNA here is from genome assembly GCF_902459505.1 of Geotrypetes seraphini. Taxonomy (NCBI): domain Eukaryota; kingdom Metazoa; phylum Chordata; class Amphibia; order Gymnophiona; family Dermophiidae; genus Geotrypetes; species Geotrypetes seraphini. The sequence goes on along the minus strand of NC_047095.1, from coordinate 9,041,730 downwards.
TATGTGTGACTTATTACTGTGCTATAGATGTCTGAATAGACCCATGATAACTTTACCCACTGTTTGTCTTTTGTGCCCTTCAAGCAATGATGCCAGTCTGGAATTAAGTTAAATTATTCTCTAGCGATTTTTACTATTTGCAGAGACTCTCGGAGTGACACATCATCTGTTTGGTTTTATATTATCTTTTTTAATATTTGTTGTGACATATGTTTTTTTCCTTTATCTACCATGGACCCCTGATGAAGGTTGTCCGAAACACGGACCGTGTTGGTTCCCCCGTTTGGTAAAAAGGTTTTAATATATAGTTTGCTTGTCACAATAAAATTCGCCTACATCGTTGTACATATCTGCAGTTTTGGTTTGTTTGTTCCAAATTATTCTTGCTGCCATTCATTTTGTGCAAGGACCAGCAACTGCACATTTCACAATAAATGAGTTGTTTCAGTTCACAGTATACCACATGTCCTATTGTGTCACAGTGGGGGATCGGCTCATGGAATTGTGGCACCCTGAGCAAACTTTTGTTTTAGTGCCCTATCTTTGGGCCAATCATACCGCATGAGCCAGAGCCATACAGATGGAGATTTTCAGCTGGCATTGTCAATATCTCAGTTAAGAATAGGCATTCAGCTTAATCCATATACCGTATTTGCCGTCACTGTCTATATAGCAGTACCACTGAATATATTGATAGTGCAGTGACTGAACCAGCGCTGTTTTGTTTGGCTTGTTTGCCTAACTTAACCATGTAAAATCTTCAGCAGTGCAGCAGAAGCTTGTGTATTTCTCCTGCTGCTCTGCCAATTTTCAACCAGCTGTTACCAGTACTGTAGGAGGGTTTGAACACAAGAGGGCATACTTCCTGTTCTTGGGAGAATACAGGAAGTTTCTGTTCTCATGTACTGTATAAGAACCTCCTGCGGTACTAACAGCAGAGCTGCCACCGCTGGAAAGGGGAGTGTTTTTGCATCCTTAAGCTTCAGTGGCTCAATGGCTTTTCTTTTATGTCAGCCTAGACATGACAACATTGAATTCTACACCGTACCTCATTTGTAAGCTGTTGATGCATAAAGTATTGCCACCTTCATAAGATGTGTTCCCAACAGCAGCTGGCATAGATACGTATGTTACAAAAACAGCATTACGTAGTTTTCGGAAGGGAAGATGAGGCCATAGCAGAGAGATTAAATTAATTCTTTGCTTCGGTCATCACCAAGGAAGGTGTGGGGGAGATTCTGGTGTCATAAATGGTATTCAGTGCTGATGAGTCAGAGAAACTAAAACAAATCCCTGTAATGCTGGGGTATGGGGCAATTTGACAAACTGAAGACTAGCAAATCACCTGGGCTGGATGGTATACTACCCAGAGTACTAATATAATTGAAAAATGAACTTGCAAAGGTATTGTTAGCAATTTGTAATTTCTCTTTAAAATCCAGCATGGTACCAGAAGACTGGAGGGTGGCCACTGTATAGATATGGATGAGTACTTCTTAAGGAATTTTTGTACTATTTATTGGTATATATGAATGAATGAATATTTAAGGAACATTTAAAGAAAAATCTTTTTTGTATATAAATCGTCAACTTAAAAAGAAATAATAACATAAAACCAGTGACGAGGCTGGCTTGTTTAATATCTCAAAACTGATGTTGGAGGTACAGATGTAGCCACTAAGGTCTAATTTGTTATGACCTTTTGATTATTCTGACTCGAGCACAAATCAATGGCACCTAACAGCAACAAAGGTATTTTGAAGTTTTGTGATCTATTTACCATAATTCTTTTTGAAGTGCTAGTATTAGTAATGATTTCCATTATAAAATAGGCTTAGAATAGATATTGTTCCCCAACTTTGAGAGAGACACTCTGTTATAAAAATGGCCTTTTATGGCCATGCTGGTAAAAGGATTGTTTACCTTTTAACTTCTATTAGAAGGCATTGCTGCACTTTATGCATTATACATTTACTGCAATAGAAAAAAATTATTTGGAGATTCATATTATTCCCTTTTCCAGAGCCAGATTAACACTGTATTGAGCCCTAGATAGGATTTCCCCTTCCCCCTTTCCCTGATTTACTACTTTTTTGCCCTTACCTAAGGTTACCCTATTTTTCCGTTCCGCCCCAGCCCTGTCCAGTTCTGCCTCTGGTCCCGCCCTGTTCTGCCCTCCAGCCCCTCCCCCAGAAAGCCTTCTCTCTTTGCTACAAGTCTGGAGGGCCTGGAGCATGTGTGGATGCGTGTGACATCTTCTGTGCATGCTCAAAGGCCATCCAGATGCATCTGGATCTTGTCAGAACTTTCCAAAACCTAGACAAATGCCAGGTTTTTGAAAGTACATCCGGGAACCCAGACCGTCCTCTTAAAAGAGGACATGTCCGGGTTTTCCTGGACATCTGGTAACCCTACCTTTACCCCCCTCCCCCAACATCCATTTCTCCAGAAGTAGCAGGGAAAGTGCAGGATTATCTGTGGACATGGTGGCAGATATACTTGGTGGGTGAGTAGGAGGACCAGGCAAGCACATGCCTCAAATGGAGAGGCTAATGGTCAGAGCAGGAAAGTTGCCAAGTTGCCCAGTTTCAGGAGGGAGATTCTGAGCTAGTTCTAGATTTCTACAACCTTATCCTAGTATATTATGGGACCCAAAGTACTGATTTCCCTTTATTAGGGACTACAAATAGCACACATTGAATTGGGATGCAAGTTCAACCACCAGACTGGCCAAAAACTCTCCCTCCTGGAAGTGGGAAACTTGGCAGCTCTGCAGCAGCAGTGAGTCAAGAACCAAAGATGTTGTGCAAGTCATTTTCACCCTCCATTGCCTCAGGTATAAACTAGAGGTGCCAAGAGATAAATGAAAGCAGCAAAACAAAAACAAAAAAAATCGCTTTCTTGGTGTTTATAAAAGGATATAGACAGAGAGAAGACAGTATTAGAACAGTGTTCAAAGGACTATGTCCAGGAAACTTAATAGCTAGCTAGATAAATCCCCCAGGCTGAATACTTCCCTCTCATTTTGTAAGCATACAGTTACAATCGCAGCAATAGATTTTCAAAGGAAAGCTCTATTTATATGACACAGAAATATACACAAATGCGTGCATTCTCTCAGGCACCTCCACACCATTGTATAGATGAGGCATAGGGTTTTACTGGTTCTTAGGGCCAGGGTTCTAACTTGATTCGTAGATTTCCTTGTTAATCTTTTGTAATTTTTGAAGGTAAATAATTTCCGTTTTTTTGAGCCCAAGCAATTGGAAGATTTTCTTAAAGCTAAAGATGTGAATATTATTGTGTAACTCTTATGTTCGCTGCTTAAGTCTGGCTACAGAGGAAAAGATGGGGTTGTGCATCTGGTTTTCTTTTGAATTTCCTTTTTTTTTTCTAGATTCTTGGATCCAACTTTCTTTTGTGTTGCAGGCTGTAATTGTAATTATTCATTTCCACTGATTGTATATGTTTTTTTGCCTCTTTATTTTTTTTTTTGCTCTTGTTTCTCTAATATCCCAGGGAGCTCATAATTTAAAAAACCCAAATGTTCAAAAAGTAGCCTAAAATCTTTACTCGGACGATCATAAAGACAGATCGTCCAAGTACCGATAATCAAAGCTGGTTTTAGACGTATCTAAAACCAGCTTAGGCCTTTACCCTGCCTCTGAACACCTAGAGCGAAAAGAGGTGTTTTTAGAGGAGGGGAAAGGGCGAGAGGTGGGCCGACCTAGACTTAGTCGTACTGCAAGTATAACCAAAAGTCTAGGGAGATGGCCCAGTCGGAACTTAGACCAAGTCAAGTTCCAAATAGGGGCCGCTGAGCTGATCGAGGCTGCCGCGATCAGCTCAGCAGCCCTGGCAATCTGCCTACCCCTCATCGCATCTCTTCTGCCGGCATCCCCCTCCAACAAACCCAATACCGGCTGGAGAGATGCCCAATCTCTCCTGCCGAAGGCATGGTGCAACCCCCCCCCCCCCCCCCGCGCAACTACCAGCAAGAGGGATCCCAAGCCCTCTTGCTGGCACCCCAACCACCCCCTGAATACTGGCAGGAAGGAGGCCAAGCCCTCCTACCGGAAGGCGAACTCCACCCCCCGAATACCCCTACGAATCAGGAGGAGGGATTCCAAGCCCTTCTGTTGGAAGGCGAACCCTACCCCCCCAAACCGGCATGAGAGAGCCCCCCCCACACCCTGAACAACCCCCACCACCCCAGACCCCCTCCCTACCACCACCACCCCTAGGCCCCTCCCCGGTGCATCGCACAATGCACCGGAAAGGGGTAGGCCCGCCATTCTGAGGATTCTGTAACCGGTGTTGTTTTTTGACATATGCAAGTTACAGAGTCCACCTTTTAGGCGAAGGACTGGCCCCTCCTTCGCCTAAAAGGTCTGGGTTTGGGTGTTTGGGACTTGGATAATTTTTTAGTCAGGAATGTGGTGTAGGGATATACGTAGTGGCAGTCTGGGCCAGTAGATTGCTGAGCGTGCAGGTAGGCCATTCTCAAAAAAACCCTCAATTTGGATGTTTTTTTTGAGAATGGACATTTCCCTGCTGCCAACTTCAGCGTCTACTGACTTAGGTCAAAAGGGGATTTAGACTTTTTTTTAATTATGCCCCTCCAGGTATATAATGATATGCTAAGCATTTAAATTTTTAAAGAAAAAAAAAACCAATATGGAATTTTTGTTTGTACAAGCCCACATTGAATGGTTTAAATCTAGGATTATTGACTCAAGTCCTCGGACACACCAAGCTAGTCTGGTTTTCAAGACAGCCCCAATGAATATGCATGAGATAAGTTTGCATTCTCTGTCTCTCCTCTGTATGTAAATCTATCTCATGCATTGTGGATATCTTGAAAACCACCTTGCTGTTTCCTGAGGTCTGGGTTGAAAATCCCTGGTCTAAATGCAGTACTCCCCCAAAATTCGTGGGGGTTACGTTCCAGGAACCCTGGCAAATTAAAAAAAAATGCAAATATGGTTTTTAGGCAGGGGAGACAGGAGAGGACAGCCGGAGAGGCAGGAGAGGGCAGCCGGAGTGCCGGCGAGTGAAGGAAATCACTCGCTGTATGCTCCAACCATCTCTTCCTGTACTAAAGTTGAGCCTCACCAATCAGGAACTTCTTTGACATGCGGCTCTTGATTGGCAAGGCCCGACTTTAGTACAAGAAAAGGTAGGCGGAGCATACAGCGAGTGATTTCCTTCACTCGCCGGCACTCCGGCTGCCCTCTCCTGCCCGGTCATTCGCGGTCAGAAAATACCGCAAATGACTGGGACCGTGAACCGCCGACCATGAATTTGCGGGGGAGCACTGTATATGATATTTTTAGGGGAGAGGACACTAACAATTAGTATGTGCAAAATTAAGATGCCCATTATATTCCTATGGGCATCTTTAGCATTTAGTGCACACTAATTGTTAGCATGAGCTGATGCAGTTAGCACCCATTGATGAATTCCCCTCTTAAGGTTTACTGTACTCCCCAGAAATTCGCAGGGGTTACGTTCTCGGAGTGACTGCGAATGTTGAAAAACTGCAAATATCAGATGAGTATTGTAATTGTATATTTTTCCTCACCAACCAACTTCTGCCTCCCCCTCACCCCCTGCATAATTTACATCACAGAGCAGCCAATAGCTGAAAAGTTCACATCTCCCCTCCGCCTCCAACCAATCCTGATGGGGATCTTAGTGCTTGCAAAGAAGGAGATCTGTGCGGATGAATGACAGCTGAGTCTCGTGTGAGGTGAGAGGGCGGGGCCTGAGCCAGAGAGGAGGAGGAAGAGAGGGGGCGTGCCAAGAGCACATGATTTAGGTCACTGGCTGCAGCTTTCCTCCTGTTATTCCCTGACAGACAGCTGAAGGGCAAGCACTTCCCGCGCCGTGGTTTATTATACAGTATATGTTTTGAATTTGCAGACTCAGTAATTTGCGGTTATCAGTGTGTGGAAGACAAAACACGCTCACCTAAAACCACGGCGCGGAAAGTGCTTGCAGTCACATCTCCTCGTCGCATGCTTGCCCTTCAGCTGTCTGTCAGGGAATAACAGGAGGAAAGCTGCAGCCAGTGACCTAAACCATGTGCTCTTGGCACGCCCCCTCTCCTCCTCCACCTCTCTGGCTCAGGCCCCGCCCTCTCACCTCACACGGGACTCAGCTGTCATTCATCCGCGCAGTTCTCCTTCTTTGCAAGCACTAAGATCCCCATCAGGATTGGTTGGCGGCGGAGGGGAGATGTGAACTTTCCAGCTATTGGCTGCTCTGTGAGGTAAATTATGCAGGGGGTGAGAGGGAGGCAGAAGTTGGTTGGTGAGGAAAAACCGCAAATTCAAAACATATACTGTATAATAAAACATCTCTTTACTATGGATTATGTCACTGAGTCATGGCAACATGCACAGTGAGGAATCCACCTTGTGGTGTTTCAAGGCAGAGTACAGGAGTGGTTTGCCTTGCCATTGCATTCTCCTGTGCAGTGTGTATGTCACTGCTGCCTAATATAGGGCCCCTCAGCCTATAGCACTTGGTATTCTTTGGTGGTCTCCCATCCAGCTACTAGCCAGCTCTGACCCTGCTTAGCTTTTGATAGTAAGAGTGGGCCTACTCAGGGCAGCCAGGCCATATACTCCTTATTATAGCTAGTCCCAAATTGCAAAACACCATCATGCGATAGCGATATAGTGTTGATCTCTGCTAGTCACACTGCAATTAGATCTTCAACTAGTAAGTACCATAATAAGCCATGTTTGCTTCCTGGGCATCCATCAGCTAAGACAGAGGTCATTCTAAGAACAATGCAGAACAGCAAGACAAAAGTACAGAGATTTTTCCATGAGCAAAAATCAGGTTCCTGTTCCTTGGCGGTCTGCTAATGATATGTATTTCTAGGATATAGATTTGATTTCCTGTGATTCTGTGTGTCAGCACTAAGGCAGTAAAATGGTCGTCTTGCAGAAAGGCTGCTTAGGAACGTCATGCAGCTTTTGTTAACGCGTACAGAGGTCTTTTCATGGCAGGGATAAGCTGTGCATCTCACTCAGACTCCGGAATCAGTTCATATCAAGACGAGCGTCAAGACAGGAGTTAGTTCAAGCTGCTCTACAGTGACCCATTACCTCCATTTGTCTCCTTATGCTGGGCTGTAACTGAGTGATATGACTAATATGCTACATATTATTACAGTACATGCTCTGATATTGTAATAACTCTGGTGTGTATGTTAGCTGATACCCTTCCTTGACAGGCAGGTCCTCATTGCAGCTTTCATTGTGCTTTGTGCATCTCATTGTCAAATATATGGCACTGAAAGGCTACTGTAATAATGGAGAATAAAAAAAAGCAGTGTTTGTAAAACTCCAAGCTCACAGAAACTATTTCAGAAGTAGGCCATGAGAAAAGGGGAAAAATGTCAACCAATCTTCTGTATTCATTCCTACCTAATGTTATAATTTGGACTTTTTATTTTCAGTTATTTCTTTGGGAGGGGGGTAGGGAGGGGAAAAGGAAATGTTAGCTATATTGGATAGGAAGTAGAAAGAAGAGGGGGAAGGGTGTACTGGTGTAGCTAAGGGCGGTGGCATACCAAGGGTAGGGTTACCAGATTTTACTAGACCCGCCCCAGGCCTGCCCAGTTCCACCCATCCCTGCCCCATTATACACCAGTCCTGCCCCCATTCCCACCCTAGCCCCACCCCAGGCCTCCTGCCCCCCTCAGCCTCCTGCCCAAGAGAGCTTAGACCCTCTTATACTAAGCTGCGGTAGAGGTTTCTGCAGTGGTCCGTAGCGCTAAATGCTCCGACACATCAGAGCATTTGGCACTCCAAGCTGTGGTAGAAGGCCCACTAATAAAATAACCATATGTTATATGCATGCTTCTTTGTACCCTATCTAGAACTGATTAGTAGTAGTAGCAATTATGAATAGAACAGGTAAAACTATTTTAAATAAAACAATTATAAAAAACTTGATTATCTTACCTGCTCAGTTGGTTTACGAAAAATTACCCTTTAGTTCACTAGCAAAAGAACAAATGTGCATATATTCTGGTATTCTAGTTATTTATGTATATATCTACTGCATAATTGTTGCCATCTTCTTTATAGAATTATTTCCTTTATGCAGCTTGTTATCTCTCTCCTAAGCTTGCACTTGCAATTTCCTGCGGCTGTATATAGGATGCTGGGTCACATGGAACTTTGATGTGGGCTCCAACAGCAGTTCTTATAACGGGAAACCTTTAGAAAAAGATTTTTAAAATTATCTGATACGTTGCCTTATGTGTCTTTGAAAATATAAAAGCTTGGATATCAGAGGGACTCTGTTCCACCATGCTAGGTTATCAATGTTCAGAAATACCACTAAGGTTTGTGGCTAATTTGCAGACAGTTCACAGTTTGAAGGAGAGATGGTGTATGAAATAGCAGAGTGTGCATAGTGATGAAGCAGTAACAGGATAATTGCCGATACCCAGCTACTGTGGTTCATGGCAGGGCCAATCAATTGGGGTGAGTTCCGAGGTTAAATGACCAAAACGACTAAGGATGATTGGCAATCAGCAAGTGATATGGGTTTGTGCTGGAAGCGGGGATGTACAGAGCTATGATCCTTTAATTTCTGGAAAGAAAGCAGTTTAGTTTGGTGTAGTTAGTGTTTGAAAAGTCCTGCAGATTGCTGTGTCTTTGTCATTTTGGGTCACGTGAGCAAGATAACTTACAGAAAAGAAAGATAATTGCACGCTCAGACTATAAAATACTTTTTATTTATTTTTTTTTTTTTGAATGAAAGGACTTTAGACACAGTAGACAAGGTCAAACATTGTATAAAACAAAGCATTTTCTACTATTATCTGCCCTGGATATCTAGAATTCAGCCTAATATTCACTAGATTCTAACATAAAAATACTGCTAGAATGAAAGTGTAATCTAGGTGGAAACTGATTTACCAAATCACGAGGAATTCTGCTTGTAGCATTGCTATTTTTTGGTTGGTTGAAGGAATAATGAGGGAGGACCTTTTCAGTTTATTAATATTTAAATGAAATAGGTACAGAGAAACCGTAGATCAAAGAGATGGTAAAAAAAAAAAGTGCTTGGCTATTCTAAAGTGCAATAAAATAAGACATCCTTGGAAAATTTGACTAGTAACTTTAAACCAAAAACCCACGGATTCTATTTGGCCACCCGACAAAATCCACATGCAATTTAATGAGGAAATGGGCACCAATTGGCCACTTAATTGGTGCTATTCTATAACTTGACACCTAACTTTTCCCATGGGCGGAGCATAAGCATGTCATGGACATTCTCAAAAGTTACACTAGGCACCAAGTTATAAAGTAAAATAGTGCTGAACCATGCCTAAACTACAGGTACTGGACTTACACCTGTTTCTATCAGGCTTGTGAGGCACAACCTGTGCCCTATGCTAATCTATATATATATAAAATCGGATGTATCTGTGTGTATATGTATGTATGTATGTTCCAGCATAGCTCTGAAATACATGGAGAGATTTCAACCAAGCTTGGAATACATATGACATACTATCTGGGAAAAAATACTGTGGGGGTGGGAAGGGGGTAACATGTGTAACATGTGTTTTATAGAGATGGAGCTGCTTTGACCAATTGTGTGAAGCTTGGGGAATGATGTCACACAGTCATTCAACAGTATATAAGGAAGTGCAGCTGTGGTGTGGTGAAGCCTAAACAGAAAGTAAAAACGGAAAATTTGTGTGATGTTAATCCTCAAGTGAATGTAAACCAAAACCCAAGGGAATTTGAAAGTAAACTTAATTGTCAAATACTTCCCATTTTACCAGGCGTAATCACTGAATACAAGTCTATCGATACCGGAAGATTGGGATAAACAAATATCCGTGCAACGCCAGGTGATCACTTAGTATTCTTTAAAGATTGAGCACCCTTTATACAAAATGGGCTCAGTGTGAATCTTTTCAGCACCTAACTCTCAGCACTACATAAGAACATAAGCATCGCCTTTGCCGTGTCTGACCATAGATCCATCGTGCCCACCATGTGGAGGCTGAAAAAGCATGATTTTGCCAAGGAGTTGAGGTGGTCGTTGAGGGAGAGAGAAGAATCAATAGTGATGCCAAGGACCTTGCTTGAGAACTCAAGGTGCAGAGCAGCGCCTGTGGGTAGTGCAAAGATGGTGGGCAGGTGTTCTAACTTTGGGCCGAGCTAGAGTAATTTTGTTTGATTCATTTAGTTTCATCTGTTTCATAATATACAGTTAACACGTTACAATTTGCCATATGAGCTAGTTATATGCGGAACATTACTGCATGTTAAACCCTCCCATTGATCGTTTATAAAAGCCGTCTTTTTCTAGTCATGGCTGGGATTGCAATGCTTATGATAACACATAACTGGAAAAATCATGATCGTCTTAATTTCTCATTTTGGTGGGCAAATTTATGTTCCGCATATAAGAATGAGAAAATGAATGCGGAATTATTATGACAGGAGCATATATTTAAAATGGTTTGGGAGCCATTGACATCTTTTATGAATGCAATATAACTGGTTCTTTAAAGTGATTGCTTCTATTCACATCCAGGGAGGGGAGAGGAGGGGGATACTTTATTGTTATATAATATAAGGAATTTGAAAGTATATATCTGTAATTTTTACTGATTTATTGATTATTTAATAGGAGGGTGGGTGGATAACGATACTGTATGTTTATATTTATAAAATGTATATGCATTTTGTGCTTTATTCTCTGATTGTTAATATGCATATTGCACTAAGTTTTTGGTAAATTAATAAAATATCTAGATAAACAAACAATTTGCCATAATTACAGTGCAAGATTTTTCAATACAATTTTACTTAGGCTTTGCTAGGCATCCAAGAGAGGCACTTGTATATTAGGCCAGTGAAAACCTGTCCTATTGTACTGGCGCCTGCCTCTACGATGACTAGCGATGCCTAAGTCCACTTAGACACCGCTAGGTATGATTCTACAAGCAGCACCTAGCAGTTGATTGACAACCACGTGGAACAGCATCTGAAATGTAGGTGTATTTAGGTGCCGTTTATAGAATCGGGGCCATAGCGCCTATGTTGTATCATTGCTTCCACAGAACACACATTAAGAACCAGAATACCGGCATATACATATATGCATACACATATGCTCATAAATGTCAATATTCTAGCTATGTGCTATTCTATAAAATGACACCTAAACGCAATGGCATATAGTCTGAAGGTGGGCATATACATAGGTAGAGTCTGGGTAAGCAGAAACGGGGGTGCAGAGTTGCTAATGTAAATGAGAGAATATATGCATGCGATAATATATGCATGCTTGTTTAGCTCTCTAGGCATAAGTATCTGCACAAGTTCTATGGCTGGCGTAAGTGCTCATGCTTGAAATATACGATCGCATATATCCAGTTACACTACTGTCCTGAAAAGGAAAGTAAATGGTTACTTTATTGGAAAATGTCAATTGTGACGGGACTATGGTCTGGAGTTCTTTGATACCTTTTTGTGTTGCTGGTCTGTTTTCCACTCGCTGCGTACCACGCTGTTCAATGTCGTAGCTTTGTGTACTACTTCTGCTTGTATGTTCCTTGTTGCAATCCGCTATAATAAAACCCTTAGCGCGCATGCGCACTTCAAACTCGGTGGGTCCATGATCCGTGGCGCCGTGCCCGTGCATGCACAGTGCCTGCCTCAGCTGATTTCCTGCCCCGATCTCCGATGCCGGCCTCAGCTGATTTCCTGCCGCGATCTCCGATGCCGATTCACTTCCTGCCTTCCAACTAGCTGCCACTGCCGGGACACCTCTTCTTCTCACTCCTGGACCAGCAGCAGCAGCAGCCGTGGGCCATTTGCTAGGCCGGCCCACTTCGATAATGCGATCCGAGCCAGCCTAGCAAAAGCCCCGAGGCTGCCCAGCCTAGCGGATGCTGGACAGGGGGAGCAGGGAAGGGGTTCTGCTGGACGGGGGGGAGGTAAAAGGAAGGGAGAGAGACGTAAATAAAGGTAAAAGGAAGGGAGAGAGACAAAAATAAACACAGACATAAAGAAAGAAAGGGGGAAGGGAGAGAGAAAGAAAGACAGACATACAGAAAGAAAGATAAAGAAAGAAATGCCTAAATCTACACATCTATTCTAGCACCCGTTAATGTAACGGGCTAAAAAACTAGTCAATAAACACATTTGAAAAAAAAGAATAGGTTTTAGATAGGCGCCATCTAGGTACCTAAATATAAACACCCTTTATAGAACTACCCTCCACATGTATTTTTGTTCCACTAAGTGAAATGTCAAAATGTGAAGTTTCTAGTCACATGTTTCAGAGAATGTTGTCGGCCCACTCTTCCTCTTTTAATTAACCATGTCCCTTTATATCTCTGCCAGACAATTAAGAACTAAACTACATATTGATTGTTTAAATCTTGGCACTGACTTGCAAGAAGGCAAAAAATATGTTTAAAACAGGAGCATATGGCTAGTCATTAGAAATGTATGGCAGATGCTTTTTCTTTTTTCTTATTTTTTTAATCTTCAGAGTTAATGTGAATGATTCCCTCATGTGACCTCCAGCCTGCTGCTCGGTACTTGTATGCTATCATATCAATATGAGTTAAAACAATTACACTGGCTTTTACAAAGCTGTGGTAGAGGTTTCTACCGTGGACTGGCGAGGTAAATACTCCGATGCTCGTAGAATTCCAATGAGCAGCAGAGCGTTTTCCTCGCCAGCCCACGGTGGAAATCTCTATCGCAGCTTTGTAAAAGGAGCCCTTAGCTCGGCAGTTTTGCAGAGCAAATCATAGACATCTAAATAAAGGCTGTGAAAAGTTCTATGTTCAGGCCTGGTTTATAGGTTATGAGAGAGCCTCTTTCTACTAAAATCTCACCTACCGTGTTTCCCCGAAAATAAGGCTTATTTTCGGGGATGTCTTATTTTTTTTCATGTACAACAATCTTCTCTCCCTTCCTCTCCTTTCCCCCAATTCTCCCTCTTTCCTTTCGCCCCCCACTGCCATGTGCAGCATCTTTCTTCTCCTCTCATCCATCCCCTTGTGCAGCAGAATCCCACTAACTCTCCCACCGTGAGACTGACATCCGCTCCAAGGCCTCCTAAAGAAGCAGGGGTGGGAGTTGCTGAATTGACGAGTCCGATTTTATCAGCAAATCAGGCAGCACTAGTGTCGGGGATGGAGTCAGGGAGTGTCAGGGACATTCGGGCGGGAGGGACTTCGGGGGTCAATCTTAACTAGGACTTATTTTCGGGGTGGGACTTATATTAGGAGCGTCTTTAAAAATCATGCTAGGGCTTATTTTCGGGATAGGTCTTATTTTCGGGGAAACAGGGTAATAGAACTGGGGAGGGGTAGAGAGAATAATCATATTGTAAGTGCTTTGGGCTGTGTTTCACAGCTCGGTCCTGGAGTACCCCCTTGCCAGTCAGGTTTTCAGCACATCCACAATGAATATGCATGAAAGAAGTTTGCATATAATGAAGTTAGTATATGCAAATCAAGTTTATGCATATTCATTGTAAATATCCTGAAAACATGACTGGCAAGGGGGTATTCCAGGACCTAGTTGAGAAACACTGTTTTATAGGATAATTAACAAATGCGAAGTAGATAAATGGTCAGAAAAATAAACGGTCCTACCTGGTAACAGCAGGTTTTAAGCTGCAAGCCATTGATATCAATCTCCAGTGCTTCAGAAAGAAATTCTAACACCAGAGACAGAAAGGTGTTTACACTAATCTAATCTAGTCTAATGCTTGGCTTTATATACTGAGACATCAATCCAAGAAAGCTCGTCTCAGTTTACAATAATTAACTTAATAAATACAAACCATAAAGAATAAGACTAAGTTTTGGAAGATTAATTTTCAAAGTGTTTAGCAAATAAAATAGTTTTTAAAGATTTACGAAAAAGTTGGAGTGAACCGGAACTCCTTAAAAGGAGTGGAAGATCATTCCAAAGTTGAGAAAGCTTAAAAATCAGAGATTGCGTAAAAATCTTGACTCCTTTTATCCCTTTCTTGGAAGGAATAGATAATTTAAATTGACGATTACCTCTTGCAAAGGAAAATCTGTAAACGTTCCAAGATAAAGGAAGGAGAGGAGTAAAGATACCATATAGGACAGGGGTAGGGAACTCCGGTCCTCAAAAGCCGTATTCCAGTCGGGGTTTCAGGATTTCCCCAATGAATATACATGAGATCTATTTGCATGCACTGCTTTCAATGCATATTCCTTGGGGAAATCATGAAAATCCGACTGGAATACGGCTCTCGAGGACCGGAGTTCCCTACCCCTGATATAGGATTTTAAAAACAACACAAGCACATTTGAATTGAACTCTAAAATAAACCGGGAGCCAATGGAGACTCTGGGAAACGTAAATTTGACCTCGTGACTCCGTTGCTCCAAAGATCAATTTCGCAGCAGTATTTTGAATCGGTTGCAATCTATGAAGATATGTTTTTGTGATACTGTTTGTGAACCGAACAAAGTTTCAGATATAAATATTTCACTGATCAGAAGGGAGAGAGGGCACAGTGAGGCACTTTCCAAATATAGGAATTATACCTTGGCAGCTTGGTGCTGCCTTCTACCAGCTCGTTGTCAACAACACGCTTTTCACAGTGAGTGATAAAGGGAGCCTGGAAATGGTGCTTCATCAGCTTTACCCGCAGAGGAAGCCGTTCCTCTCCAGAAGGCACCAGTGCCAGAACTGTCTCTGGCTTTTTCTTATCTAATTGCTCTAGGACAGGACAATATTTTATTCATGGCTTCCGAAGTTGGAATCTTTTGTAGGAAAAAAAAAAAAGTGTCAGTAAAGTATTAGATCTTTGAGCACATTTTTAGAAACAAATGAGGCATACAATAGGTTTCATTTTCCCTTTGAAACATGGCTTTACCACAGAGTTGCTACAGCTTGTTTGCTTGTATGATATGGGTGATGCAGTGGAGATAAGGGTAACACTGCTGACAGAGCTATTAAGGGACACAGTGAGCAAAACATTTAGAAAGGGATAACTTTGTATATGTCAGTTGCATAGTAAAAAAAAAAAAAAAAAAATCAAACAAACCTGCTTTTAGATTCCACGTTTGTAAAACTAGGCTATTATTTTATAAAAGCTGTGTGTATTTCCGAAGAAATAAACAGAAACAGTGTTACATACAACAGAAAGGGTCATTTTTGAAATTTACATAGCTGATGACATATAGATACATTTAATTTAATTTAATATGGTGTCTTATATACCGCTAAATCTCTCAAAGGATTCGAAGTGGTTTACAAAACAATTAAATTGACTTAAGTAATGGCCAAAAGTCTAATCAGGTACTTTGAATTTCCCTCTCTGTCCCAACGGACTCACAATCTAACTATAGCACCTATGAAAAAAATAATTACAGAAATCTAATAAATAAACTGAATGCCCTCAGGTTGGGTGCCAAAATGACGGACTAGGTCAAGAACTGGTTGAGTGGAAGACGACAGAGGGTAGTGGTTAATGGAGATTGCTCTGAGGAAAGGGATGTTACCAGTGGTGTGCCTCAAGGTTCTGTTCTTGAGCCACTTCTTTTTAACATTTTTATAAGCGATATTGCCGAAGGGCTGTCAGGTAAGATTTGCCTCTTTGCGGATGATACCAAAATCTGCAATAGAGTAGACACCCCAAATGGTGTGAATAACATGAAGAAAGACCTAGCGAAGCTTGAAGAATGGGCTAAATTTGGCAGCTAAAATTTATGCTATGAAATGCAATGTCATGCATTTGAGCTGCAAAAACTCAAAGGAACGGTACAGTTTAGAGGGTGAAGAACTCATGTGCATGACAGAAGAGCGGGACTTGGGTGTGATTGTATGTGATGATCTTAAGGTGGCCAAACAAGTTAAAAAGGTGACAGTGAAGGCTAGAAGGATACTAGGGTGCATAGGAAGAGGTATGGCCAATAGGAAAAAGGAGGTATAGGCACGTAGGATCTCTTAGAAAGAGAAAGATTATGGTTCCCGTGCAGACTAGCTGGGCCATTTGACCTTTATCTGCCATCATGTTTCTATTTACCTATATATTTACATTTGTGGTGATTCTGATATATAGATGTTTCTGCTGCCACTTAGGCTTATGTGTGGTGGATTTTCTGCATGTACTAGAGAAGGTAATTAAGTAGCCATTCCCTACAAATAAATTGTGTCCCAAG
Organism: Geotrypetes seraphini; assembly: GCF_902459505.1. Classification (NCBI taxonomy): domain Eukaryota; kingdom Metazoa; phylum Chordata; class Amphibia; order Gymnophiona; family Dermophiidae; genus Geotrypetes; species Geotrypetes seraphini. The sequence goes on along the minus strand of NC_047095.1, from coordinate 9,025,508 downwards.
AGAGGTGGATTTGAAGAGCAGACAAGTGAGCTCATTTCTCCCCTGAAGCACTCCTTCAAACCCCATGTCAAAAGGATGTTAGCCAGAGCCGAAATCTAAGAAAGTGTACATGCTGAGTAACTGACCTGTACTATGGGGTAAATTTTATATATGGTACATTCCAAACAATGCATGGAGGCTGAAGGGAGAACCAATTGGTCCACATGAAGGGACTGTATGAACACAAAGAAATGACAGCGGTAAGCATACTAGAGAGGTATAATGGGATGCTTGTGTGAAATTTCTTATTAGACAGGAGTGGGATTTTCTATTGAATATGGGGAGCTAGTGAAGCTTTTGAAAGACCCAAGATATATAGCCAACTCTGTAATTCTAGTATGAAGACAGGCTGCAGTGTTCTGGATAAGCTATAGATAATGGAATCTGAATAAAGAAGATGGCCAGGATATAGAGGTGGGGGTCTGAGACCACTTGGAACACCAAGTGCTTTTTTGGGGGAGTCAGGGAGAAAAGGCAAGGGGATCACTAGGGATTTTTTTGGGGGGGGATCAGGAGCCTACTGAACCAGGGAAATTTTGGAACGTGAGGGTAAGGGTAGGGAGTGGGAGTCTAGCAGTCCAATAGACTTGTTTATGTTTCCCTTTCTTACAGTGTGTGAGCTAGTCCCCACTCATACATTATCAGGAAGGGATCCATGGTACTCTAGAACAGGGGTAGGCAATTCCGGTCCTCGAGAGCCGGAGCCAGATCAGGTTTTCAGGATATCCACAATGAATATGTATGAGATGGATTTGCATGCACTGCCTCCTTGAGATGCAAATCTATCTCATGCATATTTATTGGGGATATCCTGAAAACCTGACCTGGCTCCGGCTCTCAAGGACCGGAATTGTCTACCCCTGTTCTAGAAGAAGCAAAAGATTGCATATTACTATGGCAATATGCTTTTTTTCCCTTACAGTACACACTTTGTAACACTTAGTAATTTGCTTGTCATTAGTTTACTGCATCAGAATAAAAAGTTTTTTTTTGCAAATGTGCTGGAATGCTGTGCGATGAAGCTTAGTGCAGCTTTCTAATGTAAAGCTTACCGCATCAAGGCCTATATGAGCAAACGGCACATACGAGGGGGGGGTCGCTGAAAAGTTCTCAGCCCAACCAACAAAGTTAGGGCAGTCTCCATTGAGGGCTATACACTTAGGCCTGGATTCTGTAACCAGCGCCTATGTCAGTGGCCGCCTAAAAAGCAGCCGCCGATCGTGTATCAACAACAGCGCCAGTTACAGAATTGTGCCTAAATTCAGCCAAGATAGAGGACTGAAATGTAGGCCTGGAATACCCTGTCCTACATTTCAGCTTTCTATGCCACCGTGAGATCCTAAAGTCAGGCTGCAGCAGCCATAAACTGATCGCAGCAGGGGAAGTTATCCACGATCAGCTGAGCTGGCAGTGCTCCCCAAAGCCACAGCTTCGGGGAGTCTTGTCAGCTGATCAGGGAGGAAATATCCCTGCTGTGATCAGCTGAGTGGCTGTAGCAGGGGACCCCTGACATCAGCAGAAGAGATGCCCACTCCCTCCTGCCGGAACCCCCGAATCCCCCTTTGAAGTCCTTCTGAAGGAGGGATGCCCACTCTCTCCTGATGGAACCCCAGAAGCACCTCCCCAACTGCGATAGGCAAGAGGGATGTCCACTCCTGCCTGCCTGCAGGCCCCCCCAAACCCATGATCTGCCCTGACCACTGATACCCCTAACCCCTCACCCTGATACCCCAAAACCCTAACCTCTCTGACACCCCCAAACCCCAACCCCTCTGACCCCCTCCCTCTCCCCCCCCCCCACACACACACACTGTACCTTTGTCTGTAAGGCTGTCCGGAGGGAGGCATGCACCATCCAGTGGGCAGGCCTGTCTCTTCACAATTGCTGACCTTCTCCTTCCCAGTGCATCCTGGGATGCACTAAGAGGGGCCTAAGGCCCTGATTGGTCCACATACCTAAGGCCCCATTTAAGGTACCTGGGCCATACGGAGTCTTAGGCCTCCTTCCCAGTGCATTCTAGGATTCACTGGGAGTGGCTTAAGACCCCAATTGGCCAGTTACCTAAGATGCTTCAACACTGCTGTATTTGCCGTTTCTGATGGTGTTTTTCAATTAACTTAGGCATCAGCAAGGTGCCTACCAACACCTAAGATTAGGTGCTGGTTATAGCATTTCCCTGTTGGTCCAGTGATTTTCCTTTTTTTGTGTTTTACCAACAGAACGAAAAGAGTGGAAAATCACTGGAGTAAGTGTATAGCCCTCAATGAAGACTGCCCCAGCTTTGTTGATTGGACTAAGAACTTTACAATGGCCCCACATAAGCCTTTGAAAGTCTATAGCTTAGTTTCTGTGTTGCTACGTTAACATTTAGAAAAAAAAGACTTATGCTGGAATAAATCTCCTGTTAAATAAATAAAGTGCCAAAAGAAACTATCTGATTTTTAGGGAAGTTTCCATTTGAAAATTGTTGTTGGTCTTCCTGGATTAAAAATAACTATAGACTTTGCACCTGAAAAATCTTCAGGCTAATTATTGTTGAAAAACCACTAGCGCTGATATGAAAATACAATCTGTGCTCATTGTATTCCAAACCCACTAGTTATATCCCTCCAGGAGTGTTTATTTCTTTTATTTATTTATTCAATTTTCTATACCATTCTCCCAGGGCAGCGCAGAACAGTTTACATGAATTTATTCAGGTACTCAAGCACTTTTCCCTGTCTGTCCCGGTGGGCTCTCAATCTATCTAATGTACCTGGGGCAATGGGGGGATTAAGTGACTTTCCCAGAGTCACAAGGAGCAGCATGGGTTTGAACCCACAACCTCAGGGTGCTGAGGCTGTAGCTTTAACCACTACACCACACACTCCTTGTAGTCTGGTAGAGGATATATGCATGATAAATGCCTGCATGGACTTTTACCCCTGGATTCTATATAACATGCCCAAACTTTCATTGGAGATGTACATGCAAAAAAATTGACTAATGGACTCAGAAACATTAATAATTGGGTGCTAAGAACCAGTTATTGAGGTTAATTGGCAGTCATAAAAATTTGTGCATGCATCTCACTCGAACGCTATTCTGTAAAACATGGTATCTAACTTTAATCGCACATATCTGAAAAGGGATTCCAAAATATTGCACCCAGATTTACAGAATTTACCCGAAATGTGCCTCAGTTGGGTGCCGGCAATTATATCTGCTTTTAGTAAGCATAAGTACAGTGCCCAAAAGTTAAGCGCAGAATCAACACTGAACACTATTCTATAAACGGCATGCTCTCATTATAGAATAACATGTAGGCCCTGATTCTATAAAAGACACCTAAAGCTAGGCGCCTGGATTGGTCCATCTAGCCGATCTATGTGTCTAACTTATTTAAAACTAAACACTTCAACTGAGAGAAATTATCTCACAGCCTTATCACCTTTCCTCCACATTTATAGTTTAGTTTTCTTTAGTTTACTGTTCCTCAGCGGGCCACCACACACTCAAGCGTTCTCATCGGGCATGGCTTTACGCTCCCACTCCTCATTGGAACTAGTATATTTTTTTATATGTAAATATATGCACACTTCTTGCGTATACTTTGTGATTAAGTTCTATAATACTAAAAGTACTTAGCTTTTAGCGAGACGCTGTGCAGGGGAATATGTGTGAGTACACCGACATGTTTCGCCCATAAAAATTATTGGGCTTTATCAAGGTTCCCACTCCCTCTCACTAACATTCAGCCACCATAGCGTCGAAACGAAACTTATTTAAAAGGCTTAATTGTCACTGATAAGATACTAGCAACTCATAATTGGCTTAATTGGGTGGTAGATGCCTAACTTTAAGGGCCGATGGATTCTCGAAACTCAAATATGTAGATGTGGGTGATCGGAGAAACGCCCCCATCTGCCAGCACGGATCGCTGGTATGCGATCCCTACGCATACGCAGAACATGGTCAGGATTTAACCCAAGCAGCAGGTAGGTAAGATATAAACCTAGTTTCTTTATCTGGGGAATGTAATATTCATCCAGAGTATGATGTGGGCTTGAGTGAAGGGGGATGCGATGCAATAAGCTTGTTGGGAGATGAAGAAATGCAGTAGGAGCTAGGGGACTAAAACATAAGGAATGAATGTAGTATTAGCTTGAATGTGTACTACAGTGAGAAACACTGAAGAGTAAAACTGACACATTTCAGAGCAGTCTCAGTTCCCATAAGGAAATTTACTAGGGGGGGGAAGGGAATCCATAACTCTTTCCCTCTCAATTGACAAGCACGGCTTCAGCAATACTCAAGCCTAAAGATAAAGCCCTAATCTTAATTGAAGCTCACCAAGGGGTTTGTTAAGCATGAGGGGATACAGCCAGGCAGGTTTGCCCTCTCTCTCTCTAAGCTCAGGCTAAAGGCTCAGTGACTAGTTTTTCCAGTATTAGTGCAAAGGCAAAATGCTGTAAACATGATTCAAACTTGATTAGCAAAGCCTATAATGAACTGTCTGAACAGCACCAGTGCATAAAGTTTAGCAGAAAGCCACCATATTTGATGGACCTAAGACTCGTGGGAGTTGTAGTCAAGTTGCTGAAATGAAAGTGAAATCAAGAGGAAAAGTAATCTTGTGTCTGCATTACAGACTGTGTTTGAAGCAGCTTGCCTTTCATTTGTGACAAGAAGTTTATGATTTGTTTTGAGACTGTTGTTTTGAATAAATTAGTGCATGGTGGAAGCACTGGGCTGAACTTGGTTACACTTGCTCCAACACACCAGAGTATGGGGAAATAAGTCTTTAATTTTTGCACAAGTATGCATGTATGTATGTATGTATGATGTGAACTGCATAGGTTTAAGTGGGGTTAAAATTTTTAAATAAATACATTTATCCATTGAAATTGCTCATTAGTTCAGTAAATGGCTTTGCAAATTGCCTTCAATATAGACTGCACTGAAAATATAGAGTGGTGTTAGAAAAATCTGTGATTCCAGCTCCCCTATATTCGCGTGGGTTCCGTTCCAGGAACCCCCGCAAATCTTGAAAAACTGCAAATACGGTTTTTCATGGAGGAGACTGGAGAGGGCAGCAGGAGAGAGCAGCCGGAGCGCCGGTGAAATCACTCACTGTATGCGCCGACTGCTTCTTCCTGTACTAAAGGCGGGCCTTACCAATCAGGAGCTGCGTGTCAAAGCAGCTCCTGATTGGTGAGGCCAGACTTAAGTACATGAAGAGGCAGTTGGACCATACAGCAAGTGATTTCCTTCACTCACCGGCGCTCTGGCTGCCCTCTCCTGCCTCTCCAGCTGTCCTCTCCTGGTCGGCGGTTTGCGGTCAGAAAATACCGTGAATGACCGGGACCGCAAACCACCGATCGCGAATTCGCGGGGGAGCACTATACACGAAATAGTGGAAGTCTGCAGTGATCCATACAATTCAAAAGCACAAGCCAAACAAAGTCACTGAAAATCTTCAAATAAATGTAAAGTGGTCATGGATCACTGCAGTAACTGAATTAAGACCATGTGAAAATCCCAAAAGCAAAGATGCTTAAATAATTTTAAAATATAAAAGGCACAAATGGGAGCATTCACATCATAGGTACATCTATCACTTGAGTAGTGACATTGAGAGCCCAAACCTATAATCAAACATATTAGTGTCTATCAAATATTTTTTTGTATAATATTCATGAGAAAAAAATGTGCAGATTGGTGCATTAGCAAGTTCTCGGAACTGAAATACTTATTTAAAACCGTTACCTCAAACCCCTAGGAAATTATGTTATGAATATATGTTTTTATTATTTTCAGTCTTTGAAACAGCACTGAATGGTCCAATCTTGTCAATGTTCCTAAAGAGATCTCTATATATAATTCAGCCAACATTGCATTTTATCCAATTAATGTAAACAACGAATTTAGGGTAAAACAAAAGATGTCCCAGATGTGGACTCTTTTTGTTTGAGTTGGGTATTCACGTTGATGTAGTGGATGTCTTTTGTTTGACACTGATTGAAGGGAAATTATCAATGGGGGCTAACATTAAGATGGGATAGTTTACTGCTAACTTGGGTGTAATTGTGTGAGCAAGGATTGGGTGTAGAACTGTGCAAACACAGCCAGGTAGGTAAAACAAAACTCTTCATTAACTCAAAAATCCTGAGTCCTGTTACTTCACAAAGCCAAGCATTCAAGGAACCCTAGACAAGCTATGTAGCTTGTGATTGATATGTCCCAAACACAGTCTTGCAAACAAAATAGTCTTTTTTTCAGTCAGGTAACCTTGCCTGGTCCCAGCCAGACTTCAGAACAAAGCTCGCAAGTATTCAGCAAAAGAAATTGGCTTACCTCAGCCAAGCAGAATACCTAGCAGTTGTAGGCGAGGCGTATGCTGGGATCACTTCTTCTTCTCTGTGGCTCCTTAACCCAGCTCTGGCCCTGCCTCTTATATGTCCTGGCAGCTACTTCCCTGACTCCACCCCTTCCGTATCACTTCCCCCTAGGGAGGAGCTATGTAAGTCAAGGTGGCTCTGACAATGTGAAGGAGTATCCAGCAGGGGAGTGGTAACAGTCTATAGACTTGCTCACACTGGATTATTAAAAACTAGGTTGCATTGCATCAAGTGGAACATGCTAAAATAGCACAATTTAGTGGTAAAGTAACCCATCTTGATAATTTCACTCCTTAGTATGTTGCTCATGTTCATTGGAGAAAATGTAAAACTGATTGAACTATATATAGATCTCTTCAGAGACATTTTGAGGACTTTTAAATGCACTAATTTGCACATTTTTCTCATGAACACTGTAGATATTAATTTATTTGACAGACACTAATATGGAGCAATGATTATGTCTGAGCTCACAATTTTGTTCCTTAAGTTTATAGAATAATAATAATAATTTTATTTTTATATACCGCCAAAGCCATAGTAGTTCGAAGCGGTTTGCAACAAGAAGAGCTGGACAGTCAGCGAAAAAAATAACAATGAAGACTTTGGTTACATAAAGTCACAATGTAGGGAAATCAAGAATATGTGATAGGAGTACAGTGGAAGGTTTAAGAGTTCTTGGTTACAAATCGGTTAAACAGGTTGGTTTTAACTAGTTTTCTGAAGTTAAGGTAGGATGAGGAGTGCTTGATGATGATGCCTAGCCAGCTGTTTTGTTGACTTGCTTGGAAGGCTAGCGTTCTGTTAAGGAATCTTTTGTATTGGCAGGTTTTTATTGAAGGGTGGCTGAATATATGTATTCTACGTGTGGGCCTAGAGGAACAATCCAATTTAAAATAGGAGACCAGATATAAGAGGTCCATGCCAAGAATAGATTTGAAACAAAGGTAGGCAAATTTGAACAGCACTCTTGCTTTTAGTGGTAGCCAATGGAGTTTTTGATAGTAAGGGGGTTATGTGGTCCCATTTTTTTATGCCGAAAATCAGTCACACTGCAAAATTTTGTATGATTCGGAGTCTTTGAATGGTTTACTTGAGGGACCCCAGATAGATGATATTACAGTAGTTGAGCAGGCTCAAGATGGAGGATTGTACTAGTAGGCGAAAGGATGCTACGTCAAAATACTTTCTGATGGTTCTAAGTTTCCATAGTGTCGAGAAGCCTTTATTGATCAGTGACTCTGTGTGAATATCTAAAGTGAGGTAACGGTCTAACGTCACACCCAGGATTTTTATGGACTCAACGATAGGGAAGGTCTGTCCGTTCAGGGAAATTGAAGTATCTTTGATTTTGTCATTTGGGCTCGCCAGGAAGAATTTGGTTTTTTCAGAGTTGAGTTTCAATTTGAACTCAGTCATCCATGACTCAATATGCTTCAGTGTTGATGCTATTTGGTTCTTCGTTTCGAGAGTCGGGTTTGTTAGAGGATGGACTATGGTGATGTCATCAGCATAGATGTAAAATTTGATTTTTAATTTGAACCTATTTGTGCGCTTTGAATTATTTCAGCTTCTTTGGTTATAGGGTTTTTACATGTCCGTTAAATTATTGTGGTGATCCATTTTAAATTTATTAGAAGATTGCAGTGAGCTATGTGTATTCTGTGGCAAGACCTGTTAATTATTTATTTGAAATAACACCTAATGAAGAAGGTTATTGATTATGGGGGAAGGAGGGATATGTGATATGAATTAGATTTTAATAAGATATTAAGGGATGTATTTAAGTATAAATTGATGTTATATGCTATTTCATTTATTGTAAGTTTTAAAAATGAATAAAGAATATTTTTTTAAAAAAGAAATACCACCTATCAATAAATCTAGGCCAGGGGTGGGCAACTCCAGTCCTCAAGGGCCAGAATCCAGTCGGGTTTTCAGGATCGCCTCAATGAATATGCATTGAAAGCAGTACATGCAAATAGATCTCATGCATATTCATTGGGGAAAGTCTGAAAACCCAACTGGATTTCAGCCCTAAAGGATCGGAGTTGCCCATCCCTGATCTAGGCAGTTTACAATAAATTAAAGAAACATAATTAAAAAAACAGGAGGTTTAAAAATAAAAGATTTATAAAAATAATAATAGTTTATTTTTATATACCTCCAAACCATCAGTTCATGGCGGTTCACAATAATAATGCACTGGGCATTAAGGCCCTGATTCTCTAAAAATGCATCCCGATTTTAGGCAGCTGTAGGCGTCCTACAGCTGTCTAATCAGCCAATCGGGATGCACATTTAAAAAAAAAAAATGCTCCCCAGGCAGGCCGCCTATATTGAAGGCGAGGCCCGCAAGACACCTAGGCCCTGATTCTGTATAGGACGCCCGGGAGAGGCGTCCTATTCAGAATCGGCCTAAACTAAACCCCGATTCTGTAACCGGCGTCCATGTTACAGACGCGGGTTAGAGAATCGGGTTAGATTAGACACGGCCCACTACACTTATCGCGGCAAGGGATCTCTCTGCCGCTATAAGTATAGCGGGCCGTGGCCCCCTGACCGATCACTGGCAGGAGGGTGCCCAAACCCTCCTGCCCGAAGACGCACCCCCCTCCCCGACACTACCGACCGCCCCCCCCTGACACTACCGATCGCCCCCCCCCCCCGACAATATCGGTCGCTGGCAGGAGGGTGCCCAATCCCTCCTGCCCGAAGACGCACACACACCCCCGGCGCTAACAATCCCCACTCCACCAAACCTGTTCTTACAGATGGGTCTTGCACGTCGAGCAAGAAGGCATGCCTCGTCGAAATGAGGCGGGCCCGCCCCTTTCCGGCCCATCCCGCCGAAGCCTAAGGCCTGATTGGCCCAGGCTCTAGAAGCCTAGACCAATCAGGCCTTAGGAATAGCGGGTCCGCCCATCCCTACTAAGTCTAAGGTCTGATTGGCCAATTTCCAGATGTAGATCGCCATCAGGAAATGGCTGTAGGGAGTTCCCGACGTACGGGAACTCCCAGCAGCCATTTCCTCATGAAGATCTGCACGGGGCAGGAGCGTAGGAAGATCTCTCCTGCCCCGAAAGCCCTCTAGACCACCAGGTAAGGCCGGGAAGGCGGCAGGGAGGAAAAAAAGATGGATTTTTTTTAACATTAAGACTGTTTTTTTTATTTTCCCCCTCCCCAGAAAAAATTGCGATTATATGAAACCGCGAGTGCAGGAACCGCGAATGGGGAGGGGGAAGTGTACTAGAATAGAGACACCACCCTGTCCCCACCCTCCCCACTGAGAAATGCACAGACAATGAAGGAATAACAGCTATAAGAAGCACAATGAAAAAAAACAAGAGCCTTGAAAGAACATGAGAAGCAGAGAGAGCCCTAGATTTTGCAGGCGTTTTTTTTGTTTTTGTTTTTTGGCATGCTGCCCAAAACATTGCTGACCCCTTATTAAGAATTTTGTGATGCCTATAATATATTTTTAGCAGTTACTGCATACTTAGCCGTACTAATTACACATACTTTTAGCCTCGCTTATAGAGCTGACAAAATTTGGAATCGTTATTTTTGTGCTAATTTGGAATCGTTATTTCTGTAAACAGTCTTGTGCCAAATCATTATGACACGCTGGAGAGTTTTGCTATCTTGGTTTGCAGCAATAGCAGTGTGCACTGGGCACATCTCACAATCTATCACAAAGGTGCAAACAGCACAGGAAAAAATATCCCACAATATGAAGATTATTAACACAAGAAAGGGTCTAATTACAGGGCACAGCTTGTAATTAAACATTGTCAACATAGCATAGCACTTCTAAGTTTCCAGACATGTTCTAAAAATGAAGGGGGGGGAAAACACACAAAACTATTTGTAAATGTTAATTAAAAAGGTGTTGATTATATTTACAAGCAGTGTGTGCATTGTTTAAATAACATAACAATTCAGCCTGTTATACTGCACAACTTGAACAGCTGGAACAGCGTGCAAAGCTCAAATGGTAGAAACTGTAACTATTGTTTCCTATCCTTCCCTTACACAAAATGTGAACGCACCGTAGCCTGGGGATATGTGGGGCAGGCCATCTTCCCTGGTAGAGAGCTCCTAGCAGGGCCGGCTCGAGGAACTGTGGCACGCTGAGTCAACATTTTCAGGAGCGCCCCCTTACCTAGGGTTGCCAGATTTTCCAATCGGAAAATCCAGACCCCCTAGACCAGGGATCTCAAAGTCCCTCCTTGAGGGCCGCAATCCAGTCGGGTTTTCAGGATTTCCCCAAAGAATATGCAATGAAAGCAGTGCATGCACATAGATATCATGCATAGTCATTGGGGTAATCCTGAAAACCCGACTGGATTGTGGCCCTCAAGGAGGGACTTTGAGAAACCTGCCCTAGACCAACCCCCCAGGCCCGCCCCGCCCTGGTAATGCCCTAATCTCACCCTAGCTCCGCCCCCCACTGCCTGCTCATGTCGGGCAGGGAGGAAGTCCACGCATACATGGATTTCATGCGATGACATCACGTGCATGCGCGGCATCTGTGCATGTGGACTTCCTGCCCGACGCAATTTCAGGAGGCTTTTCAAAACCCAGACAAAGTGCCCGCACCCCCAGACATGTCCTCAAAAGAAGGACATGTCTGAACATCTGGTAACCCTACACTTACCTACCTGTGATCCAGTATCTCGACTCCCTCCCTCCTCTCCCCCCCCCACAATCTAGTATCTCCCTCTTCTTTCTCAACCCCTCCCCCATCCACCTTCACAATCTAAGGTGCCAGCTATAACGGAAACAATCCACACATGCTGTCTGCACCCAGCGCTGAGCCATCACTCTGCCTAGGGTTACCAGTTGCCCGGACATGTACTCTTTTTAGAGGATTGTCTGGGTGCCCAGAGGGATTTCCAAAACCCAGCAGTTTGTCCGGGTTTCGGAAGGTCCCTAGCTCAGGGCCGTGACTGGATGTCCTCTGCACATGCGTGGACATCGACGTGATGACATCACATGCATGCGTGCACACGATGTCATTGCGTCAACATCTGCGCATGTGCAGAGGACAAACGGACGCAGTTCGTGTGTGAGCTGGGATGAGGGTGGAAGGGGGTGCTCACCTGGTCCATAAATTGAACCAGGCCTGGCTTATACAACCGTTAATTACCTTCCATAATGTGCCTGTCCATACTCTGTTGACCTAATTGCTCCCCCTCCATCACAAAGCTGAAATAATTATTTTCTACGTATAAAAAAACAAGGATATACATTTGCAAGACAAAATGTTCCACTAATATCTAATTGTAAAAATGGCTTTCTTATTCGAAAATACTCTAAAATAAGAAATATGGAAAAGCATATAAATTGAGTAAATGGAATGGAATGGAATTGGAACATGAGGAAATGAAATGGAAAAGGATTTTGGGGGAGATAATTTTGATTGAATGAGAAGATCTGGCATGAATTGGTTCTGAGTTTCAAAAATGGCACTCCATACCAAATTGAATTTTGTAGTTTAATGTAATAAGGTTTTAACGATTTGAATTGATAAAAGAGTAGGAATAGATATTTATTTGTGAAGATAATTAAATATTAATTTAACTAATCTATACTGGTAGGGAGATGGGGCAACAGCGGGTGAAGTTATAAGGAGGCAGGAGAGTAATTTATTTCTCTCTTGGAGTAATCCCAAATTTGGGAAACATATACTCCTAAATCTGAGGCTTGCCCCTATTAGTATTAGATTAAGTCTAATTCAATTTAATCTAAAAAGATCAATAGTTCAATTGAGACAATTTAATGAAAATTTATAGGGAATTTAAAATCAGTGCTTATTTTTGATCCTTTACAAATGGTCTTTAATATTTGTGTATTTCTTATTCTAACGGCATCAATGGCAGCTTTTATATCTTGATTCAAGAAAAAGCATTTTCTTTTTCAATCCTTAATAGCTGTGATTCTGCTACCTAGAATTTCATCATCTGTATATGATTAGGTAGTGCAGAGTAAGCACATTAATCCACTTTCTCAGTGACACATACCCATGCCCTTATGCCCATCAAACCTCAACTACACTCATGTGAAGGCCCCCTTTTCCTTATTCACAGCCCCCATCTCCATCTTGCAAGCCCATGGTTCTTGAGCATGGTGAGTTCGAGTACATATATCAAATAACAATTACTTTATAGATCTTTCTATTTTACTTTATAGATCTACCTATTTTTTTATGTTACTAAGATCTAAAGACAAATCCAATAAACGTGCTGCTTAAGAAGATTTTGGGGAGAGAAGGGGATATTTTGGGGCTGCTGACCCCCTATGATTAATGTATAAGGGATTTGCATTGGGCCACTGGGTCACCATGACTCTGCGTATGGATGCACAGGAGGTTGTCAAACTTTCATTGTTGTGTGTGTGGGGGAGAGGTATGTTGTGGTCAGTATTGTAGCTATGGGTAGGCTCAGGTGGGCAGCGACCTATCTACTTTAGGTTCAGGCTTAGCCAGCAGTGGTGCGCATTGTTGGTGAAGCTGAAGACCTCGTCTGCCGGAACCCTCAGGCCACCGAACATTCTGGTAGTCAGCAGCGCTCACAGCTGTCGACACTGGCACCCCCCATGAATGTTCAGTTCAGTTTGGGGGAGGGGGCATTCCACTCCTAAGCCCACCCAGAAATTGACTTCTGGTTGCACTACTTATTGTGCTGGTGGCCACCAGGCTACTGATCATCAACCCTTTAGGGGACTGAGAAGTTTTTGATCCTTCTGTGTTTCACAAGTATTTGGGGGTTTTTTAGTTGTATTATAGTGTTTTTGTGTAACTGTACTATGAAGGGAATAATAGGGTTGGGGGAGAGCTTCCAATGGTGCTCTTCTGCTGGATCACTCAAGGGTGAAGGAGGCATCATTTAATATGCAAATTTATTTAAAAATATGCTATAGAATTGCCTCAGAATTTGCAAACTCTTACTAAATAATCTTGGAAATTCTGCTGTAGAAAACTGTAAGTACAGTATTCTCCTCTACTCTATTTAGAATTTAGCAAGTTTTATTTCACAGTGTTTTGGTCTATTCAGAAACAGACAGTCTAATTATTTCATATAATACAGATATTGTAACTCTCAAGGTCTTTATCATCAGGGTTTTTTCCTCTGTGCTTCCTGCCTTTCTACAATTCTATCTTGTATGATTCTTGCATAAGATGGCAATTATTTACTCCTAAGAACATGTGAACAACCATACTGGATCAGGCCAGTGATCTATCTAGCCCAACATCCTGTCTTCACAGTGGCCAATCCAGTGGCCAAGTACAGTAAAACCTTGGATCGCAAGTAACTTGGTTTGCAAGTGTTTTGTAAGACAAGCAAAAAATATGATTAAATTTTAACTTAATATACAAGCAATGTCTTGTAATACAAGTGCATATAATATACACACATCACAACTGAGCCGATGGTTCTCTCACTGACACTGCAAGAGTGTAATGACTGTTATAAACAAGCAAAGTCTTGCAATACGAGTACATACAGTATACACGCGTCACATCATCGCAACTAAGCCGATGGTTCTTCTCTCTCTGATGTTGCAGGAGTGTAGTGACTGTTCTAAATGAGCGAGGTCTTGCAATACAAATACAGTGGTGCCTCGCATAACGAACGCCTCGCACAGGGAACGCTGCGCACAACGAACTTCATGTCTTGCTTCCTACAACGAACTTCGTTTCACACAACGAAGTCGCCCGAGCTGCATCCTTCCGCGCAGGCACTGCGCTTAACTGCCCTCTCTCCGCCTGGCTCCCTGTGCAGTGGCGGACCGTCGGCTCGCAGGGGCCCGGCGCCTACTGCTGATGCGTTGGGGGGGGGCGGAGCTACTCTCGCCGCTTCCCCGATGCTAGAAAAAAAAAAAAATGAACAGTTAAGTCCCAGTTTTTGCCGCTGAGACTCTGCCCTCTCTCACTGTAAAATTAGACTCTACTTAGTCTGTCTTTAAATTTAAAAAATGTGTGTTGTTTTAAAAAACAATTATGTTTTTAGATGTATCTAAATAAAAATAATAACAAAAAATTTATCTTTTTTTATGTCATCTTAGCATATTTTATGCTACAGAACGAATTATTTTTTTTAACATGTATTGTTATGGGAAAACGCGTTTCACATAACGAACTTTTCGCATAACAAACTTGCTCCTGGAACCAATTAAGTTCGTTGTGTGAGGCACCACTGTACGTATAGTATTTTGTATTAAAGTTTTTGGGTTGGGGAACGAATCGTCTGAGTTTCCATTATTTCTTATGGGGAAATTTGCTTTGATATACGAGTGCTATGGATTACAAGCATGTTTTTGGTGTATTTAATTTTAAAGTTTTGGGGTTGTGGAATGAATTGTCCGAATTTCCATTATTTCCTATGAGGAAATTCAATTTGATATACGAGTGCTTTGGATTACAAGCATGCTTCTGGAACGAATTATGCGCGCAAACCAAGGTTTTACTGTATCTGGCAAAAACCCAAATAGCAGCAACATTCCATGCTACCAAGCCAGGGTAAACAGTGGCTTTCCCAATGTCTGTCTCAATAGCAGACTATTGACTTTTCCTCCAGGAACTCATCAAAACCTTTTTTTTTAAACCAGCTACGTTAACCACTCTTTATCACATCCTCTGACAACACATTCCAGAGCTTAACTATTCTCTGAGTGAAAAAGTATTTCCTCCTATTAGTTTTAAAAGTATTTTCCTGTAACTTCATTGAATGTCCCCTAGTCTTTGTAATTTTTGAAGGAGTAAAAATTGGATCCACTTGTACCACTCAGGGTTTTGTAGACTTCAGTCATATCTCCCCTCATCCGTCTCCTCTCTAAGCTGAAGAGCCCTAATCTCTTTAGTCTTTCCTCATATGAGAGGAGTTCCATCTGCTTTATCATCTTGGTCACTCTTCTTTGAACCTTTTCTAATTACGCTATTTTTTTTTTAATATGGCCAAGCTTTCCAAAACCAGACTAACAATAATTATTCTGCTTCATGTATTAATAATTGGGAGTAGGGGGGAAGGAAATGAGTGTTTTATGTATTAATTGTGTATTTAATAGTGTGTTTAATGTAGTGTGTATGTTCAATTAATTGTATTGCACTGTCAAAGTTTGAAAATCAATAAAGATTAAAAAAAATAATTATTATTATTATTATTCTGCCCCATTGCCATATATTCTTTGTATTATACTTACAGTTTACAGCTACAGTATGTAAGATACTTATAAAGTTGTAGATAAAGTGTTATCAGATGTCTGGATTCCCCGGACATGTCCTCCTTTTGTAAGTATCTTACATGGATGGCTTTTCAAAACCCGGCACTTTGTCCGGATTTTGAAAAGCTTCTGACATCGGGACGACATCCACGAACGTGCAAATGCAACACAGTGATGTCACGCGCACACGCATGATCTCATCGTGTCGCATGTGTGCATGCATGCAATCTCATTGTGTTGCATCCGCACATGCGCAGATGCCGTCCCGACGCACGAACAGCTATGCAATTTCCATATCACATACATAAGATCTGCAATTTAGATCATCATTTAGATCTGCAGTCTGGCCTGCTTAATTGCTCTGAATTAGAGAATGACACGGTGACAAAATTCATCACCGTTCCCGACCCTGCGGATAACCGCGGGAAATAATCCCATGTCATTTTCTAGTGTCTATTTCAACCTCAGTCCTTCTACACCAGCATTCTTCAAAGCAAAGCTTGCGGGTCAGTGGTTGTGGCCATTCATACTCTGATTCTTATGTGAGCCAAGGATAATGAAGCCATTGTGACATCACTAATGTGATTGGCTCTTAGGCACTGGTGGAATGAGGCATTATGACATCACAATATCTGCTCTGGATACCAGAGACTGCCATTCTGTAGTGTCTATCAACTTCAATCCTTCTACACCAGCATTCTTCAAAGCAAAGCTTGCGGGGCAGTGGTTGTAGCCATTCATACTCTGATTCTTCCCTCTCTCCTTAAAGAATGACATGAAGATGGTTTCCCGCGGTTATCCGCGGGGACGGGAACGGTGATGAATTTTGTCACCGTGTCATTCTCTACTCTGAATATCAGGCCCAACGTCCCCAAATATATTACCTAACACTGCTTTATAACTAAACTAGTCTTTAAGCCCGTTACATTAACGGGTGCTAGAATCCCTCTCCCTAACTGTCTCTCCATGGCCCTCTTCTGTCTTCCCCCCACCCCCCGAGCAAAGCTGTCTGTCCCCAGCACACCTCCCCCCCAAAGTAGCCCCCTTTCCCTCTCCCTGTTTCTTTATGGCCCCTTCTGTCTCCTCCCAGAGCAAAGCTGTCCCCAGCACACCTCCCCCCCGCAAAGCAGCCCCCTTTCCCTATCCATGGCCCCTTCTGTCTCCCCCCAGCACACCCCTCCCCCAAAGCAGCCCCCTTTCCCTTTCCCTCTCCCCCTGGCTCCCGGTATTGATCCCCTTCTTACCCTCCCCTCCACCCCGGCGTCTTCTGGCCTGGCGTCTTCTGGCTTCAAAGCAGCCTGCGATCGTGGTGGCCAGCTTTAGCGAACCTCGCAGGCTGCTCTCCAACTCGGTAGCACGTTCCCTCTGACGCGATCCTGTGCATCAGAGGGAGCGTGCTACTGAGGTTGGAGAGCGGCCTGCGAGGTTCTTTAAAGCCGGCCACGATCGCAGGCTGCTCTGAAGAGGATCAGCGGCGGCGAGTGAGGTGACACGGCGAGGACGCGGGCAGGCAGTGAGTGAGGGCGGGCGGTGACGCGCCAAGGCAGGGAGAGAGCACAGTCATGCGCCTTCAGCCCCCGCATGCGCCGTGAGGTTAGAATGTTGCCACAGAAGCACACCTCACGGCGCCACACCGCACAAATTTTCAAGAGCATTTTATTATTATTGATAAGATGCCAAGAAAGAGAAAAAACCTGTATGCATTTCAATGCTGTGATATAACCTAGGCATATCAGATAAGTAAGACTCTACTCTGTGTGTGTGTGTCTGTGCATTTGATATATATAGTAACATAGTAGATGACGGTAGATAAAGACCCGAATGGTCCATCCAGTCTGCCCAACCTGATTCAATTTAAATTTTTTCTTCTTAGCTATTTCTGCGCAAGAATCCAAAGCTCTACCCGGTACTGTGCTTGGGTTCCAACTGCCGAAATCTCCGTCAAAACCTACTCCAGCCCATCTACACCCTCCCAGCCATTGAAGCCCTCTCCAGCCCATCCTACACCAAACGGCCATATACAGACACAGACCGTGGAAGTCTGCCCAGTACTGGCCTTAGTTCAATATTTAATATTATTTTCCGAATCTAGATCCTCTGTGTTCATCTCACGCTTCTTTGAACTCAGTCACTGTTTTCCTCTCCACCACAATACATACACACCAATATATATACATAGATAAATGAATATAGATATATCTATCTATAATTCAGTGATTTTTACCTTAAAAAGGCCTTTATAAAATGATTAATTTTTGATAAGTTGTCAGCTAAACTTGACTTAAGGCATGATACTGTACAATAAGACGATGACAATAAACAGTAAAAATTAGTAAGAGGAGGAGGAGGACAAAAAAAAGTGAATAAAATGAAAAAAGAGAGACACTGTAAAAACATACATGCGCCTTATACATACATGCCGATTTACAGATATACCGTATTTTCACGCAAATAACACGCACGTTATACACGATTTTACAAACCAAGTATAATCATGCGCGCTATATTCATGAGCGCGTTGTACACATTTTTTTATACATAGTTACCCCTCCCCCGACGTCAGATTCACCCCGTAGGACCGCTCGCACCCCCACCCCGAAGGACTGCTCGCACCCGCACCCCCACCTCGAAGGACCACTCACACCCACACAGCCTCCCCACCCCTCCCCCATCATGGAGAAGCTGCCTACCGTTGTCCTGCTGCTTCCTCTGCCGGCGGTTCCGCCCCTTCTCTGAGCCCTGCGTCTGCGCTGCTTCCTCTTCCGGCGGTCCCGCCCTTTCTCTGACGTCAGAGAAAAGGCAGGACCGCCGGAAGAGGAAGCAGCGCAGACGCAGGGCTCAGAGAAGGGGCGGGACCGCCGGCAGAGGAAGCAGCAGGACAAAGGTAGGCAGCTTCTCCATGATGGGGGGGAGGAGGCTGTGGGGGTGCGAGCAGTCCTTCGGGGTGGGGGGGTGGGTGCGAGTGCGAGCGGTCCTTCGGGGTGGGGGTGCGAGCAGTCCTGCGGGGGGGTGAATCGGACGTCGGGGGGGCATCAGGCTTTCAGGGTGGGGACAGGACTTCAAGGGGGGACAGGACTTCAAGGGGGAGAGGAGAGTCGGGGCGGGCGAAAGGAGAGTCGGGGCGGCCAGAGGAGAGTCGGGTCGGGCGAAAGGAGAGTCGGGCGGCGACGGGAGAGTCGGGGCGGCATGCGCGGTATATGGGTGTGCGCGGTATATAAAAATTTCTTTACATAAATTACAGTTTCCCGCGCGCTATACCCGTGTGCGCGTTTTACACGGGTGCGCGGTATATGAGTGAAAATACGGTAAATGGCATGTAGCCTTTCTAAGATCACTTCCCAAACTCAAATTGCAATTTAACATTCTGAAACTAGTTTAGACAGTATAAGGTGAGCAGATGCCAACATCTTCTAGGAATTCCATCCTAATGTCATATTATAGTAACAACTCTATTTAAAGAAACAGCCTTGTCCCCTGATGTTCTGCAAGTACCAAGTGCTCTGTACATCTTAGTTATTGAGTACTTACTGTTTTCCAATGATCTAAGCATATTTGTCCGCTGCAAATTGGCTCCTTTCCCGGAAACTGCTGCAGCTACCTGCTTTCTTCCAGAAGTGGAAAGCATAGCATCCGTTTGTCATTGTGGATTGTGAGTCAGTTTGAGAGTTCGATGGGCTTGGTGTGGCTGTGTCTCTGGATGTTTCTAGGCATATCAGAATGGGGATTAATGTTATGTACTATATGTAGCATGTAAGAGGTGGTGTGAGGGTTAACGTAGGTTTGTATGTGCTTATAGATTTTTATTTTCATCATCATTTGTATAGTGCTACCGTGTATGTACAACATTTTACATACACATAATAGACATTCCCTGCTCCTTGAAGCTTACAGTGTAATAGGACATACAGACAAGAAACAAAGGCAAGACTTAGGACCGTTTAGTTAAAGCATGAGGCCTAATGACAGTCCCACTAGGACAGTGGTCTCAAACTGAAACCCTTTGCAGGGCCACATTTTGGATTTGTAGGTACTTGGAGGGCCTCAGAAAAAAATAGTTAATGTCATATTAAAAAAATGACAATTTTGCATGAGGTAAAATTCTTTATAGTTTATAAATCTTTCCTTTTGGCTCAGTCTTAATAATAATATTGTAATTTATAGCTAAAGAGACATAGGATCAAGAAACTGTTTTATTTTACTTTTTTGATTATGATAAACATACTGAGGGCCTCAAAATAGTACCTGGCGGGCCGCATGTGCCCCCCCCCCGGGCCACGTGTTTGAGACCACTGCACTAGGAGAACAGCTATGTGTATGATAGTGAGTGAGGGGCAGGGCCAGACTGACATATGAACTAGACAAGCTACAGCTTAACAATTCACTTAACAATTCTTATTTTAGGAGTCTTATACAGCATTGTTATATGAAGAACAGAGAGGGCATGAAGAATAAGCTGAGACAGAAAAAAAGCCTGGTACACCAAGTGAGCAAATTACTAGGACTGCAAGAGGCTAAAAATCAAATCTGGACGTGAAATGACATCCTTGTCTCCTCTTTGCTAGGTGCAAGTGTAACCTTCATGCCAATAACTGTAACTTTGACAACAATAAATTGTCTTGTGAATGTGAGCACAACACAACAGGCCCAGACTGTGGGAGGTGCAAGAAGAATTATCAGGGCCGACAGTGGAGTCCCGGCTCGTATCTGACCATCCCAAAAGGCACGGCAAATATCTGTGAGTAGATTTTTACAATAATGCCACTCTTAGTACAAGTCCTGTGAAGTAGCTATGCTTTTTTATTATTAACATTGTACTTACATTTCTGATCAATATATTGATATGAATTGAGGGTAAAAATGGTTTTGGTTAGTTTTAGGCAGGGCTGTGGAGTCGGTAGATAAATCCTTCGATTCCGACGCCTCAGTTTCTGGAACCCACGACTCCGACTCCTCTGTATTTAATATGCTAATGTGTTTTCTACGTTGATTGAAGGAAGGCAACATACACACCATTTAACCACAGAACGACTGGCTAGGAAGACGACGTTTTACTGTATTGGCCAGATTAAACAAAAGACAAAAAAATGAAAACAATATGGTTTTATTTATTGTTTTTATCAAGTGGCTATAAAGTAGTATCATAGCACGCATAAAAACCAAGAACAGGAACTTTAGCAGTTTAAAAATATGAACCACATTCTTTGGTAGTTCTAAAACAAAAACAAAGCTTAACTATATGAACAAAAACAAAAGCTGTAAAACCTAAAACAGTTTACACTTCCCCCTCCCTTATTCGCAGTTTCGATCATCTGCGGTTTTTTTCCCCAGCTCCCCCCCCCCTGAGAATCGCTCGTTGTCATCGCCTAAAAAAACGGCCCTGGGACTTGGAGGGAGGCGATCAGAGGCAGAGGAGGGCGATAGAAGGTGGTGTGGGGGCGATTGGAGCATGGACCTTACCTGGTGGTCTAGCGGTGACGTGGGGTAGAAGCGATCTTCCTACACTCCTGCCCTGTGCAGAGCCGTGCTATGAGTTCCCATGGTCTCACGAGATTACAACAGGGAGTTCCTGTTGTAGTCTCGTGAGACCACGGGAGCTCAGCAGCACGGCTCTGCACGGGGCAGGAGTGTAGGAAGATCGCTCCTGCCCCATTTCACCGTTAGACCACCAGGTAAGGTCAGGGGTGGGTCAGAGCCGACCAAAAGTTATTCGCAATTTTTCCCTATTCACGGGCCAGCTCTGCCCCTAACCCCCGCGAATAGGGAGGGAGAAGTGTATATATTAAACTTGGAATATAGTTGTAGAGTAGAATAGCTGTTAAATGCAATCTAAAACGAACTCAATGTAATGTTGTTCTAAGAAACAGAATTGCTTCTGCCAGATCCTCTTTCATTGAAGCTCTTAAATCTGACTTGATTATTTTTAGAGCTGAAAATAGTCTTTCAACACTGACTTAGGTGGGTGGCATTGCTATTACGGTTCTAGCTACATCACTAATAATCTCGGGATAAACAAGGATAGCTTCTTCTACAGTCAGTTTCGATGAGCGATCATACTTTTCTACTTCTTTTAATTCTTTAAAAAAACTCCAGCCAGAATCTCTTTATTTGGACATTTTCTGGTCGTTTATCTTTCACGCTTATGCAACGTCGCTTTACTGAATTCAATATAAGACAAGAAACTGAAAGTTTTATTCAAAAATAAGCAATGGTTCAGAAGTTACAGCTATTTTTATGCAACATTTAAAAAAATGTGCCTGCTTTTTGGTATAGATCAGCGAAAAATTCCTGCAAACAACGTGTTAGTTATGACTATTGTTTATGAAATAGGACATTTGAACTTGCTGTATTTTTTAATTATTATTACTAAATTTATCAGGAGTCGGAGACAACTCCGACTCCAGGTACCCCAAATTTTCTCCAACTCCTCGACTCCAACTCCACAGCCCTGATTTTAAGCGGCTGTGACCCAGAAATTGCGCTCAGTTTCATAGTTTGATGAAGCTGTTCAATAGCTAAAACCATTTGTAAAGGGCACACCTACGCCTTAAAAAAAATCTTGAAATAATACAATGTCCCCCCGGTCGTTCGCGGTCCTGGTCATTCACAGTATTTTCCGACCACGAACCGCCGACAAGGAGAGGGCAGTGGAAGAGGCAGGAGAGAGCAGCCGGAGTGATGCCGAAGTCTGACACCACCTCTAAACATGCCCACTTCCAGACCGGCGTCACTATGAACCACAAGTGTTTAAACCTGTTACATTAACGGGTGCTAGAGTAGATGTGTCTGTCTGTCTTTCTTTCTTTCTGTCTCTCTCTCTCCTTGGCCGCTTTCTACACTCAGGCCCATCTTTCTATTACCTCCCTCCTTCTTTCCTATGTCCTTACTGCCCCGAGTGCCTCCTTCCTTGTCCTTAGTGCCCCTTCCCATGTCCTTAGTGCCCCCAGTGCCTCCTTCCTATGTCCTTAGTGCCCGTTCCTATGTCCTTAGTGCCCCCCAGTGCCTCCTTCCCATGTCCTTAGTGCCCCAGTGCTTCCTTTCTATGTCCTTAGTGCCCCTTCCCATGTCCTTAGTGCCCCAGTGCCTCTTTTCTATGTCCTTAGTGCCCCTTCCCATGTCCTTAGTGCCCCCAGTGCCTCCTTCCTATTCCTTAGTGCCCCTTCCTATGTCTTTAGTGCCCCCAGTGTATCCTTCCCATGTCTTTAGTGCCCCAGTGCCTCCTTCCTATGTCCTTAGTGCCCCTTCCCATGTCCTTAGTGCCCTCAGTGCTTCCTTCCTATTCCTTAGTGCTCCTTCCTATGTCTTTAGTGCCCCCAGTGTATCCTTCACATGTCTTTAGTGCCCCAGTGCCTCCTTCCTATGTCCTTAGTGCCCCTTCCCATGTCCTTAGTGCCCCCAGTGCCTCCTTCCCATGTCCTTAGTGCCCCAGTGCCTTCTTTCTATGTCCTTAGTGCCCCTTCCCATGTCCTTAGTGCCCCAGTGCCTCCTTTCTATGTCCTTAGTGCTCCTTCCTATGTCCTTAGTGCTACCAGTGCCTCCTTCCCATGTCCTTAGTGCCCCAGTGCCTCCTTCCTATGTCCTTAGTGCCCCTTCCCATGTCCTTAATGCCTCCAGTGCTCCTTCCTATATCCCCCCTCACTGCCTTCCAGCCTTTGTCCCACCCCCCTCCCCCGAAGCTAGCCAGCCTACCTCTCTCCCTATCTGCCGCACTAAAGCCAGCCTGCCTGCCTCCCTCCAAAGCTGAAGCCTGCCCCCCGCTGTTGCTATCCACCGTCTGGCCTACCATCGCTTCAAACACTTCCTGGTCCGCCACCGCTGCCGCCTGCCAAATCTAAACCAAAAGGAAAAGGGTCCGCTGCACACAAACCACTGCAGGCTCCAACTGAACACGTCAAGCACTGCCACAGAGCTATAGATCACGGAGGCAGGGATCATGCCGTTGTAAGTGCGCTTGCACACTTAGGGTTTTATTATAGAGGATATGGAAGTTTTTTCAAGCCAATGAAGTGGGTGGTGGTGGTTTGAGCATTTGTACTCTACCAGAATAGACCTTAGGCTTTTTCTTCCGTTAGAATAAGACTCTCAGTCTGATAAGTGGAGTAGTTCTGTATGTATGTATGTTATTTATTTACCCACTTCCACCAATTTATAATTTATTAGTAGTACTAAACCAGGGGTCTCAAAGTTCCTCCCTGAGGGCCTCAATCCAGTCAGGTTTTCAAGATTTCCCCAATGAATATGCATGAGATCTATGTGCATGCATTGCTTTCAATGCATATTCATTGGGAAAATCCTGAAAACCCGACTGGATTGCGGCCCTCAAGGAGGGACTTTGAGATCCCTGTACTAAACAAATGAATAAAAATAAAGGCATAATTTTAAAAACACATAAATTGCTATGAAAATTATATTAAAATAATAAATTCCAAAAGAACTGTATTAAAAAATCTAACTTGGAGGGGCATTTTTGAAAATACGCCTGAGTCTGACTTTGGACGTTTCCCGCAAGACGTCAGCATATTGTTGATTTTAGATCTCTTGCCCATTGATTTTTCCATTACCTCTTTCCTCTCCACCGTTTTTTTTTTCCATCTCAATGTATTTTTTTTTTCTTCTACCCCTTTCATTCACTAAGTTTTTTTGTCTTGTCTTTCCCCTCTTATTTTAACTTTTACATGTTTTATTATTGTTTTTTAAATTAGTATTGTAAACTGTCTAGGTCAGGGGTGTCAAACTCAATCACTTTAAAGGGCCAAAATCTAAAATACGGGCTAAGTCACAGGCCAGACCCCGCCCAATCTCCACTACAGACCCCACCCCCATAATAGTACTAACTGCAATACCATTTTTTCCATTCATTTTTCATATATACACAAAATATAATCTTATTAACAATGCATAATGGTTAACCACAAAATTAAACTACGCAAAGCACACTATATGCTTCTCAACATTCATTCCTACCAGAACACAGATAACCCCTATGCAAATACGGGACCACAAACTAAAAGTACTAATATATACAAACGAAACCCTACGATTCAAGACTCTGCATGCAGTACAACCCCCAGAGAAAAAGAAACAAATGCATTTCTTCCTGAACAGTGCAAAATATAGACATCAGATGTAAATTCTGAAAATTGACACAATCACTAAATTGAAAATAAAATCATTTTCCCTAAGAACATAAGAACATAAGAACATAAGCAGTGCCTCCGCTGGGTCAGACCAGAGGTCCATCGTGCCCAGCAGTCCGCACACGCGGTGGCCCAACAGGTCCAGGACCTGGACTGTAATCCTCTATCTATACCCCTCTATCCCCTTTTCCAACAGGAAAT
Source organism: Geotrypetes seraphini (assembly GCF_902459505.1). Taxonomy (NCBI): domain Eukaryota; kingdom Metazoa; phylum Chordata; class Amphibia; order Gymnophiona; family Dermophiidae; genus Geotrypetes; species Geotrypetes seraphini. The sequence continues at coordinate 9,000,528 of NC_047095.1, read as the reverse complement.
TGTCCAATCCTTTCTTGAACCCCAGTACCGTACTCTGCCCTATTACGTCCTCTGGAAGCGCATTCCAGGTGTCCACCACACATTGGGTAAAGAAGAACTTTGTTGTCTGGTGATTTTGGTTTTTCAAACCATCTTTTCGCAGTCTCTGGCTGCACTTCCTTCTGTCTGTGCTCTTAACTATGTATCCAGTGCCACCTTATCCATTTGCTGTTTTTCTCTCCTTCACTTTCTGCCCTACATCCATCTTTAGCATTAACTTTTAACGTTAAACTTTCTTCCATTTTTCTGCTTTCTTCTCAAAATCTATCTACTTTTCCATGTCTTCCCATCTATCCATGTGTACCATCTCCTCCCTCTTTCTTCTCCCCAAAGAAGTATTTCTTCTTATCTGTTCCCTGCCACACCCATCCCTGTGGACCATCTTATCCCTCTCCCATGGTTAGTCAACTCTGTCTTCCCCCTTCCCCCTCATATGGTCTGGCATCTTTTTTCTCTCCTTCCCATTGCCTGAAATCTCCCTCCTCTCTCATGGTCTGGCATCTCTCTCCTTCCCTCCCTCTTCTCGAGGTCTAACATCTCTCTCCTTCTCTCCTCTCCTGTGGTCTGGCATCTCACCTCCCTGCAGTCTGGCATCTCTCTCTCCCCTCCTTCCCTTCCATTCTATGGTCTGGCATATCTTTCTTTCTCTCTCTCTCTCTCTTCTTCTCATTCCAGTGGTCTGACATCTCTCTCTTCCCTATGCATCTCTACCTCACTCCTCTCCCACCACCAAGTCCAACAATTCTCTCTCCCTCCCTCTGCCCAACAATTCTCCTCTTTCTTCATCTCCTCATGTACACCATCTCTCTTCCCTCTCTCAGACACCCAATTCCCCTTTCTTTTCCCTCCCTCACCTCAGCATCTTTCCCTCACTCTCTCCATTCTTCCATTCTATGGCTCATGCTCCCCTCTCTCCTTCCCTTCGTTCTATGTCCCACGTTCATGCCCCCTCCCTCCGTCCTTCTATCATTTGTCTGAAGTTTGGGCTTCCTCTTTCTCGAGTCCCAACACGCTCCTCTCCCTCCCTCCATTCTGTGCCTCAACTAGGTGCCTCCTTCCTCCTCACTGCCGCAGTCATTTCTGTGCACAAAGCGCGGGCAGCGGCTCCTACATACATCTCACACCTGAACCAGAAGCTTTTTCTCTGATGTCGCAATGTCAGAGGAAAGGCTTTCGGATGAGGAGCAGGACGTGCGAGGAGCCGCTGTCCACGGCTGCAGCAGTGGGGAGGAAACAACTGCAGCAGTGAGGAGGAAGGAGCCAGCCAGAAGGTAAAACACCCGGGGGCGGCAATGAGGAAAACACCACGTTGCCTTCAAACCGGCGCACAGTCACCACAGGCCGCATAAAATGGCCAGGTGTGCTTGATTCGGCCTGCTGGCCTTGTGTTTGACACATGTGGTCTAGGTATTTCCTGATAGACAGTACTGAATAAACTTGGAAACTTAAGTATAAGGAGCCTCTTTTACATGAAGATCGACCACCCAGAGTTGTACTTTCAAAAGGAGAGGTTCTTATTTATCTATGGCAAAACCTTTATATTTATTTATTCAATTTTCTATACCGTTCTCCCAGAGGAGCTCAGAACGGTTTACATAAATTTGTTAAGGTAATCAGGCATTTTTCCCTGTCTGTCCCAGTGGGCTCACAATTTATCTAAAATACCTGGGGCAACGGGGGACCAAGTGACCCACCCAGGGTCACAAGGAGCAGTGTGGGTCTGAGGTGGGTCTTAGGTGCTGAGGCTGTAGCTATAACCCCTGCACCACACTCTCAGAAAGTGTGGTAGAAGGTAGCATGGCAACCATTGTTTGACAGATATGGCAAATGTAGTTAACAAGCATGGTAAAATATAATATGATAAAACATGGTATGGTGAGACATAGCATGGCAAGCATAGTATGGCAGAACATAGAATGGCAAATAGTATTACCAAGCATGGCTAACATAGTATGACATGACTTGTCAAAAATGGTAAGGCAAGCATGCATGATGAAACATAGCATTGGAGACATGGAACAGCCACATTGTGTGGTAAACATGGTATGAGAGACTGTAGCATGACATACATAGTACGGCATTTGCAGTATGGTGAACATGGTGTATAGTAAAGTATAGTGTAGTAGGACAAAGATGGCAAACAATATGACAGAGTGTGGAAGAGCATTATATGAGAAAATATGATATGGTCAGACATATTTGAGACTCAAGGCAGCGGTGGGGGGGGTTGGTCGGAGCACATTATCAGAAGATTCAGAGAATTTTGATTGGTGCACTCTTCCTGAAGTTCAGTAGACTTTCTTATCTTAATCAGGTAGGTAGTTTGTTCCAGAGGCGCATAGGTAGATTTGATGATGTTCTCATTTGAATTTTAATAGTAAACACCTTAGACTCTTCTCTATCCTTCAACGAACATCTCCAATCCCTGGTGAAGAAATGCTTCTTCAGCCTTCACATGCTAAGGAAAGTCAGACCCTATTTTCACCAAAAACACTTCGCAGTCCTAGTACAATCCATCATCCTCTCTAGATTGGATTACTGCAATTCTATCTACCTCAGCCTAACCAAGAAAAGCCTCCACAGACTTCAGCGGATTCAGAACGCCGCAGCTAAGCTTGTTTTCGCGAAAAGCAAATTTGATCACGTCTCACCACTCCTGTCTAAGCTCCATTGGCTCCCAGTAATCCCCAGGATCCACTTCAAATGTGCGTGTCTGGCCTACAAGATCCTACATGGCATCCTTCCTGCTGTTATCCCTCTATCCTGGAACTCCCCAACCCCTACTTCCTCCAGATCCTCCCAAATTTTTAAACTATCCTTCCCTTCCATAAAAGGTATTTCCCATGTAGGCAAACTTGGGTCATCCCTCCCCTTTAGAATCACTGAGATCTGGAATAACCTCACCTCCCCTCTCCGAACCTCAAGCTCCCTCCAACTCTTCCGCAAACACCTAAAAACCTGGCTATTCTCAAAACTGTAACACTTCCCCCCTCTTAGGCCTCTCACCTTCCCCCTTTACACCTAACTCTTTAATCTCTCCACTGTAGTTCCTCTCTCATCCTTCTTCCTGTAAACCGTGCCGAGCTCCGCATTTGTGGAGATGGTGCGGTATATAAACCCAAGGTTTAGTTTAGTTTAGTATTTGATAAATGCAGACTCATTCATTGGCAGCAAAATGGTGTAGGCCACTGAGGTCGTGGTTCAGTTGATATTTTACTCAACACAACATCATCAACTAGAGAGCTTGGGGCAGGGTGAAGGACTAGTTTGTTTGACCCCTTTAATCAATAAGGTTTTCCACTGCCACTGCTATCATCACTTCATTCAAATACATGTAGTACAGATAAGAAGAATATAACTGAATGATTTAGGGCTATTACAGTATATCCAACATCATTTTATATCATTCTGTCTTCGGGTACGTTTGGAAGTATGTCATTCCTGAAATATTCCTGATATGTCTTTCTACTTCAGTATCAAAAACTAGAGGAAACTGCTTTGGACCATAGCTGGCTGGAGCTTTTGGAGCATTGTACCATTGGCAAGGGTAGGGGATGGAAGGCTTCCAGATGTTTTCAAACTCTGCCAGCCTGGCTCTAAGAGCAGTATAAGCATGGGCTCCAGAGGAACTATAGACCACCTTATTAAGCTCTGCAGTCATATTTAAAAAGAAATCAAAGCATAAAACTAGCCAACAAAAACACAGCTCCGAGGCACAAAACTGATGTAGCTCATAATAAGTCATCTAGCCTTTGGGATTTAAAACAGCTGGCTGTTTCTAACACCTGGATATTTCCCTATTTAAGCAGCAGCGTTTAGTACACAAATGTTATTTGAAATATTGCTTAAAATATAGAGTTATTTTGTGACACCCGGCAAAATCTTTGAAAAACGTTGATGTGCACAGCGAGGGGAGAATTCTTTAAATAGCACTCAGAAATGGATGCTGAAATAAATTGATGCTAGATGCTAAGTGCTGTTCTAGAAAGGGGGGTGTGCCCTTTGTAGGATGGCACGTAGCACCAATTCTTGTGTCTAACTTTCGGGCCAGACTTATGCCTGCTGAAACCTGGTGTAAATGCTGGCACCCAAGTTAGGCGTGCTTACCCCGTATTCTGTAACCATACGCGTAACTTTTCAGAACGCCCTTAACACGTTCATGTTCTTTCCACGCCCGCACCCCTTTTGAAATACAGCTATGAGAGCTAGGCAATCCCGCCTTCTAGAACAGCATGCAGCTGGATACATGCACACATTTTAATGTGTGCAAGTTAACATCAATAATTGGTTGTTGGTACCCAATTATTAACGGCTAAGAGCTTGTTAACCAATTAGTTTGCACACACATCGTGGCAGTGTGCCTAAATTTGGATGCGATATATAAAATCTAGGGGTGAGGCCAAAAACATTACAGCTGCTTGGAAACTATAGCCAAAAATCAAAATCGCAGGACGTGAGTTAAATTTTAAGTTAAAGATTAAAAAAAAAAAAAAATAGGGTAGTTGAGAAATAGTGAGATATATCATGGTGACATTTTGATTACGGTACAGTAGCAAAGCCCTAATTTGACAGGTGTGGAAAGAACGTGGTGCTTAGCTCATAGAATTATAATATGATAATATTCCTAAGTAGCAAAGATCTGGTTTGACAAGTGGGAAATGCATGCGCAGCATGGCTCATGGAATTATGGTAATATTCTTAAGTTGCAAGGCCCTGGGTTAAATCTTGAAAAAAGCAAAGGTGCTATCAAGGTGTTATAATATAAGAGTAGAAATAGCTTTCTATCACAAGAACATAAGAATTGCCGCTGCTGAGTCAGACCAGTGGTCCGTTGTGCCCAGCAGTCCGCTCCCGTGGCGGCCCCCCAGGTCAAAGACCAGTGCCCTAACTGAGAATAGCCTTACCTGCGTACGTTCTGGTTCAGCAGGAACTCGTCTAACTTTGTCTTGAATCCCTGGAGGGTGCTTTCCCCTGTGACAGCCTCCAGAAGAGCGTTCCAGTTTTCCACCACGTCCTTACGTTTGAACAGAATCTACCCCTTTTAACTTTAGAGAGTTCCCTCTCGTTCTTTTTACCTTGGAGAAGGTGAACAACCTGTCTTTATCTACTAAGTCTATTCCCTTCATTATCTTGAAGGTTTCAATCATGTCCCCTCTCAGTCTCCTCTTTTTAAGGGAGAAGAGGCCCAGTTTCTCTAATCTCTCGCTGTATGACAAAAGGATAAAGGATTAGATTTTCTCTCTCATTTCTGACAGGAAAGACTATTCTGTAATTTTTTTTTACATCTCAGCTGAAACCTCTTCTCACCTCTGTCTTATTCTCAGTATATGGTCCCGCTTTATCCTGGTGTTCTACCCTAATTTTCTCCACATCTCTCTTCGGTACTGCCTGGACTCCCCAGATTGTTTCCCCCAGCATGCTAGTCTTGCTCTGCATTCCCATCTTTTTAACCTAATTCACTAACCCTCCCCCCCACCTTTTTTTACAAAACTGTAAAAGTGATTTTTAGCGCAGGCTAGCACACTGCATGCTCTGCGCTGCTCCCGACACTCATAGAGTTCCTGCATTCAACACACCGGGCTGCACTAAAAACCATGTAAGCGGTTTTGTAAAAGGTTGGGGTAAAGTATTTCTTTAATTCTATGTCTATGGGAAATAAAGCTTCATACATCATGTGTTGTGTGCGCCCTCATTCCTATTATCTGTTACTGCGTTATATACTCTTAAGATTATTTCATCTCCAGTCTTATGCTGAAAGTTTCTCATACTTCTGCTTCCCCAATACTTACACCAATCCTTTCCAGCCTATTCTACACTCATAAAATGCTCAAAGCTCCCCTGCACTGCAGTTTGACTAACTGAAAACTCCCTGGTGCTTTATAAATGCTCTTTCAGTCTAGTTTTATGGAACTTTTGTGTATTGCATATAATGCTGTTGCTGCCTAGCATCCTGCAGTAGTGGAGTGGATATAGCCTCACAGAGTGCTTTATTCAATCTTTGACAGGCTTATTTGAAAACGAGGGCAAATTTCCCAACTGCAGTCAAAATGAGCATACAGTTGTGAGCATGGTGTCGCACTGAAAAACAACTGGAATCATTAGCTCACACTAACTTAAAGAACTTGTGGCAAGCAGCATGTGAAATATCAGATAACAAATAATATTAAGATGAATGAAGACAAAGCTCGGTTTGTATGAATATTGATCCCTGAGCTCCTAAATTCAGGCAGCTAAGTTTCATCCTAAATGTACTCCTCTTGTCAGCCAAACGTAGGAGCTGGGAGGCTCCATTTTGGCATGGGTTGGCGAGTCAGGAATTCAGACCTCCAGGCTGGAATGTGCTCCATTCTGTTGGTATTTTACAAGAGGCTGTAGTGAATGCAGGTGGAGAAAGCATTGAGATGGCTTGGGGAAATCCACTGCTTATTCTTAGGATAAGCAGCATAAAATCGGTTTTATTACTTGGGATCTTGCTAGGTACCTGAGACCTGGGTTGGCCACTGTTGGAAACAGGATACCGAACTTCGGTCTGTCCCAGTAAGGCAACTCTTATGTTCTTAAGGACACCAGCAAATGCACATGTATTTGCCAGCACATTCAGCAGGAACAGCAGTTCCATAAAGCTGTACATGTGGGAAGAAATACGCTTTTTTCTCTATCCATGGAGGCCTTATACCAGGGGTGCCCAATACGTCGATCGCGATCGACCGGTCGATCGGGAAGGCAATGCGAGTCTATCGCGGAGCCCATCCCAGGTTCCGTGATAGACTTGTGTTGCCGTCCCGATCGACCGGCCGATCAGCCTTCCTCTCCCCGAGGATCCCCACCGGTCATCACTTCACGCACACCCATTCTCGCTGCGCCCTTCCTTGCCCGACTGCCAGAACCCGTCTTCCCTCTCTCGCTTTCTCCCGTAGACACTCTTTGATAGACTGGGGGATGATGTCACTTCCTTCGGGAGAAGGCGGGAGGGAGGTCTAGGGAAGTCACGACCCTGGAGAGCTGAGCGCCGGCTGCCCCTGGCGGAATCGACAGAGCCACCAGACTGTAGAAAGGCGGTTGGGAGCAGGAGGTGCTCTGCCCAAAAATGCCGGAGCTGCTGCTGCTGCTCTGACGTCTTGAGCCTGAAAATGGGAAATTGAGGTGGTTCCTATTGGGGGGGGGGGGGGCTATGCATTCTTGTAAGTGCCGTGCTGAAGGAGACTGGAACGGGTCTCATGGAAGGATTTATAGACTGGATTTTTTCTTTTCCTCGGCCCTGGGTGTCCGGAGATTTGGGCCTGCAGAAGCCTCGCGCTGACCAGTATTCCTCTCCCCGACATCAATTCTGACATCGGAGAGGAATTTCTGGGCCAGCCAATCGCTGACTGGCTGGCCCGGAACTTCCTCTCCGACATCAGAATTGAAGGGGACTGGAACGCTGGTCAGCGCAAGGCTTCTGCAGAGAGAGCTTGGGGGACAGTGGCTTGGAGGCCTGCTCCCCGGTGGCGACGGCAAACCTAGTGGCTTGGGGGAGGGCAGGGAGAAAGAAACAAAGGGGGCAGGCAGGGAGACAGAAAGAAGGGAAACAAAGAAAAAGGGAACAGGGAGACAGAAAGAAAGTGGGCATGGAGAGAGAGAGAGAAAGAAAGAACAGGAGGCAGGGAGAAAGAAAGAAAAAGTTGGGGAGGAGAGAATGAGGCCTGGAGGAGAGAAAGCATATAGGAGGCTGAAAGAAGGGAAGAAATATTGGATGCAGGAGTGGGCTGAAGTCAGAAGATGTCAGAAGAAGAAGTGCAGCCAGAGTGAAATGAGAAGAAGTTAGAAGAAGAAAGTGCAACCAGAGACTCATGAAATCACCAGACAACAAAAGTAGGAAAAATGATTTTATTTTCAGTTTAGTGATCAAAATGTGTCCGTTTTGAGAATTTATATCTGCTGTCTATATTTTGCACTATGGCTCCCTTTTACTAAACTGCAATAGCGGTTTTTAGCGCAGGGAGCCTATGAGCATCAAGAGCAGCGTGGGGCATTCAACGCAGCTCCCTGCGCTAAAAACTGCTTTGTGGTTTAGTAAAAAGGGAAGGGGTATATTTGTCTATTTTTGTATGGTTGTTATTGAGGTGACATTGCAGAGTCATCTGCCTTGACCTCTTTGAAAAAAAACCGGAATATGAATGATAATTAACATTTTCTCTGCCTTTCAGAGTGCTTTGTGGTTTTTTAAAAATTTTTTATTGTTAGTAGATCATTTTGACTTGGTCATTTTAAAAGTAGCTCGCAAGCCCCAAAAATGTGGGCACCCCTGCCTTATACCATTATGCGTGTCACATTTTTAATTTAAAAACTGACCACCCTTCAAAATGGCAAAAGAAACCCAATCAGTGGAGAGTACAAATCAGTAGTTTGGACATATAAATTCATAATGACGCCAGGGAAGAAATGGACTCAGGGGAACAGATTTTAAAAAAGGATGTGACCTTAATAGGTTAGATACCCTTCATTTCAAAAGAGAAATAATAAGAAATAAGACAGAACCTAAAAACTAAGATGATGACTGAATGTGTCCAAAAGAGAACAAAGTAACAGGAAAGCTTGTACTCTGTAGAATCAGAATGACAATGTGAAAACCAGAGGAAGATAACAAAGGCAAATATACCAAATGCTTTAAGCAGACAATTTTCTAAGGTTATCCTGATGAGTGTAAAACAAGAAAACTTGCACAGCTCACGAAGAAAGTGGTTCCTCTGGCAGATTTCAGCTGTTATTAAGTGGGAGGGTGCTCCCACACTGAACCATTTAATAGAAGTACAAGAAATCATGGCACAGACCAAATTGATGTATTATTTTTAAAAATGCACCATTCTTTCAGTTGCCAAATGCCGCAGTTTGTCATTGGCTTGAGGTTAAAAAAGAGGCTTCATTTGTTTAGAGATTGGCAGGGCATGGTATACACCAGCGGTCTCAAACTCAAACCCTTTGCAGGGCTACATTTTGGATTTGTAGGTACTGTGAGGGCCCCAGAAAAAAATAGTTAATGTCTTATTAAAGAAATGACAATATTGCATGAGGTAAAACTCTTTATAGTTTATAAATCTTTCCTTTATCTGTTAAAGGAAAGATTTATAAACTGTAAAGAGTTTTACTTCTTGCAAAATTGTCATTTCTTTAATAAGACATTAACTATTTTTTCTGCCGCCCTCACAGTTAAAGTTTAACATTTTTCCTTTCTCAAAACTGACTTATTTTAATCACTATATTGAAAATAAAATCATTTTCCCTGCCTTTGTTGTCTGGTGACTTTATTTTTCTGTGCTTTTAACTATGTTTCCAGGGCCTTCTTGTCCATTGACTATTTTTCTCTCCATCTTCATCCATCATTGGCATTAACTTATTGTTCAATTTTTCCATTTTTCTGCTTTCTTCTCAAAATCTACTTTTCCATGTCTACCTTCCCTTCCTATCTCTCTCGCCTTCCCTCCCTATTTCCATGATCTGAAATCTTTCTCCTTCCCTCCTTCCCCCCCCCCCCCCCCCTGTAATGTAACATTTCTCTTTCCCTTTCTCCTTTCTGGCCCCCTTCCCAGTCCAACATTTTTCCCTCCTTTCCACCAGTCCAACATGTTTTTCTCTCTTCCTCCTGCAAGCTTCTCCTCTGGTCCTCCTTCCTTCACCCAACCAACATCTGTCTCTCTCTCTCTCTCTCCCTCCATGAGTCCAACTTTTCACTCTCTGCCATCTCCCCCTTTCCAAGTGTAACATTTCTCCTTCCCTCCTTTCTGTTCTCCCCATCCATCTCACCCTCTCCATGTGTCCAACACTTTCTGCCTCCTGCATGCTTTTTCTCTCTGTCCTTGCCTCTTCCCTCGAATGGCACCCCTCCTTCCCACCTCCATCCCAACATGCTCTCTCCCCATATACCAACTCATCCTCCCCTCCAGTGTGTAGCACCTTTCCTTTCCCTACCTTCCTGCCAGGTCCAGCAGTACCCCTTCTCCCTTCCTTTTACCCCTCCCCCTGTCCAGCAGTACCCCTTCTCCCTTCCCTCCATCCATGTACTTCTACACCAAGGTCCCCTCCCCCAAAGGTCTGTCTACCCCAAAGACCTGCATGTTCCCCCCTTCTTTGCAGCATACTCCAGCTTCCCCCTAGCCTCCCGCTTTTATCTTCAAATAATTACCGCAACCTGCAGAGAGGATTGCCAATGCTGTAACGATCCTTGCAGGCTGCCATCGGCCTCCGGTGCACGTTCCCTCTGCCACGGTCCCGCCCCTCCTCTCTGAAGGCTGTCATAATTACCAGTATCTGAAGGTAAGAGCAGGAGGCCTGGGAGGAAGCCGGAGGACGCTGCAAAGAGCGGGCGGCACTAGACCGCGGGCCACAAAATAGTATCTGGAGGGCCAAATGAGGCCCATGGGCTGCGAGTTTGAGACCCCTGGCATACACTAAGAAAAAAATGACTGGCATTTCTTTCAGTAAAAGACTGTACGAGCTTTGGTTTTGTCAGGACAGTGCAGAGACATGCCCTTTGACCTCTTGAAATGCCATTATACATGGAAGCCTTTGTCTTACTCCAACTGAATGCCAGATGGGAATCCATAGCAAAAGGGTTTTTCCCCTAATCCCTCTGGATCGGTGGCATGGAATGCTGCTACTATTTGGGGTTTTGCCAGGTATTTGTGACTTGGATTAGCCTCCGTGAAGATGAGATGCTGGGCTAGATGGACCATTGGTCTGATCCTATAAGGCTATTCTTATGTTTGTATGTAAGAATTCTACTGCCTGTCATTGAGTATTTGGATTCTCAACCACAGGGGTGTTTTAGGCATGCTACTGAGATTCCAAATGCAACAATCATTACTGTTCAGATTTGCGCGCACAGAAAACTGTTGAGCTGCCACACAAGGATATTATTCCAATCAGATATGAATTCTAGGATTTTACAGTGTCTGATAAATGAACCAACTCCCAAGCTCATCCAATGTTCAAGAGTTGAATGAAGTAATCATAAACCTTTTGACACCAAATCATTTTATAGATAATAATCAAGGACTAATACCACTGTCTTTGTCCTGTGTTGGTTGCAGACTTTGTACAATGACTAGTATGTAGCTACTTTGCAAAAAAAACTAAATATCTCTTAATGTTTTTGAACCCTTTGGGGTTAGAGGCAGTCCTAGGAAATCATTGTATTTGAAAGGTTTTTATTTTTTCTTGATTAGTAGCTAGAAGAATGACATCATTGCAAAAAGAAAAAAAAAAAAAAAAAGACCAGGAAATATTCAAATCACATGCTCTTGCAATTAACAGTTTATTCTTAGGGGCGAAGGCTGTAAAGTATCTTATTTCACAAGAAGCCCTTCAGCACACAGTTCAGGCAGTCCTATGTGTGAAGCCATTCTGCAGTATTCATTGTGGTGTTACTCCTTAATGCATGTTTCTTAATATACCCGACCCTTCACCATAATTATAATACTGTGTTATAGCTGCATTCTAACTGAAATTTAAATCAAGAATGACACCAACTTAATGAAAAAATAGTGACAGATCAGTACAGTCTGAAAAATAGGAATCAAGGTGCAAGGTACTGAGATGTGGTTATTATAAGATTTAAATTATGCTTTTTAACACTATTCTCATATTCTGTAGGCTAATGCAGTTTCTCAACAATCTTCTGAAGGCACACCTAGCCAGTCAGATTTTCAAATTATCACAATGAATATGCATCAGATTTGCATATAGTAAGTCTCCAATATATGCAGATATATCCACGCATATTCCCTGTGATAATCCTGAAAAACAGACTTTAATGCATTACCTATTAAATCTTTCAAAAAAGATTAAAGATTTTCTTGTTTTCTGCTATTTTGGATTAGTTTTTTTATGGTATAACTCATACAAATTTTTTAATTAATATACACGTAAATCACATTGAGCCCTCTTTTGCAGGGATGATGCGGTATATAAAACAAAGGATTAGATTAGCGCGGGATGGGGCTCAAACAGAACTGATTAAAACCCAGCTTAGAAACAAGTCAGAGACCTAGGAAGAGAAAAGCACCCCTCAAGTTTATGCCTCCAGAATTCATGGGTAAAAGACTGCCAAGATAAGAAGCTCTTTTCTTGATTCATTCTGTAGAGCCTGATACTGTATGTCCAGGCCAAAGCCAGGCCTGGATTTGTTTGTGACCGTTTTGGAACTGCTGCACACTAATAAGACTTTTCCCTCTGATTTGTAAGAGATTTTATTGAATTAACAATAAGCCTGTAAAGCAATAGGCTTCTGTATGTTTGAATGTAGTAATACTTTTACACCTTATCTGACCGTTTCTGTAAGGCCCTGCAGCCAGCCCTCTTTCCCCTCCCCCCATTGGGTGTAGCAGCAGCATTTCTCTTCCCCCCTTCCCCCTTGGGTGCAGCAGCAGCATTTCTCTTCCCATCCCTCCCATTGGCAGAGTCGCAAGTTTCCCTCCATCGCTGACCTATCTTCCATAGGTCAGCGACGGAGGGAAGCTTACAACTTGCTGCTCTTGCTTGCTTCGGGCCTTCTTTGCTGCCGGGTCCTGCCTTTGCAGAAACAGAAAGTAGGCAGGACCCGGCAGCGAAGAAGACCCGAAGCAAGCAAGAGCAGCAAGTTGTAAGCTTCCCTCCGTCGCTGACCTATGGAAGATAGGTCAGTGATGGAAGGAAACTTGCGACTCTGCCAATGGGAAGAGAAATGCTGCTGCTGTACCCAAGGGGGGAGGGGGGAAGAGAAATGCTGCTGCTACACCCAATGGGGGGAGGGGAAGAGAAATGTTGCTGCTGCTGCACCCAACTGGAGAGGGGGGAGGGAAAGAGAAGTGCTGCTGCACCCAATTGGGGAGGAGTTAGGGGAAGAGAAGTGCTGCTGTACCCAATTGGGAAGGGGATAGGGGAAGAGAAGTGCTGCTGCTGCACCCAATTGGGGAGAGAGGGGTGAGAAGGAAGACCAAGGAAGGGAGAGGAGAGGAAAGAGATGCCATGTCCATGGGAGGGAAAGGAAAGGAGCTACCATACCATGGAGGGGGGAAGAGATGTCAGGGTATAGGGGGAGGGGGAGGAGACAGATGCCAGACCAGGAGGAAGGAAGAAGAGATGCCAGATAATGGAGTGGGAGGAGGAGATGGAAGGAGAGGAGAGAGATGCCAGGGCATGGGGGGGGAGGGAAGGGAAACTAAAGAGACATAAAATGCCAGACCAGAGGGAAAGAAAGGAGAGGAGGTGCCAGAGAAAGAGGGAGAGTGAGGAATAGGAGAGGAGAGATATGCCAGGGCATGGGGGGAGAGAAGGGAAGGAGATAGAGATGCCAGACCATGGAGTGGAGTGGGAAGAAAGGAAGGAAAGGAGAAGAGAGAGATGCCGGGCATGGGGGAAGAGGAAGGGAAACTAAAGAGACATAAAATGCCAGACCAGAGGGAAAGAAAGAAGAGGAGGTGCCAGAGAAGGAGGGAGAGGGAGAAATAGGAAAGGAGTATATGCCAAGGCATGGGGGAGAGAAAGGAAGGAGATAGAGATGCCAGACCATGGGGTGGAGTGGGAAGAAAGGAAGGTAAGGAGAAGAGAGAGAGATACCAGAGCAGGGGTCCCCAAAGTCCCTCCTTGAGGGCTGCAATCCAGTCGGGTTTTCATGATTTCCCCAATGATTATGCATGAGATCTATGTGCATGCACTGCTTTCAATACATATTCATTGGGGAAATCCTGAAAACCTGACTGGATTGCGGCCCTCAAGGAGGGACTTTGGGGAACCCTGTGCCAGAGCATAGGGGAGGGGGTGGAGACAAAAAAATGGAGAGGGGATGAAGCTGAAATGAATCATGTACAAAGGAGAGAAAGGGCACAGGATATACAGTTTATTGAAAGGACATAGAAAGAGGGAAGATGCCATATGGAATAGAGAGAGGGCGGACACAAGATGCAAGGGGCAGAGAGAGGGTGGACAGTAGATGGAAGGGGTAGAGAGAGGGCAGAGGCTGGGTGGAAGGGGCAAAGAGAGAGGACAGATGTTACATGAAAGGGAGTGAGGACAAATGCTGAATAGAAAGAAGAGAGCGAAGAGAAGATGATTAAAGCAGAAACAACAAAAGGTAGAAAATTTTTTTGGGTTGCTTTACATAGAATCAAGCAGTATTGTAACTGTATTGATTAAAGTTTATAAGTAGGAAAAGGAAATAAGGCAATTTTGGGGGGACTAAACCCCTTTCCTCAGGTCAGGATAGGATACCATAACAGCAGTATACTGTACTGCAGGGGTGCCCAAATGGTTGATCGCGATCGACCAGTAGATCGCAAAGGCAATGCGAGTCGATCGCGTTGCCTTTGCAATATTTTTCTTCCTGCCTTCCCGAGCCAGGCCAGGTGCGTACAAGCGCCGGACTCACAAGACTTCACCTCTGATGTCAATTCTGATGTCTGAGAGGAAGTTCTGGGCCAGCCAATCGCTGCTTGGCTGGCCTGGAACTTCCTCTCCGACGTTAGAATTGACGTTGGAGGTGAAGTCTTGTGAGTCCAGCGCTTGTACGTGCCTGGACTGGCTCGGGGAAGCAGCAGGGAGAAATCGGCTTTGGGGGTAGGAAAAGAATCGGGGAAGTGGAAAAATCGGCGGGATGACTTGGGGGGGAAAAGAGAAAGAAAGAAGCAGGTAGTGGGAGAGAGAGAAAGAATGAGACAGAAAGAAAAGGGGCAGAAGAAGGAAGTGCAACCAGAGACTCATGAAATCAACAGGCAAAAAGGTAGGAAAAATTATTTTATTTTCAATTTAGTGATCAAAATGTGTCCGTTTTGAGAATTTATATCTGCTGTCTATATTTTGCACCATGGCCCCCTTTTACTATACCACGATAACAGTTTTTAGCGCAGGGAGCCTATGAGCATCGAGAGCAGCACGGGGCATTCAGCGCAGCTCCCTGCGCTAAAAACCGCTATCGCAGTTTAGTAAAAGGGGAGAGGATATAGTTGTCCAATTTTGTATAGTTGTTACTGAGGTGTCATTGCATATTTTAAAGTCATTTGTCTTGACCCCTGAAAAAAAAAACCCAAATACAAATGATAACATTTTCTCTGCATACAGTGTGCTTTATGGTTCTGTTTTTTAAATTTTATTGTTTGGGCATCCCTGTTGTACTGTCCAAAAAATGGTATTTTCTTATTTCTCATTATTTGTTTTATTTCCATTTGTTAATTTGTAAAATGGTGATTGTTATGTAGCAGTTTTTTTTCAAATTTACATCTACTGTCTTTATATTTTGCACAGTATTATGGGACATGTCTGGTTTCTTGGTTCAGTTTAACTTTTGTCTACATAGTTCTATTTTTAGTTTGTGATTATTCCATATTGGGCGAGGATGTATCTGTTTTGAGAAGGACATGGTTTTCTGTTAGCATCGACTGTACAGGATCAATTGACTGTGCAGGATCTGGCTTGTTTAGTTTTACAATGCGTGTGTTGGTGTTCTAGTGCTCACTGCAGTGTTTAAGCTGCCTTTTCCTAGGTGCACCCTTGTTGTGTGACTCATGGATTATTACTAAAAATATGTTTTTTTATATAGAGGAGGGGGTTGTTAAAAAAATTATCAGCACTGGCTGTCATATATACTAGGTACGCCACTGGATTTAATGACCCTATTCTAACTTTACTGTTGATGTAGGTGTTGTCCCCCCACCACTACCCCACCCACACACACTATAAAGAATTAAATTAAAGTTGTATTAACATCAACAGCTTTCAAATGATTAGTATTAGAGGGAAGTAACCTTGAAAGAGATTTGGGTGTACTCAGTGGCGTACCTAGGGTATGTGGCACCCGGGGCCCATCATTTTTTGACACCCCCCCCCCCCCCCTCATGTAAAATTTTTTTTTTTTTTTTTTGCAATAACCATGAAATGGAATAAATGGTCAGAATAGAAACAGGCAGTGAAAATTTTCTTTTTTTTTTTTTTTTTTTTTTCCAAAGTATTTTTATTGAGAATGGCAAAAGGTCCAGACAAGCAACCATGGTCTGTACAGAAACTTATACATTATCAAAAAGAACACAGAATGAGAGTAACAGCAACAACAAGCATGAACAAGCCTCTCCCAAGAGAAAATTGCCAATGAGAGGCATAGCAATACACAACAAAAGGCCAAAACTTGGGGCAAGCAAACAAATCCCACCCCAGAACCCACAAGAATAATAAGCCGGACTAGACCCTCAGCCATATTTTATAATGAAAAAAACCCCCACAAGCAACAACACCCAGACCGCTCACCAGACACACCAATCCGCACAACAAGCACCCAAGAAACACCTAGCCACCACCCAGACAAAACTACCAGACACACCTACCCCACCAAGCCCAGACCCAACCCCCCCTCCCCAGAGAGTGCAAGCGCAAAGTGGACCGTGAAAAGGGCAGCTGCAGAAGTGGAAAGCCCCAGATAAGTAGGTTAGCTAAAGAAAGCCCACAGATAGAAGAAATCAGGATAACAGAAGTTCCAACAAATGCTCCCACAGAAAATTTTCTTTTATTGAACCTCATTTATGTAACCATTATTCCAAACATAACATAACATAAATTATGTCTGAATTGTCATGACATCAGAAGTACATATGGAGTAGTTGCAGGTGATGCTTGGGACAGTTCTGATTATGTTAGTTTGGTTTTATGTGTTTTTTTAATAGAAGGGTTTTTATTTCTTTTTTTAAGGTTTTGTAGTTTGTGGTCGAGGTCAATAGGTTGTAGAGTTGGGGGTCAAGTGTTGCAGCTCGAATGGCTAGGAGGTTGTCGAACAGTTTTTTTTCTTTTGACGTTTTTGGTTGGAGGGTGTGTGAATGGTGCGTGAGTTCTCCTATGTCTGTTTGAAGTGGATTGAATTATTTAGCTGAAGAAATTAGTTACCCCCCCCCATTCCACACACATTAATTCTCTTCCATTTTTGTTCCCATTATAAAAAAAACACTGATAAGTTCCCAGGAAAAAAATACATTAAAATAAGAAGTGAAAACAAAGGCCCCTACAGATGAGAACATAACATAAGAATAGCCTAACTGGGTCACACCAATGGTCCATCATGCCCAGTAGCCCATTCTCATGGTAGCCAATAGTGCTGCCCGATTCAGAGAAAAATATTTCATTCGATCCGATTCACCCTGTTGAATCGATTTTTCGATTAGATTCACTGTTAATGACACCGCTTTTTAAGTTTAAAACAAAGTATAACAATAAATTTCACAACAACAATAAATTTCACAAAGTACTTAAAAAAAAAAAAATCACATTTTTCCATTAAAGCAGTTCTGGAGACATTTGCTTGAACAGTCTTTTTTCCCAGTCCATAAGCAAGCAATATGAAAAAGATTTCCTTAATTATCTACTCAAACATTTTTGCTATTTACTTTCATTGTACCTATACTATTATTCAGTAGAAAAAATGGACTTAACTGTGCAGGAAATGAATCTCCTCATACACCCACCATATAGTGCAAAAATGTGCAAAGGTCTGTTTTTTTCTTTCGATCACTACATAGCCTAATGCCACACAAGCAGCGCTGTTACAAACATATTCTGAAGGTCAATGCTAAGGTTGACAAAGTTTCCTTCCTTGGACCAGAAGGAGATACTGACAAACCACTGGAAGAGATTCTAAAACAACTACCCAGAAATAACACCCAAAGACCCACTCAGTGTGTGAACCAGTTGAGTGGAGTGGACTAACTGGGGGTGGAAATGGGCCCAGAGTTTGCTCAGCAGAATTTCCCAGACTACCTCTTCCTCTCAACACACTGACATGCTACCACCACCACCAACACTAGGAACACCTCACCGAGTATGCCAGCAATGCTTATAAACTTTATAAAACACATTATTATATTTTCTTATAAAGCATATATTTTAACTGAACTCAGCCTTGCCATTCACAAAAATAGAAAAGTTCCCATTTCAAGCTGTCTCATGTACACTTTTCAAATCTAACATATTGTAATCACAAAACAGAAAATAAAATTATTTTTTCTACCTTTTGTTCTCTGATCAATATTCAAATCTTGTTGGTCCCAGGCTCTTGTTGTCTTGCTTGCCAGGGTCTCCTTTCTCCGTGCTAACCATCCGTCTGCCATCTCTGTTCTCCCCTTCCGTTTCCCTTCCCTCTCCCGGAGATCTGGCATCTTTCCTTTTTTTTGTCTCCATCCACAGATTCACCTTTTCTCAACTCCCCACCACCCCAGGATCCACCATCTCTCCCTTTCTGTTCCCAACTATCCTCCTATCCAGTATCTCTATCCCCCCTCCACACCATCCCCTGTTTCCAAGTTCTCTCCCTTTCTGTTCCTTCCCTCCCTAAATCCCATTATGCACCATCTCTCTCCCACTCCTCTGTTTTTAGACCCATTATTTCTAACCCCCAAAGTCTGGCATATGCATGTATCTTTGAACCCCCCCTTCCCTCTCTCCCTCTGTGTACTTTTACACCAGGACCCCCCTCCCCCGAAGGTCTGTCCCCCCTCCGAAGGGCTACACCCCACCCCTGAAGACCTGCACCCCCCGAAGGACTTTACCTCCCACCCGAAGGTCTGTCCCCCTCTGAAGGCCTAAACCCCACCCCTGAAGGACTGCACCCCCCCCCCGAAGGCCTGCACTCCCTTGAAGGTCTGCACCCCCCCCGAAGGCCTGTCCCCCCCTTGAAGGCCTGTCCCACCCCCTTGTAGGCCTGTCCCCCCTTTAAGGCCTGCCTGCCTGCCTTTCCCCCCCTTGAAGGCCTGTCTCCCCCTTGAAGGCCTGCACCCCCCTTGAAGGCCTGCACCCCCCCCTTGAAGGCCTGTCCCCCCCCTTGTAGGCCTGTCCCCCCCCTTGTAGGCCTGTCCCCCCCCCTTGTAGGCCTGTCCCCCCCTTGAAGGCCTGCCTGCCCTTCCCCCCTTGAAGGCCTGCACCCCCCCTTGAAGGCCTGCACCCCCCCTTGAAGGCCTGCACCCCCCCTTGAAGGCCTGCACCCCCCCTTGAAGGCCTGTCCCCCCCCCTTGTAGGCCTGTCCCCCCCCCTTGTAGGCCTGTCCCCCCCTTGAAGGCCTGCACCCCCCTTGAAGGCCTGCACCCCCCCTTGAAGGCCTGCACCCCCCTTGAAGGCCTGCACCCCCCCTTGAAGGCCTGCACCCCCCCTTGAAGGCCTGTCCCCCCCCCTTGTAGGCCTGTCCCCCCCCCCTTGTAGGCCTGTCCCCCCCTTGAAGGCCTGCCTGCCTTTCCCCCCTTGAAGGCCTGCACCCCCCTTGAAGGCCTGCACCCCCCCTTGAAGGCCTGCACCCCCCCCTTGAAGGCCTGTCCCCCCCCTTGTAGGCCTGTCCCCCCCCCCTTGTAGGCCTGTCCCCCCCCCCTTGTAGGCCTGTCCCCCCCTTGAAGGCCTGCCTGCCTTTCCCCCCTTGAAGGCCTGCACCCCCTTGAAGGTCTGCACCCCCCCAAAGGCCTACACCCCCCCCCGAAGGTCTGCACCCCCCTGAAGGCCTGCCTGCCCCCCTTGAAGGCCTGCATCCCTTGAATGTCTGCACCCCCCCCCCCCCGAAGGCCTGTCCCCCCTTGAAGGCCTGCCTGCCTGCCTGTCACCCCCTCCCCCTTGAAAGCCTGCTTGCCTGCCCGCCCGCCCCACCCTGAAGGCCTGATGCCCCGACCCACCCCGAAGGACCGCTCGCCCCCCTGGCCTCCCCGCACCACCTATGAACAGCCGCAGCAGGATCGCGAAGTCAGCGTCGGGTACCAGCCCTAAGGGGGTGTTCCCGGCCTTGCCGTTCAGTCCCCCGCCACCCCCGAAGGACCGCTCGCCCCCCTGGCCTCCCCGCACCACCTATGAACAGCCGCAGCAGGATCGCGAAGTCAGCGTCAGCGATCCCTGCTGCTTCCTGCGCCACGGTCCCGCCCCTCCTCTGACGTCACAGGAGGGGCGGGATCGCGTCGTAGGAAGCAGCGCAGGGATGCTGACGCTGACTTCGCGATCCTGCTGCGGCTGTTCATAGGTGGTGCGGGGAGGCCAGGGGGGCGAGCGGTCCTTCGGGGGTGGCGGGGGACTGAACGGCAAGGCCGGGAACACCCCCTTAGGGCTGGTACCCGGGGCGGCCCGCCCCCCCCCGCCCCCCCCCTAGGTACGCCACTGGGTGTACTGGTGGACACAACAATGAAGTCAACAGCACAATGCGCAGCAGCTGCGAAGAAGGCAAACAGAATGTTGGGTATTATTAAGAAGGGTATTACGACCAGAACGAGAGAAGTCATCCTGTCGTTGTATCGGGCAATGGTGCGCCCGCACCTGGAGTACTGTGTTCAGAATTGGTCACCGTACCTTAAGAAGGATATGGCAATACTTGAGAGGGTCCAGAGGAGAGCGACACGAATGATTAAGGGCATGGAAAACCTTTCATACACTGAAAGATTGGAGAGGCTGGGGCTCTTCTCCCTGGAAAAGCGGAGACTCAGAGGAGACATGATAGAGACCTACAAGATCATGAAGGGCATAGAGAGAGTAGAGAGGGACATATTTTTCAAACTTTCAAAACATAAAAGAACAAGAGGGCATTTGGAAAAGTTGGAAGGAGACGGATTCAAAACGAATGCTAGGAAGTTTTTCTTTACCCAGCGTGTGGTGGACACCTGGAATGCGCTTCCAGAGAACGTAATAGGACAGAGTACGGTACGGGAGTTCAAGAAAGGATTGGACAATTTCCTGCTGGAAAAAGGGATAGAGGGGTATAGATAGAGGGCTACTGCACAGGTCCTGGGCCTGTTGGGCCGCCACGTGAGCGGACTGCTGGGCACGATGGACCTCGGGTCTGACCCAGTGGAGGCATTGCTTATGTTCTTATGTTCTTATTGCTAATTATTACCTGCATCTTTACCTAAACTGTTTTGCCCTAGCTCTCACTTTGCACTACAGGAAAATAAAAAAGTAGCAGATAAATATCAGTCACACAGGTCTGAGACCTAATTGAACCTAATGACTTCGTTAACGCATTTCCCTTTTTTAAACCTTTGTACCATTTGAAATAGGGCAAATATCTAATTATTCCCTTCTAGAATTGGATACTTCTTAAATTTAGTAAAAATATTCTGGCACAAGTGTCAAACCTTAAAAAAGGAAGTCATATTGAGCACTGGAAAATAATAATAATTAATTAATTAAAATAGTACACATTTAGGGCTCCTTTTAGTAAGCTGCGATAGCAGTTTTAGTGTGCGCTTAGCACGTGCAGAATTGCTACGCACACTAGACACTAACGCCAGCATTGAGCTGGCGTTAGTTTTCCCGCGTAGCACAGGGGATTGCGCGCGCTAAAAACGCTAGCGCACCTTAGTAAAAGAGGGGGTTAATTTTCCCCACCACCAAATTTCCCCATCCCGCCCCACCCGGCTACTTTTTCATGCCACCTGGCTGGAAAAAAATTTCTGGGGAGAACACTGTAGTGTATTGCAAGTGATGGTATATAATAACCCAAATTAAAACAACATAAAATACTCGGCTTCAAAATTTTGTTTTAAACTGCTAAAAACTGAGTTTGACTAAATGATGCAGGATTTATGAACACCACTGTGCATCCATATTTTGACAAAATCCATTCAGACTAAGGAGCAGTCCAGATACCTTAATTCAGCCCAAGTACTGAAGTAAGTGCAGGAAATAATCAATACACAATCAGTATGAATAACCTTGTATTATTCTGCTCAATTAAACTTATTTTAATAACATAGTCCAGACAACCGACAGGTAAACAAGAAGCAAAAATGATCATTATAATCTAATAAAATACCTAGTAATCAATGATTTTTTTACAGCTCACACCAGCTGCTTGTATTCCATTTCAAAAGTCTATTCCCATATGAAAACCTTTGCCCGATTCCCAGTAGATGTTAAGTGTCCAAAAACTGGAAGACTGGGCATCCAAACGGCAGATGAAATTTAATGTGGACAAATGCAAAGTGATACGGGTCTGAAAACAGCAGATGATGTGAAAAGTCAAATGTGTATAATTTCTTATATCAATGTTACGTAAAAAATACATATGCCCTCATTTTGTAATCTTGATGTATAGTTTTGCACTTATCATATAAAAATTGCACCCAAAAGTTATAGAATAATGACAGTTATGCAAATTGACACTAACAAACAATGGGCTCCTTTTACAAAACCACGGCAGAGGTTTCTGTCCCAGGCCAGTGAGGTAAATGCTTCGATGCTCATAGGAATTCTAAGAGCATCTGAGCATTTACCTCACCGGCTCGTGGTAGAAACCTCTACCTCAGCTTTGTAAAAACCAGTGAATAACTGAGGCCGATTCTTAAAAATGGTTCCAGAGGTGATCTGGGAAATTATAGACTGGTGAGTCTGATGTCGGTGCCAGGCAAAATGGTAGAGACTATTATAAAGAAAAAATGACAGAACATACAGTATACACAAGTATAGATTAATGAGAGAGAGCCAACATGGATTTAGTCAGGGGAAATCCTGCCTCACCAATCTACTGCATTTCTTGAAGGGGTGAATGAACATGTGGATAAAGGTGAGCTGGTTGATACTGTGTATTTGGATTTTTAAAAGGCATTTGATAAAGTACCTCATCAAAGACTTCTGAGGTAATGTCTTATTATGGATTAAAAACTAGTTGAAAGACAGAAAATAGTAGCTTTAAATGGTCAATATTCTGAATGGAGAAATGTAAATAGTGGGGGTTCAAGCTCACAATACAAGCAGACAGAGAGGTTCAAATTAATTCTCTATAACGTATAACCACTCAAAAAACTTTCTAACTCATTTCTTATGGTATTATTTTCTATGCACTGAGCGCCCCTGACCTGCCCATGAACCTCCCTTAGCCACACCCCTTTCAGTTGTACGCCAAAAGATTTACGCACAAGTTTCAAGTTTCAAGTTTAATTATTCTTAATGAATCGCCTATTTTAAATCACTAAGCGATGTACAAAGCCTTAATACATACAGATTAATACCTTAACACATACAAATTAAAAATTATTGGCAATATAAAATAAAAAAATTTTTAAATACTAAACATACTTAATTACATACGTATATTAAAATGTTAGTTAGGGTATAGAGACATACTTGAATTGTGAGGATAAATAGGAAAGAAATTACAATAATTGGATAGGAAAGGAAGAGTAATAACAAAGGAAAAAACAAATAGGAAGGGGAAGTAAATTTATAGATAAATAAAAAAGCATGATAAACTATTAAGAATCATATGCATCTTTAAAGAAAAATGTTTTTAGTGTTTTTTTAAAAATGGATAAATCTTTTAATTCCCTAATGTGTTGCGGTAAGAGATTCCAAGACTGAGGAGCAATAACAGAGAACATGTCGTTACGCCTAGTACCAATCACCTTCAACGAGGGGACCTACAGGAGGTTGGAAGAAGATGAGCGAAGTGAACGAGTCGTGTTATAAGGGATTAACCATCTATTAATGAATTGTGGCTCGTTGAAAGTGATGGTTTTAAAAACTAAAAGTAATAGTTTAAACGTAATACGGTGAGTTACCGGTAACGCATCTTTCTAGAATAGCAGCTAGTAAAATGCGCGCATAAATCCAGACGGTTGCCAATTATCGCCAATATTTGTTAGCTCATAACTACTTGGTTCATTACTCAAATTATGGGCTCCTTTTACGAAGGTGCGCTAGCGTTTTTAGCGCGTGCTCAAGATGAGTGCACGCAAACCACACGCTAAATGAAAAATACTAACACAAGCTCTATGGAGGCATTAGCATTTAGCGTGCGTTGTTGCATTGTAGTGCGTGCTAAGTGTGTGCTAAAACTACTAGCACACTAGTAAAAGGAGCTCATAATTTGAGTAATGAACCAAGTAGTCATGAGCTAACAATTATTGGCGATAATTGGCAACCGTCTGGATTTATGCACGCATCTTACTAGTTGCTATTCTAGAAAGATGCATGCGTAAATCTTTTAGCGTACAACTGAAAGGGGTGTGGCTAAGGGAGGTTCATGGGCAGGTCAGGGGCGTTCAGTAATGATGCGCACAATATTAGAGAATTCGGGGGGGATCCGCACCTGATTTACGCATGAGGGTTTACACCAGGTTCCAGTTGGTGTACGTCCTTGCTCTCAAAGTTGGGCGCAGGTCCTGGCTCTGACTATGCTATAAATGATGCCCAACTAGGAACACTGTATATAGAATATGTTTATGCTTATTAAAATCTTTATATACCGCATATATAGCCCCCAAAAAAGGATTAGAGCAGTTTACAATATAATTCAATCAAAATTATAAAAAGAACTCCATTTAAATAGAAAAGAAAAGAGGAAAATAAGTAACATTTCTAATACATAATATTATATAACATCTAAATAATATAAAATGTAAAATTAATTAATTAAATCAGTGCCGTTTGGCTGCCATTTTCCGAGTCTAGTCCTTTAGGCCCCATTGGGATAATTCTGTACGAGGGGCCACTGAAAAGTTCTCAGCCTAACAAAACTAGTGTAGTCTCTATCGAGGGCTATACACTTACTCCAGTGATTTTCCACTGGACTAAGGCCGTCATTTACTAAGGTGCGCTAACCAAAGTAGCGTGCTAAACGCTAACACGTCCACAGACTAACATGCACGTGTTAGCATTTAGCGCTCGCTAATCGGTTAGCGCACCTTAATAAAAGAGGGCCTAAGTCCAGGGGAAAATCACTAGAGTAAGTGTATAGCCCTCGATGGAGACTGTCCCAACATTGTTGGCTGGGCTGAGAACTTGTCAGTGGCCTCTCATACTGTTGCCTAAATTTAGGTACCTAAACGCGAAGTAGGAAAGATACAAGCAGAGGAAAACAAATTGATGATATGTTTGCACATAACGCTCTCTTTCTTGTATGGTTATAAAATCTCCAGAATTCTGAAACAGAAATTGATTTCTCAAATGTTTTTTTGGTAATTAATATTTTTAATGAATGGCAAACAATCTCCCTTCTCATATGTTTGTTTTCTTTCTTTACAGGTATCCCCAGTATTTCCAGTATGGGTAGTAAGTAAAAAATAAAAATCTAAGCAACTCTGCAGTAGTTTTGACTGTTTGTATAGCTTCTCAGATCTATTTTCCCAGCATCCATTTCGATCCAAGACAATGTTTTGTGATAATACACTGCATGAAAAAGAATAACAGTATTGATTTCTCTTCTTTTCAGCATTTATGTAGAATATTTGGTCAAAGAGAATAGTTTTCTTTACATCATAGCCTGTCTTCATATTCTTTTCTTCTTTTTTTTTTCTTTTTTTAAATCTTTATTAAATTTCCAAACTACAATTTTTCAACATACATAATATTACATGAAATGCACCATTAAACTTATAGACATTAATGCACAACTATTTTCTCCCCTCCCCACCAAATAATCAGAAAAAGTACATACCTACAGGAAACCATCCATATATTCCTTAGTCAATGGTTCCCAAACATCCATAAATTTCTTCAGAAAATGTGTGAAAAGGAAGAGAATGAAAACTTCACATTTTACTAGAGCACTATTTCAAATATCAAAACAATATATTCATAAACAAAAAATCCTCAGTATATGAGAGGTGAAATATGTGATTATTTTTAGCATCTAAATAATATCAGTATATGAAAAATAAAAACAAAGAATATTAAAATTTTCTGCTTTCTAATTAGTGATGGTCTAAAATCCTCTAGGGTCTTAGTACATTGTGATAGCCTTTAGTAAGGCTAATCAAAGGGAGATCAGATCTTATCTCAAACACTCAAGAGCTACAACAGCTTATTGGTTGGTCTTTTAAGAGGTATTACAAATTATGAAAGCACTATTTTTCCCAGGGCATTCAAGTTCAAGAAAAACTGCAGCTGGATGTTGCTCTGCAGGCCATATTCCCTTTTCCTCTTACCAGGCATGCTCCAACTATCCCACAGTTCAAACTGCATGGAGTGGGGGGGGGGAGGAGGACTTGTGTACTGCCTTTGACATTCAGAGCAGTGGGCACTGGAGGATTGACTTGTCCAAGGTCACAAGGAGCAGCACTGGGATTTCATCTCACCACCTCGGGGTGCAGAGGCAGCAGCAGCTCTACCAGTTAGCCATGCCTTCCCATCGAGCACTGTGGGATGACTGTTCATCACCTGGTGAGGGAAAGGCAAAATACAGGACCGTGGGCTCCTTTTACTAAGGTGCACTAGTGGTTTTAGCGCACGCTACAATGCCCCGAACGCTAAACGCTAGTAAATGGAGCCCTGTATTTTGCTTTGAGTGAAACAGTGAGAGTACAAGTGGGACCACAAAGCTGTGTTCATCTGAGCCAAACGCATTTCAAGACAATCCTATACTGAAGTTTGACGTATACAATGTAAAGCAAAGGTCTTCTAACACACACACACATATACATGCATGTACTCAGACACAGTAATTCAGCCACCATGAAATGCAAATTTATTTTTTATAAAGGAACACCCAATGGAACTGTAATTGGGTGTAGTGTGTCTGACAGACTCTCTGTTAATACTAATCCACAGCTTCACTGACCTGTTGCTTACTTGGGTCTTGAGCTAAGCCAGACATGGGCAACTCCGGTCCTCGAGGGCCGGGATCCAATTGGGTTTTCAGGATTTCCCCAATGAATATGCATTGAAAGCAGTGCATGCAAATAGATCTCATGCATATTCATTGGGGAAAACCTGATTGGATTCCGGCCCTCGAGGACCAGAGTTGCCCGTGTCTGAGCTAAGCTGACATTAAGGCCTGGATTCATTAAAACTAACCGATCTGGGCGATCCATGGGCAAATCATGCCTGGCAATCGATTCACTAAAGAGTCCTCGTGCAAATGAAGTGATCGGACGCACGCCCCTTAGCTACCCCCACGGATCGCTGCAGAACGATCCAGACGCATGCACAGACCATCCACTTTGCCTGTAGATGCAATCCGCGCATGCGCCTGCTCTCTGCACAAGCTTGAGGTCAAAACGAAATGGGGGGGGTGGCTGCACTCGCTGGCCCCATGAGAATCATTTCAATGGAACAGAACACGCTTTGCAGAACAGCCCAGCCTTAAACCCGCGGGTTAAAACCAAGGGCTCGCAGAGGCAGGGCGGCAGAGAGCAGGGCACTTTTTGCACAAGGGAGATGTTTTATTTTGACAGTTATATTTTTGATACTGGTTTTTCAGGGCTGCGGGGTTGGGATTTCAAGACGGCAGAGAGCAAGACAGTCGGCAAGGACGTGAGCGACTGGTCCTCAGCAGTTGCTTCTTTTTGGATCGACAAGCCCAAACGGTGTTCCATCTTCTGTTTAGTGAATCGCTGCCTTCCTGCTTATACATGCCATTTTCCCTCATTTGCATGTGCAGATCAGATCAGGATCGGATCGGGCAGAAGGTTAGTGAATCGGGTCGGGGTCGAAGAAGGCTCGCAAACTGGTCGAGACACGATCAGTGAGCTTAGTGAATCTAGCCCTTAGGGCTAGATGCACTAAAGTCAGTGATCATCGCTAAACCTGTTTTTGCAGCTTTAGCAACAATCGCTTTTACCAAACCAATGCACAAAACGGCTCACCGCGTGTTTTTCCCCGCGATCGCCCATTTTCCGATCCAGCCATGCAAATTAGCTAAAACCCCATGCAAAGTAACCAAGTGATTGATGCACAAACATCGCTTGGCTATGAAAAAAAAAAACCCAGGGGTTTTAGCTTTCTGAAAAAATGACTGGTCTAGACCTGTCAGTAACTGTGCCTGGTTTGTTTGTTTTTTTCTTTTTTTTTCAATGGCACAGATATTTTGCATGTGCTACACATACAAAATATCTGTCCCATTATAAAAAAAGAAAAATAAAATCCCCCACCGCCAATGATGGCCCTTCCCAATGACCCCCTACACAAACCAGCACCACAACCCCCCATAGCAAAAATGGCAAGAAAGATGCCTACTCCCTTCTGATTTTCCAAATACCCCTGTGCCATGCCTCTACCCAGTCCTGGCCCCGCATTACAGAGCCCCCCCCCCTCCACCACCATCCCCTCCCCTCTTCCTACTGACAAAAAAGGCAGGAAGGATGCCCAAGCCTTCCTACCACCGGATGCTCCCCGAAATGCCCCCCCCCCCACTACCCGAACCCTACCCATATTACCTTTGGTAGACAGGAGCTGGAGGGAAGCATGGTCCCTCCAGTTCCGAGGCCTGCACATGGTAATACATGCTCCCTGGTGATACATGGGGAGGAGCCTAAGGCCCTGATAGGCTCAGACTCTCAAGGGGAAGGGCTTTGGTAAAATAACACAACTTAACAGTGGTTCACTTTGATAACTTCCCCCTTATGTGTCTTTCTTCTGTGATTCAGGCCTTAAAGGACGAAGGAGACAAAGCTTAACTAGAGAGGAGCCAAAAATCTTTTGATTTAGGGGAGAAGGTCAGGTGGGGCTTAAGACTATGATCAAGGATAGTGATTTGATTTTTGACTCATCTTTAGTTGATTAGGTGGTTAAGCAGCAGAATCCAACAGCGGCTTATTAGAAAAGCAGCGCATGGAGCCTCTTGCTTCTAATTAGGGATGTCAATTCATCATCGTGCATTTGGTTTGGTTAGTGCATCTTAACAACTATAGTATGCAGTAAATTGATCTGATGTAATGTGAGGTAACCTACAGATTAATGCACATTAAGATGCATCAGTGCATGTTAAAAACTGCTATTCCACATTAAAACAGAGGGTTTTCTTTATTGAAATCCAAAATGTGAAATGAGCCAAAAAGTCTGAGAATTGGGCTGGGGAGGGAGGGGAATAACCCAAACAAACTGAAAATGGTTTCTATGTGCACATTTCTACTTACAATTTATTGAAAGTTTAAAATACCACCATTAATATTTTTTGAGTTATAATTGAATAACTCAGATGGGATTGTTGAGTGGAGGCAATATAGCTAAAGGAGAGAATTTAATCCTGCTATCATTTGCTCTGCATAGGTATTAATTCCAGGTTGTGTGCCGTGGAGAATTATCAGCATTTCAAGAAGGAACGGCAGAAGATTTGTAATACCTGACATCTAACTGAAAAGCAATGCTCAAATAATTTAGATTAAACAGCTGCTTTGCGCCTCGTAAATGCACAGTCAGGTTTTTCAACTTATAAATCAAACCAGTTTACTTGAATACAAGTAGGCTTAGGCGCTGATTTGTTAAGCACTGGACAGAATGATGAATGCCATCAAAACTAGCATGTTTGTAAATCAGAATAGTGTTTTATATGTCCTCTCAGTCATCAGTTTAATACTGCCACGTCAGTTTTGAAATCTTAAGTAGCAAAACATAAATATAACCTTGCAAATGGAAAGCTTCAGTTTCACAGGGTTCCATTTTTCTCCCTTAATGTCTCTTGTCAGTATAGCCTGGCTGAATGTACAGCCTCATTTGTGACTTTTCTCATTTGTGACTTTTCTCAGATCATCCTCACAAGCTTCCCTATATGTCCCCTCTTTAAAAATCATTGGTACTCGCCGTGACCTGATCTTCTCGGTTACAGCCCCAACTATGTGGAACTCCCTCCCTCTATATTTACGACTCGAACAAGATTTGAAAAAATTCAAAAATAGCTTAAAGTGTCTTCTTTTCAAAGAAGCCTTTAACTAAAAGTGTATTTTCCGTTCGATTCCTAATTTCATCGTCTTTTTTAAATTCAAATTATCTACCCCCTCTCTTTAGATTCTCCTGTTCTCAAATTCTTTTCCTCACACCTTCCTTATGTTCTAACCTAATCTGATTAACACGTTTTTGTTTTTTTTTTATTGTATTTTTTCTTTTTCCCTCCTTTCCTACTGTTTTCATGTGTTTGTTACCCCAGTTCGTTTCGTTTTAATTTTAATGTTAAAGTAATTATTTTTATTTACGATGTATTTGTGATTTAAGAAATCCAATTTTATTTCTTTGTAAAACACTTTGTATCTTGAAAAGCGTTTAATCAAATTATATAATAAACTTGATAAACTTGAAACTTTTAAGACCCACACAATCATTTGAACGTATATTCTTAATGAAGAAAGAAACCGATCAAAATCTAGCAATCGAAAAGGGAGGTTTAAAATATGATTTTTTTTAAAAAAAAATTTCAGTGTCAAAAAGAATGGAAATAGGTTACTGGGAAAGTAGATCTCTGGAGCTTGAGTGTGCTACTGGTTCGGTTTTGTGTTGCATGACCTCTGTAGTGTTGTATTGCATTCAGAAGCCCTTGCATCCTCCTCGTCACCACATCAACCATCTCTGAGCATCAGCAGATGTTGACTTTTCAACACTTCCCAGGAAAAGGTGCACACGTGCTTTTCAATTCAGGATGACCTGAAAGGAGCGCTAGAAATGTATTTCTGCAAATCACAAAACATGTGCATTCATTGTGGCTTTGCAGAAATATTGTACTTTGCCTACCAGTGTGACAGTCTCTTGAGGAAGCCAAAAGTTTTAAAAGACTTCTCTGCAGACTTGGCAAAGTGCACAAGTATCTCATCAATACATAATGAGATAAAATGTCAAAAAGTTGCTTAGCATCAATTTTATAAGAGTCGAGAGAATTTGTTTTTAAATTGGCAACACCCCCTTGAGATTTGATGCACTTGCAATTGATAGAAATCAAGCCGGTCAAACCAAACCAACATTAAAGCAATTTAATTTGGGTGTCCTGCTCTTCCAACTGAAAAGTGTTCAGAAAATGAAATTCATTCTCTACTGAACCTTTCACCCCAATCCTTGCCTTCCCTCATGGGTGGATGGAAGAAAGTGACCTCACTGATTCTGTATGCTCATGTTTTGCTTCCCAGTACCAGATAGCAGACTTTTCCCCAAAATAAATTCAAGTTACTGGGAACAAGGAAGGAAAGAGTCGGGTTGTGGCACCATATTCTGTGTGACAACTTTACAACCTGGCCTTTAATGAACATGGTAGCCGAAACCCGAAGCTTTTCCTGCCTCTCCCAGTTTGAATTCAGAATTCTCCATCCCTTCCTCTTTTCTCAAAATCACTCAAAACAAATGCAAAGCATATTGGAGAATCAGCTTTTATTTATAATATATAACAGGTCCCTATACCCCAGCCATGCCCATTGCAAACCCACATTTATCTGTCAAATGAGATAGTGCCAGTCCCGCACTCATTCTCTTCCCCAGTACTAGAGAATGACACGGTGACAAAATTCATCACCGTTCCTGTCCCCGCGGATAACTGCGGGAAATAATCCCATGTCATTTTCTAGTGTCTATTTCAACCTCGGTCCTTCTACACCAGCATTCTTCAAAGCAAAGCTTGCGGGTCAGTGGTTGTGGCCATTCATACTCTGATTCTTATGTGAGCCAAGGATAATGAAGCCATTGTGACATCACTGATGTGATTGGCTCTTAGGCACTGGTGGAATGAGGCATTATGACATCACAATATCTGCTCTGGATACCAGAGACTGCCATTCTGTAGTGTCTATCTCAACCTCAGTCCTTCTACACCAGCATTATTCAAAGCAAAGCTTGAGGGTCAGTGGTTGTAGCCATTCATACTCTGATTCTTCCCTCTCTCCTTAAAGAATGACATGAAGATGGTTTCCCGCGGTTATCCGCAGGGACGGGAACAGTGATGAATTTTGTCACCGTGTCATTCTCTACCCAGTACATCCTTTCACAGCCTTTTTTTGGTGACTGGCTTTGAATATCTTGGGGGGGGGGGTTTACCCACTATAAAGTTAACTGACTAAGTCAATATTCAGTGCCGACCTGTTAAATTTATAGCAGCCAAAGATAGAGCTGCTATTTACACAGTCAGATTTGGTTGCTAAACTTAGCCACTCTTTGCTGAAAATTGTCAGTTATCACACAATATATCCAGTTAACTTTTACCTGTTAACTGGATATCTCCATTGAATATTCATTGTTTATCTCACACTGAATAACACTGCACAACAATTTTTTGGTTAAGTCTTGATTCCTGAAAAGTTTTTGGTGATTATGACAGGTACCAACTTGGTATGCTCAAATATGGTTTTGGTTTTACTGCATCACGTAAGAACTATGAGAAATAGACATTTTTATGTTTACTGACAATAAAATATATAGTCAAGTTTACGTTTCGCACAAGCGACTAAATGAAACAGAATTAAAAGTGTTTTGCTCCCGAGTTTCTTTTATATTCAGTGTCTGGTGCATCACGTTGTAGCATCCAACAATAGTCGGCAAGCATTGACGGATTCCAATTGCCCTGGTATCGTTTCTCCATCGTAGCTATGTCTTGATGAAACCTTTCACCGTGCTCGTCACTCACAGCACCGAGATTTGCGGGGAAGAAGTCCAAGTGTGAATGGAGGAAATGAATCTTGAGTGACATATTGCACTTCATTCTCTTGTATGCTTTGAGAAGTTTGTCTACCAGCTGAATGTAGTTTGGGGCTCTGTAATTGCCCAGAAAATTGTCAACAACGTCTTTCAAGGCTTTCCAGCCAATTTTTTCCGGCCCAACTAACAGATCTTCAAATCGCTTGTCACTCATAACATGTCTGATCTGGGGGCCAACAAAAATACCCTCTTTGATCTTGGCATCAGTTATTCTTGGGAACATCTGTCTTAAATAACGAAAACCTTCCCCTTCCTTGTTCATTGCTTTCACAAAATTCTTCATGAGTCCCAGTTTAATGTGAAGAGGAGGCAAAAATATCTTTGTCGGGTCAACAAGCGATTCATGTGCTACATTTTTCTGTCCTGGAACTAACTTTTTACGGAGTGGCCAGTTCTTTCTAGAATAGTGCGACTCTCTGTCTCGGCTGTCCCATTCGCAGATGAAACAGCAGTACTTTGTATAGCCAAGCTGCAGTCCTAGTAACAGAGCAACGACTTTGAGGTCTCCACAGATATTCCAGTTATACCTGGTATACTGGACATACTTTAGTAACATTTCCATATTCTCATATGTTTCTTTCATATGTGCTGCATAGCCAACAGGTACTGAAGGATAAACGTTGCCATTGTGCAACAGAACAGCTTTCAGGCTTAACATTGACGAATCAATGAAAAGACGCCACTCTTCCGGGTTGTGATCACAACCAAAGACCGAGAACAATCCTTCAATGTCACAACAGAAACAGAGACTGTCGACTTGTGCAAAAAATTTGGTTATATCATGATGCCGGTCTCGAAACACAGAAATTTTCGTACCTGGTGATAGCAAACACCATTCCTGCAGTCTCGAACCTAGCAACTCAGCTTTTGCTTTTGACAGACCCAAATCTCTGACCAAATCGTTCAATTCGGACTGTGTTATCAGATGTGGATCGCCTGATGAGGATGGTTCAAAATCCGGGTCAATGTCACTGTTAGAACCCTGCACTGCAGTTTCTTCATCTGGTTCGTCTAAGGTCCAATCCTCTGGTGGTTTCGGAACTGGAAGACTGTCATCATGTGGCATGTGTCTCATTGCTGAAGGCAGATTAGGATATTCAATTGACTTCTTGTTTTTGGCAGAGAAACCAGACACATTAGTCAAACAGAAATAACAGTCCGTCACATGGTCTTTCTGTTCTCGCCATATCATCGGAACAGCAAATGGCATCGTCTTTCGAGTACCTCTGAGCCAGGCTCTCAGACTAACAGCACATGTCGCACAGCAAATGTGAGGCGCCCATTGCTTGTCTTGATCACCTATTTTGCAGCCAAAATACAGATGATAGGCTTTCTTTACAAGGGCAGTCATCGAACGTCTCTGAGGCGTAAGTGTATATTCCCCACAGATATAGCAGAATGTGTCGCGGCTGTTACGACACCGACGAGACATATTGCCCGACACCAAAACGTCTATAGCATCAAGCTTACTTACTGTTATATTGCTACAGCTACTATACTACTATACTTTACTATACTGATACTATATACACACACGGACTATCTATATTAACCAAATGAGCAGGATCGGTGTATGGAAGCCACCATTATAGCATGGTGAGACAGCGCAAGCTCGTTCAGACCTGCCCAGACATGCCCAGGATGTCATCTTCCATAAAACAGCTTCCAACCTGGCTAGATTTTATGCATGGACATACCCAGGCGGCACAAACCGTTGTTGATAAGACACTTATGGGAGAAAAAATTGTTTGCATCCAAATATAAGAAAAAATCACGACAAAATTGAAGATTTCTCTGAAATGGTACGTGATGGGTAATTTTTGATGTAATATTCATGATCAGCACCCAAAATTCTATAAGAAACACCCAGCAGTGTTCAGGAAGCAAAAACTTTGTTGTGCAGTGTAATCACATTTAACTGGTTAAGTGCTATTTAACTGTTCAGCGCCGTTTCTGGCCAGTTAAATAGTGCCGAATATTGAGCAGAATGAAGGCTGAAGTGACTTGCCCAAGGTCACAAGGAGCATCCAATGAGAGAAGTAGGGATGTTTAACTCCTTCTTAGGATCTCCATTACCTCCTGTGCTGATAGCATGCTGACTAGAGAATGACATGAGGACAAATTTATCCCCGTAGGAACTTCATTTTCCCATCTCATCGCTGCGAGTTTTGTCGCTGTCCCTGCCCCATTCCTGTAAGCTCTGCCTTAACCACACAAGCCTCGAACACTTATGATTTTAAAGTGTTTGAGGCTTATGCAGATGAGGATGGAGTTTGCAGGAATGGGGCAGCAACAGAAAAAGAACTCTCCAGGACAGGATGGGAAAATGAGTTCCTGCGGGGACGGGGAAAAATTTGTCCCTGTGTCATTCTCTAATGCTGACTTCTGTCACCACCTGAGAAGTATGGAAGAAATTTCCACAGGAGTGCCACCCTAGCCATGACCTAGTACATGAAAAAGCCAAACATCCAGACGTATGTGTGGAAAGTAGCAGATGATGAGAAATCCTCTTCACAACAATGGGAATAAAACACAGGAGGTTACTTGGAGCCAGCTATAAGCAGGGTTTCTCGTGCCTTTAGCTGCCATTTGTTTTTAACTTCCTCTTTAGTATTGAATCTTTACTATAGAATCTGAGGAGCAGCGATATGGCGCTGGCATGAGCAAGAGCCTTCCTCCAC
This sequence comes from Geotrypetes seraphini, assembly GCF_902459505.1. NCBI lineage: Eukaryota > Metazoa > Chordata > Amphibia > Gymnophiona > Dermophiidae > Geotrypetes > Geotrypetes seraphini. Next base: position 8,965,480 of record NC_047095.1, on the reverse strand, counting down.
TTCCCTTCTCACTGCCAGACCTGATGTTGCTGCCGCCCTCTTTCTACCTCCTCCTGTGTCAGCCAGAAGATTAAAGAATCATCAGTATTTCATGGGTGCTGTAAGCACAGACTCACAGTGAAGCACTGCTTTGTCCCGGGTCCTCTGAGGCAGACTTCCTGTCTGTGGAAGCAGGACAAAGCAACACTTCAGTGCATGACTGTGTTTACTTGGCCAGTATATAAGTACATAAGAATTGCCATACTGGGATAGATCGAAGATCCATCAAGTCCAGGATCCTGTTTCCATTAGTGGCCAACACAGGTCCCAAGTAGCTAGCTAGATCCCAAGTAGTAAAACAGCGCTGAAACTTCTTTAATCTTGAGGTTGACCTAGAAGGAGGAGGGGGCAGCAGCAAGAAAGGAAACTAGAAATGTTGGAAAAGGGATTGAAGGGAAGGGAAGATGAGAAGTCGGCCAACTGGGTGGGGTTTTGAGAGGGGAAGGTGAGATGTTGGACGCTATGGGGGTAGAGAGGGGAAAAAGAGATGCTAGCCAAATGTGGGGGAAATGGCTAAACTGCAGAGGTGAAGGTTTGCCTAGTGTGTCTGAAACCGTTGGGCTAGCCCTGGATCCCTGTGGTATTCTACACTGGGAAAAAAAACCCAATCACTAGTGGCCCAAGTGAATTCTGAAGGCCCGTCACCTTTCTTGCCCCATCGCACTTTATGGATGGAGAGAAGTAATATTCATTCACTGCACGGAAATTGTAGCATCTGACCCCCAGCAGTATTTTGGAATGTACCACTAGGGATCAGCATAAGAGCCATATTTGGCAGTCTGATCCTTGACAATATGTTCTAACTAGTGCTGCCTGATTCACTGATTCAAATTGATTCACCAATTCACTTCAGTGAATCGATTCGAATCGATTCACTTTGAAAAAAATCTGACTCACTGATTTAGTGAGTCTTTCAGTCTCTTGACACATCCGGGTCTTGTCTGGGTCTCCTAAAGCAGCAGCAGTGGTGAAGACCAGAAGTCAGAGACTGGCAGGGAACAGACTGCTCCTGGACTGCCCTGCGGGGGCCTGCCCTCTGCCACGTCACTGATGACATCACTGATGATGCAGCATAAGGAAGCCCTAGCGGGCAGGCCATGAGCAACCTGTTCACAACCTGTCTCTGCCCGTCCACTGGACTCCACCACTACTTCTGCTGCTTTAGGAGGCACGAAAGTTAATGTCTCACTGGAGGGGGGATTGATTGGGAAGTAGTGTACAAAAGGGATGGAAAGCTGATCAACAAGGGGATGGGAGGGAGGGGTGGAATGGTGCTCTATAGGGGGATTGGAGGGAGGGATGGAAAGCTGCTGCGCATGGGGGGAGAGTGGAGAAAGGAAGAATTGTTGGACATGGGGTAGAGGAGATGAAGAAAGAGATGCAACAAACAGGGTAAAAAAAGGGTGAGAGGGAGAAATCCTGCATATGGTGGAGGGGAAGGAGACATACATGGAGAAGAGAGAGAGAGAATGTTAGACATAGGGTAGAGGGCAGGGGGAGAGAGAAAGAAATGTTGCACCTGATAATGATGGAGAGGAAGGAAGAGATGCTGCATGGAGGGGAATAGAGAGGTTTGACCCAGAGCACAAGGCAGAGAGAGTGAGGGAGACATGGTAGACAGTGGGGAAAAAAACAGAAATGTTGAAATTGGCAGTGGAAGGGAGGATACAGAGATGGAAGATGAATGGTGAGCACGGAGAAAGAAGAAAACATCAAATGGGCAGGAAACCCTGGCGAGTGAGTTAACAGAAGACAAAGAGAAACCAGAGCCTGGGACCAACATGATTTGAATAATAAAATGACCAGACAACAAAAGGTAGAAAAAATAATTCTATTTTGTAATTACAATATGTCAGATTTGAAATGTGTATCCTGTCAGAGCTGGTGTTAGGTCCTAGCTCAAGCTCACTGTCTAACAGAGAAAGGAAAAGATTTTTTTTGTTTTGTTTACAGCACAGCACCAGCATGGAGTTGGAGAGGGCAAAGGGGGCTGAAGTGGGTAAAGAGGCTACAAAAATAAACCTGCCAGGCTGTTTGAAAAAAGAAATGCTCAATTGGGCAGGAAAATTGAATCAAATCAAATCAAAAAATTTTTCCCTGAATCGAGCAGCACTAGTTCTGACACACCAGTAAGTGCCAGATACTGCCATTTTTCAAGATGGTGGCTTACAAAGAAGAAACCATTGGTTGTCTCCCCAGGATCAAGTACGTATCATTGGCTTTGTCTTCAGAATCTCTCCCTGTGCCAGATTCCCAGGCCAAGAATGCCCTGGCTCATTGTGTCAGGATGCCCCTGACCAGAAGCCCTCTTTAAATGGGGAAGCATTTTTTTTCTTTCTCCTCGTGTCCATGGGTGAGCTAATCCCTGTTCCATATGCATGGACAGGAAAAGAAAGAGAGAGAATTCTGCATGAATGCAAAAAAACAGTAGTTGCACAGTAGTGCACTCTATTATTCAAAAATGTACCAAGTGAAAATAATGCATATTATCGAGAAATAGTTCACAGAATTGCATGAGAAGGCACATTATGAGTGATGGAGTACACTATTGAAAATATGAGGAAAAAAGTCTCTTTTCTTGTCATTTCAGGTCAGAAATGGCATGAAATGACATGGAAAATGTCCAAATAAATGCACTCCCTAGTCCACAATGTTCATCATCTGTTGTAATAAGAAGATATCAGATATAATCACTTCTATTCTTACAGAGGTTGGAATGTTCTGATAGTCTAGAGTTTCACTTGGATTGGTTAATTGTACAACATTGCCATTTACAGATGTAATAATCACTGGTTATTACATCTGTAATTCAACAGGATTACTGTTTGGATAGTTCAAAATATTATATATATATTTCAGATCTTGCATTGTTAAAATATATATATATAATTTTTTATTTTTTACTTTCCCCATCAGATGGTGGCAAGACATCTAGCTAGCTATGTCAGACAGGCAAACTGAGAGTTGGGCCAGGATTTCTATAGAAGTTTCAGATATAGAGAGGTAGATTTCCGAGTCATCAGCATAGAAGTGATACTGGAAGCCATGGGAGATTAGAGCATCAAGGGAAGAAGTGTAGATGGAGGAAAGAACAGGTCCCAGGACAGAGCAATGAGGTACACTGATTGATAGCAGAATGGCAGTGGATGAGCATCCTCCAAAGCTTATGCTAAAAGTGCAATGTAAAAGGTAGGAAGAAAACCATGAGATAACAGAGCCTTGAAACCCAAGCAAGGACAGCATATCAAGGAGAAGGTGGCGGTCTACTATGTCAAAAGTCACAGATAGATCAAGATCAAGAAGGATGAGGATGGGGTAGAAGCCTTTGAATTTGGTCATGAGTAGGTAATTGGAAACTCTTGTAAGGGCAGTTGCTGTAGAGTGAAGAGGGTGAAAGCCCGATTGAAGCAGGTCAAGGATAGCTTGAAATGAAAGAAAATCAAGATAATGGCAGTGAACAGCACATTGAAGTAGCTTGGATAAAAATGGGAGGAGGGAGACAGAGCAATAATTGGAGGGGACGGTAAGGTCCAGTGAGGGTTTTTTGAGGAGTGGTATAACTGCGGCATGTTTGAAGGCATCAGGTACAGTCACAGTGGAGAGTAAAAGTTTGAGGATATGACAGATAGAGGGGATGACAGTAGGAGTGATGGTGACCAGTAAGGTGGGGATGGGATAAGAGGAACATGTAATGAATTTGGAGGAAGAAAGAAAGTGTGCAGTTTCCTCTTCAGTGATTTCAGAGATTGAAGAAAAGGCAGCAGAGGTCAACAAGGTAGACCAGAGGGGAGAGAGGCAGAGGCGAGTTGGTTGAGAACTCGAGGTTAATCTTGAAAACCTTGTCAAGGAAGTACTCAGCCATAGTCTGGAGGGAAGAAAGAGTTGGAGGTGAAGGGACTTTGATTAGAGAGTTGAGTGTGGCAAAGAGATGCGAGGATTGAATCCAAGAAAATCAGTCAAGTGGATGTAACAATCTTGCTTTGCAAGCAAAAGGGCAGATTAGAAAGAGGTCAGTAGGAATTTGAAGTGCATGGTCAGCATGAGTGAAAGATTTCAGCCAGTGATGATCTACAGATCGGGCACAGGAATGTAACTAGTGGATCTTATAGGTCAGCCAGGGCTGGGGTTTGGCACGCCTTACAGAACATGACAAGGGAGGAGTGAGGATATCAGGAGCAGAGGAGAGAATAGTATTATAGGAAGAGACTGCCTCATTGACAAACTTACATAGCGTAGTGTTTGAGAGAAAGGAGGAGACAGTGGTGGAGAAGGAGCAAGGATCAATTGATTGTTCATCGATCTTGTCAGGGAGGAGGAATGAGTTATGAAGGTTATTAGATGATAGAAAGGGGAAAAATTGAGGTGGAGAAGTTGGCAATTGCGCAGCTTGAGAAGAGGACAAGATCAAAGCATTGGCCATTCTGGTGTGTGGGGGTATTGGACCACAGCTGAAGATTGAATGAGGATATTAGAGCAAGAAACTTTGTGGTGTAGGAGTCAGAGGTATCATCACCACAAATGTTAAAATCACCAAGATTGAGGGAAAGAAGAAAGTTTAAGAAAGATGGAGAGCCAGGAGTCGAGGTCAGTGATGAAGGAAGAAAAGGATTTGTCTGGGGGGGGTCAATAAATAACCACTATTCAAAGAGGTGTGGGAGCAAATAGACAGACAGAGTAAACTTTGAAGGAGAAGCAATGAGACTGAGGTAGGAGAAGGGGTCAAAATGTACAGGAGGGGGAGAGTTGCAGCCCACCCCTCCTCTGTGATCAAGTGGCCGAGGCGTATGAGAGAAATGGTAACCTCCATGACATAGGGCAACAACTGAAACAGAGTCTTCAGGGCAGAGCCAGGCTTCAGTTAGTGCAAGTATGTGTAACTTCCATCATGGAGGACGTTTTCCTTAGCTGATGGTGACACCTATCACCTATTACCATCCTGTTCGCTGTTAAATTTTAAATTGTGCTCACCTAGATATTTATGTAACAAGAGGTGGTAAAGAAGTAACTGTCTTGGGTCTGCTTGGAAAAAGTGATAAAATCTGAGCTGATATCTGCAGTGATGTTGTTAAAGAAATCTAAAGTAGCAGCATTTAATTTTCGAAAGGTAGACTACAATAAAATTAGGAAAATGGTTAAAAAGAAGCTAAAAGGATCAGTGGCAAAGGTTAGGACTGTAAACCAGGCATGAACATTATTTAAAAATATCATCATGGAAGCCCAGACAGATGTATTTCACATATTAACAAAGGTGGAAAGAAGAGAAAATGAGAGCCGGAGTGGTTAAAGAGTGAAGTGAAAGAGACAGAGACAAGAAAACATCCTTTAAATAAAAAAAAGGTTCCAAATGAAGAAGAGACATAAGCACTGGCAAGTTAGATGCAAAGCACTGATAAAGAACACTAAAAAATAATATGAAGAGAAACTTGACAAAGAGGCAAAAATACATAGTAACAACTTTTTTAGGTACATCAGAAGCAGAAAACCTGTGAGGGAATCTGTGGGACTCTTGGACGATCAAGGAGCAAAAGGGGCACTCAGAGAGGCTAAGGTCATAATGGAGAGAATGAATGAATTCTTTGTTTTGGTCTTTGCAAAAGAAAATTTAAGACATCTACCTGAACCGGAAATGGTTTTCACGGGTGATGATGCGGAGAAACTGAAAGAAATCTCAGTAAACCTGGAAGACATACTAAGCCAGATTGACAAATTAAACTGTGATAAATCATCTGGACTGGATGATATACATCCCATGGTACTGAAAGAACTCAAACATGAAATTGCTGATCTGGTGTTAGTGATCTGTAAACCTGTCGCTAAAATTGTCCGTAGCACCTGAAGATTGGAGGGTAGCCAATTTTAAGCTGATTTTTTAAAAGGATTACAGGGGAGATCTGAGAAATTACAGACCAGTAAGCCTGATTCAATGCCTGGCAAAATAATGGAAATAATTATAAAAGAAATAAAATTATGGAACACATAGACAAACATAATTTAATGGAACAGAGTCAGCCTGGGTTCAGCCAAGAGGTCTTCCCTCACCAATTTGCTTGATTTCTTGAAGGTGTGACTGAACATGTGGATAACAGTGAGCCAGTTGATTTTCAGAAAGCTTTTGACAAAGTTCCTCTTGAGAGGCTTCTGAGAAAATTAAAGAGTCATAGGATAGGAGGCAATGTTCAGTTGTGGATTAATTGGTTATTGGACATAAAACAGAGGGTAGTGTTCAAAGATCATTTTTTTTCAATGGGGGAGGGTAAATGGTGGAGTGCCACAAGCATCTCTACTGGGACTGGTGTTATTTAACTTATTTATAAATGATTTGAAAATTGGAACGACAAGTGAGGTGATTAAATTTGCAGATGAAACTAAACTGTTCAAAGTTGTTTAAACGCATGCAAACTGAAAAATTGCAGGTAGACCTTAGAAAATTGGAACACTGGGCGTCCAAATGGCAGATGAAATTTAATGCGGACATATGCAAAGTGATGCACATTGGGAAGAACAGCCCAAATCATAGTTACCAGATGCTAGGGTCCAACTTGGTGTCAGTGCACAAGAAAAAGATCTGGGTGTCATACAATAAAACCTTTCACCCAATGTGCAGCAGCAGCCAAAGAAACAAACAAGAATTATTAGAAAAGGAAAGGTAAAGGCTAAACATGTTATAATGCCTCTGTATCACTCCATGGTATGACCACACCTTGAGTATTGTATTCATTTCTGGTCACCATATCTCAAAAAAGATATAGCATAAGAACATAAGAATTGCCGCTGCTGGGTCAGACCAATGGTCCATCGTGCCCAGCAGTCCGCTCATGTGGCGGCCCTTAGGTCCAAGATCAGTGCCCTACTTGAGTCTAGCCTTACCTGCATACGTTCTGGTTCAGCAGGAACTTGTCTAACCCTGTCTTGAATCCCTGGAGGGCGTTTTCCCCTATAACGGCCTCCGGAAGAACGTCCCAAATTTCCACCACTCTCTGGGTGAAGAAGAACTTCCTTACGTTTGTACGAAATCTATTCCCTTTTAACTTTAGAGAGTGCCTGCTCATTCTCTTCACCTTGGAGAGGGTGAATAATCTCTCTTTCTGTACTAAATCTATTCCCTTCAGAATTGGAAAAGGAAGAAGAGTGACCAAGATGATGAAGGGTATAGAACTCCTCGGTTAAAGAGGTTAGAGCTCTTCAAGCTTGAAAAAGAGACGGCTGAGGGGAAATATGATTGAAGTCTACAAAATCCGGAATGGGTATACTTGATTGATTGAGTTTAGTATTTATATGCCACTTATAGCCTAAGTGGTTCACATTCAGGTACTCAAGCATTTTTCCCTATCTGATGAAGTTACAGGGAAATACTTTTAAAACCAATAGGAGGAAATAGTTTTCACTCCAAGTAGTTAAGCTTTGGAATGCATTGCCAGAGGTTGTGGTAAGAGCAGCTAACAAAGCTGGGTTTAAAAAAGGTGTGGGCAAGTTCTGCTATTGAGACAGGCATGGGGGAAGCCACTACTTGCCCTGAACCTGATAACATGGACTATTGCTAATATTTAGGTTTTTGACAGGTACTTGTGATCTGGATTGGCCACTATGGAAATAGGATACTGGACTAGATGGACCATTGGTCTGACCCAATATGTTCTTAAATAAATAAACAAATACACTATCTTGCAATCTTTGGGGCCTCTAGAGAATCTTCACTCTGTTGCTTCCACTCGAGATTGTCCTTCTCCTTGGTGACACCGCTCTGATGGAGATACCTCACTATGGCTCCTTTCTCTTGTCTCTTCTAGTGTATGTTGATCTACATTTGCTTCTGGGCCTACTTCAGTCACTACTTCTGCTTCTAAAGTTCACTGTTCATTCTTCTTATCTAGCAAAGCTATAGCCTCGGCCTAGGTGTTGATTCCTGGCTCCTCTGCTATTGTGGTCTCCTGCCCACATTGGCAAGTCTGCATTAGCTTTCTGGCACAATGATATAACCAGGCTGATGTCATCACATTACACTGCATAGCAAACCAAGCACCTAGACAAGAAAGGAAGAAAAAGGAGGGAAACTCATGTCTTTTTTTTTTCAATTGTAGCTCCAGGCAACTTATATTCAAGTACTTCAGACATCATTACAGATAAGCTTTGACCCAAGAAAATTGTTTGCTGGCAAGCAGCAACTGCACTGATAGGAAAAAGATGGCGATAGAACCTGCACATTCTATTTTTAACTCTTTCTGTTCTGTCATTCAAATCCTCCATAGGGACATGAGTTTCTATACTGGGACAGACCGAAGGTCCATCAAATCCAGTATCCTGTTTCCAACCCAGGTCACAAATATGTGACAAGATCCCAGAAAAGTAAAACTGATTTTATGCCACTTTCCCCCTAGTCCATTATTTAATAATATCTTATGGACTTCTCTTCTAGGAAATCATCCAAAACATTTTTAAACCTTGCTAAGCTAACCACTTTATGCCACATTCTCCAATAACAAATTCCAAAGTTTAATTACATGTTGAGTGAAGAAATATTTTCTCTGGTCTGTTTAGCTTTATCGCATGCCCCCCTGGTTGGAAAGAGTAAACAAGCGATTCACATCTACCTTTTCCCTTTCCACTCCAAACAGTATTTTATAGGCCTCTATCATATCACCCCTGAGCCAAGTCTTTTTCAAGCTGAGGAGCCCTAGGTGCTTTAGCCTTTCCCCATAGGGAAGTCTCCCCATCCTTTTCATCATTTTCATTGACCATCTCTGTAGCCTTTCTAATTCCACTATATCTTTTTTCAGATGCTGCGACCAGAATTGTACACAGTGTTTGAGGTGTGGCTGCACCATGGAGTGATACAAGGGCATTATTATATTCTCATCTATATTTTCCATTCCTTTCCTGATAATTTATTCAATTCCTGATCATTTTTCCGCTCCTTTCCTAACATTCTATTTGCTTTTAGTTGCCACCGCACACTGAGCTGGGAATTTCAACATATCCTCAGTGATGACACCTAGATCCTTTTCCTGGGTAGTGACTCCTAACTTGGAACCCTGCATCACAAAGCTATAGTTTGGGTTCCTTTTTCCCACATGCGTCACTTTGCACTTGCTCCATCCATTACCATAAGCATTTTCTTGTCACGGGATCAGGCTATAGCAAGGACCATTGGACAACAAGGTTCATTAAGGAAAGAGAGGGAGCCGGGGTCTGATTCACTGCCTTTTATGTACTTGAGATTGCCATAATGGATTCTTTTTTTCGCATGTGTCACAATGCTGTTTTCAGAATGGTTGACATTCTCTCTCAGTCTGTGATCTTGAAATCATTATGAGATGGTAACATTTTTCTACCTGCTATAGAATGTTAGTTGGTGAGTGTTGGATTTGGCTACTTCTCTTAATGAATGAGATAAAAACGATGAAGAGAGTTCTGCCAGCATACAAAATATGATCCCATTGCAATAAATATTCCTATAATACCCTTAGATTTTCTTTGGATTAGTGCATGCACAAAGAAAAATTATATGCACATCTATAAATACATCCATAGTTAGAATTTAAAGGGCCTAAATAATAAATTTATGCATCAATTTATTTTTATTTTATTTATTATTTATTGGGATTTATTAACTGCCTGTATAAAGGGATTCAACCAGGGCAGTGTATAGCAGGTACAATTAACATAAAATTCACAATTTTGTTAACATTATAACAAAAGTAAAATGACCAAATATAAACATCCCCAGAATGTCTCATATAACACTGGTTTTAAAACAGTTGCAATGGTTACCAATGCAGCAAAGAGTGCATTTTAAAGTCTTTGTTAATAATACATCAGATTTTGTACCATGTTTATCCTGCTGTTTTGAAAGGATTTTTTGGAATCTATCGGCCAAGGAGGAGTTTGAGGTCAGAAAGCAACATGAAAGTATACTTGGGTGGGAGGATGGTACTCTCCGATTCCAGGATTGGTGCAGCTATGTTATCGGTGGGTGGTGTGAAATTTTGGAATGCTCTGCCAGGTGTCCTGCGATTTTGTACTGCCAGATTGGGTTGTAAGAAAATGTTGAAGACACAATTTTGTAGGTGCCTTTTTGAACGGAGATCTTACATAAAGTAAGTGCCTGCTAACGTATTACCTGATTAATGATCAAATTTTATGGTATAGTTTTTGTAACTATGTAAAATGTTTGTTTGTCTAACATTTATGATTGTGACTATGTAAACCGTATAGGTAATATACGGTATATAAATAAATAAATGAGGTAAACTTAGAGATGGCAAAAATAAACTTAATAATAGACTAACATGAACCAGTTTAAAAATATAGACATTAAACAGCACTTCAGAACACTCATATAAGAGAAATATTACATTACATTACATTAGAGATTTCTATTCTGCCATTACCATGCGGTTCCAGGCGGATTACAAAAGAGTTATAAATGGTGGGTTACAATGGAAGATCATTGGTGATTTCTAGAGGAGTTAAGGAGTAGAACAGGTAATATCTGTGAGGCAGGAAGACGGTGGGAGGAAGGAAGGAATGTATTTGTGATGTTAAGACTGTTTCAGGGATTTCTTGAAAAGTATAGTTTTTATTTCTTTTCTGAACATCTTATAGTCTGGGGTGGTTATCAGTAGATTGGAGATTTGGTTATATGATAAATGTTAGTAAAATATAAACAATACCATAATAGACAACATGGAAGAACATTCAAATAACATAGATAAAATACAATGTCAGCATAATATCAATGAAACATCTAAGAAGCACACATTAGAACATTCAAATAACACAGATATGATGTTAATACTTTTCTACAAGATGTTCATATGTGGAGGCAGGGGAAGAATTCATAAGCGCAGACACCTGATCCATTATGTTTTCTTAAAAAAACTTGACCAAATAAGCGTGTCTTGAGGGCAGCCATTAAAGCCCGGATTCTCTAAACAGTTCAGCTAAGTGAAAAATGCCATTTAAATGATTTTCAAGGTGCCCACTAGTGCCTAAAAAATCGGCGCCAGAATTGCATCTCTGTAGGTGCTTTACGGTGCCTAATACCACTGTAGACGTGGCTAATTCCAGAAGTGGTGTTAGACACTGAAAGCACCTACGGAGCTGCAATTCACATCAAAGGCAGGCACCAGAAATGTAGGCCTAGAAAACCCTGGCGTACGTTTCCAGCGCCTATCTTTACCAGAAGTGTGATTCTCAAAACGACACCGTCATGTGATTGACATGTGATTGATGGCGTCTTAAAGAATCCAAGCCCAAGGGTCTCATTTTCCAAAACAGAAAAATGGCCTGAAAACAGCACAAAGGGGCAGATAGGCTTTTTTCACAAAAATGACCAAATCACTATTTTCAAAACTCATTTTTAAGACTTTTTTTTTCTTTACAGTTCATCTAAATTTCAAGGAGACATGCTAGAGGTGTGTTTTGGGTGGGACAAGGGCAGGCTTACATTTTGGATGTTTTTCTGCGAAAATGGGACATTGTAAAAATATCCAGGACAAAAAAATAAGATTTTTTGACTAGACCTGCTTCAATAATAACTAAGGGCTCTTTTTACTAATGCCTTATTGCGCGGAATAGCGCGCGCTAAATTGCCGTGTGCGCTAGGCCTTAATGCCAGCATTGAACTGGAATTATTCTAGCACGCGGTAATTTTGTGCGTGCGCTAAAAAATCTAGCACACCTTAGTAAAAGGAGCCATAAGTGCCAAAAAAGGTGCCGAAAGTGACCACATGACCACTGGAGGGATAAAGGTATGACTCCCTCCCCCTTAATCAGTGGTCATTGATCCCCTCCCACCCCACCCCCCCACCCCAAGTGGTGAAAGTGACAGTATATACCAGTCTATATGAAAGTTGCAGCTATAATAGCCATTCCTCAGCAAGCAGGTCCCTGAGGTAGTCTTGTGGTTGGGAAAGTGGACTGTAGAGAAGGGGACCCAGGCCCATATCCCACTCTAACTGGTACACTTGAGGTGGACAGTGTGAACACCTGAAGACCCTCCCACAAAATATCTACTGAATCCACCTACAGGCATAAGGGCTATTCAGTTCGGTACAGTCCATTTTTTTGCTTTTCCTAGAGGACTCACCATACAATATAATGGAGATGGGATGTGTACCTGGGATCTTATATGTGAAATTCACTGCAGTGGTCCCTCGGCTGTCCCACTGCTCTGTTGGGATATCTGTGTAGGCAGTCTAGTAAGACTGCTGCCCCTTCCCCCCTCCACCCCAGATACCCCAATGGCTTGTTTTTCTGAAAAGGGCCCTGAAAGAAAGATTCACAGTAACATAGTAGATGATGGCAGATAAAGACCCGAATGGTCCATCCAGTCTGCCCAACCTGATTCAATTTAAATTTTTTAATTTTTTCTTCTTAGCTATTTCTGGGCAAGAATCCAGAGCTTTACCCGGTACTGTGCTTGGGTTCCAACAGAGCACATATGCTTTTCTGATTTGAAAATGACCAAGTTTGGCACTGGAGTTTTGGCCAAATCAGAGTTGGATGTCTTATTGAAAATGCCCTTCTATGTCTTTGCTCCACAAGTACTTTGAAATGGTGGCCTTTTTGATGCAAACAATAAAGTCTCACAGATCAACATGGTTCATGCCTCATCAGCTTCTCCATGATAATCAAACAATTTCTCCCTAGTAACGTAATGTAAGGCTGGAACGTCATGGTTCATCTCTCCAGTAAATACAGCACATAAAATAAATATAAATAGCGGCAAGCAGTATATCTATGAGAATCAGTTAAATCTTCAGTGTGAAAGCAGCGTGTGCTTAAATGTGTGACACGGAATGATTTTGCCACATAGATTAATGCTTTAGGAAAACAGCGATTTTCTGTTGAAGTTATTTCTACCTGCTGTTGCCTATACTCATGAGTCTAGCAACAGATTTCGTAATCTTTTCCAGCCTGCTTTGCTCACATGCTGGAGTTCATTTGCAGATTTCACTAGCAGCTGGAAAAAAAAACACTTCCTGGTTTTGCTGGTAGATTAAAAAGGGCCAGTCCTAGAATCACTTTATAATTTAAAAAACAGCCTTCCCTAATGAATCCATTCCAAAGTGTTATCCTGATTTTCCTTCTTTTCTTTTGGGAGGGGTGGAGGGGTGGATTTTAACACAAGTATACTATAAAAACGTGTTGATGTTAGTGTACAAAAACAGATTTGTAAAAGTGAACATTCTGTCCCAAAACAGCTACTTTCTGACCTATACAATTCTCATCCAGAGTCCTTAAAAAGGATAATTTACCAATTATGCAAACTAGATTGTTATAAAGAGTATAATTAGACTCTGGAAGGATTGACATGATGTGCAAATAGCTTTGTGTGGGTGATTATCACCTTTCAAACCTGCTGGTAGCAGAGATGAGTCAGAGCTTGGTGACAGACGACAGGCCCTGTGCCGAGCCACAAGAAGCAGTCTCGTATAGACAACGGTTTTATACAAAAAGGTCTATTCAGAATGAATAGAACTATCTCCTGCAACAACAATTTTGAACAACAAATAGAATAAGGAAATAAATCTGGTCCACTCAGCGTGTTAATCTGTTTTCAGGGTTTGGGTACTTTTTTTTTTTTTTTTTCATATTTCAGTGCAGTGCAGAAAATGTCAGCGCTGCGTTTCTCAAGATGGCATTATTGAAAGGGACTTGCCAAGCATCTCTGCGAAGTCAATCTCCACATTTTGGGTGGTCAAGTAAAGAAAACTGGAGCTGCATGTCACTTTTTAAAATGTTTTACCCAAGGTCTCTGCTCAAATTAGCTCACTGTCCCTTTATGTTATCGCATTATCTAATTGGATCTAAATGCTGTATAAAGTCCCTCCTACAGGGACCCATCGGTCTTGTCAAGGGAATTCCAAGGTGTTTTCAGGCTTGAAATCATCTTGTTCCAGTTTAAGGCCACACCAGTGAGGCTTGTGCGTGTGATTAAAATGGCTCAGTACTGTATGAGAGATGAAACTAAGCCTTCAGTGCACTATATTAAGGCTAATCATTTCATTACCCAAGGGTATTATTAATCTTAATCATATTATCATGAGAGCTACTGGATTTTGTTTTCCTTTCTCTTTGCTCATTATCTAATTCAGTTTTTAAAGTGCAACAAGAAAGTATTAAAATGTTTCATAATGTCGATAATTTTGCATTAGTGTTTACAATTCTTAGCTGAAAAGCGCTGGACTAGCACGTGTTAGTGTGCGTAGAATGTTCAGAGGACTCCAGCGCGGGAAACAGCATGCATGCCAAAGATGACTGTAAATTGTTTTTAAAATGTATTCAAACGGTTGTTAGTGAGGTCATTTCATATTCCCTCCCAGTGCTCAGAGAACAGCCTGTCTCCAGCCCCCACCTGGGCCACGCTGGAGTCAAGTATGGCTCTCTGAGTCTCCCCTGTTCCCACATACCTCCTCCGGTGCTGCAGTTTCAAAACTTTGGGAAGCTGACAGGAGCTGGCAACTTTGGGCAATATGATCCTGCTGCCATCGGCCTGCCCTGGATGCCTTCATTCTACACTTCCTGTTCCAGTGTAGGCGGATGTTGCAGAGCGAAGGCTTCCAGGGCAGACCGATAGTAGCAGGATTAGGGTTACCATATTTTTCTCTGGGAAACCCCGGAGACGTGACCCCACCCCGTTCTGTCTCCATCCCTACCTGGTTCTGCCCCAGCCCTGCCCCCAGCCCCACCTCCACAATGCTTCCTCTCTTCTTCTGGATGAGCTCCAACTATGTCTGAAGGGCCTGGAGCATGCACATTGCATGGATGTGTGTGGCATCATCCATGCATGTTCAGAGGTCCTCCAGATGCAGTCAGGGCTTTCCAAAACCCAGACAAATGCAGGGTTTTAGAAAGTCCAGGTTTTCCCGATGTCTGGTAACCCTAAGCAGGATCATGTCGCTAATGCTGGCAGCTGCCCAAAGTTTTGAAATTACAGTGTCGGAGGAGGTATGTGGGGACACGGGAGACTCAGAGAGTCATACCCGACTCCAGGGTGGGGGTGGACTGGACTATCTCCAGTCCATGAAACCATCTGGAC
The DNA here is from genome assembly GCF_902459505.1 of Geotrypetes seraphini. Taxonomy (NCBI): domain Eukaryota; kingdom Metazoa; phylum Chordata; class Amphibia; order Gymnophiona; family Dermophiidae; genus Geotrypetes; species Geotrypetes seraphini. The sequence goes on along the minus strand of NC_047095.1, from coordinate 8,950,398 downwards.
ACCTGAGCAGTCCTCTAAAAAGAGGACATGTCCAGGTAAATCCGAATGTCTGGTAACCCTATGTATTCATGAAGACAAAGGGACATACCAGCTCTAATTTTGTTACACTGACTTCCAATAGAACAAAGAATCGCCTTCAAACTTCTTTGCTTGACTTATGAAGCGTTTCAAATTTGCACACACAACCCAGCCTATATCTTCACTGTTGCAGTGATACTAGTCTACTAGGTCTCTTCGTTCCTCTGATGATCTTCTTCTGGTTGTCCTTCCTCTTGATTAGTATGACTAGAAAATTACAGAAGATCTCTCTTCAGCATCATGCCCTCTACTCTTCATACAATGTCCAACTTTGGATCTTTTAAAAAGGAGCTTAAAACCATTCTTTTCTTATATGCCTATGGGGTCTCCTTGAATGTATCCTCCTAATCATTTGGGACTTATTTTCATTATAACTTCTCCTTGACTGTTCTTTGTTGTCTCAATTTAATACTTTGTGTGTTTGTTGTAATCCACCTAGAACTTTGGATAGTGCATAATATAAATAAATACTATAAATACCTATTTTCAAATGAAGAACATGAACTTCCTTTTCATTTGATGCTTGCTACAGGTACAGAGTACCTCTGGATGCTTGTACCTGCCTTTCATGATAACCTTAATGTGCCTTATTTCACAGAACATTGAGGTCTTTTTACTAACTCACTGTACCTGAGTACTGCAGGTTAGTAAATCCCACAGAACTTTTGCAAGTGTGCCAAGCCACAGGAATGAATGGTGTCGAGACTGATCATCAGCATGCTATTATTTAATGGAGCCAATAGCATTTGAACACCACATCCCAGCCCCACTCCCACCTCCATTAGCATCAGTTCATTGATACATATATTAATCTTTCTGGCATCAATGAGCCCATCGCTGCAGTGGGGCCCTCAGATCCCTAGTAGGCCATGTGGCACAAAAGTGTAGAACAGAAAGACCCCCCAATAAACCCTAGCACTGCAAGTTCCCAAGCCTCATATCCTACCAAGTATCTAATGTAAATCTGTGACCATGTGTCAGTCCCCTGCCCTTCCCAGTCTCTGACTTAGCCCTATAATCTGTAAGTCTTTGGGAGGCAAGAATGATGTTCATTCACGTCTACATTAGCCACTGCCATGATTCACAATGACAACGCTTAACCCCTACCAGTATATTGCTTTGAGGCAGGGTAGGAGAGAGGGGACCATGGGCTTACCAGAGTAATTAATTGTTATGTTAAGAGATGAGAATGGGGATGGAGGAATAGATTTTGCTTTGCAGTGCCACTGACCAATTTAAGGCCATTCTTTGGGAGTGTTGACTCTTCTATTAGAGCTGATGCTTTTAGGGTAAGTTAACAACACCTTCAGAGATGCAGTTAACTCTCCAACCCCAACACGTAGTCAAAGGCTTAACTCGGACCATGCTAATGCTTCTGTATAGTAATGATCTACTTCACATTCATTTGTATGCTATATAACGCATTATTATGCCATGTGTTGGGCCTGATTTATTTTACATTAAAAACTATGTAGCAGGCTTAGTAAATAGGCCTAATATGTTTGAAAATGCAATGTACAACTTATTTTTCCACTGACTAAAAATATGCCCCAGAGAGCAGTTCCTCTCAGTGTGTCTTGTAGAACAATGCCCTTCCCCCCCCACACACACACCAATTTTGTCCCCCTTTTATCAAGCCATGTTAGTGTTTTTTATCGCTGGTCACTGCAGTAAAAGCTCTGACACGCATAGAATTCCTATGAGTGTCAGAGCTTTTACCGCAGTGGCCGGCAATAAAAAACACTAACACGGCTTGATAAAAGGGGGCTTTTAGTTATGGAATGGTACCATTTACATGTGAAAATTAATTACTTACCATATTTTTTGCTACACGACGTACCTGACCATAAGATGCACCTAGGTTTAGAGGAGGAAAACAAGAAAAAAATATTCTGAACCAAATGGTTTACTAATATATTTAATAAAATATACCAGGCTCTGCACCCAGCACCCCTCACTCCCTGCCAGGCTCTGAACCATGTCCCCCCTACTTTCCAAGCTCTGCACCTTGTCCCCCCCTCCCTGCCAGGCTCTATACCCTGTCCCCCCTCCCTGACAGGCTCTGCACCCTGTCCCACCTCCCTGCCAGGATCTGCATCCTGTCCCACCTCCCTGCCCTGTACCCTGTCCCCCTCTGGCGGTCTAGTGGTAGGCTGGGACAGACGAGATCGGACGCGAGAACTGATAGCAACCATTCAGGGAGTGGCGCGGGGCCAGGCTGGAGCATAAAAAGCTCACTCCTGCCTTGTGTGCCACTGGCCGTGAGATCTGAGGCAGCCATCTAGCGAGGGAGGGGCAGGAGTATGGAAAGCTCACTCCTGCTGATACACCGCCGTACCACCAGGATTTTAAAAGGTACGGGGGAATCCCTCCTGTCCCAGCCTACCACTAGACTACCAGGCACAATATTCGCTCCATAAGATGCACAGACATTTCCACCCACTTTTTTGGGGGAAAAAGTGTATCGTATGGAACGAAAAATACGGTAATTGGTGCTTTTATGGTGCTTTTATTTCTGGTGAAATTTAGCACAAATTTTTTTAAAATTATGCACACAATATTTAAAAATTCTGCCTTTTTAATTGTAGCATTTTGTGCAGAATTCCCTCCTTAGGCTTCAGCCTTCCCAATTCCCCTCTCTTATTCCAGCTGCAGTTCTCTCTCCCTCTAATTTTCAGTAACACTCCTAATTCTGTGTGTTCCACCTCTCATTGTTTCTCTTCACCTCCCCAGCTTTCATTGCATCTCTCTCCTACCCAGCTATGGGCTGAACTAACCCTGGATATTCAATGCTGGGGCATACAAAGGTTCTGATATTGAATATCCGGATATGAGCACTAGCCTGGAAATTAACTGAGCAGCGGCCAATAGTCAAGTTTTATTTACATTTGATATACAGCCAATGTTTGCACTGTCATGGTGGTGTACAATAATAATAACATCCACACTGATATAGTAAAGAATGGAAAATTACATTATAATTCAATCAAGGGAGAAAGGAAAGATTAAGCACTTGTTCTCCAGTCTCAGACCAAGTTGCCACACTTGTTCTTTCTGACCTGCTGGGTTACTTGGGTTCCAAATGTGTCAGCAAACAGGATTTGAACTCTTTTTTAAAGGCTTGCTATGAAGATTCCAAATGCAGAACTAATGGCAATGTATTCCAAAGAGTCAGACCGGCAATGCTAAAGGCTGAGTCTCAGATGTTTATTTAAAAAGATGTGGTAGAACATGATCAAACAGTTCTGATGAGAGGAATGCAAGGTACAAGGCGGGCAGAGTAAGGCATCAGCGCCATTGGAGTTGCAGTTTACAGCCCCTTAAAGGGAAACTACCATTTCTTTTGTCACTTTAACATGCAATCAGAGTGCCAGGGCCCTGTGGCATCAGAAGGGATGACAGGAAGGCCAGCAATCCAGAATAATAAAATTTTCAAATCAGATAATTTACCGGCACCACTGCAACCCACAGGGTTTTAACAGAGATCTTAGAGCACTCGGCCCTGTATGTACTAAGGTAACAGAGTCCACAGACTAATAAACCCCAAAAAATGAGTATATTAAGAGGTCCGAAAGGGGTATCAGACAGCCCTACAAACCAATGAAGTTTGAGGGAGATACACTCTTCATATACCCCACGGTACCTCCTCCTCCGTGTTAATTCTTTTTCTGTTTTATTTAATTTTATCTTATTATCTTTTTCTTTGTTACTTTGTTACTTATTTGACATTATTACTGCTGGAGCTATATTATAAATACTTAGCTTTCAGCCTTGATGTCATTCCCCTGAACACCAACGCGTTTCGTGTTCTTTGTCAAGGCGACTTAGCGGCGGTATGCAGAGTATGTTCACTTTAGTAGCTTTCCCCATGTCGCCTTGACAAAGAACACGAAACGCGTTGGCGTTCAGGGGAATGACATCAAGGCTGAAAGCTAAGTATTTATAATATAGCTCCAGCAATAATAATGTCAAATAAGTAACAAAGTAACAAAGAAAAAGATAATAAGATAAAATTAAATAAAACAGAAAAAGAATTAACACGGAGGAGGAGGTACCGTGGGGTATATGAAGAGTGTATCTCCCTCAAACTTCATGGGTTTGTAGGGCTGTCTGATACCCCTTTCGGACCTCTTAATATACTCATTTTTTGGGTTTATTAGTCTGTGGACTCTGTGACTCTTTGGTTTCAAGATATTTCAATGTACTAAGGTAAGACATAGGCAATATGATGTGTGATAGGAAGCCTAAATTGTCTTGTGTGCAACTCAAAAGGGGTGTGGCCAAACGCACCCATCCAAGTCCACTGATCTATCAGAAATCACCACTGGATAAGTCCTGGGGGGTGATAGGAGGGCTGGGGTAGGCTAGGGGGTTGGGGGATGGTTTCCAGTAGAACTTGTGGATGGGTCTTTGGTGTGGGGAGAAACCTATCTAGGGGGATGGATCAAAGAGTTAGGGGAGATACGGGATCTACTGAGGGGGTCTGGGATGCAATTGAGGGTGGGAGGTCAAAGGTTTAGGTCAGGGCTGTTTTAGGGATAAGATTGGGCGGGACTGAGGACCCACATCATTCATTCTATGGCTGTTCATTACCAGTACTACAGGTACACTTAATGCATCCTCTTAAGATGAAGGTAAATGCAATCATGCCATCAGCAGTCATGGCAGCTAGTATGTGGTACTGACCCTACACTCTTCTGAGCCAGCCAACTCTTGCTTCTGCCCATGTTAGGCAGCTAGCACAGGTTTTGAAACTATATTGCTGGTATTAAAATTTAATATCCAATTTGCAAGTTCTTCCGGAATTAATCCAGGTATCTCTCCTCCCTTGAACCAAACCCCCCCCCCCCCAAAAAAAAAAACTGTTGTAACTTCACTGGAAATGTCCAGTTAGCTCTTTTGTAATCCGCCTTGAACTGCAAGGTATAGGCAGAATAGAAGTCCCTAATGTAATGTAATGTAAAATGTGGTAACCTACCCCCTCCATTATAAAGCCGCGCTAGTGTTTTTAGCGCCAGTCGCAGCGGTAACAGCTCGGATGCTCAAAGGAATTGTGTGAGCGTCGGAGCTGTTACCGCGGTGGCCTGTGCTAAAAACACTAGTGCGGCTTTGTAAAGGAGGGGGATAGTAAGGTAATGGGATTTGATATACCATTAATCAAAGTGGGATAATCAAAGTGGTTTATATTTATTATATGCTGGAACTTAAAGCATGCTAGTTGCTTAACACAGCTTAATTAAAAGGGCCCTCAAGTATTTTAACCTAAAGAAATCTACATTTCTGCTCATCAAATGCATGAATATTTTTTTTTATATTTTGTTGTGTCTTCTTTCTGCTTGGCACGTCTGAAATTCTTTTTTTTTTTCTCATTAATCTACTTGATAAAAGGACGGGATCATTTCATGCCAATGAAAATGATTTCTGGGATACATAAATCCAGAAACCCTTCCTTATACTGAAGCTTTTAATGGACTCCAAGTTTTACTTTAATTTCCAGATAAGTAACCATATAGGGTATATTTATACACTGGCAAAGCAGAGAAAAAGTTTGTGTGCATGGATAACAGCCAAGGATAAATTCAGATTGATAAACCAGAGTTCCCATAAACCAGACTTCTGTTTAATACTACAGACTTGTTAGCATTATCAGCCCTTAATTGTTCTAAACATTTGCTCTGAACCAGCAAACATCTTTTTTGAGCTGTTAATCTGCTTTGTTAGGGGTCAAGTAAATATATAGTCCATTAACAGAGCACTATACAGTATATTTAATATCTATTCAAATAAATGTTGATGTTCTGGGTTTCATTAATTGCCTGTTTTTGTTTGTTGTGGTGGTTGTGTATTGCTGAAATGCATCCTGGGCAAGTTGAGTAGCAGTTGTCTGTGGTGTCTTTGTCCTTGCACTTTTCTGTCTGGAGTAAATAAGATCACAGATGAAAATAACAATTCCTAATTTTTCCTGATGCATGCAGCTCCTCCCAAGTTTGATAGGATATGGCCGAGTGTTTCTTCCCTAGAGGTTTCTAACCGAAAGCAAGGTAGGATTCTACAAAATTCCTACTGGTTTAGAATTACTTACAAATTGCTTTTGTAAGATGAGGAAAATATCCAGCATAACTTGGCACCAAGTAACATGATTTTTTAAAAAACAATATTTTGAAGATAATCTTGAAAAATAAATCATAGAAAGATAGGGTCTTCTTTCAGATTTTACACCAAAAACTGCTAGATAAAAAAGTTATAAACACTTTCATAAATTAAGATGAATGGCAGTCCCTGGAGAAGCCTAGAATTGTAAAACTATCACAGTTTGTATTATAAATGCATTTCAAGACTACCCAGTGCTCGAGGTTTCCACTGTATACAGAAGATTCATTTTTAATGTCTTTTTGCTGACTCTGTTGGTAAACTGAAAGTCACTTTTGCTCGTATTCAGACTTCAGTCGCATGAAAAATGATTTTTCATCTAAAGCCAAGAGATCTCTGTTAGATACTAATATTTTCTTTAAATTGCTATGGGGCTCATAATCAAAACTTTAAAATGTCTAAAAACCCACCTAAGTCTGCACTTTGACGTCCTAATAGACAGGACGTCCAAGTGCCAATAACCAAACTGACTTTCTGGGATGTGTAGTGAGATTTCTTATGCCTCTGAATGACGCTGTGCTCCCAGAGCTGAAAGGGGCATATCTGGAGGAGTGGTCAGGGCGGTATTTGGGCGGGATGTAGGCCAACTTAGACTTAGACATCCTGCAGGGATAATCGAATGTTCTACTAGACATCCTGGACGAAACTTAGACGTTGTGAGTTAGACGATGTGAAAGCAGGTATAAGTGCCAAAAAAGGTATCCAAAAGTGACCAGATAACCTCTGCAGAGACATAGTAAAGACCCTCACACACTCCCCCAGTATTCACTGACCGACCCCCCCCTCACACATCCACAAAGATCAGAATAAAAAAGTACATACCTTTCTCCAGAACATCAGCACCTGGTATAGGAAAGCCTAGTAGAGCTGCACACAAGTGTCTTGAATCGCCTAGGGGGTGGGCTAGTGAACCATAGAGAGGAGTAGAAAGTCCCATAAGCCACTTTAACCACTATATGTATGGCAGATCATGTGAGCCCACCAATCCCCCCAAAACCCTACTCTACTGCTATATAGGTGCCACCTGCAGCCATAAGGGCTATTGGGGTTGTAGACAGGAGGAGGAGGGTATAGTGGGTTTCGGGGGGCTCACCATAACCTATAAGGGAGTTCTGGTGAAATGTTTATGTGGCACCCTTTATGTGAAGTCACTGCTCTGTCGCCATGTCTGGGTGGCCCCTCCTACGTCCAAATGGTCTTGTTCTGGGCGTTTGGGACTTGGATGAAATTTTGGTCGAACATGTGGTATAATTATAGATGTCCTGGTGGTCTGGGTGACCCAATGGACTCGATGTCCAGATAGATGATTTTTGAAAAAATATATATTTTAGATGTATTGTTCAAAAATGGGCATTTTCCCACTGCTGACTTTGGGTGTCTAGCGCCATATGTCCAAATCGGACTTAGACATATCTTTTGATTATGCCCCTCCATGTATTTTTCTGAACTTGGATCTTCTTCATTTTCACAAGACCACACCATTACAGACATGCTTTAGTTACCTTCCAGTTGTCTAGAACCCAAAGAGCAATTAGATGTCTTCATTCAATTGCTGAAATAAAGTTTTAAAAAGACAAAAATGGCATTTTATTTAACCTTTGCATAACATAGAAATAGCCTAGAATGAATATTTTTGTAGGATTTAGAGTGAAAATCTACTAGAAACATGATGGCAGATAAAAGCCAAATGGCCCATCCAGCCTGCCCATCCGCAGTAACCATTATCTCTTTCTCTAAGAGATCCTATGTGCCTATTCCAGACTTTCTTGAAATCAGACCCAGTCTCTGTCTCCACCACCTCTTCTGGGAGACTGTTCCACGCATCTACCACCCTTTCTGTAAAAAAGTATGTCCTTCAGAATATTGATACATTAGAAACTGCCAAAGATGCACTGATAATAAATGCAAATTATTATTTATTTATTTTTAATTTTTCAAATTTTTAACAAATTATACAAGTATCCTTTTGTGCCAGAAACAAAAATGGATTATGGGACTCATTTTCAAAAGACAAAAAACATCCCAGAAGTGACACAGAGCAGTAGATGGATGTTTTGGTCAGCAAAACATCCAAATCACAATTTTTGAATCCCATTTTTAGGCCATTTTCTATACAATTCACATGCAATGCATCTGATTCTCAAGGCGGCAAGTAATAATTGAGTGTTGTAGGAAATGTCCAGGTCAAAAATTGACCAAATGTAATAAAGGTACAATCGTATTCTGTGAAGAACAATATTATATAAATATACGTTGTAGATAGTTAAAGTAGGGGTTCATTCACACCAAAAGTAACAAAAACAGGACAGTTGACAAAATCATTTTGATATGATTTTGTCAACTGTCCTGTTTTTGTTACTTTTGGTGTGAATGAACCCCTACTTTAACTATCTACAACGTATATTTATATAATACAGGTCAAAAATTGGACATTTGAAGCTAGACTTGTTTCATTAATGAATAAGTGCCAAAAGGTGACCAGATGACCACTAGATGGACTAAAGCATGACCCCATTATTCCCTCAGTGGTCACCATCTTCCCCAAAGATCTGAAAGAAACAGTACATACCAGCCTGTATAACAGCTTCAGATGTTATGGTCAGCCCTATTACAGCAGCAAGCAAGCAAGTCCCTGGAGTAGTAGGGTGGTTAAAAAAAAAAGTAATTAACCCATTTTGTTTGTCTACAAGGCTAATTTTATTCCTTTATATAAAAATGAGAAGCACAAAGGGCTCCTTTTACAAAGCTGCACTAGTGGTTTTAGCACACGCTCAGCGCGCTTTGAGCTGGCGTTAGTTCTAGCCGTGTTGCACGGGTTTAGCGCGCACTAAAATTCTGCATACGCTAAAAATGCTATCGCAGCTTAGTAAAAGGAGCCCAAAATTTTACTTAAAACAAACAAATTTTAAGGGTTGCCAAACCTCACTGTTTTCTAACACTACCACTAAGCTTAACATTATATTGTAATTCTCGTGCATTCAACGAATTATCAACGACCTATGACATAAGAGCCACCTTTGATGCAGAAGGAAACTTCTTTCAGTGGCTGGCCTCTAGCCGAAGAACAAATTGCTTCTATTCTTCATCTTTTGTCAAAGTATCATTGTACTTTTCAATGAGGCTTATCCCTCGTTCTGTTGCATCATTAACAACAGTCGGTTTGAATGCCTGATTCCAAAGTTCCTTGAAAACTGGATCGTCAGTCCACTCTGTGGGATGTTTCTTCAGGAATATTTTCACTTTTGTTGATCTTTCGTCAATGAAGAGATCAAAAAATGACTGTGTTCTCTGTGTTACAAGACTTTCAAAGGTCACAGGTTTCATCTGTACGCATGAGACATTGTGGAATGTCTGGTGAAGGTGGATGTTGTAAGTTTTGCACTAGTCATAGCTTTGTTTCTGGTGCGATTCTGTCATCAAAAAAGGCAAGTGCTGCTAGGTTCTCAGACAGAAAACATTGATGAAACGGCTGTGAGTGCCTTGTTTGCAACAGTTTTATTCGGATATGTGTTGAGAGTAGACAGCAGTTCAACATCATTTTATGGACTCTTAATTCCCATTGGTGCTTCGTTCCACTGTCGAACATACACAGACTGACAAAGCCAAATCACATCGTTGAGTCATCATGCTGTCATCTGAAACTGTGCTCTGTATAGGAACATCCAGTCCACGTGACAGTTTAGCAGTTGACAGCAGACAGACGGACTTCCCAAGGAGCCAGTTTGCACACTAGATGACGCCATACAAACTAATTATGTGCAATCACCTACATACATAACACCAAGCAAACAGTGCATGCTAGGGTAGCCTCTAAATATTGTCTAATCATGCTGAAATTTGGCACATGAGTAAGACATATCAAGTGGTCAAAAATAAGCTTTGCAGAGACAAGATTTGACAAGGTTGATATATATATATTTTTTTACATACTACCATGGACCACCCTACTGGAGCAGTCTAGTGGTCAGTGCAGTGAACTATAGAGATAAGGACTCAGTCCATATCTCACTATAATTACACTAGTAACATGTGGGTCCTCCAAAACCTATTGTACCTGCAGGCATAAAGGCTATTGTTGTGGAGTACATTAGGTTTGGGATAGGTTTTGGATGGCTCCCCATAGAATGCAAGGGCATACTGTAATGATAAGATGTGTACCTGAGACCTTTTATGTGAACTTGAAGTCCACTGCAATGCTCTGCTTTGCTGGGATGTCTATGTGGTCAATCTTCTAAGAATGCTGGTCCCCCACCTCTACATTAAATGCTTATTTTAGTGTGTTTTATCCTTGGACATTTTTTTTCCCCCGAAATGAACCTAAAAGATAGACACACTGGGATCAAAAATGTCTAGCAAATGGCTATTTTCAAAAAAAAAGTTGGACTTTTTTCTGGTTTGAAAATGGCCTTTTTCTCTACTGGATTTTGGAATGTTTGAAATCAGATTTAGAAGTCATATTGAAAATGCCCCCGCTAATCTAACAACAAATTGCTTGATTGGAAAATGAAAGATAAAATAAATTAAAACAAAAGAATAGAGATACAAGTACATAGAGATCACCTCTTAGATTAGACCACTAATAGGCATCGACATGGCAAATGAGGTTCAACGTGGATAAGTGTAAAGTGATGCATGTTGGTAACAAAAATCTCATGCACTAATACAGGATGTCCAGGGCGGTACTTTCGGGAAAGAGACTTGGGAGTTCTGATTGACAAGTCGATGAAGCCGTCCGCGCAATGCACGGTGGCAGTGAAAAGGGCAAACAGAATGCTAGGAATGATAAAGAAGGGGATCACGAACAGATCGGAGAAGGTTATCATGCCGTTGTACCAGGCCATGGTGCACCCTTACCTGGAGTACTGCGTCCAGGACTGGTCGCCGTACATGAAGAAGGACACAGTACTACTCGAAAGGGTCCAGAGAAGAGTGACTAAAATGGTTAAAGGGCTGGAGGAGTTGCCGTACAGTGAGAGATTGGAGAAACTGGGCCTCTTCTCCCATGAAAAGAGGAGACTGAGAGGGGACATGATCTAAATATTCAAGATACTGAAGGGAATAGACTTAGTAGATAAAGACAGATTATTCACCCTCTCCAAGATAGGGAGAACGAGAGGGCACTCTCTAAAGCTGAAAAGGGATAGATTCCGTACAAACATAAGGAAGTTCTTCACTCAGAGAGTGGTAGACAACTTGAACGCTCTTCTGGAGTCTGTTATAGGGAGGCTATTAGAGCCAAAGAATTCAAATAAAGAAAATAAGAAGCAACACAAGCACTGCCAAGTTAGATGTAACACATTGATAAAGAAGGATAAAAAAGAATATGATGAGAAACTTGCTACAGAGGCAAAAACTCATAACAACTTTTTCAAGAACATGTGAAACAGAAACCTCGCATGAGGGAATTTGTGGAATCATTGGATCATCAAGGAGCAAAAGGAAACTGTTATTATAAAAAATAAAATTACAGAACACATAGTCAAACCTGGTTCAATGGAACAGAGTTGACATGAGTTCAGCCAAGGGAGGTATTGCATCACCAATTTGCTTGATTTCTTTGAAGGTGTGAATTAACATGTGGATAGAGGTGAGCCGGTTGATATAGTGTATCTAGATTTTCGGAAAGCTTTTGACAAAGTTCCTCATGAGAGACTCCTGAGAAAATTAAAAAGTCTTGGGATAGGAGACAATGTTCTGTTGTGGATTAGGAACTGGTTATTGGGCAGAAAACAGAGAGTAGGGTTAAATGGCTATTTTTCTCAATGGAGAAGGGTAAATAGTGGAGTGCCGCAGGGGTGTGTACTGGGACTGGTGCTATTTAACATATTTATAAGTGATCTGGAAATTAGAACAAGTAAGGTGATTTACATTTGCAGATCACACAAAACTATTCAAATTGTCAAAACACATGAGGGCTGTGAAAATTGCAGGAAGACCTTAGGGAATTGGAAGACTGGGCATCCAAATAGCAGATTAAATTTAATGTGGACAAATGTAAAGTGATGCACATTGGGATGAATAATCCAAATCATAGGCCCTCTTTTACAAAGGCACTCTAAGCGTTTTACCATGGATTTAGCGTGCCTAAATCAATACGTGCACTAACCACTAACGCGCCCATAGGATACAAAGTTCCACACGAAAGACTTCTCAGGAAACTACAAAGCCATGGCATAGAGGGGGATTTACAAAGATGGATAGGCAAATGGCTGGAAAACCGAAAGCAGAGAGTGGGCATAAATGGGAAGTTCTCCGACTGGGAGAAAGTGACTAGTGGTGTACCCCAGGGCTCGGTACTTGGGCCGATCCTTTTTAATATTTATATCAATGACCTGGAGGAAGGAACATCCAGTGAGATCATCAAGTTTGCAGACGATACAAAACTATGCCGGGCGATCAGATCGCAGGAGGATAGAGAGAAACTCCAGAGCGACTTGTGTCGGTTAGAAACATGGGCGGAGAAATGGCAGATGAAGTTCAATGTGGAGAAATGCAAGGTAATGCATTTAGGCAATAAGAATAAGGAATACGAGTATACAATGTCAGGTGCAACTCTGGGGAAGAGTGAACAAGAAAAGGACCTGGGTGTACTGATAGATAGGACCCTGAAGCCATCGGCACAATGCGCTGCAGCGGCAAAGAAGGCAAATAGAATGTTGGGCATGATAAAGAAAGGAATCTCGAGTAGATCGGAGAAAGTTATAATGCCGCTTTATAGGGCAATGGTCAGACCACACTTAGAATACTGCGTCCAACATTGGTCTCCCTACCTAAAGAAGGATATAAAACTGCTGGAGAGGGTGCAGAGACGAGCAACAAAACTGGTGAAGGGTATGGAGAAACTGGAATACGAGGACAGACTTATAACACTAGGATTGTTCTCCCTGAGAAAAGGAGACTGCGTGGGGATATGATCGAGACCTTCAAAATACTGAAAGGAATCGACAAAATAGAGCAGAGAAGATTACATTGTCCAATTTGACACGGACTAGAGGACATGTAATGAAGCTAAGGGGGGACAGGTTCAGGACTAATGTCAGGAAGTTCTGCTTCACTCAGAGAGTGGCTGACACCTGGAATGCCCTCCCAGATGAGATTATTGCGGAATCGACCGTCCTAGGCTTCAAGAGCAAACTAGATGCATATCTCCTTAAGAGAGGCATATAAGGATATGGTGGACTATAAATTACGACAGGTGTACACCTGGCAGGGCCTCCGCGTGTGCGGATCGCCGGACTTGATGGACCGAAGGTCTGATCCGGAGATGGCAGTTCTTATGTTCTTATGTTCTTATACCATGCACGCGTTAGCGTTTAGCATGTGTTTAGCACATACCGCTAAAAAGTTTAGAAACATAGAAACATAGAAAAAAGCAGCAGAAAAGGGCTATAGCCCACCAAGTCTGCCCATTCCAAGTATCCCCTCCCCTGAATTTACTCCCTTAAAGATCCCACGTGAGTATCCCATTTTCTCTTAAAATCCGTCACGCTGCTGGCCTTTATCACCTGGAGTGGGAGTCTGTTCCAATTATCCACTATTCTTTCAGTGAAGAAGTACTTCCTGGAGTCACCATGAAACTTCCCTCCCCTGATCTTCAGCGGATGCCCTCTGGTGGTCGAGGGTCCCATGAGCCAGAAGATATCATCTTCCGACTCGATGCGTCCCGTGATGTACTTATATGTTTCAATCATATCTCCCCGTTCTCTTCTTTCCTCAAGTGAGTACAGCCGCAATTTTTTTAATCTTTCTTCATATGTGAGATCCTTGAGCCCCAAGACCATCCTGGTGGCCGTTCGCTGGACCGACTCGATCCTCAGCACGTCCTTTCGGTAGTGTGGTCTCCAAAACTGAACACAGTACTCCAAGTGAGGCCTCACCATGGCTCTGTACAACGGCATCATAACTTCAGGTCTCCTGCTGACGAAACCTCTGCGGATACACCCCATCATTTGTCTTGCCCTGGAGGAAGCCTTCTCCACTTGATTGGCAACCTTCATGTCCTCACTAATGACCACCCCTAGGTCGCGTTCCACCGTGGTCCTAACCAAGGTCTCACCATTTAGTACATAAGTTCTAAGCGGGTTTCTCTTACCCAGGTGCATTATCTTGCATTTTTTAGCATTGAAGCCTAGCTGCCAAGTAGTTGACCATTATTCCAGCAACAGTAGGTCGTGTGTCATATTATCAGGTAATAAGCTTTTGCCTACTATGTTGCAAAGTTTGGCGTCGTCAGCGAACAGTGATACCCTTCCTCTAAGTCCTTGCGTCATATCTCTTATGAATAAGTTAAATAGAATCGGGCCCAGGACCGAGCCCTGCGGCACTCCATTGATCACGTCTGATGCTTCAGATGGGGTACCGTTCACCACCACCTTCTGAAGTCTACCGCTCAGCCAATCCCCAACCCATGTAGTTAGAGTGTCTCCTAATCCTATCGATTTCAGCTTGTTAAGTAATCTTCGATGAGGGACGCTATCAAATGCTTTACTGAAGTCCAAATATACCACGTCTAGTGACTCTCCGGCGTCCAGTTGTCTAGTAACCCAGTCAAAAAAGCTAATCAGATTAGATTGGCAGGATCTACCCTGGGTGAACCCGCGTTGGTGTGGATCACGCAGTTTTTCTTCGTCTAGGATTGTGTCAAGATTCTGTTTGATCAGTGTTTCCATGAGTTTACACACTATAGACGTGAGACTCACTGGTCTGTAGTTTGCTGTCTCTGTCCTGCAGCCCTTTTTGTGGAGTGGGATTATGTTGGCGGTTTTCCAGTCCCAGGGGACCCTTCCTGTGCTTAGGGAAAGATTGAAAAGAACAGATAATGGTTCTACCAGGACTTCCCTTAACTCCCTGAGCATTCTGGGGTGTAGGTTATCCGGTCCCATGGCTTTGTTTACTTTGAGTCTTGATAGTTCGTCATAGACGCTACTGGACGTAAATTCGAAATCTTGAAACGGGTCTTTCTGGTTATCTCCCATCTGCAGCTGTGGACCAGCTCCCGGCGCTTCGCGGGTGTACACTGAACAGAAGTATTTGTTTAGTAGTTCTGCCTTCTCAGAATCTGATTCCGCAAAATTACCATCCGATTGCTTCAGGCGTACTATCCCATCTTTGTTTCTTTTCCTGTCACTAATATAGCTGAAGAAAGATTTATCCCCTTTCTTAATTTTCCGTGCTAGCTCTTCCTCCATTCGGAGTTTGGCTTCTGTGACTGCTGTTTTGACAGCTTTAGATCTGTCTAGATAGTCCTCTTTCGCCCCCTCTCTGCATAAATGTTTGTAGGTGATAAATGCGTCTTTTTTTCTGTTTAACTAGGTCTGAAATTTCTTTACTGAACCATTGGGATCTTTTGTTTCTCCTGCGTTTTGTCGCACCGCCGGTGCTGCTTTACACAATGGCCCCCGGTCAGCGCCCAGAACAGCCGACGTCCTAAGTGCTTCCAGTAGAGGCTGGAAGTCCTGCTGGTTACTCAATCATTCAGGAAACATCAAAGAGTCAGGAACCAAGATGTTCAAACAAAAATAAAGTCTTAATTTATTGACTTCACAAAACTTTGAACAGGTTTTAGTCCATTCACTCCATGAACCAAAAAAAAACCCAAATAGGAACAAAAACTGGGTTGCAAAAACAAACACCCCCCACTTCCCGTTCAGGATCACAGGTAAGAAGTTCCTTAATTTGCCATAAATCAATCCTAATGTGTCTGCCTTAATAAGCAGGCAGAAATAAGGTAATAACACTTTCTTTGAAAAAATGAAAGCCTTGCACCCAGGCCTTGATTGAAGCAGGCCTGGCCCCCAACCAACTCAGCAGTAGTTGGTGGGGGAGGGGAGTAGCCGAATCCACTAATTTAAACTCTGTATTAAACAGAATGCCAAAAGGCCCCACAATCCCTCCCAAGGATCTTATGTGGATTCTCCCCACAATCTAACACCCCTTTGCACAAAGTCCAAATTACTGGTTTCCCTTAATGTTCAAAGGCAAACACAAAACAAAATTATTCAGTAAAATAAACTGAGTTAAAGGTTTTCAACTTCAGGCACCTTGCAGTGAGCCCAGCACTGCTTACTGGCTTCACACAGGTGCTAACAGGTTCCAAAAACCAAACTAAAAGTTCAACAACTTAAGCACAACAAACACAGGCATTGCACTTAGCTTTCCTCCATGGCACAAGGTTCTGTATCCATGCAAGAGTCCCCAAATTCCATGGACTCCGGTTCAGCTAACTGGTTGGCCTCAGAGACAGGGGCTGCTTCCAGCATTTCAACATCCAGGCAATGCTGAGGTTCAGGAGAGCTATCCTGACAACCTCCTTCCTGAGCTGACCCAGGGCAGACTGACTGCTTCCTCCTCAGTGCTGCCTCAAGAGCACTGAGGCGACCACGCCCCGTTCTCTGAGGGGGCAGGGCAACCTGAAGCTTCTGCCTAGGTTTCCTAGTGTTTCTCATAAAGCCCTGCAGCTGTGTGTTAGCTGAGCTAGTATAATCAGGCTGAGGCTGTCCCAGGCTGTTCCCCTCAGAATCCTCACCTCCCCAGGGTTCTGTAAACCGAGTTTCAAAGGGGAATGCAGAACTTTCCTTCTTCCTGGAGTCTAGCCTGTCACACTGGTTGGCTCTCTTTAAGGCTAGCCTAGGTTTAGGCAAAGCCTTCCCTGTCACAAGCCGAGCTTTAAGGCTAGGGTTGTGACAGTTTACTTACTGTCTTTATGTATCAGTCTTTTGCTTCGTGTAGGATGGACTTCAGAGACGACCACATATCCTCCACATTGTCAGATATTGCTTGTTTATGTAGCTCCTGATGGACAAAATCTCCCATGCGGTTGAAGTCTGTGCCTCTAAAGTTGAGAACCCTTGTTGCTGTGTTTGTCTTAGGGAAACCTTTCTTGAGGTTGAGCCATACCATATTATGGTCGCTGGAGGCCAGTGTGTCTCCTACTGAGACTTCCGTGACGCTATCTCCATTGGTGAGAACTAGGTCTAGTAACGCCTGGTCCCTGGTGGGCTCCAATACCAATTGCTTGAGACGTGCACCCTTTATGGAGGTTAATATTCTTTTGCTGCTACCCGTAGTCGCGGAGAGTGTGTTCCAATCTGCATCTGGCATGTTGAAGTCTCCTAGCATTACTGTGTCCCCGCGCAGTGTGATGTTCTCTATGTCCTCGATTAATTCCATGTCTTTTACCTCCTGTTGCCTGGGAGGTCTATATATCACCCCAAGGTATAGGCATTTTTCATTCCCTCTGGCCAGGTTCACCCAGAGGGATTCCCCAGTGTATCTAACATCTGTGATTCTGGTGGTTTTGATGCTTTCCTTAGTGTATAGCGCTACTCCTCCTCCCAATTTACCCTCTCGGTCGCAACGAAGTAGGTTGTACCCTGGTATAACCATATCCCACCCATGCGATTCCGTGAACCAGGTTTCGGATATCACTATCACGTCAAGATCGGCGTTTGTTATCTCAGTCTCTAATGCTAGAATTTTATTGCCCAAGCTGTGTGCATTAACATACATAGCCCTCCATATCTGTGAAGAGATTCCTTTACGAGCTAGTGTGGCTCCTAAATTATCAGTGATATTTCTCCCTGAATTATTGTGGATATCATTGGTACTTACCTTAGACTTGGTAGTGTGAGTGTGACTTACCTCCTCAGGGTGGTTTCTTACTGCTCTGGGATATAAGTATGTACCCTCCCCCAACTTACCTAGTTTAAAGCCCTATGGAGTAGGCGGGCCAATCGATGTCCAAATATGTTTCTACCTCTTCTGGTTAGGTGGAGTCCGTCTGGTCCTTGTAGTCCCTGGAGCGTCTCGCCGTGGTTTAGGAATCCAAAGTTCATTTCTATGCACCATTCTCGGAGCCATTCGTTAGTCCGTTGAATACGCTCTTCTCTAGCTCTGCCTTTGTTTCTTACTGGAAGAATTGATGAAAAGACCACCTGTGCTCCTATCTGCTTCAACTTCTTTTCCAGCGCTCCAAAATCTCTGGGGATGTTCTCTGTGGCATTCCTAGCAGTGTCGTTTGTGCCTACATGGATGAGAAACATGGGAAAATGATCATTAGGTTTTAGAATTTTGTCTAGGCTAGTGGTAATATCCTGGATCCTGGCTCCAGGGAGACAGCAGACCTCTCTTGACTGCAAATTAGGCCTGCAAATTGGTCCCTCGGTGCCCCTTAGCATGGAGTCACCAATGACTACCACTCTTCGTTCCTTCCGAGGGGGCCGGTCTGCGTGCTCTGGATTTGACGTTGTGAGCTGGGTATCCTCATGAGTCCCTTCTGCTATTTCCTCGGTGGTTCCATCCTGTAAGATCTGAAATCTATTTCTGAGAGTTAGCTGTGGTATTGATGAATGGCTATCCTGTTGAAGAGAAAAAGAAGAAGAAGAAGAGAGTGAGAATGAGGTGGGTTTACTTTGCTTGCCCGTAGAGGATGTTACTAGTTGCCAGGGGCCAGCATCTCCAATCATCTCCTTTACTCCAATCGTTGTGTTTAGTGCTGTAGGTTTGGGCATGTCGAGGATGGACCTTTGTAAAAGAAGGGGATAGTTACCAGATGCTAGGGTACATTTCAGGAGTCAGCACCCAAGAAAAATATCTGGTTGTCATTGTAGACATTATACAGAAATCTTCTATCCCTGTGTGCAGCTGTGGCAAAAAAAAAGAAAAAAAAGAAAGAAAACAGGATGCTAGGAATTATTAGGAAAGGGGTGATAAATAAGACCGAGAATATTATAATGCCTCTGCATCACGCCATGGTTCATCCTCACCTTCAGTACTGGGCACATTTCTGGTTGCTATATCTTAAAAAAAGATATAACAGAATTAGAAAAGGTTCAGAGCAACCAAAATGATGAAGGGGATGGAACTCTTCTCGTACGAGGTCAGACTAAAGAGTTTGAAGCTCTTCAGCTTCGAAAAAATGGTTGGTGAGGACGGGATATGACTGAGGTCTGCAAAATCCTGAGTGATGTAGAATAGGTAAAAGTGAATCAAATTTTCACCAGGAGGCATTCAATAAAAATTACATGAAAATGCTTTTAAAACAAATTGGAGGAAATGCTTTTTTACTCAAAGAATAATTAAGCTCTGGAACTCTTTGCTAGAGGATGTGGTTATGGCGGTTAGTATAGCTGGGTTTTTAGAAAGTTTTGGGCAATTTCATGGAGGAAAAATATCCATATTCTGCTATTGAAACAGACATGGTGGAAGTCAAGATAATGTTACACCAAAGCCTACTTACATACTAGTTCAGGGACCAACACACACAAGTCCCTTTTTTAAAATGATCTGGCATTAGTGTTCTATAAACAAATGACAACAAGATGCCATGAAGTTGAATCCACTATCTGTATCAAGTTACCATTATGCTGAGACTTATGCTCAAATGTTTTCTATGTCGGGACCTAAATTGTGGAATAACTTACCAGGATATTTGAGACTTTCCTCAAATGTTCAGCTGTTTATAAAAAGTTCTGAAATTGTTTTGTGAAGGCTTTTATAGAGGAACTAGTCTTATAGCCCATTACATTAACGGGTGCTAGAATGTATGTGTGTATGTGTCTGTCTTTATTTCTTTCTCTCTCTCTCTCCTTAGCCTATTTCTGTATTTCTGTCTTTCTTTCTTTTTCCTCGGCTGTCCACCACCACCCCTTGCCTGCTCCCCCTGTCCATTCTCCCTTCCTTTTACCTCCCCTGTGTCCACCACCCCTTCACTGCTCCCCTTATCCAGCAGCAGCAGCCCTTCTCCCTTTGTTTTACCTCCCCCCTGTCCAGCAGCATCCCTGTCCCTCTTTCCTGCTCCCCCTGTCCAGCAGTAGGCCTCCCTTCCTTTTTCTTCCCCCCTGTCCATCAGCACCTCTTCCTCTGTCCAGCAGCACCTCTTTTCTGCTCCTCCTGTCCAGCAGTAGGCCTCCCTTTCTTTTTCTTCCCCTCCCATAGTCTTCCCCTGTCCAGCAGCACCTCTTTTCTGCTCCCCATGTCCAGCAGTAGGCCTCCCTTCTTTTTCTTCCCCCACCCCTGTCCATCGGCACCTCTTCCCCTATCCAGCAGCAACCCTTATCTCCGTTCGCATCTGCCCTTCACAGGGCTCCCTTCCTTTTTCTGCCCCCCCCCCATCCATCAGCACCACTTCCCCTATCCAGCAGCAGCCCTTACCTCCGTTCGCATCTGCCCTCTGTCGACAGGCGCCTCAAGCCACCACGGCATACAGGCACCGACAGCCTCCGCGGCCTGCAGGTGCCGACAGCCACTGTGCGTGCCTGAAGCCGACAGCTGCTGCGCGCAAGAGCTACCTAAGCGTGAGGCGGCAGCCGCGTTGACAGGAGGTGACGCGGAGCCCGAGGCGGATGCTGGTAGCCCCTCCTCACGCTGGCTGGATGACCTGCGTGCTTCCCCAGTGCAGGTGCTGTGTGTGCTGAGCAGTCCATGAAGTGTAAGATGCGTGGTAAGCGCGCAGGCGCACTCCTGCCGGCCACAGCCCGACAGATCAGGGATCAGGGAACACGGCGGTAAGAGTGCACATGCGCGCTTAGCATTTTATCATAGTAGATAGTGCTTGTTAATGACGAGCTGTTAAATATTCAGTGAAGATTTTTATGAGGAAGAATTTCTGTTGGTGAGGACTTGTTAAGATTTTTATGTATATGTTTAGTTTGTTGAGATGAATATTGTATGATTGTATGAATTTGTTTTATATTATTTGTGTTTTTATTGTAACCCACTTTGGTTTTAAAGCAGGATATAAATGGAAAAATAAATAAATTAAAACAACAAATTCATTAAAAACACCTACATATCAAGCAATTGCCACAGGCCTAATGGCCTATGATGACAGCTCTATATGTGTCCTGTTTGCCTTGAAATGCACAGGAGACTGGAAGGTCCTTTTAAATTTTTACTCCAATCACACTTTGTCATCCCAAGTGGCCCTTCATGATAAAGAATTTCGAGCTTTGCTGCTAGCAGCTCACTCTTATAAAGACTTTAGATCACAATTGAAAACCTAAATATTTTCTAAATACCTGACCAACTAACTCTCTTCATTCCATGAATTATGATTTTCTTTAGTAATTTTTTTTTTAAACCGCGTTGAACTAATGGTTACGCGGTCAACAAGTACAATGTTATGTTATGTACTATATGTCACTAGTAAATTTTGTCAGAATATAACTCAGTTCTGGTTATAAACGGCCAATGTTTCTTCAGTAGTTGTACAATGCCCCTGGAGAACGGATTGAATTCAATTGTGCAAGCTATCCTTTCTTCCTTCATCTTCTCTAACTTTATCTGTAATTTGGTCCTATTTTTAGACTGAGCCCTCTTGAAACAATCTTCAATATATTTTCATGGGTAGTCTCTTTTAGAGGTTTCTTTTGCAGTTTTATTAGCTGACACTCATGCGTTCTTTTATTAAGGTGTGCTAACCGATTTAGCGCACGCTAAATACTAAGATGCCCATGGGATATAATGGATGCCTTAGCATTTAGCACGCGCTAAACCGGTTACTGCACCTTATTTTGTCAGATTGAAGATGCTGTAGCACTATTTTAAAGAGTTTAGAATGCACCTTTTTACAGTCATTATTTCATGCAGGAAGTGTATAAATAAGAAACCTCACTTCCTGCCTCTTGGAATCAGCATTTTTATTGGGTGCTAAATTTAAAGGCTGGACAGTACAAGACTGGTAAGTCACATTGATGGGTGTTTTTAGCCTCTTCAGTATTGATATCTGGGGCTTTTCAGGGGCTTACACAAATGGATCCAAGACAGTACTCTTTACAGAGCATAAGCTTGTATCTAATCTAATTTGAATTTCTGTATCACACTTATCCAGACCAGGTTCAAGGCAATTTACAAGCTAAGAGGTCCATATTGTGATATGGGGAAACTACAGTTACATCACATCAATAAGTAAAAGTTGCATAGCTGCAGGTGGATATCAAGTATTGCACACTGCATTTACCATTCCGGCTTCACACTCTAGTGCTTCCATGGCACACGCAACCACGGTACTTAGCATTTTTCTACTGAGGGGATCACATCTACTGCACCTCAAAGTTCTTCTGCATCAGCCACAGCCATGCCCTTGATCTTTTCTTCCCCATCTAGAGCTTGCAGTTCCACACATAGCATTGAGTGATCTCGCGGGCTGAGAGAAGTCGCACTGGCAAGTAGTCCTGACACTCCATCATTGAGATCTATAACCAGGAGTCCCATTGACTAAGCTCTCAGGGGGGTTTCTGGACATAGCCATCCATGCATTGTTGCAGCATAGCAGAGTCAGAAGACTTAAAAACACCAATTTTACCTTTCTCTCTCCTCTTCTGTGCCATAAAGAAACCAAGAAACAGGTCATATTAACAGCAAGCCAGAATCATGTTATCATTATGACTCTCCCC
Source organism: Geotrypetes seraphini (assembly GCF_902459505.1). Taxonomy (NCBI): domain Eukaryota; kingdom Metazoa; phylum Chordata; class Amphibia; order Gymnophiona; family Dermophiidae; genus Geotrypetes; species Geotrypetes seraphini. Next base: position 8,927,776 of record NC_047095.1, on the reverse strand, counting down.
TGCGAATTATTTTTCTTTTTCATGCACTTGCCTGCAAGTTATAAAAATAAAAGAGAACCACTGTTTTATCAACTTTGTAATCATTGCTTAGAAACTGTAGATTCAAGGGGCGATTTTCAAAAGAAATTTCAGGAGTAAATGTTGGAAAATAAAGGCCATAAAAACTGTTCTCTTCTGCAAGGAAAAGTGCATGCACATCCAATGGCACATGCAGAAAAAAGGTAGAACCAAGTTTAGGATTGGCACATTTGGGGACGGGGAGTATTTTTTTTTTTTTTTTTTAATTCCCACATCTGGTTAAGTCTATGAATTTTGTATCTGCCTTTATCACTGGTCCCCTGGTAGATTTTCAAAGAGAAGAAAGAGAGATAACAATCCTGCTACAAATAAAGGTCATGGTGAAACTGTTCATGGACTAGCTGCAGCTGGATGTAAATCACAGAGTTAATTAAAAAGAGGATTAACTACAATTAATTAGACTCCTACAGCTAAAGAAGAACTAATGAATGATACCTTTTTGCTACAAACCCTTTATTTAAACCAAGAGAGTATATGAAGAGAATTTGCCAACAACTGGAGGAAAGATAACCATTGACACAGGGAAAGCTGCAAAAAGCAATCAATGCAAATTTAAGATTTCTAATTTTAAAGATGTAAAGAAGTGTATGAATAATAACAGCTTAAAACAATTGAGCTTCTGTAGAAAAAGAAATAGAGATTGAGGAGAGTACCAGAAGAAAGGTGAATATAGAAGGAGTATGGAACAACAGAAGAAAACATGGTACAAAAAGAGAAAGGTCTGAAAAAGAGCATCAGAAGAAAAGCTAGTACATGGAGAGATGGAGATTGATAAAGGAAGATAGAGGAAGAAATGATCTGGAACAGAGCTTCAAAACAAAGGAGATGGAGAGAAGAAATCTGGAAATGCAAGAGAACAAAATGAATGAAGGTCAGGCTATGAAGTCAACTGTGGAGGAAGGCAAAACCCAGAAGAAGACCCAGAGGTGGAGGAATAAATAGTTGAGCTACTATCCCATTTGGAAAGAGGTGAATATTCTGGGCTTCAGGAAATGAAAAGACCTCCCATGTTAAATTTAATACCCAGAGTGAAGAGAATGATAAGTAAAATGAATAAGGCCTGTAAAAAGGGATCGTCTATTGAGATCAGAGAAATTAATCAAATAACAGTACTATGCAGCAAAAATGATTACTGAGAAAATTATGAGAAGACTGCAAAAGACTTGGGAAAAAATTAATTGAAGGAAAAAGAAAATCATTGTGAGTAAAGATATCCTTGAGAGAAAGGATAATGAGAAGATCCAAAACTTTAAATTCAAACATGCCGCTTAAAGAGAGGGAAATCTTACATTCATTTGCCCCGATAACTAGTGGTTGAAGCTCAAAAGCTATGGAGAAATAGAAAAGAGAGAGAAAGTAAAAGATCAAAATAAGCTCTTTAGAGATAACTTAAAACAGCTTTCTTCTAAAGCCAACAAATCTCTGGTAGATATTGATGCTGGAACTGGGGAAGAAGATTAGTACAATAAGAACTCCACCAACTAAAACTGAATTAGACATTCTGGATAAATTTGTACAAGGACCCTATAGAGCACAACTACCGTAAGTAGAAGAATGGCTACCTTGCATTAAGAAGAATTTCAAAACAAGGAAACATTAAAGTTATAGAATGGCCTGAAGTAGCAACAAGTGAGCAGGATAAAAAGAGACCCACACTGGAAGACTCCAGGCCTGGATGGAGCCACCAATTTTTGCCTCGGAGGATTAACATCACTAAGACCCTCTTTTACCGTATGATCTTTACTGCCTTTCTGTTGGTATCTTGCCCTGGATAGATAGCATGGAATGTTGTTATGCCTTAGATTTTGGCTAGGTATTAGTGACCTGGATTGGCCACCGTGAGAACGGGCTACTTTTCTTGATGGACCATTGGTCTGACCCAGTAAGGCTATTCTTATGTTCTTTTGTTCATCTCTTTCTCTGATGTCAGAAGGAAAACTGTGGCTGGCACAAACAGCAAGGAGGAGATGCTTGCTGCTGGGGAAAATTTTAAGAGGTGGGTAGAGAGGAGGGCAGATGCTGGTACTCCTGCCAAGGCGGCACCTGGGGCGGTCTGCCCACCCTACCGCCTCCCATTATGCCACTGCACTTTCATGAGGTATAAATCTGTATTGTGCTGCTCCCAAGTGAAAGCAGAAAACAAAGTTGGCTGTTCAGAATTGATCTGCGTGCTAGGCCTTAACAAACTAGCGATGTTATTGAAGTGCAGCCTAAGTGTCTAAGCAGAAAACCAAGTAATCAGATTAATGCATGAAGATTACCTGCAGTCAAATTTTGCCTCTGAACTCCGGCTCTACTTGAATGTCATGACTAGTTAGATGAGATCTTTTCACTAGAAACATGAGCTGTTTGGTTATAATAACATAAGAACATCATTTAATTTTATTTGAGGTTTGGGAGGTTCGTATATTTCCTAGACGTCTCTTTTTGAAAATTTAGGACCCATATATTTAAAATCTTTCTTCTAGAGCATGAAGTATGATTCTTAATGTTTTATATTCAAGCTTTGGAAACATTCATTGCATTTCAACACCTGGTAATTTGTGTCACCTTTCATTCTGGGGGAGGGGAGGGATGATTGTAATTTGTATGGAAATACTTGAATTGTATATTTGCTTAATTCATTTATTATAATGTTATAATTGAAATAAAAACAATGGGGGTAGGGAAGGGGGAAATGGGGATGGGGAAAGGGGGGATGGGAATAGGGGAAATGTATAGAAGTATGAAATAGGTAATATGAAAATATATTTTGGAGGAATGATAGAACTCTGTATGAAAAATTAGTATTGTGAATATAATTGTACTGAATATCTTATTGTATTATATTATTGTATACTTATTTGATTCCTTCAATAAAAAGTTATAAATAAGAACATAAGAATAGCTTTACAGGGTAAAACCAATGGTTCATCTAGCCCAGTATCCTGTCTTCACAGAGGCCAATCCAAGTCACAAGTACCTGGCAAAAACCCAAATAGCAGCATTCCGTCCCACCAATCCAGGGCAAGCAGTGGCTTCTCCCATGTTTATGGACTTTTCCTCCAGGAATTTGTCCAAAACTTTGTTAAAACCAGCTACATTAACCACTCTTACCACATCCTCTACCAACACATTCCAGATCTTAACTATTCCCTGAGTGAAAAAATATTTCCTCCTATTGGTTTTAAAAGTATTACTCTGTAATTTTGAGTGTCCCCTAGTGTTTGTAAATCTTGATGCACAAAAAAAAAATCAGTCCACTTGTATCTGTTCTACACCATTCATGATTTTGTAGACTTCAATCATATCTCCCCTCAGCCCTCTCTTTTCCAAGCTGAAGGGCCCTAATCTTTTTAGTCTTTCCTCATACGAGAGGAGTTCCGTCCCCTTTATTATCTTGGCTCCTCTTCTTTGAACCTTTTCTAGTGCCGCTATATCTTTTTTGAGATAAAGAGGCCAGAACTGAACGCAATACAGAGGCATTATAACATTCGTAGTCTTGTTTACCGTCCCTTTTCTAGCATCTTATTTGCTTTTTTGGGCCACCGCCACATATTGTGATGTACTGATGTTAGATCATAAATTTGATTTGATTTCTTTCACAGAGATTTTTGTCTTCTCTCTCATTTTCTTTACAATACTACAAAGGGTATAGATTTCCATTAACAAATGTGTGATCATATGATCATTAGTTTTATCTGGCAAGGTCACAAATTGCCTTTTAGCTGATTAGAATTCCATACTCTCTGGAAAGCATAGGAAAACAAAGTAATATGAAACTTAAGTTGATCTAGGTAAATAAGTTCACCATGAAAACAAAGTTACTATTGGGTACAACATGTTTTCATTTCTATTCACATTTGGCATTATATCGCAGTCGCACATTCACATGCCATTCTGTTTTCTACTGCTCTATGACTTAACTGAAGCTATTGTTTGGGGACATCACTATACAAACTCCTATTACTCATGACCCAACAATCCTGTAATAAACAGACTTTAATAAATGTAGAGTGCAGTTTTCTAAATGCCCTGTGTATTATATGTGAAGCTTTAGTTTAAATAGAATGTAGAGAATGGGATTGAGACATCCAGGTAAGAGTGGTTAATGTAGCTGGTTTAAAAAAAAAAGGTTTGGACATGTTCCTGGAGGAAAAGTCCATTGTCTACTGTTGAGACAGACATGGGGAAGCCACTGTTTGCCCTGGATAGGTGGCATGGAATGCTGCTACTATTGGATTTTTTTGCCAGGTACTTGTGACCTGGATTGGCCTCCGTGAAGATGGGATTCTGGGCTAGATGGACCATTGGTCTGATCCACAAAGGCTATTCTTATGTTCTTATTTGCAGAGTAAGTATGCTTAGGACAGGAGTTTGGGAACAATGTGAACAGAATCATATGTGCATAAATGTCAGCACCCACAATCTAGGTATTAATTTTTCAGGATTTGTGTTGGTATTTTATAGAAACATGAAGGTGCCTATGTGTGCCTTTATAAAATAGGCTTCTTTCTCACCCTGTCAACTTAGGCACCTTGTTAGTTAGTTATTGCACTTATATACCACCTCTTTCCAAAAAACACGAAGTGGTTTGCAAAATGGAAAATAACAGTACCTTCCAGAGGTCATTACACTATGTAACATGATTTTTGTTACTGAGCAATAAGTGTAATTTCCTAATTGCTCATGCCTAGAAAGCATAAAAGATGTCTGTTATGTCCATAAATCTTTGTTTTTGTGAACAGGGTAGTCAAATTTACCTATTTAATCTAATCTAATCTTCTATTTCTGTGTCGCTCATACCTAGGTAGGCTCAAGGTGACTTAAAGAGGGAGCGAGGAAGGAGAAGGGGGAGGAATGGTGGGAGAAGGGAAGAGGAGGGGAGGGAGAGGGGTGGAGGGGGGAGGAGAGGATACAGGTGACTAAGTGTCAAATAGATGAGTTTTCAGTTTCTTCCGGAATATGGTGTAGTTAGGTTCCGTCCTGGCCATTTCAGTAAGGTCATTCCAAGTTTTTACGCCTAGAAAGGTGAGCATGGAGTGGAAAACACGTTTGTATTGCAGATTTTTTGTGGAAGGGAGATTTAGAAGTATTCTGTTGAGGGTTCTGCGGGAAGTAGACCATGCCTTGCAGAAGAGCTGGATGAGAGGAGCCGCAGAGTTTCCGTAAAGTATACGGTGAATGATGCATTAAGTTTTGAAGGTTATCCGTGATGGGATGGGTAGCCAGTGCAGTTGCCTGATGAAGTCTGTAATCGAGTCATATTTTCTCGGGTTGAAGATTAGGCTGACAGCAGTGTTTTGGATGAGTTGCATTTTAAAACATAAAAATACCAAATCTTCATTGTTTCATTCATATACCGCTTATCAAATATGTAAGCGTTGTACATAGTTAAAAAGTTAATCTAAATGGGGGTACACAGTATATACTTATGAGATAAGGGGGGGTAAAATACATAATCGATAGAAAAGTAATACATTATATGGGAAACACAAATGGAGGGGAAATAAAATTGAGAGCAAATAATTTAATAAAATGGTGAGAGTATGTAGATGTGGTTAAAGATCAAATGCATCTTTGAATAAGAAAGTTTTTAGACTGGATTTGAATTTATTTAAAGAGGGTTCTTCACAAAGGTACGTGGGCATTGTGTTCCATAATGATGGAGCAATCACAGAGAAGACTGATTTCTTTGTCGTATTATATAATATATGATTTGATAATGGGACAGCTTAAAAGTTTTGACTACTTAAGCGTAATGATCTAATAGGAGTATAAGGAGTGATTAATCTGTCGATAAATCCTGGGGATTATGTCATTCTTGATTTGAAAGTTAAAAGTAGTAGTTTGTAAGTTAGTCTATGTGAGAGAGGTCAAATTTTTGGGCTTTGAATAGAAATTTAACAGCTGTTTGAACGATTTGTAATCTCCTAAGTTCTTTTTGGCTTATTCCTTGATATAAGGCATTACAATAAGGCAATCTCTCTGGCTGAGAGATGACTAGAGAATGTATTAGGAGATATATATATTGAAGTTATACAGAGATAACCACAGTTATACAAAGATGACAGAAGATTTAGAACTGGGTAGTTCTTCAAGATTTGCAATTATTTTGCAAGTCATTTTCATAAATCAGCCCCCAGATGCAGTCTCCCATCATGTTCTCATTATATTGTCCTTGGTAGCGGCCTTCAAAGACCAGTATATCTGATGGAAATGCTCCTCTGAGTATGTTCTCATGTTCTCCTTGAATGTCTCAAGATAAGCATCAAGGAATTGGGCTTTGAGAGACATCCTACAGCCCTTTTTACTGTATTTCTTCACCACATTCTCAACCAATTCCATATAATTTTGGGCCTTGTGATTGCCCAGGAAGCATCAAACCACTGCGACAAAGCTGTTTCAAGCCACTTTCTCCTTCCAGTTAGCTTCTTGGGAAATTCCTTGCATTCCAGGATCTTCTTTATCTGTGGTCCAATGAAGACACCAGCTTTGACCTTTGCCTCAAACAAATTAGGGAACATGTCTTGAAGATACTTGATGGCTACTAACTCCTTATCTAGAGCTCTGACAAACTGTTTTATTACGACCAATTTGATGTGCAGTGGTGGAATCTGCATCTTCCAGGGATCCACCAGTGGTTCCCATTTGACGTTGTTTCTCCCCACAGAGATCTCGATTCTCTGTGGCCAGTCCCACCTTTGGTAGTGAGCCTTTGTGTCCCTGCTGTGCCAAAGGCAGAGATATTAAGGAAACTTAGTGAAACTACCTTGGAGACCTATTAGAAATGCCACCATTTTAAAGTCTCCAATGACCTCCCAGCCATCCCCCTGCATACTTCAAGGCACCTAGTATGGTCTTGATGCTGTTGCAATCCTCTTTGAGGTGCACTGAGTGAGCCAGTGGAAGAGACTGGCACTTGTTCCAATTATGGAGCACACGACTTTGATGCTCCTGAATGAGCTGTCAATGAAGAGACACCACTCTTTCGGGTTACAGGCAATTCCAATTGCTTCATACAGACTGGTCACATTGTGGCAGAAGCAGAGCCCATCTTGATGGGTGAAGAAGGTTGGTGACGCTTCCTCTGATCTGTGACTTGCA